>NW_026606076.1:19830000-21080000 GCF_029834395.1 Sorex fumeus | reverse complement strand
TGTCAGGGAAGGAAAATGAAACAGGAATACCAGTTTTATGACATCACTTCTATTTCCATAAGGTGCCCAAAAAGGCACTGAGAATCTTTTTGCCACCCAGCTGAATCTGTGCTGCGAGGGGGATGGACTCAGATAAAGGAGTGGAGAGGGAGCTGCTCAAGTGGTCGGTCATAGAGTGGGGGGTCTGGGGGTAAGGAGAAGCCCCCATATCCTGTAGTCGTCACCAAACATTGAACCAACGATATATAGACACCCAATGTTACCCTGACTCTTGCCAAGTGATCCCTAACCTCACAGCCAAGAGTAAACCCTGAGTACTGTCAGTTGTGGTGACAAATATAACAAAAAACCTACCAAAAGGGGAAAAAAAGACATGCAAAGACAAATTCTAGAATGAAACATTCAAAATGTCAAGTAGCTGGTCCTTAAAATTCCCCATTCTTGATCTTTCCCTGCTACAGAAACTATTTGTCCTGAATCCTTATTGTTCTTTCTCTGCTTTTGCATCTTTGTTGTGTGTGCGTATGTGTGCATGTGTGTGTATACATGTGTCTTTGTGTGATTTTTATTTTGAAGACACAACCGGCAGATTCAGGGCTTACTCCTAGCTTGGCACTCAGGGATCACTCTGGTGGGGACCACAAGGGATGCAGGGGATGGAACCTGGGTTGATTGCAGGAATGCTTAAGTGGTTACTCGCTGTACTATGGCTCTGACCCTAAGAAAATGTGCTCCTAGCACACCCAGGATGATCCCTGTGCAAATGTCCTTATACCTAAAAAACCAAAACTATCTGGCTTAAAACAAACGAACAAACACCACAACCCTTTCCCTTGTTGGATTATAGTTCTGAACAATTTAGGTTTAACAATGCTTTATCATTTCTCCTCTGCTGCAAGTTGCTTAGGCTTACTGAGTAACACCCTTCCCAATGCTCCTGAATTACTCCCATTTCCTTAGTATTCATCTTTAACTTCCAGGTGCTCTGCTTCCCCTATGCATTAATCACCCATTTCCCCTCACCAGAACCTGTGAATTGTAAAATCAGATTCTTCAGAGATCTCTGGATTTTGTACTTGTAAGTGAAATTTTGACTTTCTCTTTTCTTCATGTCCTCTGCAGTTTACTTAATACAAATATCCATTTTGCTCCTAGACAAGGACCAGTGAAGTCCCATGCTGGGAAGATTGTGCTGGGAGGACTGGGATGGCCATGCCTCCAAAGCTCAGCTTTGTAGAGCAAAGAAAAACAATGTTACGCTTTTGTAAGTTCAGAGTTAACTGACTCCAGATACTATTTACTCCTAGGCATTGTCATATTTATGAGATTTAAGCCTCAGCTGCCCATTGTTCCTAGCACCCCGAAAACAAGAGACTGGATGGACCCAGGAGAGCTGTGAGCTACCCTGGCACTGAAAAGGGACAGGTAAGCACCAAAACAAATTCCGTCATGACTCAAACATAAGGAAGTGGATAAGGATCCTGCTGGGATTACAAAGGACTAACCTGTCCTGAGGAGTGTAGTCTGGGATCTATAGGAAATATCCCCAATAGATCCAGCCTATAAGCTTAACAGATCTCTTACTATGTCCATTCAAAATGAACAGAAAGATTAAGGCCTCAAGATTGTTTAGATGAATATGAACTAAGCAAAGGAACACATGTCCTTAGATGAAATTCCACCCTTGAGCTGATCTCCTTGCAGGGTGAGATTTTTGTCCAAAAAGAAGTTTCCCCTGAGGGAATGGCTTTACAGTCATGGATTGTACAACCACACCTCTATGTATTTGCTACCCCACTCCTGGGGAAAGGGCTGGAGAAATAAAGGCTGTGGGAGAAGGGCGAAGAGAGGGAGTGAGGGGCATTGGGAGACTGGTATAGATAGGCAGGAGAATGGAATAAAGAGCAACTGATCACTGCGAGTCCACCAAGTAAAATGCGGGGATGCTGTGAAGCGTTGGTGGTCCAGAGCCGCCTCCTCGCTTCCCCAGGCTTTCCCAGCAGAGAGAAAGACAGAGAGACGGGGAACCACATACTGATGGTGAAAACGGCCCATTTAATGCAGAGAAGCTACCATACTTATAGAACATCTGAAGAGGGGGGTTGAGGTAAGGACATAGGTGTGATTGATCATTTACATAGATAGACATTTGGCAGACGAAATTCTCTTGGGGAGATTCACGCAAGGAGACACACTGTCTCCCCGGGACATCTACATTGCTTTTACCTTTCCCTCTAGTTATATACGTTATCAACACATGCAGTTGTTTGGATAAACACAGTAAGAGACAAAAATCACAACACTTAATTCTCTGGGCACTGAGAGCAAGTAAGGTTTTTACCGTAAATCCCACATTAAGTCCTCAGGCCAGTTCAGCTTGTCCTTCATCATGGGGGTCCTGTCTCTTAAACTGTAACAGTTTGCATCAAGAACATGCATTTCTGCTTTCTAGAATGTCCCATTTGGATGCCAGGGTAGTTTTGCCATTTGCTCTTAGTCCATCCTGGTCCCACGACAGGACCCCCCTCTTGGGGTGTTAGGAACTACAGCAACTGAAGACAAAGTCAAGTAATTATGGCCAAGCAATTCTGCCCAGGAGTAGATATATTTCAGAGTCAATCAACTCCCAAAACCTTGGATTGATGGTCTTTCTGTGTTGAACCGAAGAACACTGATCTACAGTAAAATATAAAACAGCAACAGGGGAAATAGAAAAGCAGGTACAAATACACAGCACTTCAAATACAAAGCAGTACAAAGTTGAGGATTACCAGAAAGTTATGGATTATCAGTAAACAAGAGTGACATGGGGAACTGAGACAATGAGAGGTAAAATACAGAGAAAAGGTTAAAGATAAACTTTAACTAAATTATGGATGTTAGCAAGGATAGATAAGCTTCTCTGGGAGGAGGAAAACTGGCACTTCACATATGAAGCCTAAAACACTGGGTTAAAATCTAACAGATCACAACAGCCTGGCCCTGTTTCCTTCTTCGATCCTCTGTCACCTTTCATCGGCCAGGATGGGGAGATGAATCATGGCCATCAAATGCACTCCGCACATGTTACATTACTTGAACACAACTCTCAGTACCTCAGCATAACAGTCGGGGGTAGCCTGATCAGGGAGAGATGAAGAGTTGGGGTGCAGCCCAGCTTGATTTTAGGGTACAGAAATTCTAAATGTTAGAAAAAATGTGGAGTCAGAGAGGCAGTAACCTGGGAGGGGCACTTCCCTTGCTGAACAAAATCAATCCTCGGCATTTCATATGACCCCTAAAGCACTGTATCACTTTAATCCTGTTCTTCATCCATGTGCTCTAGCGGGTGCCAGTAATGTCTCCATTGGTCCCAGCCTTGAGATCTTAGCAGCCTCTCCTTACTCATCCTTCCGAATGGTGCCATATTAGAGGCTCTTTCAAGGTCAGGAGAATGAAACTCATTATTGCTACTGCATTTGACATATCAAATATGCCACGGGAGCTTGTCAGGTTCTGTCATGCAGGCAGGATATTCTCTGTAGCTTGCCGGGCTCTCCGAGAGGGGTGGAGAATGTACATTGTACTTATATTAAACATTTTTTGGGGGTCACAACTGGCGATGCACAGGGGTTACTCCTGGCTCTGCACTCAGGAGTTACTCCTGGCGGTGCTCAGGGGACCATATGAGATGCTGGGAATCGAACCCGGGTCGGTCGCATGCAAGGCAAATGCCCTACCCGCTGTGCTATCTCTATAGTCCCCATATTAAACATTTTAAATATATCATTTTATTTCTATCAAATATATAAAACGTATTAAATAAACATATTGAATATATTAACCCTAAAGCACAGACAGAAATAATTCCACAGTGCTGTTCCTGGAGTAAGCCTCCATCTTCCACAGATCTGCCCAAAATACAACCAAAAATAGCTCAAAAGCAAATTTTTAATTGCAAGCCACAACCATCCCTAGGACTGCATCCCCAGGATGGCCCTTGACGTCAAGGATACTACTGAACTGTGACCCAGGGCTACAGGGTCGTTTGCCTTTGGAGACCTCCCAACCCCAACTCCCCATCCCACCCTGCCTCTGTGGCAGGCCATTCCTCTTTGTTCTCCATCCCCCTTGCTCTATCACTAAGACTCATTATTTACCAGTTAACAGAATGTGAAGTGCAACTGCCAGGACACTGTCATACCCATGGTCCACGTGATAATCAGCAAGTACCTTTCCCTTATGGTACTAATGTCACAGGAAGTTTTCACACGCACCAGGATTATTTCCTTCCGGACTGTACTTTTGTAGCAATCCCCCACCCACTTGTCAAAACTAAAACTGTTTTACCTAAGGGCCATGTTCTGACCCTGGCCATTGTTATTAGGGAATTATTGATTCAACATAACTTTTATAGTTACTAAGGCTTGAGGGGAACACGAAAGCCTTCTTATATTCCTTACCCACAGGATTTTTTGCAGTATTAATTCTTTTATGCCTTAAAAGGCTGCAGGTGCCTTTAAATGGTGGATTATGGACTTCCCATGTTCTTACGTGTGTGTGTGTTTGTATGTGTGTGTGTGTGTATAGTTTTTCCCCAGTGGGAATTCTCCTATGCATAGTAAGGCCTGCAGATCCAGTAAAGACCTTTCCTATCCGCACTCCTGGCATACATAAGGTTTCACTCTAAAATGACTTTTCATATGCATAGGAAGGGCTGAGGACAAACTGAAGACATTCCCGCATTCCTTACACTTATGAGATTTCTCTACAATGTGAATTTTCCTGTTTAGAAAGTTATGCTAATTGTTTGAAAATTATCCTGCAGATTTTACATATGCAAGGCCTAAATCCCGAATAATTTTTAAGCAAAGCAAAGCTTGTGGATTGAGTTAAGATCTTCCCACCCTAATAAATGTTTTTTTCAAGTATGAATTTTCCTATGTTTAATAAGGAGTTAAGGGGAAGTGAAGGCATTGCCAAAGTCTTTACACACATAAGGTTTGTCTCCAGTACGAAATTTTCTGTGCCTCAAAAGGCTTGCAGAATAAGCAAAGGCCTTGCCACACTCTTTACATATATATGGATTCACTGTTGAGTGGGTTTTCTTGTGGACGAAAAAGTTTGAGTATAAAGTTAAGACCCAGCTGCAGCGATAGCACAGCGGGTACGGAGTTTCCCTTGCACGCAGCCAACATGGCCGACCCAAGTTCGATTCCTCCGCCCCTCTCGGAGAGACCGGCAAGCTACCGAGAGTATCTCACTGGCATGGCAGAGCCTGGCAAGCCCCCGTGATGTATCCGATATGCCAAACACAGTAACAACAAAATCTCCAATGGAGACGTTAATGGGCCCGATCGAGCAAATCGATGAACAATGGGAGGACTTTTATAAAGTGAAGACCCGGGCTGGAGTGATAGCACAGTGGGTATGGCATTTCCCTTGCATGTAGCTGACCCGTGTTCAATTCCCAGCATCCCATATGGTCCCCTGAATAACACCAGGAGTAACTCCTGAGTACAGAGCCAGGAATGATCCAAAAAGAAAAAAAAAAGAAAGTGAAGACCCTCCGACAGTCGTGGCATGAATAATGGTTCATTCCTGTATGAACTTCCCTATGCTCTGAAATAACCTGAGAAGAAATGAAAGGTTTTCCCACCTACCTAACATATATAAGGGTTTTTCTCCGATACGAATTTCATGAAAACTAAGACTTCAGGGGAAGGCATTCCCTCATTGCTCACACATATAAGTTATCTCTCCAGTGTGAGTTTTCCTGTGCACTCAGGCTTGTGGAACAAGTAAAGTCTTCCCACTCCATACAAGCATATGGTTTCTCTCCAGTGTGACTTTTCCTGTGCATACTAAGGCATATGAGTCAGATAAAGGCCACGACACATTCGTTACATGCATGTGTACTCTCCAGTATGAAATCTCCTGTGTATGAGGTATGAGGATCCATCAAAGGCCTTCCCACAGTCCTTACACTTAAGCGGTTTCTCTCCTGTGTGGATATTCACATAGTCCTGCCGGGGTGACACTGGACTCAAGAGTTTGTCCTCAGTGCTGACATTCCTGGGAATTCTGAGCACTGTGTTTCTAAGGGAATGTGATGGTGCTGAGAACATGTGAAGGCTCCCCCACATTCCTTACACGTGGACAGGTTTAGTTCAAAATGACTACCTGTGGGCCTGTCAGTGTGAGAGACACATTATAAACAGTATTCCTCTCCCACAGACCAGAGGCTGCCCCACTATGGAGGGGGTTGTGTCCGCTGACTGAGCTGAACATCCAAGGATCTTTTCCTAGGGGAAGACTTTTTCAGAACCAGCATACTCTTGTCATTTTCATCACCCTCAGAAGACAATGGACCTGTCTGAGAATCCCCATGGTGATGAGGGCAAAATTGCTCACTTGAGCCTTTATCACAGTGTGCAGAAAGAGACATCCCACCAGGGCTGGCTGCTTCCACATAGACAGCAGAGAAGGACTCCAATTATTGCTCTATGCAATGAGAGTTCTCATGTCAAAAGAAATCAAACTCTGCAGGTAGGTAGCTGGTGGGGTATGAGACAATGAGTATCTTGAGGAAGTAATTAATGAAAATGGGGCTGAAATCAATGACTCTGAAGCCAGCCTTGGGGATTCAGAGACGAACTGACCTAGTAGAAACCCACAGAGCTGGAGACACTGGAACAGTAGCAAAGGCTGTTAAGAATATCAGAGAGCACAGTCCGGTCAACGCTCTACCCCTTGATAACACACACAAAGTCGACTCTCAGCTACAAGTAAAACCCCAGGACGCAGTTTCAGAAACATGTCATACTGAGAGTAACAGGTTAGTGGGTTGGGTGCTTGCCTTGCATGTAGTCAATCTGGGTTCAATGTCCAGAACCCCAAATGGTCCCCTGAGCACTATCTGACGTATGGAATTTTGCTCCATCAAAATATAAATGTTTCCTTTTTTCCTTCTCAGATTAGTGAAGTGATGTGGGTGGGATCCAGGAATGTGACCAAACTTTTGAGTAATCACAGGTAAATGGAATGCCTGCTGGTAGGTGGGGAGCTTGGGAGCTGACCCATATTCCCACTTGTAAAAGATTTCATCATAGATCCCCTTCCATCCTTTCAAATGACATTCTATGCACAGTAAAGTTCATTTAAACTGTCTCTAATTAACAACAGAGCAATTGTACATAGGGGTAGGGTGTTGCTTGCACACAGCCGACCTGGGTTCAATCCCCATGATCCTACAGAGTCTCCTGGAGCACCAACAGAAATAATACCTGGGTGCAGAGCCAGGAGCAACCCCTAAGCATTATCGGGGAGGATCCAAATAGACAAAAAAAAAATAAATAAATAAATAAATTATCCCCCATTCCACTCCATTAAGAAACCTTGCCAGACCCATTTTCCTAAGATGACACTTTGGAAAATATTTATCCTTTATGCATACACAAACATAACAATAACAGAGATGATACAGGGGATGAGGAGCTAGTCACACATGGCCGACCTGGATACTAAACACAGTACCCCATAATGATCCAGAGTCCCCCAGGTATGGATACCTGAAATCAGAGCCAGGAGTAGGGCAAGAGAATACCAGTTTCTAACAGTATGCTTTCTGTTATGACTAGTAAGGTCTTAGAAATGAAGGTCTCCCATGAGTAAACCTATCCCTGGATCATGCAGTCGTAACCACAACATCTCATTCCTCACACCACCCATACTCTAAGAGTAGTATAACACATTTGAATGGTTTTAAAGTAGAAGGCAACCAATCTTAGAAGGAAATATTTTTTACGATAGAGAGAGAGAGAGAGAGAGAGAGAGAGAGATAAGCACACAAGACTCAAGCCTTAAGCCTTAACAACATATTAGTATCACTTGTAAAAAGGCTTAATGGCCCCTAGGTGAAATACAACAATCTTTACACACTCTCCTCTAACCAACGTTTTTTAGAGCATTTTCAGTGGCTTATTCACGGTCACGCTCACGGTCCTCCCGTTGTTCATCGATTTGCTCGAGCGGGACCAGTAACGTCTCCATCATGACACTTGTTACTGTGTTTGGCATATCAAATACGAATAGCTTTTTCGTGCATTTTCAGTGGTTTATTCATAAGAAACAATACAAAATAAAAAAGTTGTGCTTTGGGGCAGGGGTTGGGGTACAGGATGGAAACATCCAAAATATCATGGTGGGAAGGTGTAATGCTGGTGGGATTGGGGCTTGAATATTAAATGGAATCAAATATTGTGAACTACTTTATAAAAATAATGTAAAACTTAAATTTTTTTTAAAAAAGCAATGATGAACTTGGACCAAAACTTAATCACTTAATCACTTAACTTCCCGTTAGTCGTCAATTTGCTCGAGCGGGCACCAGTAACGTCTCCATTTGTCCCTGTCGCGTGCTAGTGTAACCCAATGGCATCTGTTCGCTCCGGGAACATGAAGGGCCTCAAACCGATCGTTCATGATCTTGACGAAGAAGTCTGACCATCTGGTAGGTGGGCGGCCACGCGGTCTTTTGACATCCCGTAGAATCCAGTCGGTAACAGCTCTAGTCCAGCGGTCGTCTTTAAATCTCATTACGTGACCAGCCCACCTGATTTTCGACACCTTGGCAAATGAGACAGCGTCAGTAACTACAACGGGTCTCATTCACCTGAGAAGGACCAAAACACTGAACACAAAATACCCGACCTCCAGGGCCCATAATCACTAGGGATGAAAAGGGGACACTCAATGTCCAGCAAGCAACTCAAAGTTGTATGTGGACATTTGTGCCTAGAGGACTCTGAACTCAGAGTTCAAGGCTGCCCCAAATTCCTCTCAAAGCAGGCAAAAGTGACCTGACCCCCAACACTTCTTGCAGACCCAAAGATCCTCTGCTTGATCTCCCTGGTACTGGCACATGCCCAGAACTGCACACAAAGCAGCAAGTGAACGTGATACTATGTGACTGAGCAGGTGAAGCTCTCCAGAGAAGGAAGGACAAAACAGAGGAAACACATGTCCTGGGTCCCGAGTCACTGTAGCTGACAGGGCACCTACGGGCCATGTAGCCCAGGGACTCTGATGCCCCTTAGGGATGAATCCAGAGCAGAGAGCAAGAGGAAGCCCTGAGAACCTCCACTATGGCACAAAAATAAATCTGAAAGAAGAGCGGATAGGGCTGGTGACCCTGGTGTTCCATATGGTCCCCCAAGCACTGCCAGGGGCAATGCTGGAGCACAGAGCAAGGAGAAACACCAAGAATCACTAGGTGTGGTCTCCAACCTTCCCAAAAAGAACAAAGCCAAAGAAGTCAGACTTGGATCTGCAACAACACACAGAGTATGAGACCTGGCAAGGGTGAATTTTGAGCACTGAGCTGGGACTACTCCTCAGTGGAGTATGATCCACCCAAATACAACAAAACAAATAAACAAGGAAAAGAGCAGCCTCAAAAACACTAGATACTGTGCTCCCTCCTGAAACAACTATAGAGACAGACAGCCCAGAAGGCCTATGCGCTCCTGTTACTGCATCATATCATCTTGTCACTTTCGTCCTCCCTGTGGACAGTGGTCAAAGAGCTCGACATCATCGTCTCCCACATATAATTCCCGAAAATCCGCAGGAAGCTCCGTGCAAAGATCTAAAGATGTCAGCGCTGTGAGCATGACAGAGGTGCACAAACCCCAGGGCCCTGACCAGAAGTTTCTGCTTTGGAGTCTGAAATTGCTCTCAGGGAGGGCAGGACAAATACCTGACCTGCTCTCCTATCTCACAGGTCATAGTCCACATGAACTGAAAATGTTATGATATCTAAACAGAAATATAGTGAAACAGAGAAGAATTAGGTCCCGGGTCAGAGCAAAAGCATATTGGGGAGGGCACTTGCCTGGAACGCAGCTGACTCTGGTTTAATCCCCCACATCCTATAGGATCCCCCAAGCCCACCTGGAGTGACTCCTGAGTGCAGAGTCAGGTTACTCCAGTACCCAGAGTACTGCTGGCTGTGGCCCCAAAACAAAAACACACAAGTAAAAAGTGAATTGTGTAGTTAATCAGAATGAAGAACACAAATTTCTGGACTTTACCCAGCATAAAAGCATTTTATGATGGCTAGAGAGATAGCACAGATCACAAGGTGCTTGTCTGGCACATAGCTGACAAGGGTTCAATCCCCATCATCCCACAGGATCCCCAAACTTAGAGCGAACAATGGCAACAGAGCCAGGGGTAAACTCCGCCGGGTGTGGCCGACCCAAAATAAATTTAGGTGCCAGAACTACAGTCTGGTAGGGTATGGGCCTTGTACACAACTGACCTGGGTTCAGTCCCTGGCACCATACTGGGTACCAAAAGCAGCAACCACAGGTTATGACCAGAAAAAAAAAAAGTTTTTGTTCATGAGTCAACCTCCACCAGCCAGTTTTGGAGAATGCAGGTCAGACTTGGGTTTTGGAGCCAAAGGTGGCAGATGTTTGGGTTCACCCAGGTGGTGTCTGAGGAATCCTGCGTTGTGCAGGAGATTGTACCGTGTCGCAGGCTGCTTGCAAGGCCAGGACCTGCACTCCTGGCTTATCACTGACCCCAGGAATTCAAAGTCTATGTAAGTACTGTGAACCTTATGTGAAGGATACAGACAGAAAACAGGGATGAGGCCCAGTTGGTAGAGGTCCAGGCAGGGCTGCTGCCACCTGGGGCCTTCTGGTGCAAACCTGAACCAGAAGTACAAACTGCAATTTCGAAGGAGTGCAGGGGCCAGAAAGAGCACACAGTGAATGGCAGGGCACTTGTCATGCAGGCGGCAGACTCAACTTCACATCCTGAATCACCAAGGAGTGATCCCAGAGCACTGCTGGTTTTGGCAAAAGCCCGCACAGCCGATCCCCCTCCTGCCCAAATAAAGGCAACGAGGAATTTATCTGCCAACAGCAGAGGTGTGAAATCTAGTAATATATTCGCAAGGGTTAGTCCTTTGTTTTTTTTTTTTTTTTTTTTTGGTTTTGGGACCACACTCTGAAGTGCTCAGAGCTTACAGTCCAGGTTTTCAGACTTTATGATTTTACTACTATGGGTACATGATTTTATAAAAGAAAAAGGGGATGAAAAATTACACTTGTGGCTGGAGTGACAGTACAGATGGCAGGACGTTTGACTTGCACACAGCTTATCTGGTTTTGGTCCCTGGTATCCCATATGGTTTCCTGAGCACTGCCAAGAGTGATTCCTGAGTACAGAGGCTTAGTGTAGAGCCAGGAATAAGCCCTGAGCATTGCCAGTGTGACCCAAAAAGCGGAGAAAAAAATTACACTTATCCCAAATGAAAGTTCAAAGTCCATATTTTCATTCAGAGCCTTTAAGTCCTTCCTTTCCTCCTAAAAGCCTCTAGTTCAAAGGACTCAAGAATGTTCATATCTAAGAACTTCCAATTAAGGTATAAATAGAGGAGTAGGAGAGAATACACCAGACTGAAGCAGATACTGGATAACTGAAAGCAAAAGGGCCTTCCCTGGTACCTCTTATCCACTAGTCCCCTGTCAGGGCACAGACCTCAAGCACTGCCAGGTGTAGTCCCAAATCTCACCTCATCTGTTCCCCAAGCAGTGAGATAGACCCAGGGTGAGTAGCTCAGAGGGCTAAGCACCTGCTTTACCTTTGGCGGACATGGCATGGCTCCTCCTGCATCCCAGACTCACGCATCAGGGGACAGTCTCTGACAATCTCCAAGTTTGTCGCAAACAGGGGAGGAAAAGACAGGAGAAATACCCAAACACCCAAAAAGAAGTTCAAAGAAAGCTCGTGTGTAAAAACAAATTCTGGAGTGGGAGGGTTGCAGCCATAACTAGTGATGCTCAGGGGACTCTCTGGCGTGTCTGGGATAACCTTGGTCACTGTAGGAAAGACAAACACCCTCCTGACTATACTACTGACCATCCACAAAGAGTGAGACATTTAAAACCTATTGCAGCTGGTCCCTGGAAAATCCCTTTCTGCAAGTACTCATTTCAACAGCAGGGCACGCCCCTAGTGTGGGAGAGATGGACAGTGAGGGATGCTTGGAATCTTGACAGGTGAGGCAGAAATTATTTTTTCTAAGGAAATATAATCATACAGGTTTAGCAAAGATAGTAAGTTGATAGGGTGTTTTTCTTTCAAGCAGCTAATCCGGGGTCAATATGTAACAGTACATATGGTCACCCACACCAGTACTGTTAAAAATGATGCCTGCACTCAGAAAGAAGAGGAAGCCCTAAGCCCTGAGTGGTGATGGGGCCCAAAAACTACAATACAAAAGATTATAAAGGAATTGTAGAAATCATATAGCAGGTGAGGTGCCTGTCTTGCACTTGGCCAAACCAAGTTTAAATCCTGGCATCCCAATATGGTTCCCTGAACCCAACCAGGAGTGATCCCTGAATGCAGAGGCAAGAGAAGTAACTGAGTCTTGCAGTTGTACACCTCCAGATTAATTCATTTAAACGAATAAAGGGGTGTGGCCAATACTGATCCTAAATTGTATTAGGGATCACTCGGTTAGGGAACACTCTAGAAGTCTCTTTGCTACTTCCTGCTAAGATTACACACTTGGTTGCAAGTCCTGCTGTGGCATAGCACAGTCCTGAGGCACCCCCTGCCGATCCCCCTCCTCTAGGCCCTGAGTTGTCTTAAATCTCTGCACCTTGGGGCCTGAGTGACAGCATAGACAAAAGAGAATTTGTTTCAAGGGCAGCAAAACTGGGTTTAATTCTGGGCATCCCTCATGGTTCCTGGCACCGCTAGGAATGCTTGCTGAATGGAGAGCCAGGAGGAACCCACGTGCATCGCTGGTTGTGACCCAAAAAGCAAAATAAGAAGCTCCCCACCTCCCTGTACTCCCAGAAACTACTGAATGCACAAGGAACAAGTGAATATCAAAGGCTCTGCCAAGGGGGGGGCTAGAGCAATAGCACAGACAGTAAGGTGTTTGCCTTGCACGGCCAACCCGGATTCCCAGCAAGCAATATGGTTCCCTGAGCACCACAGGGGTAATTCCTGAGTGTAGAGCCAGGAGTAATCCCTATGTATTGCTGGGTGTGACCCAAAAAGCAAAAAAAAAAAAAAAAAGGCTCTGCCAAATGCTTTTGAGCCCCAAGGGCATACATGTGCCTGCCCCTCCACCCACCCACCCCATCACTGGCCCCCGGCTCTGGGCTCA
Organism: Sorex fumeus; assembly: GCF_029834395.1. NCBI lineage: Eukaryota > Metazoa > Chordata > Mammalia > Eulipotyphla > Soricidae > Sorex > Sorex fumeus. The sequence continues at coordinate 21,066,823 of NW_026606076.1, read as the reverse complement.
CTCCAGGCTGGTAGCGGGACTCTGTGGGGTGCCGGGATCGAACCCCGCTGGCCTCGTTTCTCCCTCATGCATCTTTCTAAGTTCTACTCAGTAAAAACGACCTTGTTAACCTCAAAATCAATATATAAATAAGATAAAGCTTTCGGCAGGAGCGCTCGATGTGTCCTGGGTGAGGGGCCGCCACCCGGGCCACCGTCCAGGAGCGACCCCGCCGCCCACAAGGCGGAGACCGCGGAGGGTCAGGCGCTCAGAGCTACCACTCGGGGGGCCGGCGGGAAACCGACCTTCCCGTACCCCCTTGCCCTCCTGGGTGCCCCCTCACCCCCTCCTCACCTTCCTCAGCAATGTCAGCCCGACAGCACTTCCAAGACCTACTGGAAAAGAGGAGGATCCCGATTCTGTGACGTCATTGGCAGGTCGCCCAGAGCCTTAAAGGGCCAGGCTTCAAATATTCCTGACCAGGTACTTGCCTGGTCAGAAAGGTTCATTTTTCCCCGTTTCTGGCATACTATCAGGTGATCGGGACATCTGATGTTTGCCAAGTCTGGGATAGACAGAGAGTGACAGACTGAACAGATAGCATGTAGATCAGAAGTCTTTGTTTTGACGAAGGAAATAAAATTCACAAAGATACTTTGCCAACATCTCTCTTAGTCCCCACATTCATTTATATCGCACTGAAAGTCCAGGTCTTGAGTAGTTTCAACTGTTTATTTTCACAATTATAGGAGAGAGCTAGAAACTAAGTGAATCACGTGGCTCAAAAAAGGGTCACGGGTAGCCCAGAAGGGGACTCAAGGATTGGTGATGACTGGGAAGATATTTGTGTAAGCAAAAATTCCTGTGTCTGTATTTCTGTGTCTTCAGAGCAAAGGGTCCTCTCCAATTATTCCTTGAGAGCTATGTGCAGTAACTCTTCAAACAGTGCTCAAGGTCTACATATCTATGAATTCTACATGGATCAGACAAATGAATGGAAAGTCCATTAACTGCTGTCCATCTAAATAGTCTTTTAATATTTTAGTACATGATGATTTATTAAGCTATAATTCTTCAAAATCTGAACCAGTAAGCAAGAACAACTTTATAGCAGTTGTGCAGGAGAAGAAAGCGTCTTTTTCAGACATGTAGATCTATTGTTTGGTTATGATGATTTGGTGTTTGTTACAGTAAGAATATGAAATTTAGTTTACAAGTTTGCTTCTTAGCAGGGTTATTCCATAAACATACTCAATTTCTTGTAACCACTCCACCAGGGTGCCAGATCATCACAGTGTGCAAACAGGAACAATAGGTTAGGGTCCCCCCAAAGTGAGGTAGTAAACATCAATAACTGATTTCTTTGTGTATTCGCTTTTCCTTGCTTTGGTAACTATGCTTGCCTCACTATGCTTATGTAAGTTTATGGGGTACCAGGATGTGGGTTTGGTGAATTTAATTTTGTGGGTGCTTATGCAAAGTACAGGTGCATCGGGATGTGCTCTTCTCTAACCAACAGACTGTGCTTCTCTTGGGAGGCTGCTGCTTTGCCTAGCAGAACAGCTTGCAAGCTGGTGTGAACAAACTCCAAATTTTGGAGTTCATTCTAGATTTACCCGTATCTTCAACTTCCCCTATCTTCCCACTACCACACTGTCCTCCCATTGTTCATTGATTTGTTCAAGGAGGCCCAATAATGTCTCCATCCTGAGACTTGTTGTTATTGTCTTTGGCATATCGAATACACCATGGGAGAGCTTGCCAGGCTTTGCTGTGCGGGCAAGATACTCTTGGTAGCTTGCCAGGCACTACGAGAGGGGCGGAGGAATCGGACTCGGGGCAGTCTCAAGGGTCACGTGCAAGGCAAACACCTTACCCACTCTGCTATCGCTCCAGTCCAACTACTACACTTTTCTGTTGGAAATATAGCTCTAAACATTCTAGGTTTAACATTGGTATGTCCAGTCTCCCTTGTCACAGGGAGTTTAGATTTATTGGCTACACCCATCACAATACTCCCTAGGCATTCCCATTCCTGTTTCTTGTAATATAGCTCTGAACACTTTAGGTTTAACATTGGTATGTCCTTCCTCCCTTGCCACAGGGAGCTTAGGTTTACCACAGTGCTCCTGAGGCACTCCCATTCTTCTGTGTTTCTCTGTAACTTCCTTCTCTGTGATTTGCTTTCCCAACTGGCCTGTCACCTTTTTCTCCTAATCAGACTCTGTTAATTTGTAAAGTCTGAATCCTCAGAAATCTGAGTGAAAAACTGATTTTCTCTTCTCCTTATGTCCTTTGCGTAGTTACTTTAGAGCAATGTACTTTTCGTATAGACATAGGAAGATAGTTAATACTCTGACTTTGTAACTTGGGAGTTAATTGACTCCAAATAATACTTCATACCTGGGTATCTGCTTTCTCAACCTAAGTCTCAGTTGCCCTTAGTTCCTAGCACCACAAAGGCAGTGTCACGATGAGGGACTGGATGGATCCAGAGATAGTCGAGAGGTACTCTGTCATCGAAATGGGCCAGACCAAAGCACCATATAAATTAAGAGCATGGTCATGGACAAATTCTGTCATGATCCAAAGAGTAACGACTAGATTAGGACTATGCTAGGGTTAAGAAAGACTAATCTGGCCTGAGCACCATAGTCTGAGATCTATAGTAAGATGTCCCCAGCTTTATGTATCTACTACTGTGTCTATACAAAATGACTAATATTATTAAAGAGTAGAATTAAGATGTTTATATGGTTGCTGGACTAGGGAGGGAAAAACACACCCAAAGATGGCATTTCGCCTTTAGGTTGGTCTTTGTGCTGAAAAAGTTTGTCCTAGAAGAAGCTTCCCCCAAGAGAGGGACCATACATCCATTGATTGTATGACCTCGGCTATGTGTAATTGCTACCCGAAACCCCTGATGATTTGGGAGATAACTAAGGCTGTAAGAGTGGACAAAGGAAAAATCAAGAGAGAATTTGAGAGGGAGAGTCCAAGAGGAATGAAGGAGATTCATGGAAGGAGAATCGGAGAATTGAGATGAGCTTGGAAGAAACTGCAATCGATACCTACCGGCCTGGCCCTAATTCCCTCCTTCATCCACCCATGACCATCATCTGTCCAGTGGTCAGGGAAGCAGTCCAAGATAATCAACTTCAGACCGGGGATGGGGGGGGAGAGAAAATAGACAGAGGAGAGAGAGAGAGCTTCATATTGATTTTTTGAATACACAACATGAACTGACAAACCAGTTCTTTGAAAACATTACCACTTGTATTTGCTTTCAATATGAGAAAAATTCAAATTACTTTATTGATATAAAAAATAATAGGATTTTTTTCAGTTTCAGTACCTTGTTAGGCTAAGTGCCTTTTACTTCCAGGATGAGACTCTGGATTTTCTCCTTGCAGTGTCCAGAGATCACAGATGTGATGGCGGGGAGAGAGCCCGGACCCCCACTTTTCATATCATATGTTTGCTCCGCTGAGCTATCCCGCTGAGTATAATGATATACATTTTTGAATGTGTGAATCTTCCCAGTTCACGCATATTCAGTATCTCTCTTCCCAAGTCAGATTGCAGCTATGCCAAATCCTGAAGTTGTGGTTTGAGTTCTGAAATAAGTCACAGCAAGTAAGGTAAGAATTAGTTGAATGATCCCTGGGTGAACAGGCCGAGCAAGTGGATGACACCTCTGTGGTTCTCACAGTCCAACAGACCCAGAGCAAAGGGAAGATTCTTTGGGATTATTGCCAGGAGGAGCTTGGTAATCACACACTAGCCTATTGGGTTTTCTATTTCTCTAGACCTAGGGATATCTGGGGATCATATGCAATTCTGCGAATCAAACCCAGTGCAACGCAAGCACCCTCCCCACTATACTATGACTTCAGCACAAACTAGCTTTATTAAGGGCTCACTCATTAACTTTTTAACATAAAAGCAAAAGAACATTTCGTAGTGGGTCAGAGAGAGAATAGCAGGTAGGGCATCTGCCTCGCATAAGGCTGACAGGGGCAGGATTCTGAGCACTGCCCAAAGGAACCCCTGAAGACATTCAGGAATTAACCCCTCGGGAACATCAGACCCCAAACCAAAACAAAAAAAAATGTCTTCGTATACTCAAAAAAATGCTAATGACCTGAGGGCAAAGATAAGCTTAGTGACAGAGAGGGTGGGGTGCAAGGTGGTTCTGCTGCTCCTGAAAAGGGCACCCCAACATTACAGGCTGTGCAGCCAGGCTGGTAAGGGAAAGGGGCACAAAGGACCCTGAATTTCATGAACACATGACTAATGAAGAAGAATGGAACAAGCCAAGTAAACAAAGCACAGGATCTCCCCAGGGGAGCGAAGGGCCATGTGAGTAGAGCACAGATGCCTGAATCCAGGAGCCCAAGGCCCCTGGGGTCAGCAGCATGTTTCACACACACTCAGGGCACACCCATGATGCCCAGGGCCCGAGGCTGGGAGGGTCCTCAGATACTCAGCGGCACACACACCTCTCTCCCCCGCCTCAGGGTTCCTCCTACCAGTCAGGGGATTACAACTGGCTTCACCCTAGAATACCCTGCCCCCACAGAATCAATGTAGAGATTAGTGACAATAAAAAGGTGAGAGGCCTAGCCAATATGTCCCTGATATAGTCAGCCAAGTTACTGAAAGTACGCAAACAACACAATCTTCACTTTTGCTGCCTTGCACGCAACTGGTCCAATTCAATCCCCGGATCCCATATGATCCCCCAAGCAAACACTAAGAGTGATAAGTGAGTGCATAACCCAGAGTCACCCCTAAGTATCATGGCGTGGCTGAAAAATGAAACAAAACAAAACAAAATTGGATGAATACAAAATATAATGTTAGTTCCTTGAGAAAATTTTATTTGTGGGAGTTTAGAATTATTGAGTATAAAATGTATTATAAAGGTAACTTTAAAAGTATTGTGTAACAATTCAATCAGCTAATCAGTGGCTGAATAAATAGCAGTATTCCTACATTAAAAAAATAAAAGTAAGCTTGGAGCAGAAAAGTGAGAGGACTATGCGTTAATCCACGCCACCATGTCTGCCCGGAGGGGAAAGGATGTTGCTCCCATCCGCCTTCTCCCCTCTGGAAAGAAAGAAGGCAGCTACATGGGCGCCTTTTGGAGATACAGGTATGAGCCGGAGGTGATGGGGCGACTAAAACCTCATGGGGAGGGGGGCGTTCTGGCGCGTCCTTCACACCCTACCGAGGTCACCAGTTGCCCCCCACACGGCTCTCCAGCACGGCCACGGCCCCAGAGCACAGAAACCAATCTCTTAATTATCTGACTCTCAGTAGAAATACTTCCAGGGTTAACAAGTAAAATCGCAGAAATCCAAAACCCTGCGGCCGCTATCACGGCTGCGCAACTTCATTTAATTCTTGTACCCAGCTGTAGAAAGCAAATCATTTCACAATGCATTTTCAGCAGGTCTGATTTGAGGGGTAAACTCTAAATAATAATGGTGCATCTTTTATCGAAACAATGAATCTAGTCAAAGTAAATAGAGTGTTAACTAGAATTCATCTGCATCACAGGCATTGGGAAGGGTGAGGGCTGGGGGGTTTATTGGGGTTCTTCGTGGTGAAAAATAAGTATTGGTAAAGGGAAATGTGTTTGATATTTGCATGACTGAGCCCTAAACCTGAAAGCTTTGTAACTTTTCCCACAGTGATTCAATAAATAAACAAATTATAAAAAAAAAAGAAAACCAAAAATCAGTCAGCGGCCTAAAATGCAAGTGCGCTCCCTGTTATACATGTCCTGACCCAAACGAATTTTGATATGGACTCATTATTTATTTAAAAACAAAGGCAAATATATAACTAAGAGGAACACAAGAGAAGAGCAGAGAGACCATATGCTTATCTTGAGGCAGACAGGCTCAGGTCTCAGATCCCTGAACACCTCGGTTACAATTGCTGAGCGCATGGCCAGTAGTTACACGTGAGACCCATGAGGAGTCCCATATTACTATGACTGGGCCTAAAATCTAAACAAGGATAAACTTCTTAGATATGCAAAAACATATAATGATCCGAGGGCAAATATAAGCATGGTGTTAGCGAGGGCAGAAAAGGGGACCCGGAGTTGCAGGCTGCACAGCCAGCCTGCTGAGGCATATACAGGAACACCAAAGGCTGAGATTCCTATGGACTATTCTACACACCTGACAGATAAGGAAGATTAACGACAAAGCCAGGAAATTAAAGCACACATCATTCCATGATGAACAGTCCAGGGGCAGGAAGGGCAGCATGAACTCAGCACAGATTTCCGGATCCAGGAGCTTGAAGCCCCACAGACTCAAACAGCAGAGAGCTGGGCACTAAGGCTCGGAGCCACATCCCACATCTCCTTCCTGAAACAACCCAAGAGGTGAGAAGCCTGTGCGCTCCTGTCACTGCACTGTGTTATCTTGTCGCTCTCATGCCTGAGGATGGTATGGCAGAGACGCATCACAACCTCCTACCTTTGTTTTTCCTGCGGATCAGCAGGAGGTTCCATGGAAAGACCTGAGCCGTGAGCACCAGAGGAGCACAGCCAGCCCCGCCCTCCCCCCCACCAGACCAGAAGTCCCTGGATTGGAGCCAGAAATGTAGTGACTTGCCTGACGCTTGGACACTGGCTCACAAACCCATCGGAAGGGACACACTGCCAGATGCCGCTGCCTCTCCAGGGTACATAGAAGTGCGCTGTGACCAGGCTGCCTGTTGGGACAGGAAGGCTAGTCTCAGCCTACAGGGGAGGAAACTACAGCCCTGCCCGAGTCCCCGGAATCAACTTGGGGCCCTACAGGAAGGTCCCTATGGCCAGGGACTAACTCTGTGGTCAGGAGCTCCCGTGCTGATACGGCCCCTGCAGGTGACAGTGACAATAGGCCCATTAGTGGCTCTGCTGTGGGGGCAGCCACAGGGATTAAGGGTGGACAAACCTTCAGCTACCCCATTGCAGAATGGTCGGTGACATGGGCCTGCGAGCTCTCTTCCAGGGAACAACGTCACTTCTGTGCTCGGGTGAGCCCCAGGCAGTCCCATGTCTGATCTGCTGGACCTCGGTCATCCTGGTCATGATTTACTGTAATCCCGAATCAGCACATGAGCCTCCACAAGAACTTGTTCCTGTTTTGCAGGGATGGCTCTGAAAACCATGTAAACAGTGTCTTGTGTCACATAATTATCCAAATATACAGGGTGTTCACTATGAAACATTATTTTACATGTGTCTGACAAATGAAATTTCTGGAGTGAGTCTACTTTTAAATCATGCATATTATATCTTGTGAATTGGGGTGGTAATACATCAGGTAAAACATTCACCTTCCACTTGACTGACCCAGGTTCAATACACTAGCACATATATTGGCCCCTGACCCCTGCAGAAGTGATGCCTGAGCTCAGAGGCAGAAATAAGGCACAGTCAAAAGCAGGGTGTTTACCAAAAATACTGCAACTTCAAAAGGTAACTCTAATGAAATGAAACAACAACAAATACTCAAGTGTGAATTCTGAGGCACCCTCCCCAGGTTGCCTGATGTTAAGAATAGTGAGTCAGTAGATCCCATGGTACGAGGCGTTTGGTGTTCCATCTCTTCAGATAAACAAAGACACAGGAACCACAACAATATATGGCCAGTGCACAGTGGACCTTTAATTCAGAACCGAATAGCATACTTATAGAATATCTGAGGTTGATCAAGGTACATGACTGCATGTCTTGTGATTTACCATTTACAGAGGTCAAGCTTTTCAACAGAGGCAATTCTTTGGGGGGAGGGGATTAACTCAAGAAGACGTTCTGTCTGAGAAATTCACTCAGGGGTTATAATATCTGTGTTGCTTTGCTTTTCCTTCAAACCTGAATCCACCCATTTCTGACCCTTCCTGGAGCTGGAGGCAATCCTGGCTAAGGGGACCCTCCCACGATCACTTGCTCACAGATGCAAACCCTGCACCCAGGCACAGCCCCCAGTCCACTGCCCAAAGACTCTGGGTTCTCCTAAAGCCTTTGCCATACCTCAGGAACCACCTGGATATCAGGAACGACTGAAAAACAAGCACTAAAGCGCCCTTCAAGTTAGCCTAGCTCTGCCACTCACAGTGCAGGAGACTGGGAGGCCGCTAGTGTCCTGCCACAAAATTGGCGTCCACAGTCCCCCTGTCAAAGGAGCCGCCAATTCCTCCTCTACCCACGAGACCAATGGTGGCTTGAGCCAGGCAACCACGACTAGAATAGAAAGGATGCTGAAAGTACCAGTTCTGTGACATCACTTCCACCCCCCACCCCCAGAATCCTTAAAGGGCCATGGTCCAGATGAAGAGACCCTCTGTGCCCATCCAGGTGAATCGGTGCTTTAAGGGAGGCAAGACTGGATAAAGTAATGGAGAGGCAGCTGCTGGAGTGGTGGGTCATACAGTGGTGGGCTGGGGGTAAGGACAAGAGCCGTGATCCTGTACTGGTTAGTCAACCAATGAAACAATGCTCTCACACACAGTCCATCAGGAAAAACACATGTGGGTTGATTCAAGGTCAAACAGGAAAGTTGGTAAAAGGCACCTGACAATGAGTTTTGTGAGGAAGTAATCAAGAATGGGTGAATCAGTGACTCTGAAGCCAGCCCTGGAGATGCAGCAAGTCATATTGGTCACCTTGGAGCCTTTTTTGTCTTTTAAGCAGATCTGAATCATTCTGGTGATCACTACACTGAAGGTACTTTGCTAATCCTAAATACAATATTTACTTTTTTCTGTACTATTATTGAACTTTGGAGAGGGGGGTCCAGGAATGTGACCAACCTTGTGAGTAATCATAGGTAAATGGAACAGCCTGCTTGGATGTGGGAAGCTGACCCATATTCCCGGCATTTGTCAGATATTTGATTCAAGGGGCCCCTTCCATCCTTTCTTCTCTTTCTAAAGACAGTAATGTTCTTTTAAACTGTTTCAAATAAGGACCAGAGAGTAGGTATAACAGACAGGTCTTTTGCTTTGTACCAGGTTTAACAGAGTTCCTGGAGCACCAGCAGAAGTAATGCCTGAATATTTCAGGGTATGACCCAAAAAGACGGGAAAAACAAAGTTTAAAATTTAAGAAACAAACTGTCTTCATGGCACTCCATTAAAGAACCTTGCCAGGGCCATTTAACTAAGACAACACTTTCTGAAACATTTATCCTTTATACTTACACAACGCTAACCAGTACCTGAACACATGGTAGGCAGAGACGGCATGGGAGAAGGAGCTGGTCACACACAGCCGACCTGGATTCCAATCACAGTACCCCATAATGATCCTGAGTCCCCCAGTTATGGATGACTGAGCTGAGAGCGAGGTGTGGGACTTAGCTGGGTGTGGCTCCAAAGAACATGAATCAAGAGGCCCTGAAGAACTAATGTGTGGCTGGTTTTCTACCATAATCCCCCAAACACAGGGCCTCAAAGATAAGTCACAGGGGCTGGAGCAATAGTCCAGAGGAGAGGACTTTTTCCCTGCACGGGGCGGCCCAGTTTCAATCCCTGCCATCCCGTATGGTCCCCAGGCACCGACAGGAGTAATTACTGATTGTGGAGGCAGAAGTAACTCCTGAGCATCACTGGGTATGAACCAAAAAGCAAAAAAAAAGTCAAGACAGAGTCACAACAAAGAATAAGACAGTGGTGATCCTGTACAGTCCTGAGCTAAGAGAATTTTTCTTTTGCCTTTTAATTCCCATTCCTCCTGGCTTACACCAGAAAATCCAAAAAGTACATGTTATGATACACATCAAGTTTAAATGCCAGGACCCTGGCATAGACCTTCCCTTATAGACTGACATAATAGAAAGTTTGTTACATACTAAGGGATTATTTTCTTCCTGGCTGCACTTTCGTAGCACAGCATCCCATGGTCCAAAACACAGCAGACTTTACCAAAGGGTCCTATTTTGACATTGAAAATTGTTATTATGGTATTGAGTTATCCAGTATGAATTTTCTGATGTTTCCTAAGACACAAAAGACACACGAAGGCCTTCCCACATTCATGACATAAAAAAGATTTCACTCCTGTGTGAACTGCCCTATATTCAGTAAGGCCTTAGGACAGACGAAAGGTCTTCCCACATTCCTTACAAACAAAAGGTCTCTCTCCAGTGTGAATTCTCTCATGACCAGTAAGGGTTGAGGAAGAAACAAAGGCCTTCCCACACTCCTTACAAACATAAGGTCTCTCTCCCGTGTGAATTCTCATATGTTCAGTAAGGCATGAGGACATAGTGAAGGCGTTCCCACAATCCATACATAAATAAGGTTTCTTTCCAGTGTGATTTCTCATATGATGAGTCAAGTGTGAGGAATAAACAAAGGTTTTCCCACATTCCTTACATACATAAGGCCTCTCTCCAGTTTGATTTCTCATATGAACAGTAAGCTGTGAGGAATAAACAAAGGCCTTTCTGCATTCCTTACATATATAAGGCTTCTCTCCAACGTGAATTTTCATATCATAATTAAGGTCTGAGGACATAGTGAAGGCCTTCCCACATACCTTACATCCATAAGGCTTCTCTCCATTGTGAATTCTCAAATGCCGAGTAAGGCCAGAGGATTCAACAAAGGCTTTCCCACATTCCTTACAAACATATGGTCTCTCTCCAGTGTGAATTCTCATATGGCAGGTAAGTGTTGAGGTATTAACAAGGGCCTTTCCACAAACCTTACATCCATAAGGCTTCTCTCCATTGTGAATTCTCAAATGCCGAGTAAGGCCAGAGGATTAAACAAAGGCCTTCCCACATTCCTTACATATATAAGGCCTCTCGTCAGTATGAGTTTTCATATGCCCAGTAAGGGTTAAAGATTGAGTGAAGCCCTTTGCACGTGCCTTATATTTATGAAGTTTCTCTCCAGTATGAATTTTCCTGTGTCTAGAAAGATTTGAGGAGTAACCAAAGACCTTCCCACAGTGCTCACACAAATATCCTTTCTGTCCAGTATGAATTCTTCGATGTTTTAAGAGGTCTGATGGTAGAGTGGAGGCCTTCGCACAGTCCTTACATGTATGTGGTTTCCCTCCAGTGTGGATGTTCATGTCTTCACAAAGGGGTAACGCTGGATTCGAACCATGCACTTGCTGCTGACACTTCTGGGAATTCTGTCCACTGTAGAGTTCTAAGGGAACATCATAGTCCTGGGAAAACGGGGATGCTCCACCCACATTCCTTACTCTTCGACAGGGTCAATCCACGGTGACTTTACTTGTGGACCTTTCGGTGTGAAGGACTCACTATAAACAGTGTTCCTCTCCCACATTCTAGGGTCTGCCCCAATGTTGGGATTTGTGTTCCATGGACCATGAACAACAGACTGTGTGAACCTTTTCCCAGTGGAGGGCTTCTTCAGAGTGAGGTAGCTCTCTCCATTCTGATCACCCTCAGAGGCCATCCTGCCTGTCTTGGCATCCTCATGGGGCTGAGGGCAGAAACGCTCACTCGAGACTTTTTCCAATTATCGTTCTGTGCCTCAAGAGTTTCCATGTCAAAGAAACTAATACCTGCAGATTGATTTCTAACATTTGCACCACACCAATGCAATTTCCTACCGGTGGATGGCATTACCATGGAATAACCTAAGGTTTCTGTAAGACACACTTGGAAAATTGATGAATGAGGGACCATTATTTGTGGAAATATTTTTTTCAACTCAATGAACAGGTACAAATAATTCCCTCTGTAGAAAACTGATGCACCAGTTTCAAGAGAATATAAAACACACTAAACTCTGGGTTCAGTTCCAGCTCAATGTGCAGTGGAGGCTGGGACGCATCAGTGAAGAAAAGGTGCATCCCACACTGCTGAGACTGACCACAGATGCCATTGAAAACATCTCACCACAGGCAGATTCCTTACAGGATCAATGACTTTTCCTCTTCTGTAGTTTGTTTCATTTGGGGGCGGGGGTACACCATGCAGTGCTCAAGGATTATTCCTGGTAGGTCTTGGGAAACATATGGAGTAATTTGGATGGACCAGTTTAAAAGAACAGGTCTTTTCACGATTACCATTTGTAGATATTCTCAATCAAATGAAAAAACTCGGCATTTGCATGAAACATATTATAATTTTCTTTAGGTTGTGAGCAGAGATGTCAGCACCCAGTGAAGATAAGGGTCCTCTACCTCAAGCATTATACTCTGAATTTTCTCCCAGCCATGCACAGCCCTGCACTTTAAAAATAACATGCTGGCATTTGTAAATACACTGACATTTTCCTTTAGCGTTATAATACTGATTCCAAACTTGGAAATCTTACCAGCTCACTCATACTCCGTGACTGAGTTCCCAAATCAAATTGCTGAAAGGCCAAATCCTGAAGCCATGCTTTGATTTCTGAAACCAAACACAATATACAATATAAGAATTCCTCAAATGGAACACCCTTAAACAGGCAGTACAGCCTGAGGACATCTCTATGGTTCTCACAGTCCAGCGTATGCCACAGAAAAGGGAAGATCCCTGGGGAGGGTCGCTGTGCGAAGACTGGCAATTCTAATAGACATTTTTTGGGTTTTTGTCTGTTGAACATATGCAGTGATGATCAGGGATCTATGTGGGATGCTGGTTATTGAACCAGGTTGACAGTGCTCAGGACAAGGGTATTTTCTGAATTACTATCATTCAGAGCCAAAATAGCCTTGTTATGGCCTCAGTTATTAACTGGAAAAGGCAAAAAATATTTGAAAGTACAGCGACATTATAGACTGTACAGACAGGCGGGTAAGGCAAAGACGGGGGGAACAAGGAGCGAGAATTTCATGGACTGGCAGATGAGGAAGAATAATGTCAAAGTCAAGAAGGTAAATTGCAAGATTATTCCATGACAGACAATCCATGGGAACAAAGGGCAGTGTGAATGTAGCACAGATGCCTGGATCCAGGAACCCAAGATATCAGGGTCAGCAGGGCGTTTCACATGTGCTTAGGGCACTCAGACACTACCCAGGGCCTGAGCCATGGAGGGTTCTCAGACACTCACCTGCATGCATGCCTCTCCTCCCCAGCCTCAGGGTTCCTCCTTCCAGCCAGGATATCACCGCAGGCTTCACCCTAGAATGCCCTGAACCTCACAGAGATGGAGCATGGATTAGTGACAAGGAAACCGTGAAAAGTAAACCCCATGTGTCCCTATAAAAATGGAGTCCATTACTGGAAAGTCATGAACAGAAACTGCACTTCTAAAATGCTCCAGATTTGGAGTTATCCAAGAGCTAAGATTCAGGTCGTAATTTAAGAGTGAAATATGGGGCCCCAAAAACACCACAAATAGTATAGCCCTGGCCTTGCACACGGCCAACTGGGGTTTGATCACATCGCAGTATGTATTATTTTTTTCTCTAGTTCGGGATCCTTACCTGGGGATGCTCAAGGCTTCTTCCTGACTGTGTACTCAGAAATCACCTTTGGTGTTGCTTGAGGACCTCATGGGATGGTGAACTTGCAATAAAAGTATCATGCCCTCTGTACAGTCACTCTAGGCTTGGCATCACATGCAATGTACTGAGCTGCGTGAACTGATGCCTGAGTGCAGTACACCCCAAAGCTTAACAAATCCAAAGATGGCCAAACACGACCAAAGTCCCAAATTGGTTTTTAAAATAAACATAAAAGGATGCAGACAGCCAGCACAGCAGGTCAGGCACCGGCCTTTCTCAAGGTCAATTAAAGTTCGATCCTGATATTCACTAGGGTCTCTCAAGCCATCAGCTGTGATCCCTGACTGCATAATCCAGAGGCAAATCTTGATTCCTGATGAACCAAGAACCACTGGAAGTGACCATGAGCACTGGAATAGAGCAACATCTGATGGGGTGAGGCCATAAGAAATAAATGAGCTATGTTGGGAGCAATATTACTGCAGGCAGGACACAGACACTGCAAACACATACAGAATTGATGCCCAGAAGCACACAATGTGCCGGACCACAACCAGGATGAAGAAACGAATACTCAGCCAGAAATAATCCCTAAGTATTTGTAAGTATAACCCTAAAACCAAATCAGAACAAAAGAAAAGGGAATTCCCTGCCACAGAGGCAGGTTGGGAAGGGGGGTAGGGGGTGGGAGGGATACTGGGATTAGTGGTGGTGCAGAATGGGAACTGGTGGAGGGATGGGTACTTGATAACTGTATTACTGAAACCCAAGCACAAAAATTTTTAAGTCTGCACTGTCCCTCATGGTGTTTCACTAATAAAAATTTTTTAAAAATAAAACAAACAAAATAAAAATAAATTAACTGAAGTTGTGGGCCTGGTGCAATAGCACAGGATTAAGAGCAACCTTTTAAGCTGCTAAACGTGTTCAATCCTCAGAACCCCATGGCCCCTGAGCACTCCCGGGAATGATCACTCAGCACAGAGACAAGAGAATTCAGGTTGTGCCCCAAATACAAGCAAAACCAAAATAAATACACATAAATTATGTGTAGAACAAGAAGTGATCAGAGAACTCAGCATTAGCAAGAATCAGGAAGTTTTTAGAGAGATCCTATCCTGAGCGATGGTACAACACGCATGCAGCTTGCCCTGCACGGGGCTAACCTGGGTCAATCCCCAACACTCCATATTCATGCAAACCCACAGAGAGTTATTACTATGGACAGAGCTTAGAGTAAGCCCCAAGCATCTCCAGGTGACCACCAACAAGAAAACCAGGGAAGGAGCTAGAGAAACAGCTACTGCATGGCTGTCCTCCCCAAGACAGTCACAGCTACTGCTGGACACACAGTCACGGCCAGGCACAGGGAGCCAACATGGGTCTGTCCAGACAAGGTTGGCCCTACAGTGCTCTCACCAACGGCCCACAGGTGCTCGTAGGTCTCCAGCATGACATCCTTGTAGAGCTTTTTTTGAGAGGCATCCAAGCACGTCCACTCCTCTGGGGTGAATCTCACGGTCACGTCGGGGAAGGTCACCGTGTCCTGAGCCAGCATACAAAGGGGGCAGGAGTCAGGTTCTGTCCCCATCCTGTTCCCTGGGCTGTGAGGCCCGGACCCTAACGCCCTAGAGGGGCTCAGGATCTGTCCCCTCAGGAGGAACCAGCCTCCACCCGAACTTTTGGCAGACGGGCCCCAACTTCTTTCTAAGACAGGTGCATCTATGAAAATGTAAGGATGCTCTACCAGAAGGTTCCTGAAGTTGGCAGACTTGCTTCTGACCCCAGGGAATTCCACCACTGCTCCTATGAGCATTGCAGAGAGAGACAACTGAGCACACAATCAGTGGGACCCAAATGAGTGATCTTGATTTCAGCTCAAAACAATAAACATATAGCCCCTGCAATCCACAGCCCACGCTCTATGGAGAAGGGGACACTCAATGTCCAGCCACATACTGAAAGCTGTATATGCACATATGTGCCTGTTGGACTCTGATCATGGTTCAGGGCCACCCCAAATGCCTCTCAGAAGTGTCTTAAGTCCAACAGCTCTGCTGGCCCCAGAGATCCTTTGCTCTGTCTCCCTGGGACCAGCACATGCCGAGAACTGCAAAAGGAGCAGCAAGTGTATACTAGACTATGTGAGAGAGCAGGCCAAGCTCTCCAGAGTGAGAAGGACAAAATAGGGGAAAAACATCCTCTGGGGCCGGAGTCACCAGAGCTGCAAGGGCACAAACAAGGCCAGCACACCTGGGGACCCATGATGCACATCAGGTGGAAATCCGGAGCACAGAGCCAAGAGGAAACCCTGAGCATCTCCCCTGTGGCACAAAAATAAATACGAAAAGAAAAAAGCAGCATGATTGTGTTAACAGGAATGTAGGTTGGGGATATTGGGTCAGGCTGGTGATACCTGCCATTCCATAGGGTCCTCTAAGCACTGCCAGTTGTAATGCCAGAGTGCAGAGCCTAGAGTATAATCCCCAAAATCAATGTGTGTGGCTCTAAAAACAAAACAGAATACTCAGACAGCAGCCTTTGACGCCCAGCACCCCATATGGTCCCTGAGTCATCCTTGAGCACCAGTAATCTTTTTTTTTAATTTTTATTAGTGAAACACCATGAGGTACAGTTGTAGATTTACAAATTTTTTGTGCTTGGATTTCAATTATACAATGATCAAATACCCATCCCTCCACCAGTGCCCATTTTCCAACACTACGGGTCCCGGTATCCCTCACATCCCCCATCTCCCGCATCCCCACCTGCATCTGGCAGGGCATTCCCCTTTGATCTCTCTCTCCTTTTGCGTGTTGTGGTCTGTCAAAGAGGCATTGAGTGGCAATCATATTTGGTCTATAGTCTACTTTAAGCATGCTTCTCCCATCCTGGGATGATCCTCACAGCACCCTTTATTTGGTGCTCCCTTTTCTAGCTGAGCTCCCTTTTCCCCTAGCATGTGTGGTTGGCCTCCAAGCCATGGAGCAAACCTCCTGGTACTAATCCCAGCCACTATTGGGTGTTAGTCTCCTATTTTGTTACTTTATGTCCTCCAGATGAATGCAATCTTTCTATGTCTATCCCTCTCTTTCTGACTCATTTCTCTTAGCATGATACTTTCCATGTAGTACCATTTATATATCAAATTTCTTGACTTCATCTTTTCTAACGGCTACATAGTACTCCATTGTGTAGATGTAAAAAAGTTTCTTTAACCAGTTATCTGTTCTTGGGCACTCAGGTTTTATCCAGATTCTGGCTATTGTAAAGAGGAGCACCTGTAATCTATGAGGTGGGAGTGGTCCAAAAGCCAAATACAATGGAATTGACACGTTGCCTCATACTGTAGAGAGCCGGATGCTCCTACGAGGCAGCAGGATCCTTCCTGAAGCAACTGAGAGCCAGACAGCCCAGGAAGCCTGATGTACCTGTCACTGCATCACCTCATTTTGTCACTCTACTCCTACCTGGGGTCGGTGTGTCCGATGGCACCTCACAAACATCTTCTCCTTCCGGTTTTTCCAGAGGATCAGCGACCTGGAGGAGAAGTCAGAATTGTGAGCAAAACCCCAAGTTCTGAACAGCCACGCCCTTGGGCACTGGCTAACAGACCCGCCTGGGAGACACTGCCTAAAGCTTCTGTCTCCCCAGGAGAAGCAAAATGGGTTGGCATCTGTCCTGTCTTTCACAACACAAGTTCTAGGCTTGGCATAAAGAGGGAAAAGTCGGCCCTGCCTTGATCTGGGGACTCCTCCCGGATCCTACAAAAGGTTCTCATAGGCCCAGCCAGTTAGGACTCAGAGGCCAGGATATCCCATGCATCAGCACCCCCTTCCGTCCTCCTGAGAGAGCCACATTCTGGGCTATGATTGCCTGGGGGAAGCCCCTCTCTTCTTAAAAAAATAAATGGGCTGGATGCTAGAACAGTGGGTAGGGCATTTGCTTTGCAAGTGGCCAACCTGGGTTCGATTTCCAGCATCCCATATGGTCCCCGGAGCACCTCAGGAGTAATTGTTGAGAGCAGAACCAGGAGTAACCCCTTGCACCCCGGGTTTGACCCAAAAAGAAAATAAATAACCAACTTAAAAAAAATTCTACAAACCCTTTTATCCTAGTATACAAACACACACAAACACATACACACCCTTTACGCCCAGTACTCACCTCGATAGCCAGGGGTATGGGCAGCACTTTGCAACTTGATGTGAAGAAGCAGATATTCCTATTCCAACATACAGTAAACCTGTTAGGATGCTTGCATTGCTGACACTAATCAATTCTCTGCATCCCCACGGCCCCCAGAGCACTACCAGAGAATAACATCTGAGGCCAGAGCCAGAGAAAGACCTCAGGGAATCTCAGGGAATGCAGAGTACCCCATTCCCCACACCAGAAATAGCTCCAAAAGGAAAGTATCACTGGCAAACCCCGTTCACCTGCAGATCCACTGCCTCGGCCTGAACCACGAGGGTAGCCAATGAAAAAGCTGGACGGCAACAGGGTCTCTTGCCAGTGTGTGTGTGGGGGGTGTGGCTCTGCCCCTCAAATTGAATTTGAAGATTCTACAGCAGAAAAACTTGGGCAAGGTCCCATGAGTCAGCTGGAGGGTCCAGACTGCCAAGCCCCCGACCTCGGCCGGTCCTGCATCCCACAGCCCGCAATCCCCGTGCTCAGCCCCGCACCCACCCGTGGCTGCCCCAATGCGGAGCTGAAGGTGACCGTGGCCACAGCGGCCCCCAGGATCACGCACTCCCAACTGCGACCCACGCATCCCACTACATCCCCCGACGAACCTCCAAAAGCCCCGTGCCCCCCAAAAGACTCCAACATACCTTAGCAATCGCCTGGGTATCAGGGAACACAAGAAAAACAAGCGCGAGAGGCCCCTTTAGCTGGCGCGGTCCCGCGGCTCAGTGTGGAGACGGGGAGGCACGGGGAGCTCACGGGAGGCCACCCCCGTCCTATAGCAAGACAAGATCAGCCTTCAGAGTCCTGCTTCCTCGCTGGGGCCCTACTTCGTCCTTTATCCACGTAAACAAGGACTCTCTGACCCTGTTTCCAGGAAGAGAAGCACCAGGAAGTCCCCGCTGTGATGTCACTTCCGGTCCTGCAAGCTGCCTTAAAGGGACAGACTCCAGATGTGCAGAGAACCATTATCCCCGCCCAGGTGAATCAGTGGCTTGAGGTGGATGGATTTGCACAAGAGAGTGGTGAGGCAGCTTCTGGATTGGGAGCTCGGGGAAAAGAAGTCCCTTGATGCTTTACTGGTCAGTCAAGTGTAGAGTCAATGCTCTCACACACAAGGACCTCAGGAAAACTAAAACAGGGTTGATCCGGGTAAAACAGGCAGGTAGGGAGTGGGTGGGGCACAGGACAGTGAGTTTCTCAGGATTTTTAATTTTTTATGGGGGTTTGGTGTGGGCCCACAAGGTTCTGGGGACCATTAGAAATGCCTAGGATTGAAGCTCATCTTCAACAAGGAAGGCAAGTTTCCATTTAAAAAAATAAAGTGCTGGAGAGATAGCACAGGAGATAGGGCATTTTTCTTGCATTTGGCCAAGCCGGGTTCAATTCCCAGCATCGCATATGGTCTCCTCAGCACAGTCAGCAGTACTTCTGAGTGCAGAGCCAGGAGTAACCCCTGTATATCGCCGGGTGTGACCCAAAAAGCAAAAAAAAAAAAAAAAAATTAATTAAATTAAAATGTTATGTTCTCTCTCTGAGTAAGTCAAGTTCTAAACCCCCTCTGTTTATTCTCTGGCTGAACTGCTTCATAAAAATTTCCTGTAATTGTACACCCCACAACCTGACACCCCAAATTTCTGACGGTGTTCTCCCATTCTGTGATAATGAGGGATGTGGAAGCAAGATTCATCTCAGTACTCCACTAAGGTTGCATCTGAAGGAATCTGCCGAATCATCAAATTGAAGTTGTTCTGATTTCTTTCCTTTTTCTTATGTTTTGGGGGTCACACTTGATGATGCTCAGGGCTGACTACTGGCTCTATACTCAGGAATGACTCTTGGCATAATTGGGGTATCTTATGGGATACCGGCAAAGGAACCCAAGTCTGCAGAATGCAAGGCAAGTGCCCTAAGGGCTCTGCAACTGCTCCACGCCCCAGGCTGCATGGTTAATCCTCAATTTCCCACATCTAAAATGGAAGCAAACCCAAGGGTGGAAATTTCTTACAGAAATGGGCCTAGGGAGGGAAAGAAACTCCCTCACATTGGCATTTCATGGCGGGTAGGGGGCACTGCCATTGCCCGAGTTCCCCACTCTTAAGATTTCCAGTCCTCGGGTTTGATTCAATGCTGCGGGTCATTAAGAATGAAGCACGCAGCCTGGGACCATAGTGGGATAACAGTGGGTAAGCCTTGCATCGGTTTGGAGATCTTGCAGCCCATCTAGAGCCTTGAACACCGACAGGAATATTTAACAACTGGTGTTACCAACCACTGAGCATTGCTCTGTGTGGCCCCCCCAACCAGTTGCTTGCAGCCTTCCAAAGCTCCCCCCCCCACCCGCAACACACACTGACTAACCCCACAAGAGTCTCTGGCTTCTTAATTAGGTGTTCAGAATTTGCTATAACTAGTGGGGCTTGAAGCCACATAAAGAAACATGATCTTCGTCCCCTCCCCACCCACCATACTGACTCTCTGGACAAGTGAAACTGGGTTCTTTATTGGGGAGGCGGGTCGGTGGCCACAGCAGAAATTCTGCGGGCACTCAGGGACCCTACATAATGCCGGGAATTGACCTGTGTTGAGCACAAAGCATTGCCTCCCCCCCATCTTCTATCTCGAATAACCCCATCTGAAAGGTTTCCTCTCTTGGTCACCCCCATACCTCATCACCCTACATTTCAATAAAAGTTCTTCCTCTGTTCCATGTGCAGCTGGTGAGGTGGAAGCAAGATTCATCTCGTTACCCCGGGCCTGAGGTGAAGGGATACCCTGACAAAGAAACTGAGGTTATGGTTTTTGATAGCTAGTTTCTGGTTAGGGGCCACACCGGGCAATGTGCAGGGGTGACTCCTGGCTGTTCTTTCCTTAATTACTCCTGTAGGTGCTCAGGGAACTATAGGGGGTGCCTGGGTTCGGAGCCAGTTTTACTGCTGCAAGAGGAGCGCTTTTCTACCCACTTTCCTCCTGCTCTATTGCCTGAGGCTTGATCCGTAATCAATGAAGCAAAACCCAGATCTGGAAATCTTCCCTGTAAACCCGGGATGAGACACTTCCTCTCCGTCTCCACAAATTGGCACTGTGGAGTGCTTCTGTCCCTTCCCAGGGTCCTTTCTCTCAGGAATGTCCACCCCTGGTCCCCAACCCCTTCCAGAACCTACTGAAGCCCCCCAGGACTTCCCAAGCTCTCTGCAGAGAGACTTCTGATCCTTGCCCAAGTCTGCAGCCCCCAACACTGCCACACCAGTGTCCTGGCTTCATTTGGGGGTGGCCAAAGCAGAAATAAAGCTGTTGGGGGTGCAAGGCTTTCTATGGTGCGGGGGATGGAACCCAGGTTGGCCAAGAGAAGCCAAGAGATTCCTCAGAGTTCTGTCTCCTTTTCCTGACCCTTTTCCCCCATCACAGTCATCCTCACACATCTTTCCACTCCTTACATTTTTTTGCTCTTTGGGGTCACACAGGATATTGCACAGGGGATACCCCTGGCTCGGTACTCAGGGATTACTTGTGGCGGTGCTCAGGTGGCCATATGGGATGCTGCATATCAACCCCGTGTCGACCACGTGCAAAGCAAACACCCAACCCACTGTGCATTTGGAAGGACCCCAAACATTCTCTTACTCCCTGCCAGAATTCTGGGGATTCCATAGATTTGAGATGTTCAAAACATTGTGCTTGTGGCACTTTTGTAGTAGCCAAGAAGTACACTTTCTGCACTCCCCACTCCCTTGGCCAAACAAAATAGGTTCCACTGAGAGATCCCGTTCTGACATTGTAAATTTTTATTAGTCATTCAATATGAATTTTACCATGTTTCCAAAGATCAGAGGGAAACAAGGTCTTCCCACATTCTTTACATACATAAAGTTTTGTTGTGTAAGTCTTTGATACGAGCAGTATGGTCTGAGGATGTAGTGAAGTGGCTGGAGATGTGAACAAATGTCTCCCCGCGTTCTGTACATGTATATGGTTTCTGCCCAGTGTGAGTTCTTCTGTGTACTGTAAGTTTTGAGGATCAAGTAAAGGCCTTCCCATACTCCTTACACATACACACACACACACACACACACAGAGCCCGGCAAGCTACCGAGAGTATTTGATATGCCAGACAGAATAACAACAAAGTCTCCAATGGAGACGTTACTGGGCCCGCTCGAGTATATATATATATATATATATATATATATATATATATATATGGCTTCTTTCCAGAATGCGTTTTCACATGCATAGTCAGGGCTGAGGATTGAGTGAAGGCGTTACCAAACACCAACATTTGTGAGGTTTCTCTCCACTCTGAATTTCCCTATGTGTAATGAGGGGTGATGGGTAGCGAAGATCTTTCCCACAGACCTCACATATAAAAGGCTTTTCTCCAGTATGTATTTTCTTGTGCTTAAAAAAGGCTTAGTAAGAATAAAAGGGCTTCCCACTGTCCTTACGTACATATGGTTTCCCTCCGGTATTAACTCTGCTATGTATAATAAGGTATGAGGATTGATCGAAGACCTTCCCACATACTTGACACGTATATGGTTTCTGTCCTGTGTGGATGTTCACATGGTCACACTGGGGTGAGACTGAACTCAAAGTCTGTCCTTGCTGCTGACATTCCTGGGGATTCTGTCCACCTGTGTGGGTTTGTAAGGAAATGTCAAGGTGTCGAGGACCTGGGAAGGCTCCCCCACATTTCTGACACTTGGACGGGTTTATACCATGGTGACTTTGCTTATGAGACTGTCAGTGTAAAGGACTCTCTATAAACTGACCTCTCCCACCGTGCAGGGGCTTCTCCCCTGGGGCGGTTTGTGTCTATGGACTGAGCAGAACAGACTCTGAGTAGCTTTTCCCAGGGTAGAGCTTCTTTGCAGCAAGGACGCTCACTTCCTTCTGGTCACCCAGAGAAGACATCCCACCTGTCTTGGCATCCTCATGAGGCTGAGGATACAACTGGTCGTTCGAGATTCTGTCACAGTGTGCATGATCAGACAACCCATCCAGGATGGCTGCTTCCCTGAAGAACAGCAGAGAAGGCTTCCAATTAGTGTGTTTTCCTGAGTCACATTGTCCCGAAAATTCTACATCTGTAAGTTGGTTTCTAACATTTAACCCCCTTGATTAAAATTCTGACATGTGTCCTGATTTTCCAAGCAACGGCTAATGTTTCAATAAGATGGACAAGCAAACTTGACCAATGTGGGGTCACATAGCTATATAAATTTTCTTTCAACTCAATGAACATACACAGTAAGTGGAAATAACTCCCTCTGCAGAAAAATGAAGTACCAGTTTAGACTGAATATAAAAGGGACTGGGTTTGGTTCCAGCTCAGTGTGGAGCCCAGGATACATGTGAAAAGGCGAAGATGCATCCCCACACACCCGAGACGGACACTGTGAAAACATCTCACCTGAAACAGATTCCTCTCCAGGATCAATGAGTTTTTTGTTTATTGTTCTGTTTACTTAGGTGGGGAGAGGGTCACACCAAGCATTGCTCAGGGATTCCTGCTGCTGGGGCTCTGAGGGACATGTGGGGTGCTGATATGGAGTCCAGGTTTCCTTCCTGGTGCGAAACAAGCACACTTCCTAATGCAAAATCAATAGTGCTGCACCATCATGTTCTTTCCAAAAACCGCCACTTGTCTTTGCTGTCTTTCAAATGTAAAATCACAGTATTACACCTATATTAAAAAGTCATTATGGGGGTCAGAAGCATGGTACAGGATTAGGGTGTTTGTCTTGCACGCGGCCAACCCGGGTTCAATCCCAGATATCCCATATGGTCCCTTAAGCATCGCTAGGAGTAATTAGTGAGTGGAGGGCCCAGAGTAACCACTGAGCATCGCTGGGTATTACCCAAAAAGCAAAAAAAATAAATAAATACAAAGAATTTTTTTAGGTTTTAGAATTACTGATTTTATGCAGCAACAGTATTGGAACGAAAATATACTGTGTTGCATGAAGTTAGGCAGAAAAAGAAACACAAACAAAATGATGTCACTCATCCATGTAACAATGGATGCAGAAACTTACTTTTAAGGGTAGGCTTAAATCATCCCTGATACCAGTGTTTAGAGACTGTCATATTGCACAGGATCAGAGACATACCATCGAGGCTGGCTGCTTCCCCGGAGAACAGCAGAGGAGGATTCCAATTATTTCTTGATTTCTTGAGTCTACATGTCAAAAAATGTCAAGACCTGCAGGTTCGTGTCTAACATTTCCACCAGGCAAATACAATTACCGACACATGTATGACTGTATGTCCTGGAATGACAAAATGTTTCTGCAAGAAGGACATGCAAAATTGAGAGAAGTGTTGGTCATTAACGTGTGTCCATTTTTTCTCAAATCAATGAAGGACACATTAAGTGGAAATAATTTCTATACAGAAAAAAGGAAGCACCAGTTTCAAGCAAATAAAAATACACGCGACTCTGGGTTCGGTTGTAGTTCAGTAATGAGATCGGGATGCATGTAAGAAAGCAAGGCTGAATCCCCACAAAGCTGACAACCCAGGGGCCATTAAAAACATCGAACGTAATGAATTAATGTCAGGATCAATGAGGTTTTTTGTTTATATTTATTTGTTGGGGGCAGTGTCACATGAAACAGTGCTCATAGACTACTCCTAGTGGGGCTGTGGGGACCATATCGGGTGCTGGGTATAGAACCTGGTTTCCATCCCTGGACCAAGCAGTGCACTTCCCACTACACTACTACTAGGGCAAACAAACCAGTTCTTTTCAACAATGTCCACCTGTGCTTACATTCTATAAAAGAAACTCAGTATCATTTTGGTATTTAGCACAGCGGTAGGGCGTTTGCCTTGCACGCAGCCAAAATGGCCGACCGGAGTTCGATTCCTCCACCCCTCTCGGACTGCCCGGCAAGCTACCGAGAGTATCTCGCCTGCATGGCAGAGCCTGGCAAGCTCCCCATGGCGTATTCGATATGCCAGACACAGTAACAACAAAGTCTCCAATGGAGACGTTACTGAGCCCGCTCAAGCAAATCGATGATCAACGGGAGGGCCTTTACTTTACTTATTTAAAAAAACAGAATGTCTTTAAATCTTGAAACTACTGATTTTCACACCCAATGAGGCTAAGAGCCTATGACTCTAGACATAAGTCTGTGGATTTCCTCCCTGTGGTGTCCAGAGTCTGGAGATCTGCTGACAGCAAAGGATGCCAGGTACCCCATTCAAGCCAAATGCTTGGTCCAATGAAAATCCCACCGGCATAGTAATATTTATTCTGAACATGAAAATCTTTCCAGCTCAATTGTAATCGATAACCCTGTTGTACTGCATTAAATGTGGTAATACTGAATTTCAAATTTGGGTTTTGAGTTCTGAAATCAAACAAAACAGAATGTAAGAGTTACTCAGTGGATAGTAGAATGAGGCCCAGCAGATAGCGGGCATCTTGATAGTTCTCACAGTCCAAACAGGCCCACAGAAAATGGTAGATCTTTTGGTTGACCACTGAGAGGAGCTAGGCATTACCCAAACTAGCTTTTGGGTTTTGTATTTTGACCAGACCATATACTGGGACCACATGAAATCCAGGGAATCAAAAATCAGTCAGCGGCCTAAAATGCAAGTGCGCTCCCTGCTATCCATGTCCTGATCCAAACTAATTTTGATATGGACTTATTCATTATTTTAAAACAAAGGCAAAATATGACTAAGAGGAACACAAGAGAACAGCAGAGAGACCATGTGCTTAGCTTGAGGCAGACAGACTCAGGTCTCAGATCCCTGAACACCTCGGGTACAATTGCTGAGCGCACGTCCAGGAGTTACACCTGAGACCCACGAGGAGTCACGTGTGACTATGCCTGGGCCCAAAACCTAAACGACGATAAACTTCTTAGATACTCAAAAACATCTAATGATCCGAGGGCAAAGATAACCATGGTGTTATAGAGGGCAGAGGGGTCCGTCTGCTCCAAAAAAGGGCACCCGAAGTTGCAGGCTGGACAGCCACCCTGCTGAGGCACATACAGGAAGACTAAAGGCCGAGATTCCCATGGACTATTCTACACAACTGACAAATAAGGAAGATTAACGACAAAGCCAGGAAATTAAAGCGCAGATCATTCCATGATGGACAGTCCAGGGGGATGAAGGGAAGCACGAACTTGGCACAGATGCCTGGATCCAGGAGCTTGAGGCCCCATGGCCTCAAAGAGCAGAGAGCTGGGCACTCGGGCTCGGAGCCGCATCCCACGTCTCCTTCCTAAAACAACCCAAGACCCGATAAGCCTGTTCACCCCTGTCACTGCACTGGGTCATCTTGTCGCTCTCATGCCTGAGGATGGTGTGGCAGAGGGCGCTTCACCACCTCCTGCCTTTGTTTTTTCCTGTAGATCAGCAGGAGGCTCCATGGAAAGACCTGAGCCGTGAGCACCAGAGGAGCACAGCCAGCCCTGCCCCCCACCTGACCAGAAGCCCCTGCATTGGAGCAAGAAATGTAGTGACTTGCCAGACACTTGGTCAGTGGCTCACAGACTCATCCACAGGGATACACTGCCAGATGCTCCTGCCTCTCCAGGGTACAGAGAAGTGGGTTGTGACCAGGCTGCCTGTTGGGGCAGAAGGGCTAGTCTCAGCCTACAGGGGAGGAAACTATAGCCCTGCCCGAGCCCTGGGAATAGACTCAGGGCCCTACAGGAATGTACCTAAGGCCAGGGACTAACTCTTACTCCAGGAGCTCCCATGCAGAGACGGCCCCTGCAGGTGACAGTGACAATAGGTCAATTAGTGGCTCTGCTGTGGGGGCAGCCACAGGGACTCAGGGTGGACAAACCTTCAGCTGCCGTCTTGCAGAATGGTCGGGAACATGGGACTGTGAGCTCTCTTCCAAGGGAACAAGGTCACTTCTGGGCTCGGGTGAGCACCAGGCAGTCTCATGCCTGATCTGCTGGACCTAGGCCATTCTGGTCATGATTTACTGTAATCCCGAATCTGCACCTGAGCCTCATCACTAACTTGCTCCTATTTTGCAGGAATAACTCTGAAAACCATGTAAACAGTGTCTTGTATCACAAAATTATCTAGATATCCAGGGTGTTTACTATGAACCATGATTTTACGTGTTTCTGACAACTGGAATTTCTGGAGTGAGTCTACTTTTAAACCATGAATATTAAATCTTGTGGATTGGTGTGGTAATACAGCAGGTAAAACATTCACCTTGCACTTGACTGACCCGGGTTCAATACACTAGCACATATATAGGGCCCAGACCCCCGCCAGAAGTGATCCCTGAGCTTGGAGGCAGGAATAAGGCACAGACAAAGCAGGGTGTTTACCAAAAATACTGCAGCTTCAAAAGGTAAATCTAATAAAATGAAACAATAACAAATACTCAAGTGTGAATTCTGAGGCAATGTCCAAGGTTGCCTGATGTTAAGAATAGTGAGTTGGTAGGTCCCATGGTACGAGGCGTTTAGTGTTCCATCTCTCCAGAGAAACAAAGACACAGGGACCACAACAATTGATGGCCAGTGCACAGTGGACCTTTAATTCAGAACTGAATAGCATATTTATAGAACATCTGAGGGTGATCAAGGTACAGGACTGCATGTATTGTGATTTACCATTTACACAGGTCAAGCTTTTCAACAGAGGGAATTCTTTGTGGGGAAATTAACTCAAGAAGACGTTCGGTCTGAGAAATTCACTCAGGGCTTATAACATCTGTATTGCTTCGCTCTTTCTTTGTTTGTACATATTAAACAATTAAGTTCATTCTTATTAATATGCGCAGTTATCTGAATATCACTTAATCACTTATCACTTAATCCCCGTTATTCATCGATTTATTCGAGCGGGTGCCAGTAACGTCTCCATTTATCCCGGTTGCGTGCTAGCGTAGCCCAATGGTATCTGTTCGTTTTAGGAACATGTAGAGCCTCAAACCGATCATTTAGGGTCTTGACGAAGAAGTCTGACCATCTTATAGGTGGGCGTCCACGTGATCTTTTGATGTCTCGTGGAATCCAATCAGTAATGGCTCTAGTCCAGCGGTTGTCTGTAAACCTCATTACGTGTCCAGCCCATCTGATTTTTGATGTCTTGGCAAATGAGACAGCGTCCCTGATTCTTGAGCGTTGACGAAGATCAGAACTCCGGATTCTATCTCTCATTTGAGTGAATCGTGATATTCCAAGCATAGTTCTTTTGATTCCTCTTTGAGAGACCCGAATAGCGTTCTCATCCTGTTTTCGTAGGGTCCAGGTCTCTGAGGCATATGTTAATGCAGGAAGAATAGTGGAATCAAAGAGATGTGCTCGTAGCTGGAGGTTCTTTGTCCTTTTATTTATTTCTTCAATACTCTTGAAGGCATTCCAAGCCGCTCTCTTCCTCCTGCGCAACTCAGGTGCCAGGTCATTCATCATGTTGATTTCTCGACCTAGGTATATATAACTGTTGCATTCGGAGATGGTGGTTCCGTTGAGAGCGAATGGAGCGTCATGAACAAGGCTGTTTCTCATAAACATTGTCTTCGTAAGATTCAGCTGTAGTCCTACCTTTCCACACTCACGGTCAAAGTCCGCCAGCATTTGTGCCGCTTGGCTGATGTTTGGTGTTATTAGAACGATGTCATCAGCAAAGCGGAGGTGGTGTAGTTGCCGACCATCTATCTTCACTCCCATGTTTTCCCATTCTAGTCGTCGCATGATGTTCTCGAGGGTGGCACTGAAGAGTTTTGGTGAAATGGTATCACCCTGCCGAACCCCTCTCTTGATATGGATGCTTACTTCTTTGTAGAATGGTGAGATCTTGGTAGTGAATCCGCAATAGAGCTCATGAAGGATCCTGATGTATTGAGTTTGTACGCCCTGATTGGCTAGGGCTTCCATGACTGCTTCCGTCTCGACAGAATCAAAGGCCTTCTTTAAATCAATGAATGTTAGACAGAGCGGCATCTTGAACTCCCGAGATACCTCAATGAGCTTGGTTATTGTGTGGATATGGTCAATGGTACTGAATCCTTTTCGGAATCCAGCTTGTTCACAAGCTGTGTGGGACCCGGGGCTGAGATCTCTAAGCCTGCACGGTTTGGGACTGGACCTGTCAGTAGCTAGACAGTTACACCCTCCAACTGCCGTGTAACCCCAACAAAGGCCAGGATCCAGAGATTATCACAACAAGCTCCCGGGAGAGCACAAGGCAGAGTCTCCTACCCTGTGTCTGACTATCCTTGCCAGGGCCCAACAGCTGAAGACCTCCAGGCCCCAACCAAGGCCTTACTGGAGCCACTCTCCACACACTTGGATAAACCTCAGACATAACAGAACTGGCAGAGGAACCCAGGTGTGTGGGACCCGGGGCTGAGATCTCTAAGCCTGCACGGTTTGGGACTGGACCTGTCAGTAGCTAGACAGTTACACCCTCCAACTGCCGTGTAACCCCAACAAAGGCCAGGATCCAGAGATTATCACAACAAGCTCCCGGGACGACTGTTTATTTAATTTTCTCTAAATTTTCAGGGTACCTTAAATATCCTTAAATATCCAACCCACACGGCAGAGCCTGGCAAGCTATCCGTGGTCTATGCCAAATAGACCAAATTGATATGCCAAATCCAATAATAAATGGATCTCATTTCCCTAACCCTGAATATGCAGAGTCGAGAAGGATATGGAAGGAGAAGCTGATAAAACACCAAGGCAAACATAGGCTGCCAAAACGCAGAAAAAACAAAAATGATTGTCTGTACTTTTAATGCTCGTACGCTGGCATCTGCTGCATCCATTGAAGACCTTATGGTACAAGCATGAAAGATCAAGTACGACTTCATTGGTCTGACCGAAACGAGAAGACATCAATCCCATCATGCTGTTTTCGACACTGGAGAAGAACTGTTCCTTGGAACATGTGATAAAAGAGGCGTCGGTGGTGTCGGTATCCTTGTCAACACAAACTTAGTCACAAGCATTGATTCATTTGAATGCCTAACAACCCGAATCGGACGATTACACTTGAATAAATGTGGCTCACTACCGGCAGTTTCTATCTTTGTTGTCTATGCACCAACATCCAGTTATGGTGAAAAAGAAACTGAGAAATTCTACATGGAGCTGGAGAAATTCTATAAAGAAGATCACACCTTCTACAAGATCATTGTGGGTGATTTTAATGCCAAGATAGGACCAAGAAGATCAGTTGATGAACTCCACATCGGAACCCATGGCCTGGAATGGAACGAACAGGGTGACAGACTGTCTGAGTTCATCATGTCAACCAAAACCTTCCATGGTAACTCACAATTCCAAAAGGCCGAATCTAAACATTGGACATGGGAGTCTCCCGATTGACGGTTCCACAATGAAATAGACCACATCATATTCAATCGGCGGTTTTGCCTAACCGATATTGCTGTTGTCCCAAAATTCCAAACGGGATCAGACCACCGTCTTCTTCGTGCAAAATTCTACCTCACAGAACAAGGAGAAAAGAATGCAAGGTTTAAGAAGAAGACTCCCAGAACAACCACCAACTGGGAACTCTTTGGCTCTGTTGCGTCATTGACAACATTGATGAGGAATACGATCGAATGATTCAGCACCTCCATGATTGTGCAAGGAATGCCAAGAGAGAGATAACCACAAAAAACCGTCTTTCTTCGAAAACTCTTGAACTTATTCGCCAACGTGGCTTGGCACGTGCCTCAGGCAACCACAAGCAAACGTCCGAACTGGCAAAACAATGCAGAAAAGCCATCAAGGATGACCTCAAAAACAGGAGAGCAGCAGTACTGGTAGATGCAGCAGAAGCTGGGAAAAACATTCGTAATGCCCGCCTGTCCTTCACCAACTACAAAACCAAGATGACTGCCCTCCGACATCATGATGGATCTATCACATCTTCCAGAAGGGCAATGGAGAAGATTATTCATGACTTCTACTCAGATCTCTTTAATAGCCACATCCACTTGCCCACATACCACATACCACATGATGGATATGTCGTTCCCAATGTTCTCCCTTCCGAAATCGAACATGCCATCTCGTCGGTAAAGAAACAAAAAGCACCTGGTCCAGACAAGATCAGACCTGAACACCTGAAGAACTTACCATCAATACTCATCAATGCATTGGCTCGACACTTCACATGCTACCTGTCTGAATGCAAGGTTCCATCCCAATGGAAAACCAGCAAGACTGTACTACTATACAAAAAAGGAGACATCCACGACATTGGCAACTATCGCCCAATCTGCCTATTGTCTGTCATCTACAAAATATTCACTCGAGTCATCCTGAATAGGATTAGCAGAACACTAGATGAAGGACAACCATGTGAACAAGCTGGATATCTGAATATACACAGTAAAAAAACCATTTCAAAACTAACTACTCTAGGTTCATGAACTAATGTTAAAAGATGACTGTGCTTTTTCCATAAATTCCACACGGAGTCCTTGGCCCAGTTACCCCATGGGGTCCGATATTTTAGGTAATGAAGGCTTGGAAACAAGAACATGCTTTATGATTTCTAGACTGTCCCATATTGAAGCCAAATTAGCTTTGATGCTTGCCGCAGGTCAAACCAGAGATTCTCGGTGGGATCCAATTTTCTGCGGTTAGAAAATACAACAACTGAAGCCTGAGTCAAGTAATTATGATGGATGCCCGGGAGTAAATATATTTTAAAGTCAATTAACCCTTAAATATTAAGCACTTCATATTAACTTTTTTCCTTTGTGAAGCAAAGAACATTGCTCTATAGTTATAGATTATAGATTATATAGGTGAGAGGGGAAAGAGAAATGCAAATAAATGACTACAGATACAAAGACCAGAGTCACCAGAATGTTTGACTGTATAAGTTAAACTCGGGGGGTTGGGAGTGCTCATAAGAGTACTGTAACCTTCTCTGAGGGGAAGAAAATTTGGCAATTCACTGATCAAGGCTAAAACACTCAGGGTTGATATCCAACACTCATGTGTAAAGACAAATTCTAGAGTGAAACATTGAAAGCGCGTCCTTAAGCCCCCTTTTCTGTTTTTTTCTATGCTGCAGAAATCCATATTTTCTCTTAAATACTAGTAATCTCTTTCATTGTTCTCACATCCTATGTGTGTGTATGTCTGTGTGTGTCCATGTGTTTCTATTTTGGACCACAACTGGCAGTGCTCAGGGATTATTGCAGCTCTGGGATCAGGGCTCAGTCCTACTGGGGCTCAGGGACTATGTGAAATAACAGCCATAGATCGAACCTGAGTTGGCCGCTTACAAGACAAGCACCCTACTGGCTGTACTATTGCTCTGGCACTTTCTAAGTTAATTATTTCCACCGCATCAGGAGTGACCCCGAGCAACACCACAACAACACCACACACCCCATAAGTCAACAGTTTCTCTTTAAAAAAAAAAAGACACATGGGACTGGAGAGATAGTACAGCAGGTAGGGCATTTTCCTTAGGCGCGGCCGAACCAGGTTCGATTCCCAGCATCCCATATGGTCCCCTGAGCACCGCCAGGAGTAAATCCTGAGTGCAGAGCCAGGAGTAACCCCTGAGCATTGCCGAGTGTGACCCAAAAAGCAAAAAAAAAAATGTTTCACTTGCAAATTTCACCCACCCAGAGGGAATGAGCCACTGGGTGGCCTTTTCCCATTACAACAGTTAATCAAAGCACAGAGAAGAACTGGGTCTCCTGCTGAAGGGGGGTTGGGGCCCTACCCATTAAGGTAAATCTTAAGGTTCTATACTAGTGATGCCAGGGCCAAAGGCTCTGGAAACAGCCAAGCACAGGCCACTGCTGTCAGGTTTGAGAGGGATAAGCCCCGCCCTGTGCAGGTCTCTCAGCCCTGCACCCAACAACTTCTGACCCTTCCCGGACCTGGAGGCAATCCTAGCTACGGGGAACCTCCCATGATCACTGGCTCACACGTCTGAACTCTGCACCCCGGCACAGCCCCCACTCCACTGCCCAAAGACCATGGGTCCCCCTAAAGCCTTTGCCATACATCAGGAACCGCCTGGATATCAGGAACGAGTGAAAAAGAAGCGCGAAATCGTGCCTCCAGGTACCCCAGCTCTGCCACTCACAGTGCAGGAGACTGGGAGGCCGCCTGTGTCCTGCCACAAAATCGGCCTCCACAGTCCCCCTGTCAAAAGAGCCATCAATTCCTCCTCTACCCACGAGACCAATGGTAGCCTGAACCAGGCAACCACAACTAGAATAGAAAGGATGCTGAAACTACCAGTTCTGTGACATCACTTCCGCACCCACCAGGATCCTTAAAGGGCTATGGTCCAGATGCAGAGAGACCCTCTGTACCCATCCAGGTGAATTGGTGCTTTTAGGTGGCTGGACTGCATAAAGTAGTGGAGAGGCAGCTGTAGGAGTGGTGCGTCACACAGTGGGGGGCTAGGGGTAAGGACAAGAGCCCTGTTCCTGTACTGGTTAGTCAACCATTGAAACAATGCTCTCACACACAGTTCATCAGGAAAAACACATGTGGGTTGATTCAAGGTCAAACAGGCATGCTGGTACATGGCACCTGACATTGAGTTTCGTGAGGAAGTAATCAAGAATGGGTGAAGCAGTGACTCTGAAGTCAACCCTGGTGATGCAGAGAAGAACTGGCCTAGCACCTGCACAGACAGCTGAACAGACACTGGAAAGGGGAAAAGCCTCGTAAGACCATCAAAGAGCACTGTCCAGCCAACACGCTATCTGTTGAAAACGCCTGACCAGTGGACTCTTGCCTACAAGAAAAAACACCGGATGCAGTTTGAGAAACCCAATTTCAAATCCAGAGTATGAACAAGAGGGGTAGTACAGTGGGGTGGGCGCTTGCCTTGTATATGGTCAATCTGAGTTCAATTTTCAGAATTTCAAATGGTCCCCTGAGAACCATCAAAGTAAAATCCAGGAGTAAACCCTGCACACTGCCAGGTGTGTACCACCAACAAACATACATACATATATACGGAGTGATAGCACAGCAGTAGGTCATTTGCCTTGCAC
Source organism: Sorex fumeus (assembly GCF_029834395.1). Classification (NCBI taxonomy): domain Eukaryota; kingdom Metazoa; phylum Chordata; class Mammalia; order Eulipotyphla; family Soricidae; genus Sorex; species Sorex fumeus. Next base: position 21,033,218 of record NW_026606076.1, on the reverse strand, counting down.
GCAGCCAGTCTGGCCAAGCCGGGTTCGATTCCTCCGCCCCTCTTGGATAGCCTGGCAAGCTACCGAGAGTATCTCGTCTGCACAGCAAAGCCTGGCAAGCTACCCATGGCATATTCGGTATGCCAAACACAGTAACAAGAAGTCTCAAAATGGAGATGTTACTGGGCCCGCTCTAGCAGAATGGATGAACAATGGGAGGACAGTTTTAAAATATACATATATAATATATGAAGTATATGTATTATACATAATAAAATCATATAAATTATATATATATATCAAATTTATATCTATATACATGTATGGACACATAAAAGTAAGTAAGTAAAGGCCCTCCTGTTGATCATCGATTTGCTCGAGCGGGCCCAGTAACATCTCCATTGGAGACTTTTGTTGTTACTGTGTCTGGCATATCGAATACGTCAGGGGAGCTTGCCAGGCTCTGCCGTGCGGGCGAGATACTCTCAGTAGCTTGCCGGGCTCTCCGAGAGGGGCGGAGGAATCGAACTCGGGTCGGCCATGTTGGCTGCGTGCAATGCAAACGCCCTACCGCTGTGCTATCGCTCCAGCCTGTACACATAAAAACCTAGAGTATATTTTCTGACCCTACTTTGGAGCCTTTTTTGGCCTTTAAACAGATCTGAATCCTTTTTAACATTCTGGTGACTACTAGATGATGGAAATTTGCTAATTCCAAATACAATGCTTATTTTTTTCTCTGATATTATTGAACTCACGGGTGGAATCCAAGAACTTGACGAACCTTGTGAGTAATCACAGGTAAATGGAAGGGCGGGCTGGGATGTGAGGAGCCTGGGGAGTGCTGGGATGTGGGGAACTGAACCATATTCCCAATATTTGTCAGACATTTGAATCAAGGGGCCCCTTCCATCCTTTCAAACGTCTTTCTACACACAGTAAAGTTCATTTAAACAGTTTCCCGTAGGGGCCAAAGAGGTAGGAGAGTAGGGAGGACATTCCTCTTGCTTTACCTTTAACAGGCTCCCAGAGCACCACCAGGAATAATCCCTGAGTATTTCTGGGTGTGACTCAAAAAGACGGCGTGTGCCCAGAACTGCAAACAGAGAAGCGAGTGAATGCGGGACTGTGTGACCAAGCAGACAAGGCTCGTCAGATCAGAAAGGACAAAATAGGGGAAACACATGTCCTGGGATCCAAGTCACTGCATTTGACAGAGCGAAAACGGGCCAGCACACTTGGGGGACCCGTGTTGTGCATCAGGTGGGAATCCAGAGCACAGAGAAAACAAGGCCTGTGCACCTCCACTGTGGCAGAAAAATAAACAGGAAAGAAAATAAAGTAGCAGGATGAAGTAATAGAACAGAAGGTCGGGCTGTGAACCCAATCTTCCCATATGGTCCCCCAAGCACTGCCAGGTGCAACACCACAGTTCAGAACCAAGAATAATCCCCAGAATCACTGGGTGTACCCCTCCAAACAAAACAAAATACCCAGACGCAAGTCTTCATCCCCCAGCATCCCATATGGTCCCTGAGACATGTCAGGGGACATCCTTAAGCACTAAGGTATGAGAACTCTTTAAGTTGGGTGTGGTTCAAAAGCCAAATACAACACAACTGAAATAAACATAGCCTCATAAGGAAAGTATCGGGCCCTCCACCAAGGAGGCACAATACAGGATCCTTCCTTAAACAACTCAGAGACATTTGGCCCAAGAAGACTGAGCGCTCCTGTCTCTGCATCACCTTATCTTGTCACTCTCTTCCTACCTAGAGATGGGATATCCGATGACATGTCACCATGTAGTCCTGACTGATTTTTTTGAGGATCAGAGACCTGGAAGAAGAGTCAGAGCAGTGAGCACTGGAGAGGAGCAAAACCCCAGGCCTGACCAGGGCACTGGCTCACAGACACACCTAGAGGACACTGCCTAATGCTTGAGTCTATCAGGGGAGGCAAAATGGGTTGGCATCTGTGCTGCCTTTCACAACACAAGCTCTGTGCTTGGTTACAAGGGAGAAAACTCAGCCCTGCCTTGGCCTGAGGACTTCTCCCTGGGTCCCACAGAAGGCTCTCACAGGCACAGCCAGGCACTGACTTGGAGGGCAGATCATGTGCATCAGCGCCCCCTGCAGGCTGGCAGCAGGGCTGCACCGCTCAACCATAGCCCAGAATAGTGGCTCTATCACAGAGACAGCCCTTGTCCTCTTAAAAAAACACTTTCTACACATACACACATACACACACACACACACACACACACCCTTTACCCCAGGTACTCACCTAAATAGATATAGGTATACACAGGGCTTTGCAACGTGATGTGAAGAAGCAGAAATTCCTGTTCCGCCAGACTCTAAAACTAATAGGATGTTTGCTTGTTGACACCAGTCAATCCCCTGCATCCCTATGCATCCCTATGGCCCCCAGAGTACTCCAGGCAAAATACTTGAGCCAGGAGTCAGAGTAAGCCCTCAGGGTATCTTCACACATGTAGATACCCCAATTCCCCACACCAAAAATAACCCCCAAAAGAAACTAAAACCCCAGTCACCTTCAGATCCACTGCTCCAGGTGGACCCATAATACCACGGAAGCCATTGAAAAAGCCGGACGGTAATAGGATCTCTTACAATTGCAGAAGCTGCAACTCTGCCCAAAGTGAATCTGGAGATTTTACAGCAGTGAGACTGGGGTCAAGGTCCCAATGTAGGTCAGCTGAATGTCAGGATGGCTAAGCCCTTGCCCTTCGCAGGTCCCTCACCAATACCCACAGCCCCCATGCTCAGCCCAGTACCCACACTCCGATGCTCCATCACAGAGCTGTAGGCGATCCTGACCCAGGATCATTCACTCACATCCTCCTCCCCTGCACCCCATCAGAGATCCGCCTCGCCTCAGGAATCACCTGATATCAGGGACAAGTGAAAAACAAGTGCAAAAGTGCCCCCAGCTGACAAGGAGCCGCAGCTCAGTGTGGAGACGGGGAACCGCCTGCCGCTCACAGGAGATCACCCCTGTTCTGCCAAAGAGTCAGCCTCCAGAGTCCCACTTCCTCACAGGGGCCCGACTCTGTCCTTTACCCACATGAACAATGACACTGACCCAGTTTCCAGGAATAGAAGCACCAGGGAGGGCTTCCTGTGATGTCACTCTGTTTCCGCAAGCAGCCTTAAAGAGCCAGACTCCAGATGTGGAGAGAACCATTATGCCAAACCAGGAGAATCTGTCGTGAAAGGGGGACCGATTCACACACACAAAGGGGTGGAGAGGCAGCTGCTGTACTGGCCTACGAGCCTCACAGTGGAGGGCTAGTGACGTGTAAGAATCCCCTGGTCTCGTACTGGGCAAACAATGAGCCAATGCTCTCACACAAAGTGCATCAGGAAAATCGCAAAGTAAAACAGGCAATAGGGAGCAGGTGGCTCATGGGACAATGAGTTTCTCCAGGAAATAATCAAGGTAGGATGAAAGCAGTGACTCCAAGCCAGAACAAGAGCAGAGAGGTATTGGCCTAGCAGTAGCCCAGAGTGCTGGAGAAATGGTGGAACAGGAGCAAAGGCTCGTAGGAACATCAGAGAACACTGTCCAGTCAACAGTCTATGACTGACAACATGCGAGCAGTGAACAAGCACAAAAGGGCCTGCCCCTCAAGCTGGAGCGCCCCGGCTCTTTCAGGGCAGAGAATGGGAGGGACTGGGCGCTCATGAACCGCCAATCGCGTCCTGACAAAAATAGGTCTTCACAGTCCACTTTCCACGAAGGGCCGCCATTTCCTCCTCTACCATGAGACCAATGGCGGCCTGAGTCAGGCAACCACAATGGGAAAAGAAAAAATATCCAACGGTCCCTGGCCTGGGACGCCACTTCCACTGCTGCCAGAACTTGAGCTTTAAAGGGCCCTGTTCCAGATGCAGAGACCCTTTTTGCCCGCCCAGGTGAATGTGTGCTTCAAGGGGGATGGACGGAACAAAGGTGTGGAGAGTCAGCTGTGGAGAGTGGTGGGCAACACAGTGGGAGGCTGGGGATACGAAGACCCCTGATCCTGTACTGGTCAAACAATGACCCAATGCTCTGACACACAGTCCATCAGGGAAAACGCAGCTGGGTTGATTCAAGGTAAAACAGGAAGGTTGCTACAATTCACCGGATACTGAGTATCTTGGGGAAGTAATCAAGATGCGATGATAGCAGTGACTAATTGCTAATTCTAAATATAACACTTACTTTTTTTCTGTATTATTATTGAACTCTTGGGGAACACGACCAACCTTGTGAAAAATCACAAGTAAACAGAATGGCCTGTTGGTTTGTGGGTAGCTGACCCATATTCCCAGCACTTGTCAGACATTTGATTCAAGAGGCCACTTCCATCATTTCATATATCTTTCTAAACACAGTAATGATTTAAACTGTTTCAAATAGGGGTCAAAGAATAGGTACAACAGATATGACTTTGGCTTGCACCAGCTTTAACAGGGTTCCCAGAGCACCACCAGGAGTAATCCCTGAGTATGACCCCCCAAGACTGGAAAAACAAAGCTTAAAATTAAAAAAAAAAAAAAAACGGCCTTCATGGTACTCCACTAAAGAACATTGCCAGGGCCATTTAACTAAGATAACACTTTCTGAAACATTTATCCTTAATACTGACACAACGCTAACCAGTACCTGAACACCTGGGAGGCAGAAATGACATGGGGGAAGAAGGTGGTGACACAGCCCACCTGAATTCAAACCACAGTACCCAATAATGATCCTGAGTCCCCCAGGTATGGATGACTGAGCTGAGAGAGAGGAGTAGGACTCAGCTGGGTGTGGCTTCAAAGAACATGAATCAAGAGGCCCTGAAGAATGAAGGTGTGGCCGGTTTTCTGCCATAATCCCCCAAACCCAGGGCCTCAAAGCCAAGTCACAGGGTCTGGAGCAATAGTCCAGAGGGGAGAGCTTTTTCCTTGCACGGGGCAACTCAGTTTCAATCCCTGCTATCCAATATGGTCATCAGGAACCGCCAGGAGTAACTACTGATTTGGAGGCAGGAGTAACCCCAGAGCATCGCTGGGTGTGAACCAAAAAGCAAAAAAAAAAAATGTCAAGCCAGAGTCACAACAAATAATAAGACAGTGGTGAGCCTTGACAGCTCTGAGCGAACTGATTTTATTTTGCCTTTCTATTCATTTTTTTTTAAATTTTAATTAGTGAGACACCATGAGGTACAGTAGTAGACTTACAAATTTTTGTGCTTGGGTTTCAAGTATACAATGACAAAATACCCATCCCTCAACCAGTGCCCATTTCCCACCACCACGGATCCCTGTATCCCTCCCACCCCCCATCCCCTCATATCCCACCCTGCCTCTGTGTATGGGCATTCCCTTTTGTTCTCTCTCTCCTTTTGGGTATTGTGGTTTGCAAAAGAGGCATTGAGTGGCAATCATGTTTGGTCTATATTCTACTTTCAGCATGCTTCTCCCATCCTGGGACGATCCTACCAACACCCTTTATTTGGCGCTCCCTTCTCTGCCTGGGCTGCCTTTTCCCCTAGCATGTGTGGCTGGCCTCCAAGCCATGCAGCAAAATTCCTGGTACTAATCTCGGCCACTCTTGACCTTGACAGCCCTAAGCAAAGGGGATTTTTTTTTGCATTTTTATTCACATTCCTCTTAGCATTCACAAGAAATGTGAAAAGTACATGTTAACATCAAGTTCAAATTCGAGGTCCTTGGCGTAGACTTTCCCTTATAGACTGACATCACAGAAAGTTTGTTACACACTAAGGGATTATTTCCGTCCTGGCTGCACTTTTGTAGCACAGCATCCCACGGTACAAAGAAAAGACACTTTCCCAAAGGGGCCTGTTTTGACATTAAAAATTGTTATTATGGCATTGAGTTATTTAATATGAATTTCACGATGTTTCCTAAGACCAGAAAGAAACACAAAGGCCTTCCCACATTCTTGACATATATAAGATTTCACCCCAGTGTGAACTGCCCTATGTACATATAGGTCGGAGGCCAGACGGAAGGCCCTCCCACATTCCTTACAAACAAATGGTCTCTCTCCAGTGTGAATTCTCAAATGACAATTACGATTTGAGGCAGAAACAAAGGCCTTCCCACACTCCTTACAAACATAAGGTCTCTCTCCAGTGTGCTTTCGCATATGCCGAATAAGGCGTGTGGATTCCACAAAGGCCTTTCCACATACCTTACATCCATAAGGCTTCTCTCCATTGTGAATTTTCATATGTCGAGTAAGACCTGAGGATACAACAAAGGCCTTCCCACATTCCTTACAAACATATGGTCTCTCTCTAGTGTGATTTCCCATATGACGAGTAAAGCTTGAGGATTCAAGAAAGGCCTTTCCACATACCTTACACCCATAAGGCTTCTCTCCAGTGTGCTTTCGCATATGCCGAATGAGGTTTGCGGATTCCACAAAGGTCTTTCCACATACCTTACATCCATAAGGCTTCTCTCCATTGTGAATTCTCATATGTCGAGTAAGGCCTGAGGATACAACAAAGGCCTTCCCACATTCCTTACAAACATATGGTCTCTCTCCAGTGTGAATTCTCATATGGTAGGTAAGTCTTGAGGAATTAACAAAGGCCTTTCCACATATCTTGCATCCATAAGGCTTCTCTCCATTGTGAATTCTCATATGTCGAGTAAGGCCTGAGGATACAACAAAGGCCTTCCCACATTCCTTACAAACATATGGTCTCTCTCTAGTGTGATTTCCCATATGACGAGTAAAGCTTGAGGATTCAACAAAGGCCTTTCCACATACCTTACACCCATAAGGCTTCTCTCCAGTGTGCTTTCGCATATGCCGAATGAGGTTTGCAGATTCCACAAAGGTCTTTCCACATACCTTACATCCATAAGGCTTCTCTCCATTATGAATTCTCATATGTCGAGTAAGGCCTGAGGATACAACAAAGGCCTTCCCACATTCCTTACAAACATATGGTCTCTCTCCAGTGTGAATTCTCATATGGTAGGTAAGTCTTGAGGAATTAACAAAGGCCTTTCCACATGCCTTGCATCCATAAGGCTTCTCTCCATTGTGAATTCTCATATGCCGAGAAAGGGTTGAGGACACAGAGAAGGCCTTTCCACATAGCTTACATCCATAAGGCTTCTCTCCTTTGTGAATTCTTATATGCCGACTAAGGTTTGAGGAATAAGTAAAGGCCTTCCCACACTCCTTACATATATAAGGCCTCTCTTCAGTATGAGTGTTCATATGCCCGGTGAGGGTTGAGGATCGAGTGAAGGCCTTTCCATGTGCCTTATATTTATGAGGTTTCTCTCCAGTATGAATATTCCTGTGTTTAGAAAGGTGTGAGGAATAACCAAAGACCTTCCCACATTGCTCACACACATATGCTTTTTTTCCAGTATGGATTCTACAATGTTTTAAGAGGTCTGAGGGTCGAGTGAAGGCCTCCGCACAGTCCTTACATGTATGCGGTTTCCCTCCTTTGTGGATGTTCATGTCATCACATTGCGGTAATGCCGGATTCAAACCATGACCTTGCTGCTGACACTCCTGGGGATTCTCTCCACTGTGGGTTTCTAAGGGAACATCATGGTCCTGGGAACATGGGGAAGCTCCCCCATATTCCTTACTCTTGGACAGCGTCAATCCATGGTGACACTGCTTGTGGGCCTTTCGGTGTGAAGGACTCACTATAAACAGTGCTTCTCTCCCATATTCTAGGGTCTGCCCCAATGTTGCGGTTTGTGTCCGTGGTCTGAGAATAACAGACTGTGTGAACATTTTCCCACGGGAGGGATTCTTCAGAGTGAGGTTGCTCTCTCCATTCTGATCACCCTCAGAGGCCATCCTGCCTGCCTTGGCATCCCCGTGTGGCTGAGGGCACAAATGCACACTCGAGACTTTTTCACAGTGTGAAGGGTCAAAGACATTCCACTCGGGCTGGCTGCTTCCCTGTAGAACAGCAGAAGATTCCAATTATCATTCTATTCCTTAAGAGTCTCCATGTTACATGAAATTGATACCTGCAGATTGGTTTCTAACATTTGTACCACACCAATGCAATTCCCTACCGGTGGATGGCATTACCATGGACTAACCTAATGTTTCTGTAAGACACACATGGAAAATTGATGAATGTGGGGCCATTAATTTGTTAAATCAAATGAAAAAGCACGGTATTTACATGAAACATATTACAATTTTTTTTAGGTTTTGAGCAGAGATGTCAGCACCCAGTGAAGATAAGGGTCCTGGACCTCAAGCATCATACTATGAATTTCCTTCCGGCCATTCCTGGCCCTGCACTTTAAAAGTAACATGCTGGTCCACTGACATTTTCCGTTAGTAGTATAATACTAATAATTAGTATCATAATAATGACATCTTATTATCTTATTCCTACTTTGGACAAACTGGCAGGCTACCGAGTGTAACCAGCTCACACGGCAGAGTCTGGCAAACTCCCCGTGCGCGTACACAATATGCCAAATACCAGTAACAATGAAGGGTCTCGTTCTCCTAACTCTGAAAGATCCTTTAATATGGCACTTTTTAAAAAAATCTCAGGGCTAGGACAAAGGAGACGTTACTGGGGCCTGCTCGATGCACTCGACGAATAACAGGATGGTTGTGATTGTGATTGTGATTATAATATTGATTCCAAACTTGCAAATCTTACCAGCTCACTCATACTCACTAACTGAGTTCCCAAATCCTGAAGCCGTGCTTTGAGTTCTGAAACCAAACACAATATATAATGTAAGAACTCTTTGAATGAAACATCCTTAACCAGGCAGTACAGCTTCAGGATATCTCTATGGTACTCACAGTCCAAAGTATCCCACAGAACAGGGAAGGTCCCGGGGCGGATTGCTGTGAAAAGTTTGGCAATCCCACAAGATATATTTTTTTCTTTTTTGTTTGTTGAACATACGCAGTAATGTTCAGGGAACTATATGGGATGCTGGTTATTGAACCAGGTGGACAGTGTGCAGGACAAGCGTATTTCCTGCATTACTATCACTCAGAGCCAAAACAGCTTCATTATGGCCTCACTTATTAACTAAACAAAAAGGCAAAAAAATTTTTCAAGATACAGCGACATTATAGGCTGTACAGACAGCCTGGTAAGGGAAAGACAGGGGGACCAAGGAGTGAGAATATCATGGACTGCCAGAAGAGGAAAAATACTGTCAAAGCCAAGAAAGTAAAGCAAAAGATTATTCCGTGACAATTCGTGGGAGCGAAGGGCAGCGTGAATGCAGCACAGATGCCTGGATCCAGGAACCCAAGGATATCAGGGTCAGCAGCGCATTTCACATGTGCTCAGGGCACCCACACACTGCCCAGGGCCTGAGCCAGGGAGGGTTCTCAGACACTCACCTGCACGCATGCCTCTCCTCCCCGGCTTCAGGGTTCCTCCTTCCAGCCAGATGATCACTGCAGGCTTCACCCCAGAATACCCTGAACCTCCCAGAGATGGAGCATGGATTAGTGACAAGGAAAACATGACAAGAAAACCCCATGCGTTCCTATAAAAATTGAGTCAATTACTGGAAAGGCATGAACAGAATCTGCACTTCTAAAATGCTCCAGATTTGGAGTTATCCAAGAGCTAAGATTCAGGACTTAATTTAAGAGTTTAATATGAGGCCCCAGAAAACACGACAAATAGTATAGCCCGGGTCTTAAAGGGCCAACAGGGATTAGATCACAGCACAATACACAGTATTTTTTTCTCTAGTTTTTCTCTAGTTTGGGATCCTCAGCTGGGGATGTTCAAGGCCTCTCCCTCATTGTGTACTCAGAAATCAACTTTGATGTTGCTTGAGGATCACCTGGGATGGTGAGAATAGAACGCATGTCCAGAACTTGCAAGACAAGCAACTGTCACTCTCGGCTTGGCATCACATGCAATGTACTGAGCCTGCGTGAACTGATGCCTCAGTGTAGTAAGCCCCAGAGCTTAACAAATCCAAACATGGCCAAAGATGATGAAAGCCCCAAATTGGTTTTAAAAATAAACATATAAAAGGAAGCAGACAGACAGCACAGCAGGTCAGGAATGGGCCTTCCTCAAGGTCAATTAAAGTTCGATCCTGACATTCAGTATGGTCTCTCAAGCCATCAGATGTGAACCCTGACTGCATAATCAAGAGGCAAATCCTGACTCCTGATGAACCAAGAATCACCGGAAGTGACCACGAGCACTGAAATAGAGCAACAACAGATGGGGTGAGACCCTAAGAAATAAATGAGCTATGTTGGGAGCGATATTACAGCAGGCAGGAAACAGACAATACACACACGTTCAGGATTGATTCCCAGCAGCACACAATGTCCCGGACCACAACCAGGATGAATAACTGAATACTCAGCCAGAAATAATCCCTAAGTATTTGTAAGTATAACCCCAAACCAAATCAAAACAAAATAAAAGGGAATGCCCTGCCACAGAGGCAGGTTGGGCAGTGGGTGGGGGGTGGGAGGAACACTGGGATTAGGGGTGGTGAAGAATGGGCACTGGTGGAGGGATGGGTACTCAATCACTGTATAACTGAAAGCTAAGCACAAATTTTTTTAAGTCTATAACTGTTCCTCATGGTGTTTCACTAATAAAAATTGTAAAAAATAAAAATAAAATAATACAAATAAAAACAAAAAGGTAAAGGCCCTCCCGTTGATCATCGATTTGCTCGAGTGGGCCCAGTAATGTCTCCTTTGGAGACTTTGTTGTTACTGTGTTTGGCATATCGAATATGTCGCGGGGAGCTTGCCAGGCTCTGCCATGCGGGCGAGATACTCTCGGTAGCTTGCCGGACTCTCCGAGAGGGGCGGAGGAATCGAACTCGGGTCGGCCATGTTTGCTGTGTGCAAGGCAAACACCCTACCACAAACTGAAATTGTGGGCCTGATGCAATAGTACTGGGATTAAGACAGCAACCTTTTAAGCTGCCAAGTGTGTTCAATCCTCAGAATCACATGGCCCCTGAGCACCCCTGGGAGTGATCCCTCAGCACAGAGACAAGAGGATTAGGTTGTGCCCCAAAGAAAAACAAAACCAAAACAAATACTAGAAATTATATGTAGTACAAGAAGTGATCAGAGAACTCAGCATTGGCAGGAACCAGGAACTTTTTAGAGAGACCTGAGCGACGGTTACAACACGTGGGGAGCTTGCCATGCATGGGGCTAACCTAGGTTGAAAGCCAGAACTGCAGATTCATGCAAACCCACAGAGAGTGATTCCTATGGAAGAGCTTAGAGTAAGCCCTGAGCATTGCCAGGTGAGCACCAACAAGAAAACCAGGGAAGGAGCTAGAGAAACAGCTACTGCATGGCTGTTCTCCCCAGGACAGTCACAGCTACTGTTGGACACACAGTCACAGCCCGGCACAGGGAGCCCACATGGGTATGTCCAGACAAGGTCGGCCCCGCACTGCTCTCACCAATGGCCCACAGGTGCTGGCAGGTCTCCAGCATCACATCCTTGTATAGCTTTCTTTGAGAGGCATCCAAGCACGCCCACTCCTCTGGGGTGAAGATCACGGCCACGTCGGGGAAGGTCACCGTGTCCTGAACCGGCATACAAAGGGGGCAGGAGTCAGGGTCTGACCCCACCCTGTTCCCTGGACTGTGAGGTCAGGACCCCAGGGCCCTGAAGGGGCTCACGGTCTGTCCCCTCGGGAGGAACAAGCCTCCATCTGAACTCCTGGCAAACGGGTCCCAACTTCAAAGACAGCTACATCTATGAAAATGTGAGGATGCTCTACTAGAAGGTTCCTGAAGGTGGCAGACTTGCTCCTGATGTCAGGGAATTCCACCACTGCTCCTATGAGCACTGCAGCGAGTAAAAACTGAGCACACAATCACTGGGAACCAAATGAGTGACCCTGCTTTCAGGTCAAAACACTAAACATACACCCTTGTATCCCACAGTCACTTGAGCTGCAAGCGCACAAACAGGTGTAGCACACCCGGGGACCCATGATGCACATCAGGCACAGAGCCAAGAGGAAGCCCTGAGCAACTCCCCTGTCGCAAAACTAAATACGAAAAGAAACAAAGCAGCATGACTGTGTAACAGGACAGTGGGATGGGGATAGTTGGTAGGGCTGGTGATCCCCGCCATCCCATAGGGTCCCCTAAGCAGTGCCAGGTACAATGCCAGAGTGCAGAGCCAAGAGTATAATCACCAGAATCACTGCGCGTAGCTCTGAAAACAAAACAAAATACCCAGACACCAGCCTTTGATGCCCAGAACCCCATATGGTCCCTGAGACATGTCAGAAGTCATCCTTGAGCACCAGTAATCTTTGAGCTGTTGTGGTCCAAAAGCCAAATACAACAAAACTGACACAAATGTGCCCTCATACTGCAGAGAGCCAGGTGCTCTGACAAGGCGGCAGGATCCTTCCTGAACAAGTCAGAGACAGACAGCCCGGCAAGCCTGACGCTCCTGTCACTGCTTCACCTCATTTTGTCACTCCTACCTGGCGTTGGTGTGTCCGATGGCACCTCATCATCTTCTCCTGCCTGTTTTTCCAGAGGTTCAGAGACCTGGAGGAGAAGTCAGAATTGTGAGAACTGGACAGGAGTAAAATCCCCAAGTTCTGACCAGCCACACCCTCGGGCACTGGCTCACAGACCCGCCTGGGGAATATTGCCTGATGTTTCTTTCTCCCCAGGTGAAGCAAAATGTGTTGGCATCTGTGCTGCCTTTCGCGACACAAGTTCTGGACTTGGCTACAAGAGAGAAAAGTCAGCTCTGCCTTGGTCTCACAGGCCCAGCCAGGGAGGGACTCTGAGACCAGGAAATCCTGTGCATCTGGCCAGCAGAAGGGCTCCTCCCCCCGCCGGTGATAGAGCCACATTCTGCACTATGGGGGGGGGGGGGATGGAGAAGTAGAACAGTGGGTAGGGAGTTTGCTTTGCAAGTGGCCGACCTGGGTTCGATTCCCAGCATCCCATATGGTCCCCTGAGCACCGCAGGAGTAATTCTTGAGAGCAGAACCAGGAGTAACCCCTTGCATCGCCGGGTGTGACCCAAAAAGCAAATAAATAATTTTTTTAAAAATTTCTACAAACATACACTTTTACCAGCAGTACACGAACACACAAGCACACACAGACACAACCTTTACCACCAATACTCACCTCGATAGCCAGCAGTCTGGGCAGGACTTTGCAACTTGATGGGAGGAAGCAGATATTCCTATTCCGACATACAGTAAACCTGTTAGCATGCTTGCGTTGCTGGCACTAATCAATCTTCTGCGTCCCCAGGGCCCTCAGAGCACTGCCAGGAATAATATCTGAGGCCAGAGCCAGAGCAAGCCTTTAGGATATCTCCAGGAATGCAAAGTCCCCCATTCCTCATGCCAAAAGTAGCCCCAAAATGAAATTATCATTGGAAAACCCTGGCCACCTGCAGATCCACCGCCCGGTCCTGATCCACGAGGGCAGCCAGTGAAAAAGCTGGACGACAACAGGGTATCAAGTCTTATTTTTTTTGGGGGGGGGCGAGGCTCTGCGCCTCAAAGTGAATCTGGAGATTCTACAGCAGCGAAACGGGTGCAAGATCCCAACATGGGTCAGCTGGGAGGTTCGGTAAGGCTAAGGCCCCACTCTCGGCAGCTCCTGCACCCCAAGGCCTGCAACTCCCGTGCTCAGCCCCGCACCCACCCGTGGCTGCCCCAACACAGAGCTGAAGGTGATCTTGGCCACTGCAGCCCCCCGCCCCAGTATAATGCACTCACACCTGCAACCCCCGCCTCCCACTACAGCCCTTACGAACCTCCCAAAGCTCCGTGCTCCCCAAAAGACCCCATCATACCTTTGAACCACTGGATATCAGGGAACACAAGAAAAACAGGTGTAAGAGGCCCCTTGAGCTGGCGCGGTCCCACAGCTCAGTGTGGAGATGTGGAGGCATGGGGCGCTCACGGGAGGCCACCCCTGACCTGCAGTAAGACAAAACAGGCCTTCAGAATCTCGCTTCCTCCCTGGGACCCTAGTTTGTCCTTTAGCCAGGTGAACAATGACTCCTGACCCCGTTTCCAGGAAGAGAAGCACCACAAAGGCCCCACTCTGATGTCACTTCCGGTCCTGCAAGCAGCCTTAAAGGGCCAGACTAAGCCCTCAGGCCAGTTCTGCTTGTCCTTCCCCATGGGGGTCCTGTCTCTTAAGCTGTAACAGTTTGCATCAAGACCAGGCATTTCTGCTTTCTAGAATGTCCCATTTGAATGCCAGGGGAGTTTTGCCACTTTCTCCAGGTCTATCCAACTCCCATGACAGGACCCCCTCTTGGGGCGTTAGGAATTACAGCAACTGAAGCCTAAGTCAAGTACGTATGACAAAGAAATTATGCCCAGCAGTAGATATATTTCAGAGTCAATCAACTCCCAAAGCCTTGGACTGATGTCTTTCTGTGTTTAACCGAAGAGCACTGATCTATAGTAAAATATAAAAAGACTACAGGGGAAATAGAAAAGCAGGTACAAATACACAGCACTTCAACTACAAAGCAGTACAAATACAAAGTTGAGAATTACCACAAAGTTATGGCTTATCAGTAATCAAGAGTGACTTGGGGAACTGAGACAATGAGAGGTAAAATATAGAGAAAAGGTAAACGTGAACTAAATTAGGCAAGGAAGGATGTAAGCTTCTCTGGAAGGAGGAAAACCAGCAATTCACAGATGAAAACTGAAACACTTTGGGTTAAAATCTAACAGATCACAACAGCCTGAACCCTGTTTCCTTCTTCGATCCTCTGTCACCCTTCATCGGCCAGGGTTGGGAGATGAATCATGGCCATCCAATGCACTCCGCACATGCTACATTACTTGAACACAACTCTCAGTACCTCAGCATAACAGTTGGGGATAGCCTGATCAGGGAGAGGTGAAGAGTCAAGCTGCATCCCAACTTGATTTTAGGGTACAGAAATTCTAATATTAGAAAAAGAAATGTGGAGGCAGAAAGGCAGTAACCTGGGAGGGGCACTTCCCTTGCTGAACCAAATCAATCCTTGGCATCTCATATCACCCCTAAAGCACTGTATCATTGTAGCACTGTCATCCCATTGTTCATCTATTTGCTCTAGCAGGCGCCAGGAACATCTCCATTCATCCCTTGAGATTTTAGCAGTCTCTCCTTACTCATCCTTCCCAATGGTGCCATATTGGAGGCTCTTTCAGGGTCAGGGGAATGAGACCCATTATTGTTACTGTTTTTGGCATATTGAATATGCCATGGGGAGCTTGCCAGGCTCTGTCGTGCAAGCAGGATACTCTCTATAGTTGCTGGGCTCTCCGAGAGGGATAGAAAATGTATATTTTACTTATATTAAACATTTAAAATATATCATTTTATTAATATCAAATATATGAAATGTATTAAATAAACATATGAAATATATTAACCCTAAAGAACCAACAGAAATAATTCAATAGTGCTGTTCCTGGAGTAAGCCTCAATCTTCCACAGATCTGCCCAAAATTCAACCAAAAATAGCCCAAAAGCAAATTTTTATTTGCAAGCCACAACCATCCCTAGGGCTGCATCCCCAGGATGGCCCTGGACATCAAGGCTACTACTGAACAGTGACCCACGGCTACAGGGTCGTTTGCCTTTGGGGAGCTGCCACCCTGTCCCTCAAAAATGAACAGGTCTTTTATTTTTTGGAGGCTCCACCAGGGATATGGAGGAGAAACTTCTGGCTCTGCGCTCAGGAATCCATCCTGGTGGAACTTGGAGATCAGACTTGGGTGGGCCACATGCAAAGCAAACACCCTAACCGTGGTGCTATCACTCCCGTCCTCTAAGTGAATCTGGAAGTTCTACAGCAACGATGTCGAACCAAAGGATCCAGGACAGTGCCCAGCGAAGCTCAGTGTTGGGAGGTTCAAGACCGCCCCCGCTTCCCCTCCTCTCTCTGTTACCACTATGCTCATCCCCACGCCCATCTGCTACTGCCCATTTCCAGAGCTGGAGGAGACTGTGGCCACAATGGATCCCAGGATCACGCACTGACACCCTCGACCCCTGTGCCCCGGTACAGCTCCTGCTATAACTCACCAAAGCTCCACGTCCCCAAAACATCACCGCTGCACCACAGGAATGACTGGAAGAAAGCGCGAAAGTGCCCCCAATCTGGCATTGCCCCTACTCTCACAGTGACAAGATGGGGAGGTGCCAGGCGCTAATGGGAGGCTGCTTGTGCCCTACCACAAAAGCAGCCCTCACAGACCCCCTTCAACGCAGGACAGCCACTGCTCCCTTCACCCATGTGATAAATAGACACCTGATCCAGTGTCTGAAGCAAGAACCTTAAAACTGCTGTGACGTCACTTGCACCTCTGCGAGTGGCCTTAAAGGACCAGACACCAGGTGCACAGGAAACCACTAGAACAATGCAGGTAAATATGTACTGCTGGCTGGGCAAGTGCAATAGCACAGTGGGCAGGACATTAGTCTTGCATGCAGCTGACCCTGGTTCAATCCCCGGCATCCTTTATGCACCCCCACAACCACTGCCAGGAGTAATTCATAGTGCAGAGCCAGGAATAACCCCTGAGCATCGCTGGGTGTGACCCAAAAAGAAAAGAAAATAAAGTGTACTGAAGGTGGAATGAACTCACATAAAGGAGTGGAGAGGTGGTGGCTAGAGTGACTGGTAACAAAGTGGGGGTCTGGAAGAAGGAGAAGTCCCCCAATCCTGTATTAGCAGTGACTATGTAGCCAGCCCTGCAGATGCAGAGAGGAACTGATCTAGTAACAACCCTGAGAGCCAGAGAGACGCTGGAACAGGAGCAAAGGCTTCTACCCCTTAACAACACAAGAGCAGTGGACACTTGCCTACAAGGAAAACCCTAGGAGGCCGTTTCAAAAACAAGATTTCAAACCAAGAGTATGTGGCCAGTGGCTGGAGTGAGAGCACAGTAGGTAGGGCGTTTGCCTTGTATGCAGCTGACATGAGTTCGATTCTGAGAATCCTATATGGTCCCCTGAGCACCACCAGGAGTAATTCCTGATTGCAGAGCCAGGAGAAACCCCTATAAATCACAGGTATGACCCAAAAAAATTAAAAAAGAGTACATGGCCAGAAGGGTAGTGCAGTGTGTTGGGCACCTGCCTTGAACTCGGTCAACCTGAGTTCATTCCCTGATATTCCCCAATGGTGGCATGGGAACCACCAGGAGTAACTCTTAAGAACTGTCAGGTTTTGACCAAAACTAAAGTATATAAAACAGAGCATATAGACCAACCCCCAGAAAGGAGGGGCTAACAGGCAGCAAACCACACTGGTCAGTCTGCAGCCTGGCTTGGCCTTTTGCACTTATCTACATGGTGTTTACCAATCTGGGGAATATTAGATTGTTAGGATTTTACTGCTTCCAAAGTAAAAATCTCAAAGCATTTATCCACAATGTTTGTGTAAATCAAATGGAAACCTGAATACAAGGACTGCATATATGCTACAGCAAGTAAAGTGCTTCCGTGCACGCGGCTGACCTGGACACCAAATATGGACAGCACAGCGGGATGTGGCTCCACGAAATATAACACAGAAGAGCCTAAAGAATGAAGGTGTGGCTGTCTATCCAAGTCGAAAAGTTCTCCACAGCATCGTGGTTAATCTCTGCCATGATCCCCCACAAACCAGGACGTCTGAGCCAAGCCAGAGTCACAGCGACAAATGAAACTATGGTGTGCCTTGACCCAGCAAAATGCAATTTTTGTACCTATTTATTTAATATTTTTATTGCTTTTTGGGTCACACCTGACATTGCACAAGGGTTACTCCTGGCTTTGCACTCAGGAATTACCCTTGGTGGCGCTCAGGGCACCATATGGGATGCTGGGAATTGAAACCGGGTCGGCCACGTGCAAGGCAAACACCCTACCACTGTGCTATTACTCCAGCCCCGACCTATTTTTTTTTTTAAATTTTTGTTAGTGAAACACAATGCGGTACAGTTGTAGACTTACAAATTTTTGTGCCTGGGTTTCAGTTATACAATAATCGAGTACCCATCCTTCCACCAGTGCCCTTTCTCGACCACCACTAATCCCAGTATCCCTCCCACCACACAAGCCCCCATCCCATCCTGCCTCTGTGGCAGGGGATTCCCTTTTGTTCTCTCTCTCCTTTTGGGTGCTGTGGTTTGCAACAGAGGCACTGAGTGGCAATCATGTTAGGTCTAGAGTATACTTTCAGCATGCATCTCCCATCCTATAGTCCCCACCTATTTACATTTTATTTAATTCCTTCCACCTTGCTTTATCACTAAGACTCATTATTTACCAGTTAACAGAATGTGAAATCCAAATACCAGGACATTGTCATAGACATGGTCCAGGTGATAATCAGCAAGTACCTTTCCCTTATGGTACTAATGTCATAGGAAGCTTTCACACACACCAGGATTATTTCCTTCCGGACTGTACTTTTGTAGCAATCCCCCACCACTTGTCGAAACTAAAACTGTTTTACATAAGGGCCATGTTCTGACCCTGGCCATTGTTATTAGGGAATTGATTGATGCAACATAACTTTTATATTTACTAAGGCTTGAGGGGAACACGAAAGCCTTCCTATATTCCTTACCCACAGATTATTTTGCAGTATTAATTATCTTATGCCTTAAAATGCTGCAGGTGCCTTTAAATGATGTGTGTGAATATATATATATATATATATATATATATATATATATATATATATTTCCTCCCCAGTGTGAATTCTCCTATGCATAGTAAGGCCTGCAGATCCAGAAAAGGCCTTTCCTTTCCGCACTCCTGGCATACATAAGGTTTCACTCTAAAATGACTTTTCATATGCGTAGGAAGGGCTGACGACAAACTGAAGACCTTCCTGCATTCCTTACACTTATGAGGTTTCTCTCCAATGTGAATTTTCCTATTCAAAAAGTTAATCTAATTTATTGAAAATTATCCTGCAGACATTACATATGAAAGGCCTCATTCCTGGATAAATGTCTTTTACACAGAGCAAAGCTTGTGGATTGATTTAAGATCTTCCCACCCTAATGTATGCTTTTTCAAGTATGAATTTACCTATGTTCAATAAGGAGTTAAGGGGAAGTGAAGGCATTGCCAAAGTCTTTACAAATATAAGGTTTGTCTCCAGTACGAAATTTTCTGTGGCTCAAAAGGCTTGCAGAATAAGCAAAGGCCTTGCAACACTCCTTACATATACATATGGATTCACTGTAGAGTGGGTTTTCCTGTGGACTAAAAAGTTTGAGTATAAAGTGAAGACCCGGCTGGAGCGAAAGCACAGAGGGTACGGTGTTTGCCTTGCATGTAGCTGACCCGTGTACCACTCCCAGCATTCCATATGGTCCCCTGAAAACCACCAGGAGTAACTGCTGAGGAGAGAGCCAGGAATGACCCAAAAAGGAAAAAAAAAAGAAAGTGAAGACCCTACCACAGTTGTGACATGAATAAAGTTTCATTCCTGTATGAACTTCCTTATACTCAGAAAGAAACTGAGAAGAAATGAAAGGTCTTCCCAACTACCTCACATATATAAGGGTTTTCTCCGATACGAATTTAGTGAAAACTAAGACTTCAGGGATAAGCAAAGGCCTTCCCACATTGCTCGCACATATAAGTTATCTCTCCAGTGTGAGTTTTCCTGTGCACCCAGGCTTGTGAAACAAGCAAAGACTTCCCACTCCATACAAGCATATGGTTTCTCTCCAGTGTGACTTTTCCTGTGCATACTAAGGATACTAAGGTGCATGAGTCAGATAAAGGTCTCGGCACATTCCTTACAGGCATACGAACTCCCCAGTATGAAATCTCCTGTGAATAAGGTATGCAGATCCAACGAAGGTCTTCCCACAGTCCTTACACTTAAGTGGTTTCTTTCCTGTGTGGATAGTCACATAGCCCCGCCGGGGTGACACTAGACTCAAGAGTTTGTCCTCAGTGCTGACATTCCTGGGAATTCTGAGCACTGTGGGTTTCTAAAGGAATGTGATGGTGCTGAGAACACGTGAAGGCTCCCCCACATTCCTTACACGTGGACAGGTTCAGTTCACAATGGCTGCCTGTGGGCCTGTCAGTGTGAGAGACACATTATAAACGGTATTCGTCTCCCAGAAGCTGCCCCACTCTGGAGGGGTTGTGTCCGCTGACTCTGCTGAACATCCAAGGTTCTTTTCCTAGGGGACGACTTTGTCAGAACGGGCATACTCTTGCCATTTTCATCACCCTCAGAAGACAATGGACCTGTCTGAGCACCCCCATGGGGATGAGGGCAACACTGCTCACTTAAGCCTTTTTCACAGTGTGCAGAAAGAGTCATCTCACCAGGTCTGGCTGCTTCCACGTAGAACACCAGAGAAGGATTAAAATTATTGCTCTATGCCATGAGAGTTCTCATGTCAAAAGAAATCAAACTCTGCAGGTAGGTAGCTGGTGGGGTATGAGACAATGAGTATCTTGGGGAAGTAATTAATCAAGATGGGGCTAAAAGCAACGACTCTGAAGCCAGCCTTGGGGATTCAAAGATGAACTGACCTAGTAGAAACCCAGAGAGCTGGAGACACTGAAACAGGAGCAAAGGCTGGTAAGAATATCAGAGAGCACAGTTCGGCCAATGCTCTACCCCTTGACAACACACAAAAAGTGGACTCTCAGCTAAAGGAAAACCCCAGAAGGCAGTTTCAGAAACATGATGTTAAACTTGAGAATATCAGGTTAGTGGTTTGGGTGCTTGCCTTGCACGCCACAGACATGGAATTTCATACCTCACACCACTCATACTCCAAGCAAGAGTAGAGTACCAAATTTGAAGTGGTTTTAAAGTAGAAGGCAACCAATCTTAGAGGGAAATATATTTTTACAGATATGTGTGTTTGTGTGTGTGTGTGTGTGTATATATATATGTATGTATGTATATATATATATATATAGAGAGAGAGAGAGAGAGAGAGAGAGAGAGAAGCACACAAGACTCAAGCCTTAACAACATATTAGTAACAGCTTATAAAAAGGCTTAATGGCCTCTGGGTGAAATACACCAATCTTTACACACTCTCCTCTAACGAAAGTTTTTTTTTTTGTGCATTTTCAGTACTTTATTCATAAGAAACAATAAAAAATAAATTATTTCGTTTCTGCTTTGGGGCAGGGGTTGGGTTACAGGATGGAAACATCCAAAATATGGTGGTGGGAAGGTGTAATGGTGGTGGGATTGGGGCTGGAATATTAAATGTAATCAAATATTGTGAACTACTTTTTAAAAATAATGTAATTCTTAAAAAAGCAATGATGGGCTTGGACGAAAACACTGAACACAAAAACCCGACCCCCAGGGACCATAATCACTAGGGATGAGAAGGGGGAACTCAATGTCCAGTGAGCAACTCAAGGTTGTGTGTGGACATTTGTGCCTAGAGGACTATGAACTCAAGTTCAGGGCTGCCCCAAATTCCTCTCAAAGCAGGCAAAAGTGACCTGACTCCCAACACTTCTGCCAGACCCAAAGATCCTCTGCTCCATCTCCCTGGTACTGGCACATGCCCAGAACTGCACACAAAGCAGCGAGGGAACATGAGACTGTGTGACTGAGCAGGTGAGGCTCTCCAAAGCAGAAAGGATGAAACAGAGGAAACGCATGTCCGGGTTCCTGAATCACTGTGGCTGATAGGGCACATATGGGGCCATGTGGCCCGGGGGCTCCAGTGCCTGTTAGGGATGAATCCAGAGCAGAGAGCAAGAGGAAGCCCTGAGCACCTCCACTGTTGCACAAAAATAAATCTGAAAGAAGAGCGATTAGGGCTGGTAAACCTTGCATCCCATATGGTCCCCCATGCACTGCTAGGGAAATGCTGGAGCGAAGAGCAAGAAGAAACCCCAAGATCACTAGGTGTGGTCCCCAACCTTCCCAAACAGAACAAAGCTAAAGAAGTCAGTCTTGGATCTGAGGTACCACACAGAGTACGAGACCTGGCAGGGGTGAATCTTGAGCACTGAGCTGGGACTACTCCTCAGTGGAGTATAATCTAAATCCAAATACAACAAAACAAATAAACAAGGACAAAAGCAGTCTTAAAAAAATTAGAGCCTGGGGCTGGAGCAATAGCACAGCGGGTGGGGCATTTGCCTTGCATGTAGCTGACCTAGGTTGATTCCCAGCGACCCATATGGTCCCCCGAGCACCGCCAGGAGTAATTCCTGCGTGCATGAACCAGAAGTAACTCCTGTGCATCGCAGAGTGTGGCCCCAAAAGAAAAAAAAAGTAGTGTAGGAAGATATTGCTTTGCCCTTCTTCCACAAAAAGCTTAGCTTTATCTGGTTACACCCATCACAGTGCTCCTGAGGCACTTCCATTCCATTGTGTTTATCTGTAAACAGTCTTCCCTATCTGTAAACAGTCTTCCCTATGCTCTCCTCTCCACCTAGTTAATCAGATTTCCTCCTAATCAGACTCTGTTAATTTGTAAGGTCAGATTCCACAGAAATCTATGATTTTATGAGTGAAATGTTGCCTTTCTCATCTCCTTATGCCTTATGAACAGTTTACTTTAAAGCAATGCCCTTTTTGTATAGATACAGGAAGACCGTTAACATTATGCTTTGTAACTTAGGATTTGATTGGCTTTGAATATTATTCACTCCTGGGAATCTGCTTTCTCGACTTAAGCCTCAGTTGCCCTTAGTTCCTAACACCCCAAAAGCAGGATCCCGACAAGGGACTGAATGGACCCAGGGCAAGCGGTGAGCTACCCTGGCATGGAAATGGGTCAGGCCAAAATGCCACGATTCTTAACTATAAGTCAAGAGTTTGATCATATGCAAATGTCGCCATGAACCAAAACTGGCAGGCTACCGAATGTAACCTGCCCACACGGCAGAATCTGGCAAACTCCCCGTGGCATACCCAATATGCCAAATACCAGTAACAATGAAGGGTCTCATTCTCCTAACTCTGAAAGAGCCTTGAATATGGCACTTTTTTCAAAAATCTCAGGGCTAGGAAAAAGGAGACGTTACTGGGGCCTGCTTCAGGCAATCAACGAATAACAGGATGGTTGTAATTGTTGTGATTGTGATTGATCCAAAAGTAATGATGAGCCTAGGATCCTGCTAGGGGTGGGAAAGACTATCTGGCCTGAGCACTGCAGTCTGAGATCGAGATGCCACTAGGAGGGTAATTCTGTAAGTTTAAGATATTTCTTACTGTTCCGTGGCATAAAGCTTCTCAAAGTACTCCCTGAGGATCCTCTGAATTTCTGTGGTTTCTGTTGTAATGACCCCCTTTTCATTTCTGATTCGGTTTATTAGGGTTTTCTCTCTCCCTTTCTTTGTGAGTTTTGCTAGAGGCTTATCGATCTTGTTAATTTTCTCAAAGAACCAGCTCTTGGTTTCATTGATCTTTCGGATTGTTTTTTGGGTTTCCATCTCGTTAATCTCTGCTCTGAGTTTTATTATTTCCTTTCTCCTGTTCGGGTTGTGCTCCTTTTTTTGGTCCTTCTCCAAGCTCTTAAGCTGTGAGGTTAGGTTACTTATGTGTGCTCGCTCCTCCTTCCTGAGGAATGCTTGTAGAGCTATAAACTTTCCTCTTAACACAGCCTTTGCTGTGTCCCATAAGTTTTGGTAACTCGTGTTCTCATTTTCATTCGTTTCTAGGAATCTTTTGATTTCCTCTTTGATTTCCTGTCTAATCCACTCGTTGTTCAATAGTGCACTGTTTAATTTCCAGGTGTTTGATTTAGTTTTCTGTTTTTGTGTGTGATTTACTTCTAATTTCAGCGCATTATGGTCTGAGAAGATTGTTGATACAATCTCTACCTTCTTAATTTTATGGAGGCATGTTTTGTGGCTCAGCATGTGGTCTATCTTGGAGAATGTTCCATGTACGCTTGAGAAGAATGTGTATTCAGCTTTTTGTGGATGAAGTGTCCTGTATATATCTACTAAGTCCCTTTCTTCCATTGTTTCCCTCAAATGAAGTATGTCCTTGCTAAGCTTGAGTCTGGTTGATCTATCAAGAGGTGACAAAGCAGTGTTGAAGTCTCCCACTAGTATTGTGTTGCTATTGATGTCTTTTTCCAAATCTATGAGTAGTTGTTTTAAGTACTTTGCTGGTCTCTCATTAGGTGCATATACATTTATTATTGTAAGTTCTTCCTGTTGTACAGATCCTCTGATCAATAAGTAATGGCCTTCACTGTCTCTTATGACCTTCCTCACTCTGAAATCAATGTGGTCTGATATAAGGATGGCTACCCCAGCTTTTTTATGGGAGCTGTTTGCCTGTAGGATTGTTTTCCAGCCTTTGACTCTGAATCTGTGTTTGCTTTGACTATTGAGATGCGTTTCTTGCAGGCAGCAGAATGTTGGGTTCAATTTTCTAATCCATCCTGCCACTCTATGTCTTTTAATTGGTGCGTTTAGCCCATTGACATTGAGAGAGATTATTGTTATGGGATTTTGTCCCATTGTTATGTTAAAATTGGGTGTATTTGAGGAGCCTTTCTTGCCTTAAAGTAGCCCATTTAGTTGTTCTTGTAACCATGGTTTTGAGTCTATGAAGTTCCTGAGCTGTTGTTTGTCTGTGAAACTGTGTCTGTGAAACTGTGTAACTGAACATCAAAACCTCGAGGAAATGGATAAATTCCTAGACTCCTACAGACTCCCAAGGCTGAACCAAGAAGACCTGGAATACCTGAACAGACCTATCACCATCAAGGAAATTGAAATGGTAATAAAAAGTCTCCCCAAGCACAAAAGTCCTGGCCCGGATGGATTCACTAGTGAATTCTTCCAAATCTTTAAAGAGGACTTACTCCCAATACTCTTTAAGCTTTTCCACGAAATTGAAATATCAAAAACACTTCCAAACAGTTTCTACGAAGCAAATATCACACTGATACCAAAAGCAGACAGAGATACCACAAAGAAAGAGAATTACAGGCCGATATCCCTGATGAACACAGATGCAAAGATCCTCAACAAACTACTAGCAAATAGAATCCAACTACTCATCAAAAAGATCATACACCATGACCAAGTAGGATTCATCCCAGGGATGCAAGGATGGTTCAACATTCGGAAATCAATCAACATAATCCACCATATCAACAAAAGAAAAGATAAAAAGCATATGATCATATCAATAGATGCAGAGAAAGCATTTGATAAGATCCAGCACCCCTTTATGATGAAAACCCTAGCCAAAATGGGTATAGAGGGGACCTTCCTCAACATAATTAAAGCCATCTACCACAAGCCTACAGCAAGCATCATCCTCAATGGGGAAAAACTGAGAGCCTTCCCTCTAAGATCAGGGACGAGACAGGGATGCCCACTCTCTCCACTGCTGTTCAATATAGTACTGGAAGTACTTGCAATAGCGATTAGGCAGGAAAAAGATATTAAGGGCATTCAGGTAGGAAAGGAAGAAATCAAGCTCTCACTATTCGCAGATGATATGATACTCTACTTAGAGAACCCAATAACTTCCACCAAAAAACTCTTAGAAACAATAGACTCGTATAGTAAAGTTGCAGGTTATAAAATCAATACGCAAAAGTCCATGGCTTTCCTATACGCAAACAGTGAGAGAGAAGAAAGCAACATGAAAAAAACAATCCCATTCACAATTGTGCCCCAGAAAATCAAGTACCTAGGAATCAGCTTAACTAAGGAAGTAAAGGACCTGTACAAAGAAAACTACAAAACGCTACTTCAGGAAATAAAAGAGGACATGAGGAAATGGAAAGATATCCCCTGCTCATGGGTCGGGAGACTTAACATTGTCAAAATGGCAATACTACCGAAAGCATTGTATAAATTCAATGCAATCCCTATAAGGATACCCATGACATTCTTCAAAGAAATGGAGCAAACACTCTTGAAATTTATATGGAACAATAAGCCCCCACGAATAGCTAAAGCAATTCTTGGGAAAAAGAAAATGGGAGGAATCAACCTCCCGAACTTCAAACTGTACTACAAAGCAGTAATAATTAAAACAGCATGGTACTGGAACAAAGGCAGAACTGCAGACCAATGGAACAGGGTTGAATACACTGACATTTCTCCTCAATCATATGCTCATCTAATCTTTGATAAAGGTGCAAGTAATGTGAAGTGGAGTAAGGAAAGCCTCTTTAATAAATTGTGTTGGCATCACTGGACGGCTACATGCAAAAAAATAGGCTCAGAACTCTGCCTAACACCATGTACAAAAGTAAGATCAAAATGGATTAAAGACCTCAACATCAGACCAGAAACCATAAGGTACACTGAAGACAAAGTTGGCAAAACCCTCCATGACATTGAAGCTAATGGTATCTTCAAAGATGCCACGCCACTGGCCGAGCAAGTGAAAACAGAGATAGATAAATGGGACTATCTTAAACTAAGAAGCTTCTGCACCTCCAAAGAAACAGTGACCAAAATACAAAGACAGTCTACAGAATGGGAAAGGATATTCACCGAATACACATCTGACAAGGGGTTGATATCCAGGATATACAAAATACTGGTTAAACTCCACAAGAAGAAAACATCCAACCCCATCCAAAAATGGGGCAATGAAATGAACAGAAACTTTCTCAAAGAAGAAATCCGAATGGCAAAAAAGCACATGAGAAAATGCTCTGCATCATTAATCATCAGGGAGATGCAGATCAAAACCACAATGAGATACCATCTCACACCTCAGAGACTGGCCCACATTCAAAAGAACAAAAGCAACCGATGCTGGCGTGGATGTGGCGAGAAAGGGACACTCCTTCACTGTTGGTGGGAATGTCCACTGGTTCAGCCCTTCTGGAAAACAGTATGGACGATTCTCAAAAAATTAGAAATTGAGCTCCCATTTGACCCAGCAATACCACTCCTGGGAATATATCCCAGAGAGGCAAAAATGTATAGTCGAAGTGACATCTGCACTTGTTTGTTCATTGCAGCCCTCTTTACAATAGCCAGAAACTGGAAGAAACCTGAATGCCCAAGAACAGATGACTGGTTAAAGAAACTTTGGTACATCTACACAATGGAGTACTATGTAGCTCTTAGAAAAGATGAAGTCATGAAATTTACATACAAGTGGTACAATATGGAAAGTATCATGCTAAGCGAAATGAGTCAGAAAGAGAGGGATAGACATAGAAAGATTGCATTCATCTGGGGGATATAAAGTAACAAAGTATGAGATTAATACACAAGAATAGCTGAGATCAGCACCAGGAGGATTACTCCATAACTTAGAGGCCAGCCGTGTATCCTAGAGGAAAGGGCTATTCAGATAGAGAAGGGAGCACCAAATAAAGGATGTTTGGAGGATCCTCCCAGGAGGGGAGATGCATGTCGAAAGTAGACTATGGACTGAACATGTTTGCCACTCAATGCCTCTTTTGCAGACCACAACACCCAAAAGGAGAGAGAGAACACAGGGGATTGCCCTGCCACAGAGACGGGGGGATGGGGGGATGGGGGTGGGAGGGATATTATCCATGGTGGTGGAAAATGGGCACTGGTGGAGGGATGGGTATCTGATCATTGTATAATTGAAACCAAAGCACAAAAAATTGTAAATGTACAACTTTAAAAAAAATAAAATAAAATAAAGGGAAAAAAAAAAAAAAAAAAAAAAAAAGATATTTCTTACTGTATCCATACAAAATGATTAATATTATATATGCTTATATGTTTGCTAGACAAGGAGAGGAGAAACACACCCAGGAGAATCTGCTTTAGGGTTGATTGATCTGATAATGAGGATCTGTCCTAGGAGTGGATGCCCCCAGGGAAAGAAGGAAAGATTTCTACCCCTATTGATTGTGATTACACCTATGTGTAATGATTACCCCATCCCCTCATGCTTTGGGATTTAACTGTACTGGAAGAGCAGGCTGGGGGGTCATAAGGAAGGAGAAGGGGAGCAGAAGGAAGAGAAAGAGGGATCAGAATCCAGACTCCAGAGGAGGAGGATGAAGGGGGATGGAGGAGAATGAAGTAGCATGGGGGAGGAAGAAGCAGAGGCAGAGGCGGAGAAGAGAGACTGATGTGGATGGAGAGAAGATTGGAATAAACTGTGACTAAGACCAACCAGTCTGGCCCTCTTTCCTTCCTTTGCCTGCCCATCGCCATCGACCTCCCAGCAGTGGGGGAAGAAGGGTGAGACTACCGAACGCCAGCGCTGGGAGAGATTGAGCCACCATTGCAGTGTGCAGTGCCACTTTCATGAGTTTACACAAGTAGAGCCAGTGCTCCTTCCTGAAACAACTCTAGAGACAGTCAGCCCAGAAGGCCTAGACTACTCCTCCCTGCATCATATCATTTTTAACTTTCCTCCTCTCTGTGGACGGTGTGTCAGACGGCACAACATCATCTTCTCCCACCTATAATTCCCGAGAATCAGCAGGAAGCTCCATGCAAAGATCAGTGACCATGAGAGGTGCACAAACCCCAGGGCCCTGACCAGAAGTTTCTGCTTTGGAATCTGAAATTGCTCTCAGGGAGGGCATGGCAAGCAGCTGACCTGCTCTCCTATCTCAAGTGGTCGTAGTTCCACTTGAACTGAAAATGTTATGATATCTAAACATATAGTGGAACAGAGAAGAATTAGGCCCCAGGCCAGAGCAACAGCATATTGGGGAGGGCACTTGCCTTGAAGGCAGCTGACTCTGGTTTAATCCCCCACATCCCATAGGATCCCCCAATCCCACCTGGAGTGACTCCTGAGTGCAAAGTCAGGTTACTCCAGTACCCAGAGTACTGCTGCCTGTGGCCCCAAAACAAAAACACACAAGTAAAAAGTGAATTGTGTAGTTAATTGGAAAAAAGAACACAACTCTCTTTACTTTACCGAGCATAAAATCATTTTAATGATGGCTAGAGAGATAGCACAGATCACAAGGTGCTTGTCTGACACACAGGTAACAAGGGTTCAATCCCCATCACCCCACAGGATCCCCAAACCTAGAGCGATCAATGACAACAGAGCCAGCGGTAAACTCTGCCGGGTGTGGTCGACCAAAAATAAATTTAGGTGCCAGAAATACATTCTGGTAGGGTATGGGCCTTGTACACAGCTGACCTGGGTTCAGTCCCTGGCACCACACAGGGTACCAAAAGCAGCAACCACAGGTTATGACCAGAAAAAAAAGTTTTTGTTCGTGAGTCAACCTCCACCAGTCAGTTTTGGAGAATGCAGGTCAGACTTGGGTTTTGGAGCCAAAGGTGGCAGATCTTTGGGCTCACCCAGGTGGTGCCTGAGGAATCCTGCGTTGTGCAGGAGATTGTACCGTGTCGCAGGCTGCTTGCAAGGCCTGGGCCTGCACTCCTGGCCTATCACTGACCCCAGGAATTCAAAGTCTATGTAAGTACTGTGAACCTTATGAGAAGGATACAGACAGAAAACAGGGATGAGGCCCAGCTGGTAGAGGTCCAGGCAGGGCTGCTGCCACCTGGGGCCTCCCGGTGCACAGCTGAGCCAGAAGTACTAACTGCAATTTCAAAGGCTTACAGGGGCCAGAAAGAGTACACAGTGAATGGCAGGGCACTTGTCATGCAGGCGACAGACTCAACTTCACATTCTGAATCACCAAGGAGTGATCCCAGAGCACTGCTGGGTTTGACAAAAGCCCGCACAGCCAATCCCCCTCCTGCCCAAATAAAGACAATGAGGAATTTATCTCCCAACAGCAGAGGTGTGAAATCTAATAATATATTCGCAAGGGTCAGTCCTTTCAGTTTTTTGTTTTGTTTTGGGACCAAACCCAGAAGTGGTCAGAGCTTACAGGCAAGGTTTTCAGACTATATTTTTTGTTAGTTTTTTTTCTTTTGTGTTTTGATTTTAGGTCACACCTGGCTATGTGCAGGGGTTACTCCTGGCTCTGCACTCAGGAATTACCCCTGGTGTTGCTCAGGGGACCATATGGGATGCTGGAAATCGAACCCAGGTTGGTTGCATGCAATGCAAACGCCGTACCCACTGTGCTATTGCTCCAGTGCCATGGTTTTCAGACTGTATGATTTTACTCCTATGGGTACGTGATTTTATAAAACAAGAAAGGGATGAAAAATTACACTTGGGGCTGGAGTGACAGTACAGCGGTCAGGGCATTTGATTTGCACATGGCTGACCTGGGTTTGGTCCCTGGCATCCCATATGGTTCCCCGAGCACCGCCAGGAGTGATTCCTGACTGCAGAGGCTTAATGCAGAGCCAGGATAACAACCCTTAAGTATCACCAGTGTGACCCAAAAAGCGGAAAAAAAAGAAGAAAAATTGCATTTATCCCAAATAAAATTTTAAAGTCCATAATTTTTCTCAGAGCCTCCAACTGCTTCCTTTCCTCCTAACAGCCTCTTGTTCAAAGGACTCAAGAATGTTCATATCTAAGAACTTCCAATTAAGGTATGAACAGAGGAGTAAGAGGGAACACAGCAGACTGAAGCAGACACTGTCCAACTGAAAGCCCAGAGGGCCTTCCCTGGTACCCCTTATCCACTAGTCCCCTGGCAGGGCACAGAACTCAAGCACTGCCAGGTATGGTCCCAAATCTCACGTCATCTGCTCCCCAAGTAGTGAGATAGACCCAGGGAGAGGAGCTCAGCGGGCAAAGCACCTGCTTTACCTTTGGGGGACATGGCATGGCTCCCCCTGCATCCCAGACACACAGAGATCGGGGGACAGACTCTGATTATCTCCAAGTTTGTAGCAAACAGGGGAGGAAAAGACAGGAGAAATACCCCAACACCCAAAAAGAAGTTCAAAGAATGCTCGTGTGTCAAGTCAAATTCTGGAGTGGGAGGGTTGTGGCCATACCTAGTGATGCCATAGAGGAATGTCGGGGATAACCTGGTCACTGCAAGAAAGACAAACGCCCTCCTGACTATACTACTGACCAGCCCCTAAGAGTGAGACATTTAAAACCTATTGCAGCTGGTCCCTGGAAAACCCCTTTCTGCAAGTACTCACTTCAACAGCAGGGCACACCCCTGGTCTGGGAGAGATGGACAGTGAGGGATGCTTGGAATCTTGACTGGTGATGCAGAAATTCTTTTTTGAGGAAATATAATCATACAGGGTTAGCAAAGATAGTAAGTTGATAGGGTGCTTTTCTTTCAAGCAGCTAAACTGGGGTCAATATGCAACAGAGCATACGCTCACCCACCCCAGCACTGTTAAAAATGATGCCTGAGCTGAGAATCAAGAGTAATCCCTGAGCATTGAGTGGTGTTGTGGCCCAAAAACTACAATAAAATAAATTATAAAGGGATTGGAGAGATCGTATAGCAGGTGAGGTGCTTGTCTTGCACTCGGTCAAACCAAGTTTGAATCCTGGCATCCCATATGGTTCCCTGAGCCCAGCCAGAAATGACCCCTGAGTGCAGAGGGAGGAGAAGTAACTGAGTCTTGCAGTTCTACTCCTCCAGACCAAATAATTAGTTCATTTAAATGAATAAAGTGGTGTGCCCGATATTGATGTGAAATTTCATTACTAGAGGGGTTAGGGCACGCTCTAGAAATCTCCGAGCTACTTCCTGCTGAGATTACACACTTGCTTACAAGACCCCCTATGGCATAGCACAGCCCTGATGCACCCCCTGCTCATCCCCCTCCTCCGAGCCCTGAGTTGTCTTAAATCTCTGCACCTCGGGGCCTGAGTTACAGCATAAACAAAAGAGCATTTGTTTCAAGGGCAGGAAACCTGGGTTTGATTCTGGGCATTCCTCATGGTTCCTGGCACCACTAGGAGTGCTTGCTGAACGGAGAGCCAGGAGGAACCCACGTGCATCGCTGGGTGTGATTCAAAAAGCAAAACTTAAAAAAAAAGAAAAAGTAAAGAGAAGCTCCCCACCGCCCTGTACTCCCAGAACCCACTTAATGCACAAGGAACAAGTGAAAAGCAAAGGATCTGCCAAATGCTTTTGAGCCCCAAGCACAGAAATGTGCCCTGCCCCTACCCCCACCCACCCCATCTCTGCTCTGGGCTCACTCCAGGCTGCTACCGGGACGCGTTCCTCCCTTACGCATCTTTCTAAGTAAGTCCTCCTCAGTAACAACGACCTTGTTTCCCTCAAAATCAATTTTTAATAAGATTTAAAAGCTGCTGCTTTCGGCATCAGCTCTCGGCGCGTCCCGGGTGAGGGGCCGCCAACCTGGGCCACCGCCACAGAGCGACCCCGCCGCCCACAAGGCGGAGACCCAGGACGTTCAGGCGCTCAGAGCGACCACTGGGCGGCCGGCTGGAAACCGACCTTCCCAGACCCCGCTGCCCCCCTGGGTGCCCCCTCACCCGCTCCTCACCTTCTGCACCAAAGCCGGCCGCCAGCACTTCTGCCCCGACTTCCAAGACGCTCAGGGAAAGAGAAATCCGAAACTGTGACGTCATCGGAAGTGCGCCCAGAGCCTTAAAGGGCCAGGCTTCAAATATTCCTGACCAGGTACTTGCCTGGTCAGAAGATTCATTTTTCCCGTTTTTGGGGATAGGATCAGGTGATCAGGACATCTGTTGTTTGCCAGGTCTGCGATAAATGGAGATTGACCGACTGAACAGATAGTGTGTCGATCAGAAGTCTTTTTTTTTGACGAAGGGAATAAAATTCACAAAGATACTTTGTGTACCGCAACCCAGACCGTCTCTATGAGTCCCCAAGTTCATTTGTATAGCACTGAAAGTCCAGGTCTAGGGTAGCTTCAACTGTTTATTTTCACAATGATAGGAGAGAACTAGAAACTAAGTGAATCACGTGGCTCAGAAAGGGGTCAGGGGTAGCCCAGAAGGGGAATCGGGGATTGGTGATGACTGGGAAGATATTTGTGTAAGCAAAAATTCCTGTGTCTGTATTTGTGAGTGTTCAGAGCAAAGGGTGCTCCCCAGTTATTCCATGAGAGCTATGCGCAGCAACTCTTCAAACAGTGCTCAATGGCCGTGATTCTACATGGATCAGAAAAATGAACGGAAAATCCCTTAATTGCTGTGCAGCTAAATAGTCTTTAATATTTTAGTACTTGATGATTTATTAAGCTGTAATTCTTCAAAATTTGAACCAGTAAGCAAGAACAACTATATAGCAGTTGTACAGGAGAAGAAAACCTCT
Organism: Sorex fumeus; assembly: GCF_029834395.1. NCBI lineage: Eukaryota > Metazoa > Chordata > Mammalia > Eulipotyphla > Soricidae > Sorex > Sorex fumeus. Next base: position 21,000,117 of record NW_026606076.1, on the reverse strand, counting down.
TTTTCAGACATGTAGATCTATTGTTTGGCTATGATGATTTGGTGTTTGTTACAGTAAAAATATGAAATTTAGTTTACAAGTTTGCTTCTTAGCAGAATTATTCCATAAACGTACTCAATTTCTTATAACCACTCCACTAGGGTGTCAGATCATCACAGTGTGCAAATAGGAACAATAGGTAAGGGTCCCCCCAAAGTGAGGTAGTAAACATCAATAGATGATTTATTTCTGCATTAGCTTTTCTTTGCTTCGGTAACTATGCTTGCCTCCCTATGCTTATATAAATTTATGTGGTACCAGGATGTGGGTCTGGTGAAGTTAATTTTGTGGGCGCTTATGAAAAGGACAGGTGCATCAGGATGTGCTTTTTTCTAACCAACAGACTGTGCTTCTATTGGGAGACTGCTGCTTTGGCTAGCAGAACAGCCTGCAAGCTGGTGTGAACAAACACTACAAATTTTGGAGTTCATTCAAGATTTGCCCCTATCTTCCCACTACCACACTGTCCTCCCATTGTTCATCGATTTGCTCGAGCAGGCCCAATAATGTCTCCATCCTGAGACTTTTTGTTACTGTGTTTGGCATATCTAATACACCACGGGGAGCTTGCCAGACTTTGCCGTGCGGACAAGATACTCTTGGTAGCTTGCCAGACTCTCCGAGAGGGGCAGAGGAATTGAACTCAGGGCAGCCTCAAGGGCCACGTGCAAGGCAAATGCCCTACCCACTGTGCTATCGCTCTAGCCCAACTACTACACTATTCTGTTGGAAATATAACTCTAAACATTCTAGGGTTAGACATTGGGATGTCCAATCTTCCTTGTCACATGGAGTTTAGATTTATTGGATTACACCCATTACAATGCTCCTGAGGCACACCCACTCCTCTGTTCCTTGTAATATAGCTCTAAACACTTTAGGTTTAACATTGGTAGGTCCTTCCTCCCTTGCCACAGGGAGCTTAGGTTTACCACAGTGCTCCTGAGGCACTCCCATTCTTCTGTGTTTCTCTGTAACTTTCTTCTCTGTGATTTGCTTTCCAAACTGGCCTGTCACCTTTTTCTCCTAATCAGACTCTGTTAATTTGTAAGGTCTGAATCCTCAGAAATATGAGTGAAAAACTGATTTTCTCTTCTCCTTATGTCCTTTGCATAGTTACTTTAGAGCAATGTCCTTTTCGTATAGACATAGGAATACAGTTAATACTCTGACTTTGTAACTTGAGAGTTAATTGACTCCAAATAATACCTCATACCTGGATATCTGCTTTCTCAATCTAAGCCTCAGTTGCCCTTAGTTCCTAGCACCCCAAAGGCAGTGTCACGATGAGGGACTGGATGGACCCAGGGATAGCTGTGAGGTACACTGTCATTGAAATGGGCCAGACCAAAGCGCCATATAAATTAAGAGCATGGTCATAGACAAATTCTGTCATGATCCAAAGAGTAGCAACTAGATTATACCATGCTAGTGTTAAGAAAGACTAATCTTGCCTGAGCCCCGTAGTCTGAGATCTATAGTAAGATGTCCCCAACTTTATGTATCTATTACTGTGTCCATACAAAATGACTAATATTATTAAAGAGTAGAATTAAGATGAATGTTTATATGGTTGCTGGACTAAGGGAAGGAAAAACACACCCAAAGATGGCATTTCGCCTTTAGGTTGGTCTTTGTGCTGAAAAAGTTTGTCCTAGAAGAAGCTTCCCCCAAGAGAGGGACCATACATCCATTGATTGTATGACCTCAGCTATGTGTAATTGCTACCCCAAACTGTAAGAGTGGACAAAGGAAAAATCAAGAGAGAATTTGAGACGGAGAGTCCAAGAGAAATGAAGGAGATTCATGGAAAGAGAATCAGAGGAGAATTGAGATAAGCTTGGAAGAAACTGATGACAATGATATTCATTTTTGAATGTGTGAATCTTCCCAGCTCAGCCTATTCAGTGTCTCTCTTCCCAAGTCAGATTACAGCTATGCCAAATCCTGAAGTTGTGGTTTGAGTTCTGAAATAAATCACAGCAAGTCAGGTAAGAATTAGTCAAATGACCCCTGCGTGAATAGACGGAGCAGGTGGATGACATCTCTGTGGTTCTCACAGTCCAACAGACACAGAGCAAAAGGAAGATCCTTTGGGAGTGTCGCCGGGAGGAGCTTGGCAATCACACACTACCCTTTTGGCTTTTCTATTTGACTAGACACAGGGATATCTGGGGATCATATAGCATACTGCGAATCAAACCCAGTGCAAGGCAAGCATCCTCCCCACTATACTATGACTTCAGAACAATCTAGCGTTATTAAGGGCTCACTCATTGACTTTTTAACATAAAAGCAAAAGAACATTTCGTAATGGGTCAGAGAGAAAATAGAAGGTAGGGCATCTGCCTTGCATAAGGCTGACAGGGGCAGGATTCTGAGCACTGCCGAAAGGAACCCTGAGGACCGCCAGGAAAAAACCCTTCGGGAACATCAGACCCCAAACCAAAACAAAACAAAATGTCTCCGTATACTCAAAAAAATGCAAATGATCTGAGGGTAAAGACAAGCTTAGTGACAGAGAGGGCGGGTGCAAGGTGGTTCTGCTGCTCCTGAAAAGGGCACCCCAGCAATACAGGCTGTGCAGCCAGGCTTATTAAGAGAAAGGGGTACAAAGGACCCACATGACTAATGAAGAAGAATGGAACAAGCCAAGAAAGCAAAGCACCGGATCACCCCAGGGAATCGAAGGGCCGTGTGAGTACAGCACAGATGCCTGCATCTAGGAGCCCGAGGCCCCCTGGGGTCAGCAGCATGTTTCACACACACTCAGGGCACACCCACGATGCCTGGGGCTCCAGCCTGGGAGGGTCCTCAGACACTCAGCTGCAAACACACCTCTCCTCCCCGGCCTCATGGCTCCTCCTACCAGCCAGGGGATTACAGCTGGCTTCACCCTAGAATACCCTGCCCCCACAGAATCAATGTAGAGACTAGTGACAAAAAAAAGGCGAGAGGTCTAGCCCATATGTCCCTGATATAGCCAGCCAAGTTACTGAAAGTACGCAAACAACACAATCTTCACTTTTGTTGCCTTGCACACAACAGGTCCAATTCAATCCCCGGATCCCATATGATCCCCCAAGCAAACACCAAGAGTGATATGTGAGTGCAGAACCCAGAGTCACCCCTAATATCACGGCATGGCCGAAAAATGAAACAAAACAAAACAAAATTGGATGCATAAAAATATAAAGTTAGGCGCTAAAAGATAGTAAAGCAGGTAGAGCAGATTCTTCAACCACACATACCGGGGGTAGGTTCTGAAATTAAACAAAAAATGCAATGTAAGAATTCATTGAATTCGGGGCTAGAGCGATAGCACAGTGGGTAGGGGGTTTGCCTTGCAAGCGGCCAACACGTATTTGATTCCCAGCATCACATATGATCTCCTGAGCACTACCAGGAATAATTCCTGAGTGCAGAGCCAGGAGTAACCCCTGTGCATTGCCAAGTGTGAATCAAAAAGAAAAAAAAAGAATTTATTAAATGGAGCATAATTAGATGAGGTTGAGCAGGTGGAGAACATCTCCATGGTTCTCGCAGTCCACAGAGGCCCACAGCAAAGGGAGGTCCATTGAGGGAATCGCCGTGAGCAGCTTGACAATCCCCAAATTAGCTTTCTGAGTTTTCATTTTTGACCAGACCCAGTGATGACTGGGGGAACATATGTGATGTCCAGATTCAACCTGGGTTGGCTCTGTGCAAGGCAAGCACACTTGTGTGTACTATCTCTCAGCTCCATTTAGCTTTGTTATGTGCCCCCTCATTCAATATTTAAACATAAATTCAAAAATATTCCTTAGTGGGTAGAAGAAAACAGCAGTTAGGGCATTTGCCTTCTAAGAGGCTGACAGAGGCTGATCCCTGAGCACCACCAAAAGTAACCCCTGTGAACAACCAGGTAAAACAGCTGAGTATTTCAGGCCCAAAACAAAAACAAAATCATTTTGTTGATATTATGAAAAGCCATGCTAATTATCCGATGGCAAAGATAACATGACAGGGCTGGACTGATACCACAGTGGGTAAGTCATTTGTCTTGCACGTGACTGACCCGGGTTTGATTCCCAGCATCCATTATTGTCCCCTGAACACTGACAGGAACAATTCCCGAGTGCAGAGCTGGGAGTAACCCTAAAGCATGGCCAGGTGTGACCCAAAAAGAAAAAAAAATAAGTATGACAGTGAGGGCAGAGCATCCAGCTGTGCCTGGAAAGCGACCTGACATTGCAGGCTGTACAGCCAGGCTGATAAGGCAGGGGGACTGAGCACCGAGAAACCATTGCGTGATTCTGCACTCCTGACACATGAGGTGACAAAGCCAAGAAAGCAAAGTGAGGATCATTCTGTGATTGAGAGTCCTGGGGAGGGAATGGCAGCATGAGGCAGCACAGACGCCTGGATCCAGGAGCCTGAGGCTCCCGGGGTCAGCAGCACGTTTCACACACACACTCGGCACCCACACGGTGCCCAGGGTTCGAGCCAGGGATTGTTCTCAGACACACACCCACACACACGCTTCTCCTCCCCGACTTCAGGGCTTCTCCTTCCAGCCAGAAGATCACCCAGACTCCACCTCAGAATGCCCTGCTTCCACAGAGACAATGTACGGATTAGTGACAAGGAAAAAAGTGACAACTTACTAGGACAACTCCATGTGTCCTAATAAAAGAAGTGAAATTACAGAAAAGGCATGAACAGAATCTCCACTTTCCATATGCCTATGATTGGTGGATATCAGGGACATAAGACCCAAGTTTCATTTCAAGAGTGAAACTTGGGTCCTTCTGAAGTCACCCATGAACTAATGGAAGTGACCCCAAGTAGTGAAATAGAGCAGAGACTGATGGGGTGAGGCTCTAAGAAAGAAATGAACTAGTGGCTGGAGTCCAGCATGGTGGGCAAGTGCCTGATACACACATACAGTTTTTATCCCTGGCATCCATATGGATTCCAGAGCACTGTCGGGAGAAATTCCTCAATAATAACCAGGCATAATCTCTGAGCATTACCGGGTTTAGCACGCAAACCAAGTCAAAACAAAAAAAAAGTAATAAATGAAGTTGCAGGTCTGGGGCAGTAGTACAAAGATTAAGGTACCAGTCTCGTAATCTGCTGACCAGGTTAATCCACAGCACAGCCAAAGGCCCCTGAGCACTGCTATGAGCAATCCTTCATCACAGTGCCAGAAGGAATGTGGACTGTGGCCCCAAAACAAAACCAAAGCAAACGCATTGAAGTGAAGGGTAGTACAAGAAGTTAATTTAGCAATGGAAGGACCCTTTTACAGGAGCTTGAGCGACAGTACAATGTGGAGGATGCTTCACTGGCATGTGGTTGATCTGGTTCAATGCCCTGTATCTCAGATTGACCCAAAAGCCCACCTAAAGTCATTACTGAGTAAAGGGCCTTGGTAACCCCTGAGCATCATGAGGTGTTGCCCAATAACAAAAACAGAGAAAAGGAAAGGACGTAGAGAAACAGCGAAATGCACAGCTTTCAAATATCCTGGCTGTCAGAGTAATGGCAACACAGCCCCTGTCCAGTCCTCAAGATGCCTTACAGGTCTCTCCTGGCACACACTCCCACGCAGCTCTCACTGATGGCCCGCAGATGTTCATAGGTCTCCAGTATCATGTCCCTATAAAGCTTTCTCTCATATATGGCCAAGCACATCCACTCCTGGGGTGAGGGTTATGGCCACATGAGTACAGGTCACCGCATCCTCAGTCAGGAGACATACAGGAGCAGGAGTCAGGGTCCATCCCCAGCCTATTCCCTTGGCAGTGAGTAGGAAACCACCAGGAACCTAGAAGCATTCAGCTCAGGGTGTCTCCTCTCAGGAAGAACGAGCCTCCACTCAAAATTCCTCGCTGACAGGCCCCAGAAATCATTCTACGGAAGCTTGATCTGATAAATTGTGAGAATTCTATAGTACAAAGTTCCTGTTAGGTGTCAGCCTTACACACAGACACCCCAGGGCCAAACACAGCACCACTAGTCCAGTGAGCAACAACTGAACACAAACTCAGAGAGACCAATAAAGTGATCCTAGATGTGGCCCCAAATACTAAGCATCCCCGCATACACACAACTCTTGTCCTAGGAATGAAAAGGGAAACTCAATGTTCAGCGAGGTACTCAGAACTCTGTGTAACATATGTGCCTGTAGGACTCAGAAATCCTGGTTCAGGTTTGTCACAAATCTGTCTCGGAAAGTAGTGACTCAGTCCCAGAGATCCTCTGCTCCATCTCCCTGGGACCGGAGCATCCCTGGAATTGTGCACAACATCATGTGAATGTGACTGTGTGACACAGCAGGCAAGGCTCTCCAGAGCAGAAAAGACAAAAGAGGTGAAACACACGTCCTGGGACTGAGTCACTGTAGCTGCTAGAGCACTTATGGGGCCCGCACATCCCGGGGGTACTGATGACATCAGTTGTGAACCCAGAGGACTAAGCCAAAATGAAGTCCTGAGCGCCTCCAATGTGGCACAAAAATAAATACGGAAGAAAACAAAGCAGCATAATGGAGGAACAAGAAGGATATCAGGCCAGGGACAATGGTTAGGGCTGGTGGTCGCAGCCATTTCACAGGTCCCCCAACCAATACCAGGTGCAATGCTGGAATGCAGAGCTAGGAGTAACCCTTGAGAATCACTAGGTGTGGCTCATCCTCTTCAAAATCACCCAAAACAAAACAAAATCCAAGATCAGCAGTGGGCCCCTGGCACCCCATAGGGTCATTACCCACTGTACTACTGCTCCCGCCCCAAAATAGTTATTTTGAAACAATTTTCCAGGTTCAATCAAATGAAATATCAAGTTTTTGATTCAGGAAAAAAATAGAAATCTCTTTAGGTTTTGAGCAGTGATTTCACCACCCAGTGAAGCTAAGGGCCTCAACAACAAGCATTGGCTCTAGATTTCCTCTCTGTAGTGCCCAGCCCTCCACTTTAAAAATCACACACTTGGTCCACCGAGTATCCAGTCGGCATAATATCTGTTCCAAATTTTACCAGCTCACTCATTCTCAATGACACCATTCCCATATCAAATTGCTGCAGTGTCAAATCCTGAATCTGCGGTTTGAGTTCTGAAATCAAATGCAATACACAGTGTAAGAATTCATTGAAAGAAATGTAGTTGAATGAGGCAGTGTGGGTGGAGGACATCTTCTTGGTTCTCACAATCCAAACAGGCCCACAGCAAACAGAAGATCTGAGTAGATGATGGGTGTGAGCAGCATGTCAATCCACACAAGATGTTCAGGTTTTACTTTTTGACCAGACCTTGTGATGTTCGGGACACATATGGGATGCATGTTATTGTACAAGGTCGGCCAAGTGTACGGTAAGCACAGTCCTCACTATACTATTACTCAGGCCCAAACTAGCTTTGTTACGGGATCACTCATTCACTATTTACAGAAAAAGGCGAAAGATATTTTGCAGGCACCCGACCAATGTAGGCTGTGCAGCCAGGCTGCTAATGTACAGACTGTGGGCGGGGGGTGGAGGGGCGGGACACCAAGGGCTGTGAATCGTATGCACCAACACATCAGGATAAATGATAACAACGCCAAGAAACTAAAGTGCAGGATCATAATTGAGGGAGAGTCCAGACAAGTGAAGAGCAGTGTGAGCACAGCACAGAGGCCTGGACCCAGTAGTTCGAGGCTCCCGGGGTCAGCAGTGTTTTTCACTTGCACTCGGGGTACCCCCACAGTGCCCAGAACTTAGCCAGGAAGGGTCTTCAGAAACTCACCTGCACACACGCCTCTCCTCCCGTGTCTCAGAGCTCCTCCTTCCAGCCAGGAGATCACTGAAGGCTTCAACCCTGGAATGCCTTGCACTGACAGAGATGAATCACATCTCTGGAGGAATTGAACTCGGGTCGGCCATGTTGGCTACGTGCAAGGCAAATGCCCTACCACTGTGCTATCGCTCCAGCCCACAAATACTCCATATATTATATATATATTTTTATATATATTTATATATATAAATAAAATTATAAAAAATGAAAAAAGTTATTCTGGATCAATCACTTCCATAATTACAATGGCCAGAGTCAGAAAATGAACCTTAGGTAAAACAATTTTATTTTCAACAAGTGGATGGGGGATTGATACAAATGTACAGCAAGGAGGTAAATAAACCTGGTATACGTGAAAGTTTCCTGTGATACTAATACCATAAGTGAAATGTACTTGCTGATTATCACCTGGACCATGGTTATGACAGTGTTCTGGCATTTGGTCTTCCCAGTAAGTTAACTGGTAAATAATGCTTCTTAGTGATAGAGCAAGGTGGATGGAAATAAATACGAATTAAATAGGTACAAAATTGCATTTTGCTGGATAATGTCAAGACTCACCATGCTTTTATTCTTTGCTGTGACTCTGGCTTGGCTCAGAGGCCAGGTTTGCAGGGGATCATCAACCACGATGAAGCAGTGAACCCTTTTGACATTGAATAGACATCCAAACCTCCATTATTCAGGCCCTTCTGTGTTCTGATCTGGGAGCCACATCCCGCTATGCTGTCCATAATTTTGTCCAGGTCAGCCACATGCAAGAAAGCACTTTATTCGCTATAGCATATCTGCACTCCTTGTATTCAGATTTCTATTCGCTGTACACAAACATTGAGGATAAAAGTTTTGAGACTTTTACTTTGGAAGCAGTAAAATCCTAAGAATCTAATATTCACCAAAATGGTAAACACCATGTAGATCTGTGCACAAGGCCAAGCCAGGCTGCAAAGTGACCAGTGTGGTTTGATGCCTTAAGCCCTATGCACACCTCCATGATGGGGGTTGGTCTGTATGCTGTGTTTTATGTACTTAATTATGTATTTTCGTTTTGGGGGAAGTCCGACAGTACTTAAGGGTTACTCCTGGTGGTTCCCGGCCACTATTGGGGATGTCAGGGACTGAACTCCAGTTGACCGAGTTCAAGGCATGTGGGCAACCCACTGTACTACCCCTCAGGCACTGTTGGTTTGAAATATTGTTTCTGAAACTGCCTCTTGGGGTTTTCCTTATAGGCATGAGTCCACTGATCTCATGTTGTTAAGGGGTAGAAGCCTTTCCTCCTGTTCCATGGTCTCTCTGGCTCTCTGGGTTGTTATGAGATAAATTTCTATCTGCATCTTCATGGCTGGCTTCAGAGTAAGGGTGCAATACAGGATTAGGTGACTTCTATCTCTAGACCCCCACTTTGTGACTGAACACTGAAGCTACCTCTTCTTCACTCCTTTATGTGAGCCCATTCCACTACAGTGCACTTTATTTTTTTCTTTTTGGTCACATCCAGAGGTGCTCAAGGGTTACTCCTGGCTCTTCTGCATGCCTGGCCCTGCTTGGGAGACCATATAGAATGCAGATGATTGAACCTGGGCCAGCTGTGTGCAAGGCAAACACCCTATCCACTGTGCTATCACTCCAGCCAGCCAGCCAGCCAACCTTACACATTTACCTGCATTTTCCTAGTTGTTCTCTGCACAGCTGGTGTCTGCCCCTTTAAGGCTGCTAGGAGAAACGGAAGTGACATCACAGCAGGGCACTTAGGTGTTTGCCTGCAAGAAGCTTGATCAGCCTCCATTTCTTACTGCAGGTGAGGGGCGAAGTGGCTGTCCCGCGTGGAAGGGGTCTGTGAAGGCCGGTTTTGTGGCGGCACGCTAGTGGCCTCCCGTGAGCGCCTGGCGCCTCCCGGTCTCTGCACGGAGGGGCGGGGCCAAGCCACCTTGGAGGCCGCTTTTTCAGCCGTTTCCGATATCCTGGCGGTTCCTGCGGCGTGACGGGATTTGGTGGGTGACCCGGAGCTTTGGTGAGTGCAGTGGGGGCTGTGCCGGAGCGCAGGGGTTGTGGGTGTGAGTGCGTTGTTCTGTGGATCCCCTGCAGCTCCGCCGTGGGGCAGTGGCGGGTGGGCACGGGGCTGAGCGCGGGGGCTGCAGAGCGTCGGGGCTGGGCCGTCCTGATCCTCCCAGCACGGGACTGCTCTGGGCGCTGCCCTGGACACTTTGGCGCGGACCTCCCTGCTGCAAAACCTGCAGATTCTCTTAGAGGACTGGAGAGATAGCACAGCGGTTAGGGCGTTTGCTTTGCATCTGGCCCACCAAGTTTGATCTCCGAGCTCCACCAGGACGGGTGCCTGAGCGCAGAGTCAGAAGTTTCTCGTCCATTTCGCCGGTGGTGCCTCCAAAACTATAAAAGGACTGTTAATTTTTGAGGGGCAGAGGGGAAGCTCCCCAATGGCAAATGACACTGTAGCCCTCGGTCACTATTCATTAGTAGCCCTGATGTCCAGGGCCATCCTGTGTGTGTGGATCTAGGGGTGGTTGCGGTTTGCAAGTGAAAATTTAATTTTGGGCTATTTTTGGTTGTATTTTGAGCACATCTATGGAAGCTCGGGGTTACTTCAGGAGCAGCACTCTGCGTTTTTTTTTTTTTACCATCTTTAGGGGTCACGTGAGATGCCGAGTATCAATCTGCGTCAGCAAGGGAAGCACCCCTCCCAGCTTACTATCTCTCTGACTCCACATTGTTGTTGTTTTTTCTAACATGTAGAATTTCTGTACCCTAAAATCAAGTTGAAAATTGCACCCCGACTCTTCATCTCTCCCTGATCAGGGCAAAACGCGGCTGTTACACTGAGTACTGAGAGTTGTGTTCAAATAATGTATGGGCATGAGCTGCGTGCATTTGGTGGCAACGATTGATCTCCCCACCCTGGCCGGTGAAGGGTGACAGAGGATCGAAGAAGGAAACAGGGGCCAGGCTCTTGGTGATCTGCTGGATATTAACTTAACAATGTTTTAGGTTTCATCTCTAAATTTCCACATTTGCTCCTCCCAGAGAAGCTTATCATGTCCTTGCTTACATCCCTAATTTAGTTAAAGTTTATATTTAACCTTTTCATTGTATTTTACTTCTCATTGTCTCAGTTCCCCAAGTCAGTCTTGATTACTTATGAGCCATAACTTTCTCTTAATTCTCAGCTTCATATTTGTACTGCTTTGTAGTTGAAGTGCTGTGTATTTGTACCCGTTTTTCTGTTTCCCCTATAGCTTTTTATGTTTTTACTATCCAACAGCCACGGCAGAGCCTGGCAAGCTCCCCGTGACATATTCGATATGCCAAACACAGTAACAACAAAGTCTCCAATGGAGACGTTACTGGGCCCGCTTGAGCAAATCGATGAACAACGGGAGGGCCTTTACTTTACTTTACTTACTTACTATACAACAGTGTCTATGGTTAAACCAGAAAGACATCAATGCTGTGCTCCTAATATTTGGGAATTGATTGACTCTGAAGTTATCTAATCCTGGGTATAATTGCTTGGTCATCATTACTTGACTCATGCTTTAGTTGCTGTAGTTCCTAACACCCCAAAAGGGAGGTTCTGCCGTGGGACTTGGATGGACCTGGAGCAAGTGGCAAAGCTACCCTGGTATCCAAATGGGACATTGTAGAAAGCAGAAATGCATGGTCTTGATGCAAACTGTTACAGCTTAAGAAACAGAAACCCCATGGGGAAGGACAAGCTGAACTGGCCTGAGGACTGAGTCTAGGATTTACAGTAAAACCTTGCTTGCTCTCACAGCCCAGAGAATTAAGTGTTAAAATCCTTATTTGCTCTCAAAGCCCAGAGAACTAAGTGTTGGGATCTTTGTTTCTTGCTCTGTTTATCCAAACAACGCAAGTATTGATAAATTATACAACTAGATGAAAAGATAAAAGCAACGTAGATGTCCCTGGGAGACAGAGTGTCTCCTTGGGTGAATCTCCCAATGAGAATTTCCTCTGACAAATGTTTATCTGCAAAAATGATCAGTCACTCCTATGTCCTTATCTCACGCCCCCTCAGATGTTCTATAAGTATGGTAGCTGTTCTGCATTAAATGGGCCATTTTTCACTTAGGGTGTGGTTTTCTGTCTCCCTATCACTCTGTCTCTGTTGGGAAGGGAGCCCCATTTTACTTTGTGGACTCACTGTACCCGCACATTTTACTTTGTGGACTCACAGTGATCAGTTGCTCTTTATTCCATTCTCCTGCGCACCTATACCAGTCTCCCACTGCTCTTTATCCCTCTCTTCATCCATGTCCCACAGGCTTTATTCCACATCCCACAGAGTTAGGGGTAGCAAATACACAGAGATGTGGTTGTACAATCAAAGGATGTAAAGCCCTTCCCTGAAGAGAAATTTCTAGACAAAACTTTGACTCAGAAGGAGAGATCAGCTCAAGGGCAGGATTTTCTCTACAGACATATTTTTTCTTTGCTTAGTTCATATTCATTGAAACAATCATCTTAAATTGACACTTAATCTTTCTGTTTAATTTGAATGGACACAGTAAAAGATCTATTAAGCTTATAGGGTGTCTCTATTGGGAATATTTCCTATAGCTCCCAGACTACACTCCCCAGGATAGGATAGTACTTCCTAACCCCAGCAGGATCCTTAGCCAGTTACTTATGTTTGGGTCACGACAAAATTTTTATGGTGCTTACCTGTCCCTTTTTAATGCCAGGGTAGCTCACAACTATCCTGGGTCCATCCAGTCTCTTGCTTTTTGGGTGCTAAGAAAGAAGAGTAGCTGAGACTTAAGTCTCATAAATATGACAATGCCCAGGAGTGTATAATATCTGGAGTCAAATAACTCTGAAGTTACAAAAGCATAACATTGTCTTCCTTTGTCTCTACAAAGCTGAGGGCTGGGGGCATGGCCATCCCGATCCTGCCAGCACAATCTTCCCAACTGGGACTGCACTGGTCCTTGTCCAGGAGCAAAAAGGATATTTGTCTAAAGTAAACTGCAGAGGACATTAAGGAAATAGAAAGTCAAAATTTGACTCACAAATACAAAATCCAGAGATCTCTGAAGAATTTGACTTTACAATTCACAGTTTCTAGTTAGGGGAAATGGGTGATTAATGCATAGGAGAAGCAGAGCACCTGGAAGTTAAAGATGAATACTAAGGAAATGGGAGTGATTCGGGAGCATTGGTATGGGTGTTACTCAGTAAGCCTAAACTCCTTGTAGCAGAAGAGAAATCATGGACCAATGATAAACCTAAATTGTTTAGAACTCTAATCCAACAAAGGTAAAGGGTTTTGTTTTTTAAACACCTTGCTATCTTAGTTTTGGTTTTACAGGAGTAAGGACATTTGCTCAGGGTTCACCTTGGCTGTGCTAGGAGCACATTTACTTAGGGCCAGAGACATAGTACAGTGAGTAAGGATTTAACCATCCAAGCAGTCGACCCAGGTTCCACCCCTGCATCCATATATTCTGTACCAGAGTGATTCCTGAGTGTACAGCTAAGAGTAAGCCCTGGATATGCCGTTTGTGGCCCCCAAACAAAAATCACACAAAGACACACTTGTATATACACACATATATGCACATACAATTAAGAAAGATGCAAAATGGAGAAAGAACAATAGAGTTTCGGTAGCAGGGAAAGATCAAGAATAGGGAATTTTTAAGGACCAGAAATTTGACTCTTTAAATGTTTCACTCTAGAATTTGTCATTGCACATTATTTCCCCCCCTTCGGTAGAATTTGCCTTTTTTTGTTCTTATATTTTTTGCCATAGCATACAGTACTCAGTGTTTACTCTTGTGTCTGAGCTCAGGGATCATTTACAAGAGTCAGGGTAACATTGTGTGTCTAGATATCTTTGGTTCAATGTTTGGTGAAAACTGCAGGATCAGGGGACTTCTCCTTACCCCCGGGACCCATAGTGTGTGACCGACCACTCCAGCATTTGCCTCTCCATGCCTTTTTTTGAGTCCATCCCCCTTGTAGAACGGATTCACCTAGGAGGCAAAATGGTTCTCAGTGCCTAGACTCTGGCTCTTTAAGGCACCTTATGGAAATAAAAGTGATGTCATAAGTGATGTCATAGTTCATTTTCCATCCCTGACACTGACACTGGGGCTGTTGTGTACTTGCCAAAGGACAAGTAAATTTGCGCTCTATCCTTAAAGGGGGATTCTGAAGGCGGGTTTTGTGGCAGGATTCGAGCAGCCTCCTGTGAGCACCCCGCGCCTTCCCATTTCCACACTCTGAGCTGAGGGGCCGAGCCAGCTTGGGGGGCACTTTTGCCCTAGTTTTTCACTTGTTCTCTGAAATCCAGGTGTATTCTGAGGTGCGGTGGAGGCTTTAGGGGGATGCAGAGCTTTGGGGGTGCAGTGGAGGCTGTCTCAGGGTTCAGGGGTGGCAGCTGTGAGTGTGTGATCCTGGGGGGCCTCTTTGACCACGATCGTCTCCAGCTCCAGGATGGGGCAATAGTGACTGAATGCGAGAATCAGCCGGGTCTTGGCCGTACCAACCCTCCCAGCAGTCCCATGTTTGAACCATCGGCCCTAACCTAGCTTCTTTAGAATCTCCAGATTTGAGGGGCAGAGCTTCAGCCCCTCCACTTCATGGCAGGAGATATTTTGCTGGTCATCTTCATTGTCTGCTGTTTTAGCCAGGGTCATGTGGGGTATGTGGGGGGAAGGGGACCTGCAGGTGGCTGAGGTTTGCCAATGAAAATGTATTTGGGGGATTATTTTTGATTCTTTGGATTTTTGGGGGGAGTGGGAACACACTCGGAGATGCTTCTGACTTACTGTAGCCTCTAAGCTAAGGAATTATCCCTGGCACTGCTGAGGGCCATATGGGATGCAGAGGATTGATTGGTTCATCTGGTCCAACGCCCAAGTCACATTACTGCCTGTCCAACAATACTGGTGTATCTTTTTCCGGATCATGAATTTCAGGTCCTTCACATCAAGCTGTAAGGCAGACCTGACTCTTCCTCTTTCCTTGAGCAGACGACCACTGGAATCGGGGTAAATACTGAGGGTAAAGTTTGGGTTTTTTTTTTTTTTTGCTTTTTGGGTTATACCTGGCGATGCACAGGGGTTACTCCTGCTTTTGTACTCAGGAATTACTCCTGGCGGTGCTCAGGGGACCATATGGGATGCTAGGAGTCGAACCTGGGTCGGCTGCATGCAAGGCAAACACCCTACCCGCTGTGCTATCACTCCAGCTCCAAAGGGCTTTTTAATGTTTATTTTTTAAAGAATATTTTTGTGTGTGCGGGGAGGGGGAAGAGCTGTGTTCATGACTCACTCCTAGTATTTTTGGAAGAAATTTATATAGGAAGGGGCGGAGCAAAAGTACAGCAAGTAGGGTGATTGCCTTACACACAGCCAACCCACGTTCTGTGTCTTGAATCCCACTGGTCCCCACACCTGCTGGGAGTGAAACCTGAGTGCAGAGCTAGGAATACTCCCTGAGCAATGCTGGTTCTGACTCAAAGAAGAAAAACATGCACACGCACCCGCACGGACGTGTGATCGTAGAAAAAGAGAATAATAATTCATGGAAAACCATACCAGAACATCAAATTTTTAAGGACCTGCTATTTGTCTATTTAAATGTTCTTCCCTCTTATTTTGCACAAGAATTCTGTTGGTTTCTTGTGATTCGAATTTGCCTTTTTGTTGCAGTGTTTTTGGTCATAATCTACAGTGCTCAGGTCCTTACTCCTGACAGTTCATATTATGGTCCCTAGTAAATGCCCTGGTTATTTGAATTATTTTTCTATTCAACCAACTGTTTGCATAGTTTTCTAATATATTCTTGGACGGCAGGAGCAAGTGTTGGCTGAGGCTCACGCAGATGTTCCGTTTCAGGGATAGAGTAAATTAGGACCCATAAGGTCTCAGGTCAAGCGCGAGAGAGCAGGGCTGTGCCTCTGACCCAACTGTACCCAGAAGTGATCTTGGTCCCTGGGACAGAGTGCCCAGGTGCATGTTCTTGTCCCTGCTGCAAGAGAGTGGCTGAAGCTTTGTCCACTCTAAGTCCCTGTGACTTTCCCCATGGCAGAGCCACATCCAGGCTATAGTTCCCAGGGGCAGCACTGCTGCCAGCTGCAGGGGCACCAGTACTTGGGAGCACCGGGACTCAGAGTCAGACTGAGGCTGGGCCTGTAGGGATTTTCCTGTGCAATTCAGGGAGGAATTCAGGGACCAGAGAGGGCTGTCGTTTCCTCTCCTATTGCCTGGGCCCAGGCTCCTATCCTGAAGTGCAGCACAGATGCCAACAAAATTTGCATCCCCAGTGGAGACAGGAGCTTCTGCCATTGTCTCCCTGAGGTGGGATTATGAGGGTGTGGCTGCTCTGAGATCAGGGGTGGGAGGAGGTGCTGCTCTCTGGTGCTCACTGTTCTGACTTCTTCAGGTCTTTGCACGGAGCCTCCTGCTAATTCTCAGCACAACAGTGGCGGGAGAAGATGGTGACGCGGCTTCTGATAAACCGTCCAAAGGTAGGAGTAGAGGGACAGAATGGCATGAGGTAGTGCCAGGAGTGCCCGGGTTTCCTGGGCGATCTGTTTTGAGTTTCTTTTGGATGGATTCCAAGTTGAGACTTCCGATCAGACCACGCCATATTTGGCTGTGGGACCGACCCAGCGGTGCATGAGGAATACTCAAAGCTCAGTGCTCAATGATCACTCCTGACATGTCTAGGCAACCAATGGGATGCTGGAGGTCCAAAGATTTTGTCTTGAATTTTCTGTTTTATTTGGGAGTGATAGCACAGCGGTAGGGTGTTTGCCTTGCACGCAGTCAACATGGCCGACCTGAGTTCGATTCTTCCGCCCCTGCCCCTCTCGGAGAGCCCGGCAAGCTACCAGGAGTATCTCGCCCGCACGGCAGAGCCTGGCAAGCTGTGATGTATTCGATATGCCAAATACAGTAACAACAAAGTCTCCAATGGAGACGTTACTGGGCCCGCTCGAGCAAATCGATGATCAACAATTTGGGGTGCAGAGCAAAGGATTCTCACAATAAATCCTTGTGCTGCACTCTGGCATTGCCCCTGGCAGTGCTTGTGGGACCATATGGGATGGTGGGGATCGCCAGTCATACACGCTGTTCCTGGAGCAGCTGTCCTGTTACGCCAACCTGTTGCTTCTTTTTCTTTTGCATTGTTTTTGTACTCAGCCATCCTCTTTACTCTGTTCTCTGGATTCACAACTGATGGGCATCAGAATGCCCTGGGGTGTGCTGGCCACATTTGCGTACTGTCAACTACAGTGACTTGGACCCCAGGACTTATTTTCCCCTGTTTTGTCCTTCCTGCTCTGGAGAGCCTCGCCTTCTCAGTCATACAGTCTTATATTCACATAAAGTTATGTGTGGATTTCTGGGCATGCTCTGATCCCAAGGAGAAAGAGCCAAGGATCTCTGAGGCCAGTAGAGATGTTGGGGTGAAGAAACTTCTCTTTCTTTGCGAGGGATTTGGGGCGGTCTTGAGCAGTGTGTTCTTACAGGCACACATGCCATGCACCACTCTGAGTAGTTGTCTATATGGACTGTAGTTCTTAGTCCTAGTGGTCATGAGCTGTGGGGGTGCAGCGGTGAGAGTGCAGTGGTTTTTGCTGCACCCAGGGATGGTCTTTTGGATCGTAGAAGTCTGCGGTCAGGTGATCCTCTCTATAGTGCTCACTGGATCAGTGGTGCTCAAATTGGACCTTGGGTTACCAGGAAAGGCAGATATATCCGAGAACTTTCTGTATAACATACCCCCACTTTCACAGATCCAGCTGCCTTATGTGATTTCTGGGGCCTGTCAGCCATGCGTGTGCATGGAGGCTGGTTCATTCGAAGGGGAGAGGACTAGCGACAATATAGGACCCTGGGTCCTGGCCTCACAGTAGTGGGAATGAGACTAAGGTAGACTCTAACTGCCACCCTCCCTGTGTGCTGACTCAGGACGCAGTGACCTTCCACGACGTGGCTGTGAACTTCACCCTGGAGGAATGGTCATGCCTGGAGGCCTCTCAGCAGAAGCTCTACAGGGACGTGATGCTGGAGACCTACCAGCATCTGCAGGCTGTAGGTGAGAGCAGTGTGGAGCCAACCTTGTCTGGACAGACCTGCTTGGGCTCCCTGGGTTTGGGCCGCAGCTGTGTGTCCAACAGTAGCTGTGACTGACGGGCTGGTATGTTGAACAGCCATGAGGTGTTTGTTCCCTCCCTGTGTTTTTTTAGGGTTCACCTGTGGATACTCAGGGCTTACTCTCAGCTCTGTCCTTAGGAATTAGTCTTGTGGAGTAGCAGGACCCTGTGGGGTGATTCAGATCAACCCGTTTCGACTGTGTCCGTGGGAATATCCCTATCTGCCCAGTTATCGCTCGGGTCCCTTTAAATAGTTCCATCCATTGGTGAATCAATTTGCTTTGTGTACTACACAAACTTCCGTGTGTTTAATTGGCTTTGCTGTTTCCTTTGTTTAGGGAGCACAGTTCACAGTTCTCCTGTCTCTGTGCTAAACGATGACTCCTAAGAGTGCTCAGAAACCGGGATACCATGGACTGAAACCTCTTGGCAATTTAAAACATTCGTGCATGACTCCCAATACTTTTGCACCAGGCACTCAAATCAGACGGTTTTTGCTTTTTCTTTTTTCCTTAGGTTTAGGAAAAAAGAATCAGGATTACGGCCAGATTCTTTTCATTATTACATGCACATAATAATAATAATTATTATTATAGTAATAATTACAGTAGTTATTATAGTAATTATAATGATAATAATAATTATTATGATGTAATAATAATAATAACGTAACGGCCAGAATCCAGAGATTATCACACCCTTTACGACATCTTATCATCTCATTCCTACTTTGGACAAACTGGCAGGCTACCGAATTTATCTTGCCCACATGGCAGTCTGGCAAGCTCCCCGTGGAGTACCCAATATGCCAAATACCAATAATAATGAAGGGTCTCATTCTCCTAACTCTGAAAGAGCCTTGAATATGGGACTTTTTTTTTTAAATCTCAGGGCTAGGACGAAGGAGACGTTACTGGGGCCTGCTCGAGGCAATCGACGAATAACAGGATGGTTGTGATTGTGATTGTAATTAGGGATTATTCCTGCCTGTGTATTCAGGATCCACACCTGGCCTTGCTCCAAAACCTTATGGGCTGCCTGTGATCAAACCCACATGTGTGTGCAGCACTTCTGTCCTATGTGCTGTACTATCTCTCCCACCACCGGGGCTTTGATATCTCTTCTCTCAACTCATCAGACACTGCCGTATTTCAGTGCTTGGAGATACTTCTAATGGTTCTTGTGAGACTTCAGCAGGACT
Source organism: Sorex fumeus (assembly GCF_029834395.1). Classification (NCBI taxonomy): domain Eukaryota; kingdom Metazoa; phylum Chordata; class Mammalia; order Eulipotyphla; family Soricidae; genus Sorex; species Sorex fumeus. Next base: position 20,980,903 of record NW_026606076.1, on the reverse strand, counting down.
CAGGCTTTGCTCCTGGACTCTGCACTCAGGGATCACTCCTGGCTGGCATGAGGGACCCTAGGGGATGTCGAGTATTGCAACTGGATTGGCTGTGAGAAACTCCTGCTGTGCTCTCTTTCTGGATACATTTTTAGCTTAAAAAAATAAGGGTCTCTTGCCACCTTTGGCCATTTCCAGATTTATTAAGCACTTAGTTTTACTGAAATTCTTGATGAGTTCATGAGGGGCTCAGGAAACTCCATGTGGTGTTAGGCCTAGACAGACAGTATGGTTAGGAAAGTGATTTTCTTGCAAGCAATGCACCTGGGTTAAATCCCCGGCATCCCATGTCATCCCCGAGCACCAGCAGTGCTGATTTCAGAATACAGAGTCAGGAGTCGTCCCTGAACATTGCCAGGTTAGACCCCAAACAAGACAAAAACCAACAACATACTGTGCTGATGAACACCCTGTTGGCCATACACAAGGCCTGGTCTATTGTATTTGTGGTATTTTCTTGGGTCTTACCTCTCGAATAACTAGAAATATGTGGCATTTTGGAAATGGACATTGTGTTCATGCCTTTCATTAATTTGCCCCGTTATATCAGGAAACACGGGGATTTACCTGTCACCTTTTCCTTGTCACTTATCCATGCCTCTGTCTCTGTTGTGCCAGGGCACACTGGGATGAAGCCTGCGGTGATCTCCTGGCTGGAAGGAGGAGCCCTGAGGTCAGGGAGGAGAGACTTGTGTTTAGGTGAGTGTCTGAGGACCCTTCCTGGCTCAGGCCCTGTGCAGTGTATGGGTGCTCTGAGCATGTATGAAACACGCTGCTGAGGCTGGGGCCTTGGGCTCCTGGATCCATGGCTCTGTGCCACACTCACACTCCTCTTCATTCCCATCGTATGTCTGTCCAGAATGACTCTGTACATTGCTTCCATGGCTTTCGAATAAGTAAGACCATAACAGAGCTAGTTTGGATCTGAACGATAGTGCAGCACGGAGTGCCTTGCAGTGCCTGAAAGTGACCTGTTCAATAACCTGGTTCCCTGAACATCACCAGGTCTGCTCAAAAACAAAAACAAAACCTAGTGTAGAATTGCAAAGATCCTTACCGTTTTCCACTAACCTAATCTTTTCTTTAGTGTAGGGTTTTATGGAATTTGAATACCACAGAGATGTACTCCAACTACATGGCATCATTTTGCTACATTTTTGACAATTGCTTTAACTGCATGTTGTGTTCAGTTTCAGAGCTGAAACCACGGATTCAAGATTTGGCATTACAGCACTTTGATTTGGGAATGGGGTCCGCAAGTACGAGTGAGTTGGTAAGATTTTTAATTCAGAATAAATTATTATGCCAGTGGGAGTGGACCAAATATGTGATTGTTAGGGTGGAGGGCTATGAATGGCAGGGAGGAATTCCAAAGCCTGATGCTTGGGGTAGAGGACCCTTAGCTTTACTAGGTGCTGAAATCAACCATGTATAAAAATGCTGTGAGTTTTCATTTGCTTGACAGTTATAGTCGTTTAAAAAGCTAATTTGTGGGCCATGGAGATAGTGCAGTGAGAAATATACTTGCTTTGCACAGGGATGGATGGTCCTTACCCAGCACTCCTTATAGACACCGTAGACCCACAGAACTGATCCTAGATACTGCATGGTGTGCCCCACGCAACCCCCAATAAATAGAAACTACAAAACATTAAGAACAAAAAACTTCGTTGATGCTGAAAGCAATCACTTGTGGTGAGAGCTTTGCAATAGCCACGAGGTCTATCTCAGCTGTGGGAGGATGCAGCGTTGTCTTCACCCCTTCATCACAGGTTCCACTCTGAGCTTTAATCAAACCCACTGTGGTTGTATCTCATTTTCTCTTGAAATGGATGCATCAGTTTTCTATAGAAGGAATTATTTCAAGTTGTATTCCTTCATTAAGTTAACGGTGGGGGGAAGTCACAGAATTTTATGAATCTGCTTCCATCAATTTTGTGCGTCGAACTTACATTTACACGAAGTTATTCTATAATAAGACAATCCTTACGTAGGTAGTTACATTTGTGTGGTGCATGTGTTAGAAACCTCACCTGGGGCTGGAACAATAGCACAGCGGGCAGGGCATTTGCCTTGCACGTGGCCAACCCGGGTTCGATTCCCTGCATCCCATATGGTCCCCTGAACACCGCCGGGAGTAACTCCTTAGTGCAGAGCCAGGAGTAACCCCTGTGCATCACCAGGTGTGACCCCCCAAAAAAGAAACCACATCTGAAGACTCAGTTTTTTGACAGGAAGACTCGGTGAATAAGTTAATAATTGGACTCCTTCTCTGCTCTTCCTACAGGGAAGCAGCCAACCCAAGTGGAATATCTCTGATTCTGCACTCTATGACAATATCTCTAGTGAGCAATCCTGCATTCAACCCCATGAGGACGCCAAGACGTGTGGGATGTCTTCTGAGCGTGATCAGAATGGCGAGAGCTACCTCACTCTGAAGAAGCCCTCCCTTGGAAAAAGTTCCTTGGAGTGTGGTGTTCTCAGTTCACAGTCACAAAATCCCCCAATCTGGATGCCACTAGGGAAAGAAGCACTGTTTATAGTGAGTCCCTCACAGCGACAAACTCTCAATCACAGTCACTGTGAACAGAACCCATATAAGTGTAAGGAATGTGGCGGAGCCACCCCATGTTCTCAGCACTGTGGTATTCCCTTAGAAAACTACAGTGGACAGCATCCCCGGAAAAGTGAGCACCGAGAACAAAGTGTGAGTCAAGGGTTATTCCATCATGACCATATGAATATAAATTCAGGAGTGAAACTTTATGCGTGTGAAGCATGTGGGAAGGCCTTCAATCAATCATCACATCTTTTTAGACATAGGAGAATTCATACAGAAGAGAAATCTCATAAATGTCAGACATGTGGGAAGGCCTTTATTCAGCCCTCAGATCTTAATAGACATATGAAAACGCATAGTGGAGAGAAGCATTATATATGTCAGACATGTGGGAAGGCCTTTAATCAGCCCTCAGATCTTAATAGACATATGGATATTCATAGTGGAGAGAAACCTCATAAATGTCAGACATGTGGGAAGGCCTTTATTCACACCTCATCTCTTTATAGACATAAGAATACGCATAGTGGAAAGAAGACTTATATATGTCAGGAGTGTGGAAAGGCCTTTGCTGGAGCCTCAAAACTTACTGTACATAGAAGAATTCACACGGGAGAGAAACCGTATATATGTAAGGAATGTGGAAAGGCCTTTGCTAAAGCTTCAATATTTACAGTACATAGGAGAATTCACACTGGACAGAAGCTTTATATATGTGTGCAGTGTGAAAAGGCCTTTACTACATCCTCACAATTGACTGTACATAGGAGAATTCACACTGGAGAGAAACCGTTTATATGTAAGGAATGTGGGAAGGCCTTTGCTAAAGCCTCAAGACTTAGTGAACATAGGAAAATTCACACTGGAGAGAAACCATATATATGTAATGAATGTGGAAAGGCCTTTGCTGCAGCCTCAAAACTTACTGTACATAGGAGAATTCACACTGGAGAGAAACCATATATATGTAAGGAATGTGGAAAGGCCTTTGCTGCAGCCTCAAAACTTACTGTACATAGGAGAATTCACACTGGAGAGAAACCGTATATATGTAAGGAATGTGGGAAGGCCTTTTCTGAAGCCTCAAGACTTACTGTACATAGGAGAATTCACACTGGAGAGAAACCTTATATATGTAAGGAATGTGGGAAGGCCTTTTCTGAAGCCTCAAGACTTACTGTACATAGGAGAATTCACACTGGAGAGAAACCGTATATATGTAAGGAATGTGGGAAGGCCTTTGCTATAGCCTCAAGACTTACTGTACATAGGAGAATTCACACTGGAGAGAAACCGTATATATGTAAGGAATGTGGGAAGGCCTTTTCTGAAGCCTCAAGACTTACTGTACATAGGAGAATTCACACTGGAGAGAAACCGTATATATGTAAGGAATGTGGGAAGGCCTTTGCTATAGCCTCAAGACTTAGTGATCATAGGAGAATTCACACTGGAGAGAAACCGTATATATGTAAGGAATGTGGGAAGGCCTTTGCTAAAGCCTCAAGACTTAATGAACATAGGAGAATTCACACTGGAGAGAAACCATATATATGTAAGGAATGTGGAAAGGACTTTGCTGGAGCCTCAAAACTTACTGTACATAGGAGAATTCACACTGCACAGAAACTTTATATGTAAGGAATGTGGGAAGGCCTTTGCTGTGACCTCAATAATTAATGTATATAGGAGAATTCACATTGGATAGAAACCATATATATGTAAGGAATGTGGAAAGGCCTTTGCTGGAGCCTCAGACTTATTGAACATAGGTGCATTCATGCTGTAGAAAAACGCTTGAGCACCCTGCAGCTCCTAGTTTGGGAACTTGAGCGGAAGGACACGCCAGCTTGTAGGGCATTTTTGTGTTGTTTTTTCAAAACTTGTTCTGCATATCTAGGTATTAGGGAATGTGGAGCTTTTAAGGGTTGCATTGGGGGCTGTTCTGTGGCGAAGGTGTCATGGGTGAGGGTGCATTATGCTGAGGGTCCCTGCAGCCAAGATCACATCCAGGACCAAGATGGCATATGAACTTCTGGCCTTGGTGTGAGGGACCTGCAGACAGTGGTGGTCTTGGCAATCTCATACCTCCCTACTCGGGACTGCGCAGGGCCATTTTTGGAGCCTTTGGACTGGAGATAACACTTATCAAACCTCCAGATATGTTCACGCGAAGCCCCGAAAGGAAAGGGACACTTTTCTGGTCCGTCATTTTTATTGGCTCCTGTGCTGGGGTTGGGACTTTGGGGTGTGTCTGCACAAGTGAGAGGGTTTTGCCTCTGAAAATTTACTGTTTGTATTATTTATTTATTTTGTTTTCTGCTTTTTGAGTTACAACCAGCGATGCACATGGGGTTACTCCTGGCTTATGCACTCAGGAATTACTCCTGGCAGTGCTCAGGGGAACGTATTGTTTCCAGGATTTGAACCCGGGTTTTTTGCGTGCAAGGCAAACCTCCTACCCGCTCTGCTATCACTGCTGCTTAATGGCTATGATCCCAAAGATTCAGAGACAAATCTCAAAACCCAGCGGCTCTTGGCAGAAATGAGTCTGGACCATGCAGTAGGTTACTAACCCCGGGCCACCCCAGAGGGAAGTGGTACTGTCCCTCCACCTGCTCCCCCTTGGCGGCTCACTGGCCACCATCCTCCAGAGGCCATTGGAAAGTCACCTTTGGGCCCGCAGTGATGAGATATGTGGAGCTTCACAGGATGGGGGGATGGGAGTGGAGGTGGCCCTTTCCTCCACGACCCAACAATAGCTTAGATCATGCCCACGAACTGCCTCTCTGGCTCCTGATAAAGCTGCTTAATGGCCATGATCCCAGAGAGTCAGGAGAAAATCTGGAACTCAGCAGGTCTTGGAAGAAATCCCTCCATATTATTAAAATTTCAAAATTACAAAATCATGTTGTTTATAACCAGCAATAGAAAACAAATTGTCTACTGTTGCCTTTTTGAACTATCTGAGTGCTGGGGTTAAATCCCAAATATAATAATGGTGGGTCTGGTGTCAAAATATTGAATGTAATCAAAGTAGAGAGAAATGTAGAAATCATCTGTCCCCACAGTTAGGGGTAGGGTGTAGAATGGGGGTATACTTGGGGTTTTGGTGGCGGAAAATGGGCACGGTAAAGGGACTGGTGCTTCATTGTATGAACGAGACTTAAACCCAAAAGCTTTGTAACTTCACTCAGGGCGATTCAAAAAATAAAATTATCAAAAAAAGGGGGGGAAAGTACGGTGGAGTTCATGCCCATTTCAGTCAGCCTAATCAATAGCCGAATAAACAACAATACTCCTGCAAATAATCTTTTCTACTTCCACATGTCCAATTGCAAACAATCCCTTTCTCTTCATCTCTCCCTGACCAGAACATCAGGAAAACTGGCTCTTTGGGGTGGCTACATCGTATACTTGTTTTATCTTTTCCTGAAAGGGAGATATTTGAGTATGGGGAAGGGGAGTTTTGCTCAGGGGTCACTGCTGGTGTGCTGGGAAAAAAATTATTTGGAAATGGCCAGAGCAATAGTACAGCAAGTAGGGTACTTGCTTGCATGTGGCCAACCCAGGAGTCCTCCACTCCACAACACCTTTGAGTTGCTCATTGGACATTGAGTGTCCCCTTCTCACCCCTAGAACAGTTGATGTGACGATATGGCGTGGGGGAGGAGTGTCTAGAGTTTGGTCCAACCCAGTGTTGCTTTCTTTTGGTCCTGCTGGGTCAGTGCTTAGGTGTTACTCACAGGAGCATTGTTCATTGGGTTTGTCTCTGGGGTGGCTGTGTGCACGTCCATCAGCTTCTAATATAGTTCCATTGTGGTAGATCAGGATTCCATCCAGTGACTACTGGGGCCTGTCACCCTAAAGTGTTGGTGGAGGCCGGTTCCTCCCTTGTGGAGTGGGGAGAGGGGAGATCCCTGAGAACCCCTAGGGTGCTGCAGTGTCTCATCCTCAGGCCCATTGTGTGGAGTGGGATGGCCTCCTCCTACCCTAGTGTGTGCTGGTTCGAAATGCGGTTACCTCTGTCAACATGGCAGTGAGTTTCACCCCAGAGGGATGAACATACCTGATTGCCTCTCAGAGGAATCTCTAAAGGGATGTTATGCTGGAGTCAGAAGAGGAGCAAAGATATGGAGGACCACTGACTGATGGTCAGAATGGCTTGTTTAATGTGAAGCTTTTAGCATAACTACAGAGCATTGAAGGTTGTTGAGCTATAGGACTACACATAGGGGTGACTGATCGTTTACAGAGGTAAAGCATTTTTGTTTGTTTTTGCTTTTTGGGTCATGCCTGGCCATTAACAGGGGTAACTCCTTGCTCTGCACTAAGGAATTTACTCCTGGATGTGATCGAGAAACCATATGGGATGCTGGGAAAAGAACCCTCATCATTTGCGTGCAAGGCAAATGCCCTTTCTGCTATGCTATGGGTCCAGCCCCTACAGAGGTAAAGGGTTTTGATGGAGACAATTCTGGAGAATTCAAGGAGACACTGTCTCCCAGTGGCTATACAGAGAGATTCTCCCAGGGTCAACAGCATTATATTGCTTTCCTCTTTCTCTATCTACTAGAAAATATTAAACAATTAAATTTACTTCTTATTAATAATTGCAGATATGTGGATAAAGGTAAGGTAAAGGCCCTCCCGTTGATCGTCGATTTGCTCGAGCGGGCCCAGTAACGTCTCCATTGGAGACTTTTGTTGTTACTGTGTCTGGCATATCGAATACTCTCGGTAGCTTGCCGGGCTCTCCGAGAGGGGTGGAGGAATCGAACTCGGGTCGGCCATGTTGGCCGCGTGTAAGGCGAACGCCCTACCGCTAGCAAACACAGTAACAACAAAAGTCTCCAATGGAGACGTTACTGGGCCCGCTCGAGCAAATGTGGATAAAAATAGTAAGAAATATAGATTCCAAAATTTAGTTCTCTAGACTCTGAGGGCAAGGTTGCTGGGCTTCTACCATAAATCCCATACTAGGTCTTCAGGCCGGTACAGCTTGTCCTTCATGAGGTCCTGTCTCTTAAGTCATAACAGCTAATATCAAGACTGTTCTTTCATGCTTTCTAGACTATTCCATTTCGATTCCAGGGTAGTTTTGCTATTTCCCCAGATCCATCTCAGCCCTATGGGGGCCTTCCTTTTTGGAGTGTTAGGAAGTATGGCAACTGAAGCTTGAATCAAGTAAATATGACAGGTGCCAGGAGTAGATGTATTTCAGGATATGGGCCAAATATTAGGAGCCTATCATTAATAGTCTATCTGTGGTTAAGCAAAGAACATTGCTCTATAGTAGAGCATAAAAGGGCTAATGGGAATATAGAATAGGAAGTATTCACTTCAAATACAAAGTTCAGATTCACCTAAGTCATCAAACCTCACTTGGGGAATTGTAAGCTCAAAGTAAAGGTAAAAGAGAAATTCAGGGAATTACAGATGTTCCAAAAGCACTGTGGGGAGGGCGCTTCCTTATGTAAAGCAAACCAGGTTCAATCACTGACCTTCCATGGAGCCAATACTACCAGAGATGATTCCTGAGCGCGGATACAGGATTAACCCTTGAGCATCGCCAACTGTAACCAAAAACAAAACTGCATACAGTGCTGGTAGCTTAGTGATATTATCTGGGACTCCCTTATTTCACTCTTAAGTTTAAACCTTGTCTTATTCCTCACTCCCCACCAATCTTTGGCATATTGAAAGTGGACGTTATGATCATGCCTTTTCAATAGTGTGACCAGTTAGACCAGGGACACACGAGGTTTACTTGTCGCCTTTTCCTTCCTTGTGACTAATCCAGTCCTCTGTCTCTGTGGAGCAGGGCCTTCTGGGGTGAAGTCTGCGTTAATCTCTAGGCTGGAAGAGGAGCCCTAAAGCCGGGGAGGTGAGGTGTGTGCAGGTGAGTGTCTGAGGACCCTTCCTGGCTGGGTCCCTGGGCAGTGTGTGCGTGCCCTGAGTGTGTGAAACATGCTACTGTGTCCTCGGGCCACTGGATCAGGCGTCTGTACTGCACTCACACTGCCCTTCACTCCCCGTAGCTGTTCATTACGAAGAGATCCTGTGCTTTACTTTCTTGACTTTGTTGTCATTCTTCCTCGTCTGTCAGGTATGCTGAATAGTCATGAGTTTCAAGACCCTTGTCCCCCCCAGCTGAATAACCAGCCTGACTGTAAACCTACAGGCCCAGGTACCCTTTCTGGACCCCTCTCTGTCAATATGACACCATGCTTATCTGCTTATCTTTGCCTTTGAATCATTGCCATGTTTTTTTGAATATAGGAAGAAATTGAATTTTCTTTTGTTTTGGGGCCTGGGGATGATCAACAGTTATTCCTGGTGTTTCTCATAAGTTGCTGTTGACAATGCTCAAGGATCAACCCCTGTCAGCCTCATGCAAGGCAAATGCCTACCTGCTGTACTCTTGTACGCACCACAAAATGTTTTATTGTGTGTATGTTAAATTGTGGCTGTGAGCCCATAGTGAAGCTTATTAGGACCAGAACAGCAGTGCATCACGGAGGGTGCTCGCCAACAGACGCTGCCTACCTTTGATGTCCAGCTTCCCCTGTGGTATCTCGAGCATCACTGGGCCTGATCAAAAATAAAACCCAAAAGGCTTGTTCTGGAATTGCCTTGCTCCTGCAGCAACACTTCCTGCAGATTTTCTCTTTTTGTCGGCTTGTTTGGACTGTGAGAACCATGTCCTCCACCTGTTTAGCCATTCAATTGCATTCCATTCAATGTTGGACTAATCCTCATTGTGCATTTTGTTTGATTTCAGAACTCAAATCACAGGTTCAGGATGTGGAATTACAGCAATTTCATTTGGGAACAAGGGTATTGCATACAAGTGTACTGTAAGATTCTCTTGTTGAAACTAAATATTATGCTATTGGAGTGCTCAGTGGACCAAGCATGTGACCTGAAAGGTAGGGTCTGACTCCATCCCCACAACCATATCTATGGTCTCAGCACCATAGGAAAATATCAGAGCCTAATACTGGGACTAGAGGGTCTTTAACCTCAGTGGGGGCTGAAATCTGGAAATTTATTTCATTTTATTCTTTTTTTAAGTTTTCATTAAAGTGCCAGAATTTTCAAAAGTATTGATAGTTGTACTTACGCATACAATAATTCAGCACCAATCCCTGCACCAGTGTCAGCTTCCCTCCACCCATGTTCCCGTATTCCCTCCAACCTCAGTCCTCACTCCACCCCACCTGTCATCTGAACAACCACATGACTAAGTTTCAGTGGTTGCAGCTTACATCTCTTGTTTTCAGTTCTCTTGCATTTGTATTTTGGGTAAATGGCTACACCCGTCACTCATGTCACTGCCATAAATGAATCCCTGATCCCTGTAAAATTCTGGTTCTCTTCTGCCCGCAGATTTCTTTCCTTCTTTATCCGGCTTCTCTCTAAACAATGAAATAAGGGATGATTTAATTAGACCCTTTACAGTACATCTCCACATCCAGTGTTCTGTATTCCACCGATGAGTGACATTATCCTGTTTTTGTTTCTTTTTCTGGCTAACTTCACTCAAGATGGTATCTTCCAGTTTCAATCGTGTTGCTGCATAAAATCAGTAGTTCTAAAACCTAAAAATATATATATTTTATTTATTTATTTATTTGCTTTTTGGGTTACATCCAGCGATGCTCAGGGATTACTCATAGCTCTCCACTCAGGAATTATTCCTAGTGGTTCATGTGGGACAATATGGGATGCCTGGGATTGAAGCTGGGCCGGCTCTATGCAAGGCAAATGCCTACCCCTGTACTATGGAACCCCCCAAAAATTCTTTTTATTACAGGGTAAATACTGTGACTTTACATTTGATAGACAGCAAGGACAAGTGTGATTGTTGAAAAGAACTCGATGGTTCAGCACTAGTGGTTTTGCATTAAGAAGCGCACTTGCTTGGCCCCAAGGAAGAAAACTTTGGTTTCATCCCAGCACCCCTCAGGGCCCCCAGAGCCCCAGCAGCAGGAATCCCTGAGTAATGCTGGTGTGACCCTCTCCCCACCTAAGTAAATAGAACAAGATAACAAAAAAACTCATTGATCCTGGAGAGGAATCTGTTTCAGGTGAGATGTTTTCAAAGGTCTGCCTCGACTGTGTGGGGATGCATCATTGCCTTCACACATGTATTCCATTAATCTATCCCACTATGCTACACACTAAGCTAGTACCAAACCCAGTCTCGGGCGCCTTTTATTTTCACTCTAAACTGGTGCTTCAATTTTCTGCAGAGGTAGTTATTTCCAGTTACTGTATCTTGGGCTGGAGCGATAGCACAGCGGTACGGTGTTTGCCTTGTTCACAGCCAGCCCGGCCGAGCTGGGTTTGATTCCTCCACCCCTCTCGGACAGCCTGGCAAGCTACCGAGAGTATCTCACCCGAGCAGCGAAGCCTGGCAAGCTACCCGTGACATATTCAATACGCCAAACATAGTAACAGCGAGTCTCAAAATGGAGACGTTACTGGGCCTGCTCGAGCAAATCAATGAACAATGGGAGGACAATGTTTGTGTTTGTTTTGTTTGTTTGTCAGTTCTTTGAGTTGAAAAAATTTTTACACAGCTATGTGACCTGCCGTCGGTCTATTTTGCTTGTGCATTTTGCTGAAATGTAAGGTCGTTGCCTGGAAAATCCATCCACCTGTCAGAATTGCAATTGAGTTGGGTAAATGTTAGAAACCAACCTGCCGATCTAGAATTTTCTGGATGAAGAGACTCTCAGGCACAGCACAGTAATCGGAAGTCTTCTCTGCTGTTCTTGAAGGTAGCAGTCAACCCAGGAGGAATTTTTGTGATAATGCGCACTGTGACAAAATCTCGAGTGAGCAATTATGCCCTCAGCGCCATGAGGATGCCAAGACAGGTGGGATGTCTTCTGTGGGAGACCAGAAGGAAGTAAGCGCCCATGCTTTAAAGAAGCATTCCCCTGGAAAAAGCTACTCGGAGACTGTTCTGCTCAGTCCATGGACACAAGCTGTCCCTGGGGGAGAAGCTCCAGGACTGTGGGAGAGGAGCTCTGTTTATAGTGAGTCCAGTTATGTACCCCACAAGATATGAAGGCTGGAATGGAACCCAGGTTACCCAAGTGAAAGAAAGCTCTCATACTCTTTGGCTCTCCATACAACCCACCATCATGCCAGAGTGCTTCCTGAGTGCAGAGCCAGGAGAATATCTGTGTGTTGCTTGATTTGTGGCCTCCAAACCATGAACAAACCAAATACAAACAAAACAGCCTCAGTCCCTTATTGGAGGATTCCCTCATCCCAACGTGGGCGTTTCTGAGCTGTATCTTGCTGTATCCATGCTGCCTCTTCCTTGTATAGGGTTGGGTATACTCAGAACGTGGGGTGATGTGGTGTGGGTTGCCCATACCAGGAAATATTTCTAAATGGTTTGGTCACAGACATAACAAAGTGGCTTCTGATGTGTTTTAGCTCAGAGTGTCACTATCACTGTCCTCCCATTGCTCATGGATTTTTCAGAGTGGGCCCAGTAACATTGTGAGACTTGTTACTGTGTTTGACATATCAAATATGACACAGGTAGGTTCTCAGGCTTTGGTGTGCGGGCAAGATACTCTTGGTAGCTTGCCGACAGTGGTGGTGGAATTGAACTCGGGTCGGCCATGTTGGCCACATGCAAGGCAAACGTCCTATGCCCTGTACTATGGCTCCAGCCTTGCAGCTTTGCCTTGCTCTGTCCACCTCAGGTTCAATCCTCTGCATCCGTCGTGGTCCAGAGGCAAAGATGGACAGCCCATTCGATCCTCGAGGTGATTCAGCTATGAACCCCACAAGATCTGAAGGCGAGAATCGAATACTGGTCACCCATGTGAAAGACGCACACCCTCAAGACTCTCCTACCACTTCCCCTTTGAAGCTCCTGGCTTGGTCTTTAATTACCCAATACTTTACACGGAAGCAAACCTAAGAAAGGGTGGAAAATTCTTAAAGGAACGAGCCTTGAGGACAGAAATGCCCACAGCTCCATCTCGTGGTGTTTCAGCATAAATTCTTGGGTCCAAATTTTCCCACTTTTAAGATTTTCAGCCTGTCTCTTTGCTGAAATGTTAAGTATGCGGTCATTAAAGATCCAGCACGCATCTTGGGCCGCTGCAAAAGGAGCAGAGCAGATAGGGCTTTTGCCTTGCATCCGTCAGACTGGGGTATATTCATAGGCTTCCCCTACGGTTCTTCAGTCAAGTCCATTGTGATTACTGAGTGCAGAGCCAGGAGAAGGCCGTGAGCATGCCCAGGTGTGGCCACAGCCATAAAGGAACAAACAAGAAAGAAAAGTAAAACACAGAGCTTTAGTTCCTTGATAGCGATTCTCTCACCATGACTTGAGGGTGTCAGAACTGTATATTCTTCCATTCCCCACATCGGTGTAAAATACTGTTAGAGTACCCTCATAACGTGGAGTGATGGGGTTTGGGTTGCCCATAACAGAAAACAGTCACAGGGCTCGGTCACAGGCATCACAAGGTGCATTCAGAACTTTTCTTGTACAGAGAGAAGAGAACAATAAATGTGAGAAAATAACCTTACCTTACCCATTAAAGGCTCAGTTCAGTCCTCTGCACCCTTCGGGGTTTAGAGACAAAGGTAGGGCAACCCACTCGACCCTCGAGGCGATTCAGCTATCCACCCCACAAAGATCTGAAGGCAGGAATCGAACCCAGATTACTCAAGTGAAAGACAAGCAACCGCAGGCTCTAATACCACTGCAACCTGTGGAAGCGGTTTGCTTAATCCTTAATTACCCCATACTGAACACTGAAGCAAAACCAAGGATGGAAAATTCTTAGAGAAATGAGCCTCAAGAGGGACAGAAACGTCCACAGTGCCATCTTGTAGCATTTCAGCGGAACTACCGCTGCCCGACTTTTTCAACGCTTAAGGTTTCCAACCCATTTCTTTGCTTCTCTGTTAGGTATAGGGTCATTAAAGATCAAGCAAGCCGCTTGGGTCGCTGCAGGGGGAGCAGAGAAGTTCGTGCTCTTGGCTTGCAGTCACAGGCCCCCGGTTCTTTTTCTGAATCTCCATACAGCCCCGCTATCATGCCCGAGTGCTTCCTGAGTGCAGAGCCAGGAGAACCTCTGTGCGTTGTTGGATTTGTGGCCCCCAAACCATGAACAAACCAAATAAAACCAAAACAGCCTCAGCCCCTTATTGGAGGATTCCCTCACCCCAACGTGTGGTTTCTGAGCTGTATCTTGCTGTATCCATGCCGCCTCTTCCTTGTAGTAGAGGTTTGGGCTCCCTCACAATGTGGGACGATGGGGTGTGGATTGCCCATAGCAGGAAATATTTCTCAATGGCTTGGTCACAGACATAGCAAAGTGGCTTCAGAAGATTTCTAGCTCAGTGTGAAGAGCAAAAATAAATAACTAAAAAGAAATAACTTAAAAGAAATGACTTTGTCTTGCTCTTTCCACGTCAGTTTCAATCCTCTGTACTCCTCGTGGTCCAGAGACAGAGACAAAGCGAGAGCAACCCACTTGACCCACGAGAAGATTCAGTTTGTACCCCACAAGTTATGAAGATTGGAACCGAACCCAGGTTACCCAAGTGAAAGAAAGCACTCGCGCGTTCTCCTACTGCAGCACATGTGGAAGTGACTTGCTTGATCCTTAATTATCCCATGCTTATCCCTGAAGCAAACCCAAGGGTGGAAAATTCGTAAGAGAAATGGGCCTGGGGAGGGATGGAAACACACACATCGCCATCCCGTGGCATTTTGTGCAACTGCCAGGGCCAGACTTTCCCACACTTCAGATTTCCAGACCTTTTCTTTGCTTCAATATCAGGTATAGGGTCATTAATCAGGTAAACCGCTTGGGTCGCTGCAGAGGAAGCAGAGGGTTAGTGCACTTGACTTGCAGTCACAGGCCCCTGGTTCTTTCTATGGCTCTCCATACAGCCCCACCTTCATGCTGGAGTGATTGCTGAGTGCATAGCCAGGAGAACCCCTGAGTATTGCTGGTGTTGGGCCCCCAAACCATAGACAAACCAAATAAAACCAAAACAGCCTCAGTCCCTTGATAGCAGATCCCCCACCCCAACTTGGTGGGTTCTGAGCTGTATCTTGCTGTATCACTGACCCCTATTCTTTGTTGAAGAGGGTTGGTGCATCCACAGAATGTGGGGTGATTTCACGTGGGGTTGATTATAACTGGAAACCTTTCAGAGTTGGGTCACAGACAGAGCAAAGAGGGCTCATAACTTTTCTTGTTCAAACTGTACAGAACAACGAAAAAATAATCTCACCCTGCTTATAACCGACCAGGTTTGATTCCCAGGTACTCAATGGTCCCCAGAACCCTGTGGGCACACACAAAAGCAGCCCCCCAAAACCCTCAGAGCCAGAGATATAGTATAGCTGGTAGGATGTTTGCCTTGCATACAGCCACCCAGGTCCAATCCCCTGCATCCCACATGGTCCTCAAGTACCACCAGGAGTAATTTCTAAATGCAGAGTCTGGAATAATCCATGAGCATTGCTGGGTATTATTCAAAAAGAAAAAAAAATTCTTGACAGAAATGATGTATTTAGAATTTCCAGGGAAGGTGATCTCCCAGTCTTTGGCAAATTAATCCTGTGTTAATTAAAATTCTTCTTAACACACCCTAGTTCCTCTGATGACTGTTACCTTCACTCCAGACATCTGGTGATGCCAGAGTTGAATCTGGCCTCTGCCAATCTCCTCCATGAAGAACAGAAGACATGGGACTTCTCATGTGTATAGGAGCCCCAAAACTCAGGAGGAAAGATGGTACCCTCAGCAATGTGGAGTGCTGAGATGTGGGGACCTGGAGTCTGGAAATCTTTAGAACCAAGTTGGTTGAAGACATCATACTGCAGAAAGGCAAGCCTGTCCTGTGTCACCCTGTTCACTCTCGGGAAGCTGGTTTTGGATCACGGCCCACTGGGTGTCTCTCCACATAGAGGGTAAGTAGGGCGAGCCCCAGGCAGCACGGAATACGGACACAGTTCACTAGTTTATTCTCTGACCTGAGTTCCAGAAAGGTACTACAGAGCCGGGCATTGGTGGACTCTCATCCCCTCCAGGCCTTGGCGGGTGTAAGGGAGTCGAATCTACCATAGGAGGCCTCCTCTTGGCACACCGATCCCTTGAGAATGAAGGCAGAACCATTGGGGTCGGGGTCATGCCCCACCCTCCACTCCACCCCACCTGGTCCACACCTGATCTGGCTATATGATTCAGGGGAAGGGATTCGGAGGCAGGGGTGGGACAACGTCTGGAGTTGGCTGAGATGGGGGGCACACAACTCCGCCAGGGGGCCCCACATCCTTCTGGAGTACGACTTTGGTTCCCACACTTGGGGACCCCCACCTGCTCTGTTCCCAGAAATTTCTGAGGAATCCAACGAGCAGTCTACCTCGAATGGTAGGGAATCCAGTGGTCAACAAGGAGGTACGGAAGCACCAGATATTTGGGGGAACAGGATGTGAGGCAGGTTTAGAGGCAGGTTTAGGAGGGCTGTATCAACTCTGAGCTGGAAGCCCTTTGTATGCGGTGCAGGGGTCCTAAACTTCCAGCTAAACTTCCACTGTGCCCCCAAGAGTGGAGGGGAGAGGCTTGGTGATCCCCCTGGGTGCTGAAGAAGGAAGGAGATTCCTCTTATCTGACAGTGAGGCAGTTGCAAGAGAAGAGAAATAGGGTGGCTGGAGGCCTAATCACCATTAGTGCCCCTGTGAGGGCGTCCCATCTATCCCTCCCTCTACTCCGTGACCCCCAGACTCTCAGCTACTAAAGCAAACGGGCCCCCATTGGAAGCCGAACTTCTGGTCAGGCTGTCCGAAACCGGAAGCCGCCACATCCAGCAGCAGGAGGACCCATCCCTGGGGGCGCTGAATTCCAGCAGGGTCTTGGCCTGGCCCCTCCCCGGGCACAGGGACCCCCTGCATGCTCCCACCGCCTACTCCGCTGACCTAGCCGTCCTAGGGGGGCCGTAGTGCGGCCGCCGCCATCTGGCCATCTGGTTGAGGCCCGACTTCTGGCCCGTGGCCTCCCGGGAGTGCAGCATGAGGCCCTGGCTCCCTGCCGCCAAGTCCAGCCTGGCGGCATTGTTCTGGCACAGGCCTGTGAAGGACTGCCAGGTGCTGGTGCTCAGAGGCACAGGAAGGTCAGCTGCACGCCGCTCTCCCTGGTGCCATAGGCATCCATGTAGGAAAACTGCGGGTGCCCGGGCAGGATTCGGGGGCTAGAGGGCCGCCAGGGACAAGCTGGCGAGCCCCGGCTCTTCCTCCTGGTTGCACTTGGCTTTGTTTTAGATTTGTTTTTGCACACACGGCGGTGCACAGGGATCACTCCAGGTGGGTCACAGGGAGTACTATGGGGTGCCCGTGATCAAACCCCGTTCGTCGTGTGCAAGGCCAGTGTGTCCCCGTTGGACATCACTGCGGCCCGACTGAGCCTTTTTCTCGCTCCCCAGCATGTGCTTCCCTTAAACCTTTCTAAGTAAGTTTCTATAAAACTAGCTTGTTGGACCCGAGTGATGATACAGTGGGTAGGACACACAGACTTGCACAGCAGGCCCAGGTTCGATTCCTGGCATCCCATAGTGTTCCCCTGAACACATCCAAGAGTAATTCCAGGACGCAGAGCTAGCTGTCAGCCCTGAGTATCGCTTGGTGTAACCCAAAAAGGAAAAGAAAAAAGAAAACAATCTTGCTTCACACACACACACACACACCACACACACCACACACACAAATTTTAAAAATCCAGAGGAGCCTCTGACTCTGAGCTTCAACAGTCTGTTCCTGTGGCTGGCACGCTTGTCCTTGTTCTCCCAGTCACTGACCCCAGTTATTGCTTAGGCCCCAATCAGGCTGAAACTTGTACCCGGGAGGCCAGTGGGTCCTTCCAGAACACATGGCCCCCAAACTCCCACCATGTCTTTGGGTCCCCCGCCTTCTCTCGCAAGCCAGCCTCTCTCCTCCCGGCCCACCTGCGGCCCAACAGCATGAATGACCTTCTGTCGTTGAATGGAGCCATACTAGCAAGGCAAGCGCCTCCCCACTGGATTATCTCTCTGGCCTCACATACCTTGTTAGGACAGGACAGCCTCGGACTGGGCCAAGGACAATGAAGATAGTATAGTTTCTACTCACGGCTCTATTATCTGCTTGTTCCAGGAGCAATGCATGGGCCCCTGAGCTATGACCATATAAAGATATAATCTAATTTCATAAAACACCTTGTGGTTGACTAATGAAACAGTTGCCATGGGTCCAGGCTCAGCCCTCAGACCCAGATATCACGTGAAGCCCGGAGAGGGCACTTACGTAAATTGAGACCTTCAAATCCTCTGTAACGGCCAGTATAGGCCTACAAATGCTCCGTTCTGAAGAAACTCGGGGTCTTGCCTCACCTACTGGGCCTGTGTGTCAGTGGGACGGCTTGACTCTGGCGAGCCAGCTCAATAAACTGCCTGCTTTCTGATGGCATTCCTGCATGGTCCTTGTCTGCGTCGGAGATCCCTAACAATCTTTGTTCTTTTAAAATAAAAACAGGTTTTATCTGGACGCTCTGTGGAAAGAGAGAGAGAGGGAGAGAGAGAGAGAGAGAGAGAGAGAGAGAGAGAGAGAGAGAGAGAGAGAGAGAGATGCGAGAGAGAACACGTTGGTCCCAAGTACAGCAGGCCCAGGACCCAAATGCAGCTATTTGGGTAGAAGTGCTTGTCTCAGGAGACCGGGGCCAGTGTGATTGCACGATCCCCAGCATCACGTAGAGTCCCACAATCACTGCCAGGAATTGCCTTGATGCAGTGCAAAGGTGCTTGTATCTTTATCTCACAGTGATTCAATTAAACACACACAGATACAAACACAAACACACACACACAAAACCTTGTTGAATGTGTGAGTCTCTCTCCTTTTTGCCCCTTAAATATACCCCCGAGGACTGGAATGTTCCCTTTGATCACAAGTGTATTTCCAGTTGATGCTCAGTCACTCATTTTGGAACACTGGTCATCCATGTACAACCTCTGTCGCTGAAAAGTTATTTGAGCCCAAATCACTGTCTTCCCTCCACAGATTCACAGATTATCAGAATAATAATGTGGCACTGCCTAACCCAACCCCTGCTCCATTTTGGTGGAAATGGAGGAAAACTATTTTCAGTACCCATCCCCCTCACCCTCTGACATTCGTTTATTCTCACATCTCACTCTGGTTGTGGCCTTCCTCACACATTATGACTCTGTTCACAATATAGAAAGTTGCCATATAGATTGAAGTCATGGTGCAGAACTAGACATTTGCTTTGCATGAAGCCAGCTCGGTTACAATCTCTGGCATCCCATATGGTTTCCTGGGTACTGGAAGGAGTAAATTCTGAGTGCAGGGCCAGGAGAAACTTTGAGCATCACCAAATGTGGAAAAGAAAGAAAAAAATTGTCCTTAGGAAAAGGAATTAAACTCATTTTTTTTCATTTGGGTTGATGTAATTTTTCAGCTAGATAGAAGCAAATGTTGCACAACATTTCAAATGTAGGCACAGTCATGAGTGAAAGAGCACAGGGTTATTTAAAGAAGAATCTGTTTCAGTCAATTATTAAATGAAGTACAAAATATGCATGTAAGTAATAAACAATGATTTCAAAATAGCATAGGAAAAGGCCTAGAGCAATAGCACCGTGAGGAGGATATTTGCCTTGTACGCAGCTGTCCTGTGTTCAATCTTGGCTACCACATATTTCCAGATGGAGTGATCCCTGAGTATGAACATAAGTATGAACATATGAACTATACTAAATATATACTACAGCTCACTTTATTCCATTGTATCTTCAATAGTATGATAAAGCAAGTAAGAAGATAAACGTTGAAAAATATAAATAATTAGATGTCTTGATTCACTGTTAATGAAGGATCTACATTGGTTAATAATTGAACTCTCCAAAGAAAACTATCATTCTGATAACACAAGTCATAAAAGAATTGCAAAATTAAAGAATTTTCAGCAATCTTACTCATATAAAATAATTCTAATTGGTTCAAGAAATTCTTGGTCAAAACGTTTAAATGGTAGAAAAATATTTTTGATATGATTTTGCTTTTTGGGTCACATCCATCAATTCACAGGTGTTACGCCTGGCTCTGCACTCAGGAATTACTCCTGGCGGTGCTCAGGGAACTTATGAGATGCTGGGAATTGATCCCAGGTCAACCGGATGCAAGGAAAATGCCCTACACGCTGTGCTAGCTCTCCAGTCCCATTTTTGGAAGACAGAAAAAGACATTTGAGTACATAAAATATTCATGAATCAGAACATCTGGTATTGTGATAGAAAATTCTTACCAAAATTAAAAACTCTAAAATTTTTAAAACAAATTCGTAAACAACCCTAGAATCATTTAACTAATCTGAACTAGATAAGATAGTTCTAATTTTTTTTTGTTTATTTTGGGGCCACACTCAGCATTACTCAGGGCTTACTCCTGGCTCTGCACTCAAAAATCAGTCCTGGAGGCTCAGGGACCCTATGGGCTGTCGGGGTTCGAACCTGCATCAGCTGCATGCACAGCAAGAGCCCTCCCCACTTCACTGTGGCTGCCTCCCCCAATAGTTCTAATACTTTGGTTATTAAATCATAGGCGCTACGAAAAATACATGAAAAAAGGGCATTTGAGAGAAAAGTTAAAAATCAATGAGGAATGCATAAAGAGATGGGGGAAGATTAATAAAAGAAAAGTGAACTCAGAAAACAAAGTTTAATCAGAGTGTAAAGGTGAATAGAGCTTCTGTGTCAGTGAATGAGTGAGGATGTAAACATTCTAAGTGACTTGTTGTATGTGTTACTATAAGAACTGGTTATGCCACCAAAAACTTTTTATTTTTTTATTTATTTATTCTTTTAAATTTATTTATTTATTGAATCACCATGGGAAAGGTTACAAAGCTTTCAGGTTTAGGTCTCAGTCATGCAAATATCAAGCACATTTCCCTTTACCAAAACTTATTTTTTACCACGAAGAACCCCAATAAAACCCCACCCTCCACCCCTCCCAGTCCCTGTGGGGCAGATGAATTCTAGTTAACACTCTATCTGCTTTGATTAGATTCATTGTTTCAATAAAAGATTCACCACTATTATTTAGAGTTTACCCCCCCACCCCCAAATCAGACATGCTGACAAAGCATTTTGAAGTGATTTGCTTTCTACAGCTGGGTTCAAGAATTATATGTCGGTTTCGGATTTCTGCTATTTTACTTATTGACCCTGGAAGTATTTCTACTGAAAGTCAGATAGTTAAGAAATTGGTTTCTGTGCTCTGGAGTCGTGGCCGTGCTGGAGAGCCGCTAGTGGGGGGCAACTGGTGGCCTTGGTAGGGCGTGAAGGGCGGACCGAAACGCCTCCCTTCCCATGAGGTTTTAGTCGCCCCCAGTCCCCCGGCTCATACCTGCTGTCCACAAGGCTCCCATGTGGCCGCCATCTTTCTTTCCAGAGAGGAGAAGGCGACTGGGGCAACACCCTTTCCCCTCCGGACAGACCTGATGGCCTGGATTAACGCATAGTCCTTTCACTTTTCTGCTCCAAGCTGCCGGGTTCGGCATTAAGTCCTTGTGCTTCTGGGGCCGTGGCCGTGCTGGAGAGCCGCTCGCGGGGGGCAACTGGTGACCTCGGTAGGGCGTGAAGGACGAACCGGAACGCCCCCCTTCCCATGAGGTTTTAGTCGCCCCCACACCCCCGGCTCATACCTGCTGTCCACAAGGCTCCCATGCGGCCGCCATCTTTCTTTCCAGAGAGGAGAAGGCGACTGGGGCAGCACCCTTTCCCCTCCGGACAGACCTGATGGCCTGGATTAACGCATAATCCGTTCACTTTTCTGCTCCAAGCTGCTGGGTTCGGCATTAAGTCCTTGTGCTTCTGGGGCCGTGGCCGTGCTGGAGAGCCGCTCGCGGGGGGCAACTGGTGACCTCGGTAGGGCGTGAAGGACGGACCGGAACGTCCCCCTTCCATGAGGTTTTAGTCGCCTCCACACCCCCGGCTCATACCTGCTGTCCACAAGGCTCCCATGTGGCCGCCATCTTTCTTTCCAGAGGGAGGAGGGCGGAAGGGACCAACACCCTTTCCTCTCCGGACAGACCTGATGGCCTGGATTAACGCATAGTCCTTTCACTTTTCTTCTCCAAGCTGCTGGGTTCTGCATTAAGTCCTTGTGCTTCTGGGGCTGTGGCCGTGCTGGAGAGCCACTCATGGGGGGCAACTGGTGGCCTCGGTAGGGTGTGAAGGGCGGACTGAAACGCCCCCCTTCCCATGAGGTTTTAGTCGCCCCCACTCCCCGGCTCATACCTGCTGTCCTCAAGGCTCCCATGCGGCCGCCATCTTTCTTTCCAGAGAGGAGAAGGCGACATGCCACCAAAAACTTTTAAAAAATACTTTAAATGAAAATACAGATTAAAAGCAATAAAAGGGGCCAGAAAGATAGTCCAGTGGCTGGGAGCTTGTCTTGCTCGTGATGGGTTTGGTATTTATCTCCAGCATCGTATAGGGTCCCCACTTGCCTTTCACACAGCCAACCCGGATTCCATCCCCAGTATCCTCTGAGTACAACCACAGTAATTCCTGCTTGCCTTGCACGCAGCTGACCAGTTCCATCCCATAGGGTGCCCCAAACACCATCCGTAGTAATTCCTGTGTGCAGAGGCAGGAAGACCCCTCAGCATCACTTGGTGTGGCTCAAAAGCATAAAGCAAAACAAAGAAGAAAAAACTCCAGAGTATCATGAGTATAATGGAATGTCAGTATAGGAACTCAGGTGAGCTTAACATTCCAATGTGTGTCCCACAAAAACAGCACCAGGAAAAAAATTCTCCGTTTTACAAATTTATTTTTTATTTATTTTTGTCACATTTTGTTGGATATCAACCCTCAGTGCCCTAGGCTTCACAGAATAATTGACTCTTTCCTCCTCCCAGAGAAGCTTCCCATGCCCTTGCTAACATCCCTAATTTATTAAAGTGTATCTTCAACCTTTCCTTTGTGTTGGATATTAACCCTAAGTGCTTTAAACTTCATCAGTGAATTATCCCCTTTATTCCTCCTAGAGAAGCTTAACAAGCTCTTGCTGGAAAACCTAATTTGGTTAAAGTACATCCTTAACCTTTCCCTTATATTTTACCTCTCATTGCAACAACTTTCCAAGTTAGTCTTGATTATTCATAAGCCAAAACTTTCTGGTAATTCTGAACTTTGTATTTGTACTGTTTTGTATTTGAAGTGCTCTATATATCTACCTGCTTTTCTATCTCCCCTATAGCCTTTTCTATGTTTTACTATAGAGCAATGTTCTTTGGTTAAACACAGAAAGACCATTAATGCTATGCTCCTAATATTTGGGAATTGATTGATTCTAAGTTATATCTGCTCCTGGGTATAATTACTTGGTCATAATTACTTGAGTCAGGCTTCAGTTGTTGTAGTTCCTAACACCCCAAAAGGGAGGTTCCGCCGTGGGACTGGGATGGACCCGGGGCAGTGGCACAGCTACCTGGCATCGAAATGGGACATTGTAAAAGGCATACATGCATGGTTTTGATGCAAACTTTTACAACCTAAGAGACAGGACCCCCATTGGGAAGGACAAGCTCAACTGACCTGAGGACTTAGTCTGGGATTTATGGTAAAAGCCTTGCTTGCACTCAAGAGTCCAGAGAACTAAGTGCTGGGATCTTTGACTCTTACTCTGTTTATCAAAACAACTGAATTTATTGATAACTTATACACTAGAGGGAAAGATAAAAAGCAATGTAGATGGCCCTTGGAGGCAGTGTCTTCTTGAGTTGATCTCTCCAAGAGAATTTCCTCTGCCAAATGTTTATCTATGTAAATGACCAATCACAGCTATGTCCTGACCTCAATCCCCCTTCAGATATTCTATAAACATGCTAACAACTCTCCAATAAAGGGGCAATTTTTACCATCAACTATGTTCCCCCATCTACCCATCCCTCTTTCTCTCTGTTGGGGAGCCCTGGGGAGGTGGGGAGCCAGCTCTGGGCCACAGAACACAAACACACGCATCGCAGTAGCAGCCCCAGTGGTTTACCTTGTGAACTCACACACTTGGTGATGTTCGGGATACTTCTGGCTCTGCATTCAGGAAGTACTCCTGACAGTGTTTGGGGGACCCTATGGAATGTCAGGGATGTTGGAACCTGGGTCAGCTGCATGCAAGACAAACACCCTACTCCTACTCTATCTCTCCATCTCCTCCACATCCCAAGAAATGCCAGGAGGAATTTCTGAGTGTAGACCCAGGAGTGAGCCCTGAGCATCACTAGGTGTGACTTCCCAACTAAAAGCAAAACTAAAATAAAATAGGCTGAACCTTGCGCAAAAAAATGAGATTAAAGGAAAAAAATCTCAGCACGCCGACCTTGTACTTACATTCCTACAGCTCTTGATTAGTGGCGAAAGGCTACACTGAGTACGGCAGAATCTCTGATGAGCTGTTCCTCACTGACGTCTTGCAAGCATGGGCATGGAGGAAGGGGGAAATGAAAAGTAAAAGGGGGAAGATATGTTTTTGTTATTTTGTGATTTTTTTCTTTTTTGGTGGGAGGCACACTTGGCTCTGCTCAGGGATCACTCCAAAGAGACTCAAGGTCCTGGAAGCATCAATTAAAATTATGTGGATAGGGGCTGGATTACTTGGACAGTGGGAGGGAAGCTTGCTTTGCACAGTGCCGAGGCCTGCCTGGGTTTGATCCCCTGCACCACTTAGGGTCCCCGAAGCCCACCAGGAGTGATCTCTGAGGACAGAGCTAGGAATAAGTTCTGAGTATATTATTTCGTTGCTACGTTTTGCACATCTTGGACATTTGTGTTTCTGTCACACCAATGCTGTGCAGATATTTTCTCCTGTTCATTGAGGGAGTGTTTTAATTTTGGCCGCCTTTCATTGGCAGTGCAGAAGTGTTTAAGTTTGATGTACTCCATCTGCTTTGACTTTCTTTTCCATGAAATTTAATTATCAAAGACATTTCTTTTCTTTTTAAAATTTATTTTCCAATCAAGACATTTAAAATAAAAAAGCACCGTAATTCCAAAGTTATTCAGTGTTGAGCTTTAGACATACAACATTACAGCACCAATCCGTGCATCAGTGCTAAGTTCTCCCCACCAATGGTCTCAGACTCCTGCCCATATCCCCTACCCACCTCCAGCCCTACCCTCTGGACAAGCCGCTTTCTCGCTTTGGCTGTTACAGTTTAGGTAACTTGATTTCAGTGTTGTTGACACTGTGGTTAGGGAATTTGGTTCTATCTTTCCTTAATAAAACCTGCATCTCCAGACCTGACACCCATTCCTTCTTCTCTGTTTTTTCTCTCTCTCCCTTCCACATTTTTTTCTTTCTCCTCTCTCTATCCTGAGGCTAAGGTTGAATAGAGCATCCTCCTCTTTAAGACATTGCATTTCTTCATCCAGTTATTCTAAATGCCTCATACAAGTGGTATCATCCTGTGTTTATCCTTCTTCTGACTTGCTTCATTTAACAATCATCAAAGACATTTCTAAAGTAGATATGATGGATATTATTATTATTATTATTATTATTATTATTAGCTTTTGAGGTCATACCTGGCGATTCTCAGGGGTTACTCCTGGCTCTGCAGTTTGGAATTACTCCTGGTAGTGCATGGGTGGACCATATGGGATACTGGGAATTTAACCCAGGTCAGCCACATAATAGGCAAACACCCTACCCTTATCAATCTGGCCCCATGATTCACTCTCAATGCTATACTTTCTAGATGTTTGGAGAAATTCATATTATTTATCCATCCTTATAATCATAGAGGAACATCACTGACCTGAAACTTCTGTGTACAATCTCTTCATTCTTTCTTATTCATTTATCACTAGCATCTTGATCACTTGATCACTTGATATACCATTACTCATTGATTCACTCGAGCAGGCACCAGCAAACTCTCCATTCATCCCTGTCGCGTGATAATGTAGCCCAATGGCTTCTGCTCACTCTAGGACACGGAGAGGTTTTAATCAATCTTTCAGGGTCTTGACGAAGAAGTCTGACCATCTTATAGGTGGGCGGCCACGTGATCTTTTGACATCCCATGGAATCCAGTCAGTAATGGCTCTAGTCAGCGGTCATTTCCAAATCTCGTTACGTGTCCAGCCCATCTGATTTTTGACGCCTTGGCAAATGAGACATGGTCTCTGATTCTTGACTGTCGACAGAGGTCAGAATTTCGAATTCTTTCTCTCATTTGAGTGAAGAGTGATACTCCAAGCATAGCTTTGATTTCTCTTTGGGAGACCCAAATAGCGTTCTCATCATGTTTGAGTAGGGCCCAGGTCTCTGAGGTGTATGTTAATACAGGAATAACAGTGGAATCAAAGAGATGTGCCCGGAACCAGAGGTTCTTTGTCCTCTTAGCTATTTTTTGACGTTCTTAAAGGCGTTCCAAGCCTCTCTCTTTCTCCTGCACAACTCAGATGCCAGGTCATTAGTCATGTTGACTTCTCGACCTAGGTACACATAACTGTTGCATTCGGAGACGTTTATCCCATTGAGAGTGAATGGAACGCCTGGAGCAAGACCATTTCTCATAAACATTGTCTTTGTTAGATTCAGCTGTAATCCGACCCTTCCACAGACGAAGTCAGCTAGCATTTGTGCCACTTGGCTGATGTTTGGTGTTATAAGAACTATCTCATGAGTGAAGCGGAGGTGGTATAGTTATCGACCATCTATCTTCACTCCCATTCCTGCCTATTCCAGTCGTCGCATGACGTTCTCAAGGGTGGCACTGAAGAGTTTCGGTGAAATAGTATCACCCTGCAGAACCCCTCTCTTGACATCAATGATCACCTCCCTGTGGAATGGTGAGATCCTGGTAGTGAATCCGCAATACAGCTCACGGAGGATCCTGATGTATTGACTCTGAACACCCTGTTTGGCTAGGGCCTCGATGACCACTTCAGTCTCAAGAGAATCAAAGACCTTCTTTAAATCAATGAACGTTATTCAGCACAGCATCTTAAACTCCAGAGAAACCTCAGTGAGCTTGGTTATCATGTGGATATCGTCGATTGTGCTAAATCCTTTTCGGAAGCCAGCTTGCTCGCATGGTTGTTCTTCATCTAGTGTTCCACTAATCCTATTCAGGATGACTTGAGTGAACAGCTTATAGACGACAGACAATAGGCAGATCGGGCGATAGTTGCCAATGTCGTGGATGTCTCCCTTTTTGTACAGTAGTACAGTCCTGCTGGTTTTCCATTGGGACGGAAACTTGCATTCAGACAGGTAGTGTATAAAGAGCTGAGCCAGTGTATTGATGAGTACTGATTGCAGGTTCTTCAGGTGTTTAGGTCTGACCTTGTCTGGGCCAGGTGCTGTTTGATTCTTTAGCATCTACTGGTATTTTTTTCCATGAGGCCACACACATATTGATAGTAGGTCACTGACTTTAAGACACAGCCTCTAACAAGAGGAAAACAGTGCTTCTGTCTCTGAGATCTAGAAGAATCCTTTGGGGTCAGGCAGAAAAAAAAATCAAAAAAGCTAAACTGCCCTGGGGCGTGCAGTTGGGAAAATAGGACCAGGTGCCTCCTGGGTAAAGCGATCTTTCTCTAATTTCATTTAATCTAAATTAACAACTCTCAAGTTAGTTGAATGGTCAGTGATTGGTCAGTGGTGCGGGAACTGGATAGTAGTTATGATAGAGGAGGGTCCACTATGACAACACTAGTTGGAAATGATCACTCTGGACAAGAGCTGAGTGTTGAAAGCTGATAAAGGGACATACATGATAACATCCCGCATCAGTATTGCAAGCCATAATGCCTAAAATGAGAAAGATAAAGAGAGAGAAAAAAGAGAGAGAGAAAGAGTAGAGAGGTACCTTCTATAGAGACATGTTGGGGTTGGGTGTGACTTGAAGATGTGAGAGGGAAACTGAGGGCCCTGGTGTTGGGAAATTACACTGGTGGGAGGGATGAGTGTTGGAATTTTGTATGGTTGAAACACAATCATGAACAATTTTGTAATGTTCTAATGCAGGCTGATTCAATAAAAATATAAATAACTCATAAATTTTTACCCCTGTTCTAACCACAGCAATGTGAACACATTGCCACTTTTACTGAATACGATCTGTGACTGTAATTGAAAATATGGAATGAAAACCATATTACCCCTCAGAGACAAGTTTCACTGTAGAAAAAAAAACAAATTATCGTCTTATGGAGGGTAAATGAAGTTTCCATTTAAAATCCTACTTAATAGGGTTTGGAGTGATAGTACAGCAGGTAGGGTGGTTGCCTTACATGCAACTAATCTGAGCATAATTCTGAGCATCCCCTATGATCCACTGAGCCCTGCCAGGAGTATTTCCTGAGTACTGCCAGGAGAGCCTCAAAACAAAAGAAAAAATCCAAAGTATTATTACCACACCATTTAAAGCATGCAGTGAGTTTACTGTAGGTACTTAGTGCATTTACAGAGGGATATCCAGCCAACAGGCTTCTGGGTCCTGCTTTGGGACCAAAAACTGGACTTCTCTACTGCCTTGCCTCATTGCCAGGGGAAAGAGAACAGGTTTATAAGACCTTGTCGACACACCCGTAACCAAGAGACAATTTAAACTGAGCAAAATACCACAATATATTGAAAAATACATAACTTCTCTGTCACTCCAGTAAAATACCTTAATATTCCTGAGTATTATATTGAGGGTATTATTACACAACATGCCCAGAGCTATGGGCTTCATACAAACACTTTTTATTTGTCTCAAGAGATTTCAAGATCAAAACACAATCATGAAAGTTTGTAAGTCTGTAACTGTGTCTCATGGTGATTTGTTAAAATAAAAAAGAATTAAAGATTTTGAGATAAAAGAAAACAAAGATGAGGCGTTCTATGTATAAGTTTGAATGTAAAATTCCGGTAACTGTCAGTCATGTTTTGTTTTCTTTGCCTTCTTCCGTGAACCATAAATACTAAGGAAAGGCAGGGTTGTCTGAGATTCTTTATATTTGAGCGACAATCACTGGGTTTGGGGGAGCCACGTTTGTAATGGGTACATCAAAATTCACCGTGCCTGGTGCCAAGTTCAAAGTCATAGGCTGGCCACATGCAGGGCAAGTTTTATAGAAAGTTTCTCAATTAGGAAGTGCTAACCCTCGCCCCACAAATAGAAATGTGGCAGGTGGATCTTATGAAAACCTGGACAGATCTCTTGTTGGCTAAACTTAAACTTCAAATATCGTAAGATTGATCTTAATTCCTAAAACTCTGATATATAAGTTCCACTGAGGCCTTCTAATGAATTCGAGCTAAGGTTTGGGTATTTGTCCTGGGTTTTGCAAAACATGCGGAAAAGCTTATAAACAGGCACTGGACGACTAGCTCCGGTGATGAAGTACAGGATCTGTAGCCTAACGGTCAGCATCTAATGATGGGGAAGAGAAGCTGCTGGCTGGAGCCAGCTCCAGTGTCAGTTGGTGGCAGGAGCACAAAGGTCTCCTGGCTAAGGAGCACACGACTTTGAGCCCGCCCCCAGAAACCGGTGGTTCTGGAGCTTAGCAACAGCCAATGAGAGAGGAGCCGGGCAAAACATGGACCAATAGGAGGCTAGTCCATAGGTATGTCCCGGTAGGGTTTGGCTCATTGCCAGCAAATGAGAGAGAAGTGGGGCAAAACATGGACCAATAGTAGGCGTGTCCATAGGTATTCCCCGTCCCTGGAAAAGGGTTTGGCTCATTGCCTGCCTCAGCATCCAAGTGGTCAGTCGTGGACTCTGATTTGCTAGGATGAGGTCTAGGAAATTGCACTGGGGATCCTGAGCTTCCCAAGAATCCCAAGAATCTTCAGATGACAGGTGAGCAGGATGGGGGCTCCTCTCGCCTAGACTGGGCCAGGGAGGAAGGGACTGGGGGGAGGGAGGGACCTCACCTCATCCAGAGGGTCCCACTGGCAGGTGGTGGATTAAGTCCTGGGGGATGAGTTGGATTTGATGACTGGTGACCAGCGTGGTGCGGACCCGGTTGGTAGAGGCATCTATACTGCTGACATCATTTATTGGGTGCAGATATTCCTTGAGAAACTTTTGGGGAGTTTCCTTCTGACAGCTCCTCACCCTGCTTTTCATGTCCCACTAGAGCCAACCTTGGGTCAGGGTCACAGGTGTGTGTTTATGAAATTTCTTTGCTGTGGGGGCAGGTGCCAGATTTGGAACTGATAACCCAAGATGAAACACCCATTTCTTGCCTGTCCAGCAATTATATTTTTTAAAAAATTTATTTTAATTAAATTTGGGGGGGGGTAATTTTTGTCATGCTCAATAGCACAGCGGTAGGGCATTTGCCTAGCATGCAGCCAGCCAGGCTGAGCAGGGTTCGATTCCTCCATCCCTCTCAGAGAGCCCGGCCAGCTACTGAGAGTATCTCCCCATCACGGCAAAGACTGGCAAGCTACCCGTGATGTATTCAATATGCCAAACACAGTAACAAGTCTCACAATGGAGATGTTACTGGGCCTGCTCAAGCAAATCAATGAAAAACGGGAGGACATTGCTGTGCAACCCAACAGTGTCCCCTCCTCCCTCACCTCATTTGGACAAAGCGAGAAAGGGAGAAACAAACGGATCAGAGATGTGTTTGTCAATTTCTTTTTTATGACGACTTCAATGAGGGGGAGGGGAGGGGAATTGAGTGACATCATATTAAAACTGTGTCCGTTTCTGAGAATTTAAGTTGGGTTATTTTTAACTTATGATGTAACTTGGCCGTGATTCTGGAACCCAGACCCAACCTGCTTCCCCACTCTAGTGCGTTCATCTCAACTTTCTATATTTGAATCGGGGTGTCTCGATTTAAGGGAAACAGTGTATCTTGTGTCTTCATTTGGCTCAAGTGGAGAAGTTTCAATTTATGTTATTTCAACTGTAGCAAATACATTCATCACATCTAAGATAAACACCGATATCTTGGTTTATGTTTGAATTTGAAATGGTTTCAAAGCGTTGCCACAAGCCAGGGCAACATCTCAAAGGGCTGGGGGACGTACCAAGCTGGCAAAAGACCCCATGTTTGAACACGAGCTCCCTTTGTTCCCCCCTCCCCGCGTCTGCCTCGCTGGGTGTGAAGTCAGCAGCAACAACCCTGGTTGCCCCCAACCCTGAAGTTGAACACTGAACTGCACCCCAAACCTTTGGGCCTGCATCTGGGCAGTTTTCCAGAGAGTGGGACCCTGTCAGGCACCTCTGTAGAGCTCCTCCCCCGTCTCCAGGAACTGATCAAAATAAAATAAGCTTACAGAAAGGCCCAGGGTAGAGAATACTTACTTATTTCAAGCATTTAGTGTCCCAAAACCACCAGTGTGACTGTCGTTCCACCAACATCTCCATTTTCCCTCCCAATCCATCCCTTTTGGCACATAACAAATTTACTTTGTATTGTTTATCCCAACAAAACTTTGAGAACTACAAATAGAAGCATCAGAAAATAAATCAGCAAGGACTAATTAGTACACATCTGAGTCTTTTAAAAATTTTGTTTGTTCATTTAAATTTTTATTTTAATTTTATAAGGTAGTTGACAATATTTGACAACTGCTTTCTATTTGAGAATTACACTTAATATTTGAACACCAATTCCACCACCATTGTAACTTCCCACCAACATAATTTAGATATGTCCATCCTAACCCCAACCCCTGCCCCAAAGCAGAAATGAAATAACATATTTTGTATTGTTTGTTATAAAAAAACTGCTGAAAATCCTACCAAAAAGTATCATTAGAGAAAAGAGTGTGAAGATTGTTGTATTTCAACCAGGGACCATTAAGCCCTTCTGTAAGAGATAACATGTTGTTAAAGGCTTAGCCTTCGGTGCATATACATATATATGTATATATATATATATATCTATAAAGAAATATTTCCCTCTAAGATTGGTTGCCTCCTACTTTGAACCCCATCAAATGCGGTGCGGTATTCTTGGAGTATGGGTAGGGTGTGTCCTATGAAGCATCACACAGCTGTGAATGTAGCCACGCAGTCCAGGAATAGGTTCACTCATGGAGGAGGCATGACATGATCATATGGAGTGAAACAGCTCTGTGCGGGGTCTGGAAGCATTATTATGGTGAGTGTCATGTTATGATCACTTCCAGTAGAGAAAGATATGCGGAGAAGGCAATGCGATCTGGATGGTAACCAATGATGAGATTATCTGGCATCAGTCACAGTTGGCTTATGGGCATGACTGTTGAGTTGCTGGAGACAGGGGGATATGGCCAGAGGATCTCTATTCCAGTTCCCATTGAACCCAGATTTCTCAGTGACAAAATCCTGCATACCTGGGTTTTCTGGAGATTCAATCATGGGAGAGGCTCAGTCCAAATGTATGGAGAGCGGCCATGAGTATGACCGTGGTTGAGTTCTGGAGGTTTTCGGCTGCCGGGACTAGGTGGGTCCCTTGGGGCAGTGAGGGATTTCACCCAACCCCTCTGGGACACCTAGGGTGAAACAGCCTGGATCAGGTCCGGTGGCATAGTTATGTCAAGTGTCATGTTATGCTCCCCTCCAGGAGAGAAGGACATGCGACTCTGGATGGTGGCCGATGATGAGATTATCTGTCGCCAACCATAGGTGGCTTATGGGTGTGACTGCTGAGTTGCTGGAGATAGGGAGATATGGGCAGAGGATCTATTGAGGAATTTTTGATATTTTGGTTGGGTGAGGCCATGGCACGATTCATTTTTCATGGCAGAGTGTATCCAATTCTCATTGAATGAGGAGGACAGAATGAGTGGAGGAAAAGCAGATTAATTGTAGTATCTGTGGAACATATCAATCCATGACCACACATGTTTTTATTTATTATTATTCTTATTATTTTTTTAAAAAAATGAATCACCATGAGAAAGAGCATTACAAAGCTGTTCATGATTGGGTTTCAGTCATACAATGTTCTAAAACCCATTCCTCCACTAGTATAATTTCCCAGCATCAGTGTTCCCAGTTTACCTCCCACCCCATACAAGTCACACGCCCCCACCCCAGCCTGCCTCTATGGTAGACACCTCTCTCTGTCTCATTCTTTTTATCTTATTTTAGGCATTATGGTTTGCTATACAGATGCTGAAAAGTTATGTATATCCCTTTACCGACTTTCAACACTCAGTTCTTGTCCAGAGTGATCATTTCCAACTATGCTGTCATGATGATTCCTCCTCTATCTTAACTACCCTCTACCCCCACACCCTTGTTGTAATTTCCAACCATTCACCAGTCCATGTGGCCCCTGTTTCCACTGGCATCGGATATTAGATTATTTTAAAATTGTTTAAATTTTATAAAGTAGTTCACAATATTTCATTACATTTAATATTCAAACAACAATTCCACCACAATTACACATTCCCACCAACATATTTTGGAAGATTCCATCCCAAACCCGAACCCCTGCCCCAAAGCAGAACTGAAATAATATATTTTGTATTGTTTGTTATGAAAAACCAGTGAACATGATACAGAAAGTTTCCTTAGAAGAAAGAATGTGAGGATTGTTGTATTTCACCCACAGGCAATTAAGTTCTTCTATAAGAGATCATTCACATGTTGTTAAAGGTTGAGCCTTGTGTGATGTGATATATGTATGTATGCATATATATATATTTATCTATGAAAAAAATTTCCCTCTAAGATTGGTAAGATTGGTTGCTTCTTACTTGAACACCATCAAATGTAGTGTGGTACTTTTGGAGTTTGAGTGGTGTGTGGTATGAAGTGTGGCCGTATGAAGTGCGAATACAAATGTTGCCGTGCGGTCCAGGAATAAGTTCACTTGTGGGTGAGGCTCAGCCAGATTGTGTGGAGAGTGGCCATGAGCATGGTGGCGGTTGAGTTCTGGAGGTTTTTGGTTGCAGGGCTGGGTCCCTTGAGGTGGGAAGGGGTCTCAACTGGCCGCCCTCTGGGGTTCCCCAAGTGAAACAGCCTGGCACGGGGTCCAGCGGCATGGTTATGGCAAGTGTCATGTTCTGCTCCCTTCTGGGAGAGAAGGACATGTGACTCTGGATGGTGGCCAATGATGAGATTATCTGGCACCAGCCAGAGGTGGTTTATGGGTGTGACTGCTGTTTCTGGAAACGGGGATACGGGTGAAGGATCCCCATTCCTGGTTCCATCAAACCTTGAGTTCTCTGTCACAAAGTCCCACATACCTGGGTTTTCTGGGGATCCAGTCATACATGAGCCTTTACCCGAGTGTACGGAGAGTGACTGTGAGCAGGGTAGAGAGAATTTCTTGGACCAATTAGAATTACTTTATATGAGTAAGACTATTGAAAATCTTTTAACTTTGCAATTCTTTTATGACTTGTGTTATCAGAATGATAGTTTTCTTTGGAGGTTTCAATTATTAACCAATGTAGATCCTTCATCAACAGTGAATCAAGACATCTATTTATATTTTTCAACGTGTATCTTCTTTCTTGCTTTATTATACTATTGCAGATATAATGGAATAAAGTGAGCTTATGATAGTTGATATGTTCATACTTATGTCCATATTCAGGGATCACTCCTTCTGGGGATCAGGTGATATGTTGTACCAGGGATCGAACCCAGGACAGCTGTCTACAAGGCAAGTATCCTCCCCGTGGTGTTATTGTTCCAAGCCTTTTCCTATGGTATTTTGAAAACATTGTTTATTACTTACATGCATATTTTGTACTTCATTTAATAATTGACCGAAACAAATTCTTCTTTAAATAATACGGTGCTCCTTTTCCTCATGACTGTTCCTACATTAGAAATGTTGTGCAACATTTAGTTCTATCTAGCTGAAAAATTACATCAACTCAAATAAAAAAATGAGTTTATTCCTTTTCCTATTGACAATTTTTTCTTTCTTTGACACAGCTGGTGATGCTCAAGGTTTCTCCTGGCGCTGCTCTCAGGAATTACTGCTTCCAGTGCCCAGGGAACCATAGGGGATGCCAGAAATTGTACCTGAGCTGGCTTCATGCAAAGCAAATGTCTAGCACTGCACTATGACTTCAACCCGAATGGTGAATTTCTATATTGTGAGCAGAGTCAGAATGTGTGAGGAAGACCACAACCAGAGTGAGAAGTGAGGATTAACGAATGTCAGAGGGTGAGGGGGATGAGTACTGAAAATAGCTTTCCTGAGCATCACACCACCAAAATGGAGCAGGGGTGGGTTAGGCAGTGCCAGAGATCAGAATCTGTGGAGGGAAGACAGTGATTTGGGCTCAAAAACTTTTCAGTGACAGAGGTCGTAGGTGTATGAATGTTTCAAAATGAGTGACTGAGAATCAACTGGAAATAGGCCCGTGATCAAAGGGAACATTCCAGTCCTCGGGAACATATTTAAGGGCCAGCAAGGAGAGAGACTCACACATTCAACAAGGTTTTTTTTTTTGGTGTGTGTTTTTAGTTGAATCACTGTGAGATATAGATACAAGCACCTTGGCACTGCGTCAAGACTCACTCCTGGCAGTGCTTGGGGGACCTGTGGGATCCTGGGATAAAATCCAGGTCAGTGGCATGTACGGCCAGCGCCCTCCCCTCTGTGCCGTCACATTGAGCCTTCCCCCGGCTCCTGAGACAAGCCCTTCTACCCGAATGAGCACATTTCTTTCCTAGGCTTGCTCTACTTGGGACCAACGTGTTCTCTCTAGCATCTCTCTCTCTCTCTCTCTCTCTCTCTCTCTCTCTCTCTCTCTCTCTCTCTATCTCTCTCTCCTTCCTGAGAGTGTCCAGATAAAACCTTTTTTTTTGTTTTAAAAAGAACAAACAAATGTGAGGCCAGAGAGCTAGTTCAGAGGGGAGGTGCTTGCCTTGCATGCAGCTGGTCCTGGTTGGATGCCCAGTCCTCTGAAGGGTCCCTCAGACCAGCCAGGATTGATCCCTGAGCATTGCCAGGTATGACCTGCAAACAAAATTAATACTAATGATGATTATTAGTCTTCAGATCACATGTAGCAATGCTCAGGGATCACTCGTGGCAGGGCTCTGGGAAACCTCTGAGATACTAGGGATGGAACCCGGGTCAGTTGTGTACAAGGCAGGAGTCTCCAGTATAATCTAGCCCCCGAAGGCAAGAGGGGGATGGTGGGTGGTGACAAACTTAGGGAAGTGGCCCCAAGGGAGCTTAGTTACATTGTCATTGTTGGGTGTACTCAGCTTCACTGGGGACATCTGAGAGACAGTGTGAGGCAGACAGCACTTGGGAATTGCTCCACATCGGCATAGAGCGGGCCAAGGACTAGGGGCATTTGCCCACAAGCTCCATCTGTCCATCATTGCTTGAAGAGTGTGTGCTGCATCGAACCTTTCCTGAAGCCCACTAGCACGATCGGAGACCCAGACACCTCCAGTTTCCAGCCTGGGATGACAAGGCCACAAGGGGCAGGGCAGGGTCTAGAGAGGTAGTTCAGGAGGTGGGGCACATGCCTTGCACGTGCAAATACTGAGTTTTGTCCATGGAACCACATGTCCCCCACACACAGGTATTACACTGGAGGCCTTCAGCACCTCAAGGTCTGAACAACCTATTCTCACCAGGAGGGGCCCACAAACCCCTTAGCATTGCATAGGAATTGACCCCCCTCATAAAAATCATGCTGGTAGGAGGCAGTCAAAACCTGTGTTCCACTGACTCCCTGTGTCCCCCAGGTGAAACTGGCCTCATGGTCCAGGGAGAAGCCAGGAAGCTGGTACAGCTCCTTCCGTCGAGGGAAGAAGGTCAGTCATGTCATTGGAACTCGGGCAGGTTGGGAAGAGAGACTGGCTTGTGGGAGAGGGCGGGGAACCCATAGACATGGTGGCAGTTTGGGGGCCCTATGTGCTGGAAGGACCCAAAGGTCTGGGGACAAGGTGCAAACTGACTGAGGCTTGAGTAATGACTGGGGTCAGTGACTGGGAGAACAGGGACAAGTGTGCCAGCTGCTGGAACAGACTCTGCTGAAGCTCAGAGCCAGAGAGGCTCAACTGGATTTTTTAAAATTGTGTGTGTGTGTGTTTGTGTGTGTGTGTGTGTGAAGCAAGATAGTTTTCTTTTTTCTTTTCCTTTTTGGGCTACACCAAGCAATACGCAGGGCTGACTGCTGGCTCTCTGTCCTGGAATTATTCCTGGCTGTGCTCAGGGAAACACTATGAGATGCCAGGAATTGAACTCTGGTCTGCTGTGTGCCCTACCTGCTATATCATCACTCGGGCTCCAACAAGATAGTTTTTATAGTAAATTACTTAGAAAGTTTGAGAGAGAAGCACACGCTGGGGAGAGAGCACAGGCGTCTCCAGAGGGAAAAAAATTTCAGCCAGGCCCCAGCGATGTCCAACTGGGACACACTGACTTGCACACATCAACCAGAGTTTGATCTCGGGCACCCCATATTCCCCCCTGAGGCGTGACTGGAATGAGCCCTCAGCACTTCCAGATGTGGAAAAAGAAAACCAAGTGCAACCAGGAGGAAGAACCAGGGCTGGCCGGCCTGCCCCTGGTGGCCCACTCTCCCTGGACTCCTGCCTGGGCAGTTCTCCTAAGTGGACACGATCGGTGCCCCAGTGAGCACGTGCAGCTCACCTTCCTGTCCCTGCTGACGGCAGACCTTTGCCTACCTGTGTCAGAACTCGGCCACCAGACTGAGGCCACTGGGGGCCAGGGCCACGAGCTGCACTTGCGGGGGTCTGTGGGCCAGGAGCTGGGCTCAACCAGATGGCGGTGGCCGCACTCCGGTCCCCCAGGACTACTGGTGAATCCGTGGAGCAGGCGGTGGGAGCACACATGGGGGTCCCCACACCCGCTAGCCATGCCCCTGACAAGCCCTGCTCACACCCCCTCAGTTCTGGGGGGCCCTGGCAGAGACCCTGCTGGCATTCAGTGCTCCCAGGGACGGATCCTGTCGCTGCTCAATATGGCAGCTGCTGAATTCAGACAGCCAGACCAGAAGTTCGGCTTCCAACAGGAGCTCTCTGCTTCAGTAGCTGAGAGAGTCGGGGGTCGCGGAGGTGAAGGGGGTACAGATGGGACACCCCTACGGGGGCACTAATGGTGATGAGGCCTCTAGCCGACCCATTTATCTTCTCCTGCAACTGCTTTATGGTCAGACAAAAGGAATTTCCTTCCTTCTTCAGCCTCCCGGGGGACCCCCAAGCCTCTCCCCTCCTCTCTTGGGGGGGGGCACAGTGGAAGTTTAGCTGGAAGTTTAGCACCTCTGCACCGCATAAAAAGACTTTCAGGTTCAGAGCTGATACAGCCCTCCTAAACCTGTCTCCCGTCCTGTTCCCCCAAATATCTGGTGCTTCCGGACCTCCTTGTTGACCACTGGATTCCCTCCTGTTCCAGGTAGACTGCTCATTGGCTTCCCCAGAAATTTCTCGGAGAAGGGCAGGTGGGCGGTCCCCAAGTGTGGGAACCAAAGTCGGACTCCAGACAATGTAGGGCCCCCTGGACGCGTTGTGTGCCTTCCCACCTCAGCCCAACTCCAGATGCTGCCTCACCTCTTCCTCTGAGCCCTCCCTGTATCATATAGCCAGAAATGGAGGTGTGGACCAGGTGGGGTGGAGTGGGGGTTGAGGGATACATGTTCTAAGAGGAGGCCGCCTCTGGTGGATTCGACTCGCCAAGGGCTGGAGGGGATGAGAGTCCAGCAACTTCCGGCCCTGCAGAGCCCTGCTGGACCTCAGGTCAGAGAATAAACTGGTGAACTGTGTCCGGGTGTCTATGCTGCCTGGGGCTCGCCCCTCTCACACTCTGCATGGAGAGACACCCAGTGGGCTGTGCTCCAGAGCCAGCTGCCCGAGAGCGAACAGGGTGACACAGGAGAGGCTTGCCTTCCCGCAGTATTATATCTCCAACCAACTCGGATTTAAAGGTCTCAAGACCCCAAGTGCCCATATCACAGCACTCCACATTGCTGAGAGTGCCATCTTCCATCCTGAGTTTTGGGGTTCCTATACACATGACAAGTACCACGTCTTCTGTTCTCCATGGAGGAGGTTGGCAGAGGCCAGATTCAACTCTTGATTTTCCAAATGTGTGGGGTGAACGTAACAGTCATCAGAGGAACTAGGTTGTGTTAAGAAGAATTTTAATGAACACAGGAATAATGAGCCTAAGACTGGGCAATCCCCTTCCTTGGAAATTCTAAATACATCACTTCTGTCAGGGAATTTTGTTTTGCTTTTTTGGTAACACCCAGCAATGCTAAAGGGTTACTCCAGGCTCTGCACTCAGAAATTACTCATGATGGTACTTGGGGGACCATATGGGATGCCGGGGATTAGGCACGACTTGACTGTATGCAAGGCAAATATCCTACGAGCTATACTATAGCTCTGGCATCAAAGGTTTTTTTGGGGGCCTGCTTTGGTGTGTGCCCACAGGGTACTGGGGACAATTGAGTACCTGGGATTGAACCTGGTCGATTACAAACAGGGTGAGATTATTTTGTCGTTGTTCTATTCACTTTGAGCAAAAAAAGTTATAATCCGTCTTTGCTCTGTCTGTGACCCAACTCTTTGAAAGGTTTCCAGTTATAGTCAACCCCATGTGCAATCACCCCGCGTTCTGAGGATGCCCCAACCCTCTTCAACAAAGAATAGGGGTCAGTGATACAGCAAGATACAGCGCAGAACCGACCACGTTGGGGTGGGGGAATCTTCCATCAAGGGACTGAGGCTGTTTTGGTTTTATTTAATTTCTTCATGGTTTGGGGGACACAAATACAGCAGTGCGCAGAGGTTCTCCTGAAGCTGCATTCAGAAATCACTCCAGCATGATGGTGGGGCTGCATGGAGATTCAGAGAAGAGCCAGGGGCCTGTGACTGCAAACTAAGAGCACTAACCGCTCTGCTGCCACTGCAGCGACTCAAGCAGCTGCTTGATCCTTAATGACCCTATACCTAACATTGAAGCAAAGAATTGGGCTGAAATCTTAAGCGTGGAAAAAATCGGGCCTCGGTAATTCCATCGAAACGCCACGGGATGGCGCTGTGGACGTTTCTGTTCCCCTCCGGACTGGTTTCTAATAATTTTCCACCCTTGTGTTTGCTTCAGTGTTCAGTATGGGGTAATTAAGGACCAAAGAAGCCACTTCCACAGGTGCAGCGGTTGGGGAGGCTGTGGTTGCTTGTCTTTCACTTGAGTAATCTGGGTTCGATTCCAGCCTTCAGATCTTTGTGGGCTGGATAGCTGAATCTCCTCAGGGGTCGACTGGTTTGCCCTAGCTTTGTCTCTGAACCTAGAGGGGTGCAGAGGATTGAACTGATCCTTTAATGAGCAAGGCACGGTGATTTTCTTACATTTTTTGTTCTTTTCTCTCTGTACAAGAAAACTTTTGAACACACCTTATGATGCTTGTGACCAAGCCCTTTGAATGTTTCTTGTTATGGGCAACCCACACCCTATCACCCCACATTATCAGGGTACTCTAACCATCTTCCACACCAACGTGGGGAATGGAAGATTATACAGTTCTGGCAAACTCATCTCGCGGTGAGAGAGTTCGCCATCAAGGAACTGAAGCCCTATGTTTTACTTTTCTTTCTTGTTCATTCCTTTATGGTTGTGGCCACACCCGGGTATGCTCAAGGCCTTCTCCTGGCTCTGCACGCAGTAATCACTATGGACATGACTGAAGAACTGCAGGGGAAGTCTGACTATGCCTGGGTCCTATGGATGCAAGGCAAAATCCCTACCGTTTCTGCTCCCTTTGCAGCAGCCCAAGCTGCGTGCTGGATCCTTAATGACCTCATACTTAACATTTAAGCAAAGAGAAGTGCTGAGAATCTTAAACGCAGGAAAAATTGGACCACGGAAGTTAGGCTGAAACGCCACGAGATGGAGTTGTGGGTGTTTCCGTCCCTCTCCAGGCCCGTTTCTCTAAGAATTTTCCACCCTTAGATTTGATTTTGTGTTAAGTATGGGGTGATTAAAAGATCAAGCACGGAGCTTCCAAGGGGCAGTGTTAGGAGAGCCTTGATGGTGTTAGTCTTTCACACAGGTGGCCAGCATTCTATTCCCACCTTCAGATCTCGTGGGGTACATAGCTGAATCACCTTGTGGGTCGAATGGGCTGCTCCATCTTTGCATCTTGACCACGAGGGGAGCAGAGGATTGAACCTGACATGGGCAGAGCAAGGCAAAGCTGCAAGGCTGGAGCAATAGCAAAGCAGATAGGGCTTTTGCCTGGCGTGCGGCCGACATGGCTGACCTGAGTTTGATTCCTCCATTCCTCTCGGCAAGCTACCGAGAGTATCTCGCACACAGGGCAAAACCTGTTAATCTACCCATCACATATTCGATATGCCAAACACAGTAACAAGTCTCAAAATGTTACTGGGCCCACTAGAGCAAATCCATGAACAATGGGAGAACAGTAACAGTGACACTCTGAGCTAAAAAACATCTGAAGCTACTTTATTACGTCTGTGACAAAACCATTTAGAAATATTTCCTGCTATGGGCAACCCACACCTCATCACCACATGTTCTGAGGGTACACAAACCTCTTATACGAGGAAGAGGCAGCATGGATACAGCAAGATACAGCTCAGAAACACCCACGTTGGGATGATGGAATCCTCTACTGAGGCTGTTTTGTTTTTATTTGGTTTGTTCCTGGTTTGGGGGCCACAAATCGTGCAACATGCAGAAGGTCTCCTGACTCAGGAAGCATTCCAGCATGAGGGTGAGGCTGTATGGAGAGCCAAAGATTGTGAGTCCTTTCTTTCATTTGGGTAACCTGGGTCCGATTCCAGCCTCCATATCTTGTGGGGTACATAATTGGACTCACTATAAACAGTGCTCCTCTCCCACAGTCCAGGGGCTTCTCACCTGGGGCAGTCTGGAACCATGGACTGAGCAGAACAGTTTCCGAGAAGCTTTACCCAGGGGAGCACTACCATGCAGTATGGGAGCTCACTTCCTTCTAGTCGCCCACAGAAGATATCCCACCTGTCTTGGAATCCTCATGGGGCTGAGGGCATAACTGCTCACTTGAGCATTTGTCACAGTGCGCATGATCAGAAAAA
This sequence comes from Sorex fumeus, assembly GCF_029834395.1. Classification (NCBI taxonomy): domain Eukaryota; kingdom Metazoa; phylum Chordata; class Mammalia; order Eulipotyphla; family Soricidae; genus Sorex; species Sorex fumeus. The sequence continues at coordinate 20,939,197 of NW_026606076.1, read as the reverse complement.
TTCCACCTGGGCTGGCTGCTACCCTAAAGAATAGCAGAGAAGGATTCCAATGACTGTGCTGTGCCTGAGAGTCTCCTTGTCCAGAAAATTCTAGACCTGCAGGTTGGGTTCTAACATTTACCCAACCCGATTGCAATTTGAACATGTGGATGGATTTTCCAGGCAGCGACCTAACGTTTCAGCAAGATGGACAAGGAAAATAGACCGACGGCAAGTCACATAGCTGTGTAAATTTTTTTCCAACTCAAAGAACAGACACAGTAAGTGGAAATAACTCCCTCTGCAGAAAATTGAAGCAGCAGTTTAGAGTGAAAATAAAAGGGACCTGAGACATGCACAGAAATCCACACATAACATTATGTGAACGTAAGAATGTATGACTGAGAAGGCGAGGCTCTCCAGAGCAGGAAGGACAAAACAGAGGAAAAGCAAGTCCTGGAGCCCAAGTGACTGTAGTTGCTAGTGCACAAATGGGGCCAGCGCACCCTAGGGTGTTCTGATGCCCATCAGTTGTGAATCCAGAGCACAGAGTCAAGAGGATGGCTGAGTACAAAAACAATGCAAAAGAAAAAGAAGCAGCAGTTTGGCGTAACAGGACAGCTGTTCCGGGGACTGTGTGTAGGACTGGTGATCCCCGCCATCCCATATGGTCCCACAAGCACTGCCAGGGACAATGCCAGAGTGCAGCACAAAGAATGATTGCAAGAATCCTTTGCTCTGCCATCCGAAATAAAACAGAAAACCCAAGACAAAATCTTTGGTCCTCCAGCATCCCATTGGTCACCTAGACATGTCAGGAATGATCATTGAGCACTGAGCTTTGAGTACTCCTCATGCACCGCTGGGTCGGTCCCAAAGCCAAACATGGGGCATTCGATCGGAAGTCTCATCTTGGAATCCGTCCAAAAGAAACTCAAAACAGATTGCCCAGGAAGCCCGGGTTCTCCTGGCACTACCTCATGCCATTCTGTCCCTCTACTCCTACCTTTGGACGATTTATCAGAATCCGAGTCACCATCTTCTCCTGCCATGTTGTTCTGAGGATCAGCAGGAGGCTCTGTGCAAAGTCCTGGAGAAGTCAGAACAGTGAGCACTAGAGAGGAGCACCTCCTCCCACTCCTGAGCTCAGACCAGCCAAAACCTCACAATTCCACCTCAGGGAAACAATGGCAGAAGCTCCTGCCTCAGCTGGGGATGCAAATTTTGTTGGCACCTGGGGAGGAAACGACAGCCTTCTCTGATCCCCGGATTCCTCCTTGGATTGCACAAGAAAATCCCTACAGGCCCAGCCAGTGGCTGACTCTGAGTTCCGTTACTCCCGAATAATAGTGCTCCTGCAGCTGGCAGCAGTGCTTCCCCCTGGGAACTATAGCCTGGATGTGGCTCTGCCATGGGGAAAGCCACAGGGACATGGAGTGGACAAAGCTTCAGCCACTCTCTTGCAGAAGGGACAAGAACATGCACCTGGGAACTCTGTCCCGGGGACCGAGATCACTTCTGGGTACAGTTGGGTCAGAGGCACAGCCCTGCTCTGTCCCACTGGAGCCCTTATGGGTCCTGATTTACTCTAACCCTGAAACGGCACATCTGCGTGAGCCTCAGTCAACAGTTGCTCCTGTTGTGCAAGAATACATTGGAAAATCGCGCAAACGGTTGAATAGAAAAATAATTCAAATAACGAGGGTTTTTACTAAGGACCATAATATGAAATGTCAGAAATTAAGACCTAAGTATTGTAGATTATGACCAAAAATACTGCGACAAGAAGGCAAATACGAAGCACAAGAAACAAACAGAATTCTATGTGCAAAATAAGAGGGAAGACATTTATATAGTCAAATAGCAGGTCCTTAAACCAAGCTTTTCTGGACGATTTTCCATGAATTCTTATTATTCTCTCTTTCTGCGATCACACGTTTTCTCTGTGCACGTGTATGTGTCTGTGTGGGTGTGTGTGCGTGTTTTTCTTCTTTGAGTCAGAACCAGCATTGCTCACGGAGTATTCCTAGCTCTGCACTCAAGTTTCACTCCCAGCAGGTATGGGGACCAGTGGGATTCAAGACACAGAACATGGGTTGGCTGTGCGCAAGGCAATCACCCTACTTGCTGTACTTTTGCTCCGCCCCTTCCTATGTAAATTTCTTCCAAAAGTACCACGAGTGAGTCATGAACACAGCTCTCCCTCCCCACCCACACACAAAAATCTTCTTTCAAAAGATAAACATTAAAAACCCCTTTACCCTCAGTATTTACCCCAATTCCAGGGGTTGTCTGCTCAGGGAGAGATGAAGAGTCAGGGCTGCTTTACAGCTTGATGTGAGGGAGGTGAAATTCATGATCTGGAAAAAGATACACCAGTATTGTTGTTGGACAGGCAGTAATGTGAGTTGGGCATTTGACTAGATCCACCGATCAATCCTCTGCATCCCATATAGCCCCCAGCAGTGCCAGGGATAATTCCTAAGCTTAGAGGCTAGAGTAAGTCATAAGCATCTCCGGGTGTATTCCCCCTCCCCCCAAAAATCCAAAGAATCAAAAATAGCCCCCAAATACATTTTCATTGGCAAACCTCAGACACTTGCAGGCCCCCCCACATACCCCACATGACCCCGGCTATCACGGCAGACAATGAAGATGACCAGCAAAGGATCTCCTGCCATTAAGTGGAAGGGCTGAAGCTCTGCCCCTCAAATCTGGAGATTCTACAGAAGCGAGGTTAGGGACTATGGTTCAAAAATGGGACTGCTGGGAGGGTTAGGACGGCCAAGCCCCCGGCTGATTCCCGCAATCACCCACTATTGCCCCATCCTGGAGCTGGAGACGATTGTGGCGAAAGAGGCCCCCCAGGATCACAAACTCACAACTGCCACCCCTGAAAGCTGATACAGCCCCCACTGCACCCCCAAAGCTCTGGGTCCCACTAAAACCTTGACCACACCTCAGGATCCACCTGGACGTTGGGGAACAAGTGAAAAACCAGCACAAAATTGCCCCCCACAAGCTGGCTCAGCCCCTCGGCTCATAGTGTGAAAACGGCATCGTGCAGGGTACTCACAGGAGGTTGCTCGAGTCCTAAAACTAAATCCTTCTTCAGAGTCCCCCTTCCAGGATGGGGCACAAATTTACTTGTCCTTTGCCAAGTGAGCAGCAGCCCCAGTGTCAGTGTCAGGGATGGAAAATGAACCATGATATTTATGACATCACTTATGACATCACTTCCGTTTCCATAAGGTGCCTTAAAGAGGCAGAGTCTAGGCACTGAGAACCTTTTTTTTGCCACAAAACTGAATCTGTGCTGCAAGGGGGATGGACCCGAATAAAGGAGTGGAGAGGCAAATGCTAGAGTGTTCGGCCACACATTGAGGGACTGGGGGTAAGGAGAAGAAGGAGAAGTAACCTGATCCTGCAGTTGTCACCAAACATTGAACCAATGATATCTAGACACACAATGTTATCCTGACTCTTACCAAATGATACCTGAGCTCAGAGACAAGAGTAAACACTGAGCACTGTAAACTGTGGTGAAAAAATATACAAAAAACCCCCAAAATTCAAATATTATCAAAGGGGGGGAAATGATGTACAAAGACAATTCTAGAGTGATACATTTAAAGAGTCAAATTACTGATCCTTAAAAATCCCCTATTATTGATCTTTCCCTGCTACAGAATGTCGCAGTTTCTTCTGAATCCCTATTGTTCTTTCTCCATTTTGCATCTTTCTTAATTATACGTGCATATAAGTGTGTATACACAAGTGTGTCTTTGTGTGACTTTTGTTTGGGGACCACAACTGGCAGATTCAGGGCTTACTCCTCGCTTTACATTCAGGAATCACTCTGGTACGGACCACATGGGATGCAGGGGATGGAACCTGGGTCGACTGCTTGGTTAAGTCCTTACTCACTGTACTATGGCTCCGGCCCTAAGTAAATGTGCACCCAGGGTGATCCCTGAGCAAATGTCCTTACTCCTGGAAAACCAAAACTTTCCTGCTAAAAAAAATCCTTTACCCTTGTTGGATTAGAGTTCTAAACAATTTAGGTTTAACATTGGTCCACCATTTCTCCTCTGCTACAAGGAGCTTAGGCTTACTGAGTAATGGCTATCTCAATGCTAGTGAATCACTCCCATTTCCTTAGTATTCATCTTTAACTTCCAGGTGCTCTGCTTCCCCTATGCATTAAATACCACTTCCCTAACCAGAACCTGTCAATTGTAAAGTCAGATTCTTCAGAGATCTCTGGATTTTGTATTTGTAAATCAAATTTTGACTTTCTCTTTTCTTTATGTCCTCTGCAGTTTACTTTAGACTAATATCCATTTTGCTCCTAGACAAGGACAAATTCAGTCCCATGTTGGGAAGATTGTGCTGGGAGGATCAGGATGGCCATGCCCCCCGCCCTCAGCTTTGTAGAGACAAAGGAATACAATGTTATGCTTTTGTAACTTCAGAGTTAATTGACTACAGATACGATTTAAAATAAACTGCTGGGCATTGTCATATTTATGAGACTTAAGTCTCAGCTTAACACAGACATGCGGTCCGGAGGCTGAGATCTCCAAGCCTGCTCGGATCGGGGCTGAGTATCCTCCACCCAGATCCTGCACCCAGAATCCTCCACCAAGTCCCAGAAACTATAAAATCCTGCTCCCAGAAGTGGAGCATCTTATCTCGTTCTTACTTTGGACAACCAGTCAGTCTACCGAACGTAACCTGCTGACAGGGCAGAGTCTGGCAAAGGACCCGTAGCATACCCAATATGCCAAATATCAGTAACAATGATGGGTCTCATTCTACTAACCCTAAAAGAGCCTTCAATATGGCACTTTTTAAAATCTCAGAGCTAGGACGAAGGACACGTTACTGGTACCTGCTCGAGGCAATTCACGAACAACAGGATAATTGTGATTGTGACTGAAGCCTCAGCTGCCCTATGTTTCTAGCACCCCAAAAGCAAGACACTGGATAGACCCAGGATAGCTGTGAGCTACCTTGGCATTGAAAAGGGGCAGGTAAGCACCATAACAAATTCCATCATGACCCAAACATAAGCAACTGGATAAGGATCCTGCTGGGGTTAGGAAGAACTAACCTGTCCTGAAGAGTGTAGTCTGGGTGCTATAGTAAATATCCCCAACAGATCCACCCTTTAAGGTTAATAGATCTCTTACTGTGTCCATTCAAAATGATCAGAAAGATGAAGTGTAAATTTAAGATGATTGTTTCAATGAATATGAACTAAGCAAAGAAAAAAATATGTCTGTAGAGAAAATCATGCCCTTGAGCTGACCAAGCAAAGAAAATATATGTCCGTAGAGAAAATCATGCCCTAGAGCTGATCTCTCCTTCCAAGTCAGATTTTTGCCCCAGAAGTTTCCCCTGAGGGAAGACCTTTACATCCTTTGATTGTACAACCACATCTCTGAGTATTCGCTACCCCTAACTCTGTGGGATTGGCTGGAGAATAAAAGCTGTGGGAGACGAGTGAGCAGAGTGGATGAAGAGCAGTGGGAGACTGGTATAGTTGCGCAGGAGTATGGAATAAAGAGCAACAGATCACTGTGCGTCCACAAAATAAAATGCGAGGGTGTGGTTAGGTGTTGGTGGTCCAGTGCTGCCTCCTATCTCCTGAGTACCTCCCAACAGAGACAGAGAGACAGGAAGACAGAAAACCACAGCCTGATGGTGAAAATGGCCATTTAATTCAGAACAGGTACAACACTTATAAAACATCTGAGGGGCATGAGGTAAGGACATAGGAGTGACAGGTCATTTACAGAGATAAACATTTGGCAGAGAAAATTCTCATAAGGAGATTCACCCAAGGAGACATTCTGTCTCCCAGGGACATCTAAATTGCTTTTGCTTTTATCTTTTCCTCTAGTCGTATAAGTTATCAATACTTGCAATTGTTTGCATAAACAGCAAGAGAGAAAGATCCCAACACTTAATTCTCTGGGCTCTGAGAGCATATAAGGCTTTTAACAATTGATGCTAAAACTTAAATGCTAAAACTGAAAACAGTTAATGCTCTGACAGCAAGCAAGACTGAAAATCCCAGACTAAATCCTCAGGCCAGTTCAGCTTGTCCTTCCCCGTGGGGATCCTGTCTCTAACGTTGTAACAGTCTGCATCAAGAGCATGCATATCTGCTTTCTAGAATTTTCCATTTCGAAGCCGGGGTAGTTTTGCCACTTGCCCCAGGTCCATCCAAGTACGATGGCAGAACCTCCCTTTTGATGTGTTAGGAACTACAGCAACTGTAACCTGAGTCAAGTAATGATGACCAAGCAATCAAGCCCTGGATTAAATAACTTCAGAGTCAATCAACTCCCAATTATTAGGAGCATGGCATTGATGGTATTTCTGTGTTTAACCAAACAAATTGTTGTATAGTAAAAACATAAAAAATCTAAAGGGGAAATAGAAAAGCAGGTACAAATTCACAGCATTTCAACTACAAAGAAGTACAAATATGAAGTTGAGAATTAACAGAAAGTTATGGCTTTAAGTAACCAAGACTGACTTGGGAACTGAGACAATGAGAGGTAAAATAGAAAGAAAAGGTTAAAGATAAACTTGAACTAAATTAGGGATGTTAGCAAGGACATGATAAGCTTCTCTGGGAGAAGCAAGAGGGGCAGATGAAGCCTAAAATACTCTAAGTTAATATCCAGCAGGTCACCAAGAGCCTGGCCCCTGTTTCCTTCTTTGATCCTCTGTCACCCTTCACTGGCCAGGGTGGGGAGACCAATCATGGCCACCAAATGCATGCAGCACATGCCCAGATATTATTTGAACACAACTCTCAGTACTCAGTGGTACAGCTGGGTTTTGCCCTGATCAGGGAGAGATAAAGAGTCGGGGTGCAATTTTCAACTTGATTTTAGGGTACAGAAATTCTATTTGTTAGAAAAAACAACAATGTGGAGTCAGAGAGATAGTAAGCTGGGAGGGGTGCTTCCCATGCTGACCCAGATACTCGGTATCTCACATGACCCCCTAAAGAACTGAAAAAAAAAAGAATTCCAGAGTACTGCTCCTGAAGTAAGCCCTGAGCTTCCACATATGTGCCCAAAATACAACCAAAAATAGCCCAAAATTAATTTTTCATTTGCAAACTGCAACCACTACTAGGACCATGGCCCCAGAATGGCCCTGGACATCAAAGCTACTAATGACTAGTGACCAAGGGCTACAGTGTCATTTGCCATTAGGGAGTTGTCCCCCCGCCCCCCGCTCAAAAATGAACAGGCTTTTTATAGTTTTGGAGGCACCAGCAGCGATCGGGATGAGAAACTTCTGACTCTGCGCTCAGGAACCCAATCTGGTCGAGCTTGGAGATCGAACTTGGGTGGGCCAGATGCAAAACAAACGCTGTAACAGCTGTACTATCTCTCCGGTCCTCTAAGTGAATCTGCAGGTTCTACAGCTGTGAGGTAGGGGCCAAAGCGTCCAGGACAGGGCCCAGCGCAGTCCCGTGCTGGGAGGGTCAGGACCGCCGAGCCCCGACAGCCCCAACGCTCTGCAGCCCCCGAGCTCAGCCCCAAGCCCATCCGCCACTGCCCCATGGAGGAGCCGAAGGCGATTGTGGCTGTAGGGGATCCCAGAACCACGCACTCACACCCCCGACCCCTGCGCCCCAGCACAGCCCCCACTGCACTCACCAAAGCTCCGTGTCCCCCACCAAACCCCTCTGCGGGAACCACCTGAATATCGGGAACCAATTGAAAAAGGAGCACGAAAGCGTCCTCCCAGGTGACTTGGCCCCGCCCCTCAGTGCGGAGAGCGGGAGGCATGGGGTGGGGCGCTCCCGGGAGGCTGCTGGTGTCCTGCCACGAAACCGGCCTTCACAGACCCCTTCCACGTGGGACAGCCACTTGGCCCCACCCCTGTGTAACAAGTGGATGCTGATCCAGCATCTTGCACGTAAACACCTAAGTGACCTGCTGTGATGTCACTTCCGCTTCTGCACGCAGCCTTAAAGGACCAGACACAAGCTGCGCAGAAAACAACTGGGAAAATGCAGGTAAATGTGTAAGGCTGGTTGGCTGGAGCGGAAGCACAGTAGATAGGGTGTTTGTCTTGTACACAACTGACCCAGGTTCAATCATCTGGATTCTATATGGTCCCATTTTGGTGTATAATGGATTGTTAGGATTTTCCTGCTTCCAAAGTAAAAGTCTCAAAACATTTGCCCCCAGTATTTGTGGAAATCCAATGGAAAGCTGAATATAATGAGTGCAGATATGCTACAGAGAGTTAAGTGCTTCCTTGCATGTGAGTGACCTGGACACAAATTAAGGACAGCACAGCGGTATGTGGCTCCCAGAATATAACACAGAAGGGCCTGAAGAATGGAGGTTTGGCTATCTATTCAATGTCAAAAGGGTTCACCGCAGCATCGTGGTTGATGAACCCTGCAAAACAGGGACTCTGAGCCAAGCCAGAGTCACAGCAAAGAATGAAACCAAGGTGAGTCTTGACAGCACCCACCAAAATGCAATTTTGTACCTATTTACGTCTTATTTAATTCCTTCCACCCAGGTTTATTACTATGAACCATTATTTACCAGTTAACATACTCGGAAGTCCACATACCAGGACTTTATCACAACCATGGTCCAGGTGATAATCAGCAAGTACCTTTCACTTATGGTACTATTATCATAGGAAGCTGTCACACATACGAGGATTATTTCCTTCCTTACTGTACTTTTGTATCAATCTCCCATCCACTTGTTGAAACTAAAATTGTTTTATCCAAGGTCCCTGTTCTGACCCCGGTCACTGTTATTATGGAATTGATGGATCCAGCATAACTTTTATATTTACTAAAGCTTGACGGAACATGATGGCCTTCCTCTATTCCTTCCCTAAAGGATTTTCTCCAGTATTCTCTTTAAAGGCCACATGTGCAAATAATGGTCTTTCCATGTTTGTACATATACATAGTTTCTCTCCAGTGTGAATTCTCCTATGCATAATAAGGCCTGAGGATCCAGGAAAGTCCTTCCCATACTCCTGATATATATAAGGTTTCAGTGCAAAATGACCTTTCCCATGCACATGAAGGGCTGAAGACAAACTAAAGACCTTTCTACATTACTTACACGCATGAGGTTTCTCTTCACTGTGATTTTTCTTTTTCAGAAAGCTATGCTAATTGCATAAAAATCTTCCTGCAGTCCTTACATATAAAAGGCCTCAATCCAGGATAAATTCTTCTACACACAGCAAAGCTTGAGGATTTAGTAAAGTTATTCTCACACCCTTACTTATGTTTTTTTCGAGTATGAATTTCCCTATGTTTAATAAGGAGTTAGGGGGAAGCGAAGGCTTTGCCTAAGTCTTTACAAACATAAGGTTTGTGTCCAGTATGAAATTTTCTGTGCCTCAAAAGACTTGCGAAATAAGCAAGGGCCTTGTCACATTCCTTACGTATATATGGATTCACTGCAGTGTGTTTTCTTGTGGACAAAAAGTTTGAATAGAAAGTGAAGACCCTTCTACAGTAATTACACGAATAATGTGTCATTACTGTTTTCCAATGCTCAGAAAGATCTGATAAGAAATGAAAGGCCTTTTCACCTACCTCACAAATATAAGTGTTTTCTGCAAAATGAAAACTGTGAAAACTAAGACTTCAGGAATAATGAAAGGCTTTCCTACATTGCTCACATGTATAGGTGACTTTTTTCTCTGTACTAAGGCTTGTGGAATAAGCAAAGACTTCCCACTCCGTACATGCATATGGTTTCTTTCCAGTGTGACTTTTTCTGTGCATACTAAGTTGTAAGAGTCAGATAAAGGCCACGACATATTCCTTACATGCATACGAACTCTCCAGTATGAAATCTCCTGTGTGTAAGGTATTAGGATGCTATGAAGGCTTTCCCACAATCCTTACACTTAACCGGTTTCTCTCCTGTGTCGATGTTCACATAGTCCCACCGGGGTGACACTGGACTCAAGTTTGTCCTCAGTGCTTAAATTTCTGGGGATTCTGTCCATTATTGGCTTCTAAGGGAAGATGATGGTGCTGAGGACATGGGAAGGGTGATCCTCTGATCACCCTCAGAAAACGTTGCACCTGTGTCAGCATCCCCATGGGAATGGGGGATAAATTGCTCACTTGAGATTTTATCACAATGTGCAGGAAGAGATATTCCACCAGGGCTGGCGGATTCCTTGTAGAAGAGCAGAGAAGATTCTAATTAGTAGTCTATGCCATGAGAGTTTTCATGTCAAAAGAAATCAAGCTCTGCAGGTAGGTAGCTGATGGGGCATGGGACAATAAGTTTCTTGGGGAAGTAATAAATCCAGATGGCGGTGAAAGTAGTTATTCCGAAGCCAGCCCTGGGCTTAAGAGAGGAATTGGCCTAGTAGAAACCCAGAGAGTTGGAGACATAGAACAGGAGTAAAGGCTAGTAAGAACATCAGAGAGCACGTTCTGGACAACGCTCTAACCTTTGACAACACACAAGAAGTGGACTCTCAGCTATAAAGAAAACCCCAGGAGGCAGTTTCAGAAACATGATTTTAAACTGAGTATCAGGCTAGTACAGTAGGCTATATGCAGTCAATCTATGTACAATGTCCAGAATTCCAAATGGTCCCCTGAGCACCATCCATCCTGAGACGGATGGAATTTTGCTCTGTCCAATCATAAATGTTGCACTTTTTTCTTCTAATATTAGTAAAGTGACATGTATGGAATCCAGGACTGTGACCAAACTTGTGAGTAATCACAGGTAAATGGAATGGCCTGATGGCATGTGGGGAGCTTGGGAGCTGACCCATATTCCCACTTATAAAAGATTTCATCAAGGGGTCCCTTCCGTCCTTTCAAACGACATTCTGTGTACAGTAAAGTTCATCTAAACTGTCTCCAATCAAGACCATAGCAACTGTAGTTCAGGGTAGGGTGTTGCTTTCACATGGCCGATCTAGGTTCAACCCCCAGGATCCTGAAGAGTCTCCCGGAGCACCAACTGAGTGCAAACTCAGGAGAAACCCCTGGGCATCACCAGGTATTGTAGGATAATATTGGTTTGCCCTTCCTCCCTGGTCTCTGGGAGCTTGTCTTTGTTTATTGCCCCTAAACCTTTCAATTACCTTTGTCTCCTGATCAGACTTTTACTTTAAATATTGTCTTTCTCATCACATTAATGTCCTTTGCGTGATTAGCAATTTCAGAGCTATTGCATTTTGTATGCATATAGGAAGATAGTTACAAAGACAAGACAGTGGCTTGGGAGTTGATAGTCTCCAGATAATATTACCTCCTGGACATCTGCTCTCTTGACTTAACCTCAGTTGCCCTTACTTCCTTGATCACCCAAACCAGGGTCCCGATGAGGGACTGGATGGACCCAGGGCAAGTGGTGAGTTAGCTACCCTGACATCGAAATGGGCCTGGCCAATGTATCATAATGCTTATATATAAGTTAAAAGCATGGTCATGGACAAATTATGTCATAAATCAAAAACTTATAACTAGAATTGAACCCTGCTGGGATTAGGAGTGATTGATCCGGTCTGAGCACTGTTCATTGATTTTCTCGAGCGGGCCCAGTATTGTCTCCATTTTGAGACTTGTTCTTACTGTGTTTGGTATATTGAATATGTCATGGGTAGCTTGCCAGACCTTGTGCAAGGCAAACGCCCAACTGCTGTGCTAAATATGTTAAGTTATTTTCTGGTCTAAGGAGAGGAGAAACACACCTTAAGGTGTGCTTTGCCCCCGTGGGCTGCAGGTGATGGGGAAGTCTGTAAAAACATTTTTCATTACACTTCCCGTGGGGAGGCGTGGTTGGGGGGGCATGGTGAGAGGAGAAAAAAGAGCAGCTTCAGGGAGACAGAGCGATTGAAGGAGACTGAGAGAAGAAGAGACACAGAGTTAGAGATGGTTGCGACTTAGATAGAAGGCTGAGAGCTGAGAGTAAGAGTGGCTGGGGAGATTGGAGAGGAGTCACGGAGAGCATTGTAGAGAATGTTAGAGAGATGGTTGGATAGAGCTGGGAGCGTCAAGGGATTTGATAAACTGCAAATACTCAGCAACCAGCTTGGCCCTCATTCTTCTTTCGCCAGTCCAAAGCAACAGCTGTCCGGGGTCGATAAGTGGCTTGAGAACACCAAATGCGGACAGGTAGAGAGAGCCGCTGAGAGTCCAGGAACATCTGTTAACATGTCAATCTAGTTCAACCCCCAATTTCCATAGGTACCCCAAGCCCCCCTGAAGTGATTCCTGAATGCAGAGTCAGAAGTAAGCCCAATGTACTTCTGGCTGTGACCCGAAAACAAAAACACACAACAACTGAATTGTGGGGGGCTGGAGCAATAGCACAGCAGGTAGGGCGTTTACCTTGCACGCCACTAGCCCACATTTGATCCCAGCACCCCATATGGTTCCCCAAACACCGACAGGAGTAATTCCTGAATGGATGAGCCAGGAGTAACCCCTGTGCATCACCAGGTATGACCCCCCCCCAAAATAGAATACTGTAGTTAATAAGGAAAAAAAGACCACAACTTTCTCAAATTAGCATAAAAGCATTTTTATGATCGCCACAGAGATATCACAGACCATGAGTTGCTTGTCTGGCACATTGCTGACCAGAGTTCAATCCATATCACCTCACAAGGTCCCCAAACCTAGCATTATCAATGAGAAAAGAGCCGGGGAAAACTCTAATCTTCATAGGGTGTGGCCAACCAAAAATAAATCTACAAATTTAGGTGCCATAACTATAGTCTGGTAGGTTACTGGCCTTGTACACGGCTGACTTGTATACCCTAGCACCACACAACACTAGGTAGATTTTGGTACCTTTTGGCAGAGATCACAGGGTAGACATTAAATATAAAAATATACGTGTGTGTTTTATGTGTATAAATATATATATGTACATATATATACATAAAATTGGTTCACAAGTCAATCTCCTCCACCAGCCAGTTTTGTAGAATGCAGGTTTGGGTTTTGGGGCTACAGGTGGCAGAACTTGGGGCTTACCTGATTGGTGCTTGGAGAATCCTGTGTTGAACAGTAGACTCTACCGTGGACGTCTGCTTGCAAGGACAGTTCCTGCACTCCTGGACTATCTCTGATCACAGGAATTCAAATTCTATACAAATAATGCGAACCTTGTGAGAAGGATACAGGCAGGGGGCAGGGATCAGGCCCAGCTAGTAGAGGTCAGGGCAGGGCTGCTGGCACCTGGGGCCTCCCAGTGCAAACTTGAGCCAGAAGTACAGGCTGCAATTTCAAATGTTTGCAGGGGCCTTAAAGAGCTGACAGTGAGTGGCAGGGCACTTCTCATGAATTCAGAAGACTCAACGTCACATCCTGAATTGTCCCGGAGCACTGCTGGGTTTGGCAAAAGCCCGCATATCCAATCCTCCTTCTGCCCAAATAAAGGCAACGAGAAGTTATCTGCCAACAGCAGCAGTGTGAAATCTGTAATATGTTCTCAAGGGTCAGTCCACTGGGTTTGTTATTTTGTTTTGGGACCACATCTATAAGTGCTCAGAGTACACAGGCCAGGTTTTCAGACTATGATTTTACTCCTGCGGGTAAGTGATTTTATAAAAGAAAAAGAGGATGAAGAATTACACTTGGAGCGAGAGTGATAATACAGCAGGAAGGGTATTTGTTCGGTCCCCGGAATCCCAACCGGTTCCCCAAGCACTGCCAGGAGTGATTCCTGAGTGCCAAGCCAGAATTAACACCTGAACATCACCACTGTGTCCCAAAAAAAGATAAAAGAAAAAAGAAAAGAAAAATTACGCTTATTCCAAATGAGATTTTAAGTCCATAATGTTGCTCAGAGCCTCCAACTCCTTCCTTTCCTCCTAATAACCACTTGTTTAAAGGACTCAAGAATGTTCACATCTAAGAACTTTCAATGAAGTTATGAACACAGGGGCAGGGAAGAGCACACCAGACTGAAGCAGATACCGGCCAACTGGAAGCCCAGAGGGCCTTCCCTGGTACCCAGTGTCCACTCGTCCCCTGAGCACAGAGCAGGGGACAGACCTCAATCACTGCCAGGTGTGGCCCCAAACCTCACCTCATCTGCTCCCCAAGTAGTGAAATACACGTAAGGAGAGGAGCTCAGATGACTGAGCACCTGATATAACTTTGGGGTTCATGGCATGGCTCCCCCTGCATCTCAGACACACAGACACAGAGGGGGAGAGTTGTCTCTGACTATCTCCACGTTTGTAGCAAATGGAGCGGGGAAGACAGGAGATATACTCCAACACCAAAAAGATGTTCAAAGCATGCTCATGTGTCAAGACAAATTTTGGAGTGGGAGAGTTGGAGTCATACCTAGTGATGCTCAAGGGACCCTGTGGTGTGGCAGGGATAACTCTGGTCATGGCAAGAAAGACAAACACCTTCCTGGCTATACTACTGCACCAGCCCCCTAAGAGTAAGACGTTTAGAACCTATTGCAGTTGGTCCCTGGAAATCCCCTTTCTGAAAGTACTCACTCAACAGCAGGACACTCCTCTATCTGGGAGTGATGGACAGTGGGGGATGATTGGAATCTTGGCAGTTGAGGCAGAATTTTTTTTCTGAGGAAATATAATCATATAGGGTTAGCAAAGATAATAAGTTGCTAAGGTGCTTTTCTATCAAGCAGCTAAGCCAGGGTCAATATGCAATAGTACATAGACTCACCCACCCCAGCACTGCTAAAAATGATACCTGATCTCAGAAACAAGGAGTAATCCCTGAGCACTGAGTGATGCTGTGGCCTCAAAAAGTACAATAAATTAAATAATAAAAAAAATTCTGTGAAAAGAGATTGGAGAGATAGTAGAGCAAGAGAGATGCTTGTCTTGCACACGGCCAACCCAGGTTTGAATCCTGGCATCCCATATGGTGCCCTGAGCTCATCCAGGAGTGATCCATGAGTACTGAGGCAGGAGGAGTAAATGAGTCTTGCAGTTGTACTCCTACAGACTAAATAATTCATTCATTTAAATCAATCAAGGTTTGGTGGCCAGTACTGATCCTAAATTGCATTATTAGAGGGTTTAGGGCACACTCTGAAGTGCCCAAGCTACTTCCTGCTAAGATTGCATATTTGGTTGCAAGACCCACGGTGGCATAGCACAACCCTGATGCATCCCTCTGGACCTACGCCCCAACACTGAGTTGTCTTAAAGCTCTAAACCTTGGGGACTGAGTGATAACATAGACAAATATGCATTTGTTTTGACGGTGGCTGACCTGGGTTTAATTCTGTGTATCCCTGGCACCACTAGGAGTGCTTACTGAATGTAGAGACAGGAGTAACCAACCAGCATCGCTGGGTGTGACCCAAAAAGAAAAATAAAAAAATAAAAAGAAGTAAAGAGTCGCTCCCCACCTCCCTGTACTCCCAGGACCCACTGAATGTACAAGGAACAAGTGAAAATCAAAGGCTCTGCCAAATGCTTTTGAGCCCCAAGCATATAAAGAATATGCCAAGCTCCTCCACCTGCCCGACTCTCAGAAGGAATGAAAGGACAGTGGGGAGAGTGTTTTTTCCTTCATGCTGCTGACCCTGATATGGGATACTTGAGCAACCTCAGCAGTGATCCCTGAACACTGCCAGGTGGGACTCAAAAACCCCCAAGAGGAAAAAGAATGCCCCGCAGGTCCCTTTGATGAGGGAAACCCACACTTTAGCCCTACTCCACAATCAGCCTAATGAATGAAAGGGGGCCAGTTATGGGATGTCCTGCAGACACTGCTGAGATAATCCAACAACCCCTTTGACTGACCAGGTGCTAGGATACGCCCCGAAACTAAGTTAACGCTGAGGTGCCCTCATGCGGCCCATCTGATCTGGGGGGGTAGACTGACGCTCCCTCTAGCTCTGACACTTTCTGCTTTGTAAGGGGCCCAAGCAATGGTTCAGCAGGGAGGGTGCTTTCCTCACATCTTGGCACCACAAAGGGTCCTCGGATCCCCAGGGAGGGACTCCTGAGCACCACCAGGTAAAGACCTAAAACACATCACGATCACAATCATCCTGTTGTTCATCAATGGTATAGATTTCCCCAGCTTACCCTGGATGCCCCCTCATCCGCTTCTCACCTTCTGCAGCCCACTGGCATTCCACCCAGAATGCCAAGTCTCCTCTGATAAAGAACCCGGATTATGTGACGTCACCTGCATAGTTGCCCAAAGACTTAAAAGGCCAGGCTTCAAATATTACTGGTCAGAAAGTTTCATTTTTCCTCGTTTCTGTGATAGGATCAGGTGACCCAGATATCTGGGGGTCGCCAGGTTGGAATAGATGGAGAGTGACGACTAAACAGATAACATGTCAAGTAGCGAATCTTTGTATTTACGAAGGAAGTAACATTCACAAAAATACTTTGCAAACAGCCACCAAGACCATCTCTCTGAGTCCCGACGTTCATTTATATATTCATGTACAACTCTCAGCCACATGCTAGGACCAAGCCCCCAGGATTCGACCTGGCAGCTGCCAATGAAAATGATGGGCTTCAACAGGGTCCCTCTCCACTGGGGGCTGAGGAGCTGCCCCTCAAAGTGATCTGGAAATTTTACATACACATGTCTACACTGAAAGCTGCAGGACAGGGCCCGGCACAACCCCTACTTGACAAGATTGGGATGGTCAAGAGTTCTGCCATCAGCAGTTCCAGGGTCCTCAATTCCCAGAGCCCCCAATCCTCACCTCAGCACCCAGGCCACGCTACCCCATCGCAGAGCTGGAGACGAAGGCGCCCCCAATAAAACGCACAGACACCCGAGACTCCTGTACCTTGCTAAATCCCCCCAATGCAACCAGCAAAGCTCTACATCCTCCTAAAGCCTCTGGAGCAAGTCAGACCCAGGAACCCACTGGATATGGATGGGGGGAGTGAAAAACAACCACAAATGTGCCCCCCAAATCTGGTGCGATCCCGTCAGTCACAGTACTGGCACTGAACGTGAGAGGTCCTCGTATCCTGCCACTGATTGGCCTTCAGTGTCCCCCTTCGACTGAAGTGTCACTTTGCCCTTTAAACGCGTGCCCATAGGAGGCCTGTTACACTTGACATCATTAGGAAGTAAAGGTGCACATGGAAGACTCCCGTCTGTTACATCATCCATTTCACCAAGGAGCCTTAAAGTGCCAGGTTCCAAGTGCAGAAAGACCATTATGCAAGTGCAGGTGAATCGGCGCAAGGGGGATGAGCTCGGATAAAGAAAAGGAGAGGCAAGTGCTGGAAGCGCTGGTCACAGAGGTAAGGGCAGCGAGTTAAGGTGGAGTCCCTTGATCCTGTACTTGTCAAACATGGAACCCATGCTCTCACACACACGTCCATCATAAAAAAGCAGGTTGATTCCAAGTAAAACAGGCAAGTAGGTTGTGAATGGCTCATGGGACAATGAGTTTCGCTGGAAAGTCATTAATGAAGATGGTGCAGTGACTCTGAAGCCAACCTTGAAGATGCAGAGGAACTGGCCAGTAGCAATCAGGAGAGCTGGAGAGACACTGGACAGGAGCAAAGGCTGGGAAGAACATCAGAGAGCACTGTACAGTGAACACTCTACCCCTTGAAAACACAAGAGTAGAGAACTCTAACCTAAAAGGAAACCCCAGGATTCAGCTTTCGAAACACGTTTTCAACCAAGAGTAAGGGGAAAGAGAATAGTACTGTGGCTTAATACTTGTGTTAAACATGGTTTTCCTGAGTTCCATTCTTGGTATCCAAAATAATACAAAATCCTAAGAACTGCCAAGTATAGCATGAATTACACAAAACATACTTCAATAAATAAATACCATGTATGAACCAACCCTATGAATGGAGGCACATAGGAGTTAAGGGGCACCAAAGTGTACCAGATCATTTTGTAGACTTGGTCTTTTTTATGAGGGAGTACTGCTATTTATTCAGCCACTGATTAGCTGATTGAATTGGGCATGAACTCAACCTTACTTTTTTTCATAGTTTTATTTATTAACCCCAATATACCCCTATTCCACCCCACCCAATGCCTGTGAGGCAGATGATTTCTACTTATCTCTTCTCTACATTGGTTACATTCATCATTTCGACAAAAGATGTACCGTTATTTTTTAGAACCCCCCCAACAATCAGAATTGCTGAAAAGGCATTGTGAAATACTTTGTTTTCTATAGCTGGTTATGAGAATCATATAATGTTGCGTGGCCGCTGTTGCGGCCATGCGATTTTGGATTTCTCTAAAGAGCCAGATAATTTAGAGATTGGTTTTTTTGTGTCTTGTGTTATGGCTGTGCCAGAGAACTGTTCTTGGGAGGCAACTT
The DNA here is from genome assembly GCF_029834395.1 of Sorex fumeus. Classification (NCBI taxonomy): domain Eukaryota; kingdom Metazoa; phylum Chordata; class Mammalia; order Eulipotyphla; family Soricidae; genus Sorex; species Sorex fumeus. The sequence continues at coordinate 20,920,883 of NW_026606076.1, read as the reverse complement.
TGGACCTGGTAGTGCGTGAAGGATGAGCCGGTACCACCCCTATTCCCATAAGACAGTAGTTGCCTTGTCACTGCTGGCTCATATCTGGCTTTTCTATCAGCTTTGAGGCAGTGACCACCTTGCTGCCGGGGGTGGGGAGGCAGAAGGGAGAAACACCCTTTCCCTCCCGGGGAGGCATGACAATGTAGTTTAATGCATGGTCCATTTACTTTTCTGCCGCAAGCTGCCGGCCTCTGGACTAAGTCCATTTGCCTCTGGAGCCATGTCTGTGCCGGAGAGCCGCTCGTGGGGCGCAACTCGTGACCTCAATAGGGCATGGAGGACGAGCCAGTACTGACCCCATTCCCATGAGACTACAGTTGCCCCGTCACTGCCGGCTCATACCTGGCTCTCTAATAAGCTCTGAGGCGGCAGCCACCTTGCTGCCTGTGGGGAGAAAGGCAGAAGGGAGCAACACCCTTTCCCTTCTGGGGAGGCATGATGCTGTAGTTTGATGCATGGTTGATTCACTTTTCTACCACAAGATGTTGGGCTCTGGATTAAGTCCTTTTGACTTGGAGCCATGGCCGTGTATGCAGTCCAGAGGCATTTCTGACAAAAGCCACTGGGTTTTGAGATTTGTTTCTGAGTCTCTGGGATCGTAGCCATTAATCAGCTTGATCTGGAGCCAGAGAGGCCACTTGTAGGCGGCGACTTGAGGTCTCACTGGGATGGGGAGGAAAGGGCTGGTTCCACCCCCATCTGGTGAGGCCCTGCGTGTCTCATCACTGCAGGCCCAAACCTGACTGTCTTGTGGCCTCTGGATGATGATGGTCACCAGGCCGCCAAGGCACGAAATCTATTCACACCTGGAGTGGCCCAGCCCCAGTAACCTACTGCAGGAACAGGAAGCATTTCTGCCAAAAGCTTTTAGGTTCTGAGATTCGTTTCTGAGCCTCTGGGATCAAGGCTGTTAAGTAGTTCGATCAGGAACCAGAGAGGCCATGCCTCCAGTTATATAGCTGACCCGGAGGTGGTTTGTGGGTATGTCTCCCACATACCTAACTTTTGGCCGTTTACTTTCTTGATAAAATTTGCCCCAAGTTTTTGGGGTCTGGGCAAAGGAACAGCAGCAATTTTGGGTATCTGAAGGCCTGACAGTGCCATCAGGCTGTTGATGCACTTGCCTCACAAGTACAGATTGACCGCTGGCGGCACCATACCCCCAGACTTGGTCCTTTGGAAAGACCAAAAACGGTTTTAATCATTCTGGTGGCTAGTAAGGTTGAGATTATACCACTTGCAAATGCATAGTTTTGTCGTCTTTTCTCCTAATATAACTGAAATTTGGAGAGTGGAATCCAGGAATGTGACAACACTTCATAGTTAGTCATCACAGCTGATGTTATTGCCTGTTGAGTTGGGAGTTTGACTATTCTGCCAAGTTCCCACCATTTGAAAAATATTTTGATCAAGGGGCCTAGTCCATCCTTTCATAAAACCATCAGAAATCTTTCTGTGCACAGTCAAGTCCATTTCAACTATCTCTAATCCGCCCTATTAAAGAACAATGACAGGGCTATTATCCTAAACTTTTCAGAAATCACTTAATCACTTAACTTCCCGTTAGTCGTCGATTTGCTCGAGCGGGTGCCAGTAACGTCTCCATTTGTCCCTGTCACGTGCTAGTGTAGCCCAATGGCATCTCTGCGCTCCGGGAACATGAAGGGCCTCAAACCGATCGTTCATGATCTTGACGAAGAAGTCTGACCATCTGGTAGGTGGGCGGCCACGCGGTCTTTTGACATCCCGTGGAATCCAGTCAGTAACAGCTCTAGTCCAACGGTCGTCTTTAAATCTCATTACGTGACCAGCCCATCTGATTTTCGACACCTTGGCAAATGAGACAGCGTCCCTGATCCTTGATCGTCGACGGATGTCAGAACTCCGGATTCTTTCTCTTACTTGAGTGAAACGTGATATTGCAAGCATAGCTCTTTCTATTCTTCTTTGGGAGACCTGAATAGCATTCTCATCTTGTTTGAGTAGGGCCCAGGTCTCTGAGGCATATGTTAATGCAGGAAGAACAGTGGAATCAAAGAGATGTGCCCGGAGCCGGAGGTTCTTCGTCCTCTTAGCTATTTCTTCGACGTTGTTGAAGGCATTCCAAGCCGCTCTCTTCCTCCTGCGCAGCTCGGGTGCCAGGTCATTTGTCATGTTGACCTCTCGACCTAGGTACACATAGCTGTTGCATTCGCAGATGGTCGTTCCATTGAGAGTGAATGGGGCATCAGGAACGAGGCTGTTTCTCATAAACATTGTCAAACTTTTCAGAAATATTTATTAATGCTTAGGGAAATCTAATGAAAATCTGAATGCTATGAGTGCAGAGCTGATACAGCGTGAAGGTGTTTGATTGCATAAGACTGATCTGGATTCAAATTCCAGATCCCCTTAAGGACACCTATGCTCTCCCTCGCAGGTATGGATGAGCTCAGAGCCAAGAGTACGGGCTGAGAAAAGCACGCGTGGCTCCTCAAAATATAACTGAGGAAAGGCTGAAGTGTGGAGGTTTGCATCTTTTTCCATTCCAAAGGATTCACTGCAACGTCCTGCTTGATCTCTACCATAAACCCTGAAAACCAGGACCTCTGTTCAAACCAGAGTCCAAGCAAAAATTAGACACCGGGCTGGAGTGATAGCACAGCAGGTAGGGCAACCGCATTGCAGCTTGAGTTTGAGTTTGAGTTTCGGTCTTAAATGATCGAACACCCATCCTCCATTTTCCACCATCAATGTCTCCCCCCTACCTCTATGGCAGACAATCTCCCCCGTACTCTCTATTTCTGGGCATTATGGTTTGCAATACAGACACTGAGGGGCTATCACCTTTGGCGCTTTATCTATTTTCGGCACACACGTCCCATCCCAGCAATCCTTCTAACCCTCATTGAATTACTGATATCTTCTCTATTCCAGCTGCCTTCTCCCCAGCTCATGAGACAGGCTACCAACCATGGAGTAATATTTCTGGGCCTTGTGTGTACTGCCCTTTGGTGTCAGTCTCATGTTTTTATTCCACAATGAGTGCAGTCAATGTCTGTTCCGCTCTTTCTGACTCATTTCACTTAGCATGAAAACAAACAATATTTCTTTCTTTCTCTTTTTTGTCATTTTTTTCCTTTTTTGGATCACACCCAGGAATGCACAAAGAAAAAGGTCACAAATAAACACAGAGGAATGGGAACACTGTGATAGGAGTAGCCTGACAAACCTAAAAACTCTGTCACATCTCCACCCCAAGGGACTCAGCGCGGGCAGCTGAAAACCTCCAGAACTCAACCACCACCCTGCTCACTGTCACTCTCCGTACACTTGGGCCAAGCCTCACGTATGACTGGATCCCCAGAAAACCCAGGTATGCTGGACTTTGTGACAGAGAACTCAGGGTTTGATGGAACCAGGAATGGGGATCCTTCACCCGTATCCCCGTTTCCAGAAACAGCAGTCACACCCATAAGCCACCTCTTGCTGGTGCCAGATAATCTCATCATCGGCCACCATGCAGAGTCACATGTTCTTTTCTCCCAGAAGGGAGCATAACATGACACTTGCATAACCATGCCACAGGATCCTGTGCTAGACTGTTTCACTTGGGGTACCCCAGAGGGTGGCTGGTTGAGACCCCTCCTCACCCCAAAGGACCTATACCTGGCAACCAAAAACCTTCAGAACTCAACTGCCACCATGGTCATGGTGACTCTCCACGCACTCTGACTGAGCCTCACCTTCAAGTGAGCCTATTCTTGGACTGCACGGCCACATTTGAATCCGTACGACACTTCATACCACACACTACTCAAACTCCAAGAGTAAAACACCACATTTGATGGGGTTGAAGTAAGAGTCAACCAATCTTACCAATCTTAGAGGAAAATATTTTCACGCACGCACATATATACATATATATATATATATATATATATATATATATCACATGAATGTGTGAGGAATGCCAAGAGAAAGATAGCCACAAAAAAACGCCTGTCTTCGAAAACTCTTGAGCTAATTCGCCAGCATCCTTTGGCACATGCCTCAGGCAACCGCAAGCTAACGTCCGAGCTCACAAAGCAGTGCAGAGATGCGATCAAGGAAGACCTCAAAGAGAGAAGAGCAGAAGTACTGGTAGATGCGGCAGAAGCTGGGAAAAGTATTCGTTACGCCCGCCTGTCCTTCGCCAACTACAAGACCAAGATGACTAGCTTCCGACGTCCTGATGGATCAATCACATCCTCCAAAATGGCATTGAAGAAGATTATCCATGACTTCTACTCAAATCTCTTCGATAGCCATGTCCACTTGCCAACATACCAAATTCCACAAGATGGGTATGTCGTTCCCAACGTTCTCCCTTCCGAAATCCGACACGCCATTTCGTCGGTAAAGAAACAAAGAGCACCCGGCCCAGACAAGGTCAGACCTGAACACCTGAAGAACCTGCCATTAGTACTCATCAATACACTGGCTCGGCTCTTCACTCGCTACCTGTCTGAATGCAAGGTTCCGTCTCAATGGAAAACCAGCAGGACCGTACTACTGTTTAAGAAGGGAGACATCCATGACATTGGCAACTATCGCCCTATCTGCCTATTGTCTGTCATCTACAAGTTGTTCACTCGAGTCATCCTAAATAGGATTGAGAGAACACTAGATGAAGGCCAACCATGCGAGCAAGCCGGGTTCTGCAAAGGATTCAGCACCTTTGACCATATCCACACAATAACCAAACTCATTGAGGTTTCTCGGGAGTTCAAGATGCCGCTCTGTCTAATGTTCATTGATTTAAAGAAGGTCTTTGATTCTGTTGAGATGGAAGCGGTCATTGAAGCCCTAGCCAATCAGGGCATTCAAGCCCAATACATCAAGATCCTCCGTGAGCTGTATTGCGGATTCACTACCAGGATCTCACCATTCTACAAAGAAGTGATCGTTGATGTCAAGAGAGTGGTTCGGCAGGGTGATACCATTTCACCGAAACTCTTCAGTGCCACCCTCGAGAACATCATGCGAAGACTGGAATGGGAAGGAATGGGAGTGAAGATAGATGGTCAGCAACTACACCACCTCCGCTTTGCAGATGACATTGTTTTAATAACACCAAATATCAGCCAAGCGGCACAAATGCTGGCCGACTTTGACCATGAGTGTGGGAAAGTAGGACTACAGCTGAATCTTACGAAGGCAATGTTTATGATAAACAGCCTCGTTCTTGATACTCCATTCGCTCTCAATGGAACGACCATCTGCGAATGCAACAGCTATGTGTACCTAGGTCGAGAAGTCAACATGACAAATTACCTGTCACCCGAGCTGCTCAAGAGGAAGATAGCGGCTTGGAACGCCTTCAAGAACGTCGAAGAAATAGCTAAGAGGACGAAGAACCTCCGGCTCCGGGCACATCTCTTTGATTCCACTGTTCTTCCTGCATTAACATATGCCTCAGAGACCTGGGCCCTATGCAAACAGCATGAGAACGCTATTCAGGTCTCCCAAAGAAGAATAGAAAGAGCTATGCTTGGAATATCACGTTTCACTCAAATGAGAGAAAAAATCCGGAGTTCCGACATCCGGCGACGATCAAGAATCAGGGACGCTGTCTCATTTACCAAGGTGTCAAAAATCAGATGGGCTGGTCATGTAATGAGATTTAAAGACGACCGCTGGACTAGAGCTGTTACTGACTGGATTCCACAGGATGTCAAAGGACCGCGTGGCCGCCCACATACCAGATTGTCAGACTTCTTCATCAAGATCATGAACGATCGGTTTGAGGCTCTTCATGTTTCCAGAGCGAACAGATGCCATTGGGCTACACTAGCACGCGACAGGGACAAATGGAGACTTTACTCGTGCCCGCTCGAGGAAATCGACGACTAACGGGAAGCTAAGTGATTAAGTGATATAGTACACAAGGCTCAACCTTTAGCAACATGTGAATAATCTCTTATAGAAGGGCTTAATGGCCTGTCGGTGAAATAAAACAATTCTCACGTTCTTTACTCTAAGGAAACTTTTTGTATCATCACTTCACTTAATCACTTAACTTCCCGTTAGTCGTCGATTTCCTCGAGCGGGCACCAGTAACGTCTCCATTTGTCCCTGTCGCGTGCTAGTGTAGCCCATTGGCATCTCTTCGCTCTGGGAACATGAAGGGCCTCAAACTGATCGTTCATGATCTTGACGAAGAAGTCTGACCATCTGGTAGGTGAGTGGCCACGCGGTCTTTTGACATCCCGTGGAATCCAGTCAGTAACAGCTCTAGTCCAGCGGTCGTCTTTAAATCTCATTACGTGACCAGCCCATCTGATTTTCGACACCTTGGCAAAAGAGACAGCGTCCCTGATTCTTGATCGTCAACGGATGTCAGAACTCCGGATTCTTTCTCTCATTTGAGTGAAATGTGATATTGCAAGCGTAGCTCTTTCTATTCTTCTTTGAGAGGCCTAAATAGCGTTCTCATCTTGTTTGAGTAGGGCCCAGGTCTCTGAGGCATATGTTAATGCAGGAAGAACAGTGGAATCAAAGAGATGTGCCCGGAGCTGGAGGTTCTTCATCCTCTTAGCTATTTCTTCGACGTTCTTGAAGGCGTTCCAAGCCGCTCTCTTCCTCCTGTGCAGCTCGGGTGCCAGGTCATTTGTCCTGTTGACCTCTCGACCTAGGTACACATAGCTGTTGCATTCGCAGATCGTTGTTCCATTGAGAGCGAATGGGGCATCATGAACGAGGGTGCTTCTCATGAACATTGTCTTCGTAAGATTCAGCTGTAGTCCTACCTTTCCACACTCATGGTCAAAGTCGGCCAGCATTTGTGCCGCTTGGCTGATGTTTGGTGTTATTAAAACAATGACATCAGCAAAGCGGAGGTGGTGTAGTTGCCAACCATCTATCTTCACTCCCATTCCTTCCCATTCCAGTCTTCGCATGATGTTCTTGAGGGTGGCACTGAAGAGTTTCGGTGAAATGGTATCACCCTGCCGAACCACTCTCTTGACATCAACGATCACTTCTTTGTAGAATGGTGAGATCCTGGTAGTGAATCCGCAATACAGCTCACAGAGGATCCTGATGTATTGGGCTTGAATGCCCTGATTGGCTAGGGCTTCAATGACCGCTTCCGTCTCAACAGAATCAAAGACCTTCTTTAAATCAATGAACGTTAAACAGAGCGGCATCTTGAACTCCCAAGAAACCTTAATGAGCTTGGTTATTGTGTGGATATGGTCGATGGTGCTGAATCCTTTGCGGAACCCGGCTTGCTCGCATGGTTGGCCTTCATCTAGTGTTCTGCCAATCCTATTTAGGATGACTCAAGTGAACAACTTGTAGATGACAGACAATGGGCAGACCGGGCGATAGTTGCCAATGTCATGGATGTCTCCCTTCTTGAACAGTAGTACGGTCCTGCTGGTTTTCCATTGGGACGGAACCTTGCATTCAGACAGGTAGCGAGTGAAGAGCCGAGCCAATGTATTGATGAGTACTGACGGCAGGTTTTTCAGGGGTTCAGGTCTGACCTTGTCTGGGCCGGGTGCTGTTTGTTTCTTTACCGACGAAATGGCGTGTCGGATTTCGGACGGGAGAACGTTGGGAACGACATATCAATCCTGTGGAATTTGGTATGTCGGCAAGTGGACATGTGTATCATGGTCAGTGGTTTTTCATAACAAACAATACACAGTATATTATTTCAGTTCTGCTATTGGGGCCTGGGTTGGTGTTTGGGGTGGAACCTTCCAAAATATGGTGGTGGGAAGGTGTCATGGTGGTGGAATTGGTGTTTGTGTATTAATTGTAATCAAATATTGTGAACTACTTTATAAAATTTTAAAAAATTAAAATAACCTAATATCCGAGGCCAGTGAAAACAGGGGCCACGCGGACTAGTGAATTGTTGGGAATTACCACAAATGTTTGGAGATAGAGAGTAGTTAATATAGAGGAGGATTCATCATGACAGCATAGTTAGAAATGATAACTCTGGACAAGAACTGAGTGTTGAAAGTATATAAAGGGATATACATAACTTTTCAGCGTCTGTGTTGCAAACCATAATTACTAAAAAGAGAATGAGAGAGAAGAGAGGTGCCTGCCATAGAAGCAAGCTGGGAGGGTGACTTGAAGTGGTCAGAGGGAAACTGGGAACACTGGTGCTGGGAAATTATACTGGTGGAGGGATGGGTGTTAGAACATTGTATGACTGAAACCCAATCATGAAGAGCTTTGTAATGCTCTATCTCATGGTGATTCAATTTAAAAAAATTTAAATAATTATAATAAAAAATAAAAACTTGCATGGTAATGGATTGATATTTTCCACAGGTACTATAATGAATCTGCTTTCCCTCCACTCATTCTGTCCTCATCATTCAATGAGAATTGGATACACTCTGACATGGAAAATGAATCGTGCCATGGCCTAACCCAACCAAAATATCAACAATTCCTCACTAGATCCTCTGCCCATATCTCCCTATCTCCAGCAACTCAGCAGTCAAACCCATAAGCTACCTCTGGTTGGCGGCAGATAATCTCGTCATTGGCCACCATCCAGAGTCATACGAGTCATCCAGAGTCCTTCTCTCCTGGAGGGGAGTATAACATGACACTTGACCTAAGTATGCCACCAGACCCTGAGCCAGGCTATTTCACCCGGGGCGCCCCAGAGGGGTTGGGTGAAACCTCTCCCTGTCCCAAGGGACCCAATCCTGGCAGCCGTAAACCTCCAGAACTCAACCACGGTCATGCTCATGGCCACTCAATACATTTGAACTGAGCCTCACCCATGATTGAATCCCCAGATGCAGGACTTTGTCACTGAGAATTCTGGGTTCAATGGGACCGGGAATAGACATCCTCTGGCCATATGGCCCTGTCTCCAGCAAGTCAATAGGCATGCCCATAAGCCACCTCTGACTGACGCCAGATAATCTCGTCATTGGTCACCATCCAGATCACATCTCCTTCTCTCCCGGAAGAGATCATAATATGACACTCACCAGAAGCATGCTACCAGACCTCGTACAGAGCTGTTTGACTCCACATTTTCAGGTCAAGCCTCACCCATGAGTGAACCTATTCCTGGACTGCATGGCCACATTCACAGCCGTGCAATGCCTCATAGGACACACCCTACCCATACTCCAAGAATATCACACCACATTTGATGGGGTTCAAAGAAGGATGCAACCAATCTTAGAGGGAAATATTTCTTTTACATATATATATATATATGTGTGTGTGTGTACATATATATATATATATGCACAGAAGGCTAAACCTTTAACAACATGTTATCTCTTATAGAAGGATTAATGGTCCCTAGGTGAAACACAACAATCTTCACACTCTTTCCTCTAAGGATACATTTCTTTAGAGTTTTCAGCAGTTTTTTTTATAACAAAATACAAAATATATAGGGCTGGAGCGATAGCACAGCGGGTAGGGCGTCTGCCTTGCACGCAGCCAACATGGCCGACCGGAGTTCCATTCCTCCGCCCCTCTTGGAGAGCCCGGCAAGCTACCAAGAGTATCTGATATACCAGACACAGTAACAACAAAGTCTCCAATGGAGACGTTACTGGGCCCGCTCGAGCAAATCGATGATCAACGGGAGGGTCTTTACTTTACTTTACTTTACAAAATATATTATTTTGTTTTGACTTTGGGGCAGGGGTTGGGGTTCGAGATGGATAGAAACATCTGAAATATGTTGTTGGGAAGGTACAATGGTGGTGGGATTAGTGTTGGGATATTCAATGTAATCAAATATTGTAAACTACTTTATAAAATAAAAAATTAACAAAAAAATAAGCCTCAATAATGTGAAGTTCTGAACGTGCCACTAACATTCTCAAGCATTTCTCTCTTTGGGAAAAGTTGGCAGTCAGGGGATGTTGGAGCACATCTGGCAGTGCTCAGGCTATTCCTGATTTAGTGCTCAGAAGTGCTCAAGAATAAAATGTGGCCAGGTAATCTCATCAATGGACATGATCCAGAGACTCACTGTCCTTCTCTCTTGGAAGAGAGCATAAAACAACGCACGCAATAGCCATGCTGCTGGACCCCAAGCCAGGCTGTTTCGTACAGGGTACCTGGTAAGGGGGCAGGGGAAGCTCCTCCCCACCCCAAGGGACCCAGATCTGGCCACTGAAATCCTGGACTGTGCAGCCACACACTATCACATACCTCACACCACTCATATTCCAAAAGTAGCACACCACATTAAATGCGGTTTAATTTAACAACATATTAGTCATCTCTTATAGAAGGGTTTAATGGCCCTTGGGTGAAATACACTAATCTTCACACACACTACCCTAAGTAAAGTTTTCTGGAGAGTTTTCAGTGATTTATTGCTAACAAACAATAGAAAATAAATTACTTTAGTTCTGCTTTCGGGCAGAGGTTGGGGTTCGAAATGGAAACATCTAAAATATGGTAGTGGGAAGGTCCATTGGTGGTGGAATTGGTGTTCAACTATAAAGTGTAATTGTCAAATATAAAGCAGTTGTCAAATATTGTCAACTACTTTATAAAAGTAGTTGTCTTCGTTGTCTACGCAACAACATCCAATTATGATGAAGGAGAAATTGAGAAGTTCTACAGAAAGCTGAAAAGTTCTATAAAGAAGACCACACCTTTTACAAGATAATTTTGGTGATTTTAATGTCAAGATAGGATCAATAAGATCAGAAGAAGAACTCAACATCGGGATCCATGGCCTAGAATGGAACAGACAGGGTGAGAGACTCTCTGAGTTCATCAAGTTGACCAAGACTATCCATGATAACTCATAGTTCCCGAAGGCCGAAATTAAACGTTGAACAAGGGAGTCTCCCAGTGGATGGTTCCACAACAGAATTGACCATATCATATTCAATTGATGCTTTTGCCTGATGTCGCTGTTGTCCCAAAATTCCATACGGGATCGAACCACCATCTCCTTCATGCAAAATTCTACTTCACAGAATGGGGAGAAAGGGCTGCAAAGTTTAAGAAGAGAACTCCCAGAACGACCACCAACTGGGAGCTCTTTGGCACTATTGCGGCAACATGGGAAGATGCCATCATAGAAAACATTGGCAAGGAATACGATCGACTGGTTCACCACCTCCATGATTGTGTGAGAAACACCAAGAAAGAGATAGTCACAAAAATGCCTGTCTTCGAAAACTCTTGAGCTTATTTGCCAACATGGCTTGGTGCTAGCCGCAGGCAACCACAATCGAATGTCCGAGCTCGCAAAGCAGTGCAGAGAAGTGAGAAAGGAAGAACTTGAAGAGAGATGAGCAGAAATCCAGGCAGACGAAGCAGAAGACAGGAAAAACATTCACAACGCCCTCCTTTTCATGGCCAACTATAAGACCAAGATGACTCCCCTCGGACATCCTGATGGTTCTATCAAGTCTTCCAGAAGGGCTATGGAGAAGATTATCCATGACTTCTACTCAGACCTCTTCGATATCCACATCCACCTACCCACATACCAAATTTCACAGGATGGATATGTCGTTCCCAACGTTGTCCCTTCTGATATGCGACACGCCATTTCGTTGGTAAATAAGTGAACAGCACCTGGCCCAGACAAGGTCAGACCCAAACACCTGAAGAATTTGCCATTAGGACTCATCAATACACTGGCTCTGCTCTCCACATGCTACCTATCTGAATGCAAGTTTCCCTCCCAGTGAAAAAGCAGCAGGACTGTACTACTGTACAAGAAGGGAGACATCCAAGACATTGGCAACTATTGCCCAATCTTCCTATTGTCTGCCATCTACAAGCTGTTAACTTGAGTCTTCCTGAATAGGATTGGCATAACACCAGATGAAGGACAACCATATGAGCAAGCCGGTTTCCGAAAAAGATTCAGCATGATTAACCATAACCACATGATAACCAAGCTCATTAAGGTATCTCGGGAGTTTAAGATGCAGCTTTGTCTAATGTTCATTGATTGAAAGAAGGCCTTTGATTTTGTTGAGATGGAAACTCTCATCGAAGCCCTAGCCAAACAGGGCTTTCAAACTCAATACATCAGGATCCTGCATGAGCTGTATTATGAATTCACTACAAAGATCTCACCATTCTACAAAGAAGTGATCATCGATGTCAAGAGAGGGGTTTGACAGGGTGATACCATTTCACCGAAACTCTTCAGTGCCACCCTCGAGAACGTCATGCAATGACTGCAATGGAAAGAAATGGGAGTGAAGATAGACGGTCGGCAACTACACCACCTCCGCTTTGCTGATGACATCATTCTAATAACTCCAAACATTAGCCAAGTGGCAAAAAGGCTGGCTTACTTTGACCGTGAGCGTGGAAAGGTTGGACTACAGCTGAATCTCACCAGGACAATGTTTATGAGAAACAGTCTTGTTCCTGACGTTCCATTCACTCTCAATGGAATGACCATCTCCGAATGCCACAGTCATGTGTACCTAGGTCAAGAAGTCAACATTATGAATGACCTGGCACCTGGGTTGCGCAGGAGGAAGAGAGTGGCTTGGAACACCTTTAAGAGCGTCGAAGAAACAGCTTAGAGGGCAAAGAACCTCTGGCTCTGGGCACATCTCTTTGAATCCACTGTTCTACCTGCATTAACATACGCCTCATAGACCTGAGCCCTATGAAAACTGAATGAGAACGCTATTCACGTCTCCAAAAGAGGAATTGAAAGAACTATGCTTGGAGTATCACACTTCACTCAACTGATTGAAAGAATCGGAAGTTCCAACCTCCGTTGACAGTCAAGAATCAGGGATGCTGTGTCATTTGCAAAGGCGTCAAAAATCAGATGGGCTGGACATGTAATGAAATTTGGAGATGACTGCTGGACTAAAGCCGTTACTGACTGAGTTCCCAGGGTGTCAAAAGATCGCATGGCTGCTCACCTACGAGATAGCCATATTTCTTCATCAAGACTCTGAACAATCAGTTTGAGGCTCTTCGTTCTTGTTCCTAGAACGAACAGACTCCATTGGGCTATGCTAGCACGTGACACGTATGGATGGAGACGTGATTGGCGCCCACTTGAGCAAAACGATGAGTAACGGATGTCAAGTGATCAAGTGAGTTATAAAAATAAAATTTTAATTTAAATGAGCAATTTTTTTTCTTTTTGGCTCACACCCAGCGATGCACAGGGGTTACTCCTGGCTCTGCACTCAGGAATTACTCCTGGCGGTGCGCAGGGGACCGTCTGGGATGCTGGGAATTGAACCCGAGTAAGACGCTGCAAGGCAAATGCCCTACCTGCTGTGCTATCGCTCCAGCCCCAAAAATACATTTTTAAAAGACTCAGATGTGCACTAATTAGCCCTTACTGATCTAGTTTCTGATGTTTCTATTTGTCGTTCTCAATGTTTTGTTGGAATAAACAATATAAAGTAAATTTGTTACGTGCCAAAGGGGGTATATTGGGATTGGGAAGGAAACTGGGAATATTGGTGGAGGGACAGTCACACTGGTGGTGTAGGAACGCTAAATGCTTGAAACAAGTAAGTATTCTCTACCCAGGGCCTTTCTGTAAGCTTATTTTATTTTGATCCATTCCTGGGGACGAGGGAATAGCTCCACGGAGATGCCTGACAGAGTCCTCCTCTCTGGAAAACTGCCCAGGTCTCGGGTCCAAAGGATTGGTGTGCAGTTCAGTGTTTACCTTCAGTGTTGAGGGCCACCAGGGTTGATGCTGCTGATGTCACACCCGGTGGGGCAGATGCGGGGAGGGAGGAACAAAGGGAGCCCGCGTTCAAACTTGGGGTCTTTTGCCAGTCTGGCATGCGCCCCAGCCCTTTGAGATGTTGCCCTGGCCCATGGCAGCGTTTTGAACCCATTTCAAATACAAACAAAAACCAAGTTATTGGTGTTCATCTTAGGTGTGAAGAATGTATTTGCGGTAGTTGAAATAGCATAAATGAAGTTTCTCCACTTGAGTCAAGTGAAGATACAAGACACACTGTTTCCCTGAAATTGAGACATCCCGATTAAAATATAGAAAGTTGAGATCAATGCACTAGAGTGGGGAAGCTGGCTGGGCTCTGAATCACGGCCAAGTTAAATCATAAAGTTAAAAATAACTTAACTTAAATTCTCAGAAATTGATAACGATTTTATATGATGCCACTCTATTCCCCTCCCCTACCCCTCATTGAAGTCGTCAGAAACAAGAAATTGACAAACACGACTCTGATCCGTTTATTGCTTTGTCCAAATGAGGCGGGGTGGTGGGGAAGAACACACTGCTGCGTAGAGCATGACAAAAAAATTATCCCCCACCGAATTAGTTAAAATAAGGGTTTTTTTTTTTTTAATATAATCACTGGACTGGTGAGAAACGGGCGTTTCACCCTTGGTTATCAGTTCCGACTCTGGCACCTGATCCCCACAGCAAAAGCATTTCAGACACACAAACCCCCGACCCTGACTCAAGGGTGGCTCTCCTAGATCGTGGAGAGCAGGGCGAGGAGCTGTCAGAAGGATACTCCCCTAAAGTTTCTCAAGGAAGATCCAAACCCAATCCCTGTTGTCGCCAGTATAGACACCTCTACGAACCGGCTCCAAACTGCGCTTGTCACCAGCCATCAAATCCGACTCGCCCCCAAGGACTTAACCCACCACCTGCCATCGGGACCCTCTGAGTCCTGGGTGAGGCTCCTCCCTCCCCACGGTCGCTTTCTCCCTGGCCCGCTGTAGGCTAAATCAGACCCCATCCTGCTGACCTGTCATCTGGGGATTCCTGAGATTCTTGAGATGCTCGGGATCCACAACGAAATTTTCTAGATCTCATCCTAGCAGACCACATTCCACGACTAACCCTTGGATGCCGAGACAGGCAATGAGCAAACCTTGCCCCAGGGCAGGAAATACCTATGAACACGCTTCCTATTGGTCCGCGTTTTGTCCCGCTCCTCTCTCATTGCCTGTTGCTAAGGCCTAGCGCCCTGCGGACTGATTTCTGGGGGCGAGCTCAAAGGTGTATGCTCTTTAGCCAGGAAACCTTTGTGCTCCAGACACCAGCTTCTCTTCCGTACCATTAGATGCTGACCGTTAGACTACATACCCTGTACTTCATCTCCGGACCTAGTCCTCCAATGCCTGTTTATAAGCTTTTCCGCGTGTTTTGCAAAACCCAAAACAAATACCCTGACCTTGGCACCAATTCATTAGAAGGTCTCAGTGGACCTATATAACAGAGTTTTAGAAATATTAAGATCAATCGTAGGATATTTGAAGTTTACGTTTAGCCAATAAGAGATCTGTCCAAGTTTCCATAAGATTCACTTGCCACATGTGTATTGGTGGTGGTGGGGGGGGAGGGAGTTAACACTTCCTAATTAAGGAACTTTCTATAAAACTTAACTTACATGTGGCCAGCCCAGGACTTTGAACTTGGCATCTGGCACAGTGAGTTTTGATGCACTCATTACAAATCTTGCTCTGCCAAACCCAGTATTGCGGCTCAAATAATAAAGAATCTCGGACAACCCTGCCTTTCCTTAGCATTTCTGGTTCACGGATGCAGGCTAACAAAATAAAAGGTGACTGACAGTTAACAGAATTTCACATTCAAACTAATACACACAGCGCTTCAATCTTTGTTTTCTTTTATCTCGAAATTTATATGTATATATATATTAATGAATCACCATGAGATACAGACTTACAAACTTTCATGATTGCGTTTTGATCTTGAAATCTTTTGAGTCAAATAGAAAGTGGTTTGTAGGAAGCTCATAGCTCTGGGTATGTTGTATAGTAATACCCTCAATGTAATACTCAGGAAGGTTAAGGTGTTTTACTGGTGTGACAGAGAATTTATGTATTTCTCAATATATAGTGTTATATATTGTTATATATAACAATATATGTTATATAACTATAAATAATGTTATATATATATATATATAGTCTCCTGCCCCTGCGCCTGACTGTCCTCGCCGCCGGGGCCCCTTGGAGGGGAGCGGGTTGAGCTTTCCTCCCCGCCTCGACCAGGGCTCCGGCAGCAAAAGACTTCCAGGACGAGCCACCACCATGCTGAGACCACTCTCCGCACACATGAAGGTACTGGAAGAGGGACAAAGTCACGCGGGTTCCGGGGCTGAGATCTCCAAGCCTATTCGGATTTGGGTCAAGCATCCTCCATCCAGATCCTCCAAATTCCAATAGGCGGGGGTCACACCCACCAACTGGTCCCCTGGTGCCATGTAATCCCATCAGCGGCCAAGACTCAGACTATAAAAACCAGCTCTTATTATCTCATTCCTACTTTGGACAAACTGGCAGGCTACCGAATGTAGCGTGCCCACCCGGCAGAGTCTGGCAAACTCCCTGTGGCGTATCCAATATGTCAAATACCAGTAACAATGATGGGTCTAATTCTCCTAAAAGAGCCTTGAATATAATCTCAGGGCTAGGATGAAGGAGACGTTACTGGGGCCTGCTCGAAGCAATTGACAATTAACAGGATGATTTGTGATTTGTGATTGAGTGTTATTTTATTCAGTTTAAATTGTTTGTCTCTTGGTTATGGGAATATCTACAAGGTCTTATAAACCTGTTCCCTCTCCCCTGGCAATCACTTCACTTAATCGCTTAACTTCCCATTAGTTAGTCGTCAATTTGCTCGAGCGGGCACCAATAATGTCTCCCTTTGTCCCTGTCGTGTGCTAGTGTAGCCCAGTGGCATCTGTTCACTCTGGGAACATGAAGAGCCTCAAACCGATCGTTCATGATCTTGACGAAGAAGTCTGACCATCTGGTAGGTGGGCAGCCATGCGGTCTTTTGACATCCCGTGGAATCCAGTCAGTAACAGCTCTAGTCTAGCGGTCATCTTTAAATCTCATTACGTGACCAGCCCATCTGATTTTTGACACCTTGGCAAATGAGACAGCGTCCCTGATTCTTGATCGTCGTCGGATGACAGAACTCCGGATTCTTTCTCTCATTTGAGTGAAATGCAATATTCCAAGCATAGCTCTTTCTATTCTTCTTTGGGGGACCTGAATAGTGTTCTCATCTTGTTTGCGTAGGGACCAGGTCTTTGAGGCATATGTTAATGCAGGAAGAACAGTGGAATCAAAGAGATGTGCCCGGAGCCAGAGGTTCTTCGTCCTCTTAGCTATTTCTTCAACATTCTTGAAGGTGTTCCAAGCCGCTCTCTTCCTCCTGCGCAGCTCAGGTGCCAGGTCATTTGTCATGTTGACCTCTCGACCTACGTACACATAGCTATCTTCATTGTCTAAGTACCAACATCTCATTATGATGAAAGAGAAAAGTTCTACATGGAGCTAGAGAAGTTCTATAAAGTCCACACCTTCTACAAGATCATTGTGGGTGATTTTAATGCCAAGATAGGACAGAGAAGATCAGCTGAAGAACTTCACATTGGGACCCATGGCCTAGAATGGAACGAACAGGGTGAGAGACTGTCTGATTTCATCATGTCGACCAAGACCATCCATGGTAACTCACAGTTCCAGAAGGCAGAATCTAAACGATGGACATGGGAGTCTCCCGGTGGACGATTCCACAATGAAATAGACCACATCATATTCAATCGACGGTTTTGCATGACCGATGTCGCTGTTGTCCCAAAATTTCGAATGGGATCAGACCACCGTCTCCTTCGTGCAAAATTCTACTTCACAGAGCGGGGAGAAAGGGCTGCAAAGTTCAAAAAGAGAACTCCCAGAATGACCACCAACTGGGAACTCTTTGGTACTATTGCGGCAACATGGGAAGATGCCATTGTTGACAACATTGACGAGGAATACGATCGACTGGTTCAGCACCTCCATGAATGTGCGAGGAATGGCAAGAGAGAGATAGCCACAAAAAAACGACTGTCTTCGAAAACTCTTGAGCTAATTCGCCAGCGTGGTTTGGCGCATGCCTCAGGCAACCACAAGCTAATGTCCGAGCTCGCAAAGCAGTGCAGAGATGCGATCAAGGAAGACCTCAAAGAGAGAAGAGCAGAAGTACTGGTAGATGCGGCAGAAACTTGGAAAAGTATTCATTACGCCGGCCTGTCCTTCGTCAACTACAAGGCCAAGATGATTGCCCTACGGCATCCTGATGGATCCATCACATCCTCCAAAACGGCAATGGAGAAGATTATCCATGACTTCTACTCAAATCTCTTCGATAGCCATGTCCACTTGCCGACATACCAAATTCCACAAGATGGATATGTCGTTCCCAACGTTCTCCCTTCCGAAATCCGACACGCCATTTCGTCGGTAAAGAAACAAACAGCACCCGGCCCAGACAAGGTCAGACCTGAACACCTGAAGAACCTGCCATCAGTACTCATCAATACACTGGCTCGGCTCTTCACTCGCTACCTGTCTGAATGCAAGGTTCCGTCTCAATGGAAAACCAGCAGGACCGTAGTACTGTTCAAGAAGGGAGACATCCATGACATTGGCAACTATCGCCCAATCTGCTTATTGTCTGTCATCTACAAGTTGTTCACTCAAGTCATCCTAAATAGGATTGGCAGAACACTAGATGAAGGCCAACCATGCAAGCAAGCCGGGTTCTGCAAAGGATTCAGCACCATTGACCATATCCACATGATAACCAAGCTCATTGAGGTTTCTCGGGAGTTCAAGATGCCGCTCTGTTTAACGTTCATTGATTTAAAGAAGGCCTTTGATTCTGTTGAGACGGAAGCGGTCATTGAAGCCCTAGCCAATAAGGGCATTCAAGGCAGGGCATCAGGATCCTCTGTGAGCTGTATTGCGGAATCACTACCAGGATCTCACTATTCTACAAAGAAGTGATCGTTGATGTCAAGAGAAGGGTGCGGCAGGGTGATACCATTTCACCGAAACTCTTCAGTGCCACCCTCAAGAACATCATGTGATGACTGGAATGGGAAGGAATGGGAGTGAAGATAGATGGTCGGCAACTATACCACCCCCGCTTTGCTGATGACATTGTTTTAATAACACCAAATATCAGCCAAGCGGCACAAATGCTGGCCGACTTTGACCATGATTGTGGAAAGGTAGGACTACAGCTGAATCTTACGAAGGCAATGTTTATGAGAAAAAGCCTCGTTCCTGATGCCCCATTCGCTCTCAACGGAACGACGATCTCCGAATGCAACAGCTATGTGTACCCCTGGCAATGAGGCAAGGAAGTAGAGAAGTCCAGTCTTGGGTCCAAAAGCAGGCCCCAGAAGCCTGTTAGCTGGATCCCCCTCTGTAAATGCACTATCTGAATACCTAGAGCAAACTCACTGCATTCTTTAAAGGGTGTGGTAATAATACTTTGGATTTTTCTTTTGTTTTGAGGCCTCACCTGGAAGTACTCAGAAAATACTCCTGGCGGGGCTCAGTGGATCATATAGGATGCTCAGGATTATGCTCATATTAGGTGCATGTTAGGCATCCACCCTACCTGCTGTACTATCACTCCAACCACTATTATGGTAGGATTTTAAATGGAAACTTTAGTAACCCTCCATAAGACGATATTTTTTTTTCTACAGAGAAACCTATCTCTGAGGGGCAAAATGATTCCCCTTCCACATTTACAATTACAGTCACAGATTGTATTCAGTATATTTGCCAATGGGTTCACATTGGTGTCGTAAGAACTGGGGTCAAAATTTATAAATTATTTATTTTTTATTGAATCAGGGTGAATCAGAGCATTACAAAATTGTTCATGATAGTGTTTCAGTCATACAATAATCCAATACCCATCACTCCTACCAGTATATTTTCCCAAAACCAGGGTTCTCAGTTTCCCTCCCACTTCTTCAAGTCACTCCCGACCCCAGCCTGTCTCTATGGCAGGTGCTTCTCCTCTCTCTCTCTCTCTCTCTCTCTCTCTCTTTCTAATTTAAGGCATTATGTTCTGCAATACAGATGCTGACAGGTTATCATGTATATCCCTTTACCTGCTTTCAATACTCAGCTCCAGGCATCATCAAGTGGTGAGTTCACAAGGTAAAACGCCGGGGCTACTGCTACGATGCATGTGTGTGTGTGTGTGTTCTGTGACTCTGAGCTGGGTACCCACGTCCCCATCTTCACAGGCTCCCAAACAGAGAGACAGAGAGATGGGGAGATTTGGGACCACAGGCTGATGTTGAAAAACGCACCTTTGATGCTTAGTTGCTAGCATGTTTATAGAATATCTGAAGGGGGATTGAGGTAAGGACATAGGTGTGATTGGTCATGTACATAGATATACATTTGTCAGAGGAAACTCTCTTGGGGAGATCAACTTAAGAAGACACTGTCTCCCAGGGACATCTACATTGCTTTTATCTTTCCCTCTGGTTGTATAAGTTATCAATATATGGGTTGTTTGGATAAACACAGTAAGAGACAAAGATCCCAACACTTAGTTCTCTGGGCTCTGAGAGCAAGCAAGGCTTTTACTGTAAATCCCAGACTAAATCCTCGGGGCAGTTCAGCTTGTCCTTCCCCATGTGGGTCCTGTCGCTTAGGTCGTAACAGTTTTCATCAAGACCATGATGCCTTGCACATGTCGATTGGGGTTCGATCCCAGGCACCCCATAGTGTCCCCCAGGCACACCTGGAGTGATCCCTGAGCTCCGCCAGGTGTGCAAAACAAAACCAAGTGCAACCAGGAGGAAGAAATAGGGCTGTCCGACCTGCCTCTGGCGACCCGCTGGTCCTGAACTCCTGCTTGGGCATCCACAGTTCTCCTAAGTGGATGTGGTTGGCGCCCCAGTGAGTAGTGTTCAGCTGACCTTGGGGGGCGCGGCGGAAGTTTAGCTGGATGTTTAGCACCTCTGCCCCCCATACAAAGGACTTCCAGCTTGGAGCTGATACAGCCACCCCAAACCAGCCTCTCGCCCTGACTCAGAAAAATCTGGTGCTTCCTGGGGCTGGAGCAATAGCACAGTGGGTAGGGCATTTGCCTTGCACGCGGTCGACCCAGGTTCGATTCCCAGCATCCCATATGGTCCTGAGCACCGCCAGGAGTGATTCCTGAGTGCATGAACCAGGAGTAACTCCTGTGCATTGCTGGTGTGACACAAAAAGCAAAAAAAAAAAAAATTCTGGTGCTTCCAGATATCCTTGTTGACCACTGAATTCCATTCTGTTTGAGGGAGACTACTCACTGGCTTCCCCAGACATTTGCAGGAGCAGGGCAGGTTTGGGGTTCCCAGAAGGATGTGGGACCCCCTGGCAGAGCTGTGTGAACCCCACCTCAGCCCAACTCCAGACGCTGCCCCACCCCTGCTTCTGACCCCCTCCCCCGAATCATATAGCCAGATCAGGAGGGGTTGGATGGGGTTTGGACGATGACCCCAGACCCCAATGGTGCTGCCTTCATTCTCGAGGGATCCGTGTGCTAAGAGGAGGCCACCTCTTGTGGATTCGACTCGCTTACACCCGCCAAGGGCTGGAGGGGATGATAGTCCAGCATCTTCCGGCCCTGCCCACGCCCAGTTATTGGGTCTCGGGTCACAGAATAAACTGGTGAATTGTGTCTGGGTGTCCGTGCTGCCTGGGGCTCTCCCCACTCACTCTCTCTGTGGAGGCACACCCAGTGGACAGTGCTCCAGAGCCAGCTGCCAGAGAGGAAACAGGGTGACACAGGAGAGGCTGTGCCTTCCCGCAGTATAATGTCTCCAACCAACTCAGTTTAATGGTCTCCAGACCCCAGGTCCCCACATCACAGCACCCCACATTGCTAAGGTTGCCATCTTCCGCCCTGAGTTTTGGGGTTCCTATACATATGAGAAGTCTCATGTCTTCTGTTCTCCATGGACGAGCATGGCAGGGGCCAGATTCAACTCCAGCATCTCCAGATGTCTGGGGTGAAGGAAACAGTCATCAGACAGACTGGAGTTAGGTTAAGGAGAATTTTAATTAACACAGGAATAATGAGCCTAAGACCGGGCAATCTCCTTCCCTAGCAATCCGAAATACATAACTTCTGCCACGGAATTGTTTTTTGCTTTTTGGGTAACATTGAGCAATGCTCAATGGTTACTCTAGGCTCTACACTCACAAATTACTCCTGGCAGTAATTGAGGTACCATATGGGATGCCAGGGATTGGACCCACGTTGCCTGCATGCAAGGCAAACTTGCTACACGCTGTACTATAGCTCTGCCTCCGAGGATTTTTTAGGGGGCTGCTTTGGTGTGTGCCTATAGAGTTCTGGGGACCATTGAGTACCTGGGATTGAACCTGGTTGGCTACAAGCAGGGTGAGATTATTTTGTTGTTGTTCTGTTTACTTTGAACGAGAAAAGTTATGCCTGTTTGCTCTGTTCATGACCGAGCTCTTTAGAAAGGTTTCCAGTTATAGTAAGCCCCACGTGCCAACACCCCACGTTCTGAAGATGCCCCAACCCTCTTCAACAAAGAAGTGAGGTCAGGGATACAGCAAGATACAGCTCAGAAACCCCCATGTTTAGCGGAGAGAATCCTCCAATAAGGGACTGAGGCTGTTTTGGTTTCATTTGTTTTGTTCATGGTTTGAGGGACAATAATTCAGCCAAACGCAGAGGTTCTCCTGACGCTGCATTCAGGAATCACTCTTGCATGATGGTGGGGCTGTATGGAGAGCCAAAGAAAGAACCAGGGGCCTATGACTGCAAGCCAAGAGCACTAACCGCTCTGCTCTTATTGCCGCGGCCCGAACTGCTTGCTTGATCATTAATGACCCTATACCTAACACTGAAGCAAAGAAATGGGCAGGGAGTCTTAAGTGTGGGAAAAGTCAGGCCGCGGTAGTTCCGCAGAAACGCCACAAGATGGCGCTCTGGGAGTTTCCGTTCCTCAACAGGCACGTTTCTCTTAAGAGTTTTCCAACCTTGGGTTTGCTTCATTGATAAGTATGGTATAATTAAGGATCAAGCAAGCCGCTTCCACAGGTGCTGCAGTACGAGAACCGTGCAGGAGCTTTCTTTCACTAGAGTAACATGGGTTTGATTCCAGCCTTCAGATCTTGTGAGGTACATAACTGATTCTTCTCGGGGGTCAAGTGGGTTGCCTCCGCTTTGTCTCTGCACCACGAGGGGTGCAGAAGATTGAACTTGACGTGGAAAGAACAAGACAAATTCATTTATTTTTATTTTTTGTTCTCTTCTTTCTGAGCTAGAAACCTTCTGAAGCCACTTTGCTATGTCTGTGACCAAGCCATTGAGAAATATTTCCTGCTATGGGCAACCCACACCCCATCACCCCACATTTTGAGGGTGCCCTAACTTCTACGACAAGGAAGACGCAGCATGGATACAGCATGATATAGCTCAGAAACGCCCACGTTGGGGTGAGGGAATCCTGCAATAAGGGATTGAGGCTGTTTTGGTTTTATTTTGTTTGTTCATGGTTTGGGGGACACAAATCCAGCCACACACAGAGGTTCTCCTGACGCTGCATTCAGGAATCACTCTTGCATGATGGTGGGGCTGTATGGAGAGCCAGAGAAAGAACCAGGGGCCTGTGCTGCAAGCCAAGAGCACTAACCGTCCTGCTCCCACTGCAGCGACCCAAACAGCTTGCTTGATCCTTAATTACCTTATACCTAACATTGAAGCAAATAAATGGGCTGGAAATCTTAAGCGTGGGAAAAGTCGGGCAGCGGTATTTCCGTCGACACACCACGAGATGGCGGTGTGGACGTTTCTGTTCCTCTCCAGGCTCATTTGTCTAAGAATTTTCCACCCTTGGGTTATCTTCAGTATTTAGTATAGGGTAATTAAGTATCAAGCAAGCAGCTTCCACAGGTGCAGCGTTAGGGGAGCCTGCGGTTGATTGTCTTTCACTTGAGTAATCTGGGTTCGATGCCAGCCTTCAGATATTTGTGGGGTGGATAGCTGAATCTTCTCGGGGGTCGAGTGGGTTTCCCTAGCTTTGTCTCTAAACCTTGAGGGGTGCAGCAAATTGAACTGAGCCTTTGATGGGCAAGGCAGGGTTATTTTCTTACATTTATTGTTCTTTTCTCTCTGTACAAAAAAGTTCTGAACGCACCTTCTGATGCCTGTGACAGTGCCCTTTTAAGGTTTCCTTTTATGGGCAACCCACACCCCATGATCCCACATTATGAGGGTACTCTAAACATCTTCTACACCATCGTGGGGAATGGAAGAATATACAGTTCTGACACCCTCAAGTCGGGGTGAGGGAATTCGTCATCAATGAACTGAAGCTCTGTGTTTTACTTTTTCTTGTATGCTCCTTTATGATTGTGGCCACACCGGGTATGCTCAGGGTCTTCTCCTGGCTCTGAACTCAGGAAACACTTTGTACATGACTGAAGAACTGTATGGGGATCCTATGAATATACCCGGGTCCTGTGGATACGAGGCAAAAGCCCTATCCTATCTGCTGCCATTGCAGCGGACAAAGCTGCAGTGCTTGATCCTTAATGACCCCATTTAAGCAAAGAGAAGGGCTGTAAATCTTAAACTTGGGAAAATTTGGACTACGGAATTTATGCCGAAATGCCAAGAGATGGAGTTGTGGGCGTTTCCATCCCTCTCCATGCCCGTTTCTCTAAGAATTTTCCACCCTTAAGTTTGCTTCTGTGTTAAGTATAGGGTAACTAAAGATCAAGCACGAGCTTCAAAGGGGAGTGGTAGGAGAGCCTTGAGGTTGCTAGTCTTTCACACAGGTGACAAGCATTTGATTTCCATCTTCAGATCTTGTGGTGTACATAGCTGAATCACCTTGGGAGTCCAGGGGCTGCTCCATCTTTGCTTCTGGATCACGATGGGTGCAGAGGATTGAACCTGACGTGGATACAGCAAGGCAAATTTGCAAGGCTGAAGCCATGGCACAGCAGGTATGGCGTTTGCCTTGCATGCGACCTTCATGGTCGACCCGAGTTTCATTCCTCCACCCCTCTCGGCAAGCTACCAAGAGTA
Source organism: Sorex fumeus (assembly GCF_029834395.1). Taxonomy (NCBI): domain Eukaryota; kingdom Metazoa; phylum Chordata; class Mammalia; order Eulipotyphla; family Soricidae; genus Sorex; species Sorex fumeus. The sequence goes on along the minus strand of NW_026606076.1, from coordinate 20,895,970 downwards.
TCTTGCCCACACTGTAAAGCCTGCCAAGCTACCCGTGACGTATTCGATATGCAAAACACAGTAACAAGTCTCACAATGTTACTGGGCACGTTCAAGCAACTCTATGAAAAACGGGAGGACAGTGACAGTCTGAGCTGAAAAACATCTGAAGCTACTTTGCTATGTCTGTGACCAAACCATTTAGAAATATTTCTGCTATGGGCAACCCACACTTCATCACCCCACGTTCTGAGGGTACCCAACCCTCTTCTACGAGGAAGAGGCAGCATGGATACAGCAAGATACAGTTCAGAAACGTCCACATTGGGGTGAGGGAATCCTTCAATAAGGGACTGAGGCTGTTTTGTTTTTATTAGGTTTGTTCATGGTATGGGGGCCACAAATTCAGCAACGCGCAGAGGTTCTCCTGGCTCTGCACTCAGGAAGCACTCGGGCATGATGGTGGGGCTGTCTGGAGAGCCAAAGAGTGTGAGAGCTTTCTTTCAATTGGGTAATCTGGGTTTGATTCCAGTCTTCATATCTTGTGGGATACATAACTGGACTCACTATAAACAGTGCTCCACTCCCACAGTCCAGGGGCTTCTTTCCTGGGGCGGTTTGTGTTCATGAACTTAGCAGAACAGTCTCCGAATATCTTTTCCCAGTGGAGCGCTTGTTTTCAAGCGTGGGTGCTCACTTCCTACTGGTAACCCACAGAAGACATCCTACCTGTCTTGGCATCCTCATGAGGCTGAGGGCATAAATGCTCACTCGAGATTTTGTCACAGTGTGCATGACCAGAAGAATTCCACCTGGGCTGTTTCTACCCAAGGAAAAGCAGAGAAGGATTCCAATTACTGTGCTGTGCCTGATAGTCTTCTGGTCAAAAAAAAATTCTAGACCTGCAAGTTGGTTTCTAACATTAACCCAACTTGGTTGCAATTCTGACACGTGGATGGATTTTCCAGGCAACGACCTAATGTTTCAGCAAGATGGACAAGCAAAATAGACCGACAGCAGGTCACATAGCTGTGTATTATTTTTCCAACTCTAAGAACAGACACAGTAATGGAAATTACTCCCTCTGCAGAAAATGGAAGCACCAGTTTTGAGTGAAAATAAAAGGGGCCCGAGACTGGGATTGGTACTAGCTTAGTGTGGAGCTTAGTGGGATAGCTTAGTGGGATACACGTGTGAAGGCAATGATGCATCCCCTCACAGCCGAGACAGACCTTTGAAAACATCTCACCTAAAGCAGATATCTCTCGAGGATCAATGAGTTTTCTGTTATCTTGATCTATTCACTTAGGTGGAGAGAGGGTCACACCAGCATTGCTCAGGGATTCCTGCTGCTGGGACTCTCAGGGCCGCGAGAGATAACCAGGAAAAAACTGCCTTTCTTCAAACACTCTTGAACTTATTCGCCAACGTGGCTTGGCACATGCGTCAGGCAACCGCAAGCGAATGTCCGAGCTGGCAAAACAATGCAGAGAAGTCATCAATGATGATCTCAAAGACAGGAGAACACTGATGCTGGTAGATGCGGCAGAAGCTGGGAAAAGCATTTGTAATGCCCGCCTGTCCTTCACCAACTACAAGACCAAGATGACTGCCCTCCAACATCCTGATGGATCTATCACATCTTTCAGAAGGGCAATCAGAAGATTATTTATGAATTCTACTCAGATCTCTTTAATAGCCACGTCCAACTGCCCACATACCACTTACTGCGCAATGGATATATTGTTCCCAATGTTCCCCCTTCCGAAATTCAACACGCCATCTCATCGGTAAAGAAACAAAGAGCACCTGGCCCAGACAAGATCAGACCTGAACACCTGAAGAACTTACCATCAGTACTCATCAATACACTGGCTCGGCTCTTCACACGCTGTCAGAATGCAAGGTTCCATTCCAATGGAAAACCAGTAAGACTGTACTACTATACAAGAAGGGAGACATCCACAACATTGGCAACTATCGCCCAATCTGCCTATTGTCTGTCATCTACAAACTGTTCACTCGAGTCATCCTGAATAGGATTATCAGAACACTAGATGAAGAACAACCTTATGAAAAAGCTGGGTTCTGAAAAGGATTCAGTACCATCTACCATATCCACATGATTACTAAGCTCATTGAGCTTTCCCAGGAGTTCAAGATGCCGCTCTGTCTAACGTTCATTGATTTAAAGAAGGCCTTTGATTCTGTTGAGATGGAAGCGGTCATAGAAGCCCTAGCCAATCAGGGTTTACAAACTCAATACATCAGGATCCTCCGTGAGCTCTATTATGGATTCACTACCAGGATCTCACCATTCTACAAAGAAGTAATCATCCATGTCAAGAGAGGGGTTCGGCACGGTGATACCATTTCACCAAAACTCTTCAGTGCCACCCTCAAGAACATCATGCGACGACTGGAATGGGAAGGAATGGGAGTGAAGATAGATGGTCGGCAACTACACCACCTCCACTTTGCTGATGGCATCGTTGTAATAACACAAGACATCAGCCAAGAGGCACAAATGCAGACCTACTTCGACCGTGAGTGTGGAAAGATTGAACTACAGCTGAATCCTACAAAGACAATGTTTATGAGAAACAGCCTTGTTCCTGATGCTCCATTCGCTCTCAATGGAACCACCATCTCCGATTGCAACAGGTATATATACCTAGTTCGAGAAATCAACATGAATGACCTGGTACCTGAGTTATGCAGGAGGAAGAGAGCGGCTTGGAATGCTTTCAAGAGCGTTGAAGAAATAACTAAGAGGACAAAGAACCTCCAGCTACAAGCACATCTCTTCGATTCCACTGTTATTCCTGCATTAACATATGCTTCAGAGACCTGGGCCCTATGAAAACAGGATGAGAACGCTACTCGGGTCTCTCAAAGAGGAATCGAAAGAGCTATGCTTGGAATATCACGCATGACTCAAATGAGAGATAGAATCTGGAGTTCTGATCTCTGTCAATGGTCAAGAATCAGGGACACTGTCTCATCTGCCAAGGCATCAAAAATCAGATGGGCTGGACACGTACTGAGGTTTGCAGACAACCACTGGCCTAGAGCCATTACTGACTGGATTCCACAGCACGTCAACAGATCGCGTGGACGTCCACCTACAAGATGGTCAGACTTCTTCGTCAAGACCCTGAATGATCAGTTTGAGGCTCTGCATGTTCCTAGAACGAACAGATGCCATTGGGCTACACTAGCACGCAACAGGGATGCATGGAGATGTTACTGGCACCCACTCGAATAAATCGATGAATAAAGGTTGATCAAGTGATCTATATTTTAGGTTTTAGAATTACTTCTTTCATGCAGCAACACGGTTGGAACTGGAATATACTGTCTTGACTGAAGTTAGCCATAAAAACAAAACAAAAAAAAAAAAACTGGATGATGTTCACTCATTGGTGGAATACCGAACACTGAATGTGGAAATGTACTGTAAAGGGGCTGCTTCAATCATCCCTGATTCCAGTGTTTAGAGAGAAGGCGGACAAAGAAGGAAAGAAATTTGGGGCGGAAGAGAACCAGAAGTTTACAGGGATCAGGGATTCATTTATGCCAGTAACATGAGTGAGGGGTGTAGCCATTTACCCAAAATACAGATGCAACAGAACTGAAAACAAGAGATCTAAGCTGTGACCACTGAAACCTAGTCATGTGCTTGTCCAGATGACAGGCGGGGGTAGAGTGGGGACTGGGGTGGGGAGGGAATACGGGAACATGGGTAGAGGGAAGCTGATGCAGGGATTGGTGTTCAATTATTGTACGCCTAAATACAACTACTAAAAACTTTTAAAATACTAGCACTTTAATGAAAACTTTAAAAAAACAATACAATAAAATAAATTTCCAGATTGCAGTACCCACTGAGGTTAAAGACCCTCTAGTCCCAGCATTAGGCTCCGATATTTCTCCTGTGATGCTGAGACCATAGATGTGGTTGTGGGGATGGAGCCGGACCCCACCTTTCAAGTCGCATGCTCGGTCCACTGAGCAATCCAATGGCATAATAGTTAGTTTCAACAAGAGAATCTTACAGCACACCTGTTTCCTAAAGAAATTGCTGTAATGCCATATCCTGAACCTGTGATTTGAGTTCTGAAATCAAACAAAATGCACAATGAGAATTAGTCCAATATTGAATGGGATGCAGTAGAATGACCAAGCAGGTGGAGGACATCTCCATAGTTCTCACAGTCAAAACAAACCTACAGAAATGGAAAATCTGTGGGAAATGTTGCTAGGAGGAGCTTGGCAATCCCCAAAAAATCCTTTTGGGTTTTGTTTTTAATCAGACCCAGTGATGCTTGGGATACCATAGGGGATGCTGGACATCGAAGGTAGGTGGCATCTGTAAGGCGAGCACCCACAGTGATGCACTGCTCTTCTGGTCCTAATTAACTTCACTATGGGCTCACAGTCACAATTTAACATACACACAATAAAACAATTTTTGGTGCGTACAAGCGTAGAGCAGGTAGGCATTTGACTTGCATGAGGCTGACAGGGGTTGATCCTTGAACACTGCCAAAAGCAACTTATGAGAATCACCAGGAATAATTGCTGATCATCCCCAGGCCCCAAAACAAAAGAACACTCAATTTCTTCCCATATTCAAAAAAACATGGCAATGATACAAAGGCAAAGATATGCATGGTGTCAGATTGACTGAGCAGAGTCCAGAAAGGGCACCCGGCCCTTTCCGTGTACAGTCAGGCTAGTTATAGCCGGGAACACAAGGGCTTTGAAACACATGTACTACTCGACATAACTGACAGGTGAGGAAGAATGACAACAAAGTCAAGAAAGGAAAGAACAGGATCTCTCCATAATGAACAGATCCTGGGAGAAGATACCCCTACCCCCATGCCACACCCCCATATCACATGTTCTAGGGATGAGAAGGGGATACTCAATGTCCAATGAGCAACTCAAAGATGTTGTGGACTGGAGAACTCCTGGGTTGGCCACATGCAAGGCAAGCATCCTTGCTCTACTATTCCTCTGGCCATTTCTAAATAAATGGGAGAAAACGGGAAAAAATGGGAGAGCAATTACAAAGCTTTCAGGTTTAATTTTTCGTCATACAATGAAACACCCGTCCCTTCACCGTGCCTATTTTCCACCACTAAAAACCCAAGTATACTGCCATTCCACACCTCCCCCTACCTGTGGGGCAGATAATTTCCACATTCTTCTTACTACTTTGATTACATTCAATATTTTGACATGAGACCCACCATTATTATTTGGGATTTTTACCCCAGCACTCAGGTCTGGCGAAAATGCAACAGTAGACAATTCTTTTTCGATTGCTGGTTATAAATAACATATAATTTTGAAATTCTGAAATTTTAACAACTAAATCTGGAGGGATTTCTGCCAAAACCTGCTGGCTTCCGAGATTTGTGCCTGAGTCTCTGGGATTATGGCCATTAAACAGCTTTATCATGAGTCAGAGAGGCGGTTCGTGGGAATCGCTTAGGCTCTTGTTGGGGTGGGGAGGAATTGGCCGGCTCCACCCCATCCTGAGAGTCCCCACGTAGCTTCGTGAGTGTGGGTCCAAACCTAACTTTCCAAAGGCCTTTGGAGGATTGAGGCCACTGAGCCGCCAAGTGGGAGTCGTTGGGGGAACAGCACCAATTCCCCCTGGAGTGTACCGGGGACAGTAACTTACTGCAGGGTCCAGAGGCATTTCTGCTAAAAGGCGCTGGGTTTTGAGATTTGTCTTTGTATTTCTGGATAGCACCAAATGAAGGCAGGCCTTCCCACAAGTCTGACACGGATAAGGTTTCCCTCCACTGTGAATATTCTTGTACTTAGCAAGGATTCAGAATGGCAGAAGGCCTTCCAATATTCCTCGCATATATAAGGTTTTTTTTCCGGCATGAATGCTCCTATGCACACTACTTCTGAGGGTTATCAAAAGGCCTTTCCACACTTCTTATATGTATACAGTTTCTCTCCTGTGTGTATTCTCCTATGTAAATTAAGTATTGAGGACATACAGAGGCCTTCGCACATTCTTTACAAATATAGTTTCTCTCCAGTGTGAATTCTCCTATGTACATTAAGGCTTGAGGCTTCAGGAAAGGACTTCCCACATTCCTTACATATATACGGTGTCTCTCCACTGTGAATTCTCCTATGTACAGTCAATTGTGAGGATGAATTAAAGACCTTTTCGCACTCCAGACATATCTAAGTCTTCTCTCCATTATGAATTCTCATCTGTAGAGTAAGGGAAGAGAACCATGTGAATCCCTTCCCACAGGTCTGACACTGATGAGGGTTCTCTCTGAGATGAATTTTCATATGTGCAGTAAGTCTTGATAATCCAGCAAAGTCCTTCCAACATTCCTTACATATATATAGTTTCTCTCCAGTGTGGAATTTTCCTATGTTCACGAAGTGTAGAGGCTCCAGCGAAGGCCTTCCCACATTCCTTACATATATACGGTTTCTCTCCAGTGTGAATTCTCCTATGTACACTAAGTCTTGATGCCAAAGCAAAGGCCTTCCCACATTCCTTACATATATACGGTTTCTCTCCAGTGTGAATTGTCCTATGTAGACTAAGTCTTGAGGCTGTAGCAAAGGCCTTCCCACATTCCTTACATATATACAGTTTCTCTTCAGTGTGAATTCTCCTATGTACACTAAGGATTGAGGCTTCTGCAAAGGACTTCCCACATTCCTTACATATATACGGTTTCTCTCCAGTGTGAATTCTCCTATGTACTGTAAGTTTTGAGGCTATAGCAAAGGCCTTCCCACATTCCTTACATATATATGGTCTCTCTCCAGTGTGAATTTTCCTATGTTCACTAAGTCTTGAGGCCAAAGCAAAGGCCTTTCCACATTCCTTACATATATACGGTTTCACTCCAGTGTGAATTCTCCTATGTGCACTAAGGTTTGAGGCTACAGCAAAGGCCTTTCCACATTCCTTACATATATACGGTTTCTCTCCAGTGTGAATTCTCCTATGTACACTAAGACTTGAGGCTACAGCAAAGGTCTTCCCACATTCCTTACATATATACGGTTTCTCTCCAGTGTGAATTCTCCTATGTACACTAAGACTTGAGGCTTTCGCAAAGGCCTTTCCACATTCCTTACATATATATGGTTTCTCACCAGTGTGAATTCTTCTATGTACACTAAGTCTTGATGATTCAGCAAAGGCCTTCCCACATTCCTTACATATATATGGTTTCTCTCCAGTGTGAATTCTCCTATGTAAATTAAGTCTTGAGGCTCTAGCAAAGGCCTTTCCACATTCCTTACATATATACGGTTTCTCTCCAGTGTGAATTCTCCTATGTACACTAAGACTTGAGGCTACAGCAAAGGTCTTCCCACATTCCTTACATATATACGGTTTCTCTCCAGTGTGAATTCTCCTATGTACACTAAGACTTGAGGCTTTCGCAAAGGCCTTTCCACATTCCTTACATATATATGGTTTCTCTCCAGTGTGAATACTTCTATGTATACTGAGGCCTGAGGATCGAGTAAAGGCATTATCACACTCCTGACATATAGAAGGCTTCTCTCCACTATGAGTTTTCATAGGTCTATTAAGACTCGAGTTCTGAATAAAGGCCTTTCCACATGCCTGACATTCATGAGGTTTCTTTCCTGTATGAATTCTCCTATGCATAATAAGATGTGATGATTGATCGAAGGCCTTCCCACATTCTTCACATGCAAAAGGTTTCGCTCCTGAATTTATTTTCATATGGTCATGATGAAGTAACCCTTGACTCACACTTTGTTCTCGGCGCTGACTTTTCTGGGGATTCTGTCCACTGTGGTTTTCTAAGGGAACACCACAGTGCTGAGAACATGGGGAGGCTCCCCAACATTCCTTACACTTAGATGGGTTCTGCTCACGGTGACTTTGGTTGAGGGTATGTTGCTGTAAGGGACTCACTATAAACAGTGCTCCTCTCCCTAGCAGCTGCCCCCCTGGGGAATGTTGTGCCTGTGAACTGAGAATAACACACTCCAAGGAACTTTTTCCAGGAGATGGCTTCTTCAGAGTGAGGTAGCTCTCGCCATTCTGATCACCCTCAGAAGACATCCCGCCTGTCTCGGTGTCCTCATGGGGCTGAAGGCAGGATTGCTCACTCGAGACATTATCATACAGTGCAGGATCAGAGACATTCCACTCGGGGTGACAGCTTTCCTGTAGAACAACAGAGGATTCTAATTATTGACTTATTCACTGAGTCTTCCTGTCAAAAATCTGAGCCCTTCAGATGTGCTTTCACACATATGCACCACACAAATGCAATTACTGATATATGAATTGTCTTACTATAGAATAACTTCATGTTACTGTAAGTTGGACACACAAAATTGATGGATGCAGAGTCAGTAAATTTTGTGACTTTCCCCCATTTAAATTAATGAAGGAATACAACTGGAATAATTCCTTCTATAGAAAACAGATTCATCCATTTCAATAGAAAATGAAATAGATTCACATGTGGATTTGATTAAAGTTTAGCGTGGAACCTTTGATGCAGGGGTGAAGACAACGCTACATCATCACGCAGCTGAGACAGACCACGTGGCCATTGCAAAGCTCTCACCACAAGTGATGGCTTTCAGGATCAATGAAGTTTTTTCGTCTATCTGTTTTGTAGTTTCTATTTAGTGGGGGTTGGTTGGGTGGAGGGGCACAGCATGCAGTGTCTAGGATCAGTTCTGTGGGTCTATGGTGTCTATAACGCGTGCAAAGAAAGTATATTTCTCACTGCACGATCTACAGGGCCCACAAATTGGCTTTATATACAACTACCACTGTCAAGAAAATTAAAACTCACAGTATTTTTATACATGGTTGATTTCAGCACCTAGTGAAGCTAAGGGTCCTCTACTCCAAGAATCAGGCTTTGGAATTCCTCCCTGCCACTCCCAGCCTTCCACCTTAACAATCACATAGTTGGTCCACTCCTGCTGGCATAATAATATTTATTCTGAATTAGTTAATCTTACCAACTCACTCGTACTTGCTGATCCCATTCCCAAATCAAAGTGCTGTAATGCCAAATCCTGAAGTCGCGGTTTCATTTCTGAAACTGAACAAAACATGCAATTCAAGCACATGTCAAAAAATGTAGCAAAATGATGCCATGTAGTTAAGAGTACATCTCTGTGGTTCTCAAAGTCCAAAGAGTCCCACACTAAAGAAAAGATTCGGAGAGTGGAAAACTGTGAGTATCTTGGCAATTCTACACTAGGTTTTGTTTTTGTTTTTGAGCAGACCTAATAATGTTTGGGGAACCAGGTTATTGAACAAATTATTGAACAGGTCACCGTCAAGAACTGCAAGGCACTCCCTGCTGTACTATCATTCACATCCAAACTATTATGGTCTTACTTATTCAAAAGCCATGGAAGCAAATTATAGGATCATTCTGTGACTGACAGTCCAGAGGAATGAAGAGCAGCGTGAGTGCGGCACAGACCCAAGGATCCAGGAGACCAAGGCCCCGGTCTCAGCAACGTGTTTCATACATGCTCAGGTCACCCATACACTGCACAGGACCTGAGCCAGGAAGGGCCCTCAGACACTCACCTGCACACACACCTCTCTTCCCCGAACTCAGGGCTCCTCCTTCCAGCCAGGAGATCACCGCAGGCTTCATCCCAGAGTGTCCTGCCCCGACAGAGACAGAGGCATGGATAAGTGACAGGGAAAACGTGAAAGGTAAATACCCATGTTTTCCTGATATAACTGTGCAAATATCTGAAAGGCATAAACAGAATGTCCATTTCCAAAATGCCACATATTTCTAGTCATTCGAGAGGTAAGACCCAGGAAAATACCACAAATACTCTAGACATGGCCTTGTGTATGGCCGACAGGGGGGTTGATCAGCTCAGTATGTTGTTGGTTTTTGTCTTGTTTGGGGTCTCACCTGGCAATGATCAGAGGTGATTCCTGACTCTGTATTCAGAAATTACTGCTGCTGGTGCTGGGGGATGATATGGGATGCCGGGGATTTTACCCACGGTGTGCCGCTTGCAAGAAAATCACTTTCCTCCCTGTACTGTCTTTCTAGGCCCAGCAGCACATGGAGTTTCCTGACCACCTCACGAACTCATCATGGATTTCAGTAAAACTAAGTGCATAATAAATATGGAAATGGCCAAGGCTGGTAAGAGACCCTTATTTTTTTAAGCTAAAAAATGTATCCAGAAAGAGAGCACTGCAGGAGTTTCTCACGGCCAATCCAGTTGCAATACCTGATATCATCTAGGGTCCCTCATGCCAGCCAGGAGTGATTCCTGAGTGCAGAGTACAGGAGCAAATCCTAAGTCCTGCGGAAGTCTCACAAGAACCATTAGAAGTAAATCCAAGTACTGAAATAGGGCAGCGAGTAATGAGTTGAGAGACGAGATAGCAAATCCTGTGGTGAGGCACCAACATTTTAAGTTGCCAAGTCCACGGTACCCCATGGCCCCTGAGCACTCTTAGGAGTCATCCGTTAGCACAGAGCCAGGAGAATTGTGGACTGTGCCTCACAAACAAAGGCAACAGCAAAACCAATTAAACACACAAAAATTCGTGTAGTACACAAAGTAAATTGATTCACCAATGGATGGAACTATTTAAAGGGACCTGGGCGATAACTGGGCAGATAGGGATCTTCCCATGGGCACAGTTGAAACGGGTTGATCTGAATCACCCCATAGAGTACCGCTACCCCACAAGAATGATTTCTGAGGACAAAGATGAGAGGAAGCCCTGAGTATATATAGGTGAACCCTAAAAATAAACCAGGGAGGGAACAGCTACTGCGCGGCTGTCCAACATCCCAACCTGTCACAGAGCTACTGTTGGACACACAGCTGCCGCCCAACCCCAGGGAGCACACGTGGGTCTTTTCAGACAAAGTTGGCTCCACACTGTTCTCACCGACAGCCTGCAGATGCTGGTAGGTCTCCAGCAACACGTCCCTGTAGAGCTTCTGCTGAGAGGTCGCCAAGTATGACCATTCCTCCGGGGTGAAGTTCACAGCCACGTCATGGAAGGTCACTGCGTCCTGATTCAGCACACAGGAAGGGTGGGAGTCAGAGTCTATCTTAGCCTCATTCCCACTACTCTGAGGCCAGGTCCCAGGGTCCTATATTGTCGCTTGTCCTCTCCCCTCCGAATGAACAGCCTCCATACACACGCATGACTGACGGGTCCCAGAAATCACATAAGTCAGCTAGTTCTGCTAAAGTGGGAGGACGTTATACAGAAGGTTCTTGGATGTATCTGCCTTTCCTGGTAACCCCAGGACCAATTTGTGCACCACTGGTCCAGTGAGCACTGTAGAGAGGATCACCTGAACACAGACTTGTACGATCCAAAAGACTATCCCTGGGTGTAGCAAAAACCACTGCACGCTCACCGCTGCACTCCCACAGCACATGACCACTAGGATTGAGAACTCGACAGTCCATATAGACAACTACTCAGAGCAGTGCATGGCATGTGTGCCTGTAGGAACTCACTGCTCAGGACTGCCCCAAATCCCGCTCAAAGAAGGTAGAAGTTTCTGGACCCCAACATCTCTGCTGGCCTCAGAGATCCTTGGCTCTTTCTCCTTGGGATCAGCGCATGCCCAGAAATCCACACAAAAAATTATGTGAATGTAAGACTATATGACTGAGCAGGTAGTCTCTCCAAAGTAGGAAGGACAAAACAAGAGAAAAGCAAGTCTGGGGGCCCAAGTCACTGTAGTTTCCAGGGCGCAAACAGGGCCAGTACACCCCAGGGTGCTCTGAGGCCAGTCAGTTGTGAATCCAGAGCACACAGTCAAGAGGACAGCTGATGACAAAAACAATGCAAAAGAAACCAAAGCAGCAGGTTGGCATAACAGGACAGCTGTTCCAGGGAGAGCATGTAGGACTGGCGATCCTCAACATCCCATATGGTCCCACAAGCACTGCCAGGGGCAATGCCAGAGTGCAGCACAAGGAATGATTGCAAGAATTCTTGCTCTGCTACCCCAAATAAAACAGAAAACCCAAGATGAAACCTTTGGACCTCCAGCATCCCATTGGTCACCTAGACCTGTCAGGAATGAACATTGAGCACTGAGCTTTGAGTACTCCTCATGCACCACTGGGTTGGCCCCAAAGCCAAATAAAACAAAACAAACATACACAAAAGCAGCTTCAAACAGCAGAATGGGACGATCCGATCGGAAGTCTCATCTTGGAATCCATCCAAAAGAAATCCAAATAGATGGCCCTGGAAGCCGGGGCACTCCTGGTACTATCTCATGTCATTCTATCCATCTACTCCTACCTGGGGACGGTTTTTCAGAAGCCGCGTCACCATCTTCTCCTATCACTGTCGTTCTGAGGATCCGCAGGAGGCTCCGTGCAAAGAACTGGAGAAGTAAGAACAGTGAGCACCAGAGAGCAGCACCTCCTCACACTCCTGAGCTCAGACCAGCCACACCCTCGGGCACAGCCTCACAATTCCACCTCTGGGAGACAATGGCAGAGGCTCCTGTCTCCGCTGGGAATGCAAATTTTGTTGGCATCTGTGCTGCACTTCAGGAGAGGAGACTGGGCCCAGGCTACAGGGGAGGAAAAGACAGCCTTCTCTGATCCCCGGATTCCTCTCTGTCTCCCACAGGAAAGTCCCTGTGGGCCCTTCCAGGGGCCGACTCTCAGCCCAGGAGTTCCCGAATACTAGCGCCCCCCTGCAGGCTGGCAGCAGTGCTGCCCCATGGGAACCGTAGCCTGGAATGTGGCTCCACCATGTGACTTAGAGTGAACAAACCTTCGACACTCACTTGCAGGGTGGATAAGGACATGCACCTGGGCAATCTGTCCTTGGGGACCTCAGTATTTACCACAATGGCAGGTGTCGTTTGCTCAGGGAGAGATGAAGAGTCAGGCGTGCTTTGCAGCTTGATGTGAGGGACCTGAAACTCATGAACCAGAAAAAGATACACGGGTATTGTGGTTAGAAGGCAATAATGTGAACTGGGTGCTTGACTAGATGAACCAATCAATCCTCTGTATCCCCTATGGCCCCCAGCAGCGCCAGGGATAATACCTGAGCTTAGACACTCGAGTAACTCATGAGCATCTCCGCGTACTTGCTCTCTCTCCCCCCTAAAATATAAAGAACCAAAAATAGCCCCCGAAATACATTTTCATTGGCAAACCTCTGCCACCTGCAGGCCCCCTCCCCCCCGCCCCATATACCCCGCATGATCGCGGTTATCACGGCAGACAAGGAAGATGACCAGTAACAGGTCTCCTGCAATTAGGTGGAGGGGCTGAAGCTCTGCTCCTCAAATCTGGAGATTCTACAGAAGCGAGCTTAGGGCCAATGGTTCAAACATGGGACTGCTGGACGATTGGAATAGCCAAGCCCTCAGATGATTCCCGCATTCACCCACTGTTGCCCTATCCCAGAGCTGGAGACAATCATGGCGAAAGAGGCACCCCAGAATCACAAACTCACAACTGTCACTCCTGAACCCTGAGACAGCCCCCACCGCACCCCCAAAGCTCTGCGTCCCCCTAAAACCTCCATCACACCTCACGATCCACCTTGATGTTGACGAACAAGTGAAAAACCAGCGCAAAAGTGCCCCCCAAGTTGGCTCGGCCCCTCGGCTCAGAGTGTGGAAATGGGAAGGCGCAGGTTGCTCACAGGAGGTTGCTCGAATCCTGCAACTAAATCCTTCTTCAGAGTCCCCCTTCCAGGATGGGGAGCAAATATACTTGTCCTTTGCCAAGTGAGCCACAGCCCCAGTGTCTGAGTCAGGAATGGAAAATGAACCATGACATTTATGACATCACTTATGACATCACGTCCATTTCAATTAGGTACCTTAAAGAGCCAGAGTCTAAGCACTGAGAACCTTTTTGCCACCCAGGTGAATCTGTGCTGCAAGGGGGATGGACTCGAATAGAGGAGTGGAGAGGCAAATGCTGGACTGTTCGGTCACACACTGTGGGATTGGGGGTAAGGAGAAGTCCCCTGATCCTGCAGTTGTCAACTAACATCGAATCAATGTTATCTAAACACAGAATGTTACCCTGACTCCTGTCAAATGATCCCCGAGCTCAGAGACAAGAGTAAACACTGAGCACTGTAGGCTGCGGTGAAAAATATAACAAGAAAAAAGGCAAATTCTACCGAAGGGGGGAAAAATGATGTACAAAGACAAATTTGAGAGTGAAACATTAAAAGACTCAAATTTCTGGTCCTTAAAACTTCCCTATCCTTGGGGCTGGAGAGACAGCACAGCGGGTAGTGTGTTTGCCTTGCACGCGACCAACCCAGGTTCGATTTCCAGCATCCCATGTGGTCCCCTGAGCACTCGTCAGTGCAAAGCCAAGAGTAATTCCTGTGCATCGCCAGGTGTGACCCAAAAAAGAAAAAAAAATCCCCTATTTTTGATCTATCCTTCCTACAGAAACTCACAGTTTCTTCTGAATCCCTATTGTTCTTTCACCATTGTTTGTGCATATATATTTGTATATATAACTGTGACTTTGTGTGATTTTTGTTTTGGGGCCACAACCGGCAGATTCAGTGCTTACTCCTAGCTCTATACGCAGGAATCACTCTGGTACAGACATTATGGGAAGCAGGGGATAGAATTTGGGTCGATTGCTTGGATGGTTAAATTCGTACTCACTGTACTATGGCTACAGCCCTAAGTAAATGTGCTTCTACCACACCCAGTGAGATTTCTGAGCAAATGTCCTGACTCCTGGAAAACCAAAACTTTCTTGCTTAAAAAAACAAAACCCTCTACCCTGGTTGGATTCTAGTTCTAAACAATTTAGGTTTAATATTGGTTCATCGTTTCTCATCTGCTACAAGGTGCTGAGGCTAACTGAGTAATAACCATCACAATCACTCCCATTTCCTTAGTATTCATCTTTAACTTCCCTGTGCTCTGCTTCCCCTATACATTATTCACCCATTTCCCATAACCACAACCTGTGAATTGTAAAGTCAGATTCTTCAGAGATCTCTGGATTTTGTATTTGTAAATAAAATGTTGACTTTCTCTTTCCTTTATATCCTCTAGAGTTTACGTTAGAAAAAAAATATCCTTTTTTGCTCCTGGACAAGGACCAGTGCAGTCCCAGGTTGGGAAGATTGTGCTGGGAGGATTGGGATGGCCATGCCCCCAGCCCTCAGCTTTGTATATAAAAAGGAAGGCAATATTATGCTTTTGTAACTTCAGAGTTAATTGACTGCAGACACTATATACTCCTGGGCATTGTCATGTTTATGAGACTTAAACCTCAGCTCCCCTTTATTCTTCGCACCCCAAAAGCAAGAGACTAAATGGACACAGGATAGATGTGAGCTATCCTGGCATTGAAAAGGAACAGGTAAGCACCATAACAAATTCCATTATGTTCCAAACATGAGCAACTGAATAAGGATCCTTCTGTGCTTAGGATGGACTAACCTGTCCTGGGGAGTGTAGTCTGGGAGCTATAGGAGACACCCTATAAACTTAATATACCTCTTACTGTGTCCATTCAAAATGAACAGAAAGAGTAAGTGTAAATTTAAGATGACTGTTTCAATGAATATTAACTAAGCAAAGAAAAAAATATGTCCTTAGAGAAAATCCTGCCCTTGAGCCCTTGAGCTGATCTCTCCTTCAAGTTAGATTTTTGTCCTAGAAGTTTCCCCTGAGGGAAGGGCTTTACATCCTTTGATTGTACAACCACATCTCTGTGTATTTGCTACCCATAACTCTGTGGGATGGGCTGGAGAATAAAGGCTGTGGAAGACAGGTCAGGAGAGGGAATGAGGAGCAGTGGGAGACTGGTATAGGTACATAGGAGAACGGAATAAAGAGCAACTCATCACTGTGAGTCCACAACGTATAATGTGGGGGTGCGGTGAGGTGTTGGTAGCCCAGCGCTCCCTCCACAACTCTGGAACCCTTCCCAACAGAGACAGAGTGAAAGGAAGACAGGAAATCACATCCTGATGGTAAAAGTGACCTGTTTATTGCAGAACAGCTACCATACTTTTAGAACATCTGAGGGGGCATGAGGTAAGGACATAGGAATAACTGATCATTTACGCAGATAAATATTTGGCAGAGGAAATTCTCATGGGGGAGATTCACCTAAGGAGACACTCTGTCTCTTATCTTTTCCTCTAGTTGTATAAGTTATCAACACTTGTAGTTGTTTGGATAAAGACAGTAAGAGACAAAGATGACAAAACTTAATTCTCTGGGCTTTGACAGCAAATAAGGCTTTTTTTTTCTTTTTTGGGTCACACCCGGTGATACAAGGGGATACTCCTAGCTCTGCGCTCAGGAGTTACTCCTGGCACTTCTCAGGGTACCATAAGGGATGTTGGAAATCAAACCCAGGTCGGCTGCCTGCAAGGCAAACACACTACCCGCTGTGCTATCTCTCCAGCCCCCAGAGCATATAAAGCTTTTAACACTTACTTCTATGGGCTCTGAGAGCAAGCAAGGCTCTTACTGTAAATCCCAGACTAAGTCTTCAGGCCAGTTCAGCTTGTCCTTCCCCATGGGGGTCCTATCTCTAACGTTGTAACAGTTTGCATCAAGACCATGCATACGTGCATTCTAGAATGTTCCATTCCGAAGCCAGGGTAGTTTTCCCACTTGCCCCGGGTCCATCCAAGTCCCACGGCAGAACCTCCCTTTTGGTGTGTTAGGAGCTACAGAAACTGAAGCTCGAGTCAAGTAATTATGACCAAGCAATTATGCCCAGGAGTGGATATACTTGAGTCCATCAACTCCCAAATATTAGGAGTATAAGCATCGATGGTCTTTCTGTGTTTAACCAAAGAACAGTGCTGTAGAGTAAAAACATAAAAAACTATAGGGGAAACAGGAAAGCAGGTACAAATACACAGCCACTTCAACTACAAAGCAGTACAAATACAAAGTTGAGAATTACCAGAAAGTTATGGTTTATAAGTAATCAAGACTGACCTGGGGAACTGAGACAACGCGAGGGAACTGTTACATACAAAGGAAATGTTAAAGATAAACTTTAACTAAATTAGAGATGTTAGCAAGGACATGATAAGCTTCTCTGGAAGAAGGAAAAGGGGCAATTCATATCTGAAGCCTAAAACACTGTGGGTTAATATCCAGCAGATCACCAAGAGCCTGGGCCCGTTTCCTTCTTCGATCCTCTGTCACCCTTCACCGGCCAGGGTGGGGAGACCAATCATGGCCACCAAAGGCACACAGCGCATGCCCATACATTACTGGAACACAACTCTCAGTACTCAGTGCAATAGCCGAGTTTTGCCTGCTCAGGGAGAGAGGAAGAGTCGTGGTGCAATTTTCAACTTGATTTTAGGATACAGAAATCCTACGTTAGAAAAAAACAACAATGTGGAGTCAGAGATAGTAAGCTGGGAGGGGCAATTCCCATGCTGACCCAGATCGATATTCGGCATCTCACATGAACCATAAAGAACTTAAAAAAAAAAGTATTCCAGAGTGCTGCTCCTGAAGTAAGCCCCGAGCTTCCACAGAAGCGCCCAAAATACAACCAAAATAGCCCCAAAGTAAATTTTCATTTGCAAATCGCAACCATCCCTAGAACCACGCCCACAGGATGGTCTGGACATCAAGGCTACTAATGAATAGTGACTGAGGGCTACAGTGTTATTTGCCATTTGGGAGCTGCCCCTCCCGCCACTCAAAAATGAACAGGCCTTTTATAGTTTTGGAGGAATCAATGGCGATATGGACGAGAAACTAATGACTCTGCGCTGAGGCACCCGTCCTGGTGGAGCTCGGAGATCGAACTTGGGTGGGCCTGATGCAAAGCAAACACCCTAACCTCTGTTCTATCTCTCCAGTCCTCTAAGAGAATTTGAAGGTTCTACAGCACTGAGGTCAGGGCGAAAGCGTCCAGGACAGCGCCCAGCACAGTCCCGTGCTGGGAGGGTCAGGACCGCCCAGCCTTGATGCTGTGTAGCCACCACGCTCAGCCTCGCACCCACCTGCCACTGCCTTACGGCGCAGCTGAAGGCGACTGTGGCTGCAGGGGATCCCCAGAACCATGGACTCACGCCCGTGACCCCTGCGCCCCTTTACAGCCCCCACTGCACTCACCAAAGCTCCGCGTCCCCCACAAAACCCTGGCGTGCCTCAGGAACCACCTGGATATCGGTTGAAAAAGGAGCGGAAAAGTGTCCTTAGAGCTGGCTTGGCCCCGCCCCTCACAGTGTGGAGACTGGGATGCGCAGGGCGGGGCACTCACGGGAGGCCGCTAGTGTCCTGCCAGGAGACCGGCCTTCACAGACCCCTTCCACGCGGGACAGCCACTTCACCCGTCACCTGCACAACAAATGGAGGCTGATCAAGCTTCTTGCAAGCAAACACCTAAATGCCATGCTGTGATGTCACTTTCGCTTCTGCAAGCATCCTTAAAGGGTCAAGCACCAGCTCCGCAGAGAACTAGAAAAATGCAGGTAAATGTGTAAGGCTGGTTGGCTGGAGCGATAGCACAGTGGATAGGCGGTTTGCTTTCTACACAGCTTACCCAGGTTCAACATCTGGATTCTATATGGTCCCCCAAGCAGGGCCAGAAGTGCAGAAGAGCCAGGAGAAACCCCTGAGTACTGCTGGGTGTGACCCAAAAAGAAAAAAAAAGTGTACTGCACGTGGAATGGGCTCACATAAAGGACTGAGAAGTGGTGGCTAGAGAGCTCAGTCACAAAGTGGGGGTCTGGAGAGGAAGTCCCCTGATCCTGTATTGCACAGTGACTCTGAAGCCTGCCCTGGAGATGCAGATAGGAACTGCTCTAGAAACAACCCAGAGAGCCAGAGAGACACTGGAACTGGAGGAAAGGCTTCTACCCCTTAACAACACCAGAGCAGTGGACTCATGCCTACAAGAAAAACCCTAGGAGGCAGTTTCAGAAACAATATTTCAAACCAACAGTGGCCCGAGGGGTAGTATAGTGTGTTGGGCACTTGTCATGAACTCGGTCAACCTGAATTCAGTCCCTGACATCCCCAATAGTGGCATGGGAACCACCAGAAGTAACCCTTAAGAACTGTCAGGTTTTCACCAACACACATTCTAGAGGAAAAGGGAGCTCAGATAGAGAACGGAGCACCAAATAAAGGTAGTTGGGAGGATCCTCCCAGGATGGGAGAAGCATGCTGAAAGTAGACTATAGACCAAACATGATTGCCACTCAATGCCTCTTTTGCAAACCACAACACCAAAAGGAGAGAGAGTACTAAAGGGAATGCCCTGCCACAGAGGCAGGGTGGGATAGGGGGAATGGGGGTGGGAGGGATACTGGGACCCGTGGTGGTGGAAAATGGGCAATTGTGGAGGGATAGATATTTGATCATTGCATAATTGAAATCCAAGCAGAAAAATTTGTAAGTCTACAACTGTACCTCATGGTGTTTCACTAATAAAATTTTTTAAAAAAATACATAATTAAGTACATAAAACACCGCGTACAGAACAACCCCCAGCATGGAGCCATGCATGGGGCTAACAGGCAGCAAAGCACACTGGTCACTTTGCGTACTGGCTTGGCCTTTTGCACAGATCTACATGGTATTTAACATTTTGGTGTATAATAGATTGTTAGGATTTTACTGCTTCCAAAATGTTAAGTCTCAAAACATTTACCCTCAGTATTTGTGTAAATCAAATGGAAAACTGCATACAATGAGTGCAGATATGCTACAGCGAGTGAAGTTCTTCCTTGCATGTGGCTCTACCTGGACACAAATTATGGACAGCACTGCGGGATGTGGCTCCCAGAACATAACACAGAAGGGGATGAAGAATGGAGGTTTGGCTGTCTATCCAATGTCAAGAGTTCACCTCAGCATCCTGGTTTATCTCTGCCATGATCCTCTGCAAACCAGGGCCTCTGAGCCACGTCAGAGTCACAGCAAAGAATGAAACCATGGTGAGTCTTGACAGTACCCAGCAAAATGCAATGTCTGTACCTATTTACTTCTTATTTAATTCCTTCCACCTTGCTTTATCACTAAGAACCATTATTTACCAGTTAACATACTGGGAAGTCCACATGCCAGGACATTGTCATAACCATGGTGCAGGGGATAATCAGCAAGTACCGTTCAGTTGTGGTACTATTATCACAGGAAGCTTTCACACGTAGCAGGATTATTTCCTTCCTTATAGTCCTTTTGTATCAACCCGCCACCCACTTGTTGAAACTAAATTGTTTTACCTCAGGGCCCTGTTCTGACGCTGGCCATTGTTATTATGGAAGTGACTGATCCAGCATAACTTTTATACTTACTAAAGCTTGAGGGAACATGAAGGCCTTCCTATATTCCTTACTTACAGGATATTTTCCAGGATTCTCTTTAAAGTCGCAGGTGCGAATAATGCACTTTCCATTTTCTTACATAAATATATATATTCTTACATATATATATAAATATGTGTATTTATATATAGCTTCTCTCCATTGTGAATTCTCCTATGCATAAGGCCCGAGGATCCAGGACAGTCCTTCCCACACTCCGACAGATATAAGGTTTCACTGCAAAATGACTTTTCACATGCGCAGTAAGGGCTGAAGACAAACTGAACACCTTTCCACATTTCTTACACATATGAGGTTTCTCTGCATTGTGAATTTTCCTGTTCAGAAAGCTATGCCAATTGCATCAAAATTTCCTGCAATCATTTCATATATAAGGCCTCAATCCAGGATAAATTTTTCTCACACAGCAAAGCTTGAGGATTGAGTAAAAATCTTCCCACACCCCTACATATGTTTTCTTCGAGTATGAATTTTCCTATGTTTAAATAGGAGTTAGGGGAAAGTGAAGGCTTTGCCAACGCCTTTAAAACATAAGGTTTGTCTCCAGTATGAAAATTTCAGTGTCACAAAGGGACTGTGAAATAAGCAAAGGCCTTGCCACACTCCTTACATGTATATATATACATATATATATATTTATGTATATGTATATATTTATATATGTATATATGGATTCAATGCAATGTGCGTTTTCTTATGGACAACAAAGTTTGAATAGTAAGTGAAGACCCTACCACAGTACCACAGTAGTGACACGAATAGTATTTTATTCCCCTGTATGAACTTTCCTATGCTCAGAAAGACCTGAGAAGAAATGAAAGGCCTTTACATCTACCTCTCATATATAAGGGTTTTCTACGAAACAGAAATGATAAAAACTACGATTTCAGGAATAAGCAAATGCCTTCCAACTTTGCTCACAAGTATAAATTATCTCTCCAGTGTGAGTTTTTCTGTGTACTAAGGCTTGTGGAATAAGCAAAGACTTTCACTCTGTATATGCATATGGTTTCTTTCCAGTGTGACTTTTTCTGTGCATACTAAGATGTAGGAGTCAGAGAAATGCCACAGCACATTCCTTACATGCATACGGACTCTCCAGTATGAAATCTCCTGTGTATAAGGTATGAGGATCCATCAAAGGCCTTCCCACAGTCCTTACACTTAAACGGTTTCTCTCCTGTGTGGATGTTCACATAGTCCCACCCGGGTGATGCTGGACTGAAACTTTGTCCTCAGTACTTACATTTCTGGGGATTCTGTCCAATATGGGCTTCTATGGGAAAGTGATGGTGCTGAGGACATGGGAAGAGTGATCTTCTGATCACCCTCAGAAGACATCCCACCTGTCTCGGCATCCCTGTGGGGATGAGGGCCAAATTGCTCACTTGAGCCTTTATCACAGTGTGCAGGAAGAGACATTCCACCAGGGATGGCTGTTGCCATGTAGAAGAACAGAGGATTCAAATTATTAGTCTATGCCATGAGAGTTTTCAGGTCAAAAGAACTCAAGCTCTGCAGGTAGGTAGCTGGTAGGGTAAAGGACAATGAGGTTCTTGCGGAAGTGATAAATCCAGATGGGAATGAAAGCGGTGACTCCAAAGCCAACCCTGGGGATTCAGAGAGGAACTGGCCTAGTAGAAACCCAGAGAGCTGGAGACATGGATGGAACAGGAGCAAATGCTGGTAAGAACATCAGTGAGCATGGTCCGGCCCATGCTCTACCCCTTGACAACACGCGAGCAGTGGACTCTCAGCTACAAAGAAAACCGCAGAAGGCAGTTTCAGAAACATGATTTCAAACTGAGAGTATCAGGCTAGTACAGTGTGTTGCATGCAGTCAATCTAGGTACAATGTCCAGAATTCCAAGTGGTCCCCTGAGCACCATCTGACTCATAGATGGATGGAATTTTGGTCTATCCAATCACGAATGTTTCCTTTTTTTTACCTCTAATATTAGTGAAGTGACATGGGTGGGATCGAGGAATGTGACCAACCTTGTGAGTAATCACAGGTAAACGGAATGGTATGCTGGGATGTGGGGAGCTTGGGACCTGACCCATAATCTCAGTTATAAAAGATTTCATCAAGACGCCCCTTTCATCCTTTCAAACGACATTCTGTGCACAGTTACGTGCATCTAAACTCTCCAATTGAGACCAGAGCAACTGTAGATTGGGATAGGGTGTTGCCTGCACATGGCCAACCAAGGTTCTATCCCCAGGATCCTGTAGAGTCTCCCGGAGCACCATCAGAAATAATACCTGAGTGCAGAGCCAGGAGAAACCACTGAGGATCACCAGGTATTGTAGCATAACAGTGGTCTGCCCTTGCTCCCTGGCCTGGGAGAACTTATGTTTGTTGATTGCCCATAACCTTGTCCCCTGGTCAGACTTTGACTTGTAAATATTGTCTTTCTCTTCTCCTTAATGTCTTTTGCATGGTTAGCTATTTCAGAGCAATTGCTTTTTGTATGGATACAGGAAGACAGTTAGAAAGACAAGCCTGAGCTTGAGAGTTGATGGTCTCCAGATAATATTACCTCCTGGACACCTACTCCCTTGACTGAAGCCTCAATTGCCCTTACTCCCTCGGTCCTCAGAAGAGGGATCCGATGACTGACTAGATGGACCCAGGGCAAGGGGTGAGCTAGCTACCCTGGCATCGAAACGAACGTGGACAAAGTACCAAAACACAAAGTGAACTTTGGGGGGCTGGAGTGATAGCACAGCTGTTAGGGTGTTTACCTTGGACACGACCACTGCAGGTTTTATTCCCAGCATCCCAAATGGTCCCCAAGAACCGCCAGGAGTAATTCCTGAATTCATGAGCCAAGAATAACCCCTGTGCATCACTGGGGGTGACCGAAAAACTAAAAAAAAAAAGGGGAATTGTGTAGTTAATCAGAAAAAAGAACACAACTTTCTCGACTTAGCAAAGAATCATTTTTATGAAGGCTACAGAGATAGCACAGAGCACGAGTTGCTTGTCTGGCACATAGTGACCAGGGTTCAATCCCTATCACTTCACAGGGTCCCCAAACCTAGCATTATCAATGAGAACAGAGCCGGGGTAAACTCTAATCTCCATTGGGTGAAGCCAACCAAAAATAAATCAATAAATTTAGGTGCCAGAACTATAGTCTGGTAGGGTACTGGCCTTGTACACAGCTGACCTGTATATCCCGGCACCACACTGAGTACCGTTTGGTACCTTTTGGCAGCAAACACAGGGCATGACTATATATATATATATATATATATATATATATATATATATATATATGTAAAGGTAAAGGCCCTCCCGTTGATCGTCGATTTGCTCGAGCGGGCCCAGTAACGTCTCCATTGGAGACTTTGTTGTTACTGTGTCTGGCATATCGAATACTCTCGGTAGCTTGCCGTGCTCTCCGAGAGGGGCGGAGGAATCGAACTCGGGTTCGCCATCTTGGCCGCTTGTAAGGCGAACGTCCTACCGCTGTGCTATCGCTCCAGCCCTAAATGTATATATATATACAGTAAAGTAAAGGCCCTCCCATTGGTCATCGATTTGCTCGAGCGGGCCCAGTAACGTCTCCATTGGAGACTTTGTTGTTACTGTGTCTGGCATATCGAATACTCTCGGTAGCTTGACGTATATTATATATGTGTGTATGTGTGTATATCTATATCTACATCTATATCTATATATTTAATTTGTTCACAAGTCAACCTCCACCAACCAGTTTTATAGAATGCAGGCTTGGATTTTGCTACAGGTGGCAGAACTTTGAGCTTACCTGAGTAGTTCTTGGGGAATACTGCGTTGTACAGGAGAGTGTACCATGGCAGATTGCATGCAAGGACAGGTCCTGCATTCCTGGCCTATCTCTGTCTGCAGGAATTCAAATCCTATATAAATAATATGAACCTTGTGAGAAAGATACAGGCATGGGGCAGGGATGAGGCCCAGCTGGTAGATAGTTGTTAGGGCAGGGTTGCTGGCACCTGGGGCCTCCTGGTGCAAACCTGAGCCAGAAGTACAGGCTGCAATTTCAAAGGTTTGCAGCGGCCCGGAAGAGCTGAGACTGAGTGGGAGGGGACTTGTCCTGAACGCAAAAGACTTAACTTCACAACCTGAATTGCCAAGGAGTGATCCCGGAGCACTGCTGGCTTTGGCAAAATCCTGCATAGCCAAACCGCCTCCTGCCCAAATAAAGGCAATGAGGAGTTAATTGCCAACAGAAGAGGTGTGAAATCTAGTAATATATTCTCAACTGTCAGTCCTCTGGGTTTGTTGTTTTGTGTTGGGATCACATCCAGAAATGCTCAGGTCTTACAGGCCAGGTTTTAAGACTATGAATTGAGTCCTATGGGTACGTGATTTTATAAAAGAAAAAGAGGATGAAAAATTAGAGGATGAAAAATTATACTTGGAGCCAGAGTGATAGTACAGTTGACAGGGCATATGTTTGGTCCCCGGCATCACATACAGTGCCACAAGCACTCCTAGGAGTGATTCCTAAGTGCCAAGCAAGAAATAACACCTGAGCATTACCGCTGTGTCCCCAAAAGAAAAAAGAAAAAAAAGAAAAGAAAAATTAAATTTAGCCCAAACGAGATTTTCAAGTCCATAATTTTGCTCAGAGCCTCCAACTCCTTCATTTTCCCCTAACAGCCATCTGTTGAAAGGGCTCAAGAAATTTCACGTGTGATGAAGCCAAGAGGGGTAACATAAGAATTATTGGAGTCCCAGAGGTACAGGAAGAAAACCTTGATGAAGAAGAAACTGTCAAAGACATCATTGCTACAACGTTTCCAGAGCTGAAGAAAACTTGTGACCATATTCAGGAGGCCTGAAGGGTACCAGCTAGAAGAAATCCGAATAAAAATACCCCAAGACACATTCTGATCAAAATGACCAAAACCTTAGACAGAGACAAAATTCTGAAAGCAGCAAGATCGAAGAAAGAAATCTCTTACAAAGGAGCATCCTTAAAATTCACAGCTGATTTTTCTGATGAAACCCTTATGGCCCGAAAACAGTGGTGGAACATAGTGAAAAAACTCAATGAAATAAATGCCTCCCCCAAAATACTTTACCCAGCAACTCTCTCATTCATAATAGAAGGAACAACACACAGTTTCACAGACAAACAACAGCTCAGGAACTTCATAGACTCAAAACCGTGGTTACAAGATCAACTAAATGGGCTACTTTAAGGCAAGAAAGGCCCCTCAAATACACCAAATTTCAACAGAACAATAGGACAAAATCCCGTAACAATAATCTCTCTCAATGTCAATGGGCTAAACGCACCAATTAAAAGACATAGAGTGGCAGGATGGATTAGAAAATTGAACCCAATATTCTGCTGCCTGCAAGAAACACATTTCAATAGTCAAAGCAAACACAGACTCAGAGTCAAAGGCTGGAAAACAATCCTACAGGCAAACAGCTCCCATAAAAAAGCTGGGGTAGCCATCCTAATATCAGACCACATCGATTTCAGAGTGAGGAAGGTCATAAGAGAGAGTGAAGGTCATTTCTTATTGATCAAATTATCTGTACAACAGGAAGAACTTACAATAATAAATGTATATGCACCTAATGAGAGACCAGCAAAGTTCTTAAAACAACTACTTATAGATTTGGAAAAAGACATCAACATCAACACAATACTAGTGGGAGACTTCAACACTGCTTTGTCACCTCTTGATAGATAAACCAGACTCAAGCTTAGAAAGGACATACTTCATCTGAGGGAAACAATGGAAGAAAGGGACTTAGTAGATATATACAGGACACTTCATCCACAAAAAGCTGAATATACATTCTTCTCAACCGTACATGGAACATTCTCCAAGATAGATCACATGCTGAGCCACAAAACATGCCTCCAAAAAATTAAGAAGATAGAGATTGTATCGACAATCTTCTCAGACCATAATGCGCTGAAATTAGAAGTAAATCACATACAAAAACAGAAAACTAAATCAAACACCTGGAAATTAAACAGTGCTCTACTGAACGAGTGGCTTAGGAAATCAAAGAGGAAATCAAAAGATTCCTAGAAACGAATGAAAATGAGAACACGAGTTACCAAAACTTATGGGACACAGCAAAAGCTGTGTTAAGAGGAAAGTTTATAGCTTTACAAGCATTCCTCAGGAAGGAGGAGCGAGCACACATAAGTAACCTAACCTCACAGCTTAAGAGCTTGGAGAAGGACCAAAAAAAGGAGCACAACACGAACAGGAGAAAGGAAATAATAAAACTCAGAGCAGAGATTGACGAGATGGAAACCCAAAAAACAATCCGAAAGATCAATGAAACCAAGAGCTGGTTCTTTGAGAAAATTAACAAGATTGATAAGCCTCTAGCAAAACTCACAAAGAAAGGGAGAGAGAAAACCCTAATAAACCGAATCAGAAATGAAAAGGGGGTCATTACAACAGAAACTACAGAAATTCAAAGGATCCTCAGGGAGTAATTTGAGAAACTGTATGCCACGGAACATCAAAACCTCGAGGAAATGGATAAATTCCTAGACTCCTACAGACTCCCAAGGCTGAACCAAGAAGACCTGGAATACCTGAACAGACCTATCACCATCAAGGAAATTGAAATGGTAATAAAAAGTCTCCCCAAGAACAAAAGTCCTGGTCCGGATGGATTCACTAGTGAATTCTTCCAAATCTTTAAAGAGGACTTACTCCCAATCCTCTTTAAGCTTTTCCACGAAATTGAAATATCAAAACACTTCCAAACAGTTTCTACGAAGCAAATATCACACTGATATCAAAAGCAGACAGAGATACCACAAAGAAAGAGAATTACAGACCGATATCCCTGATGAACACAGATGCAAAGATCCTCAACAAACTACTAGCAAATAGAATCCAACTACTCATCAAAAAGATCATACACCATGACCAAGTAGGATTCATTCCAGGGATGCAAGGATGGTTCAACATTCGGAAATCAATCAACATAATCCATCATATCAACAAAAGAAAAGATAAAAAGATAAAAAGCATATGATTTTATCAATAGATGCAGAGAAAGCATTTGACAAGATCCAGCACCCCTTTATGATGAAAACCCTAGCCAAAATGGGTATAGAGGGGACCTTCCTCAACATAATTAAAGCCATCTACCACAAGCCTACAGCAACCATCACCCTCAATGGGGAAAAACTGAGAGCCTTCCCTCTAAGATCAGGGACGAGACAAGGATGCCCACTCTCTCCACTGCTGTTCAATATAGTACTGGAAGTACTTGCAATAGCGATTAGGCAAGAAAAAGATATTAAGGGCATTCAGGTAGGAAAGGAAGAAATCAAGCTCTCACTATTCGCAGATGATATGATACTATACTTAGAGAACCCAATAACCTCCACCAAAAAACTCCTAGAAACAATAGACTCGTATAGTAAAGTTGCAGGCTATAAAATCAATACCCAAAAGTCCATGGCTTTCCTATAAGCAAACAGTGAGAGAGAAGAAAGCAACATGAAAAAAACAATCCTGTTCACAATTGTGCCCCAGAAAATCAAGTACTTAGGAATCAGCTTAACTAAGGAAGTAAAGGAGCTGTACAAAGAAAACTACAAAACGCTACTTCAGGAAATAAAAGAGGACATGAGGAAATGGAAAGATATCCCCTGCTCATGGGTCGGGAGACTTAACATTGTCAAAATGGCAATACTACCGAAAGCATTGTATAAATTCAATGCAATCCATATAAGGACACCCACGACATTCTTCAAAGAAATGGAGCAAACACTCCTGAAACTTATATGGAACAATAAGCCCCCACGAATAGCTAAAGCAATTCTTGGGAAAAAGAAAATGGGAGGAATCAACCCCCCGAACTTCAAACTGTACTACAAAGCAGTAATAATTAAAACAGCATGGTACTGGAACAAAGGCAGAACTGCAGACCAATGAAACAGGGTTGAATACACTGACATCTCCCCTAAATCATATGATCATCTAATCTTTGATAAAGGTACAAGTAATGTGAAGTGGAGTAAGGAAAGCCTCTTTAACAAATTGTGCTGGCATCACTGGACGGCTACATGCAAAAAAAAAAAAAATGGGCTCAGAAGTCTGCCTAACACCGTGTACAAAAGTAAGATCAAAATGGATTAAAGACCTCAACATCAGACCAGAAACCATAAGGCACATTGAAGACAAAGTTGGCAAAACCCTCCATGACATTGAAGCTAATGGTATCTTCAAAGATGCCACGCCACTGTCTGAGCAAGTGAAAACAGAGATAGATAAATGGGACTATCTTAAACTAAGATGCTTCTGCACCTCCAAAGAAACAGTGACCAAAATACAAAGACAGTCTACAGAATGGGAAAGGATATTCACCGAATACACATCTGACAAGGGGTTGATATCCAGGATATACAAAATACTGGTTAAACTCCACAAGAAGAAAACATCCAACCCCATCCAAAAATGGGACAATGAAATGAACAGAAACTTTCTCAAAGAAGAAATCCGAATGGCAAAAAAGCACATGAGAAAAAGCTCTACATCATTAATCATCAGGGAGATACAGATCAAAACCACAATGAGATACCATCTCACACCTCAGAGACTGGCCCACATTCAAAAGAACAAAAGCAACCGATGTGGCGAGAAAGGGACACCTCTTCACTGTTGGTGGGAATGTCGACTGGTTCAGCCCTTCTGGAAAACAGTATGGACAATTCTCAAAAAATTAGAAATTGAGCTCCCATTTGACCCAGCAATACCACTCCTAGGAATATATCCCAGAGAGGCAAAAATGTATAGTCGAAGTGACATCTGCACTTGTTTGTTCATTGCAGCACTCTTTACAATAGCCAGAAACTGAAAGAAACCTGAATGCCCAAGAACAGATGACTGGTTAAAGAAACTTTGGTACATCTACACAATGGAGTACTACGTAGCTCTTAGAAAAGATGAAGTCATGAAATTTACATACAAGTGATACTACATGAAAAGTATCATGCTAAGCGAAATGAGTCAGAAAGAGAGGGATAGACATAGAAAGATTGCATTCATCTGGGGGATATAAAGTAACAAAATATGAGATCAATACCCAAGAATAGCTGAGATCAGCACCAGGAGGATTACTCCATAGCTTAGTGGCCAGTCGGGCATTCTAGAGGAAAGGGCAGCTCAGATAGAGAAGGGAACACCAAATAAAGGGTGTTTGGAGGATCCTCCCAGGAGGGGAGATGCATGTCGAAAGTGGTGTTTCACTAATAAAAAAAAATTTAAAAAAAAAGAAATTTCACGTGTATGAACTTTCCACGAAGGTATAAACAGGAGAGAGCACACCAGACTGAAGCAGATGCCAGCCACCTGGAAGCCCAGAGGGCCTTCCCTGGTATCCAGTGTCCACTAGTCCCCTGAGCACAGAGCAGGGCACAGACCTCAAGTACTACCAGGTGTGGCCCCAAATCTCACCTCATCTGCTCCCCAAGTAGTGAGATACACCCAAGGAGAGGAGTTCAGAGGGATGAGCACCTGATTTACCTTTGGGGGACCTGGCATGGCAACCCCCTGCATCTCAAACACACAGACACAAGAGGGGGAGAGTCTCTGATTATCTCCAAGTTTGTAGTAAATGGAGTGGGGGGGGGGAAAGACAGGACAAACACTCCAACCCCAAAAAGATGCTCAAAAATGCTCATGTGTCAAGACAAATTCTGGAATGGGAGGGTTGGAGTCATACCTAGTGATGCTCAGGGGGAAATATCACCTAGTGATGTTGTGGCAGGGATAACTCTGGAGACCGCAAGAAAGACAAACACCCTCCTGGCTGTACTACTGCACGAGCCCCTGAGAGTGACACATTAGAACCTATTGCAACTGGTCCCTGGAAAACCCCTTTCTGCAAGTACTCACTTCAACAGCAGGGCACACCCCTGGTCTTGGAGCAATGGACAGTGGAGATGCTTGGAATCTGGACAGGTGAGGCAGAAATTCTTTTTTCTGAGGAAATATAATCACATAGGGTTAGCAAAGCTAATAAATTGATAGGGTGCTTTTCTTTCAAGCAGCTAAGCTGGGGTCAATATGCAACAGGACATAGGCTCACCCACTCCAGCACTGCTGAAAATGATACATGAACTCAGAACCACGAGTAACCCCTGAGCACTGAGTGCTGCTGTGGCCAAAAATGTACAATAAATTAAGTAATGAAGACATTTCTGGGGCCGGAACGATGGTACAGCAGGTAAGGAGTTTGCCTTCCATGCGGCCAACCTGGGTTCGATTCCAGAAATCCCATATGGTCCCCCAGCACTTCCAGGAGTGATTCTTGAATGCAAAGCCTGAGTAAACCCTGAGCATCGCTGGGTGTGACCCTAAAAATCCAAATAAAAGAAATTTCTATGCAAAGAGATTGGAGACACAGTATAGCAGGTGAGGTGCTTGTCTTGCACTCGGTCAAACCAAGTTTGAATC
This sequence comes from Sorex fumeus, assembly GCF_029834395.1. Classification (NCBI taxonomy): domain Eukaryota; kingdom Metazoa; phylum Chordata; class Mammalia; order Eulipotyphla; family Soricidae; genus Sorex; species Sorex fumeus. The sequence goes on along the minus strand of NW_026606076.1, from coordinate 20,865,165 downwards.
CTGGCATCCCATACGGTGCCCTGAGCCCAGCCAGGAGTGATCCCTGGAGAAGTAACTGAGTCTTGCAGTTGTACTTCCTACAGACTAAATAATTAATTCATTTAAACGCATAAAGGTGTGGTATCCAATAGTGATCCTAAATTGCATGATTAGAGGGTTTAGGGCCACTCTGGAAGTGCCCAAGCTACTTCCTGCTAAGATGGCATATTTGGTTGCAAGACCCACTGTAGCAACACCCTGATGCACCCCTCCAGACCGCAACCTGAGTTGGCTTAAAGCTCCACACCTTGGGGCCTGAGTGACAGAATAGAAAAATGGGCATTTCTTTTGAAGGTGGCCAACCTGGGTTTAATTCTGGGCATCTCTCATGGTTCCTGGCACCACTCGGAGTGCTTGCTGGATTTAGAGCCAGGAGTAACCATAATGCCGCGCTGGGTGTGACCCCAAATGCAAAATAAATAAATCAAAAGAAAAGAGAAGCTCCCCACCTCCGTGAACTCCCAGAAACCACTGAATGCACAAGAACCAGTGAAAGCCAAAGGCTCTGCCAAATGCTTCTGACCCCCAAGCACATGAAGAATATTCCCAGCCCCTCCCCCCATCCAGCCCCGCCACCCCCCAAGAACGAGAGGACAGAGGGGAGGGTGCCTCTTCCTTCATGCTACTGACCCAGATATCTGGTACCCTGAGCAATCCCAGGAGTGACCCCTGAACACAGCCATGTGGGGCTCAACACCCCCCAGGAGGAAAAAAATGCACCCCCCAGGTCCCTTTGATGAGGGAATCCCACGCTTTAGCCCTACTCCACAATCTGCCTAAGGAACGACACGGGGCCGTAACGGGATGTCCTGGGGACACTGCTGGGATGACCCACCCACCCCTGTGACTGACCAGGTGCTGGAGTCGCCCTGAAACTAAGATAACGCTGAGCTGCCCTCACCCACCCCATCAGATCTGGGGGAGACTGAGACTCCCTCTAGCTCTGAAGCTTTTTGCTTTGGGAGAACCTGAGCGATGGGTCAGCAGGGAGAGCGCTGGCCTCTCATCCAGACACCCCGAAGAGTCCTCGGATCCCCAGGGAGGGAGTCCTGGGCGCCACCGGGTAAGGGTCTAAAACACATAAAAAAATTAAAACGTTTTTTCCACTTTTCTTTGTTCGGTTATTGTCCTTGTTTCTGGAACTTTCAGAACAACCTTGGCGCTTCCAATTCTTTTTCTCCTCGACCACGTGCTTCCTCTGCCCACCCACCTTTTATTTTTGGGGGCCTGGGGGTCTTTGCCCAGGGGTTACTCCGGGCCCTGGGCTCACACCAGGCTGGTCCCGGGACGCTGTGGGGTGCCGGGATCAAACCCGGCCGGCCGCGTTCCCTCTTACGCATCTTTCTAAATAAGTTCTACTCATTAAAAACGACCATTTTTCCCTCAAAATCAATTTATAAACAAGATAAACCTCTCGGCTGGAGCGCTCAGCGCGTCCCTGGTGAGGGGCCGCCACCCCGGGCCACCGCCACGGAGCGACCCCGCCGCCCACAAGGCGGAGACCCGGAGGTTCAGGCGCTCAGAGTGACCACTGGCTGGCGAGGAAACCGACCTTCCGGGACCCCCCTGCCCCCCTGGGGTACCCCCTCACCTGCTCCTCACCTTCCGCAACCACGCGGTCCGCCGGCACTTCCGCACAGAACGCCAAGGCCGGTAGATAAAGGTCGCGCATTTTGTGACGTCACCTGCACGTTCGCCCAGAGCCTTAAAGGGCCAGGCTTCAAATATTCTTGACCAGGTACTTACCTGGTCAGGAAGGTTCATTTTTCCTCGTTTCCGGGATAGGATCACGTGATCCAGACATCAGGTGGTTGCCAGGTCTGGGATAGATAGAGAGGGAGGAGCTGAACAGATAACATGTCGAGCAGAGTGTCTTTGTATTTCCGAAGGAAATAAAATTCACAAAAATAATTTACAAACAGCCGCCAAGACCATAACTCTGAGTCCCGACATTCATTTATTTATTCATTTACAACCCTCAGCCACATGCTAGGACTAGGCCCTCAGGATTCCTTCTGGCAGGTGCCAATGAAAAAGACTGGCTTCAACAGGGTCCCTCACTATTGGGGGCTGAGGAGCGGCCGCTCAAAGTGATCTGGCAATTCTACCTACACATGTCTACACAGAAAGCTGTAGGACAGGGCCCGGCACAACCCCTGGTTGAGAACTTTGGGATGGTCAAGACTTCTGCAATCAGCAGGTGCGGCATCCTCAAGACCCACAGCCCCCCATATTCAGCTCCACACCCAGGACAGGTTGCCCCATCCCAGAGCTGGAGGTGAAGATGCCCCAAGGATAATGCACTAACACCCGAGACCCCTGTGCCGTGCTAAATCCCTCCAGTGCAACCAGCAAAGCTCCATATCCTCCTAAAGCTTCTGGAGCAAGGCAGACCGCAGGAACCCACTGGATATGGATTGGGGGGGGGTGAAAAACAACCACAAAAGTGCCCCAAGAGCTAGCACAATCTCATTGATCACATTGTAGGCACTGGAGGTGAAAGGTCCTCATGTCCTGCCACTAATTGGCCTTCAGTGTCCCCCTTCGACTGAAGTATCACATTGTCCTTTAAACGCGTGCCCAGAGGAGGCCTGAACCACTTGACATCATTTGGAAGTTAAGGTGCACATGGAAGACTCCCATCTGTGACATCATCTATTTCACCAAGGAGCCTTAACGTGCCAGGTTCCAAGTGCTGACAAACCATTATGGTAGCCCAGGTGAATCAGTGCAAGGGGGATGAGTTGAATCAAAAAGAGGAGAGGGAAGTGCTGGAGGGTATGGTCACAGAGTTCAGGGCAGCGAGTTAAGGTGGAGTCCCTTAACTGGTCAAACATAGAACTAATGCTCCCCAACATGTCCATCATGAAAACAAAAGCAGGTTGATTCAAAGTAAAACAGACAAGAAGGTTGTGAATGGGTCCTGGGACAGTGAGTTTCTCTGGGAAGTCATTAATCAAGATGGGTGCAGTGTCTCCGAAGCTAGCCCTGAAGATGCAGAGGAACTGGCATAGCAGCAACCCAGAGAGCTGGAGAGACACGGGACAGGAGCAAAGGGTGGGAAGAACATCAGAGAGCATTGTACAGTGAAAACTCTACCCCTTGAAAACACGCTGTATAAGAACCTACAAGGAAACCCCAGGATGCAGCTCTGGAAACACGTTTTCAACCAAGAGTATGGCAAAAGAGGTTAGTACTGTGGCTTAATGCTTGCGTTAAACATGGTTTTCCTGAGTTCCATTCCTGGCATCCAAAACAACACAAACTCCTAAGAACTGCTAAGTATGGCATGAATTATATAAAACATATTCAATAAATAAATCCATGTATGGACCTACCCTAAGAACGGAGGCACATAGGAGCTAAAGGGCACCAAAGTGTACTAAATCATTTTGTAGACTTTGTCTTTTGGGCAGACCAAAAACCGTTCTAATCATTCTGGTGACTAGTAGGATTGAGATTTTACCACTTGCAAACACAAAGTTTTCTCGTCTTTTCTACTAATATAACTGAAATGAGAAGAGTAAAATCCAGGAATGTGACCATCCTTTATAGTTAGTCATCACAACTGATGTTATTACCTGTTGAGATGGGAGTTTGGGCATTCTGGCAGGTCCCCACCATTTGTAAAATATTTTGATCAAGGGGCCTGTTCCATCCTTTCATAGAACCATCAGAAATCTTTCTGTGCGTGTCAAGTCCATTTCAACTGTCTCTAATCCACCCTACTAAAGAACAATGACAGGGCCATTATCCTAAACTTTTGAGAAATATTTACCCTCAATGCTTAGGGAAATCTAATAAAAATCTGAATACTATGAATGCAGAGCTGATACAGTGGGAAGGTGCTTGATTGCACAAGATTGATCTGGATTCAAAATCCAGATTCCCATATGGATACCTATGTCCTCCCTCGCAGGTATGGATGAGCTCATAGCCAGGAGTATGGCCTGAGCAAAGTAGGTGTGACACCTCAAAACATAACAGAGGAAGGCCTGAAGTGTGGAGGTTTGCCTCTTTTTCCATTCCAAAGGATTCACTGCAACATCCTGCTTGATGTCTATCATAAATCCCACCAACCGGGGTCTCTGCCTCAAGTCCAAGTCAAAATGAGACACTGGGCTGGAGTGATAGCAAAGCGTATAGGGCGTTCTCATTGCATGCAGCCAACCCAGGTTCAATTTCCAGCATTCCATAGGGTCCCCCAAGAACAGCCAGGAGTAATCCCTGAGTGCAGATCCAGGAGTAAAACCTGTGCATCTCTGGTTTTGACCAAAAAACAAAAGACAACAAAAAAGTGACACTGATAATTGTGTTCAAGGGGTGGTTTTTGTACCCAGTTACTTAGTTCCTATTTTAATCAGTTTTCACCTGGATTCCATCATCAAGACCCATTATTTACAGGGAAGAGTGCAATAGCACAGCGGCTAGGGCGTTTCTTTGCATGTGGCTTACCCAGGTTTGATTCCCAGCATCCCATACGGTCCCCTGAGCACAGCCAGGAGTGATTCCTGAGTGCAAAGTCAGGAGTAAACCTTGAGAATCTCCTGCTGTGACCCAAAAAGGAAAAAAAGAAAAAAATGGACCCATTATTTAAAGGTTAACATACACATTAATTCCAAGTGCTGGGGCACTGGCATAGGAAATAGTAATCATTACTACTATTATTATGGTTTGCTATATAAGGTAACTCAGGTGGTTAATTCAGGTTCACCAGGAACTCAGGCCTTAGTAGGCATATGAAAATACAAAGTGGCAAGAACTCTTAAGAGTGTACAGAATGGGAAGATCTTTGTGTTTCCCTGAATTGCAATCATCAGCAATTCCCTTTCCCTCATAGTACTGAAGTCACCAATTTAATTTGAACTTCAGAACTGTAACATAAAGAATGAACTAGGAGTGTATATTTAAGACATCAAAAGGTTGAAGCACAGTGTTTGCCATGGGATCCCCAAAGTACCACACTCCCAGAGTAATTCCTGAGTGCATATTCAGGAGAAACCCCTTAGCATCACCCAGGTGGGACACAAAAATGAAAAACAAAATGGTCAAAGGCAAGCCGTGAGGAACCCAGAGATAATGAATGCATTGTGTATCCTTCCCAAGGCCTGAAGTAGAATGAATGATGCATTCAAGGTAAATTGAAATTCAGATTTTAGGGACTGCTGGGCGTTTGCCTTGCAGGGGATGACTGGATATTATCCCTTCCCCTCGCAGGCCCACCTGCAGTGATCCTGCCTGCGGAGCCAGAAGTAACTGCTGGGCATTTCTGGTTGTGCCTTACCCCCACACCTACAAAAAAGTACTTGTTTTGTGTATTGAACAGAAAGCGCTATGTCAGGGGGATCAGGTTTATGAATGACAGATGTGAACGATTTCAGTGATCCCTGTGATCAAGGCTTTCTGTGACTGTAGGTGATTTTTCTGTGCTCACCTCCTGTATCACATGGTCCCCTGGTACCACGGGGAGTAATCAGCTACCTGGGCAGCACTGGGAGCCTTAGGATTTGCATCTTTTGGGAGTGAGACACAGTCAGCAGTGCTCAGGGCTAATTTATTCCTGCCTTTGCACTCAGGAGTCACTCCTCTGGGGCCAGGGTTGAGGTCTCCTAACGTCCTAACATCCAGCACCCCCTAATGATTTGGAGGGAATTGATGTAGACATGCAGGCAGATAGAGAAGGTTCCCCTCCCAAGGAAAAGGCAGTAAATTTCCTGGGAATAGCTCTGAAGTTGTGAAGGCCAACCTTGCAGAAAACAGGAACTAAGGCCTGATCAGGCCCTCACCTATGGCCAGCAACAGACCCAGAAAAGCTCCTGCAGAAACAAAAGGCCAGGAAAGGAATTTCAAAGAAAATCATCACCACTCCCAACCTGCCTAGGCAACCTCCTTAGCAACGGGACTTTGACCTAGGTAAAATCCTAGATTGGATTCCCTTCTGTATGAGGGAGACTGCTCATTGGCTTTCCCAGACATTTGCGGGAGCAGGGCAATTGGGGGTTCCACGAGTGTGGGAACCAAAGTCAGACTCCAGAAGGATGTGGGACCCCACACCACTGCTTCCGGCCCCCTCCCCCAAATTATATAGTCAGATCACGAGGTGTGGAGCAGTTGGGGTGGGGTGGGGGTTGGGGGATGACCCCAGACATCAATGGTGCTGTTTTATTTTCGAGGGGTCCGTGTGCCAAGAGGAGCCACCTCTGGTGGATTCAACTCTCTTACACCCGCAAAGGGCTGGACGGGATGAGAGAGGTCAGCATCTTCTGGCCCTGCCTGCGTCTGACTGGGCCTTGGGTCAGAGAATGAACCGGGGATCTGTGTCCGGGTGTCCCTGCTGCCTGGGTCTCGTCCCACTCACTCTATGTGTGGAGGCACACCCAGTGGGCAGTGCTCCAGAGCCAGCTACCCGGGAGCGAAGAGGGTGACACAGGAGAGGCTTGCCTTCCCGCAGTACGATGTGTCCAACCAACTCAGTTCTAAAGGTCTCCAGACCCCACGTCCACATATCACAGCACCCCATATTGCTGAGGGTGCCATCTTCTGTCTGAGTTTTGAGGTTCCTGTACACCTGAGAATTCCCATGTCTTCTGTTCTCCGTGGAGGAGGGTGGCAGAGGACAGATTCAGCTCCAGCATCTCCAGATGTCTGGGGTGAAGGTAACAGCCATCAGAGGACCTAGGGTGTGTTAAGAAGAATTTTAATTAACACAGGAATAATGAGCATAAGACTGTGCAATCTCCTTCCCTGGAAAATCTAAATACATCACTTCTTCCAAGGATTTTTTTTCTTTTGCTTTTTGGCTAATACCCAGTAATGCTCATGTGTTACTCCAGGCTCTGCACTCAGAAATTACTCCTGGTGGTACTTGGGGGACCATATGGGATGCCAGAGATTGGACACGGGTTGGCTGTTTGCAAGGCAAACATCCTACGAGCTATACTATAGCTCTGGTTCCGAGGGGTTTTTTTTGGGGGGAGGGGCTGTTTTCTTGTGTGTCCACAGGGTTCTGGGAAACATTGAGTACCTGGGATTGAACATGGTCGATTACAAGCAGGGTGAGATTATTTTGTCGTTCTTCTGTTCACTTTGAACAAGAAAAGTTATGAGCCCTATTTGCCCTGTCTGTGACCCAGCTCTTTGGAAAGGTCTCCAGTTATAGTCAACCCCACATGCCATCACCCCACTTTCTGAGGATGCCCCAACCGTCTTCTACAAAGAAAAGTGGTCAGGCATACAGCAAGATACAGCTCAGAACCCACGAAGTTAGGGTGCTGGAATCTGTCATCACGGGACTGAGGTTGTTTTGGTTTAATTTGGTTTGTTCATGGTTTGGGTGCCCAACACCAGCAACGTGCAGAGGTTCTCCTGACGCCACATTCAGGAATCACTCCGGTATGATGGTGGGGCTGTATGGAGAGCCAAAGAGAGAACCAGGGACCTGCGACTGGAAGCCAAGAGCACTAACTGCTCTGCTCCGACTGAAGCGACCCAAGCAGCTTACCTGATTAATGGACCCTATACCTAACACTGAAGCAAAAAAAGGGCTGGAAATCTTAAGCCTAGGAAATGTCGGCCCGCAGCAGTTCCGGGAAATGCCACAAAGTGGCGCCGTGGGCGTTTCCCTGCCTCCCCAGGCCTGTTTCTCTTAAGAATTTCCCACCCTTGGGTTTGCTTCAGGAATAAGTATGGTATAATTAAGGATCAAGCAATCCGCTTCCACATGTGCTGCGGTACAAGAACCCACGAGTGCTTTCTTTCATTAGAGTAACCTGGGTTCTATTCCAGCCTTCAGATCTTGTGGCGTACATAACTGAATCTTCTCGGGGGTCGAGTGGGTTGTTCCCACTCTGTCTCTGGACCACGAGTGGTGCAGAAGATTGAACCTGACGTGGAAATAGCAAGGCAAAGTCATTTATTTTTATTTTTTGTTCTCTTCACTCTGAGCTAGAAACCTTCTGAAGCTACTTTGCTTATGTCTGTGACCAAGCCATTGAGAAATATTTCCTGCTATGGGCAACCCACACCCTGGCACCCCACATTCTGAGGGAGCCCAAACCTCTTCTACAAGGAAGAGGCAGCATGGATACAGCAAGATAGAGCTCAGAAACACCCGCATTGGGGTGAGGGAATCCTCCAGTAAGGGACTGGGCATGTTTGGGTTTTATTTGGTTTGTTCATGGTTTGGGGGACACAAATCCAGCAACAGCAGAGGTTCTCCTGATGTTGCATTTAGGAATCACTCTGGCATGATGGTGAAGCTGTATGGGGAGCCAGAAAAATAACCGGAGCCTGTGACTGAAAGCCAAGAGCACTAACCACTCTGCTCCCGCTGCAGGGACCCAAGTGGCTTGCTTGATCCTTAATGACCCTATGCCTAACATTGTAGCTAAGAAAAGGGCTGGAAATATAAAGTGTGGGAAAGGTGGGCCACGGCAGTTCTGGCGATACACCACGAGATGGCACTGTGGACGTTTCAGTCCCTCTCTGGGATCATTTCTCTTTTTTTTTTTTTCATTTTTATTAGTGAATCACGATTAGGTACAGTTGTAGACTTACCCATTTTTGTGCTTGGTTTTCAGTTATACAATTATTAAGTACCCACCCCTCCACCAGTGCCCATTCTCCACCACCACTGATCCCAGTTAGTCTCTCCCATTCCCATCCCCCCCATCCCAACCTGCCTCTGTGGCAGGGCATTCCCTTTTGTTCTCTCTCTCCTTTTGGGTGCTGTGGTTTGCAAAAGAGGCATTGAGTAATCATGTTCAGTCTATAGTTTTAACTTTCAGCATGCATCTCCCATCCTGGGAGGATCCTCCCAGCATCCTTTATTTGGTGCTCCTTCTCTATCTGACCTGCCTTTTTCCCTAGCGTGTGCAGCTGGCCTCCATGCGATGGAATAAACCTCCGGGCACTTGTCTCGGCTATTCTTGGGTGTTAGTCTGAAAGAAAGGGACAGACATAGAAAGATCACTTTCATCTGGGGAACATAAAGTAACAAAACGTGCTCGTTTCTAAAAGAATTTTTCCACACTTGGGTTTGCTTCAGTCTTCAGTATGGGGTAATAAAGGATCAAGCAAGCCTCTTCCACAGGTGCAGCAGTAGGAAGGAAAGCCTGCGGTTGCTTGTCTTTCACTTGAGTAATCTGGGTTCGATTCCAGCCTTCAGATATTTGTGGAGTGGATAGCTGAATCACCTTGGGGGTCGAGTGGGTTGCCCTAGCTTTGTCTCTGAACCTCAAGGGGTGCAGTGGATTGAACTTAATCTTTAACGAACAAGGTAAAGGTTATTTTCTTACATTTATTGTTCTTTTCTCTGTGTACAAAAAAAGTTCTGAACGCACTTTGTGATGCCTGTGACCAAGCCCTTTGGATGTTTTCTGTCATGGGCAACCCACACCACATCACCGCACATTATGAGGGGACACGAACCCTCTTCTACACCGACGTGGGGAATGGAAGAATATACAGTTCTGACACCCTCAAGTTGGGGTGAGGGAATTCGCCATCAAGGAACTGAAGCTCTGTGTTTTACTTTTCTTTCTTGTTTGTTCCTTTATGGTTGTGGTCACACCCGGATATGCTCAGGGCCTTCTCCTGGCTCTGCACTCAGGAAACACTATGGACATAATTGAAAAACCACATGGGAAGCCTATGAATATACCCGGGTCCTATGGATGCAAGGCAAGAAGCCCTATCCACTCTGCTCCTATTGTAACAGCCCAAGCTGCGCTGTATCCTTAATGACCCCATTTAAGCAAAGAGAATGGCTGAAAATGAGATGGAGCTGTGAGCTTTTCAGTCCTTCTACAGTCCTATTTCTCTAAGAATTTTCCACCCTTAGGTTTGTTTCTGTGTTAAGTATGGGGTAATTAAAGATCAAGCACAGGGCTTCAAAGGGGCAGTGGTAGGGGAGCCTTGAGGGTGCAAGTCTCTGACATGGGTGACCAGCATTCGATTCCCGCCTTCAGATCTTTTGAGATACATGGCTGAATCACCTCGGGGCTTGAGTGGGCTGCTCCATCTTTGCCTCTGGACCAAGAGGGGTTCAGAGGATTGAACCTGACGTGGACAGAGCAAGGCAAATCTGCAAGGCTGGAGTGATAGCACAGCAGGTAGGGCGTTTGCCTTGCATGTGGCCGACATGGCCTCCTGGGTTCGATTCCTCCACCCTCTCGGCAAGCTAACAAGAGTATCTTGCCCATACGGCAAAGCCTGGCAAGCTACCAGTGATGTTTTCGATATGCCAAACACAGTAACAAGTCTCACAATGTTACTGGGCCCCCCTTGAGCAAATCGATGAACAATGGGAGGACAGTGACTGTGACACTCTGAGCTAAAAAACATCTGAAGTCACGTTGTTATGTCTGTGACCAAACCATTTAGAAATATTTCCTGCTATGGGCAACCCACACCGCATCACCCCATGTTCTGTGGGCACCCAACCCTCTACTACAAGGAAGAGGCAGCATGTATACAGCAAGATACAGCTCAGAAACCCCTTGTTGGGGTGAGGGAATCCTCCAAGAAGGGACTGAGGCTGTTTTGGTTTTATTTGTTTTGTTCATGGTTTGGAGGCCACAAATCCAGCAACATGCAGAGGTTCTCCTGACTCTGCACTCAGGAAGCTTTCCGGCATGATGGTGGGGCTGTATGGAGGTCCAAAGTATGCGAGTGCTTTATTTCACTTGGGTAACCTGGGTTCGATTCCAGCATTAATATCTTGAGGAGTACATAATTGGACTCACTATAAACAGTGCTCCTCTCCCACAGTCCAGGGGCTTCTCACTTGGGGCATTCTGGGACCATGGACTGAGCAGAACAGTCTTCGAGTAGCTTTTCCCAGGGGAGCGCTTCTTTGCAGCGTGGGCACTCACTTGCTTCTGATCGCCCAGAGAAAACATCCCACCTGTCTTGGCATCCTCATGGGGATGAGGGCATAATTGCTAACTCGAGATTTTGTCACAGTGTGCATGATCAGAAAAATTCCACCTGGACTGGCTGCTACCCTGAAAAACAGTAAGGAAGGATTCCAATTACTGTGCTGTGCCTAAGATTCTCCTTGTCCAGATAATTCTAGACCTGCAGGTTGGTTTCTATCATTTACCCGACTCAATTGCAATTCTGACATGTGGATGAATTTTCCAGGCAACAACCTAACATTTCAGCAAGATGCACAAGCAAATAGACCAACATCAGGTCACATAGTGCAGGGGGGCCCCGCCAAACCACTCTCCGTCCCATGGAGGTGGCCCTAGGATCCGTAGGTGCAGGGAAAGACTGACCGAATGAACACAAGACACGACAGAAAAAATGGAGCTTAGAAACAAAGAGAAAAAGGGAAGGCTTTATTGAGGGTGATGGGGGTATATATTAGTGAGGCAGCTACACAAAGGGTCATGCTCAAAATGTGATTAGGAAAGTTACAGAGTCTAGAAGTTTAACCTACCATGCATTACAAAGCTTATACTAAGTTATTCATTGTCAGTTACAGCCATGACAATTGTTTTCTTGGGATAATCATACATAGGACAGGCTTTACCTGCCAAAGGTCACGTAGGTGAGGATTACCATACCACAGGCTTTACCTGCTGAGGGTCACGTAGGTCAGGATAGCCGTACCTAGCACAGGCACGTAGGCTCTTGGTCAGTTAAAGGGCCAGTTACCACATCTCCCCCTTCCTTTTTTATAAAAAAATGCCAGATAGGGGGAGCATTGACTGGGCCCCTCCAGGATATCAAGAAAATCTTTGTTTTGTGGAGGGGAGGAAAGTAGACAGAGCCTGTTTTCCCCTGCCCACCCTACTAGCGGAGGGGAGCCGTGGAAAAAGGCCAGTGTTAGGCAGATGAAACCTCCATGCAGGCCCAGTGTACTCCACAAGCAGTCGGAATCAGCCATGAGGCCTCCCTTGCAGTGCTTTGCCTAGCGGCTGAACAAAATGGAATAGGGTAAAGTCCGACTCCTTCATACCCAGATTGTCAGATCAGAGAGGGGCAGGGGAGCTGGCCATGAACAACTCAAGGTTGGGTCCAACTAAATACAACCTGCGAGCCGTCTTCTGTAGCAGCAGAATTTGTGGCCGCATGGTCTAGGGGAGCATCTTCCATTGCCAGGCGGTGATAATGCACCTGTATAGGTGCTGCCACCAGTAAGGCAACCTGCTGTTTGATAAAGCTGATTAGATGGTTAAACACGCAAGGGCCAATAGTAGCAACTAACAAGAGTGCAGTAAGGGGACCCAAGAAGGGGAGTAGGTATGGGAGAAGAGTGTGAAAGCCCCAGGTATAGGTAGAGGACTCTCGTTGGCATCGTCTGAGCTCTAAACCCTCGCGGAGTTCCCGCATGGTATCCCGAATGACTCCACTATGATTGACATAGAAACAGCATTCCTCCCCCAGTGCGGCACAGAGTCCACCCTCTTTCAAAAAGAGAAGGTCAAGTCCTCTCCGATTCTGCAGGGCAACTTCAGAAAACAAATTGAGGGATTCTTCCAAATGGGCGATCGAGCCTTCCAAGCAGCTGTTGTCTGCCTCGACAGCAGCATGAAGGGAGGCTAGTGCAGAATGTTGAGTCACCAGGGACGCGATGCCCATCCCTGCGCCCGCAAGGGTCAGGGTCAGGAGGGTAGCGACAGTGATGGCTGTGAACGGGTCATGACGATTACGATGGAGATCAGTCCTATTGTCCCAAGCGTCCAAAAAGGAATTGGCCGGATATTAGAAAATTCGGTGCAGGACAACAACGGAGACACAGAAGTCCTGGGCGGGACGAAAGACTGATCCAGCCAGATGTGGGGTAAGTCCCGCCCAAACGCACAGCCACCAGGATCCAGATGAAGGGAGAACCCACTGGTCTAACTGGAGAGAAGGATCAGGGATGTGGGTGGCGCATAGTTTGGAAGGGTCAAGGGAAGGAGGTGCGGCACCAACACAATATCCACGGCCTGATACATCCAGGAGGGAAAGGTTCGAGAGGACAGAGGCCCACTCACGGGAGGTATGGAATAAGGCAAGGGGCTGCCTAAGAGGTCAAAAAATGGGGGGGGGGGGGCGGTTGCAAGCGCAGCCAGCAGCTGCGTGTAAGGTTTGGGGAGGTGCGGTTGAGGGAGTCAAAAGAGGCCATGACTAAACCACGAAGAGAGTCACTCGGATGCGGCTCGAGACCTGGGGAAGGGACCCGGTCTGTGGGGACTACTGGGATGGGAGTACTGGGGGTGGTCGCAGGTGGAGCTGAGGGAGCCGGCTGGACAAGGTAGTGCCAGACGCGAAAGAAAAATCCGATGGCCTGACCTGTCAGAGTGCCGCCCGAAGCGCGGACCCCCCCAACGGAGGCCATCTCCCTCCCAACGGGAGCTGGGGAGCAGTTTCCCCAAGGATGTGAACAATAGGAGGAACATGCGGCAACTGTCAGCCCCAGAGGGGGGAATACTTCCCGACGAGCCGGGGGCCCTGGCTCGGTGGCTGTAAATCAAGTAATCGAGGTGGGGGGTGGAGAGAGACGAGGGAGGAAGGCCCGCTACGGAAGATTCACAGCCCCAATTCTTACCAAAAAAGTCAGGCACACCCCCGCACTCAGGACGATGAGGCTGTTCTGGACAAATGTAAATGGTAATTTCCTTCCACGAGTGGTCACAGAGGGACTTGGGCAAGGGCCGCCACTGTAAATTGGGGAAGGCATGCAAAGAACCATCGAGTATGGCATGGCAGTAATCGACCTCTAAGTCAGGGAACCAGGAAAGGGTTTGGGGAGCTCACTTGCAGAAAACACGAGTGGCATCCTTCACAGCGTGTTGTCTCTCATTTGTCATCGGGTTGATGAATACTTTCCAGCAGATGGATATAGGCTGGTGTGCCTCACTGTTTGACGGTCAGCACCGGACTGGGTGGAGTGTCATGAACAGCATCAGCAGGATTTCCAGGGACATCTGTGGGGAAAATAGAGGTGTTCCCAGGGCCAGGCGAGGTTCTGGAATTTGTTACATGATTTATAGGTCAGACAAGGTGGGCAGGAAGCCGGCGAGCTGCTCCTTCACGGATATCAAAAATTCAAGCATGTCCTCTGCCCCAGATCAGAACTGGGTCCAGGCCATGCCACTGAGCCGTGAGTGGATCCTTCCATTTAGGCATAGCATAGGAGTTTTTCGAGTCAGAGTGCCAGAAACGATCTGCAGCACTGCGGCCATCCTTATCCAGGCTCAAAAAATTGAGCACAAACTGCACATGGGACAGCAGTGTCTTAGGAGAGTTAGAGGCACCATATAGGTTTCTATCCTTCACCAATTTGGAGATATACATTTTAAGGGTAGAGTGGGCTCTTTCCACGATACCCTGGCCTTGTGGATTGTAGGGAATTCTGGTAGTATGCTGTATTTGGAATTGTTTGAAAAAGTTCTGAAATTTTTTTTTCCAGTATAGCCTGGCCATTGTCCGTTTTAATGCGCTGAGGCTTCCCCAGGATAGATAGGCAGTAAAGGATATGAGCGATAACATTCTTAGCGGCCTCGCCTGTCTGAGCAGATGCAAAGATATACCCGCTGAAGGTATCTATTACCACATGGACATATCAGAGCCGTCCAAAAGAGGAGACGTGCGTGACATCCATTTGCCAGAGTGTGTTAGAAACAAAGCCTCTGGGATTGACTCCCAGGTGGGGTGCAGGCAGAAAGGAGACACAAGACTGGCACTGCTTAATGATTTGTCGGGCCTGCTCTTGAGGGATTTTAAACATCATTCTTAAAGTATTAGCGTTAAGATGATGAAGTGCATGAGCCTTAGTGGCCTCGGATATGGGGTCTGGACTGGAAACAGAGGCTGCAATCAGCCGAGTAGCCCGATCAGCCCTGTCATTGCCTTCGGATAGTGGGCCAAGGAGCCCAGAGTGGGCTCTCAGATGGCCTATGAAAAAGGGGAGATGGCAGGAGCGGATGCACTGTTGAATCTGTAAGAACAAACTGGTCGCCTGAGAGGATTCCTTAATATAGCTGACAGTTTCAAGGAGCGGAACGGAAAAGGCTACATAGGCACTATCTGTGCATAGATTAAAAGCTGTCTGAGGGAAGTCCTGAAAAACTTTACAGACGGCCGACAGCTCCACCAACTGGGCGGACGTATAGTCTGTGCGAGAGAAGACAACCTTCTCTTGGTGCACGTATGCTGCCATCCCACTAGAAGATCCATCAGTGGAGATAGTGGGAGCCCCAGGGATGGGGTTATTTCTAGTGACAGTGGGGAAGATCCATCTGTGTATCTTGCAAAATTGAACCAGTCTGTCTGGAGGGTAATGATTGTCTATGAGTCCCTCAAAAGAGACACAGGCTATGGGCCAGTCATCGGAATTCTGGAGTAGCCAGTTTACCTGGTCTCGGTCGTAGGGCTGAATGATGGTGGTTGGCTCTAAGCCGAAGTATTTTCTACAATAAATAGTCTGCCCTAGTCTGATTAATGAGGAAACAAGGAGGTAATAGGGAGTGAGGACACGTCTGGGGGTCGAGGGTAGAGACAACCAGGAAACGGGATGGGTCTGCCAAACAAGACCTGTAGGGGAGAGTGGGGTCTCAAAAATTATCAGAGAAAACGGGAGCTCATAGTTCAGGGCAACGATAAACTGTTCATCAATGGCATGCTCTACAAAGGCAAGGGCACGTCGGGCGTCATCTGTAAGTGTACAGGGGGAACTAGAATCGGGATCGCCCCGAAGGGTGTCAAATAGAGGCTTAAGGTCATCTTGTGTCAGCTTAAGGCAGGGTCGGAGCCAGTTAATATTGCCTAATAGCTGCTGAAAGTCATTTAAAGTCCTCAATGTGGAAGTCATGAGCTGAGCCTTCTGGATTCTGATTCTAGATCGGTCGATCTGAAAGCCTAAGAAGGAGTAGGGGTCACTCATCTGAATTTTGTCTTGAGCTATGGAAAACCCTGCATGAGTTAGGGTGTCAATCATATGATTGCAGCAATGCATAACTTCATCTGGGTGCGGGCCAGCAAGCAGGATATCATCCATATAATGGACGATGTAAAGATCCGGCCATTGTTCCCTGACCGGGGCCAGAACACTCGCAACAAACTTCTGACACAAAGTGGGGCTGTTGGCCATTCCCTGAGGTAGCACCTTCCACTGAAACCGCTTCATTGGGCCTCTGAAATTTGTGACGGGAACACTGAAGGCAAATCGGGAGTGATCAGCAGGGTGGAGGGGGATGGAGAAAAAACAGTCCTTTAGGTCAATAACAATCTTGTGCCATAGGGCGGGGATGACTACGGGCAATGGTAAGCCAGGTTGTAATGCTCCAAAGACAACCATGGTCTTGTTTATTGCCCTCAGATCCTGGAGCAGATGACACTTCCCCGATTTCTTCTTGATCACAAAGATGGGCGTATTCCAGGGGGAATTGGTCAGTTCTATGTGTCCAGCAGCGAGCTGCTCCTTCACTAGCGCCTCCGCTGTGGCCACTTTTTCTGAGGACAGGGTCCATTGATCTACCCACACAGCGCCATCTGATTGCCAGATAATCTTATCAGTGTGGGGTACAGGCAAGTCAATGGCCATTATGGTAAATTTCACAGTACTTGTCGTCCTACAGAGGGGGAAGGCATCACGGGTTCAGTGAGGCCCTGGGAGTGCCTTCCCAGACCTTGACTAGGAAGATAGCCCTGCTGAAGTAAAATATCTAGGCCTTTGGTATCTACTAGGTTCGGGTCCATTTGGGACAAGACATCCCTCCCCCACAGATTAACAGGCAGGTCGGGGAGGACATAGGGGCGGACGTGGCCTTTCTCTCCTTTGGGGGTCCGTCACTTGAGTTCAGCTGAACTTAATATTGGTTTTTTTGAATGGCCAATCCCCTGCAGGTGTGTTAAAGAGGGGGAGAGTGGCCATTTGGGCGGCCAGTCCCTAGTAGTAATGATGGTTGTATCAGCTCCAGTATCTATAAGGCCGGTAAAGGGCCTGCCTAAGATGGTGAGGGTCAGGAGTGGCTTACACTCCCTTATAGCCTGAGCCAAATGCACCCCCAGTGGCACGGGGCCTGTGGCACCAGGAGCAAGGCCAGGTGGGATGAGGAGCAAGTCATCAATGTGGGCACCCAGATCTATACTTAGGAAGGAAGACGTAGTCATGGCCATAATGTTAAGCTGGCCAGTGAGAGTATTATCTATAGTGCCGGGAAGGACCTGGAATTCTTCCAGTATAAGATTCCCCCTCCCGATAATGAGGCCAACCATTCCGGCAGACAGAGGCCCCTGGAAATTAACTGGGATGGGCTGAGGTCCCTGTGCCTGGGTTAAGATTGTGGGGGAGGTGGTACGGAGGTCCAATTTGGAGCTTCCTGGGATGGCACGCAGGAGGGAATCGAAACCGGAGGGGGAACAAGGGCCAGAGGCGGAAGAGTTTGGGGAGGAAGAAAGGGGGTGCCCCAGCTGCCTGCTGTATTACGGGGCCCTGGGGCCGGCCCCGCAACAAGTTTCCCGGGTGAAAGGTAACTCCAACCTGGCAGTCTGATGCCCAATGGTACCCGTCCTTACACTTGGGGCATAATTTATGGGGCACGCGCGCCCTCTCCCGCTCTGGGCAGTGGCGCCGGAAATGACCAGGCTTGTTGCAGCCAAAGCAGAATCTAGGGTCAATTGGAGCGGTTATGGGAGTATGGGTTAAACCTTTAAAGGACGCCCCAATGGCCAGTCCAATTTTGTGAGAGGTGGGGTCTACATCGGCGCACAGGCGGAGGTAGTCAGAGAGGGTCTTGCCTCCTTTATGAGGACGAAGGATGTCCTGGCAGACAGAATTAGCATTTTCATAGGCTAGGTGGCAAATAAAGTCATTATCAGTGTCGCCTCCCCCCAGGAGGCTCTCAGAAGCCTCCACCAGGTGGCCAACAAAGTCATTGTAGGGCTCGTTAGGGCCCTGCTGGACTTTGGAAAGAGAGGTGACAATGGAACTCTTGGATGGGAGACCCTTCCAAGCCTTCAAGGCTGCCGCCTGAATCTGTGTGAGTAGGCCAGGAGGGAACTGAGCCTGAAACTCGTTAGAGGAGAAGGAATCATTACCCAGGAATTTGCTCAGTACCCAGGGGGAGGAGGACCCTCCCGCAGCGAGATTCCGCCGGGCCATATCCTGACAGCGATCATGATGATCCACCTTCCAGAGCAGATAGTCTCCGCGGCTTTAAACGGCACGGGTCAGGGAAAACCAATCATTAGGGGTGAGGCAGCTCTCGCTAAGGGATTCTAAAAGGCTCAGGGTAAAGGGGGCAGTTGGACCTCCTTTGGACCAAAGGAGGCAACAGCATCCTTAATGTCTTTAATATCACTAAACTTCAGTCTTTCATAGTGCTGTCGTCCATGGGCTCCCACGTGGGTCTCCCCTGGCTCTGAGTCCCTTGCATCCCTGCCCGGATTAGGAGCCTCCTCGATGCCCTCACGGTCATCTTGGAAGTCTGCCTCTTGGGCTGCTCCCTCCCTCTCCTCCCCTGAGGGGGCTTGAGGTGAGAGGCATCTACCAGACCGGAGAGCAGGAAAGATCTGAGGGGCTTGCAGCCGAGCTTTAAGCGGTGGGCTTAGTGAGTCAGGCGGGGTATTTGGAGATAGATCAAGCTGCCTGATCTGCCCCAGGAGGTCCAGGAATTCCTGCTTTTGTTGTATAAAGGAGCGGAGCATTTGAGTATCCTGTGCCAAGCGGTGGGTAACAAGGTGAAGGTCAGGACCCACAAGGGGTGGAGAAAGACAATTGCTCGCCCCGAAAGAGACCTCGGGAATGTACGGAGGGGGGCAGCGAGGGTGGGCGAGGGGGCCATTGGGGACCTCTCAGGTGCACGAAAGCATGTGGCTGCATCCCCGAGGTCAGCAACGTTCTCAGGGGGATGGGCATCAGAGTCCACAGAATGCGGAGGGGAGTGCTTGGGGAGGGGATCCCTGATGACTGGATATAAGCGTGGCATCGAACATTCAGGGGGATCGTACTGAGAGCCTGCAGGAGGTTTCTCAGGTGGCTCCTCAGTGGGCATAGGGATTGACACAGAGGGACACGGGGACCGACAAGGTTCCTCTGTCTCTGCGGTCAGGGTGGGGACAACAGAAGGCGGACAGGAAGGTGTGCGCGAGTGAGGGTTAGAAGGGCCATAATCTTTAAGGTCTCAGAGTCTTGAATTATCTGGTGGGCATCTGACTGAACATGTCGGACTCGAAGGACCTCATTAATGAGATTCCAATAAGAGAAAGTCGGAACGGGGATTCTCTTGGGGCCAAACGTCCTGTAATAGTCTTTAAGACAGTCTCCTACATGGCCCCAACATTTCTCATCGATGGTCCATCCTTGAGGGAACCAGGGACAGATCTTCTCAATAAGAAGATAGAAATCTACGAGATCCTTTTTCTTTACCCGGATACCCCGGTGCTTAAGGGATGTCTTTAAACCATGAATAAACAATTCCTTCTTGCTTAAACTCTGACCCATTGTCAGAGGTCAGGAGAAACAGCGTTCAAAGATACAGACACACACGAATATACAGATTACGAAACAGAAAATGAGAAATATAGGAAGAAGAGAGAGAGTAAGACAGATGAAAGGAATAGAAGGCAGACAAGATATAAAGATTGACGAGACAGGAGATGGGTCACTGGAAGTCTGTACCCCCGCATGAATACCTGGGAAAAACAGACGCGAGACACGGGGGAGGCCCAACAAAGTGGCCCACTCAGGTGCTTGTGTGGTCGGTGGGAAACTTAGCCATAGTGGATCAGCCAAAGGTGACTTGCGGCCGACGTCTAAGTCAGCACCACCATAGACCATATGTTTCCCGTGGAACCGCAGGCAGCCCAACCGGATTCCGTAGCCTTTTCGGGGATCTTAGGGGTGCCCAGCCGTGGAACAACAGACTTGAATCAGAGGCGAGGACGCCCCTGACCGCTCATTCACTCACACACACATTCCACAAAGGACACGACAAAGGGGCATGGGGGGGCCTTATCCAACCCAGTGACCGTCTCATATACCTCATATGAGACTGAACACTTAATTCTCCCCTGATGCCGCCCCGTCGACCTCTATAATGAGGCAGGGGCTAGTACCCACTCAGCCTCGAATGAGATGGGGATCTGCCCACTCGGCCTCGAACGAGACAGGGATTTTTGATTAGGCGTGCACTTACCTTTCCATGCGTCCCGGTGGCCACCGCTTCCTGAAGGGGAGTTCGGCAGTCGTCTCCCAGACACCACCCCGTGTGTGCGCCAGTTGCGAGGGGCCCCGCCAGACCACTCTCCGGCCCACAGAGGTGGCCCTAGGGTCCGTAGGTGCAGGGAAAGACTGACCGAATGAACACAAGACACGAGAGAAAAGAATGGAGCTTAGAAACAAAGAGAAAAAGGGACAGGCTTTATTGAGGGTGATGGGGGTATATATTAGTGAGGCAGCTACACAAAGGGTCGTGCTCAAAATGTGATTAGGAAAGTTACAGAGTCTATAAGTTTAACCTGGGCTGGAGCGATATCACAGCGGGTAGGGCGTTCGCCTTACAAGCGGCCAACATGGCCGACCCGAGTTCGATTCCTCCGCCCCTCTCGGAGAGCCCGGCAAGCTACCGAGAGTATTCGATATGCCAGACACAGTAACAACAAAGTCTCCAATGGAGGCGTTACTGGGCCCGCTCGTACAAATCGACGATCAACGGGAGGGCCTTTACCTTTACCTTTATAAGTTTAACCTACCATGCATTACAAAGCTTATACTAAGTTAATCATTGTCAGTTACAGCCATGACAATTGTTTTCTTGGGATAATCATACATAGGACAGGCTTTATCTGCCAAAGGTCACATAGGTGAGGATTACCAAACCACAGGCTTCACCTGCCGAGGGTCACGTAGGTCAGGATTACCATACCACAGGCTTTACCTGCTGAGGCTCAAGTAGGTCAGGATAGCCGTACCTAGCACAGGCACGTAGGCTCTTGGTCAGTTAAAGGGCCAGCTTCCCACAACATAGCTGTGTAAAAATTTTCCAACTCAAAAGAACAGACACAGTAAGTGGAAATAACACCCTCTGCAGAAAAGTGAAGCCTCAGTTTAAAGTGAAAATTAAAAGGGGCCTGAGACTGGGTTTGGTTCTAGCTGAGTTTGAAGCCCGGGCTTCACATGTGAGGGCACTGATGTATCCCTACACAGCCGAGATGGACCTTTGCAAACATCTCACCTGAAGCAGATTCCTCTGCAGGATCATTGAGTTTTTTGTTATCTTGTTATATTTACTTAGGTGGGGAGAGAGTCACACCAAGCATTGCTCAAGGATTCCTGCTGCTGGGGCACTGGGGGCCATGTGGTGTGCTGGAATGGAACCATAGTTTTCTTCCTGGTGCCAAGCAAGTGCCCTTCCTAATGCAAAACCACTAGTGCTGAACCATTGAGTTCTTCTCAACACACTTGTCCTTGCTGTCTATCAAATGTAAAGTCACAGTATTTCCCCTGTAATAAAAATAATTTTGGGGGAGTCGGTGCCATAGTACAGGGGTAGGCATTTGCCTTGCACACAGCCAGCCCAGCTACAATCCCAGGCATCCCATATGCTCCCCCAAGTACCCCTAGGAATAATTCCTGAGCGGAAATCTAGGAGTAACCTCTGAGCATCAATGGATGTAACTCAAAAAGCAAAAATTTAATATTTTTTTTAGGTTTTATAATTTTAGTATATGTGCTGCCAAACGGTTGGAAGATACCATGTTGAGTGAAGTTAGCCATAAAAAGAAACAAAAACAGGATGATGTCACTCATCTGTGGAATACAGAACACTGGATGTAGAAATGTACTCTAAAGGGGCTACGTAAATCATCCCTGACTCCAGTGTTTAGAGAGAAGCCGGTCAAAGAAGGAAAGAAATCTGGGGGCAGAAGAGAACCAGAAGTTTACAGGGATCAGGGCTTCATTTATGCCAGTGACATGAGTGAGGGGTGTAGCCATTTACCCAAAAATACAGATGCAACAGAACTGAAAACAAGAGATCTAAGCCGCAATCACTGAAACTTAGTCATGTGGTTGTCCAGAACAGGCGGGAGTGGAGTTGGGACTGGGGTGGGTATGGAATATGGGAACACGGGTGGAGGGAAGCTGACGTGGGTGCAGGGATTGGTGTTGAATTATTGTATGCCTAAGTACAACTACGAATAACTTTGAAAATCCTGGCACTTAAAAAAAAGCAATACAATAAAATAAATTTCCAGATTTCAGCACCCGCTGAAATTAAAGACCCTCTACTCCCAGCATTAGGCTCTGAATTTTTTTTTTTTGCTTTTTGGGTCACACCCGGCAATACACAGGGATTACTTCTGGCTCATGCAATCAGGAATTACCCCGGAGGTGCCCGGGGGACCATATGTGATGCTGGGAATCGAACCCAAGTCGGCCGCGTGCAAGGAAAATGCCCTACCTGCTGTGCTATCACTCCAGCCCCAGGTTCTGATATTTTTCCTGTGGTGCTGAGACCATAGATGTGGTTGGAGGATGTAGCTGGACCACCTTTCAAGTCACATGCTTGGTTCACAAAGTACCCCCAATGGCATAATATTTAGTTTCAACAAGAGAATCTTACCAGCACACGTGTATGCAATATCCATGTTCCCAAATCAAATTGCTGCAATGCCACATCCAGAACCTGTGATTTGAATTCTCAAATCAAAAACAATACACAAGAATTAGTCTCATGTTGAATGCAACACCCCTCAATGGCTGAGCAGGTGAAAGACATCTCCATGATTCTCACAGTTCAAACAAGCGTATAGAAAGGAAAACTCTGCTGGAAGTGTCTGTGGGAGGAGCACGGCAATCCCCGAAAAAACGTTTTGGGTTTTGTTTTTGATCAGACCCAGTGATCCTCAGGATACCATCGGGGATGCCAAACATCGAAGGGAGGCGGTGTCTGTAAGGCAAACACCCTCTCTGATGCACTGCCATTCTGGTTCCAATTAGCTTCACTATAGGCTCACACTCACAGTTTCACATGCACGCAATAAAACATTTTTGGTTGGTCAAGAGTACAGCAGGTAGCCTTGCATGAGGCTGACAGGGGTTGATCCCTGAACACCGCTGAAAGCAACTTCTGAGAACTACCAGGAATAACTGCTGGGAATCCCCAGGCCATGAAACCAAAGAAAATTACATTTCTTTCTATACTCAAAGCACCATGGCATGATCCAAAGGCAAAGATAAGCATGGTGTATGATTGAAAGAGCGGGGTCCAGTGCTCCAGAAAGGGCACCCGACCCTGTAGGTGTACAGTCAGGCTGGTTATACAGCCAGGGGAACAAGGACCTTGAAACTCATAAACTATTCCACATACCTGACAGATGAGGAAGAATAACAACAAAGTCAAGAAATCAAAGCGTAGGATTGTTTGCTAACAGACAGCTCAGGGGAGTGTAGGGCAGCATGAGCACAGCACAGACACCTGATCCAGGAGCCCAAGGAACTCGGGGTCAGCAGCATGTTTCACATGCTCTTAAGGCACCCACACAGTGCCCAGGGCCTCAGCCAGGGTCGTCAGACACTCAGTGTGACACACACCTCTCCTCCTCGGCTTTAGGGCTCCTCTTCCACCCAGGAGATTAACACTGGCTTCACCCCAAAAAGCCCAGTCCCCACAGAGATGGAAGCATGGATTAGTCACAAGGAAAAGACGACAAGTAATCCTCATGTGCCCCTGGTCTAACCGGCCATATTACTGAAAAGGCATGATCATAATATCCACTTTCAATATGCCAGAGATTGGTGGGGAGTGAGACATAAGATAAGGTTTCAATTTAAGAGTTAAATAATGGGACCCCAGATAATACCACTAACAGTCTAGGCTTGGCCAGGCATATGGCTGACTTAAGTTTCATCCCAGCACTGTATGTAGTTTTGTTTTGGGGTCACACTTGGCGATGCTCAAGGGTTAATCCTGTATCCGCACTCAGGAATCACTTCTGATAGTATTGGCTCCATGGAAGGTCAGCGATTGAACTCGGTTTTCTTCGAGTAAGGAAGCGCCCTCCGCACTTACGCTCTCTCACCGCGGAACCAAATGGAGTTTCTGAGCCCCTCCCAGAGTGATCACTGAGTGCACAATCAGGAGGAAATCCAAGCACCCAAGTGAGGACAAGGATGGCAAGACCTACAACTTTATTTTAAGCTAAAAATAAAGGGAAATAGAAGGCGGTGTAGGCAGATAGTACAGTAGGTGGGGCAAAGTACTTGCCCATATTCAAACCAAGTTTGTGCCCTACCAGCCAGCCATGAACCCTGAGTGCAGAGGCCAGGAGCAAACCCTGAGTCCAACTGGTTTGGTACCGAACAAATTTTAAAATTCGTAGAAGAGTCCAATGGAGGCAGGGTGACAATGCACAGGATTGGGGAATATGCTTTGCATGTCGGACCCTCTGACTTGATTTCAGGCACCATCTGGTCTCCTGGGAACACTGGAAGTGACCCCAAGCACTGAACAGAACATCAGCTGAGGGGGTTAGGCGCTAAGATATAAATGATCTTAGCGGACAGAGAGATGGCACAGCAGGGAGGGCGTGTGCCTTGCACACAGTCCAACCGGGTTTGATCCCATGTATCCCTTAAGGTCCCTGAGCAGTGCCAAAAGTAATTCCTGAAGGCAGAGCCAGAGTAGCTCCTAAACACCACTGAGTGTGGCCCAAAAGCCAAAAAGTAAATGAATGAAAATTTTAAAATTACAAGTAAAAGAACTAAACAAACTTGAGTCACACTTACAAATTATTACTCAAGTTAGAATCTTTGGGATTAGTGAGAAGATATTGAGCAGAGGGCGCTAACCTTGCCCTGAGCCGACACAGGAGGGAGCCCTGAGCAGAGATGGGTGTGGCCCACACTTCCCCTCTCAAATAAGTAAAATGACATTTCAGATAATAAAATAGGGGCTGGAGAGACAGTACAATGGGGACAGTGCTGCCTTGCTGTGGCTGATCTAGATTCGAGTCCCCACGTCCTGTACAGTTTCCAGAGCTCTTCCAGAAGTGATCTCTGAGTGAAGAAGCAGGAGTCACCCATGTGCATCACCAGGTGGGTCCCCAAACAAAACAAACAAAGCAAAAATTTAACTGTACTCAGAGAAAATAAAGCAAGTGCTGAGGAGATACTCCATAAGGTCGGGGCTTGCCTGTGTCCTACACAAAATTAATGCTCTGAACCTGCATCCCATATGATTCCCTGAGCATCACTAGAAGGAGCTTGTGAGTGTACAATCAGGAGGAACCTCTGAGCATTGCCAGGTGTGGCCCCAAACAAAAACAAAAAATAAATGAAGTTGAAGGCCTGTCCAGGCGTGCACTCTGCAAACTCCTGATCGGGTTGCAATCCACAGTACCCGCATTGTCCCCTGATCACTGCCAGGAGTGATCTGTTGGCACAGAACCCGAGAAAATGCTGAGTGTGGTCCCGGAATAATACCCAAAGCAAAATAAAACATGCAAGTTAAATGTGGTAATAGAAGTAAATTTACTTTTTATATTTTGGGGGTTGCACCCAGCAATGCACAAGGTTTAATCCTGGCTATGGGCAGAGTAAATACTCTTGGCTGTGTCTTGGGATCGTATTAGATGCCGTGGATTGAACCTGGACTAGCCACACAGGAAAAAAAAATGCCAGACTCATTATACTATTGTTCTGGCTGAAAGTAATTTCATTTAGTAAAAGAAGAAACAGCTCATAGGGTGCTTGAATGCATTTATCTGACCCGGGTTTGATACTGGGCATCCATTATGATTCTCCATGCTCACCAACAATGATTCCTGAATATAGAATCAGTAAGAACCCCTCAGAACCAATAGTGTGCCCCAGAAAGAAAGAAAGAAAATATGACAGAAAGAAGGAAGGAAAAATGAAAGGAAGTAGAGAAACAGCTATCTGCATGACTGTCACACCTTCCAGCCACTCAGAATCACAGCCTGGACCAGCCCCTAGAAGCCAACACAGGTTTCTCTGGGCATGGGAAGCAGGCCCAGCAGCTCCCACTGACAGCTCACAGGTGCTGGTGGGGTCTCCAGCATTACATCCCTGTAGAGATTCCTCTGTGGGGCATCCAGGCATGGCCACTCTTCCATGGTGAATCTCATGGCCACATCGGGAAAGATCACCATGTCCTAAGGTAGTACACACAGGGGGTGTGAGTGAGGCCATCACACATCACACCCTATACTATGGTGCCTGATGATGAGACACACAGTGCCCTAGAGGAGTACAGGGCCTCCCCCTCTCTTCACTCCCATCAGGAGCAACCAGCCTCCTCTGCATTTCAGGGTTATGGGTGACAGAACCCGGTAATCACTTGAGAGAAGCCAGATCTGCTACAATGACACTATACTACAAGGTTCCTGCAGGTACTACACTTACATTGGGGCACCCCAGGGACAAAGCCAATGAACACTGCTCTGGTGAGCACTGCAGAATGAAACACCCAAGTACATAAGCAGCAGCACCAAAAATAGAAGCTACACTGGGTTGGACCAAACACTAGACGACCCTCCATGTCACACTTCCACACGCCCTGTTCTAGGGTTGAGAAGGGGAGACTCAATGTACAGTGGCAAACTCAAAGCTCTGTGTGGACATATGTGCCTGTAGGACCCTGAAGTCACGGTTAAGGGCTGCCTCTAATCCCTGTTCAAGAGGCAAAAATGTCTTGATCTTTAACACCTCTACCAGATACAACATACTTTGCTTGTCTCCCAGGTACCGGCGCAAGATCAGAACTGCATGCACAGCAGCATGTGAACGTGACTCTGTGTGACTGAGCAGGCGAAGCCCTCCAGAGCGGGAAGGACAAGGCAGGGGAAACACATATTCTGGGGCCCAAGTCACTGTAGCTGCCAGGATACATATGGGGCCAACACACCAGGGGCCCCTAATGCCCCTGAGGTGTGAACATAGAGCACAGAGCCAAGAGGAAGCCCTGAGTAACTCCACTGTGGCACAAAAATAAATACAAAAGAAAACAAAGCATCAAGCAGCACGGTAGGGGTAGGGCTGGCGATTCTTCAGTACCACACGGTCCTTCATGCACTCTGAGGTGCTATGCTGCAGTGCTGAGCCAGGAGTAATTGTGAACATCACAAGGTCTGGTCCCACATCACATCCCAGTGTAAAATAACCAAAAACCCCAAAGTTAGCCTTGGACCCCGAGTACCCTGTAAGATCCCCAAGTTCTCAAAGAAGTGATCCTTGAGCACTGAGTTGGGAGTACTTCTGGAGCACCTCTGGGTGAGGACTCAATCCATATACAACAAAACAAACAGGGACAAAATTTACCTCATACAGCATAGTTGGAAACCCTTTCCAGGAATCTCAGTCCAGGGCTCCTTCCTATACCAACTGGAGACAGATGGGCCAGGAAGACAGCAAGTTCCTGGCACTGCACCATGTCATCTTGACACTTACCTCTTTCCTGGCAACAGTGTGTCAGATGGTGTGTCACCATCATCTCCAGCATCTGTTATTCCTGAAGATCGGCAGGAGGCTATGTGCAAAAGACCTGGAGAAGTCAGGACTCCATCCAGCAAGGGGCTGAATCTGAGCCCAGGTGCCCAAGCACATCAGCGCCCCCTGCAGGCCGGCATCAATGCTGGCCCCAGTGACCCTTAGTCTCAAAGTGGCACTGCCATGGGCTCAGCTAAAGGGCCTCAGCATGGGCAAACTATCATGTGCCCTCTGGCACCTGGGCAGGGACATGCATGTGGGAACTCTCTGCAGGGACCAGGATCACTTCTGGGCCCATATGAGCCCAAAGCACAGTCCTAGTTCCGTCCTGCTGAACCGGGCTCCTCTGGGTCCTGATCTACTCTACTCCCGAATCAGCATATCCACGTGAGCCTCTTCCAGTACTCCCTCCTGTCTTGCAGGAACAGATTTGAGTACCACGCAAATGTGTGTTGTAGAGCATAATTATCCTATTATCCAGAGTGTTTACTAAAGATCATGATAGGAACTGTGTCTGACAGTCAGAACTTCTTGTGTAAGTCTACTTTCTAACTAAACATTTTCTATCTCATGTGCCACAGCAATATTACAGCATGTAGTATCATCTTGCAGTTGGCTGTCCCAAGGAAATACCCAAGCATACCTTATGGTGCCCTGACCCTGGCAGCAGTGCGCCCTGAGTTCAGTCAGGAGTTAGACCGACAAACTGTAGGATATGGCCTAGAAGGTCAGCAACTTGGTAACTCTAACCAAGCAGGAGAGAAAAGAAAAGAGAAAACAATGTCATGTGCAATGACAAATTCTAGCCTGCTATAGTTAAAGAGTCAAACAGTGGGTGCTTATTTATTTATTTATTTATTTATTGCTTTTTGGGTCACACCTGGCAATGCTCAGGGGTTACTCCTGGCTCTGAACTCAGGAATTACTTCTGCTGGTGCTTAGGGGACCATATGAGATGCTGGGAATTGAACCAGGGTTGGTAGCGTGCAAGGCAAACGCCCTCCCCGCTGTGCTCTCTCTCTAGCCCCAAACAGTGGGTGTTTAAAGCCTCATTATATGTCTTTTACTCGTATGCAGGGGCTCAAACCTTGGTTGGCTTTGTGCAAGGCAAGTGCCCTTAGCACTGTACTTTGGCTCTGGCCATTTATCAGTTAATTGCTTCCCAGCACACGAGGAGTGATCCGTGAGCAGAGCTTCTTGTCTCCAAAAAATCCCGTTCCTTCAAAAAAGAAAAAAAAACACGAAAAAACAAAATACAAAGATATGTTTATCCACTGTACTCACCCAACAACCAGTTACCAGGGGTCACTTGGCCAGGGAGAGATGAGGGTGAGGGGTGGCTTGCTACCTAAGAGACTAGAAAATCCTGATTTGGGAATAAAACTATGTAGGGATAGGTAAAGGTAAAAGGTAAAGGCCCTCCCGTTGATCGTCGATTTGCTCGAGCGGGCCCAGTAACGTCTCCATAGGAGACTTTGTTGTTACTGTGTCTGGCATATCGAATACTCTCGGTAGCTTGCCGGGCTCTCCGAGAGGGGCGGAGGAATCGAACTCGGGTCGGCCATGTGGGCTGCGTGCAAGGCAGACGCCCTACCCGCTGTGCTATCGCTCCAGCCCTATGTAGGGATAAAACAGACAATAAAACAGGTTGGATTCTTACATTGCTGACTCCGATCAATCTTCTGCTTCCCGTACGGCCCCCAGAGCAACGTCAGGAATAATTCCTGAGCACAGTGACAGAAATAAAACCTGAGCATCTACGGGTGGACCACTAACCCCAGAAAAAAAAAAGACCAAATAAAAATAGCTACAAAAGAATTTTAATTGGCAAACCCAGCCACCTGCAAGCACCACGCCCCCAGTGGCTTCGCCCCATCACAGCAGCCAGTGACAAACAAGGATGAAAACCTGTGCCTTTGCCAGCAAGAGGCTGAAGTGATGCCCCTCATGTGAGTCTGGAGGTTCTAGGTTGACTCCTATGTCTGGCCCAAAGGTTCAAGGACAGGGCCCAGCGCAGTCTGTGCTGGGAGGCTCGGGACGGTGAAGCCCCCATCCTACGCAGATCCCGCTCCTCAGTGCCCAATCCCCTGCACCCAGCCTGCACCCACCCGCTGCTACACCATCACAGAGCTGGAGGCAATTGCGCCTCAGGAACTACCTGGTATAGGGGAATAAGCGAGAAACAAGCACGAAAGAATCCCCCAAGCTGACGTGGTTCTACCGCTCACAGTGGAGAGATGGTTGGCGTGGGGTGCTCATGGGAGGCCGCTCCCTTCCTGCCACAAAATCGACCTTCAGAGTCCCCGTGCCATGCCAGAACGCCACTTCCTCCTTCCCCCCGGGTTCCCAAGGGCAACGTTACTGAAGCATCTGTGTCAGAAACAAAATGTGTACCCAGTAGCTCCTGCGCTGTGATGTCACTTCAGGCTCCGCAGGCAGCATATACAGGGCCAGGCTCCAGGTATGGAGAGGTTGTTTCGGAAAACCCAGGTGAATCTGTGCTGCAACGTGGATGGGCTTATACGTAAGAGTAGAGAGGAAGCTCCTGGAGTGGTTGGTCACACAGTGTGGGGTTGGGAGTAAGGAGAAGTGCCCTGATGCTGTAATAGGGTGAACCAATGCTCTCACACTCAAGTCCATGGGTGGAAATGAAGCAGATTGTTTCAGTAACTGGCAGGTAGGCAGAATAACCATATTTCAATTTAAGATGGAAATGAGCCATGCTGAAATGTCCCAAGAACCACTGGAAGTAATCCCAATAAACAATCCTGTGTCTGATGGGGTGAGACCCTAGAAAAAATGAACCTGTGGCTGGAGGGAAGGTCCAGGGGGCGGACACATGCCTGACACTCACAGTTTTGATTTCTGACCTCCAGATGGCACCAGAGCACTGCCAGGAGAAATTACCGAATATATTCCCAGGAGAAATCCAGAGCATTGCTGTTTGTAGCCCCCAAACAAAATCAAAACCAAAAAATAATGAAGTTGCAGCACTGGTGCAGAGTGGATAAGACACCAGCCTCATAAGCTGTTTGACTGGGTTAATACACATCACCTCCGTGGGTCCTGGAGCACTGCCAGGAATGATCCTTCATCAGAGAGCCAGGAAGAATGGGCACTTTGGCCCCGAAATAAATCCCAAAATAACACACTTAATTGAAGTATAGCACAATTAATTTATCAATGGAAGGAACTATTTATGCAGGAACCTGAGCAGAGCATATGGAGTCACCCCTACGTGTAGTCCTATACATCAAACCCCTTCAATGCTCTGTAAGTATGCTAACAGATTTGCATTAAATGGGTCATTCTGATCATCAATCAGTGGTCCCCCATCTCTTTGTTTCTCTTTTGACTCCAGCAACACGTCCCTGTAGAGATTCCTCTGAGAGGCAACCAGGCATGTTCACTCCTCTCGGGTAAAACTCTCTGCCATGTTGACATAGGTAACTGCATCTTGAATCAGCACACACAAGGGGAGGAGGAGGCCATCCCACTCCACACAATAGGGCCAAAGGATATACTGCAACACCGTAGAGGAGCTCAGGGCCTCTCCCGTCTCCCCACTTTAGAAGGGAGAAACCGGCCTCCACCAACACTTTAGGGTGACGGGCCCCAGTAATTACAGTATGGAAGCCAGATTTCTTACAATGGCACTATACTGAAAGTTGATGGACTTGCACACAGCCACTCCAGGGACAAAGCCAATGAACACTGCTCCTGTGAGCACCAGACAGAGTGATACCTAAGCACAGACCCAGTAGGACCAAAAGAAAGCAACACTGGGTTGGGCCAAACCACTAGACATTCTTCCCTCATGCCGCACCCCCACATCACCTGTTCTAGGGATGAGAAGGAGACGCTCAATTTCCAGTGAGCAACTCAAAGATGCTGTGGACTGGAGTACCTTGGGTTGGCCACATGCAAGGCAAGCACTGTACTCGCTTTACTATGGCTCTGGCCAATTCTAAAATGAATTTCTTCTCAGCACACTAGGAGTGACCCCTGAGCAAAGTTCCCCTTCCCCAATCATGATCACGACCATCCTTTTGTTCGTCGATTACCTCGAGCAGGCCCCAGTGACGTCTTCTTAATCCTAGCCCTGAGATTCAAAGCTATTTCAGGGTTAGGAGAATTAGACCCATCATTGTTACTGGTATTTGGCATATTGGTTATGCCACGGGGAGCTTTCCAGACTCTGCCATGTGGGCAGGTTACATTTGGTAGCCTGCCAGTTTGTCCAAAGTAAGCATGAAATAATAATGTCTCAGCCGCATTCGCTTCCGGGATCTGGGTTTTATAGTCTCTGGGTCTTGGCCGTTTGATGGGATTACATGGCGCCAAGGGGTCAGTTGGTACGTGTGACCCCTGCCTACTGGAATATTGGGGATATGGGTGGAGGATGCTCAGCCCCTATCTGAGCAGGCTTGGAGATCTCAGCCCCGGAACCCACATGCCTTTGTTCCTCTGCCGGTACCTTCAGGTGTGCAGGGAGTGGTCTCACCATGGTGGTGGCTGGTTCTGGAGGTCTTTGGCCGCCAGAGCCCTGGTCGGGGGGCGGGAGGGAAACTCAACCCACTCCACTCCAAGGGGCCCCGGCGAGGACAGCCAGGCACGGGGGCAGGAGACTCTGTGCTGTTCTCTTCCGGGATCTGGGTTTTATAATCTCTGGGTCTTGGCCGTTGATGGGATTACACATTACACGGAACCAGGGGGCCAGTTGGTGGGTGTGACCCCTGCCTACTGGAATATGGAGGATCTGGGTGGAGGATGCTTCCCCATACTCAAATATCTCCCTTTCAGAAAAACATAAAACAACAAGTTTACCAATGTAGCCACCCCAAGAACCAGTATACCTAATATCCTGGTCAGGGAGTGATGAAGAGAAAGGGACTGTTTGCAACTGGGCATGTGAAAGTAGAAATTCCTTTTTCCCCTAGGAGTATTGCTGTTTATTCAGTCATTAATTAGGCTGATTAAAATGGGCATGAACTCCAGCTTACTTTTTTCATAATTTTATTTATTGAATCACCGTGAGAGCAGTTACAAAACTTTCGGGATTAAATCTCGGTCATACAATGAAACACCCATCCCTTCACCAAGCCCATTTTTTTACCACCAAAACCCCCAGTATACCCCCCATTCCACATCCTCCCCCTACCTGTGGGGCAGATGATTTCCACATTACTCTCTCTCTCTCTACTTTGATCACATTCAATATTTTGACACCAGACCCACCATTACTATTTGGGATTTTACCCAAGCACTCAGATCTGCCGAAAAGGCAACAATAGACAATTTATTTTCTATTGCAGGTTATAAATAACATATGATTTTCTTATTTTGAAATTTTAACAATATGGAGGGATTTCTGCCAAAATCTGCTGGGTTCTGATAGTTGTTCCTGAGTCTATGGAATCAAGGCCATTAAGCAGCTTTATCAGAAGAGAGGCGGTTCGTGGGTGCAACTTAGGGTCTCGGGGCTGGAGGAAAGGGCCACCTCCACACCCATACTGTGAGGCCCATTGTATCTTGTCACTGTGGGCCCAAACCTGACTTTCCAATGGCCTCTGGAGGATGGTGGCCATGGATCCGCCAAGGGGAGCAGGCGGAGGCACAGCATCCTTTCCCCCTGTGTGACCTGGCGACAGTAACCTACTGCGTGGTCCCAACGCATTTTGGCCAAAAGCTGCTGGGTTTCTAGGTTTGCTTCTGAATCTCTGGTATCATGGCCATTAAGAAGCTTGATCATGAGCCACAGAGGCCATTCATGGGCACCAGGAAACTTGGGGGCTCTTTGGGGTGGGGAGAAAAGGACCGGCTCCACCACCATCCCTTAGGTACTACATGTCTCATCACTGAGGGAACAAACCTAACCATCAAGAGGCCATTGGAGATGGCGTTCACCGAGCCACCAGGGGTAACAGGCCAAGGCACGAAACCTATTTCCACCTGGGGTGGCCCAGCACCGGTAACCTACTATGGGGAACAGATGCATTTCTGCTAAAAATCGCTGGGCTCTGAAATTTGTTTCTGAGTCTCTGGGATCATGACCGTTAAGCAGCTTGATCCCAAGCAAGAGAGTCCATTGGTGGGCAGTGACACAGGGTCTCATTGGGGCAGGGAGGAAAGAGCCATGTCACCCCCATCTCATGAGGCCCTGCGTGTTTTGTCACAGCAGGCCCGAACCTGACTGTCCAATGGCAAATGTCCAATGTCAGATGGCAGCCGTCAAGTCAAAGGGGGAGCAGGCAGAGGGACACACCCTTTCCCCCTTGCCGTTGTCTGGCACTGGTAGCCCATTGCGGGGACTGAGTGCATCTCTGCAAAGGCTGCTGGGTTCCAAGATTTATCTCTGAGTCTATGGGATAATGTCCTTTAAGCAGTTTGATCAGGAACCAGAGAAGCCTTACCTCCATATATGTAGCTGAGCAAGAAATGGTTTCTTGGTGTGTCTCACACATACCTAACTTTTGGCTGTTTACTTTCCTGGTAAACTTTGCCCCAGGTTTTTGGAGTCTGGCCAAATGCACAGCAGCAATTTTGGGGTATCTGGAAGTCTGAGGGCGCCATCAGTCTGCTGATACACTCGCCTCACAGCCACAGATTGACCTGCTGGTGGCACCACACCGCCAGGAAGTAGAAATTCTTGATATGGAAAAAAAAAACAATATTGGGGTTAGACTCACCGTAAATTGAGTAGGATGTTTGCCTTGCTGATCCAGGTCAAACCTTCCCATCCCATAGAAGCCCGGCAGCACCCCAGAATAATTACTGAGCTGCAGAGCCAGAAGTAAGCCTTGAACATCGAAGAATGTCTTTTCTTCCCTTCCAACTCCACTGAATATAAAGAGCTACTAAAATTAATCCAAAGAGGGGCTGGAGTGACAGCAGAGAGGACAGGACATTTTCCTTCCACGCGACCAATTCGGGTTTGATTTCCAACAACAATATGTCCCCTGAGCACTTCCAGGAGTAATTCCTGAGTATATAAGCCAGGGGTAACCCCTGTGCATCGCTGGGTCTGACCCAAAAAAGCAATATATAATCCAAAGAGCAAATTTCAGAGGCAAATACCTCTCACTTGTAAAGACACGCCCAGAAGGCCCCATCCCAGAACGGGAGCCAATAAAAATTACAGCGACATATCTGGAATTTTGATTAGTATTATATCCAGTACAAAGACTCCAAACAGGGCCACACACTGTCCTGAGTAGGGAGGTATGAGATGGCTAAGACCTCCACTTTCTGTAGGTCCCTCAAACCAAGGCCCAAAGTCCATGTGCCCACCCTCCAGTACCATCTTGGACCTGGTTGCGATTGTGGCTGCAAGGGCTTTCAGGATAACGCACCCTCACCCAAGATACCTGTGTCACTGAACAGCCCCCAAGCACCCATCAAAAGCACCACATCCCCTAAAGCCTGGTTATCCAGAAAAAGTGAAAAAACAAGGGTTAAAGTGCCCTACAAGCTGGCATGATCCACGCTGAATTTCCCAAAACCGAGGCACAGGGTGCTCAAGCATCCCAAATCCTAACACAGAAAGGACTGAAGAATGAAAGTTTGCCTTATTTCCACTTTCAAAGGATTCAAATCAGCATCTTGGGTGATTTCTGCCATAATTACTACAAACCAGCACCTTTTGGCCAAGCCAGAAGCAGAGCAAACAATAACACAGTGGTTAGCCATGACAGCTCTGAGCAGGGGGTGTTTTTATACCTGCTTATTCAGTCAACTTTCTCCTAATTTTCATCACCAAGATCCATTATTTACAAGTTAAATAAAAAAAGCAATCTCAGCACTAGTACACTGACATAGCTGCAGCCTGGGTGAAAATCAGCAGGTACATTTCACTGACATGAGAAGGCCGTCACAAGCAGGCAGGCTTACTTCCCTCGTAACTTCACTTTTGTAGCACACTTGACCATCTTGTCCAAAGGAAACTTGCTTTACTGAGCTGTTCTGTTCTGACCTTAGAGACTATTATTAAGGGATCAAATCATCCAGTATGAATTTTTCTATGTTGACTAAGGTGTGAGGATAATATGAAGCCATTCCCACATTCCTGGCATATATGTGGTTTCTCTCCAGTATGAATTCTGATATACTGACTAAGAGAATAGCACCAAGTGATGGCCTTCCCACATGTCTGACGCTGATAAGTTTTCCCTCCACTGAATTTACTGTGCTGAGCAAGGTATTCAGAATGGCAGGGCTTCCCACATTCATCACATATATAAGGTTTTTTTCCAGTGTGAATGCTCCTATATACACTAAGTCTTGAGGCTCCAGCAAAGGCCTTTCCATATTCCTTACATATATAAGGTTGCTCTCCAGTGTGAATTCTCCTATGTACATTAAGTATTGAGGCCAAAGGAAAGGCCTTCACACATTTCTTACATATACAGTTTCTCGCCAGTGTGAATTTTCCTATGTACAGTATGTCTTGAGCATCCAAAAAAGGCCTTTCCACATTCAGTACATATACACAGTTTCTATCCTGTATGAATTCTCCTATGTACACTAAGTCTTGAGGATCTAGTAAAAGCCTCCCCACATTCCTTACATATATATATATATATATATATATATATATATATTCTATCCGGTATGAATTCTCATGTGTATAGTAAGGGAAGTGAAATGTGTGAATGCCTTCCCACATGTCTGACACTGATGAGGTTTCTCTCTAAGATGAATTATTTTATGTGCATTAAGATAAGAGCACAAAGTAAAGGCTTTCCCACATGTCGGCCACTGATGAGATTTCTCTCCACTGTGAATTCGCCTATGATTCCTAAGGTACTGAGATCGACAGAAGGCCTTCCCATATTCTTGGCAGATATATGGTTTCTCTCCAGTGTGAATTCTCCTATGTGCACTAAGTCTTGAGGCTCCAGCAAAGGCCTTCCCACATTCCTTACAAATATATGGTTTCTCCCCAGTGTGACTTTTCCTACGTGAAGTAAGTCTCAAGGCTCCAGCAAAAGCCTTTACACATTCCTTACATACATACAGTTTCTCTCCAGTGTGAATTGTCCTATGTACAATAAGACCTGAGGCTCCAGCAAAGGCCTTCCCACATTCTTTACATATATATGGTTTCTCTCCAGTGTGAACTCTCCTATGTACACTAAGTCTTGCAGCCCCAGCAAAGGCCTTTCTACATTCTTTACATCTATACGGTTTCTCTCCAGTGTGTATACTTGCATGTCTACTGAGGCTTGAGGATTGAATAAAGGCCTTGCCACCCTTCTGACATATATAAGGCTTCTCTCCACTATGAGTTTTCATATGTCTATTAAGATGTGAGATCTGAATAAAGGCCTTCCCACAAGTCTGACATTTATGTGGTTTCTCTCCTGTATGAATTCTCCTATGCATAAAAAGATATGATGGTTTAGTGAAGGCCTTCCCACATTCTTCACCTGCATAAGGTTTTTCTCCTGCATTTATATTCATATGGTCATGATGGAGTAAACATTGACTCACACTTTGTCGTTGGTGCCAACTTTTCCGGGGATTCTGTCCACTGTGGTTTTCTAAGGGAACACCACGTTGCTGAGAACATGGGGAGGATCCCCCACATTCCTTACCCTTAGATGTGTTCTGCTCATGGTGACTTTGGTTGAGGGTACGTCGCTGTGAGGGTCCCACTGTAAACAGTGCTGCTATCCCTAGACGCTGCCCCACTGGGGAATTTCCTGCCCGTGAACTGAAAACAACACACACCAAGAAACTTTTTCCAGGTGAGGGCTTCTTCAGAGTGAGGTCGCTCTCGCCATTCTGATCACTCTCAGACGACATCCCGCCTGTCTCGATGTCCCCAAGGCACGAAGGACAGGACTGCTCACTCAAAACATTGTCACAGAGCGCAGCATCAGAGACATTCCTCTCAGGCTGGCTGCTTCCCTGTAGAACAGCAGAGAAGGATGCCAATTAACACTTATTCTCCGAGTCTCCTGTCAAAAACTTGAGTCTTTCAGATGTGTTTTCTCACATACGCATAATACAAATGCAAATACCGACATCACTTAATGACTTAACTTCCCGTTAGTTGTAAATTTGCTCGAGCAGGCACCAGTAATGTCTCCATTTGTCCCTGTCACGTGCTAGTGTAGCCCAATGGCATCTGTTCGCTCTGGGAACATGAAGAGCCTCAAACCGATCATTCATGATCTTCACGAAGAAGTCTGACCATCTGGTAGGTGGGCGGCCATGCGGTCTTTTGACATCCTGTGGAATCCAGTCAGTAACAGCTCTAGACCAGCGGTCATCTTTAAATCTCATTACGTGGCCAGCCCATCTGATTTTTGACACCTTGGCAAATGAGACAGCGTCCCTGATTCTTGATCGTCGATGGATGTCGGAACTCCTGATTTTATCTCTCATTTGAGTGAAAAGTGATATTCCAAGCATAGCTCTTTCTTTTCTTCTATGGGAGACCTGAATAGCGTTCTCATCCTGTTTTCGAAGGGCCCAGGTCTCTGAGGCATATGTTAATGTAGGAAGAACAGTGGAACCAAAGAGATGTGCCCAGAGCCGGAGGTTCTTCGTCCTTTTATCTATTTCTTTGACGTTCTTGAAGGCGTTCCAAGCTGCTCTCTTCTTCCTGTGAAGCTCGGATGCCAGGTTATTTGTCATGTTGACTTCTCGACCTAGGTACACATAGCTGTTGCATTCGGAGATGGTCGTTCCATTGAGAGCGAATGGGGCATCAGGAACGAGACTGTTTCTCATGAACATTGTCTTCATAAGATTCAGCTGTAGTCCTACCTTTCCACAATCACGTTCAAAGTCGGCCAGCATTTGTGCCGCTTGGCTGATATTTGGTGTCATTAAAACAATGACATCAGCAAAGCGGAGGTGGTTTAATTGCCGACCATCTATCTTCACTCCCATTCCTTCACATTCCAGTCGTCGCATGATGTTCTCAAGGGTGGCACTGAAGAGTTTCGGTGAAATGGTATCACCCTGCCGAACCCCTCTCTTGACATCAACGATCACTTCTTTGTAGAATGGTGAGATCCTGGTAGTGAAACCGCAATACAGCTCACGGAGGATCTTGATGTATTGGGCTTGAATGCCCTGATTGGCTAGGGCTTCAATGACCGCTTCGGTCTCAACAGAATCAAAGGCCTTCTTTAAATCAATGAACGTTAAACAGAGTGGCATCTTGAACTCCCGAGAAACCTCAACGAGTTTGGTTATTGTGTGGATATGATC
Source organism: Sorex fumeus (assembly GCF_029834395.1). Lineage (NCBI taxonomy): Eukaryota > Metazoa > Chordata > Mammalia > Eulipotyphla > Soricidae > Sorex > Sorex fumeus. The sequence goes on along the minus strand of NW_026606076.1, from coordinate 20,826,452 downwards.
GATGTGTGGATATGGAACCCGGGACTGAGATCTCCAAGCCTGCACAGTTTGGGACTGGACCTGCCAGTAACTAGACAGTTACACCCACCAACTGCCGTGTAACTCCAACAATGGCCAGGATCCAGAGATTATCACACTCAGCTCCCGGGAGAGAACAAGGCAGAGTCTCCTACCCTGTGCCTGACTGTCTCCACCAGGGACCAACAGCTGAAGACCTCCGGGGCCCAGCCAAGGCCATGCTGGGACCACTCTCCACACACTTGGATGAGCCTCACGCATAAAAGAACTGGCAGAGGAACCCAGGTGTGTGGGACCTGGGGCTGAGATCTCCAAGCCTGCACGGTTTGGGACTGGACCTGCCAGTAACTAGACAGTTACACCCACCAACTGCCGTGTAACTCCAACAACGGCCAGGATCCAGAGATTATCACACTGAGATCCCGGAAGCGCACGGCCGCGAATGCGACATCTTATCATCTCATTCCTACTTTGGACAAACTGGCAGGCTACCAAATGTAACCTGCCCACATGGCAGAGTCTGGCAAACTGCCCGTGGTATACCCAATATGCCAAAAACAAGTAACAATGATGGGTCTCATTCTCCTAACCCTGAAAAAGCCTTGAATATGGCACTTTTAAAAAAAATCTCAGGGCTAGGACGAAGATGTTACTGGCACCTGCTCGAGGCAATCGAAGTACAACAGGGTGGTCGTGATCGTGATGGTCGATGGTGCTGAATCCTTTGCGGAACCCGGCTTGCTCGCATGGTTGTCCTTCATCTAGTGTTCTGCCAATCCTATTTAGGATGATTCGAGTGAACAACTTGTAGATGACAGACAATAGGCAGATAGGGTTATAGTTGCCAATGTCATGGATGTCTCCCTTCTTGAACAGTAGTACGGTCTTGCTGGTTTTCCATTGGGACAAAACCTTGCATTCAGACAGGTAGTGAGTGAAGAGCCGAGCCAGTTTATTGATGAGTACTGATGGCAGGTTCTTCAGGTGTTCAGGTCTGACCTTGTATGGGCCGGGTGCTGTTTGTTTCTTTACCCACAAAATGGTGTGTCGGATTTCGGAAGGGAGAACGTTGGGAATGACATATCCATCCTGTGGAATTTGGTATGTCGGCAAGTGGACATGGCTATCAAAGAGATTTGAGTAGAAGTCATGTATAATATTCTCCATTGCCGTTCTGGAGGATGTGATGGATCCATCAGGACGTCGGAGGGCAGTCATCTTGGTCTTGTACTTGGTGAAGGACAGGCGGGCGTAACAAATACTTTTCCCAGCTTCTGCCGCATCTACCAGTACTTCTGCTCTTCTCTCTTTGAGGTCTTCCTTGATCGCATCTCTGCAATGCTTTGCAAGCTCGGACGTTAGCTTGCGGTTGCCTGAGGCATGTGCCAAACCACGCCGGCGAATTAGCTCAAGAGTTTTCGAAGACAGGTGTTTTTTTGTGGCTATCTTTCTCTTGGTGTTCCTCGCACATTCATGGAGGTGCTGAACCAGTCGATCGTATTCTTCATCAATGTTGTCAACAATGGCATCTTCCCATGTTGCCGCAATAGTGCCAAAGAGTTCCCAGTTGGTGGTCGTTCTGGAAGTTCTCTTTTTGAACTTTTCAGCCCTTTCTCCCCACTCTGTTAAGTAGAATTTTGCATGAAGGAGATGGTGGTCCGATCCTGTTCGAAATTTTGGGACAACAGTGACATCGTTTAGGCAAAACCTTCGATTGACTATGATGTGCTCTATTTCGTTGTGGAATCGTCCACCGGGGGACTCCCATGTCCAACGTTTAGATTCTGCCTTCTGGAACTGTGAGTTACCATGGATGGTCTTGGTCGACATGATGAACTCAGACAGTCTCTCACCCTGTTCCTTCCATTCTAGGCCATTGGTCCCGATGTGAATTTCTTCAGCTGATCTTCTTGGTCCTATCTTGGCATTAAAATCACCCATGATGATCTTGTAGAAGGTGTGGTCTTCTTTATAGAACTTCTCCAGCTCCATGTAGAATTTCTCGATTTCTCTTTCATCATAATGAGATGTTGGTGCGTAGACAACAAAGATAGAAACTGCAGGCAGTGAGCCACATCTATTCAAATGTAAACGTCTGATTCGGGTTGTTAGGCATTCGAATGAATCAATGCTCTTGGCCAAGTTTGTGTTGACACGGACACCGACGCCTCCGACACCTCTTTTATCGCATGTTCCGAGGAACAATTCTTCTCCAGTGTCGAAAACAGCATGTGAGATTCGTGCCTTCTTGTCTCGGTCAGACCAATGATGTCGTACTTGATTATCCGCGCTTGTACCATCAGGTCCTCGATGGATGTATCTGATGCTAGCGTACGTGCATTGAAAGTACAGACGATCATTTTTGTCTTCCTTCATTGTGGCAGCCTAGTCCGGCCTTGAGATTTTGACATATGGATTACCGACATATAATTCTTATTATAGAATATCTTCACGTTATTGTAAGTTGGACACACAAAATTGATGGACAGAGTCAGTAAATTCTGTGAATTCCCGCCCCCCCCAACTTAATAAAGGAGCAAACTGGAAATAATTCCTCCTATAGAAAACTGACTCACCCTTTTAAAGACAAAATTAAATACATCACATGTGGGTTTGATTAATGCTCATTGCGGAACCTGTGATGCAGGAGTGACGGCAATGCTGCATCGTCACACAGCTGAGACAGACAAAGTGGCCATAAGTGATGGCTTTCAGGATCAAAGAATTTTTTTGGTTTTTTTTTCTGTTTTGTAATTTCTATTTATTGGGGGTTGTGTGGATGGAGGGGCACACCATGCAGTGTCTAGTATCAGTTCTGTGGGTTTATGGAGACCATAAGGACTGCTGGGCATGGAATATCCATCCCTGTGCAAAGCAAGTATATCTTTCACTGCACTATCTCTAGGACCCACAAATTAGCATTGTAAACAACTACCAATGTCAAGCAAATGAAAACTCACAGTATTTTTATACATGGTTGATTTCAGTACCTAGTGAAGCTAAGGGTCCTCTACTCCAAGCATCAGGCTTTGGAATTCCTCCCTGCCACGCCCAGCCCTCCACCTTAACAATCACATACTTGGTCCACTGAGCTATCCCGCTGGCATAATAATATTTATTCTGAATTAGCGAATCTTACCAACGCACTCGTACTTGCTGACCTCATTCCCAAATCAAAGTGCTGTAATGCCAAATCCTGAAGCCACGGTTTCAGTTCTGGAACTGAACATAACATGCAATTCAAGAACTTGTCAGAAAAAAAAAGTTGGAAAATGATGCCACGAATTTAGAGTACATCTCTGTAGTTCTCAAAGTCCAAAGAGTCCCACACTAAGGAAAAGATCTGGTTAGTGGATAATTGTGAGGATCTTGGAAAAACTACACTAGGTTTTGTTTTTGTTTTTGAGCAGACCTGGTGACGTTCGGGGAACCATATGTGATGCTGGTTATTGAACAGGTCACCTTCAGGCAATGCAAGGCACTCCTCCATGTACTATAGTTCAGATCCAAACTAGCTCTGCTATGTGCTCACTTATTCGGATTTAAACAAAAAGGTCTAAAAATATTTTTACAGATATAGTGACACCGTGGTTGTGAATCCAATCAGGTTAGTCATAGATAGGGGATGGGGTGGATCAGAAACGGTGACTCTCATTGACTGACAGAGAGCAAAAATAACAACAAAGACATGGGCGCAAATTACAGGATCATTCTGTGACAGAGAGTCCAGGAGAGTGAAGAGCTGCATGACTGTGTCACAGACCCATGGGTCCAGGAGTCCACCGGACTCAGCAGTGTGTTTCATACATGCTCAGGGCACCCATACACTGCACAGGGCCTGAGCTAGCAAAGGTCCTCAAACATTCACCTGCACACACGCCTCTCCTCTCCGACCTCAGGGCTCCTCCTTCCAGTCAGGAAATGACCGCAGGCTTCATCCCAGAGTGCCCTGTCTCGACAGAGACAGAGGCATGGATAAGAGACAAGGAAAAGGTGACAGGTAAATCCCCGTGTTTTCCTGATATAACTTGGCAAATATCTGAAAGGCATCAGCAGAATGTCCATTTCCAAAATGCCACATATTTGTAGTTATTCGAGAGGTAAGACCCAGGTTTCAATTTAAGAGTGAAATAGGTGGACCCTGAATATACCACAATACTCTAGACCTGGCCTTGTATATGGCCAACAAGAGGTTGATCAGCACAATATGTTGTTGGTTTTTGTCTTGTTTCGGGCCTCACCTGCCAATGCTCAGGGGTGTCTCCTAACTCTGTATTCAGAAATCACCGCTGGTGGTGCTTGGGGATGACATGGATCAGGGATTGAACTCACGTGCGCTCCTTGCAAGACAATCACTTTCCTCCCTGTATTGTCTCTCTTGGACCAGCGCCACATGGAGTTTCCTGAGCCCCTCATGAACTCATCACGGATTTCAGTAATACTAAGTGCTTAATAAATCTGGAAATGGCCAAAGGTGGCAAGAGACCCTTATTTTAAGCTGAACAATGTTTCCAGAAAGAGAGCACAGCAGGAGTTTCTCAAAGCCAACCCAGTTGCGATACCTGACATCCCCTAGGATCCCTCATACCATCCAGGAGTGATCTCTGAGTGCAGAGTCCAGGAGTAAACCCTGAGTCCTGCTGAAGTCTCACAAAAACCATTAGAAGTAAATCCAAGCACTGAAATAGGGCAGCAATTATGAGTTGAGAGACGAAATATCAAAGCCCCGATGGCGGGAGAGATAGTACAGCACATAGGACAGAAGCATTGCACACACATGTGGCTTTGATCCCAGGCAGCCCATATGGTCTTGGAGCAATGCCAGGTTTGGATCCTGAATACACAGGCAGGAATAATCCCTATCCATAAGGGAAAAAAAGAAAAAGAAAAACCCTCTGACTTGAGAGCCTGGTTGAATTGTACTGGGGGTGAGGTACCAATGTTTTAAGTTGCCAAGAGGTTTCAATCCACGGAACCCCGGTTCCTGAGCACTCGTAGGAGTCATCCTTTAGCACAGAGCCAGGAGAACTGTGGACTGTGCTCCCAAATAAAGGCAACAGAAAAATCAATTAAACACAAAAAAGTTCATGTAGTACACAAGGTAAATTGATTCACCAATGGATGCAACTATTTAAAGGGACCTGAGCGATAACTGGGCAGGTAGGGATTTTCCCATGGACACAGTAGAGACAGGTTGATCTGAATCACCCCACAGTGTCCTGCTACTCCACCAGAGTGATTCCTGAGGACAGAGTTGAGAGTAATCCCTGATTATCCATAGGTGAACCCTAAAAAAAACAGGGAGGGAACAGCTACCACACGGCTGTCCAACATCCCAGCCCATCAAAATGACAGCTACTGTTGTACACACAGCTGCGGCCCAACCCCAGGAAGCCCAAGTGGGTCTGTCCAGACACGGTTGGCCCCAAAGTGCTCTCACCGACAGCCTGCAGATGCTGGTAGATCTCCAACATCACGTCCCTGTAGAGCTTCTGCTGAGAGGCTGCCAGGCACGACCATTCCTCCGGGGTGAAGTTCACAGCCACGTCATGGAAGGTCACTGCGTCCTGAGTCAGCACACGGGGAGGGTGGGAGTCAGAGTCTATCTAAGCCTCATTCCCACTACTGTGAGGCCAGGACCCAGGGTCCTATATTGTCGCTGGGCCTCTCCCCTCCGAATGAACCAACCTCCACGCATGACTGACGGGCCCCAGAAATCACATAAGGCAGCTGGATCTGCTAAAGTGGGAGGACGTTATACAGAAGGCTCTTGGATGTATCTGCCTTTCCTAGTAACCCCAGGTCCAATTCGAGCACCACTGGTCCAGTGATCACTGTAGAGAGGATCACCTGAACACAGACTTGTACGATCCCAAAGACCATCCCTGGTTGCAGCAGAAACCACTGCCTGCCCACTGCTGTACCCCCACAGCTCATGACAACTAGGACTGAGAACTCAACAGTCCATATAGACCACTAGTCATAGCTGTGTACGGACATGTGTGCCTGTAGAAACTCACTGCTCAGGGCCGCCCCAAATTCCTCTCAAAAAAGTTAGAAGTTTCTTGACCCCAACATCTCTACTAGCCTCAGAGATCCTTGGCTCTTTCTCCTTCAGATAAGTGCATGCCCAGAAATCGACATGTCTGGCAATGCCAGAGTGCAGCACATGGAATGATTGTGAGAATCCTTTGCTGTGCCACCCCAAATAAAACAGAAAACCTAAAATGAAACCCTTGGACCTCCAGCATCCCATTGGTCACCTAGACCTGTAAGGGACGATCATTGAGCACTGAGCTTCGAGTACTCCTCATGCACCACTGGGTCGGCCCCAAAGCCAAATAAAACAAAACAAACATACACAATAGCAGCTTCGAAGAGCAGAATGGGACGGTCTGATCGGAAGTCTCATCTTGGAATCCGTCCCAAAGAGACTCAGAACAGATGGCCCTGGGGGCTGGAGCAATAGCACAGCAGGTAGGGCGTCTGCCTTGCACGCGACCGACCCGGGTTCGATTCCCATCCCATATGGTCCCCTGAGCACCACCAGGAGTGATTCCTGAGTGCAGAGCCAGGAGTAAGCCCTGTGTATCGCCGGGTGTGACCCAAAAGGCAAGGTAAAGGTAAAGGTAAAGGTCCTCCCGTTGATCGTCGATTTGCTCGAGCGGGCCCAGTAACGTCTCCATTGGAGACTTTGTTGTTACTGTGTCTGACATATCGAATACTCTCGGTAGCTTGCCGGGCTCTCCGAGAGGGGCGGAGGAATCGAACTCGGGTCGGCCATGTTGGCCGCTTGTAAGGCGAACGCCCTACCCGCTGTGCTATCGCTCCAGCCCAAAAGGCAAAAAAAAAAGAAAAAAAGAAAAGAAAAAAAAAAGAAACAATCCCAAACAGATGGCCCAGGAAGCCCGGGCACTCCTGGCACTATCTCATGTCATTCTGTCCCTCTACTCCTACCTGGGGACGGTCTATCAGAGACCGTGTCACCATCTTCTCCCACCATTGTTGTTCTGAGGATCAGCAGGAGACTCCGTTTAAAGACCTTGAGAAGTCAGAATAGTGAGCACCAGAGAGGAGCACCTCCTCCTACCCCTGAGCTCGGACCAGCCAAACCCTTGGGTAGAGGCTCACAATCCCACCTCAGGGAGACAGTGGCAGAAGCTCCTGTCTCCGCTGGGGATACAAATTTTGCTGGCATCTGTGCTGAACTTCAGGATAGGAGCTAGGGCCCAGGCTGCAGGGGTGGAAACGGCAGCCTTCTCTGACTCCAAAATTCCTCCCTAGATACCACAGGAAAGTCCCTACAGGCCCAGCTAGGGGCTGACTCTGAGTCCAGCAGCTCCCGAAAACCAGCGCCTCTGCAGGCTCGCAGAAGTGCTGCCCCTTGAGAACTATAGCCTGGAATGTGTCTTTTCCACTGGGAAAGACACAGGAACTTATAGTGGACAAATGTTCAGCCACTCTCCTGCAGGGTGGACAGAACCTGAGCCTGAGCACTCTGTCCCAGGAACCGAGATCACTTCTGGGTACAGTTGGGTCAGAGACACAGCCCTGCTCTTTACCACTGGACCTGAGCCCTTATGGGTCCTGATTTACTCAAACCCTAAAACGGCACATGTGCGTGAGCCTCAGCCAACACTTGCTCCTGTCCTGCAAGAATATATTAGAAAACCACGCAAACAGTCAGTTGTACAGCAAAATAATTCAAATAGCCCGGGCATTTACTAAGGACCATAATATGAACTGTCAGGAATTAAGACCTGAGCACTGTAGATTATGAACAAAACTACTGAAACAAAAAGGCAAATTCGAAGCACAAGAAACAAACAGAATTCATGTGCAAAATAAGAGGGAAGAACATTTAAATAGTCAAATAGCAGGACCTTAAAACTTAGTTTTTCTGCTCTTCCTCTTCACCCGCCAAGCTGTCCTGGTCTTCTTCCCCACCCAGTTTTTACTCCCCCCCCACAACCGGTTCCGGTGGGGGCGTCGCCTCTTCTGAAGTGGGCGTGCCTTTGTTAGAAATGGGCGTGGCCTGATTTTAGGCAGGCGGCCCCTTAAGCAGCTGCAGGTATTTTAGACATACCAAGAAACCTAGTACCCATACCTACACAACAACATGAAGAAACAACGCAAATTCCCACTACATGCGGAGAACGATGAAAAGAGTCCAGAAGCCTCTGTAGGTGCGACACACCGAAGGGAACTCTCTGACAAAGAATTCAGATATGAAGTCATGAAGATGTTCAATGAACTCAATGAAACAGTCAGACATATATCCAGTAAATTAAAGGACATGAAAGAAACACTCGAGAAAATACAGGAAGAAATGAGAGTAGAAATTGGAAAGCTATGCACAGAAATGTCATGAATTAAAGATTCCATAGATTAAATAAAAAACACAGTCTGTTACCTCAATAGTAGAATAACCCACTGATTCTGAGGACAGAATCAGTGAGCTGGAAGATCAGCTGAACCAAGTCAACAGGCAACAATGAACAATGGCAAGGGACCTCAAAATAGCTCTAGAGTGATTCAGAGTCCTAGGAGACGATTCCAAGAGGAACAACATTAGAATTATTGGAGTATCAGAAGCTCAGGGAAACAATCCCAATGAAAAAGACACGGTTAAACAAATCATTGCTGAAAAATTCCCAGAGCTCAACAATGCAGTCATCAGGTTCAAGGAGCCCGAAGGGTGCCAGCTAAAAGAGACCTTAACAAAAACACTACAAGAGATATCATAGCCAGAAAGATCAATGCTGCCAATGGAGACACAATACTGCAAGCAGCAAGGTCAAAGAAGGAAATCACATACAAAGGAGCATCCCTTAGATTCACGGCAGACCTATCAGAGGAAACCCTCCAAGCCCAAAGGCAATAGGGGGATATAGTGAAAAAACTCACTGAAATGCGTCACCAGGAATACTCTATCTGGCTAAACTGTCACTCAAAATTGAAGGAACGGTACACTATTTTCTAGATAAATAGCAGCTCCAGAACTTCATAGACTCAAAACCAGACCTAAAAGAAGGGCTAAAGGGTCTACTCTAAGACAAGACAAACCCTATAAGCACAACAGACCCTTACAGAAAGATGATACAAAACCCCACAACAATAATATCTCTCAATATCAACAGTCTAAATTCACCAATTAAAAGACACAGAGTGGCAAAATGGATTCAGAGACAAAACCCAACATTCTGCTGCCTACAAGAAACTCATCTCAACAGTCATAGCAAACACAGACTCAAAGTGAAAGGATGGAAAACAATCCTGCAAGCAAACAGCTCCCTCAAAAAGCTGGGGTGATCATACAAGTATCCGACAACATTAATTTCAGGCTGAAAAACATTAGAAAGGACAGCAAAAGCTATTTTCTCTTCATCAAGGGATATGTACAATAGTAAGAAACCACACTCTTAAATGTATATGCATCTAATGAGGGAACAGCTAAATATTTAAAACAACTGCTAATCGATTTTAAGGAGGACATTGCTAGCAACACAACAGTAGTTGGAGACTTCAACATTGCCTTATCACCTCTGGATGGATCAACAAGAACAAAACTCAGCAAGGAAACATTGGCTTTGAAAGAAGAAATAGAAGAGAAAGGGCTTTTAGACCTCTACAGGGCTTGACACCCCAAAAAGAAAGAATACACATTCTTCTCCAGTGTGCACGGAGCATTTTCCAAAACAGACCATGTGCTAGGCCACAAAACATACCTCAATAGAATCAGGAAGATAGAATTAGTATTAGCAATCTTTTAAGACCACGATGAGCTGAGGATAGAAATGAATCACACACAGACACGGAGAACCAAATCAAACACCTGGGAATTAAACAACTCAATGCTGATCAATGAGTGGGTAAGGAAGGAAGTCAAGGACGAAATCAAAAAATAACTGGGAGTGGCTGGAGAGATAGCACAGCGGGTAGGGTGTTAACCTTGCATGTGGTCGACCTGGTTTCGACTCCCAGCATCCCATATGGTCCCCTGAGCACTGACAGGAGAAAATCCTGAGTGCAGAGCCAGGAGTAACCACTGTGGATCTCCAGGTGTGACCCAAAAAGCAAAAAAAAAGGATACTTGGAAACAAATGAGAATGAAGACATCACTTAATCACTTAACTTCCCGTTAGTCGTCAATTTGCTCGAGCGGGCGCCAGTAACGTCTCCATTTGTCCCTGTCGCGTGCTAGTGTAGCCCAATGGCATCTCTTCGCTCCGGGAACATGGAGGGCCTCAAACCGATCGTTCATGACCTTGACAAAGAAGTCTGACCATCTGGTAGGTGGGCGGCCACGCGGTCTCTTGACATCCCGTGGAATCCAATCAGTAACAGCTCTAGTCCAACGGTCGTCTTTAAATCTCATTACGTGACCAGCCCATCTGATTTTCGACACCTTGGCAAATGAGACAGCGTCCCTGATCCTTGATCGTCGACGGATGTCAGAACTCCGGATTCGTTCTCTCATTTGAGTGAAACGTGATATTCCAAGCATAGCTCTTTCTATTCTTCTTTGGGAGACCTGAATGCCGTTCTCATCTTGTTTGCGTAGGGCCCAGGTCTCTGAGGCATATGTTAATGCAGGAAGAACAGTGGAATCAAAGAGATGTGCCCGGAGCCGGAGGTTCTTCGTCCTCTTAGCTACTTCTTCGACGTTCTTGAAGGCATTCCAAGCCGCTCTCTTCCTCCTGCGCAGCTCGGATGCCAGGTCATTTGTCATGTTGACCTCTCGACCTAGGTACACATAGCTGTTGCATTCGGAGATGGTCGTTCCATTGAGAGCGAATGGGGCGTCAGGAACAAGGCTGTTTCTCATAAACATTGTCTTCGTAAGATTCAGCTGTAGTCCTACCTTTCCACACTCACGGTCAAAGTCGGCCAGCATTTGTGCCGCTTGGCTGATGTTTGGTGTTATTATTTAATGAAGACATGAGCTACCAGAACTCATGGGATACAGCTAAAGCTGTATTAAGATGGAAATTCATAGCTGTGAAAGCATATTTTTTTAGAACAGAAGGATGCACATAAACAACTTGATTTCACAGTTCAAGATCTTATAAAAGATCAACGGAATGAGCCCAAATCAGGCAGAAGGAAAGAGATCATAAAACTTAGAGCAGAAATCAACGACATGGAAACCAAAGAAACAATCCAAAAGATCAATGAAACCAAGCGCTGATTCTTCGAGAAAATAAACAAGATAGATAAACCACTAGCAACAATCACAAAGAAAGAGAGAGAACACGAATAAATCGAATCAGAAATAAGAATGGGTATATCACAACAGGAACCAAAGAAATTCATAAGATCATCAGAGACAACTTTGAAAGTCTATATGACACGAAACAAGAGAACCTAGAAGAAATGAATAAATTTCTGGATTCCTATAATCTCCCAAAGCAGAATCAAGAATATCTAGAGTACCTGAATAGACCTATGAACATCAAGGAAATTGAAACTGTAATCAAAAGTCTTCCCCAAAACAAAAGCCCAGGTCCAGATGGATTCACTAGCGACTTTTTCCAAACATTTAAAGAGGACCTATTTATTGCCAGTTCTTCTCAAGGTTTTCAGGAAATTGAAGAAAGAGAAACTCTCACAAACAGTTTCTATGAAGCCCATATCTCTCTCATAGCAAAAGGAAACAAAGACAGCATAAGAAAACTACAGGCTGATATCACTGATGAACAAGGATGCGAAGATTCTCAACAAAATACTAGCAAATAGAATTCAACAACTCATCAAAAAGATCATACACCATGACCAAGTGGGATTCATCCTGGGGATGCAAGGATAGTTTAACATTGGAAATCAATCAACACAATCTATCATAACAACAAAAGAAAAGATAAAAATCATATGATCATATCAATAGATCAGAGAAAGCATTTGACAAGATCCAGCAGCTGTTTATGATGAAAACCCTCACCAAAATGGGGATAGAGTGGACTTTCCTCAATATAGTTAAAGCCATCTACCACAAGCCTACAGCAAGCATCATCCTCAATGGGGAAAAACTGAGAGCCTTTCCTCTAAGATCAGGGATGAGACAAGGATGCCCACTCTCTCCACTATTGTTCAATATGGTACTGGAAGTACTTGCAATAGCGATTAGGGAAGAAAAAGATATGAAGGGCATTCAGGTAAGAAAGGAAGAAATCAAGCTCTCAGTATTTGCAGATGATATGATACTATACTTAGAGAACCCTAAAGCCTCTACCAAGAAATTCCTAGAAAAAGAAGACTTCGACAGCAAAGTTGCAGGCTATAAAATCAATACCCAAAAGTCCATGGCTTTCCTATACGCAAATAGTGAGCAAGAAGAAAGTGACATAAAGAAAACAATCCCGATCACAATTGTGACCCAGAAAATCAAGTACCTAGGAATCAGTTTAACTAAGGAAGTAAAGGACCTGTAAAAAGAAAACTATAAAATGCTACTTCAGGAAATAAAAGAGGACACTAGGAAATGGAAAAATATCCTCTATTCATGGATCAGGATAATTAATATTGTCAAAATGGCAATACTTCCCAAAGCACTTTACAAATTCAATGTGACCTCTATTACAATACCCATGCCATTCTTCAAAGAAATGGAGCAAACACTCCTAAAATTTATATGGAACAATAAGCCCCCACAGATAGCTAAAACGATTCTTGGGAAAAAGAAAATGGGAGGAATCAATCTCCCTAACTTCAAACTCTACTGCAAAGCAGTAATAATTAAAACAGCATGGTACTGGAACAAAGGCAGAGCTGCAGACCAATGGAAGAGGGTTGAATATACTGACATCTCCCCCCAAGCATATGATCATCTAATCTTTAATAAGGGCCAGGAAAAGTGAAGTGGAGCAAGGAAAGCATCTTTAACAAATTTTGCTGGCAAAACTGGACGCCTACATGCAAAAAAGTGGGCTCAGATCTCTGCCTAACACCATGTACAAAAGTAAGGTCAAGATGGATTAAAGATCTCAACATCAGAACGGAATCCATAAGGTACATTGAAGACAAAGTTGACAAAACCCTCCATGACATTGAAGCTAATAGTATCTTCAAACGGTATCACAGCACTGGCCAAGAAAGTGAAAACAGAGATAGACAAATGGGACTATCTTAAACTAAGAAGCTTCTGCACCTCAAAGGAAACAGTGACCAAAGTACAAGACAGTCTACAGAATGGGAAAGGATATTTGCCAAATACACATCCCACAAGGGGTTGATATCAAGGATATACAAAGTACTGGTTAAACTCCACAAGAAGAAAACATCCAACCCCATCAAAAAATGGGGCAACAAAATGAACAGAAACTTTCTCAAAGAAGAAATCCGAATGGCTAAAAGGCATATGAGAAAATGCTCCACATCATTAATCATCCAGGAGATGCAACAAAACAACAATGAGATTTCATTTAAATCATTTCACACCACAGAGACTGGCCCACATCCAAAACAACAAAGCAACCGGTGTTGGTGCGGACGTGGCGAGAAAGGGACTCTCCTTCACTGCTGGTGGGAATGCTGACTGGTTCAGCCCTTTTTGAAAACAGTATGGACGATTCTCAAAAATTTAGAAACTGAGCTCCCATTTGACACAGCAATACCACTCCTGAGGATATAGCCCAGAGAGGCAAAAAATTATAGTTGAGGGGCTGGAGCAATAGCACAGCAGGTAGGGCGTTTGCCTTGCACGCGACCGACCAGGGTTCAATTCCCAGCATCCCATATGGTCCCCTGAGCACCGCCAGGAGTAATTCCTGAGTGAATGAGCCAGGAGTTGCTCTTGTGCATTGGCAGGTGTGACCCAAAAACCAATATATATATATATATATATATATATATATATATATATATAGTCGAAGTGACATCTTCACTTGTTTGTTCATTGCAGCATTGTTTACAAGACCTAGAATCTGGAAAACACCTGAGTGTCCGAGAACAGATGACTGGTTCAAGAAACCTTGGTACATCTACACAATGGAGTACTATGTAGCTGTTAGAAAGGAAGTGTCATGGTCCTCCTGTTATTTGTTAATTTGCTCGAGTGGGCCCAGTAACGTCTCCATTGTGAAACTTGTTGTTACTGTGTTTCGCATATCAAATACATCACGGGTAGTTTGCCAGGCTTTGCTGTGCGGGCAAGATACTCTCGGTAGTTTTCCAGGCTCTCCAAGAGGGGCGGAGAAATCGAACCTGAGTTGGCTGGGGTGGCTGCATGCAAGGCAAACGCCCTACTGCGGTGCTATCTCTCCAGCCCGTTAGAAAGGATGAAGTCATGAAATTTACATACAAGTGGTACTACATGGAAAGTATCATGCTAAGCAAAATTAGTCAGAAAGAGAGGGACAGACATAGAAAGATTGCATTCATTTGGGGAAAATAAAGTAACAAAATAGGAGACTAACACCCAAGAATAGCCAAGATAAATACCAGAAAGTTTACTCCATTGCGTGGAGGCCAGCCGCACACGCTAGGTATAAAGGTAGCTCAGATAGAGATGGGAGCACCAAACAAAGGGTGTTGGGAAGATCCACCAAGGATGGGAGATGCATGCTGAAAGTAGACTATAGGCTGAACATGATTGCCACTCAATGCCTATTTTGCAAACCACAGCACCCAAAAAGAGAGAGAACAAAAGGGAATGACCTGCTACAGAGGCAGGGTGGGATGGGGGGATGGGGGCGTGAAAGGGATACTGGGATTAGTTGTGGTGGAGAATGGGCACTGGTGGAGGGATGGATACTCATTCACTGTATAACTGAAACCCCAAAATTTGTAAGTCTACAACTGTACCTCATGGTGTTTCACTAATAAAAATTATAAAAAAATAACTTTGTATTTCTGCCATGGTTTTCCATGAATTATTATTCTCTTTTTCTGCGATCACACATTTTCTTTGTGCATGTGGGTGTGTCTGTCTGGGTGTGTGTGCATGTTTTTCTTCTTTGAGTCAGAACCAGCACTAATCAGGTAATATTCCTAGCTCTGCGCTCAGGTTTCACTCCCGGCAGGTTTGGGGACCAGTGGGATTCAAGATTCAGAACTTGGGTTGGCTGTGTGCAAGGCAAGCACTCTACCTGCCGTACTTTTGCTCCGCCCCTTTCTATGTAAGTTTCTTCCCAAAATACCAAGAGTCATGAACACAGCTCTCCCTCCCCACCCAAAAAAATCTTCTTTCAAAAAATAAACATTTAAAACTCCTTTACCTCAGGGAGAGATGAAGGGTTCTTTGCAGCCTGATGTGAGGGAGCTGAGGTTCCTGATTTGGAAAAAGAAACAACAGTGTTGAGTTTGGACAGGCAGTAATGTGAGTTGGGCATTTGACTAGATGAACCGATCAATCCTCTGCATCCCATATGGTCCCCAGCAGCGCCAGGGATAATACCTGATATTAGAGACTAGAGTAAGTCCTGAGCATCTCCGGATGTGGCCCCTCCCCCTCAAAAAACAAAGAAGCAAAAATAGCTCCCCAAGTAGATTTTCATTGAAAACCCCCGGCACCTGAAGGTCCCCTCACCCCCATCCCCTTCATGACACTGGCTATCACAGCTGACAATGAAGATGACCAGCAACAGGTCTCCTGTCATTAGGTGGAGGGGCTTCAGATCTTCCCCTCAAATCTGGAGATTCAACGGAAGATTAGTGCCGACGGTTCAAATATGGAACTGCTGAGAGGGTTGGGATGGCCAAGCCCCCAGCTGAGTCCCGCATTCACCCGCTGTTGCTCCATCCCAGAGCTGGAGACGATGGCGACCATAGAGGCTCTCCAGCATCAAGCACTCACAGCTGCGAACCCTGATACAGCCCGCACTGCACCCCAAAAGCTCCATGTCCCCCTAAAGACTCCACCACACCTCAGAACCCGAATGAATACCGTGGAACAGTGAAAAAAAAACAGTGCAACAATGCCCCCCAAGCTGGCTCGGCCCCTCCGCTCACAGTGTTGAAATGGGAAGCCGCGGGGTGCTCACAGGAGGCTGCTTGAGTCCTGCCACAAAATCTGCCTTCAGAGTCCCCCTTCCAGGATGGGGCACAAATTTACTTGTCCTTTGCCAAGTGAGCAACAGCCCCAGTGCCTGTGTCAGGGACGGATGATGAGCCATGGCATCACTTATGACATCACTTCTGTTTTCATAAGGTGCCTTAAAGAGCCAGATTCTAGGCACTGAGAACCTTTTTGGCACCCAAGTGAATCTGTGCTGCAAGGGGGATGGACTCAAAAAAAGGCGTGGAGAGGCAAATGCTGGAGTGGTCAGTCACACACTAAGGGGCTTGAGGGTAAGAAGTCCCCTGATCCTGCAGTTGTCACCAAACATTGAACCAATGATATCTAGACACACAATGATGCCCTGACTCTTGCCAAATGATCCCTGAGCTCAGAGGCAATAGTGAACTCTGAACACCGTAGGCTGTGGTGAAAAATGTAACACAAAAAAGGCAAATTCTACCAAAGGGGGAAAATGATGTGCAAAGACAAATTCTAGAGTGAAGAGTCAAATTTCTGTTCCTTAAAATCCTCTATTCTTGATATTTCCCTGCTACAGAAACTCAGTTTCTCCTGAATCCCTATTTTTCTTTTTCCATTTTGCATCTTTCTTAACTGTACGTACATATATATGTGTCTTTGTGTGATTTTTGTTTGGAGGGCACATCTGGCAGACTCAGGGCTTATTCCTAGCTGTATACTCAGGAATCACTCTTGTACGGCCATATGGGATGCAGGGATGCAGGGTACCTAGGTCGATAGCTTGGATGGTTAAGTGCTTACTCGCTGACTCTGGCTCTAAGTAAATGTGCTCCTAGCACACCCAGGGTGATCCCTGAGAAAATGTCCTTATCCCTGAAAAAACAAAACTATCTTGCTTAAAAGAACACAACCCTTTCCCTTGTTGGATTAGAGTTCTAAACAATTTAGGATTAACATTGATCCATCATTTCTCCTCTGCTACAAGGAGCTTAGGCTTATTGAGTAACATCCATCCCAATGCTTCTGAATCACTCCCATTTCCTTAGCATTCATTTTTAATTTCCAGGTGCTTCTGCTTCCTCTATGCATTAATCACCCATTTCCCCTAACCAGAACCTGTGAATTGTAAAGTCAGATTCTTCAGAGAGATTTGGATTTTGTATTCGTAAGTGAAATTTTGACTTTCCCTTTCCTTTATTTCCTCTGCAGTTTACTTTAGACAAATATCCTTTTTGCTCCTGGACAAGGACCAGTGCAGAGAAGATTGTGCTGGGAGGATCTTGCATAGACAAAGGAAGACAATATTATGCTTTTGTGACTTCAGAGTTAATTGACTCCAGATACTATATACTCCTGGGCACTGTCATATTTATGAGATTTAAGCCTCAACTGGCCTATGTTCCTAGCACATCAAAAGCAAGAGACTGGATGGGACCAGGATAGCTCTGAACTACCCTGGCATTGAAATGGGACAGGTAAGCACCATAACAAATTCTGTCATTGAGGTAGACAGGTAGATAGGGAAAGGCCCTTGACAATGAAACTTGGATAAACAAAATTACATGGAAGAATTCTAGGACTGATCCACCTTGTGGATACAGAAAACAAAAACCTGATAAGACCATCAGCAGACCCTGAGGATATTGGCCCCCTCCCCATGAAGTTTCTCTTTTCAAAAACCTGGGTCATCTTCCTTAATCTGATTAACTTTAGTGATTCAGCCCAAATAAGACCCTCACCACTACCAACCTCCCTGGTAACCTCCTCGGTAACGGGACTTTTACCTAGGAAGAAGCCCCACATGGGGGAAGGTTGGAGAAACCCTATAAAGGGCACCTTGAACAAAGGAAGGGTGCATATGTTGCCAAGCCCATGTGCTTCTTCCGCCCATGTGGCCTAGCACATTTGTCGCCCGCATATCCCCTCTTCAGATGTGTACTTTCATGCTTTCATGTCTAATGCTAGGATGTGTTTAGGGGCTCTCTCTGCTATTGGAGAAGCCCGTGTTGTCTCTTGAGTACATCACTCTCTCCCTCTCTCTCCCTCCACACCTAAAAATCCTCTAAATAAAATCTATTTATTTCACTGCTTGTCTATTCCTGAAATTCCTTTCTGTGAGGTGAGATAAGAACCCAGTAGCACTGGGTCCCGGGTAGCAGAGGCGGTTGGGGAGAAAGTGACCGTCTTTCTCCTCCCCAATTCACATAAGTCACCCGTGGGGCCCACCAACATCATCATGGCCCAAACATAAGCAACTCGATAAGGATCATTCTGGGGTTAGGAAGGACTAAACTGTTCTGGGAAGTGTAGTCTGGGAGCTATAGGAAATATCCCCAATAGAGACACCTTATAAACTTAATAGATCTTTTACTGTGTCCATTCAAAATGAATAGAAAAAGTGTAAATTTAAGATGACTGTTTCAATGAATATGGACTAAGCGAAGAAAAAAATATGCCCTTAAGAGACAATTCTGCCCTTGAGCTGAACTCTCCTTCCAAGTCAGATTTTTATGCTAGAAGTTTTCCCCTTCCTTTGATTGTACAACCACATCTCTGTCTATTTGCTAACCCTGACTCTGTGGGATGGGTTGGAGTAAAAAGGCTGTGGGAGACGTGTGAGGAGAGGGAATGAGGAGCAGTGGGAGAGTGGTATAGGTGCACAGGAGAATGGAATAAAGAGAAATTGATCACCGTGAGTCCACAAAGTAAAATGTGGGGGTGTGGTGAGGTGTTGGTGGTTCAGCACTGCCTCCTCACCTCCTTAGCCCCTTTCAACAGAGACAGAGAGACAGGGAGACAGAAAACCACAGCCTGATGGTGAAAATTGTCCTTTTAATGCAGAATAGCTACCATATTTATAGAACTTCTGAGGGGGCATGATGTATGGACATAGGAGTGACTGATCATTTACGCAGAAAAATATTTGGCAGAAGGAATTCTCAGGGAGAGATTCACTCAAAGAGACACTCTGTCTCCCAGGGACATCTGCATTGCTTTTATCTTTTTTCTCTAGTTGTATAAGTTATCAATACTTGCAGTTGTATTGATAAACATAGTAAGAGACAAGGATCCCAACACTTACTTCTCTGGGCCCTGAGAGCAAGCAAGGCTTTTACTGTAAATCCCAGACTAAGTCCTCAGGCCAGTTCAACTTGTCCTTCCCCAAGGGGATCCTGTCTCTAAAGTTGTAACAGTTTGCATCAAGACCATGCATTTATGCTTTCTAGAATATTCATTTCGAAGCCAAAGTAGTTTTGCCACTTGCCCCAGGTCCATCCCAGTCCCACGGCTGGTCTTCCCTTTTGGGGCATTAGGAACTACAGCGAATGTAGCCTGAGTCAAGTAATTATGACCAAGCATTTATGGCCAGGAGTAGATATACTTCAGAGTCCATCAACTCCCAAATATTAGGAGTATAGTATTGATGCCTTTCTCTGTTTAACCAAAGAACATTCTGTATAGTCAAAACATAAAAAAGCTATAGAGGAAATTGAAAAGCAGGTACAAATACACAGCACTTCAACTACAAAACAGTACAAATACGAAGCTGAGAATTAACAGAAAGTTATTGCTTATAAGTAATCATGACTGACTTGGGCAACTGCGACAACGTGAGGTAAAATACAAAGAAAAGGTTAAAGATAAACTTTAACTAAATTAGGGAGGTTAGCAAGAACAGGATAAGCTTCTCTGGGAAAAGCAAAAGGGAAAATTCACAGATGAAGCCTAAAACACTGTTAAGTTAATATCCAGCAGATCACCAACAGCCTGGCCCCTGTATCCTTCTTCGATCCTCTGTCTCCCTTCACCCTCCAGGGTGGGGAGACCAATCATGGCCACCAAATGCATGCAGCACATGCCCAGACATTATTTGAACACAACTCTCAGTACTCAGTGTAACAGCCATGCTTTGCCCTGATCAGGGAGAGATAAAGAGTCGGGGTGTAATTTTCAACTTGATTTTAGGGTACAGAAATTCTACATGCTAGAAAAAACAACAAAGTGGAGTTAGAGATGGTAAGCTGGGAGGGGCGCTTCCCTCGCAGACACAGATTGATACTCTGCATCTCACGTGACCCCTAAAGATGAAAAAACCAATTGCAGAGTGCTGCTACTGAAGTTAAGCCCGGAGCTGCCACAGATGTCCCCAAAATACAATCAAAAATAGCCCAAAAGTATATTTTCATTTGCAAACCACAACCTCTACTAGTACCACGGCCCCAGGATGGCCCTGGACATCAAGGCTAATAATGACTAGTGACCGAGAGCTACAGTGTCATTTGCCATTAGGGAGCTGTCCACACCCCCCCCCCCCCCGCCGCTCAAAAATGAACAGTCCTTTTATAGTTTTGGATGCACCACCGGCAATATGGACGAGAAACTTCTGACTCTGTGCTCAGGAACCCGTCCTGGTGGAGCTCGGAGATCAAACTTGGATGGGCCAGATGCAAAGCAAACGCCCTAACCGCTGTGCTATTTCTCTGGTCCACTATGTGAATCTGCAGGTGTTGCAGCAGTGAGGTCGGGGCCAAAGCGTCCAGGACAGGGCCCAGCGCAGTCCCGTGCTGGGAGGGTTAGGACGGCCCAGCCCGACGCTCTGCAGCCCCCGCGCTCAGCCCCGTGCCCACCCGCCACTGCCCCATGGCGGAGCCAAAGGCGATTGTGGCTGTAGGGGATCCCGGAACCACGCACTCACACCCCCGACCCCTGCGCCCAGGCACAGCATCCACTGCACTCACCAAAGCTCCACGTCCCCCACCAGACAAGCCTGAGCTTGAGAGTAGATGGTCTCCAGATAATATTACCTCCTGGACATCTGCTCTTTTGACTGAAACCTCAGTTGCCCTTTCTTCCTCGATCCCCAAAAGAAGGGTCCAATGAGGGACTAGATGGACCCAGGGCAAGTGGTGAGCTAGCTACCCTGGCATCGAAATGGGCCTGGACAAAGTACCATAGTGCTTATTCATATGAGCCTGGTCATGGACAAATTCTGTCATGTATCAAAAAGTAATAACTAGAATTGGACGCTGCTGGGATTAGGAGTGATTGATCCGGCCTGAACACTGTAATCTAATCTGTGGTGAGAAGTCCCCAGGAGAGTCACCCACAACCCTAAAAGTGTCTATTACTGTGTCCATACAGAATGGTAATCATTAGGAAGTAAAACTAAATATGTCAATTAAGTTCCTGGTCTAAGGAGATGAGTAAAACACCTTAAGGGCTGCTTTTTCTTCGTGGGATGCAGGTGATGGGGATGTCTGGAAAACCATTTTTCATTGTGCTTCCCGTGGGGAGGCATGGATTGGGGTCGTGGTGAGAGAAGAAAAAGAGAAACTTCAGGGAGACAGGGCGAATGAAGGAGACTGAGAAAAGGGATGGTCCTCCTCCACCCAGATCCCCTATCTTCCAGTATGTAGGCATTACAACCACCAACTGCCCCCGGCGCTGTGTAATCCCATCAATGGCAAAGACCCAAAGACTATAAAACCCTGCTCCTGAAAGAGAACAGCATAGTCTCCTGCCTCTGCATCTTGCTGTCTTAGTGGGGCCTCTTGGAGAGGGTGTGTTGAGTTTCCCACCCCAATATGCAACAGGACATCGGCTCACCCAATCCAGCACTGCTAAAAATGATACATGAACTCAGAACCAAAAGTAACCCCTGAGCATTGAATGCTGCTTTGGTCAAAAAAAGTACACTAAATTAAATAATAAAGACATTTCTGGGGCCGGAACGATGGTACACCAGGTAGGGAGTTTGCCTTCCATGCGGCCAATCTGGGTTCGAGTCTCAAAATCTAATATCGTCCCCCAGCACTGCCAGGAGTGATTCTTGAATGCAAAGCCTGAGTAAACCCTAAGCATCGCTGGGTGTGACCCTAAAAATGCAAAAAAGAGAAATTTCTGTGGAAAGAGATTGGAGACACAGTATAGCAGGTGAGGTGCTTGTCTTGAACTCGGCCAAACCAAGTTTGAATCCTGGAATCCCATACGGTGCCCTGAACCCCGCCAGGAGTGATCCCTGTGTGCAAAGGCAGGAGAAGTAACTGTGTCTTGCAGTTGTACTTCCTACAGACTGAATATTTAATTCATTCAAATGAATAAAGGTATGGTAGCCAATAGTGATCCTAAATTGCATTATTAGAGGGTTTAGGGCACACTCTGGAAGTGCCCAAGCTACTTCCTGCTAAGATTGCATATTTGGTTGCAAGATCCACTGTAGCACCACCCTGATGCACCCCACCAGACCGCAACCTGAGCTGGCTTAAAGCTCCACACCTTGGGGACTTGAGTGACAGAATAGGCAAATGAGCATTTCTTTTGAAGGTGGCCAACCTTGGTTTAATTCTGGGCATCCCTATGGTTCCGAGCACCACTAGGAGTGCTTGCTGAATTTAGAGCCAGGAGTAAGCATAATGCCTCGCTGGGTGTGACCCCAAATGCAAAATAAATAAATCAAAAGGAAAGAGAAGCTCCCCACCTCCCTGAAGTCCCAGAACCCACTGAATGCACAAGAACCAGTGAAAATTAAAGGCTCTGCCAAATGTGTTTGAGCCCCAAGCACATAAAGAATATGCTGCGCCCCTCTCCCCATCCAGCCCGGCCACCCCCCAAGAATGACAGGACAGAGGAGAGGGTGTTTTTTCCTTCAGGCTGCTGACCCAGATATGGGGTACCCTAAGCAACCCCAGGTTTGACCACTAAACACTGCCAGGTGGGGCTCAACACCCCCCACAAGGAAAAAGAATGCGCCCCCAGGTCCCTTTGATGAGGGAATCCCACGCTTTACCTACTCCACAAGCAGCCTAAGGAATGAAAGGGCGCCAGTAACGGGATGTCCTGGGGACACTGCTGGGATGATCCACCCACCCCTGTGACTGACCAGGTGGCGGAAGTCACCCCGAAACTAAATTAACGCTGAGGATCCCTCACATGCCCCATCAGATCTGGGGGGGAGACTGAGGCTCCCTCTAGCTCTGACACATTCTGCTTTGTGAGGGACCCGAGCGATGGGTAAGCAGGGAGGGTGCTGGCCTCGCATCCCGACACCCCAAAGGGTCCTCGGATCCCCAGGGAGGGAGTACTGAGCGACACCAGGTAGGGGTCTAAAACACATAAAAAAATTAAAACTTTTTTTCCTCTTTTATTTGTTTCGTTATTGTCCTTGTTTCTGGAACTTTCAGAACGAACTTAGCGCTTCAAATTCATTTTTCTCCTTGACCACGTGCTTCCTCTACCCACCCATATTTTTGGGGGGTCTGGGGGGCTTTGCCCAGGGGTTACTCCGGACTCTGGGCTCACTCCAGGCTGGTACCGGGACGATGTATGGTGCCGGGATTGAACCCGGCCAGCCGCGTTCCCCCATTATGCATCTTCCTAAATAAGTTCTACTTAGAAAAAATGACCCTGTGTCCCTCAAAATCAATTTATAAACAAGATAAAACTTTCAGCAGGAGCGCTCTGTGTGACCAGGGTGAGGGGCCGCTACCCCGGGCCACCGCCACGGAGCGACCCCGCTGCCCACAAGGCGTAGAACGCGGAGGTTCAGGCGTTCAGAGCGACCACCCAGGCGGGTGGCGGGGGCACCGACCTTCGGGGACCCCCTGCCCCCCAGGGTGCCCCCTCACCCGCTCCTCACCTTCCGCAACCAGGCGACCCGCTGGTACCTCCCCACAGAATGCCAAGCCCTGGAGGATAAAGGTCGTGGATTTTGTGATGTCACCTGCACGTTCGCCCAGAGCCTTAAAGGGCCAGGCTTCAAATATCCCTGACCAGGTACTTGCCTGCTCAGGAAGGTTCATTTTTCCTCATTTCCGGGATAGCATCAGGTGATCCAGATAGCTGGGGGTCGCCAGGTCTGGGATAGATAGAGAGGGATGAGCTGAGCAGATAACATGTCGAGCAGAGAGTTTTTGTATTTATGAAGGAAATAAAATTCACAAAAGTACTTTGCAAACAGCCACCAAGACCATCTCTGTGAGTCCCGATGTTCATGTATATATTCATTTACAACCCTCAGCCACATGCTAGAAATAGGTCCCCAGGAATCTTTCTTTTTTAAGTAAATAGATTTCATTTGGAGGATTTTTAAGCTGTGGAGTGGGGGGAAAGAAAGAAAGAAAAAGAGAGAGAGAGAGAGTAAAGTTAGACATGAAAGCATGAATGTACACATCCCAAGAGGGGAGATGCGGGCAACACATGTGCTCGGGAACCACATGTGCTCGGCCATGTGGGTGCAAGCAGCACATGGGCTCTGGCAGCATATGCGCCCCCCGGGAATCTTTCTGGCAGGTGCCAATAAAAAAGACGGGGTTCAATAAGGTCCCTCACCATTGGGGGCTGAGGATCTGCCCCTCAAAGTGATCTGGCAGTTTCACACACACATGCCTACACTGAAAGCTGCGGGACAGGGCCTGGTACAACCCCTGCTTGAGAAGGCTGGGATGGTTAAGACTTCTTCCATCAGCAGGTGGGGCATCCTCGAGACCCACAGCCCCCCATGTTCAACTCCGCACAGGGGCCACGCTGCCCCATCGCAGAGCTGGAGACGAATATGCCCCCAAGCTCACACCCGAGACCCACGTGCCGTGTTAAATCCTCCCAATGCAACCAGCAAAGCTCTACATTCTCCTAAAGCCTCTGGAGCAAGGCAGACCCCAGGAACCCACTGGATATGGATGAGGGGGACTGATAAATAACCACAAAATTGTCCTGAAAGCTGGAACGATCCCATTGGTCACATTACAGGCATTGAAGGTGAGAGGTCCTCATGTCCTGCCACTGATTGGCCTTCAGTTTCCCCCTTCACCTGAAGTATCAGTTTGTCCTTTAAATGCTTGTCTGTATGAGGCCTGATCCAGTTGACATCATTAGGAAGTAAAGGTGCACATGGAAGACTCCAGTCTGTGACAGCATCCATTTCACGAAGAGCCTTAAAGTGCTAGGTTCCAAGTGCAGACAGACCATTATGGCAGCCAGGTGAACCAGTGCAAGGGGGATGAGCTCCAATAAAAAAGAGGAGAGGCAAGTGCTGGAGAGGCTGTGCCTGATAGTCTTCTCGACAACAAAATTCTAGACCTGCAGGTTGGTTTCTAACATTTACCCAACTCGGTTGCAATTCTGACCCATGGATGGATTTTTACAGGCAACTACCTAACGTTTCAGCAAGATGGACAAGCAAAATAGACGGACGGCAGGTCACATAGCTGTGTGATTTTTTTCCAACTCAAAGAACAGACACAGTAAGTGGAAATAAGTCCCTCTGCAGAAAATTGAAGCACCAGTTTAGAGTGAAAATAAAAGGGGCCCGAGACTAGTTTTGTTACTAGCTTAGTGTGAAGCTTAGTGGGATAGCTTAGTGGGATACACGTGCGAAGGCAATGATGCATCCCCACATAGCCGAGACAGACCTTTGAAAACATCTCACCTGAAGCAGATTCCTCTCGAGGATCAATAAGTTTTCTGTTATCTTGTTCTCTTTACTTAGGTGGGGAGAGGGTCACACCAGCAGTGCTCAGGGATTCCTGCTGCTGGGACTCTCAGGGCCGAGAGAGATAACCACGAAAAACCCGCCTTTCTTCGAACACTTTTGAACTTATTCGCCAACATGGCTTGGCACATGCCTCAGGAAACAGCAAGCGAACGTTCAAGCTCGCAAAACAATGCAGAGAAGCCATCAAGGATGACCTCAAAGACAGGAGAACAGCGATGCTGGTAGATGCGGCAGAAGCCATGAAAAGCCTTCATAATGCCTGCCTGTCCATCACCAACTACAAGACCAAGATGACTAACCTCCAACATCCTGATGGATCTATCACATCTTCCAGAAGGGCAATGGAGAAGATTATTCATGACTTCTACTCAGATCTCTTTAATAGCCACGTCCACTTAACCACATACCACATTCTGCACGATTGACATATTGTTCCCAATGTTCTCCCTTCCAAATTTCAACACGCCATCTCTTCGGTAAAGAAACAAAGAGCAGCTGGCCCAGACAAGATCAGACCTGAACACCTGAAGAACTTACCATCAGTACTTATCAATACACTGGCTTGGCTCTTCACACGCTAACTGTCTGAATGCAAAGTTCCATCCCAATGGAAAACCAGCAAGACTGTACTACTATACAAGAAGGGAGACATCTATGACATTGGCAACTATCGCCCAAACTGCCTATTGTCTGTCATCTGCAAACTGTTCACTCGAGTCATCTTGAATAGGATTAGCAGAACACTAGATGAAGAACAAACATGTGAACAAGCCAGGTCCCGAAAAGGATTCAGTGCCACGTACAATATCCACACGATTACTAAGCTCATTGAGGTTTCTCAGGAGTTCAACATGCCGCTCTGTCTAACGTTCATTGATTTAAAGAAGGCCTTTTTTTCTGTTGAGATGGAAGTGGTCATAGAAGCCCTAGCCAATCAGGGTGTACAAACTCAATATATCAGGATCCTCCGTGAGCTGTATTGCGGATTCACTACCAGGATCTCACCATTCTACAAAGAAGTAATTATCCATGTCAAGAGAGGGGTCGGGCAGGGTGATACAATTTCACCAAAACTCTTCAGTGCCACCCTTGAGAACATCATGCGATGACAGGAATGGGAAGGAATGGGAGTGAAGATAGATGGTCGGCAACTACACCACCTCCGCTTTGCTGATGACATCGTTCTAATAACACTAAACATCAGCCAAGCAGAACAAATGCTGACTGACTTCGACCGTGAGTGTCGAAAGGTCGGATTACAACTAAATCTCACAAAGAAAATGTTCATGAGAAACAGTCTTGTTTCTGATGTTCCATTCACTCTCAACAGAATCACCATCTCTGAATACAACATTCAGCACCCACTGAGGTTAAGGACCCTCTAGTCCCAGCATTAGGCTCCGATATTTTTCCTGTGATGCTGAGACCATAGATGTGGTTGTGGGGATGGAGCCGGACCCCACCTTTCATGTCGCATGCTCGGTCCAATGAGCACTCCAATGGGATAATAGTTAGTTTCAACAAGAGAATCTTACAGCACACTTGTATGCAATACGCCTGTTCCTAACGAATTTGCTGTAATGCCACATTCTAAAACTGTGATTTGAGTTCTGAAATCAAACAAAATGCACAATGAGAATTAGTCCAATGTTGAATGGAATGCAGTTGAATGACCAAGCAGGTGGAGGACAACTCTATATTTCTCACAGTCCAAGCAAGTCTACAGAAAGAGAAAATCTGTGGGAAGTGTTGCTAGGAGGATCTCGGCAATCCCTAAAAATGCCTTTTGGGTTTTGTTTTTAATCAGACCCAGTGATGCTTGGGATACCATAGGGGATGCTGGACATCGAAGGTAGGCGGCATCTGTAAGGCGAGAACCCACCGTGATGCACTGCTGTTCTCGTCCTAATTAACTTCACTATGGGCTCACAGTAACAATTTAACACACACACAATAGAACAATTTTTGGTGCGTACAAGCGTACAGCAGGTAGGCATTTGCCTTGCATGAGGCTGACAGTGGTTGATCCTTGAACACTGTCAAAAGCAACTTACAAGAACCACCAGGAATAACTGCTGAGCATCCCCAGGCCCCAAAACAAAAGAAAACTAAATTTCTTCCCATATTCAAAAAACCATGGCAATGCTCCAAAGGCAAAGATATGCATGGTGTCAGATTGACTGAGAGGAGTCCAGAAAGGGCACCCGACCCTTTAGGTGTACAGCCAGGTTAGTTATATAGCCGGGGACACAAGGGCCTTGAAACACATGGACTACTCGACATACCTTACAGATAAGGAAGTATGACAACAAAGTCAAGAAAGCAAAGCACAGGATCTATCCGTAATGAACAGCTCCGGGGAGAAGACACCCCTACCCCACGCCACACCTCCACATAACATGGTCTAGCGATGAGAAGGGGATACTCAATGTCCAATGAGAAACTCAAAGATGTTGTGGATTGGAGGACTCCTGGGTTGGCCACATGCAAGGCAAGCATCCTACTTGCCCTACTATTTCTCTGGCCATTTCTAAATAAATGGGAGAAAACGGGAAAAAATGGGAGAGCAATTAAAAAGCTTTCAGGTTTAACTCTCCGTCATACAATGAAACACCCGTCCCTTCACCGTCCCCTTTTCCCACCACTAAAAACCCAAGTATACCGCCATTCCACAGCCTCCCACTAACTGTGGGGTAGATAATTTCCACATTCTTCTCTCTACTTTGATTACATTCAATATTTTGTCACGAGACCACCAGTATTATTTGGGATTTTACCCCAGCACTCAGATCTGGCGAAAACACAACAATTGACAATTCTTTTTCGATTGCTGGTTATAAATAACATATGATGTTGGAATTCTGAAATTGTAACAACTAAATCTGGAGGGATTTCTGTCAAAACCTGCTGGGTTCCGAGATTTGTTCCAGAGTCTCTGGAGTTATGGCCATTAAACAGCTTTACCACGAGCCAGAGAGGCGGTTCGTGGGAATGACATAGGCTCTTGTTGGGGAGGGGAGGAATTGGCCGGCTCCACCCCATCCTGAGAGGCCCCACGTATCTTCCTGAGTGAGGGCGCAAACCTTACTTTCCAAAGGCCTTTGGAGGATGGAGGCCACCGAGCCGCCAAGTGGGAGCAGTTGGGAGGACAGCACCAATTTCCCCTGGGGTGAACCAGGAACAGTAACCTACTGAAGGATCCAGATGCATTTCTGCTAAAAGGCACTGGGTTTCAAGATTTGTCTCTGAATCTCTGCGATCATGGCCATTAGGTACCTTGATCATGAGCCAGAGAGGTCAATCATAGGTGCCAGACAACTCGGGGTTTTGTTGCGGTGGGGAGAAAAGGGCCGGCTCCACCACCATCCAGTTAGGCCCTGCATGTCTCCTCACAGCAGTCCCAAAGCTAACCGTCCAGAAGCCATTAGAGATGGCGGCCACTGAGCCGCCAGGCACGAAACCTATTGCCACCTGAAATACCCAGCTTTGGTAACCTACTGTGGGGACCAGACACATTTCTGCTAAGAGCCACTGGGTTCCGAAGATTTGTTATTGAGACTCTGGGATCATGGCCGAGTGATCAAGAGCCAGACAGTCCGTACATGGGTAGCAACTTGGGGTCTCATTGAGGGGGGGAGAAAAGGGCAGAGTCTGCCCCAATCCCATGAGGCCCCACATGTCACTGCAGGCCCAAACTTGTCTGTCTAAAACCTGTCTGTCCAATGGCCTCTGGAAGATGGTTGCCACTGAGCCACCAAGTGGGATCAGGCGGAGATACACACCCTTTCCCCCTTGAGGTGGTCTGTAACTGGCAGCTCATTGCGGGAACCGGACACATCTCTGCAAAAAGCCGCTGGGTTCTGAGATTTGTCTCTG
Organism: Sorex fumeus; assembly: GCF_029834395.1. Taxonomy (NCBI): domain Eukaryota; kingdom Metazoa; phylum Chordata; class Mammalia; order Eulipotyphla; family Soricidae; genus Sorex; species Sorex fumeus. The sequence continues at coordinate 20,797,092 of NW_026606076.1, read as the reverse complement.
AGTCTCTGGGATCATAGACTTTAAGCAGTTTGATCAGGAACCAGAGAGACCTTGCCTCCAATTATATAGTTGAGCCGGAAATGGTTTGTTGGTGTGTCTTGCACATACCTAACTTTTGGCTGTTTACTTTCTTGGAAGACTTTGCCCAAACTTTTTGTTGTCTGGCCAAAGGCACAGCATCTATTTCGGAGTATCTGGAAGTCTGATGGTGTCATCATTCTGCTAATGCACTTTCCTTACAGGCACAGATTGACCTGCTGGTGGTACCAGACACCCGGGAAGTAGAAATTCTATATATGGAAAAAAACACCAATATTGGGGTTGGACTCACTATAAAGTGAGTAGGATGCTTGCCTTGCTGATTCAGGTCAAACTTCCCCATCCCATAGGAATCCAGCAGCACTGCAGAATAATTCCTGAGCTGCAGAACTAGAAGTAAACCTTGAGCATCAAAGAATCCCTTCCAACTCCCCTGAATTAAAAAAAAAGCTATTAAAATTAATCCAAAGTAGGGCTGAAGTGATAGCAGAACAGGTAGGACGTTTGACTTGCACATGACCAACCCGGTTTCGAATCCCAGCAACAATATGGTCCCCTAAGATTTTCCAAGAGTAATTCCTGAGTGCATAAGCCAGGAGAAACCCATGTGAAACGCTGGGTGTGACCCAAAAAGCAATAAATAAATAAATAAATAATAATAATCCAAAGAGTAAATTTTCAGAGGCAAATATCTCTCACTTTTCCAAACACGCCCCAAAGTCCCAAACCCAGCAAGGAAGCCAATGAAAATGACTGACGCCAAAAGTGTCCCTTTCCTTTGGGGGCTGCCCGTGAACATACCTGGAGTTTTGATAAGTGTTATGTCCAGTCCAAAGGCTCCAAACATGGTCCTGCGCAGTCTCGAGTTGGGAGGAATGAGATGGCCAAGACCCCCACTCTCTGCAGGCTCCTTACACAAAGGCCTGAAGTCCATGTGCCCACCCTCCATTGCCATCTTGGACATGGTTGCGATCGTGGCTGCAGGAGCCCTCAGAATAACGCACCCTCACACATGGCACTTGAGCCAAAGAACAGCCCCAATGCACCCCTCAAAAGCTCCACATCCTCTAAAGCCTGGATATCCAGAACAAGTAAAAAAAGCATGAAAGTGCCCTACAAGCTGGTGTGACCTGCCGCACAAGTTCCCAAACCGGGATTTTCAGGGTGCTCAAGCATTCCAAATTCTAACACAGGAAAGACTGAAGAATGAAGGTTTACCTGTTTTTCCATTTTCAAAGAATTCAGTGCTGCATCTTGGTTGATTTCTGCCATAATTCCCACCAAACAGCCCCTCTGGGCCAAGCCAGAAGCATAGCAAACAATAAGAGAGTAGTGAGCCGTGACAGCTCTGAGCAGGGGGGTGTTTCTATACCTGTTCATTCAGTCACCTTCCTCCTTATTTTCGTCACCAGGACCCATTATTTACAAGTTAACACACAAGCAATTCTAAGCCCTAGAGTACTGGCATAGGTGCAGCCCGGGTGAAAATCAGCAGGTACATTTCAATGACAAGAGAAGCCTGTTCCGAGCAGGCAGGCTTACTTCCCTCTTAACTGCACTTTTTTAACACCCTTGACCATTGTGTCCAAAGGAAACTTGCTTGTCTGACTTGTCCTGTTCTGTCCTTAGAGACCGTTATTAAGGGATCAAATCATCCGGTATGAATTTTTATATGTTTATTACGGCGTGAGGGGTACATGAAGCCCTTCCCACATTACTGACATATATGCAGTTTGTCTCCAGTATGAATTCTCATATACTGAGTAAGAGAATAGCACCAAATGAAGGTGTTCCCACAAGTCAGACACTAATAAGGTTTCCCTCCACTGTGAATTTTCCCGTGCTTAGAAAGGATTTAGAATGGCAGAAGGCCTTGCCACATTTCTCCCATATATAAGGTTTTTCTCTGGTGTGCTCGAACACACACACAAAGCAGTGCAGCTCGCACTTTGTCCGAGCTCGCAAAGCAGTGCAGAGATGCGATCAAGGAAGACCTCAAAGAGAGAAGAGCAGAAGTACTGGTAGATGCGGCAGAAGCAGCGAAAAGTATTCGTAACGCCCACCTGTCCTTCACCAACTACAAGACTAAGATGACTGCCCTCCGACGTCCTGATGGATACATCACATCCTCCGGAATGGCAATGGAGAAGAGTATCCATGACTTCTACTCAAATCTCTTTGATAGCCATGTCCACTTGCCGACATACCAAATTCCACAGGATGGGTATGTCATTCCCAACGTTCTCCCTTCCGAAATCCGACACACCATTTTGTCGGTAAAGAAACAAACAGCACCCGGCCCACTGCACCATCTCACTGCACCATCTCTAGGGCGCAGAAATTAGCTTTCTAAACAACTACCACTTTCAAGCAAATAAAAAATCACAGTATTTTTAAACATGGTTGATTTCAGCACCTAGTGAAGCTAAGGGTCCTCTACTTCAAGCATCAGGCTTTGGAATTCCTCCCTGCCATTCTCAGCCTTCCACCTTAACAATCACATACTTGGTCCACTCCTGCTGGCATAATAATATTTATTCTGAATTAGCGAATCTTACCAACTCACTCGTACTTGCTGACCCCATTCCCAAATCAAAGTGCTCTAATGCCAAATCCTGAAGTCGCGGTTTCCGTTCTGAAACTGAACAAAACATGCAAATCAAGCACATGTCAAAAAATGTAGCATAATGATGCCATGTAGTTAACAGTACATCTCTGTGGTTCTCAAAGTCCAAAGAGTCCCACACTAAAGAAAAGATTCGGATAGTGGAAAACTGTGAGGATCTTGGCAATTCTACACTAGGTTTTGTTTTAGTTTTTGAGTAGACCTGGTAATGTTCAGGGAACCAGGTTATTGAACAAATTATAGAACAAGTTACCTTCAAGCACTGCAAGGCACTCCCTGCTGTACTATCGTTCAGATCCAAACTAGCTCTGTTATGGTCTTACTTATTCAAAAGCCATGGAAGCAAATTACATGATCATTCTGTGAATAACAGTCCAGGGGAATGAAGAGCAGCGTGAGTGCGGCACAGACCCAGGGATCCAGGAGCCCAAGGCCCCGGTCTCAGCAGCGCGTTTCCTACATGTTCATCGCACCCATACACTGCACAGGGCCTGAGCCAGGAAGGGTCCTCAGACACTCACCCGCACATACGCCTCTCCTCCCCGACATCAGGGCTTCTCCTTCCAGTCAGGAGATCACCGCAGGCTTTATCCCAGAGTGCCCTGCCCCAACAGAGACAGAGGCATGGATAAGTGACAGGGAGATGGTGACAGGTAAATCCCCATATTTTCCTGATACAAGTGGACATATATCTGAAAAGCATGAACAGAATGTCCATTTCCAAAATGCCACATATTTCTAGTTATTCGAGAGGTAAGACCCAAGAAAATACCACAAATACTCTAGACCTGACCTTGTGTATGGCCGACAGGGGGTTGATCAGTACAGGATGTTGTTGGTTTTTGTCTTCTTTGGGGTCTCACCTAGCCATGCTGAGGGGTGACTCCTGACTCTGTATTCAGAAATCACTGCTGCTGGTGCTTGGGGATGACATGGGATGCCTGGGATTTAATCCACGTGCGCCGCTTGCAAACATCTGCCGCCCAACCCCAGGGAGCCTACGCGGGTCTGTTTAGACAAGGTTGGCTCCACACTGCTCTCACCGACAGCCTGCAGATGCTGGTAGGTCTCCAGCATCACGTCACTGTAGAGCGTCCGCTGAGAGGCCTCCAGGCATGACCATTCCTCCTGGGTGAAGTTCACAGTCACGTCATGGAAGGTCACTGAATCCTGAGTCAGCACACAAAAAGGGTGGGAGTCAGAGTCTATCTTAACCTCATTCCCACTACTCTGAGGCTAGGTACCAGGGTCCTATACTGTCGCAGGGCCTCTCCATTCCAAATGAACCAGCCTCCATGCACACGCATGACTGACGGGCCCCAAAAATCACATAAGGCAACTGGATCTGCTAAAGTTGGAGGAAGTTTTACAGAAGGTTCTTGGATGTATCTGCTTTCCTGGTAACCCCCCGGCCAATTCGAGCACCACTCGTCCAGTGAGCACTGTAGAGAGGATCACCTGAACACAGACTTGTACGATCCAAAAGGCTATCCCTGGGTGTAGCAAAAACCACTGCACGCTCACCGCTGCAACCCCACAGCACATGACCACTAGGATTGAGATCTCGACAGTCCATATAGACAATTACTCAGAGCAGTGCATGGCATGTGTGCCTGTAGGAACTCACTGCTCAGGACTGCCCCCAATCCTGCTCAAACAAGGTAGAAGTTTTGTGACCCCAACATCTCTACTGGCCGCAGAGATCCTTGGCTCTTTCTCCTTGGGATCGGCGCATGCCCAGAAATCCACACACAAGATTATGTGAACGCAAGACTGTATGACCGAGCAGGTAGTCTCTCCAAAGTAGGAAGGACAAAATAGGAGAAAAGCAAGTCTGGGGGTAGTTGCCAGGACGCAAACGAGGCCATCACACCCCAGGGTGCTCTGAGGCCAGTCAGTTGTGAATCTAGAGCAAAGAGTCAAGAGGAAAGCTGATGACAAAAACAATGCAAAAGAAACCAAAGAAGCAGGTTGGCATAACACGACAGCTATTCCGGGGACAGCATGTAGGACTGGCGATCCCGGACATCCCATATGGTCCCACAAGCACTGCCAGGGGCAATGCCAGAGTGCAGCACAGGGAATGATTGCGAGAATCCTTGCTCTGCCACCCCTAATAAAACAGAAAACCCAAGATGAAACCTTTGGACCTCCAGCATCCTATTGATCACCTAGACCTTTCAGGAAAGAGCATTGAGCACAGAGCTTTGAGTACTCCTCATGCACCACTGGGTTGGCCCCAAAGCCAAATAAAACAAAACAAACATACACAAAAGCAGCTTCAAACACCAGAATGGGACAGTCCGATCAGAAGTCTCATCTTGGAATCCGTCCAAAAGAAACTCAAAACAGAAGGCCCAGGAAACCTGGGCACTCCTGATACTACCTCATGTCATTCTATCCATCTACTTCTACCTGCGGACGGTTTAGCAGAAGCTGTGTCACCATCTTCTACTGTCACTATTGTTCTGAGTATCAGCAGGAGGCTCCGTGCAAAGACCTGGAGAAAACAGAACAGTGAGCACCAGAGAGGAGCACCTCCTCCCAATTCTGAGCCAGACCAGCCATACCCTCGGGCACAGCCTCACAAATCCACCTCTGGGAGACAATGGAAGAAGCTCCTATCTCCGCTGGGGATGCAAATTTTGTTGGCATCTGTGCTGTACTTCAGGAGAGGAGCCTGGGACCAGGCTACAGGGGAGGAAAAGACAGCCTTCTCTGATTCCCGGATTCTTCTCTGGCTCCCACAGGAAAGTCCCAATAGGCCCTGCCAGGGGCTGACTCTCAGTCCAGGAGCTCCCAAATACTAGCGCCCCCCTTCAGGCTGGCAGCAGTGCTGCCCCCAGGGAACCGTAGCCTGGAATGTGGCTCCACCATGTGACTTAGAGTGGACAAATCTTTGACACTCGTTTACAGGGTGGACAAGGACATGAACCTGGGCACTCTGTCCCGGGGACCTCAGTATTTACCACAATGTCAGGTGTCGTCTGCTCAGGGAGAGATGAAGAGTCAGGGTTGCTTTGCAGCTTGATGTGAGGGAGCTGAAATTCATGAACCTAAAAAAGATATACAAGTATTGTGGTTAGATGGCAATAATGTGAATTGGGCGCTTGACTAGATGAACCGATCAATCCTCTGCATCCCATATGGCCCCTGGCAGCGCCAGGGACAATACCTGAGCTTAGAGACTCGAGTAAGTCATGAGCATCTCCGGGTATGTGCCCTCTCTCCCCCCTTAAATATAAAGAACCAAAATAGCCCTGCCCAAATACATTTTCATTGGCAAACCTCAGCCACCTGCAGGCCACCTTCCCCCTCACATACCCCGCATGATCGCGGCTCTCATGGCAGACAATGAAAATGACCAGAAACAAGTCTCCTGCCATTAGGTGGAGGGGCTGAAGCTCTGCCCCTCAAATCTGGAGATTCCGCAGAAGCGAACTTAGGGCCGATGGTTCAACCATGGGACTGCTGGGACGGTTGGAACAGCCAAGCCCTCAGATGATTCCCGCATTCAGCCACTGTTGCCCCATCCCGGAGCTGGAGACGATCGTGGCCAAAGAGGCACCATAGAATCACGAACTCAAAACTGTCACTCCTGAACCCTGAGACAGCCCCTCCTGCACCCCCAATGCTCTGCGTCCCCCTAAATCCTCCACCACACCTCACGATCCACCTGGATGTTGGCTAACAAGTGAAAAACCAGTGAAAAAGTACCCCCAAGTTGGCTCGGCCCCTTGTCTCAGAGTTTGGAAAAGGGAAGTCGCGGGGTGCACACAGGAGGTTGCTTGAGTCCTGCAACTAAATCCTTCTTCAGACTCCCCCTTCCAGGATGGGGCACAAATTTACTTGTCCCTTGCCAAGTGAGCAACAGTCTCAGTGTCTGATTCAGGGATGGAAAATGAACCATGACATTTATGACATCACTTATGACATCACTTCTGTTTCCATTAGGTACCTTAAAGAGCCAGAGTCTAGGCCCTGAGAACCTTTCTGCCACCCAGGTGAATCTGTGCTGCAAGGGGGATGGACTCGAATAAAGGAGTGGAGAGGCAAATGCTGGACTGGTCAGTCACACAATGGGGGCCTAGGGGTAAGGAGAAGTCCCCTGATCCTGCATTGTCACCTAACATTGAACCAATGATAACTAAACACAGAATGTTACCCTGACTCTTGTCAAATGATCCCTGAGCTCATAGACAAGAGTAAACACTGAGCACTGTAGGCTGTGGTGAAAAATTTAACAAGAAAAAAGGCAAATTCGACCGAAGTGGGGGGAATGATGTACAAAGACAAATTCGAGAATGAAACATTAAAAGAGTCAAATTTCTGGTCCTTAAAAATCCCCTATTCTTGGGGCTGGAGAGATAGCACAGTGGGTAGGGCGTTTGCCTTGCACGCGGCCAACCCGGATTCGATTCCCAGCATCCCATACGGTCCCCTGAGCATTGCCAGGAGTAACTCCTGAGTGCAAAGCCAGGAGTAATCCCTGTGCATCGCCAAGTGTGACCCAAAAAAGAAAAAAAATAATCCCATATTTTTGATCTATCCGTGCTACAGAAAGTCACAGTTTCTCCTGAAGCCCTGTTGTTCTTTCACCATTGTGCATATATATGTGTATATATAAGTGTGATTTTGTTTGATTTTTGTTTCGAGGCCACAACCGGCAGATTCAGGGCTTACTCCTAGCTCTACACGCAGGAATCACTCTGGTACAGACCATATGGGATGCAGGGAATAGAACCTGGGTCGATTGCTTGGATGGTTCCTTACCCACTGTACTATGGCTCCGGGTCTAAGTAAACGTGCTCCTAGCACACCCAGTGGGATTCCTGAGCAAATGTACTTACTCCTGGAAAACCAAAACTTTCTTGCTTAAAAAAAAAACAAAACCCTTTACCCTGGTTGGATTCGAGTTCTAAACAATTTAGGTTTAACATTGGTTCATCATTTCTCCTCTGCTACAAGGAGCTGAGGCTTACTGAGTAACACCCATCCCAATCACACCCATTTCCTTAGTATTCATCTTTAATTCCCTTTTCTCTGCTTCCCCTATACATTATTCACCCATTTTCCCTAATCACAACCTGTGAATTGTAAAGTCAGATTCTCCAGAGATCTCTGGATTTTGTATTTGTAAATAAAATGTTGACTTTCTCTTTCCTTTATATCCTCTACAGTTTACTTTAGAAAAATATCCTTTTTTGCTCCTGAGCAAGGACCAGTGCAGTCCCAAGTTGGGAAGATTGTGCTTGGAGGATTGGGATGGCCATGCCCCCAGCCCTCAGCTTTGTCTAGACAAAGGAAGGCAATATTATGCTTTTGTAACTTCAGAGTTAATTAACTGCAGATACTATATACTCCTGGGCATTGTCATGTATATGAGACTTAAGCCTCATCTGCCCTTTGTTCTTAGCACCCCAAAAGCAAGAGACTGGATGGACCCAGGAGAGCTGTGAGCTACCCTGGCATCAAAAAGGGACAGGTAAGCACCATACCAGAGGGGTGACTGATCATTTACGCAGATAAACATTTGACAGAGTAAATTCTCATGGGGAGATTTACCCAAGGAGACACTCTGTCTCCCAGGGACATCTACGTTGCTTTTATCTTTTCCTCTAGTTGTATAAGTTATCAACACTTGTAGTTGTTTGGATAAACACAGTAAGAGACAAATATCCCAACACTTATTTCTCTGGGCTTTGACAGCAAATAAGGCTTTTTTTTTCCTTTTTGCTTTTTTGGGTCACACCCGGTGATACAAGGGGATACTCCTGGCTCTGCGCTCAGGAGTTACTCCTGACATTGCTCAAGGGACCATATGGGATGCTGGGAATTGAACCCAGGTTGGCCGTGTGCAAGCCAAACACCCTACCCGCTGTGCTATCTCTCCAGCCCCCAGAGCAAATAAGGCTTTTAACACTTACTTCTCTGGGCTCTGAGATCAAGCAAGGCTTTTACTGTAAATCCCAGACTAAGTCTTCAGGCCAGTTCACCTTGTCCTTCCCCATGGGGATCCTGTCTCTGATGTTGTAACTGTTTGCACCAAGACCATGCACACGTGCTTTCTAGAATGTTCCATTTCGAAGCTGGGGTAGTTTTACCACTTGCCCCTGGTACATACAAGTTCCACGGCAGAACCTCCCTTTTGGGGTGTTAGGAACTACAGTAACTGAAGCCCGAGTCAAGTAATTATGACCAAGCAATTATGCCCAGGAGTAGATATACTTGAGTCCATCTACTCCGAAATACTAGGAGTATAAGCATTGATGGTCTTTCTGTGTTTAACCAAAGAACAGTGCTGTAGAGTGAAAAAATAAAAATGCTATAGGGGAAACAGGAAAACAGGTACAAATCCACAGCCACTTCAACTACAAAGCAGTACAAATACAAAGTTGAGAATATCCAGAAAGTTATGGCATATAAGTAATCAAGACTGGCCTGGGGAACTGAGACAACGCGAAGAAAAATACAAAGGAAATGTTAAAGATAAACTTTAACTAAATCAGGGATGTTAGCAAGGACATGATAAGCTTCTCTGGGAGGAGCAAAAGGGGCAATTCACAGATGAAGCCTAAGACACTTTGGGTTAATATCCAGCAGATCACCAACAGCCTGGCCCGTTTCCTTCTTTGATCCTCTGTTACCCTTCACCGGCCAGGGTGGGGAGAACAATCATAGCCACCAAAGGCATGCAGCGCATGTCCAGACATTATTTGAACACAACTCTCAGTGTAATAGCCGGGTTTTGCCTAATCAGGGAGAGATGAAGAGTTGGGGTGCAATTTTCAAATTAATTTTAGGATACAGAAATTCTACGTTAGAAAAAACAACAATGTGTAGTCAGAGATATTAAGCTGGGAGGGGCGTTTCCCATGCTGACCCTGATTGATATTCAGCATCTCACATGAAACCTAATGAACTTAAAATAAAAAGAATTCCAGAGTGCTGCTCCTTAAGGAAGCCCCGAGATTACATATTTGTGCCCAAATACAACTAAAAATAGCCCCAAAGTAAATTTTCAGTTGCAAACCGCAACCACCCCTAGAACCCCACCCAAGGGATGGTCTGGAAATTAAGGCTACTAATGAATAGTGACTGAGGGCTACAGTGTCATTTGCCATCAGGGAGCTGCCCCTCAAAAATGAACAGTCCTTTTATAGTTTTGGAGGCACCACCGGCGATATGGACGAGAAACTTCTAACTGCGCTCAGGCACCCGTCCTGGTCGAACTTGGAGATCGATCTTGGGTGGGCCAGATGCAAAGCAAACGCCCTAACCACTGTGCTATCTCACAGGTCCTCTAAGTGAACCTGCAGCTTCTACAGCAGGGAGGTTGGGGCCAAAGCGTCCAAGACAGGGCCCAGCGCAGTCCCGAGCTGGGAGGGTAGGGACGGCCCAGCGACCCCCCCACCCACTCGGCCCCGCGCCCACCTGCCACCATCCCACGGCGGAGCTGCAGGGGATCCCCAGAATAACACACTCACACCCGCGACCCCTGCGCCCCAGCACAGCCCCCACTGCACTCACCAAAGCTCCGAGTTCCCCACAAAACCCCGCCAGGCGGCAGGAACCAGGAACCGCATGGATATCAGTTGAAAAAGCTTAAAAGTGTCATTAGAGCTGGCTTGGCTCCACCCCTCAGTGCAGAAACTGGGAGGCGCGGTGTGGGGTGCTCACGGGAGGCCGCTAGTGTCCCGCCACGAAACCGGCCTTCACAGACACCTTCCACGACGGACAGACAGCCTCTTTTCCCTTCACCTGCTTAACAAACGGAGGCCTGATCCAGCATCTTGCACTCAAACATGTAAATGCCCTGCTGTGAGGTCACTTCTGCTTCTGCAAGCAGCCTTAAAGGGCCAGACACCAGCTGCGCAGAGAACAACTAGGAAAATGCAGGTAAATGTGTAAGACTGGTTGGCTGGAGCGAGAGCACAGTGGATAGGGTGTTTGCCTTGTACGCATCTGACTCAGGTTCAATCATCTGGATTCTATATGGTCCCATTTTGGTGTATAAGAGATTGTTAGGATTTTACTGCTTCCAAAGTGTAAGTCTCAAAACATTTACCCTCAATGTTTGTGTAAATCAAATGGAAAACTGAATACAATGAGTGCAGATATGCTACAGCGAATGAAGTGCTTCCTTGCATGTGGCTCTACCTGGACACAAATTATGGACAGTACTGCGGGATGTGACTCCCAGAACATAACACAGAAGGGCCTGAAGAATAGAGGTTTGGCTGTGTATACAACGGCAAAAATGGCTAACCACAGCATCCTGATTGATCTCTGCCATGATCTATGCAAAGCAGGGCCTCTGAGCCAAGTCAGAGTCACAGCAAACAATGAAACCATGGTGAGTCGTGACAGTAACCAGCAAAATGCAATGTTAGTATACCTATTTACTTCTTATTTAATTCCTTCCACCTTGCCTTATCACTAAGATCCATTATTTACCAGTTAACATACTGGGAAGTCCACATGCCAGGACATTGTCATAACCATGGTGCAGGGGATAATCAGCAAGTACCTTTCATTTACGGTACAGGAAACTTTCACGTATAACAGGATTATTTCCTTCCTTACTGTACTTTTCTATCTATCCCCCACCTACTTGTTGAAACTAAAATTGTTTTACCTAAGGGCCCTGTTCTGACGCCGGTCATTGATATTATGGAAGTGATTGATCCAACATAACTTTTATATTTACTAAAGCTTGAGGGAACATGCAAGCTTTCCTATATTCCTTACGTACAGGATTTTCTCCAGGATTGTCTTTAAAGTTACAGGTGAGAATAATTCCCTTTCCACGTTCTTACATAAATATATATATATTCTTACATATATAAATATGTATATTTATATATAGCTTCTCTCCAGTGTGAATTCTCCTATGCATAAGGCCCGAGGATCCAGGAAAGTCCTCCCCACAGTCCTGACAGATGTAGTTTTTCACTGCAAAATGACTTTTCACATGCGCAGTAAGGGCTGGAGACAAACTGAACACCTTTCCACATTCCTTACACTTATGAGAGTTCTCTCCACTGTGAATTTTCCTGTTCAGAAAGCTATGCCAATTGGATCAAAATCTTCCTGCAGTCATTTCATATATAAGGCCTCAATCCAGGATAAATTTTTCTCACACAGCAAAGCTTGAGGATTGAGTAAAAATCTTCCCACACCCCTACATACGTCTTCGTCGAGAATGAATTTTCCTATGTTTAAAAAGGAGTTAGGGGAAAGTGGAGGCTTTGCAAATGTCATAACAAACATCAGGTTTGTCTCCTATATGAAAATTTCAGTGTCACAAAAGGATTGTGAAATAAGCAAAGGCCTTGCCACACTCCTTACATATATACATGGATTCACTGCAATGTGCGTTTTCTTATGGACAAAAAAGTTTGAAAATTAAGTGAAGACCCTCCCACAGTAGTGACACGAATAGTGTTTCATTCACCTGTATGAACATTCCTATGCTCAGAAAGACCTGAGATGAAAGGACTTTCCACCAACCTCACATATATAAGGGTTTTCTACAAAACAGAATTTATGAAAACTAAGACTTCAGGAAGAAGCAAAGGCCTTCCTACATTGCTCCCAAATACAAGTTATCTCTCCAGTGTTCCAGTGTGAGTTTTTCTGTGTATTAAGGCTTGTGGAATAAGCAAAGACTTTCACTCTGTATATGCATATGGTTTCATTCCAGTGCGACTTTTTCTGTGCATACTAAGATGTATGAGTCAGAGAAAGGCCACAGCACATTCCTTACATGCATACGGACTCTCCAGTAGGAAATCTCCTATGTATAAAGTATGAGGATCCATCAAAGGCCTTCCCACAGTGCTTAAACAGTTTCTCTCCTGTGTGGATGTACACATAGTCCAACCGGTATCATGCTGCACTCAAAAGTTTGTCCACAGTGCTTACATTTCTGGGAATTCTGTCCAATATGGGCTTCTATGGGAAAGTGATAGTGCTGAGGACATGGGAAGAGTGATCTTCTGATCACCCTCAGAACACATCCCACCTGTCTCGGCATCCCTGTGGGGATGAGGACCAAATTGCTCACTTTATCACAGTGTGCAGGAAGAGACATTCAACCAGGGCTGGCTACTGCCATGTAGAAGAACAGAGGATTGCACTCATTAGTCTATGCCATGAGAGTTTTCATGTCAAATTAAATTAAGCTCTGTAGGTAGGTAGCTGGTAGGGTACGGGACAATGAGTTTCTTGGGGAAATAATAAATCCAGATGGGGATGAAAGCAGTGACTCCGAAGCCAACCCTGAGGATTCAGAGAGGAACTGGTTTAGTAGAAACTCAGAGAGCTGGAGACATGGAAGAGGAACAAAGGCTGGTAAGAACATCAGAGAGCAAGGTCTGGCCAACGCTCTACCCCTTGACAACACGCGAGCAGTGGACTCTCAGCTTAAAGGAAAACCCCAGGAGGCAGTTTCAGAAACATGATTTCAAACTGAGAGTATCACGCTAGTACAGTGCGCTGCATGCAGTCAATCTAGGTACAATGTCCAGAATTCCAAAGGGTCCCCTGAGCACCATTTGACTAATAGATGAATGGAATTTTCCTTTATCCAATCGTAAATGTTTCCTTTTTACCTCTATTATTTGTAAAGTAACATGGGTGGGATCCAGGAATGTGACCATCCTTGTGAGAAATCACAGGTAAACGGAATGGTCTCCTGGGATGTGGAGAGCTTGGGACCTGACCCGTATTCCCACTTATAAAAGATTTCATCAGGACGCCCCTTCTATCCTTTAAAACAACATTCTGTGCACAGTTACATGTATCTAAACTCTCCAACTGAGACCAGAGCAACTGTAGATCTGGGTAGGGCGTTGTTTGCACATGGCCAACCTAGGTTCAATCCCCAGGATCCTGTAGTTTCCAGGAACCCCATCAGAAATAATACCTGAGTGCAGAGCCAAGAGAAACCATTGAGGATCGCCAGGTATTGTAGTATAATAGTTGTCTGCCCTTGCTCCCTGGCAGGTGAGATCTTATGTTTCTTGATTGCCCATAACCTTTCAATTACCTTTGTGAACTGATCAGACTTTGACTTGTAAATATTGTCTTTCTCTTCTCCTTAGTGTCTTTTGCATGGGTAGCTATTTCAGAGCAATTGCTTTTTGTATGGATACAGGAAGACAGTTACAAAGAAAAGCCTGAGCTTGAGAGTTGGTCTCCAGATAATATTACCTCCTGGACATCTGCTCTCTAGACTGAAGCCTCAGCTGCCCTTACTTCCTCGATCTCATAAAGAAGGGTCTGATGAGGGACTAGATGGACCCAGGGCAAGTGGTGAGCTAGCTACGCTGGCATCGAAATGGGCCTGGCCAATGTACCATAATGCTTATCTATAAGAGCCTGGTCATGGACAAATTTTGTCACGAATCAAAAAGTAATAACTAGACTTGGACGCTGCTGGGATTGGGAGTGATTGATCCGGCCTGAGTCTGAATCTGTGGTGAGAAGTCCCCAGGAGAGTCACCAACAAGTCTAAAAGTTTCTATGACTATGTCCATACAGAATGGTAATCATCAGGAAGTAAAACTAAATATGTCAATTAAGTTGCTGGTCGAAGGAGAGGAGTAACACACCTTTAGGGCTGCTTTCTCTTCATGGGCTGCAGGTAATGGGGAAGTCTAGAAAATCATTTTTCATTGCGCTTCCCGTGGGGAGGCATGGATTGTGGTCGTGGTGAGAGAAGAAAAAGAGCAGCTTCAGGGAGACAGGGGGAATGAAGGAGACTGAGAAAAGAGATGGTCGTCCTCCACCCAGATCCCCTATCTTCCAGTATATAGGCGTTACATCCACCAACTGCCCCCGGTGCTGTGTAATCCCATCAATGGCCAAGACCCAGAGACTATAAAACCCTGCTCCTGAAAGAAAACACGCAGTCTCCTGCCTCCGTGGCTGGCTTTCTCACTGGTGCCTTTCTCACTGGTGCCTTTTGGAGGAGGGTGTGTTGAGTTTCCCTCCCAACCCCGAGCAGAGCCCTGGCAGCTCACGACCTCTGGTTCGAGCCACAGCCATGCTTAAGACCACTCTCCACAAGTTCGGACAAGCCTCACGCATGAAGGAACCGGCAGAGGAACCCAAGTGTGCAGGACCTGGGGCTGAGATCTCCAAGCTGCACTGGGACTGGGCCTCCTCCACCCAGATCTCCCATCTTCCAGTATGTAGGCGTGACACCCACCAACTGTCCCCGGTGCCGTGTAATCCCATCAATGGCCAAGACCCAAAGACTATAAAACTGTGCTCTGGGAAGTGCACGGTCACACAAAATTTTTTTTATCTAGTCTTAATCTGGAAAAACTGGCAGGCTACCAGAAGTATCCTGCCCACACCACAGAGTCTGGCAAACTCCCCCATGGTGTATTCAATATGCCAAAAACCAGTAACAATCATGGTTCTCTTTCTCCTGACCCTGAAAGAGCCTCAAATGTGGCACTTCTTAATATCTCAGGGATAGGAAGAAGGAGACATTACTGGGGCCTGTTTGAGTCAATCCATGAACAACAGGATGAAGAGAGAGTGAGAGAAGAAGAGACACAGAGTTAGAGGACACGGTTGCGACATAAAGAGAAGGCTGAGAGCTGAGAGTAAGAGTGGCTGGGGAGATTGGAGAGGAGTCACAGAGATCATTGGAGAATGAGTTAGAGAGAGGGTTGGATAGAGCTGGGAGACAAGAGACTGAATAAACTGCAAGTAATCAGCAACCAGCCTGGTCCTCATTCTACTTTCATCGGTCCAAAGCAACAACTGTCCAGGGTGGAGAAGTGGCTCAAGAGCACCAAATGTGGACAGTGAGAGAGAGCTACCAGGAGATACCTGTTAAGGTGTAAATCCTGTTCAAACTCCCACTTCTCATAGGTTCCCCCAGGCCCCCCTGGAGTGACTCCTGAGTGCAGAGTCAGGAGTAAGCCCAGAGCACTTCTGGCTGTGATCCGAAAACAAAAACACAAAAAAGTGTTCTGGGGGGGGGGGCTGGAGCGATAGCACAGTGGGGAGGGTGTTTACCTTGGACACGACCAAACCAGCTTTGATTCCCAGCATCCCCAATGGTCCCCCAAGAACCGCCAGGAGTAATTCCTTAATGCATGAGCCAAGAATGACCCTTGTGCATCACTGGGGGTGATCCAAAAAGCAAAAAAAAAAAAAAAAAAAAAAAAAAGAAAGTGAATTGTGTAGTTAATCAGAAAAAAAACACAACCGTCTCGACTTAGCAAAGAAGCATTTTTATGATGGCTACAGAGAAAGCACAGACCACGAGTTGCTTGTCTAGCACATAGCTGACCGAGGTTCAATCTCTACCACCTCACAGGGTCCCCAAACCTAGCATTATCAATGAGAGCAGAGCCGAGGTAAACTCTAATCTCCATTGAGTGTAGTCAACCAAAAATAAATCAATAAATTTAGGTGCCACAGCTATAGTATGGTAGGATACTGGCCTTGTACACGGCTGACCTGTATACCCCGGCACAACACTGAGTACCATTTGTTACCTTTTGCAGCAACCACGGGGTATGACCATATATATATATATATATATATATATATATATATATATATATATACACACACACACACATATATATATACACACAGACAACATGGCCGACCCGAGTTCGATTCCTCCACCCCTCTCGGAGAGCCCGGCAAGCTACCGAGAGTATTCGATATGCCAGACACAGTAACAACAAAGTCTCCAATGGAGACGTTACTGGGCCCGCTTGAGCAAATCGATGATCAACGGGAGGGCCTTTACTTTAACTTTACACATATATATGTATACATATACACATATATATGTATATATACACATATATGTGTGTGTTTGTGTATGTGTGTATATCTATATCTATATATCTATCTATATATATATATATATATATGTAATTTGTTCACTAGTCAACCTCCACCAACCAGTTTTGTAGAATGCAGGTTTGGATTTTGCTAAAGGTGGCAGAACTTTGAGCTTACCTGAGAGGTGCTTGGAGGAATCCTGCTTTGTACAGGAGACTGTATTATGGTAGACTCCTTGCAAGGATAGGTCTTGCATTCCTGGCCTATCTCTGACTGCAGGAATTCAAATTCTATACAAATAATGTGAACCTTGTGAGAAAGTTACAGCAGGGGGCAGGGCTGAGGCCCAGCTGGTAGATAGAGGTCAGGACAGGGTTGCTGGCACCTGGGGCCTCCTGGTGCAAACTTGAACCAGAAGTACAGGCTGCAATTTCAAAGGCTATCAGCGGCACGAAAGAGCTGACAGTGAGTGGCAGGGCATTTGTCATGAACGCAAAGGACTTAACTTCACAACCTGAATTGCCAAGGAGTGATCCCGGAGAGCTGCTGGGTTTGGCAAAATCCCGCATAGCCAATCCTCCTGCCCAAATAAAGGCAATGAGGAGTTAACTGCCAACAGAAGAGGTGCAAAATATAGTAATATGTTCTGAACGGTCAGTCCTCTGGGTTTGTTGTTTCGGTTTTGGGACCACATCCAGAAATGCTCAGAGCTTACAGGCCAGGTTTTCAGGCTATGATTTACCTATGGGTACGTGATTTTATAAAAGAAAAAGAGGATGAAAAATTATACTTGGAGCCAGAGTGATAGTACAGTTGGCAGGGCATATGTTCGGTCCCCGGCATCACATACAGTCCCCCAAGCACTCCCAGGAGTGACACTGATATTTGTGATTGAGGGGTGGTTTTTGTACCCTTTTACTTAGTTCCTATTTAATCAGATTTCCCCTGAATTCCATCATCAAGAACCATTATTTACAGGGGCTAGAGCAATAGCACAGAGGGTAGGGCGTTTTCCTTGCATGTGGCTGACCCAGGTTCGATTCCCAGCATCCCATATGGTCCCCCGAGCACAGCCAGGAATGATTCCTGAGTGCAAAGCCAGGAGTATCCCCTGAGCATCTCTGGGTGTGATCAAAAAAAAAGGACCAATTTTTACAGGTTAACATACAAATCAAGTCCAAGTGCTGGGACACTGGCATATGAAATAGTAATCATTACTATTATTATTATGGTTTGCTATATAAGGAAACTCGGGAGGTTAATTCAGGTTCACCAGGAGCTCAGACCTTAGTAGGCGTATGAAAATACACAGTGGCAAGAACTCTTAAGAGTTTACAGAATGGGAAGATCTTTGTGTTTCCCTGAATTGCAATCATCAGCAATTCCCTTTCCCTCATAGTACTGAAGACACCAGTTTAATTTGAACTTGAGAACTGTAACGTAAAGAATGAACTAGGAGTGTATATTTAAGACATCAAAAGGTTGAAGCATAGTGTTTGCCACAAGATCCCCCAAGCACCACACTTCAAGAGTAATTCCTGAGTGCATATTCAGGAGAAACCCCTGAGCATCACCCAGGTGGGACACAAAAATGGAAAAAAATGGTCAAAGGGCAAACAATGAGGAACCCAGAGATAATGGAGGTATTGTGTATCCCACCCAAAGGCTGGGGGAGATTGAATGATGCATTCAAGGTAAATTGAAATTTAGATTTTAGGGACTGCTGGGAGTTTGTCTTGCAGGGGATGACAGGATATAATCCCTTTCCCTCCCAGGCCCACCTGGAACTATCCTGCCTGGGGAGCCAGAAGTAACTCCATTTCTGGTTGTGCCTTATCCCCACCCCTACAAAAAAGTACTTGTTTTGTGTATTGAACAGAAAGCGCTATGTCAGGGGGATCAGGTTTATAAATTACAGATGTGAGCGATTTCAGTGATCCCTGTGATCAAGGCTTTCTCTGCCTGTAGATGGTTTTTCTGGGCTCACCTCCAGTATCACATGGTCCCCTGGTACCACAGTGAGTAATCAGCTACCTGGGAAGCACCGGGAACCTTAGGATTTGCATCTTTGGGGAGGGAGACATAGTCAACAGTGCTCAGGGATTATTTATTCCTGCCTCTGCACTCAGGAGTCACTCCTCTGGGGACAGGGTTGAGGGCTCCTAACGTCCTAAGATCCAGCAACTCCTAATGGTTTGGAGGGAATTGATGTAGGCATGCAGGCAGATAGGGATGGCTCCCCCTCCCAAGGTAAAGGCAGTGAATTTCCCGGGAATAGCTCTGAAGTTGTGAAGGCCAACCTTGAAGAAAACAGAAACTAAGGCCTGATCACACACTCACCTATGGCCAGTAACAGACCCAGAGAAGCTCCTGCAGAAAAAAAAAGGCCAGGAAAGGAATTTCAAAGAAGATCATCACCACTCTCAACCTGCCTAGGCAACCTCCTTAGCAATGGGACTTTGACCTAGGTAAAAGCCTAGATTGGATTCCCTTCTGTTCCAGGGAGACTTCTCATTGGCTTTCGCAGACATTTGCGGGAGCAGGGCAAGTGGAGGTTCCCTGAGTGTGGGAACCAAAGTCGAACTCCAGAAGGATGTGGGGCCCCCCAACACTGCTTCCGACCCCCTCACTTAAATAATATAGTCAGATCAGGAGGTGTGGACCAGGTGGGGTGGGGTGGGGGTTGGGGGATGACCCCAGACGTCAATGGTGCTGCTTCATTCTCGTGGGTCCGTGTGTCAAGAGCCACCTCTGATGGATTCAACTCTCATACACCCGCAAAGTAAGAGAGGGGATGAGAGAGTCCAGCATTTTCCGGCCCTGGCCGCGTCTGACTGTGCCTTGGGTCAGTGAATAAACTGGGGATCTGTGCCCGGGTGTCCCTGCTGCCTGAGGCTTGCCCCACTCAGTCTATGTGTGGAAGGATACCCAGTTAGCAGTGCTCCAGAGCCAGCTACCCGAGAGCGAACAGGGTGACACAGGAGAGGCTTGCCTTCCTGCAGTACGATATGTCCAACCAACTCAGTTCTAAAGGTCTCCAGACCCCACTTCCACATATCACAGCACCCCACATTGCTGAGAGTGCCATCTTCTGTCCTGAGTTTTGAGGTTCTTATACACATGAGAAGTCCCATTTCTTTTGTTCTCCATGGAGGAGAAGCCAGATTCAACTCCAGCATCTCCAGATGTCTGGGGAAAAGGTAACAGCAATCAGAGAAAGTAGGGTGTGTTAAGGAGAATTTTAATTAACATACGTGGGGAGAGGGTCACACCAGCATTGCTCAGAGATTCCTGCTGCTGGGACTCTCGGGGCCGAGAGAAATAACCACAAAAAAACTGCCTTTCTTCGAACACTCTTGAACTTATTCGCTAATGTGGCTTGGCACATGCCTCAGGCAACCGCAAGCGAACGTCCAAGCTGGCAAAACAATGCAGAGAAGCCATAAAGGATGACCTCAAAGACAGGAGAACAGCGATGCTGGTAGATGCGGCAGAAGCCATGAAAAGCCTTCATAATGCCCGCCTGTCCTTCACCAACTACAAGACCAAGATGACTCCCCTTCGACATCCTGATGGATCTATCACATCATCCAGAAGGGAAATGGAGAAGATTATTCATGACTTCTACTCAGATCTCTTTAATAGCCACGTCCACCTGCCCACATACCACATTCTGCACCATGGATATATCATTCTGAATGTTCTCCCTTCAAAATTCAACATGCTATCTCGTCGGTAAAGAAACAAAGAGCACCTGGCCCAGACAAGATCAGACCTGAACACTTGAAGAACTTACCATCAGTACTCATCAATACACTGGCTCGGCTCTTCACACGCTGTCTGAATGCAAGGTTCCATCCCAATGGAAAACCAGCAAGACCATACTACTATACAAGAAGGAAGGCATCCACGACATTGGCAACTATCACCCAATCTGCCTATTGTCTCTCATCTACAATCTGTTCATTCAAGTCATCCTGAATAGGATTAGCAGAATACTAGATGAAGAACAACCATGTGAACAAGGTGGGTTCCGAAAAGGATTCAGTACCATCTACAATATCCACATGATTACTAAGCTCATTGAGGTTTCTCAGGAGTTCAAGAAGCCACTCTGTCTAACGTTCATTGATTTAAAGAAGGCCTTTGCTTCTATGGAGACGGAATTGGTCATAGAAGCCCTAGCCAATCAGGGTGTACAAACTCAATACATCAGGATCCTCCGTGAGGTCTATTATGGATTCACTACGAGGATCTGATCACTCTACAAAGAAGTAATTATCCATGTCAAGAGAGGGGTTCGGCAGGGTGATACCATTTCACCAAAACTCTTCAGTGCCACCCTTGAGAACATCATGCGACGACTGGAATGGGAAGGAATGGGAGTGAAGATAGATGGTAGGCAACTATACCACCTCTGCTTTGCTGATGACATCGTTCTAATAACACCCAACATCAGCCAAGAGGCAGAAATGATGACCGACTTCGACCGTGGGTGTGGAAAGGTCGGCCTACAGCTGAATTACGAAGCATCACAATTATGAAGACAATGTTTATTACAAAAAGCCTCGTTTCTGATCCTCCATTCGCTTTCAATGGAACCACCATCTCCGAATGCAAGTTATATATACCTAGTTCGAGAAAGAAACATGATGAATGATCTGGCACCTGAGTTTCGCAGGAGGATGAGAGCATCTTGGAATGCCTTCAAGAGCGTTGAAGAAATAACTAAGAGGACAAAGAACCTCCAGCTTCAAGCACATGTCTTCAATTCCACTGTTCTTCCTGCATTAACATATGCCTTAAAGACCTGGGCCCTATGAAAACAGGATGAGAACGCTACTTGGGTCTCTCAAAGAGGAATCGAAAGAGCTATGCTTGGAATATCACGTATCACTCAAATGAGAGATAGAATCCGGAGTTCTGATCTCCATCAACGGTCAAGAATCAGGGACGCTGTCTGATCTTCTAAGGTATCAAAAATCAGATGGGCTGGACACGAAATGAGGTTTACAGACAACCACTGGCCTAGACCCATTACTGACTGAATTCCACGGGACATCAAAAGACTGCATGGACGCCCACCTACAAGAGGTTCAGATTTCTTCCTAAAGACCCTGAAAAATCGGTTTGAGGCTCTCCATGTTCCTAGAACAGATGCCATTGGGCTACACTAGCACGCAACAGGCATGCATGGAGACGTTACTGACACCCACTCGAATAAATCGATGAATAAAGGGAGATCAATTGATATATTTTTTAGGTTTTAGAATTACTGCTTTTATGCACCAACATGGTTGGAACTGGAAGATACTGTCTTGAGTGAAGTTAGCCAGAAAAAGAAACAAAAACAGGATGCTGTTCACTCATCTGTGGAATACCGAACACTGGATGTGGAAATGTAATGTAAAGGGGCTGCTTAAATCATCCCTGATTCCAGTGTTTAGAGAGAAGCCGGACTAAGAAGGAAAGAAATTTGGGGCGGAAGAGTCCCGGAAGTTTACAGGGATCAGGGATTCATTTATGCCAGTGACATGAGTGAGGGGTGTAGCCATTTACCCAAAACACAGATGCAACAGAACTGAAAACAAGAGATCTAAGCTGTAACCACTGAAACCTAGTCATATGCTTGTCCAGATGACAGGTGGGGGCAGAGTGGGCAGCTGGGTGGGGAGGGAATACGGGAACACGGGTGGAGGGAAGATGATGCAGGAATTGGTGGTCAATGATTGTACGCCTAAATACAACTATCAATAACATTAAAAATACTGGCATTTTAATGAAGACTTTAAAAAACAATACAATAAAATAAATTTCCAGATTTCAGCACCCACTGAGGTTAAAGACCCTCTAGTCCAGGCATTAGGCTCTGATATTTTTCCTGTGATGCTGAGACCATAGATGTGGTTGTGGGGATGGAGCTGGACCCCACCTTTGAAGTCGCATGCTCGGTCCACTGAGCACTCCAATGGCATAATAGTTTAAACAAGAGAATCTTACAGCACACTTGTATGCAATACCCCTGTTCCCTAAAGAAATTGCTGTAATGTCACATCATAAACCTGTGATTTGAGTTCTGAAATCAAACAAAATGCACAATGAGAATTAGTCCAATGTTGAATGGAATGCAGTTGAATAACCAAGCAGGTGGAGGACATCTCCATAGTTCTCAC
The DNA here is from genome assembly GCF_029834395.1 of Sorex fumeus. Lineage (NCBI taxonomy): Eukaryota > Metazoa > Chordata > Mammalia > Eulipotyphla > Soricidae > Sorex > Sorex fumeus. The sequence goes on along the minus strand of NW_026606076.1, from coordinate 20,774,427 downwards.
AGTCCAAGCAAGTCTACAGAAAGGGAAAATCTGTGGGAAGTGTTGCTGGGAGGAGCTCAGCAATCCCCCAAAAAATCCTTTTGGGTTTTGTTTTTAATCAGACCCAGTGATGTTTGGGATACCATAGGGGATGCTGGGCATCGAAGGTAGGCGGCATCTGTAAGGCGAGAACCCACCGTGATGCACTGCTGTTCTCGTCCTAATTAACTTCACTATGGGCTCACAGTCACAATTTAACATACACACAATAAAACAGTTTTTGGTGCGTACAAGCGTACAGTAGGTAGGCATTTGCCTAGCATGAGGCTGACAGGGTTTGATCCTTGAACACTGCTAAAAGCAACTTACGAGAACAACCAGAAATAACTGCTGAGCATCCCCAGGCCCCATAACAAAAGAAAACTCAATTTCTTCCCAAATTCAAAAAACCATGGCAATGATCCAAAGGCAAAGATATGCATGTTGTCAGATTGACTGAGAGGAGTCCAGAAAGGGCACCCGACCCTTTAGGTGTACAGTCTGGCCAGTTATACAACTGGGAAAACAAGAGCCTTGAAACACATGGACTACTTGACATACCTGACAGATAGGGAAGAATCACAATAAAGTCAAGAAAGGAAAGCACTGGATCTGTCCGTAATGAACAGCTTCAGGGAGAAGATACCCCTACCCCATGCCACACCCCCACATTACATGTTCTAGGAATGAGAAGGGGACGCTCAATGTCCAATGAGCAATGAAAAGATGTTGTGGACTGGAGGACTCCTGGGTTGGCCACATGCAAAGTAAGCATCCTACTTGCTCTACTATTACTCTGGCCATTTCTAAATAAATGGGAGAAAACAGGGGAAAATGGGAGAGCACTTAGAAAGCTTTCAGGTTTAAGTCTCGGTCATACAATGAAACACCCGTCCCTTCACCGTGCCCACTTTCCATCACTAAAAACCCAAGTATAATGCCATTCCACAGCCTTCCTCTACCTGTGGGGCAGATAATTTCCAATTATTCTCTCTACTTTGATTACATTCAATATTTTGACACAAGACCCACCATTATTATTTGGGATTTTATTCCGGCACTTTGATCTGGTGAAAACGCAACAGTAGACAATTCTTTTTCAATTGCTGGTTATAAATAACATATGATTTTGGAATTATGAAATTTTAACAACAAAATCTGGAGGAATTTCTGCAAAAACCTGCTGGGTTCTGAGATTTGTTCCTGAGTCTCTGGGATTATGGCCATTAAACAGCTTTATCACGAGCCAGAGAGGTGGTTTGTGGGAATGACTTAGGCTCTTGTTGGAGTGGGGAGGAATTGGCCAGCTCCACACCCATCCAGCAAGGCCCCACGTATCTTCGTGAGTGTGGGCCCAAACCTGACTTTCCAAAGGCCTTTGGCGGATGGAGGCCACCGAGCCGCCAAGGAGGAGCAGTTGGGGGGACAGCACCAAATACCCTTGGGGTGGACCTGGGACAGTAACCTACTGCAGGATCCAGATGCTTTTCTGCTAAAAGGCACTGGGTTTCGAGATTTGTCTCTGAATCTCTGGGATCATGGCCATTATTCACCTTGATCACGAGCCACAGAGGTCAATCGTAGACGTCAGAAAACTCGGGGTTTCGTTGGGGCGGGGGGAAAAGGGCTGGCTCCACCACCATCCCATTAGGCCCTGCATGTCTCCTCACTGCAGTCCCAAACCTAACCGTCCAGAAGCCCTAAGAGATGGCGGCCACTGAACCGCCAGGCACAAAACCTATTCCCACCTGAAATACCCAGCTTTGGTAACCTACTGTGGGGACAGAACACATTTCTTCTGAAAGCCACTGGGTTCCGAAATTAGTTTCTGAGACTCTGGGATCATGGCCGTTAAACAGAGTGATCAAGAGCCAGAAAGTTCGTACATGGGCAGCGACTCGGGGTCTCATTGAGGTGGGGAGGAAAGTGCAGAGTCCAGCCCAATCCTATGAGGCCTTGCATGTCTTGTCACTGCAGGCCCAAACCTGTCTGTCCAATGGTCTATGGAAGATGGTGGCCACCGAGCCACCAAGTGGGATCAGGCTGAGAAACACACCCATTCCCCTTGTGGTGGTCTGTCGCCGGTAGCTCATTGCGGGTATCGGGCACATCTCTGCAAAAAGCTGCTGGGTTCCGAGATTTATCTCTGAGTCTCTGGGATCGTAGCCTTTAAGAGGTTTGATCAGGAACCAGAGAGACCTTGCCTCCAATTATATAGGTGAGCAGGAAATGGTTTGTTGTTGTGTCTTGCACATACCTAACTTTGGCTGTTTACTTTCTTGGAAGACTTTGCCCAAAGTTTTTGTTGTCTGGCCAAAGGCACAACATCTATTTCGGAGTATCTGGAAGTCTGATGGTTCCATCAGGCTGCTGATGCAGTCGCCTTACAGGCACAGATTGACCTGCTGGCGGTACCATAATCCCGTGTTGTAGAAATTCTATATATGGGAAAAAAAAACACCAATAGTGGGGTTGGAATCATTGTGAAGCGACTAGGATGCTAGCCTCCCCATCCGATAGGTACCCAGCAGCACCACAGAATAATTCCTGAGATGCAAAACCAGAAGTAAAACTTGTGCATCAAAGAATCCCTTCCAACACCCCTGAATAAAAGCAGCTATTAAAATTAATCCAAAGAGGGGCTGAAGTGATAGCAGAGCGGGTAAGAGGTTTGACTTGCACGTGACCAACCCGGGTTCGAATCCCAGAAACAATATGGTCACCTGAGCTTTACCAGGAGTAATTCCTGAGTGCATAAGTCAGGAGAAACCCATGTGAAACGCTGAGTGTGACACAAAGAGCAAAAAAAAAATTATAATCCAAAGAGTAAATTTTCAAGGCATATACCTCTCACGTGTCTAAACACACCCCAAAGTGCCAAACCCAGCACTGAATCCAATGAAAATGACCGACGGCAAAAGTGTCCCTTTCCTTTGGGGGCTGCCCGTGAACATATCTGGAGTTTCGATAAGTGTTATTTCCAGTCCAAAGGCTCCAAACAGGGTCCTTCACAGTCTCCAGTAGGAAGGAACGAGATGACCAAGACCCCCACTCTTTGCAGGCTCCTCACACCAAGGCCTGAAGTCCATGTGCCCAACCTCCAGTGCCGTCTTGGACCTGGATCGATGGTGGCTGCAGGGGCCCTCAGGATAACGCACCTTCACCCATGACACCTGAGCGACACAACAGCACCCAATGTACCCCTAAAAAGCTCCACATCTACGAAAGCCTGGATATCCAGAACAAGTAAGAAACAAGCTTGAATGCACCATACAAGCTGGCTAGACCTGGCGCTCAAGTTGCCAAACCAGGGTGCTCAAGCATTCCAAATCCTAACACAGGAAATACTGAAGAATGAAGGATTACCTATTTTTCCATTTTCAAAGTATTCAATGCTGCATCTTGGTTGATTTCTGCCATAATTCCCACTAACCAGTCCCACTGGGCCAAGCCAGAAGCATAGCAAACAATAATAGAGTAGTGATCCATGACAGCTCTGAGCAGGAGGTTGTTTCTGTACCTGTTTATTCAGTCAACTTCGTACTTATTTTCATCACCATGACCCATTGATTACAAGTTAACACACAAGCAATTCCAAGCACAAGAATACTGGCATAGGTGCAGCCCGGGTGAAAATCAGCAGGCTTCAGCAAAGTACTTCCCACATTCCTTACATATATACGGTTTCTCTCCACTGTGAAGTCTCCTATGTATAGTCAATTGCGAGGATGAAGTAAAGGCCTTTCCGCATTCCTTACATATATATGGTTTCTCTCCAGTGTGAATTCTCCTATGTACACAAAGGTTTGAGGCTTCAGCAAAGGACTTCCCACATTCCTTACATATATTATGGTTTATCTCCAGTGTGAATTCTCCTATGTACACTAAGTCTTGAGGCTCCAGCAAAGGCCTTTCCACATTCCTTACATATATACGGTTTCTCTCCAGTGTGAATTCTCCTATGTATAGTAAGGCTTGAGGATTTAGCAAAGGCCTTCCCACATTCCTTACATATATACGGTTTCACTCCAGTGTGAATTCTCCTATGTTCACTAAGTCTTGAGGCTTTAGCAAAGGCCTCCCCACATTCCTTACATATATACGGTTTCTCTCCAGTGTGAATTCTCCTATGTACACGAAGGCTTGAGGATTGAGAAAAGGCCTTCCCACATTCCTTACATATATACGGTTTCTCTCCAGTGTGAATTCTCCTATGTACACTAAGTCTTGAGGCCAAAACAAAGGCCTTTCCACATTCATTACATATATACGGTTTCTCTCCAGTGTGAATTCTCCTATGTACATTAAGGCTTGAGGCTGTAGCAAAGGCCTTTCCACATTCCTGACAAACATAGGGTCTCTCTCCAGTGTGAATTCTCCTATGTACATTAAGGCTTGAGGCTGTAGCAAAGGCATTCCCACATTCCTTACATATATACGGTTTCTCTCCAGTGTGAATTCTCCTATGTACACTAAGGTTTGAGGCTTCAGTAAAGGACTTCCCACATTCCTTACATATATACGGTTTCTCTCCAGTGTGAATTCTCCTATGTACACGAAGGCTTGAGGCTTCAGCAAAGGACTTCCCACATTCCTTACATATATACGGTTTCTCTCCAGTGTGAATTCTCCTATGTACACTAAGTTTTGAGGCCAAAATAAAGGCCTTTCCACATTCCTGACAAACATAGGGTCTCTCTCCAGTGTGAATTTTCCAATGTTCACTAAGTCTTGAGGCCAAAGCAAAGGTCTTTCCACATTCCTTACATATATACGGTTTCACTCCAGTCTGAATTCTCCTATGTTCACTAAGTCTTGAGGATTGAGCAAAGGCCTTTCCACATTCCTTACATATATACGGTTTCTCTCCAGTGTGAATTCTCATATGTACACTAAGATTTGAGGCTTTCGCAAAGGCCTTCCCACATTTCTTACATATATAGGGTTTCTCTCCTGTGTGAATTCTCCTATGTTCACTAAGATTTGAGGCTTTCGCAAAGGCCTTCCCACATTCCTTACATATATACGGTTTCTCTCCAGTGTGAATACTTCTATGTATACTGAGGCCTGAGGATCGAGTAAAGGCATTAGCACACTCCTGACATATATAAGGCTTCTCTCCACTATGCGTTTTCATAGGTCTATTAAGACTAGAGGTCTGAATAAAGGCCTTCCCACATGTCTGGCATTCATGAGGTTTCTCTCCTGTATGAATTCTCCTATGCATAATAAGATGTGATGATTGATCGAAGGCCTTCCCACATGCTTCACATGCAAAAGGTTTCGCTCCTGAATTTATATTCATATGGTCATGATGGAGTAACCCTTGACTCATACTTTGTTCTTGGGGCTGACATTTCTGGGGATTCTGTCCACTGTGGTTTTCTAAGGGAACACCACAGTGATGAGAACATGGGGAGGCTCCCCCACATTCCTTACACCTATATGGGTTCTGCTCATGGTGACTGTGGTTGAGGGTATGTTGCTGTGAGGGACTCACTATAAACAGTGCTTCTCTCCATAGCAGGTGCCCAATTGGGGAATTTTGTGTCTGTGAACTGAGAATAACACACTCCAAGGAACTTTTTCCAGGAGAGGGCTTCTTCAGAGTGAGGTAGCTCTCACCATTCTGATCACCCTCAGACAACATCCCGCCTGTCTCGGTTTCCTCATGGGGCTGAGGGCAGGATTGATCACTCGAGACATTATCATACAGTGCAGGATCAGAGACATTCCACTCGAGGTGGCAGCTTTCCTGTAGAACAACAGATGATTCTAATTATTGACTTATTCACTGAGTCTTCCTGTCAAAAAAACTGAGCCCTTCAGATGTAGTTTCACACATATGCACCGCAAAAATGCAATTACTGACATATGAATTGTCTTACTATTGAATAACTTCATGTTACCGTAAGTTGGACGCACAACATTGATGGATAGAGAGTAAATTCTGTGACTTTCCCCCCTTTTAAATTAATGAAGGAATACAACTAGAAATAATTCCTTCTATAGAAAACGGACACATCCATTTCAGGAGAAAATGAATAGATCCACATGTCGGTTTGGTTAAAGTTCCGTGTGGAACCTGTGATGCAGTGGTGAAGACTACGCTGCATCGTAACGCAGCTGAAGCAGACCACCTGGCCATTGCAATTCTCTCACCACAAGTGATGCCTTTCAGGATCAATGAAGTTTTTTCTCTTTCTTTTTTGTCGTTTCTATTTATTTGTGGTTGGGTGGGTGGAGGGGCACACCATGCAGTGTCTAGGATCATTTCTGTGGGTCTATGCTGTCTATAAGGCGTGCTGGGTAAGGACCATCCATCCCTAAGCAAAACAAGTATATTTCTCACTGCACCATCTCTAGGGCGCAGAAATTAGCTTTCTAAACAACTACCACTGTCAAGCCAATCAAAACTCACAGTACTTTTTATACATGGTGAATTTCAGCACCTAGCAAAGCTAAGAGTCCTCTACTCCAAGCATCAGGTTTTGGAATTTCTCCCTGCCAATCCCAGCCTTCCACCTTTACAATCACATACTTGGTCCACTCCTGCTGGCATAATAATATTTATTCTGTATTCGTGAATCTTACCAACTCACTCGTACCTGCTGACCCCATTCCCAAATCAAAGTGCTCTAATGCCAAATCCTGAAGTCGCGGTTTCCGTTCTGAAACTGAACAAAACATGCAAATCAAGCACATGTCAAAAAATGTAGCATAATGATGCCATGTAGTTAACAGTACATCTCTGTGGTTCGCAAAGTCCAAAGAGTCCCACACTAAAGAAAAGATTCGGATAGTGGAAAACTGTGAGGATCTTGGCAATTCTACACTAGGTTATGTTTTTGTTTTTGAGCAGACCTGTGATGTTCGGGGAACCAGGTTATTAAAGAGATTATTGAACAGGTCACATTCAGGCACTGCAAGGCGCTCCCTGCTGTACTATCATTTAGATCCAAACTATCTCTGTTATGGTGTTATTTATTCGAAAGCCATGGAAGCAAATTACAGGATCATTCTGTGATTGACAGTCCAGGGAAATGAAGAGCAGCTTGAGTGCGGCACAGACCCAAGGATCCAGGACACCAAGGCCCCGGCCTCAGCAGCATGTTTCACACATGCTCAGGGCACCCATACACTGCACAGGGCCTGAGCCAGGAAGGGTCCTCAGACACTCACCCGCACACACGCCTCTCCAACCCGACCTCAGAGCTCCTCCTTCCAGCCAGGAGATCACTGCAGGCTTCATTCCAGTGTGCCCTGCCCCAACAGAGACAGAGGCATGGATAAGTCACAGGGAAAAGGTGACAGGTAAATGCCCATGTTTTCCTGATATAAGTGGGCATATATCTGAAAAGCATGAACAGAATGTCCATTTCCAAAATTCCACATATTTCTAGTTATTCGAGAGTTATGACCGAAGAAAATATCACAAATACTCTAGACCTGGCCTTGTGTATGGCCGACAGGGGGTTGATTAGCACAGTATGTTTTTATTTTTTGTCTTGTTTTGGGTCTCACCTGGCAATGATCAGGGCAGACTCCTGACTCTGTATTCAGAAATCACTGCTGCTGGTGCTCGGGGATGACATGGGTTGCCGGGAATTTAACCCACGTGCGCCGCTTGCAAGAAAATCACTTTCCTCCCTGTACTGTCTCTCTAGGCCCAGCAGCACATGGGGTTTCCTGAGCCCCTCATGAACTTTTCATGGATTTCAGAAAAACTAAGTGCATAATAAATCTGGAAATGGCCAAGGGTGACAAGAGACCCTTATTTTTTAAGCTAAAAATGTATCCAGAAAGAGAGCACAGCAGGAGTTTCTCACGGACAATCCAGTTGCGATACCCGATATCTCCTAGGGTCCCTCATGCCAGCCAGGAGCGATCCCTGAGTGCAGAGTCCAGAAGCAAAACCTAAGTCTTGCTGAAGTCTCACAAGAACCATTAGAAGTAAATCAAAGCACTGAAATAGGGCTGCGTCTAATGAGTTGAGAGACGAGATATCAAATACCCTGTGGTGTGAAAGAGATAGTACAGCAGATAAGACAGAAGCGCTGCACACACATGTGGGTTTGATCCCAGGCAGCCCATATGGTCTTGGAGCAAGTCCAGGTGTGGATCCTGAATTCAAAGGCAGGAATAATCCCTAATCCCTAAGGAAAAAAGAAAATGCAAAAACCGTCTGACTTGAGTGACTGGTGCAAAAGTACGGGGGGTGAGACACCGACAGTTTAACTTGCCAAGAGGTTTCAATATACGGTTCCAAATGGCCCCTGAACACTCTTAGGTGTCATCCTTTAGCACAGAGCCAAGAGATCTGTGGACTGTGCCCCCCAAACAAAGGAAACAGCAAAACCAATTAAACACACAAAATTTTGTGTAGTACACAAAGTAAATTGTTGCACCAATGGATGGAAGTATTTAAAGGGACCTGAGTGATAACTGGGCAGATAGGGATCTTCCCATGGACACAGTCGAAAACGGTTGATCTGAATCACCCCATACGGTCTGTCTACCCCACAAGAGTAATTCCTGAAGACAAAGCTGAGAGTAAGCCCTGAGTATCCACAGGTGAACCCTAAAAAAAACGAGGGAGGGAAGAGCTACTGCACGCCCGTCACAGAGCTACTGTTGGACACACAGCTGCCGCCCAACCCCAGGGAGCCAAGCGGGTCTGTTCAGACATGGTTGGCTTCACACTGCTCTCACCGACAGCCTGCAGATTCTGGTAGGTCTCCAGCATCACGTCCCTGTAGAGCTTCCGCTGAGAGGCCTCCAGGCATGACCATTCCTCTGGGGTGAAGTTCACAGCCACATCATGGAAGGTCACTGCGTACTGAGTCAGCACACGAAGAGGGTGGGAGTCAGAGTCTATCTTAGCCTCATTCCCACTACTCTGAGGCCAGGTCCCAGGGTCCTATATTGTCGCTGGGCCTCTCCACTTCGAATGAACCAGCCTCCATGCTCACGCATGACTGACGGGCCCCAAAAATCACATAAGGGAACTGGATCTGCTAAAGTGGGAGGACGTTATACAGAAGGTTCTTGGATGTATCTGCCTTTCCTGGTAACCACCCGGCCAATTCGAGCACCACTGTTCCAGTGAGCACTGTAGAGAGGATCACCTGAACACAGACTTGTACGATCCAAAAGACTATCCCTGGGTGTAGCAAAAAACACTGCACGCTCACCGCTGCACCCTCACAGCTCATGACCACTAGGATTTAGAACTCGACAGTCCGTATAGACAACTACTCAGAGCAGTGCATGGCATTTGTGCCTGTAGGAACTCACTGCACTGTACCGCCCCAAATCCTGCTCAAATAAGGTAGAAGTTTCTTGACCCCAACATCTCTACTGGCCGCAGAGATCCTTGGCTCTTTCTCCTTGGGATCAGCGCATGCCCAGAAAACCACACACAAGATTATGTGAACGTAAGACTATATGACCGAGCAGGTAGTCTCTCTAAAGTAGGAAGGACAAAACAGGAGAAAAGCAAGTCTGGGGGCCCAAGTCACTGTAGTTGCCAGGGCGCAAACGGGGCCAGCACACCCCAGGGTGCTTTGAGGCCAGTCAGTTGTGAATCCAGAGCACAGAGTCAAGAGGACAGCTGATGACAAAAACAATGCAAAAGAAGCTGAAGCAGCAGGTTGGCGTAACAGGACAGCTGTTCCAGGGACAGCATGTAGGACTGGCGGTCCCCAACATCCCATATGGTTCACAAGCACTGCCAGGGGCAATGCCAGAGTGTAGCACAAGAAATGATTGCAAGAATCCTTGCTCTGCCACCCCAAAGAAAACAGAAAACCCAAGATGAAACCTTTGGACCTCCAGCATCCCACTGGTCACCTAGACCTTTCAGGAATGAACATTGAGCACTGAGATTTGAGTACTCCTCATGCACCACTGGGTCGCCCCCAAGGCTAAATAAAACAAAATAAACATACACAAAAGCAGCTTCAAACAGCAGAATGGGACGGTCTGATCGGAAGTCTCATCTTGGAATCCGTCCAAAAGAAACTCAAAACAGATGGTCCAGGAAGCCTGGGCACTCCTGGTACTACCTCATGTCATTCTATCCCTCTACTCCTACCTGGGGACAGTTTATCAGAAGCCGCATCACCATCTTCTCCTGTCACTGTTGTTCTGAGGATCAGCAGGAGGCTCCGTGCAAAAACCTGGAGAAGTAGGAACATTGAGCACCAGACAGGAGCACCTCCTCCCACTCCTGAGCTCAGACCAGCCACACCCTCGGGCACAGCCTCACAATTCTGCCTCTGGGAGACAATGGCAGAAGCTCCTGTCTCCGCTGGGGATGCAAATTTTTTTAGCATCTGTGCTGCACTTTTAGGAGAGGAGCCTGGGCCCAGGATACAGGGGAAGAAAAAACAGCCTTCTCCGATCCCCAGATTCCTCTCTGGCTCCCACAGGAAAGTCCCTGTAGGCCTTTTCAGGGGCCGACTCTCAGCCCAGGAGCTCCCGAATACTAGCGCCCCCCTGCAGCTGGCAGCAGTGCTGCCCCGTGGCAACCGTAGCCTGGAATGTGGCTCCACCATGTGACTTAGAGTGAACAAATCTTCGACACTCTCTTGCAGGGTAGACAAGGACATGCACCTGGGCACTCTGTTCTGGGGACCTCAGTATTTACCACAATGGCCTGTGTCGTCTGCTCAGGGAGAGATGAAGAGTCAGGGGTGCTTTGCAGCTTGATGTGAGGGACCTGAAATTCATGAACCAGAAAAAGATACACTGGTATTGCGGTTAGAAGGCAATAATGTGAACTGGGTGCTTGACTAGATGAACCAACCAATCCTCTGTATCCGATATGGCCCCCAGAAGCACCAGGGAAAATACCTGAGCTTAGAGACTCGAGTAACTCATGAGTATCTCCGCATATGTGCTCTCTCTCCCCTTAAAATATAAAGAAGCAAAAATAGCCCCCGAAATACATTTTCATTGGCAAACCTCTGCCACCTGCAGGCCCCCTTCCCCCCCCCCCCCCCCATATACCCTGCATGATCGCGGCTATCACAGGAGAAAATGAAGATGACCAGCAACAGGTCTCCTGCCATTAGGTGGAGGGGCTGAAGCTCTGCACCTTAAATCTGGGGATTCTACAGAAGCGAGCTTAGGGCCGATGGTTCAAACATGGGACTGCTGGGACGATTGGAATAGCCAAGCCCTTGGATGATTCCCGCATTCACCCACTGTTGCCCCATCCTGGAGCTGGAGACGATCGTGAGAAAAGAGTCACGCCAGAATCAAGAACTCACAACTGTCACACCTGAACCGTGAGACAGCCCCCACTGCACCCCAAAGCTCTGCGTGGCCCTAAAACCTCCATCACACCTCACGATCCACCTGGATGTTGGCGAACAAGTGAAAAACCAGCGCAAAAGTGCCCCCCAAGTTGGCTCGGCCGCTCGGCTCAGAGTGTGGAAACGGGAAGGCGCAGGGTGCTTACAGGAGGTTGCTCGAATCCTGCAACTAAATCCTTCTTCAGAGTCCCCCTTCCAGGATGGGGAGCAAATTTACTTGTCCTTTGACAAGTGAGCAACAGCCCCACTGTCTGAGTGAGGGATGGAAAATGAACCATGACATTTATGACATCACTTATGACATCACTTCTGTTTCCATTAGGTACCTTAAAGAGCCAGAGTCTAGGCACGGAGAACGTTTTTGCCACCCAGGTGAATCTGTGCTGCAAGGGGGATGGACTCGAATAAAGGAGTGGAGAGGCAAATGCTGGACTGGTCGGTCACACACTGGGGGCCTAGGGGTAAGGAGAAGTCCCCTGATCCTGCATTGTCACCTAACATCGGACCAATGATATCTAAACACAGAATGTTACCCTGACTCTTCTCAAATGATCTTTGAGCTCAGAGACAAGAGTAAACACAGAGCACTGTAGGCTGTGGTGAAAAATTTAACAAGAAAAAAGGCAAATTCTACCGAAGGTGGGGGGGAAATGATGTACAAAGACAAATTCGAGAATGAAACATTAAAAGAGTCAAATTTCTGGTCCTTAAAAATCCCCTATTCTTGGGGCTGGAGAGACAGCACAGCGGGTAGGGCGTATGCCTTGCACACGGCCAACCCGGGTTCGATTCCCAGCATCCCATATCGTCTCCTGAGCATTGCCAGGAGTATCTCCTGAGTGCAAAGCCAGGAGTAATCCCTGTGCATCGCCAAGTGTGACGCAAAAAAGAAAAAATAATCCCATATTTTTGATCTATCCGTGCTACAGAAAGTCACAGTTTCTCCTGATTCCCTGTTGTTCTTTCACCATTGTGCATATATGTGTGTATATATAAGTGTGACTTTGTTTGATTTTTGTTTCTAGGCCACAACCGGCAGATTCAGGGCTTACTCCTAGCTCTACACGCAGGAATCACTCTGGTACAGACCATATGGGATGCAGGGCATAGAACCTGGGTCGATTGCTTGGATGGCTCCTTACCCACTGTACTATGGCTCCGGGTCTAAGTAAACGTGCTCCTAGCACACTCAGTGGGATTCCTGAGCAAATGTCCTGACTCCTTGAAAACCAAAACTTTCTTGCTTAAAAAAAAAAAAAAAAACAAAATCCTTTACCCTGGTTGGATTCTAGTTCTAAACAATTTAGGTTTAACATTGGTTCATCATTTTTCCTCTGCTACAAGGAGTTGAGGCTTACTGAGTAACACCCATCCCAATCACACCCATTTCCTTAGTATTCATCTTTAATTCCCTGTGCTCTGCTTCCCCTATACACTATTCACCCATTTTCCCTAATCACAACCTGTGAATTGTAAAGTCAGATTCTCCAGAGATCTCTGGATTTTGTATTTGTAAATAAAATGTTGACTTTCTCTTTCCTTTATATCCTCTACAGTTTACTTTAGAAAAATATCCTTTTTTGCTCCTGAACAAGGACCAGTGCAGTCCCAAGTTGGGAAGATTGTGCTGGGAGGATTGGGATGGCCATGCCCCCAGCCCTCAGCTTTGTCTAGACAAAGGAAGGCAATATTATGCTTTTGTAACTTCAGAGTTAATTAACTGCAGATACTATATACTCCTGGGCATTGTCATGTATATGAGACTTAAGCCTCATCTGCCCTTTGTTCTTAGCACCCCAAAAGCAAGAGACTGGATGGACCCAGGAGAGCTGTGAGCTACCCTGGCATCAAAAAGGGACAGGTAAGCACCATACCAGAGGGGTGACTGATCATTTACGCAGATAAACATTTGGCAGAGTAAATTCTCATGGGGAGATTTACCCAAGGAGACACTCTGTCTCCCAGGGACATCTACGTTGCTTTTATCTTTTCCTCTAGTTGTATAAGTTATCAACACTTGTAGTTGTTTGGATAAACACAGTAAGAGACAAATATCCCAACACTTATTTCTCTGGGCTTTGACAGCAAATAAGGCTTTTTTTTTCCTTTTTGCTTTTTTGGGTCACACCCGGTGATACAAGGGGATACTCCTGGCTCTGCGCTCAGGAGTTACTCCTGACATTGCTCAAGGGACCATATGGGATGCCGGGAATCGAACCCAGGTTGGCCGTGTGCAAGCCAAACACCCTACCTGCTGTGCTATCTCTCCAGCCCCCAGAGCAAATAAGGCTTTTAACACTTATTTTTCTGGGCTCTGAGAGCAAGCAAGGCTTTTACTGTAAATCCCAGACTAAGTCTTCAGGCCAGTTCACCTTGTCCTTCCCCATGGGGATCCTGTCTCTGATGTTGTAACTGTTTGCATCAAGACCATGCACACGTGCTTTCTAAAATGTTCCATTTCGAAGCTGGGGTAGTTTTCCCACTTGCCCCAGGTCCATACAAGTTCCACGGCAGAACCTCCCTTTTGGGGTGTTAGGAACTACAGTAACTGAAGCCCGAGTCAAGTAATTATGACCAAGCAATTATGCCCAGGAGTAGATATACTTGAGTCCATCTACTCCGAAATACTAGGAGTATAAGCATTGATGGTCTTTCTGTGTTTAACCAAAGAACAGTGCTGTAGAGTGAAAAAATAAAAATGCTATAGGGGAAACAGGAAAGCAGGTACAAATCCACAGCCACTTCAACTACAAAGCAGTGCAAATACAAAGTTGAGAATAACCAGAAAGTTATGGCATATAAGTAATCAAGACTGGTCTGGGGAATTGAGACAACGCGAAGAAAAATACAAAGGAAATGTTAAAGATAAACTTTAACTAAATTAGGGATGTTAGCAAGGACATGATAAGCTTCTCTGGGAGGAGCAAAAGGGGCAATTCACAGATGAAGCCTAAGACACTTTGGGTTAATATCCAGCAGGTCACCAACAGCCTGGCCCGTTTCCTTCTTTGATCCTCTGTTATCCTTCACCGGCCAGGGTGGGGAGACCAATCACAGTCACCAAAGGCATGCAGCGCATGTCCAGACATTATTTGAACACAACTCTCAGTGTAATAGCCGGGTTTTGCCTAATCAGGGAGAGATGAAGAGTTGGGGTGCAATTTTCAAATTGATTTTAGGATACAGAAATTCTACGTTAGAAAAAACAACAATGTGTAGTCAGAGATATTAAGCTGGGAGGGGCGCTTCCCATGCTGACCCTGATTGATATTCAGCATCTCACATGGAACCAAAAGAACTTAAAATAAAAAGAATTCCAGAGTGCTGCTCCTTAAGGAAGCCCCGAGATTACATATTTGTGCCCAATATACAACCAAAAATAGCCGCAAAGTAAATTTTCAGTTGCAAACCGCAACCACCCCTAGAACCCCACCCAAGGGATGGTCTGAAAATTAAGGTTACTAATGAATAGTGACTGAGGGCTACAGTGTCATTTGCCATCAGGGAGCTGCCCCTCAAAAATGAACAGTCCTTTTATAGTTTTGGAGGCACCACCGGCAATATGAACGAGAAACTTCTAACTGCACTCAGGCACCCATCCTGGTCGAGCTTGGAGATCGATCTTGGGTGTGCCAGATGCAAAGCAAACGCCCTAACCGCTGTGTTCTCTCTCAGGTCCTCTAAGTGAACCTGCAGCTTCTACAGCAGTGAGGTTGGGGCCAAAGCATCCAAGACAGGGCCCAGCGCAGTCCCGAGCTGGGAGCCTAGGGACGGCCCAGCGCCCGCCCCACCCACTCGGCCCCGCGCCCACCTGCCACCATCCCACAGCGGAGCTGCAGGGGATCCCCAGAATCACACACTCACACCCGCAACCCCTGCGCCCCAGCACAGCCCCCACTGCACTCACCAAAGCTCCGAGTCCCCCACAAAACCCCGCCGGGCGGCAGGAACCAGGAACCGAGTGGATATCAGTTGAAAAAGCTTAAAAGTGTCCTTAGAGCTGGCTTGGCTCCACCCCTCAGTGCAGAAACTGGGAGGCGCGGTGCGGGGTGCTCACAGGAGGCGGCTAGTGTCCTGCCACGAAACCGGCCTTCACAGACACCTTCCACCACGGACAGACAGCTTCTTCTTCCTTCACCTGCTTAACAAATGGAGGCCTGATCCAGCATCTTGCAGGAAACATGTAAATTCCCTGCTATGACGTCACTTCCGCTTCTGCAAGCAGCCTTAAAGGGCCAGACACCAGCTGCGCAGAGAACAGCTAGGAAAATGCAGGTAAATGTGTAAGGCTGGTTGGCTGGAGCAAAAGCACAGTGGAAAGGGTGTTTGCCTTGTACGCAGCTGACTCAGGTTCAATCATCTGGATTCTATATGGTCCCATTTTGGTGTATAAGAGATTGTTAGGATTTTACTGCTTCCAAAGTGTAAGTCTCAAAACATTTACCCTCAATGTTTGTGTAAATCAAATGGAAAACTGAATACAATGAGTGCAGATATGCTACAGCGAATGAAGTGCTTCCTTGCATGTGGCTCTACCTGGACACAAATTATGGACAGCACTGCGGGATGTGACTCCCAGAACATAACACAGAAGGGGATGAAGAATGGAGGTTTGGCTGTCTATCCAACGTCAAGAGTTTACCTCAGCATCCTGGTTTATCTCTGCCATTATCCTCTGCAAACCAGGGCCTCTGAGCCACGTCAGAGTCACAGCCAAGAATGAAACCATGGTGAGTCGTGACAGTAACCAGCAAAATGAAATGTTTGTACCTATTTACTTCTTATTTAATTCCTTCCACCTTGCCTTATCACTAAGAACAATGATTTAACAGTTAACATACTGGGAAGTCCACATGCCAGGACATTGTCATAACCATGGTGCAGGGAATAATCAGCAAGTACCTTTCACTTACGGTACTAGTATCACAGGAATCTTTCACATATAACAGGATTATTTCCTTCCTTACTGTACTTTTGTAATTTTCCCCCATCTACTTGTTGAAACTAAAATTGTTTTACCTAAGGGCCCTGTTCTGACGCCAACCATTGTTATCATGGAAGTGATTGATCCAACATAACTTTTATATTTACTAAAGCTTGAGGGAACATGAAAGCTTTCCTATATTCCTTACCTACAGGATTTCCTCCAGGATTGTCTTTAAAGTTGCAGGTGAGAATAATTCACTTTCCACGTTCTTACATAAATATATATATTCTTACATATATAAATATGCATATTTATATATAGCTTCTCTCCAGTGTGAATTCTCCTATGCATAAGGCCCGAGGATCCAGGAAAGTCCTTCCCACACTCCTGACAGATGTAATTTTTCACTGCAAAATGACTTTTCACATGCGCAGTAAGGGCTGGAGACAAACTGAACACCTTTCCACATTCCTTACACTTATGAGATTTCTCTCCACTGTGAATTTTCCTGTTCAGAAAGCTATGCCAATTGCATCAAAATCTTCCTGCAGTCATTTCATATATAAGGCCTCAATCCAGGATAAATTTTTCTCACACAGAAAAGCTTGAGGATTGAGTAAAAATCTTCCCACACCCCTACATATGTCTTCTTCGAGAATGAATTTTCCTATGTTTAATAAGGAGTTAGGGGAAAGTGAAGGCTTTGCAAAAGTCATAACAAACATAAGGTTTGTCTCCTATATGAAAATTTCAGTGTCACAAAAGGATTGTGAAATAAGCAAAGGCCTTGCCACACTCCTTACATATATACATGGATTCACTGCAATGTGCGTTTTCTTATGGACAAAAAATTTTGAATAGTAAGTGAAGACCCTCCCACAATAGTGACACGAATAGTGTTTCATTCACCTGTATGAACATTCCTATGCTCAGAAAGACCTTAGATGAAAGGCCTTTCCACCAACCTCACATATATAAGGGTTTTCTGCAAAACAGAATTTATGAAAACTAAGACTTCAGGAAGAAGCAAAGGCCATCCTACATTGCTCCCAAATATAAGTTATCTCTCCAGTGTTCCAGTGTGAGATTTTCTGTGTACTAAGGCTTGTGGAATAAGCAAAGACTTTCACTCTGTATATGCATATGGTTTCTTTCCAGTGTGACTTTTTCTGTGCATACTAAGATGTATGAGTCAGAGAAAGGACACAGCACATTCCTTACATGCATACGGATTCTCCAGTACGAAATATCCTATGTATAAGGTATGAGGATCCATCAAAGGCCTTCCCACAGTGCTTAAACAGTTTCTCTCCTATGTGGATGTTCACATAGTCCCACCGGGGTCATGCTGGACTCAAAAGTTTGTCCACAGTGCTTACATTTCTGGGAATTCTGTCCAATATGGGCTTCTATGGGAAAGTGATGGTGCTGAGGACATGGGAAGAGTGATCTTCTGATCACCCTCAGAACACATCCCACCTGTCTCAGCATCCCTGTGGGGATGAGGGCCAAATTACTCACTTGAGCCTTTATCACAGTGTGCAGGAAGAGACATTCCACCAGGGCTGGCTACTGCCATGTAGAAGAACAGAGGATTACACTCATTAGTCTATGCCATGAGAGTTTTCATGTCAAAAGAAATTAAGCTCTGTAGGTAGGTAGCTGGTTGGGTACGGGACAATGAGTTTCTTTGAGAAATAATAAATCCAGATGGGGATGAAAGCAGTGACTCCGAAGCCAACCCTGAGGATTCAGAGAGGAACTGGCTTAGTAGAAACCCAGAGAGCTGGAGACATGGAAGAGGAACAAAGGCTGGTAAGAACATCAGAGAGCAAGGTCTGGCCAACGCTCTACCCCTTGACAACACACGAGCAGTGGACTCTCAGCTTCAAAGAAAACCCCAGGAGGCAGTTTCAGAAACATGATTTCAAACTGAGAGTATCACGCTAGTACAGTGCGCTGCTTGCAGTCAATCTAGGTACAATGTCCAGAATTCCAAAGGGTCCTCTGAGCACGATCTGACAAATAGATGGATGGAATTTTCCTTTATCCAATCGTAAATGTTTCCTTTTTTACCTCTATTATTAGTAAAATAACATGGGTGGGATCCAGGAATATGACCATCCTTGTTAGAAATCACAGGTAAACGGAATGGTCTC
The DNA here is from genome assembly GCF_029834395.1 of Sorex fumeus. Classification (NCBI taxonomy): domain Eukaryota; kingdom Metazoa; phylum Chordata; class Mammalia; order Eulipotyphla; family Soricidae; genus Sorex; species Sorex fumeus. Next base: position 20,756,002 of record NW_026606076.1, on the reverse strand, counting down.
CTGGGATGTGGAGATCTTGGGACCTGACCCATATTCCCACTTATAAAAGATTTCATCAAGGCGCCCCTTCTATCCTTTCCAACAACATTCTGTGCACAGTTACATGTATCTAAACTCTCCAACAGAGACCAGAGCAACTGTAGATCTGGGTAGGGCGTTGTTTGCACATGGCCAACCTAGATTCAATCCCCAGGATCCTGTAGTTTCCAGGAACACCATCAGAAATAATACCTGGATGCAGAGCCAAGAGAAACCATTGAGGATCACCAGGTATTGTAGTATAATAGTGGTCTGCCCTTGCTCCCTGGCAGGTGAGATCTTATGTTTCTTGATTGCCCATAACCTTTCAATTACCTTTGTCTCCTGATCAGATTTTGACTTTTAAATATCGTCTTTCTCCTCTCCTTAATGTCTTTTGCATGGTTAGCTACTTCAGAGCAATTGCTTTGTGTATGGATACAGGAAGACAGTTACAAAGAAAAGCCTGAGCTTGAGAGTTGGTCTCCAGATAATATTACCTCCTGGACATCTGCTCTCTAGACTGAAGCCTCAGCTGCCCTTACTTCCTCGATCTCATAAAGAAGGGTCTGATGAGGGACTAGATGGACCCAGGGCAAGTGGTGAGCTAGCTACGCTGGCATCGAAATGGGCCTGGCCAATGTACCATAATGCTTATCTATAAGAGCCTGGTCATGGACAAATTTTGTCACGAATCCAAAAGTAATAACTAGACTTGGACGCTGCTGGGATTGGGAGTGATTGATCTGGCCTGAGTATGAATCTGTGGTGAGAAGTCCCCAGGAGAGTCACCAACAAGTCTAAAAGTGTCTATTATTTTGTTCATACAGAATGGTAATCATTAGGACTAAATATGTCAATTAAGGTGCTGGACGAAGTGGAGGGGTAACACACCTTTAGGGCTGCTTTTTCTTCATGGGCTGCAGGTGATGGGGAAGTCTAGAAAATCATTTTTCATTGCGCTTACCGTGAGGAGGCGTGGATTGTGGTCGTAGTGAGAGAAGAAAAAGAGCAGCTTCAGGGAGACAGGGGGAATGAAGGAGACTGAGAAAAGACATGGTCCTCCTCCACCCAGATCCCCTATCTTCCAGTATATAGGCGTTATACCCAACAACTGCCCCCGGTGCTGTGTAATCCCATCAATGGCCATGACCCAGAGACTATAAAACCCTGCTCCTTAAAGAAAACACGCAGTCTCCTGCCTCCGTGTCTGGCTTTCTCACTGGTGCCTTTTGGAGGAGGGTGTGTTGAGTTTCCCTCCCAACCACGAGCAGAGCCCCGGCAGCTCAAGACCTCTGGTTCGAGCCACAGCCATGTTTAAGACCACTCTCCAGAATTTCGGACGAGCTTCACGCATGAAGGAACTGGCACAGGAACCCAGGTGTGCAGGACCTGGGGCTGAGATCTCCAAGCTGCTCGTATTGGGACTGGGCCTCCTCCACCCAGATCTCCCATCTTCCAGTATGTAGGCGTTACACCCACCAACTGTCCCCGGTGCCGTGTAATCCCATCAATGACCGAGACCCAAAGACTATATATGCTTATCTATAAGAGCCTGGTTATCCCCCTTTTTGATTCATGACAGAATTTCATTTCATGTATGTGTGTGTGTGTGTGTGTGTTTGTGTATGTGTGTATATCTAAATCTATATGTATACTTAATTTGTTCACAAGTCAACCTCCACCAACCAGTTTTGTAGAATGCAGGTTTGGATTTGGGTGCTACAGGTGGCAGACTTTTGACCTTACCTGAGTGGTGCTTGGGGAATCCTGCGTTTTACAGGAGCCTACCATGGCAGACTGCTTGCAAGGACAGGTCCTGCATTCCTGGCCTATCTCTGACTGCAGGAATTCAAATTCTATATAAAAATATGTGAACTTTGTGAGAAAGATATTGCAGGGGGCAGGGATGAGGCCCAGCTGGTAGATAGAGGGCAGGGCAGGGTTGCTGCTACCTGGGGCCTCCTGGTGCAAACCTGAGCCAGAAGTACAGGCTACAATTTCAAAGTTTTGCAGCGGTCTGGAAGAGCTGAGAGTGAGTGGCAGGGCACTTGCATGAACGCAAAAGACTTAACTTCAGAACTTGAATTGCCAAGGAATGATCCCGGAGCACTGCTTGGTTTGGCAAAATCCCGCATAGCCAATCCTCCTCCTGCCCAAATAAAGGCAATGAGGAGTTAACTGCCAACAGAAGAGGTGTGAAATCTAGTAATATATTCTGAACGCTCAGTCCTCTGGGTTTGTTGTTTTGTTTTGGGACCACATCCAGAAATGCTCAGCGCTTACAGGCCAGGTTTTCAGACTATGATTTTACTCGTATGGTTACGTGATCTTATAAAAGAAAAAGAGGATGAAATATTATACTTGGATCCAGAGTGATAGTACAGTTGGCAGGGCATATGTTCGATCCCTGGCATCACATACAGTCCCCCAAGCACTGCCAGGAGTGATTCCTGAGTGCCAAGCCAGAAATAACACCTGAGCATTACCGCTGTGTCCCAAAAAGAAAAAAGAAAAAAGAAAAATTAAATTTAACCCAAATGAGATTTTAAAGTCCAAAATTTCGCTAAGAGACTCCAACTCCAACTCCTTCATTTTCCCCTAACAGCCATCTGTTGAAAGGGCTCTAGAAATTTCACATGTAAGAACTTTCCATGAAGGTATAAACAGGAGAGAGCACAGCAGACTGAAGCAGATGCCAGCCACCTGGAAGGCCAGAGGGCCTTCCCTTGTATCCAGTGTCCACTAGTCCCCTGAGCACAGAGCAGGACACAGACCTCAAGTACTACCAGGTGTGGCCCCAAGTCACACCTCATCTTCTCCCCAAGTAGTGAGATACACCCAAGGAGAGGAGCTCAGAGGGCTGAGCACCTGATTTACCTTTGGGGGACATGGCATGTCTTCCCCTGCATCTCAGACACACAGACACAAGAGGGGGAGAGTCTCTGACTATCTCCAAGTTTATAGCAAATGGAGCGGGTGAGGGGGAGAGGGAAAGACAGGAGAAACACTCCAACTCCAAAAAGATGCATAAAAAATTCTCATGTGTCAAGACAAATTCTGAAGTGGGAGGCTTGGAGTCATACCTAGTGATGCTCAGGGGACAATATCACCTAGTGATGTTGTGGCAGGGATAACTCTGGTAACCACAAGAAAGACAAACGCCCTCCTGGCTGTACTACTGCCCCAGCCCCTAAGAGTGAGACATTTAGAACCTATTGCAGCTGGTCCCTGGAAAACCCCTTTCTGCAAGTACTCACTTCAACAGCAGGGCACACTCCTGGTCTTGGAGAGATGTACAGTGGAGATGTTTGGAATCTGGACAGGTGAGGCACAAATTCTTTTTTTCTGAGGAAATATAATCACATAGGGTTAGCAAAGCTAATAAGTTGGTAGGGTGCTTTTCTTTCAAGCAGCTAAGCTGGGGTCAATATGCAACAGGACATAGGCTCACCCACTCCAGCACTGCTAAAAATGATGCATGAACTCAGAACCAAGAGTAACCCTTGAGCACTGTTGTGTTGTTGTTGTGGCCAAAAAAAGTACAATAAATTAAGTAATGAAGACATTTCTGGGGCCGGAACGATGGTACAGCAGGTAGGGAATTTGCCTTCCATGCGGCCAACCTGGGTTCGATTCCCAAAGTCCCATATGGTCTCCCAGTACTGCCAGGAGTGATTCTTGAATGCAAAGCCTGAGTAAACCCTGAGCATCGCTGGGTGTGACCCTAAAAATCTAAAAAAAAGAAATTTCTGTGGAAAGAGTTTGGAGACACAGTATAGCAGGTGAGGTGCTTGTCTTGCACTCGGCCACATCAAGTTTGAATCCTGGCATCCCATACGGTACCCTGAAATCCGCCAGAAGTGATCCCTGAGTGCAAAGGTAGGAGAAGTAACTGAGTATTGCAGTTGTATTTCCTACAGACTAAATAATTATTTCATTTAAACAAATAAAGGTGTGGTGGCCAATAGTGATCCTAAATTGCATTATTAGAGGGGTTAGGGCACACTCTGGAAGTGCCCAAGCTACTTCCTGCTAAGATTGAGTATTTGGTTGCAAGACCCACTGTAGCAACACCCTGATGCACCCCTCCAGACTGCAACCTGAGTTGGCTTAAAGCTCCACACCTTGGGGCCTGAGTGACAGCATAGACAAATGAGCATTTCTTTTGAAGGTGGCCAACGTGGGTTAAATTCTGGCCATCGCTTATGGTTCCTAGCACTACTAGGAGTGCTTGCTGAATTTAGAACCAGGAGTCACCATAATGCCTCGCTTGGTGTGACCCAAAATGCAAAATAAATAAAAAAGGAAAGAGAAGCTCCCCACCTCCCTGAACTCCCAGAACCCACTGAATGCACAAGGACCAGTGAAAATCAAAGACTCTGCCAAATGCTTTTAAGCCCCAAGCATATGAAGAATGTGCCCAGCCCCACCCCCCATCCAGACCTGACACCCCCCAAGAACGACAGGACAGAGGGTAGGGTGTTTTTCTCCTTCATGCTGCTGACCCAGATATGGGGTACTCAGAGCAACCCCAGGAGTGACCCCTGAGCACAGCCAGGTAGGGCTCAACACCCCCCCCACGAGGAAAAAGAATGCACCCCCAGGTCCCTTTGATGAGGGAATCCCACGCTTTAGCACTACTCCACAATCAGCCTAAGGAATGAAAGGGGCCAGTAACGGGATGTCCTGGGGACACTGCTGGGATGATCCACCCACCCCTGTGACTGACCAGGTGATGGTCATCGCCCTAAAACTAAGATAACGCTGAGGTGCCCTGACCCGCCCCATCATATCTGGGGGAGACTGAGGCTCCCTCTAGCTCTGACTCTTTCTCCTTTGTGAGGAGCCCGAGCAACGGGTCAGCAGGGAGGGCGCTGGCCCCGCATCCCGACACCCCAAAGGGTCCTCGGATCCCCAGGGAGAGAGTCCTGAGCACCACCGGGTAAGGGGCTAGAACACATAAAAAAAATTAAAACAACTTTTGTTTCCACTTTTCTTCGTTCGGTTATTGTCCTTGTTTCTGGAGCTTTCAGAACGACCTTAGCGCTTCATATTCGTTTTTCTCCTCGACCACGGGCTTCCTCTACCCACCCACCTTTTTGGGGAGCTCTGGGGGGCTTTGGTCAGGGGTTACTCCTGGCTCTGGGCTCACTCCAGGCCGTGATCGGACGCTGTGAGGTGCCCGGATCGAACCCGGCCGGCCGCGTTCCCCCCTTACGCATCTAAGTAACTTCTACTCAGTAAAAACGATCGTTTTTCCCCAAAAATCAATTTATAAATAAGATAAACCTTTCGGCAGCAGCTCTCTGTGCCACCCGGGTGAGGGGCCGCCACTCCGGGCCACCGCCGAGGAGCGACCCCGCCGCCCACAAGGCGGACACCGCGGAGGTTCAGGCGCTCAGAGCGAACACGGGCGGCCTGCGGGGAAACCGACCTTCCTGGACCTCTCTGGCCCCCTGGGTGCCCCCTCACCGGCTCCTCACCTTCTGCACCTAAGCCGCCCGCCAGCACTTCCGCCAACTTCCAAGACGCAGGGAAAGAGGGTCCCGACTCTGTGACGTCATAGGCAGAGCGCCCAGAGCCTTAAAGGGCCAGGCTTCAAATATTCCTGACCAGGTACTTGCCTGGTCAGAAAGGTTCATTTTTCCCCATTTCTGGGATAGGATCAGGTGATCGGGACATCTGATATTTGCCAGGTCTGGGATAGATGGAGAGTGACGGACTGAACAGATAGCGCATCAATCAGAAGTCTTTCTTTTGATGAAGGAAATAAAATTCACATTCTTTGCAAACAGCCTCCCAGACCTCTCTGAGTCCCCACGTTTATTTATATCACACTGAAAGTCCAGGTCTTGAGTAGCTTCAACTGTTTATTTTCACAATGATAGGAGAGATTCAGAAACTAAGTGAATCACGTGGCTTAGAAAGCAGTCAGGGGTAGCCCAGAAGGGGACTCAGGGATTGGTGATGACTGGGAAAACATTTGTGTATGCAAAAATTCCTGTTTCTGTATATGTGTGTGTTCAGAGCAAACGGTGCTCTCCAGTTATTCCTTGAGAGCTATGCGCAGCAACTCTTCAAACAGTGCTCAAAGTCTACATAGCAGTGATTCTACATGGATCAGACAAATGAATAGAAAGTCCCTTAACTGCTGTGCAGCTAAATATTCTTTTAATATTTTAGTACTTGATGATTTATTAAGCTATAATTCTTCAAAATTTGAACCAGTGGGAAAGAATAACTGTACAGGAGAAAGCCTCTTTTTCAGAAATGCTGATCTATTGATCTGTTGTTTGGCTATGATGATTTGGTGCTTGTTACCGTAAGAATATGAAATTAATTTAGTTTACAAGTTTACTTTTTAGCGGAGTTATTACAAAAACATACTCAATTTCTTGTAACCATTCCACTAGGGTGCCAGATCGTCCCAGAGTGCAAATAGGAAAAATAGGTTAGGGTCCCCCCAAAGTGAGGTAGTAAACATCAATAGCTGATTTATTTCTGTATTCGCTTTTCTTTGCTTCGGTAACTATGCTTGCCTCACTATGCTTAGATAAATTTACAGGGTACCAGGATGTGGGTCTGGTGAATTTAATTTTGTGGGTGCTTATGAAATGGACAGGTGAATCAGGATGTGCTTTTTTCTAACCAACAGACTGTGCTTCTCTTGGGAGGCTGCTGCTTTGCCTGGCAGAACAGCCTGTAACCTGGTGTGAACAAACACTCCAAATTTTAGAGTTCATTCGAGATTTGATGGCATGGGGGCCCAACATCCCAAATTCCTGGGATGTCCGCAGAAAGCCTTCAAAGGACCTGCTAGTACTGGCGATGTTCTCTCTGGTCCCGAGAGTCAGCTGTGGGATGATGTAGAAGGCTGGACGCAGCACAACCTCCCCTATCTTCAACTTACCCTATCTTCCCACTACCACACTGTCCTCCCATTGTTCATCGATTTGCTCGAGCAGGCCCAATAGTGTTTCCATCGTGATACTTGTTGTTACTGTCTTTGGCATATCTAATATGCCACGGGGAGCTTGCCAGGCTTTGCCGTGTGAGTGAGATACTCTCGGTAGCTTGCCAGGCTCTCCGAGAGGGGCAGAGGAATCGAACTTAGAGCAGCCTCAAGGGCCACGTGCAAGGCAAACGCCCTACCCACTGTGCTATCGCTCCAGACCAACTACTACACTGTTCTGTTCAAAATATAGCTCTAAACATTTTAGGTTTTACACTGGTATGTCCATTCTCCCTTGTCACAGGGAGTTTAAGGTTTATTGGATTACACCCATACAATGCTCCTGAGGCACTCCCATTCCTCTGTTTCTTGGAATATAGCTCTATAAACACTTTAGGTTTAACATTGGTATGTCCTTCCTCCCTTGCCAGAGGGAGCTTAGGCTTACCACAGTGCTCCTGAGGTACTCCCATTCTTCTGTGTTTCTCTGTAACTTCCCTCTCTGTGCTTTCCTTTCCCAACTGGTCTGTCAAATATTTCTCCTAATCAGATTCTGTTAAGTTCTAAGGTCTGAATCCTCAGAAATCTGTGTGAAAAACTGCTTTTCTCTTCTCCTTATGTCCTTGGCATAATTACTTTAGAGCAACACCCTTTTCGTATAGACATAGGAAAATAGTTAATACTCTGACATTGTAACTTGGGAGTTAAATGACACCAAATAATACTTCATACCTAGGCATCTGCTTTCTCAATCTAAGCCTCAGTTGCCCTTAGTCCCTAGCACCCCAAAGGCAGTGTCATGATGAGGGACTGGATGGACTCACGGCTAGCTGTGACGTACCCTGGCATCAAAATGGGCTAGACCAAAATGCCATATGAGTTAAGAGCATGGTCATGGAAAAATTCTGTCATGATCCAAAGAGTAACAACTAGATTGGTATCATGCTAGGGTTAAGAAAGACTAATCTGACCTGAGCACTGTAATCTGAGATCTATAGTAAGATGTCCCCAGCTTAATGTATCTATTACTGTGTCCATATTAAATGACTACTAATTTTATTAAGGAGTAGAATTAAGATGAATTTTTATATGGTTACTGAACTAAGGGAAGGAAAAACGCACCCATAGATGGCATTTCACCTTTAGGTGGGTCTTCTTGCTGAAAGAGTTTGTCCTAGAAGATGTTTCCTCTGAGAGAGGGACCATACATCCATTGATTGTATGACCTCGCCTATGTGTAATTGCTACCCCAACTCCCTCATGATTTGGGGGATAATTAATGCTATAAGAGTTGGCAAGGGAAAAAATCAAGAAAGAATCTGAGAGGGAAAATCCAAGAGAAATGAAGGAGATTCATGGAAGGAGAATCAGAGGAGAACTGAGAGGAGATTGGAAGAAACTGCAATTGATACCAAGGAGCCTGGACCTCATTCTGTCCGTCATCGACCCATGGCTGTCACCGGGCCAAGGGTGGGGGAAGCAGCCTGAGACCATCAAATTCAGGCGGCGGTGGGGGGGGGGAGGGGAGAAGAGAGAGAGAGGAGAGAGAGAGGGGGCTTCATATTCATTTTTTGTAAACACAGCATGAACTGACAAACCAATTCTTTGAAACAATTACCACTTGTGTTTGCTTTCAGTAGATGAAAAAATTAAAGTACTTTATTGATATGAAAAATAATAGAATTTTTTTCAGTTTCAGTACCCAGTAAGGCTAAGTGTCTTTTACTCCCAGGATAAGACTCTGGATTTTGTCCTTGCAGTGTCCAGAGACCACAGATGTAATCGCAGGGAGAGAACCCGGAACCCCACCTTTCCAGTCACATGCTTGCTCCACTGATCTATCCCGCTGGATATAATGATATTCATTTTTGAATGTGTGACTCTTACCAGCTCACACATACTCAGTGACCCTATTCCCAAGTCAGAGTGCACCTATGCCAAATCCTGAGACTGTGATTTGAGTTCTTAAATAAATCACAGCAAGTCAGGTAAGAATTAGTCGAATGACTCTTGGGTGAACAGGCCGAGCAGGTAGATGACATCTCTGTGGTTCTCACTGTCCAAACAGGCCCAGAGCAAAGGGATGATCCTTTGGGATTATTGCTGGGAGAAGCCTGGCAATCACACACTAGCTTTTTGGCTTTTCTATTTGACTAGAACCAGAGATATTTGAGGATCCTATGGAACTGCAACTCAAACCCTGTGCAAGGCAAGCACCCTCCACACTATACTATGACTTCAGCACAAACTAGCTTTATTATGGGCTCACTCAATGACTTTTTAACATAAAAACGAAAGAATATTTCATAGTGGATCAGAGAGAGAATAGCAGGTAGGGCATCTGCCTTGCATAAGGCTGACAGGGGCAGGATTCTCAGCACTGCCCAAAGGAACCCTGAAGACCGCCAGGAATAGACCCCTTGGCAACATTAGACCCCAAACCGATACAAAACAAAATGTCTTCATATACTCAAAAGACATGCAAATGACCTGAGGGCAAAGACAAGCTTAGTGACAGAGAGGGCGGGGTGCAAGGTGGTTCTGCTGCTCCTGAAAAGGACACCCCAACAATATAGGCTGTGCAGCCAGGCTGGTAAGGGAAAGGGGTACAAAGGACCCTGAATCTCATGAACACATGACAAATGAATAAGACTGGAACAAGCCAAGAAAGCAAAGCACAGGATCACTCCAGGGGAGCGAAGGGTTGTGCGAGTAGAGCACAGATGCCTGCATCCAGGAGCCCGAGGCTCCCTGGTGTCAGCAGCATGTTTCACACACACACTCAGGGCACACCCACGATGCCCAGGGCCGAGCCTGGGAGGGTCCTCAGACACTCAGCTGCATACACGCCTCTCCTCCCCGGCCTCAGGTCTCCTCCTACCATCCAGGGGATTACAGCTGGCTTCACCCTAGAATACCCTGCCCCCACAGAATCAATGTAGAGATTAGTGACAATGAAAAGGTGAGAGTCCTAGCCCATGTGTCCCTGATATAACCAGCCAAGTTATTGAAAGTACGCAAACAACAAAATCTTCACTTTTGCTGCCTTGCACGCAACTGGTCCAATTCAATCCCCGGATTCCAGATGATCCCCCAAGCAAACACCAAGAGTGATAAGTGAGTACAGAACCCAGAGTCACCCCGAAGTATCATCTCGTGGCTGAAAAATGAAACTAAACAAAACAAAATTGGACGCATACAAAATATAATGTTAGGTCCTTGAGAAAATTTTAGTTGGGAGAGTTTTGAATTATTGAGTAAATAATGTATTATAAAGGTAACTTTAAAAGTATTGTGTATTTGTTTTGTTTTGTTTTGCTTTTTGGAACTTCACATCGGGACCCATGGCCCAGAATGGTACGAACAGGGTGAGAGACTGTCAGAGTTCATCATGTCGACCAAGACCATCCATGGTAACTCACAGTTCCAGAAGGCAAAATCTAAACGATGGACATGGGAGTCTCCCGGTGGACGATTCCACAATGAAATAGACCACATCATATTCAATCGACGGTTTTGCCTGACTGATGTCGCTGTTGTCCCAAAATTTCAAACGGGATCGGACCACCTCCTCCTTCGTGCAAAATTCTACTTCACAGAGCAGGGAGAAAGGGCTGCAAAGTTCAAAAAGAGAACTCCCAGAATGACCACCAACTGGGAACTCTTTGGTACTATTGCGGCAACATGGGAAGATGCCATTGTTGACAACATTGACGAGGAATACGATCGACTGGTTCAGCACCTCCATGAATGTGCGAGGAACGCCGAGAGAGAGATAGCCACAAAAAGTCGCCTATCTTCGAAAACTCTTGAGCTAATTCGCCAGCGTGGTTTGGCGCATGCCTCAGGCAACCGCAAGCTAACGTCCGAGCTTGCAAAGCAGTGCAGAGATGCGATCAAGGAAGACCTCAAAGAGAGAAGAGCAGAAGTACTGGTAGATGCGGCAGAAGCCGGGAAAAGTATTCGTAAGGCCCGCCTGTCCTTCGCCAACTATAAGAGCAAGATGACTGCCCTCCGACGTCCTGATGGATCCATCACATCCTCCAGAACGGCAATGGAGAAGATTATCCATGACTTCTACTCAAATCTCTTCAATAGCCATGTCAACTTGCCAACATACCAAATTCCACAGGATGGGTATGTTGTTCCCAACGTTCTCCCCTCCGAAATCCGACACGCCATTTCGTTGGTAAAGAAACAAACAGCACCCGGCCCAGACAAGGTCAGACCTGAACACCTGAAGAACCTGCCGACAGTACTCATCAATACACTGGCTCGGCTCTTCACTCGCTACCTGTGTGAATGCAAGGTTCCGTCCCAATGGAAAACCAGCAGGACCATACTACTGTTCAAGAAGGGAGACATCAAGGCAGGATGGATTAGAAAATTGAACCCAACATTCTGCTGCCTGCAAGAAACGCATCTCAATAGTCAAAGCAAACACAGACTCAGAGTCAAAGGCTGGAAAACAATCCTACAGGCAAACAGCTCCCATAAAAAAGCTGGGGTAGCCATCCTTATATCAGACCACATTGATTTCAGAGTGAGGAAGGTCATAAGAGACAGTGAAGGCCATTACTTATTGATCAGAGGATCTGTACAACAGGAAGAACTTACAATAATAAATGTATATGCACCTAATGAGAGACCAGCAAAGTACTTAAAACAACTACTCATAGATTTGGAAAAAGACATCAATAGCAACACAATACTAGTGGGAGACTTCAACACTGCTTTGTCACCTCTTGATAGATCAACCAGACTCAAGCTTAGCAAGGACATACTTCATTTGAGGGAAACAATGGAAGAAAGGGACTTAGTAGATATATACAGGACACTTCATCCACAAAAAGCTGAATACACATTCTTCTCAAGCGTACATGGAACATTCTCCAAGATAGACCACATGCTGAGCCACAAAACATGCCTCCATAAAATTAAGAAGGTAGAGATTGTATCAACAATCTTCTCAGACCATAATGCGCTGAAATTAGAAGTAAATCACACACAAAAACAGAAAACTAAATCAAACACCTGGAAATTAAACAGTGCACTATTGAACAACGAGTGGATTAGACAGGAAATCAAAGAGGAAATCAAAAGATTCCTAGAAACGAACGAAAATGAGAACACGAGTTACCAAAACTTATGGGACACAGCAAAGGCTGTGTTAAGAGGAAAGTTTATAGCTCTACAAGCATTCCTCAGGAAGGAGGAGCGAGCACACATAAGTAACCTAACCTCACAGCTTAAGAGCTTGGAGAAGGACCAAAAAAAGGAGCACAACCCGAACAGGAGAAAGGAAATAATAAAACTCAGAGCAGAGATTAACGAGATGGAAACCCAAAAAACAATCCGAAAGATCAATGAAACCAAGAGCTGGTTCTTTGAGAAAATTAACAAGATCGATAAGCCTCTAGCAAAACTCACAAAGAAAGGGAGAGAGAAAACCCTAATAAACCGAATCAGAAATGAAAAGGGGGTCATTACAACAGAAACCACAGAAATTCAGAGGATCCTCAGGGAGTACTTTGAGAAGCTTTATGCCACGGAACATCAAAACCTCGAGGAAATGGATAAATTCCTAGACTCCTACCGACTCCCAAGGCTGAACCAAGAAGACCTGGAATACCTGAACAGACCTATCACCATCAAGGAAATTGAAATGGTAATAAAAAGTCTCCCCAAGCACAAAAGTCCTGGCCCGGATGGATTCACTAGTGAATTCTTCCAAATCTTTAGAGAGGACTTACTCCCAATACTCTTTAAGCTTTTCCACGAAATTGAAATATCAAAAACACTTCCAAACAGTTTCTACGAAGCAAATATCACACTGATACCAAAAGCAGACAGAGATACCACAAAGAAAGAGAATTACAGGCCGATATCCCTGATGAACACAGATGCAAAGATCCTCAACAAACTACTAGCAAATAGAATCCAACTACTCATCAAAAAGATCATACACCATGACCAAGTAGGATTCATCCCAGGGATGCAAGGATGGTTCAACATTCGGAAATCAATCAACATAATCCACCATATCAACAAAAGAAAAGATAAAAAGCATATGATCATATCAATAGATGCAGAGAAAGCATTTGACAAGATCCAGCACCCCTTTATGATGAAAACCCTAGCCAAAATGCGTATAGAGGGGACCTTCCTCAACATAATTAAAGCCATCTACCACAAGCCTACAGCAAGCATCATCCTCAATGGGGAAAAACTGAGAGCCTTCCCTCTAAGATCAGGGACGAGACAGGGATGCCCACTCTCTCCACTGCTGTTCAATATAGTACTGGAAGTACTTGCAATAGCGATTAGGCAGGAAAAAGATATTAAGGGCATTCAGGTAGGAAAGGAAGAAATCAAGCTCTCACTATTCGCAGATGATATGATACTCTACTTAGAGAACCCAATAACTTCCACCAAAAAACTCTTAGAAACAATAGACTCGTATAGTAAAGTTGCAGGTTATAAAATCAATACCCAAAAGTCCATGGCTTTCCTATACGCAAACAGTGAGAGAGAAGAAAGCAACATGAAAAAAACAATCCCATTCACAATTGTGCCCCAGAAAATCAAGTACCTAGGAATCAGCTTAACTAAGGAAGTAAAGGACCTGTACAAAGAAAACTACAAAACGCTACTTCAGGAAATAAAAGAGGACATGAGGAAATGGAAAGATACCCCCTGCTCATGGGTCGGGAGACTTAACATTGTCAAAATGGCAATACTACCGAAAGCATTGTATAAATTCAATGCAATCCCTATAAGGATACCCATGACATTCTTCAAAGAAATGGAGCAAACACTCTTGAAATTTATATGGAACAATAAGCCCCCACGAATAGCTAAAGCAATTCTTGGGAAAAAGAAAATGGGAGGAATCAACCTCCCGAACTTCAAACTGTACTACAAAGCAGTAATAATTAAAACAGCATGGTACTAGAACAAAGGCAGAACTGCAGACCAATGGAACAGGGTTGAATACACTGACATCTCTCCTCAATCATATGCTCATCTAATCTTTGAAAAAGGTGCAAGTAATGTGAAGTGGAGTAAGGAAAGCCTCTTTAATAAATTGTGTTGGCATCACTGGACGGCTACATGCAAAAAAATAGGCTCAGAACTCTGCCTAACACCATGTACAAAAGTAAGATCAAAATGGATTAAAGACCTCAACATCAGACCAGAAACCATAAGGTACATTGAAGATAAAGTTGGCAAAACCCTCCATGACATTGAAACTAATGGTATCTTCAAAGATGCCACGCCACTGGCCAAGCAAGTGAAAACAGAGATAGACAAATGGGACTATCTTAAACTAAGAAGCTTCTGCACCTCCAAAGAAACAGTGACCAAAATACAAAGACAGCCTACAGAATGGGAAAGGATATTCACCGAATACACATCTGACAAGGGGTTGATATCCAGGATATACAAAATACTGGTTAAACTCCACAAGAAGAAAACATCCAACCCCATCCAAAAATGGGGCAATGAAATGAACAGAAACTTTCTCAAAGAAGAAATCCGAATGGCAAAAAAGCACATGAGAAAATGCTCTACATCATTAATCATCAGGGAGATGCAGATCAAAACCACAATGAGATACCATCTCACACCTCAGAGACTGGCCCACATTCAAAAGAACAAAAGCAACCGATGCTGGCGTGGCTGTGGCGAGAAAGGGACACTCCTTCACTGTTGGTGGGAATGCCGACTGGTTCAGCCCTTCTGGAAAACAGTATGGACGATTCTCAAAAAATTAGAAATTGAGCTCCCATTTGACCCAGCAATACCACTCCTGGGAATATATCCCAGAGAGGCAAAAATGTATAGTAGAAGTGACATCTGCACTTGTTTGTTCATTGCAGCCCTCTTTACAATAGCCAGAAACTGGAAGAAACCTGAATGCCCAAGAACAGATGACTGGTTAAAGAAACTTTGGTACATCTACACAATGGAGTACTATGTAGCTCTTAGAAAAGATGAAGTCATGAAATTTACATACAAGTGGTACAATATGGAAAGTATCATGCTAAGTGAAATGAGTCAGAAAGAGAGGGATAGACATAGAAAGATTGCATTCATCTGGGGGATATAAAGTAACAAAGTATGAGATTAATACCCAAGAATAGCTGAGATCAGCACCAGGAGGATTACTCCATAACTTAGAGGCCAGCCGGGTATCCTAGAGGAAAGGGCTATTCAGATAGAGAAGGGAGCACCAAATAAAGGATGTTTGGAGGATCCTCCCAGGAGGGGAGATGCATGTCGAAAGTAGACTATGGACTGAACATGTTTGCCACTCAATGCCTCTTTTGCAGCCCACAACACCCAAAAGGAGAGAGAGAACACAGGGGATTGCCCTGCCACAGAGACGGGGGGATGGGGGATGGGGGTGGGAGGGATATTATCCATGGTGGTGGAAAATGGGCACTGGTGGAGGGATGGGTATCTGATCATTGTATAATTGAAACCAAAGCACAAAAAATTGTAAATCTACAACTTTTAAAAAAATAAAATAAAATAAAGGGGAAAAAAAAAAAAAAAAAGAAGGGAGACATCCATGACATTGGCAACTATTGCCCGATCTGCCTATTGTCTGTCATCTACAAGTTGTTCACTCGAGTCATCCTGAATAGGATTGGCAGAACATTAGATGAAGGACAACCATGCGAGCAAGCAGGGTTCCGCAAAGGATTCAGCACCATCGACCATATCCACACGATAACCAAGCTCATTGAGGTTTCTCGGGAGTTCAAGATGCCGCTCTGCTTAACGTTCATTGATTTAAAGAAGGCCTTTGATTCTGTTGAGACGGAAGCGGTCATTGAAGCCCTAGCCTATCAGGGCATTCAAGCCCAATACATCAGGATCCTCCATGAGTTCTATTGCGGATTCACTACCAGGATCTCACCATTCTACAAAGAAGTGATCGTTGATGTCAAGAGAGGGGTTCGGCAGGGTGATACCATTTCACCGAAACTCTTCAGTGCCACCCTCGAGAACATCATGCGACGACTGGAATGGGAAGGAATGGGAGTGAAGATAGATGGTCGGCAATTACACCACCTCCGCTTTGCTGATGACATTGTTTTAATAACACCAAACATCAGCCAAGCGGCACAAATGCTGGCCGACTTTGACCGTGAGTGTGGAAAGGTAGGACTACAGCTGAATCTTACGAAGACAATGTTTATGAGAAACAGCCTTGTTCCTGACGCCCCATTCGCTCTCAATGGAACGACCATCTCCGAATGCAACAGCTATGTCTACCTAGGTCGAGAAGTCAACATGACAAATGACCTGGCACCCGAGCTGCACAGGAGGAAGAGAGCGGCTTGGAACGCCTTCAAGAACGTCGAAGAAATAGCTAAGAGGACGAAGAACCTCCGGCTCCGGGCACATCTCTTTGATTCCACTGTTCTTCCTGCATTAACATATGCCTCAGAGACCTGGGCCCTATGCAAACAAGATGAGAACGCTATTCAGGTCTCCCAAAGAAGAATAGAAAGAGCTATGCTTGGAATATCACGTTTCACTCAAATGAGAGAACGATTCCGGAGTTCTGACATCCGTCGACGATCAAGGATCAGGGACGCTGTCTCATTTGCCAAGGTGTCGAAAATCAGATGGGCTGGTCACGTAATGAGATTTAAAGACGACCGTTGGACTAGAGCTGTTACTGATTGGATTCCACGGGATGTCAAAAGACCGCGTGGCCGCCCACCTACCAGATGGTCAGACTTCTTCGTCAAGATCATGAACGATCGGTTTGAGGCCCTTCATGTTCCCGGAGCGAAGAGATGCCATTGGGCTACACTAGCACGCGACAGGGACAAATGGACACGTTACTGGCACCCGCTCGAGCAAATCGACGACTAACGGGAAGTTAAGTGATTAAGTGATTAAGTGATTGCTTTTTGGGTCACAGCCGGCGATGCATAGGGGTTACTCCTGGTTCTGCACTCAGGATTTACTCGTGGCAGTGCTCAGGGGACCATATGGGATGCTGGGAATCGAATCCGGGTCAGCCACGTGCAAGGCAAACGCCCTACCCGTTGTGCTATTGCTCCAGTCCCCTGACTTTCCTAAATAATTCAAGCACACCAGCAGTGAGCCCTAGGCAAAAGTCCTATTCACCAAAAAATCAAATATCTTCCTTCCAGTATCTTACTTTACCAGCGTTACACAAAACAACAGCGAAGGAAGCCTGCTAAGGGAGAGATGAAATGAGAAAGGTGCTTTGCTCCTTATACATTTTTTTTTCTTTTTGGGTCACACCTGGCGATGCTCAGGGTTTCCTCCTGGTTCTGCACTCAGAAATTACTCTTGCAGTTGCTTGGGGGACCATATGGGAAGCTGGGAATCAAACCCGGGTAGGCCACATGCAAGGCAAATGCCTTACCTGCTGTGCCCAATCAAAATAATCAATCAAAATAATCAAAATAAATCGCTCCAGCCCAATCAAAATAAATCTTCTATTTTATTTTTTTGTAGGCCACACAGCTGATGCTAAGTGGTAATTCCTGGCTCTGCACTCAGAAATCAATCCAGGTTGTTGCTAGCAGGATGGAACCTCGGTCTGCAATGTGGAAAACAAAGGCTTTCAGTGCTTTGATGTAGGTCCCTCACCCCAAGACCTGCAGTCCCCCTGCTCAACCCTGCTCCCACCCACCTCTGCCTATCGCTGACCTGGAGGCGATCGTGGTGCAGGGACCCCCAAGGTCATGCACTCACACCCACGCACCCTGCACCCTGGTACAGCCCCCATCATACCCCTCAAAGCTGTGCCCCCGAGAGCCTCCACCGCTCCCCAGGAACCACCTGGATATCAGGGAACAAGTGAAAAAATGTGTGAAAGCGCTCCCCAAACTGGAGCAGGTAACCCTCTTATAGTACAGAGACAGAGAAGTGTGGGGTGCTCACAGGAGGCCTTGTCTCCTGCCACAAAATTGGCCTTCACAGCCATCTTTCCAAGAAGATACTCTACTTTGTCCTTTATCCACAAGAACAATGACTGCTGGGCCCTGTGTCCAGGACACCAGCAACTGGAGGGTCCTGAGTTCACTCTCACTGAGTGCAGAGTCAGTAGTAAACCCAAGCATCCAACAAGGACAATGATGGAAATCCCCCCAAATTTATATTAAGCTAAAAACAAAGGGAAAGACGGAGGGTAGCAGGTATTACAGCAGGTGGGGCAATGGTCTTGTCAATGGTCAGACCAGGTATGATCCCCGACAACTCCATACTGTCCACCACCAGCCAGGCATGATCCCTGAGTGCAGAGACAAAGATCAAACCCTGAGTCCTGCTGGTTTGGCCCCCAAAAAAATTTAAAAAAACCTAAAAGAGTCCGATGAAGGCCGGGCGACAATGCAAAGGATTCAGAAACATGCTTTGCATGCAGGAACCTCTGATTTGATGCTGGGCGACACCTGATCACCGAAGATCACTTGAAGTCACCCCAAGCACTGAGAATAACAGCAGATGATGGGGTGAGACTTTAAGAAATAAATGATCTTAGGGGCTGTAATGACAGCATAGAGGGCACGGCTTGCATGCAAACCACCAGAGTTCGAATCTCAGCATCCCATATGGTCCCTGAGCACTGCCACGAGTAAATACTGAGGGAAGAACCAGGAGTAACCCCTGAACACCACTGAGTGTAGCCAAACAACCAAAAAATAAATGAATGGAATTTAATAGTTACAAATGAAAGAAAATAAAAATTCCTAGTGTGTTCCCGAAACAACACCAAGAACAAAAGCACAACACCCAAGTTAAATGTGGAAGTAAGTAAGTAAAAAGTAAAGTAAAGGCCCTCCCGTTGATCGTCGATTTGCTCGAGCGGGCCCAGTAACGTCTCCATTGGAGACTTTGTTGTTACTGTGTCTGGCATAGCGAATACTCTCGGTAGCTTGCCGGGCTCTCCGAGAGGGGCGGAGGAATTGAACTCAGGTCGGCCATGTTGGCCGCTTGTAAGGCGAACGCCCTACTCGCTGTGCTATCGCTCCAGCCCTTGATGTGGAAGGAGAAGTAAATGTGGAAGTAAATGTGGAAGGAGAAGTAAATTTATTTCGTTTGTTTTGAGTCACATACACAGCAATGTATAGGGTATATTCATGGCTCTGGGCTGAGGAAATACTCCTGGTCATGCCTGGGCTCCATATTGGATGTCAAGTATCAAACTAGTAGTGATTCCTGAGTGCAGAAACTGAAGTCACCATGTGCATTTCCAGATGGACCCCAAAATGAAACAAAGTAAAAAAAAATTAATTTGGACTCATAATAAATAAGGCCCACAACTGGGGAGATACTCCAGCAAATTGGGGCTCACCTGTTCCTTGCACATACTTAGCATTCTGGTCCCCGTCCATTCCTCTGGGGTGAAGCTCATGGCCACGTCGGGGAAGGTCACCACGTCCTGTCCGACATACACAGGGGACAGGAGTGAGGCCATCCCACCCCATACTATGGTGTAGTGCCTGATCACAGCTTCCTCAGGCATAAGACAGCGAGGTGGGTAGAATGAAGAATTCCCTGATTTTTGATTCACAATAATTTTTGGCAACATTATGGTTGATCTCTGCCATAAACCCCTTCAATACAGAGCCTCTGGACCAAGCCAGAATCAGAGCAAAGACTGAGACAATGGTGAACCTTGGCAGTCCAAAGTGAGGGGTGGTGAAACATGTATGTATTTAATTTACTAAAGAGAAAAATCCCCAACTGCTAATAAATTTTTAGGATTAAAATTGATAAGAAAACAAACTTGCAATATCAATTGATGTAGTAATAAATTTATGTGAACATTGATATATTTGATTGCAGGATTTTAAGACTCTAAGAATCTTTGAAGCTTTTTGTTGCTTCAATAGGTTTTTACATATTGATTTTTAATTTTTATTTAGTCAGCTTTCTATTGACTTTCATTACCAAAACCCATTATTTACAAGTTAACATACACGTGAAGTCCAAATGCTGGGACACTGCTAAAGCTGAAGCCCGGGTGATAATCAGCAAGTACCTTTCCCTTATAGTACTGATGTCACTGGGAGCTTGTAACCTGATACCTGGATTACTTCCTTCTTGGCTGCACTCCTGCAGCCCCCTAACACTCCTGGTCCAAACAAAACTTGTCTTCTCTAGGGGCACTCCTCTGAATGTGGGAATAGTTATTAGGGATCGCTCATCCAGTGTGCATTTTATGATGTCTACAAGGCTTGAGACGTATGCAAAGGCCTTCCCACATTAAAAAGATAAGATTTCTCTCTCAACCCTCCCAATGACTGTGAGGCAAGAATTTCTACTTACCTCTTCTCCACATTGATTACATTCATTATTTCGACAAAAGATGTACCATTATTGTTTAGAATTCCCCCCCCCCAACAATCAGAATTGTTGAAAAGGCACTGTGAAATACTTTGTTTTCTATAGCTGGTTATGAGAATCATATAATGCCATGGGGCCTCGATTATGTATTTCTCCAAAGAGCCAGATGATTATGAGATTGGTTTCTGTGCATCTGATGTTATGGCTGTGCAGGAGAGCCACTCGTGGAGGGCAACTAGTGACCTCGGTAGGGCGTGAAGGATGAGCCGGTACCAACCCCCTTCCCATGAGACTATAGTTGCCCTGTTACCGCCGGCACATACTTGGCTTTCCAATAAGCTCTGAGACGGCGGCCACATTATATGGGATCCAGATGCATTTCTGCGTAATGCCACTAGGTTTCAAGATTTGTTTCTGAGTTTCTGGGATCATGGCCGTTAATAAGCTTGATCAGGAGCAGAAGAGGCCATTTGTATGCGGCGACTCGGGGTCTCGCTTGGATGGGGAGGAAAGGGCCGGTTCCAATCCCATCTGGTGAAGCCCCGCGTGTCTCATCACTGCAGGTCCAAACCTGATTGTCCAGTGGCCTCTAGAGGATGGCGGTCACCAGGCTGCCAGGGGGAACAGGCCAAGGCATGAAACCTATTCCCACCTGGAGTGGCCCAGCGCCAGTAACCAATTGCAGGAACAGGATGCATTTCTGCCAAAAGTCTTTGGGTTCTGAGATTGGTTTCTGAGGCTCTGGGATCAGGGCCATTAAGTAGTTCAATTAGGAATAAGAGAGGCCATGCCTCCAATTCTATAGCTGAGCTGGAGGTGGTTTGTGCGTGTGTCTCCCACATACCAAACTTTTGGCCATTTACTTTCTTGGTAAACTTTGCCCCAAGTTTTTGGGGTCTGGCCAAAGGCACTGCAGCAATTTTGGGGTATCTGAAAGTAAGACGGTGCCATCAGGCTGCTGATGCACTCACCTCACAGGTACAGATTGACCTGCTGGTGGCACGATAGCCCTCTACTATGACTTTTAAAATGCATAGTAAGGCTACAGGGTAGAGCGAAGACGTTCCCACATGTCAGACATTTATATGGTTTCTTTCCAGTGTGATTGTTTTCTGTGTTTAGTAAAACACCAAGCTTGAATGAAAGCCTTCGCACAGTCCTTATATATGTAGAGTCTGTCTCCAAGACCAATTTTCCTGTAATTCTAAGACTTGAGGGCATAATGTAGGACTTTCCGCATCATTTACACATGCAAGTTATGTGTAATAAGGAGGAGTAACTGAATGGGTTCCCACAGTCCTAACAAATATAAAGGATTCCCCGAATTCATCTCAAAGATGGTAAAAGTGATTCGATCCTAAGGTTCTCTGCCCCAAATCCCTGGGACAGGCACATGCCCAGACCTGCACACACAGCATCATCTGAACAAGAGACTGTGTGACTGAGCAGGTGAGGCTCTCAGAGCAGGAAGGACAAAATAGGAGAAACACATGTCCTGGAGCCATAGCACAGCGGGTAGGGCGTTCGCCTTACAAGTGGCCAACATGGCCGACCCGATTTCGATTCCTCTGCCCCTCTCGGAGAGCCCGGCAAGCTACCGAGAGTATTTGATATGCCAGACACAGTAAAAACAAAGTCTCCAATGGAGACGTTACTGGGCCCGCTCGAGCAAATCGACGATCAACGGGAGGGCCTTTACCTTTACCTTTACCTTTACATGTCCTGGGGTCTGAGACATTTGTAGCCATCAGGGTACATACATAAGCAGCACACCTGGATTCCCCTGATGCCTACCAGAGGTGAATCTGGAGCACAGAGCCAAGAGGAAGCCCTGAGTATCTACACTGAAGCACAAAAATTAACACGAAAGAAAACAAAGCAGCAGGGTAGAGTAACAAAACAGTGGGTCTGGGACAGCATTAAGGGCTGGTAATAACGCCATCCCATATAGTTCCTCAAGAACTGGCAGATGGTAATCCTTCGTACAGAATCAGAAATAACCTGAGAATCACTGGGTATGGCCCCTCCCCTTAAACATCTTCCAAAAACAAACAAACAAACAACTCTAATCAGCGTTGGACCCCTGGCACCCTATACAGTTGCTAACCCAGTCTTGAAAGGAATGATCCTTGAGCACCACTAATAACACAGCGGTAGGGCGTTTGCCTTGCACGCAGCGAACATAGCCGACTCGAGTTCGATTCCTCCACCCCTCTCGGAGAGCCCGGCAAGCTACCGAGAGTATCTTGCCCGCACGGCAGAGCCTGGCAAGCCACCCGTGATGTATTCGATATGCCAAACACAGTAACAACAAAATCTCCAATGGAGATGTTACTGGGCCCACTCGAGCAAATCGATGATCAACGGGAGGGCCTTTACTTTATTCAAATCAAAAAAAAAATAAATAAAACAGCAGCCTCAAACAGAGCTGATTAATCAGGCCAGGAGCCGGATCCACAGGCTCCTTCCTAAAACAATCAGAGACGATCAACCTGGGAAGCTTGTGCTACATGTCACTGCACTGCGTTGTCTTCTCACTCTCCCACCTGAAGATGGTGTGGCAGAGTCCATCTCACCATCTCCTGCCTGTTTTTCCTGTGGACCAACAGGAGGCTCCATGCAAGTACCTGAGCCGTGGGCACCAGAGAGGAGCACAACCAGCCCGGCCCCCACCTGACCAGAAGTCCCTGCATTAGAGCCAGAAAGGTAGTGACCAGCTGCATGTTTGGACACTGGCTCACAGAAACATCCACGGCAAGACACTGACAGATGTTCCTGTCTCTCGGGGGAGAGAGAAATGGGTTGTGACCCAGCTGCTGTCAGGACAGGAGTGGTTGAGGCCTACAGGGGAGGAAACCCCGGTGCTGCCCAAGCCCGGGACTCTACCTAGGGAACCACACAGGAAGGTCCTAAAGGCCAGAGACTAACTCTGAGGCCAGGAGCTCTCACGTAGCTGCAGCCCCTGCAGGCCCCCGTGACCACAGTGTCATTATTGGCTCTGCCGTGGGGCCAGTCACAGGGACTCAGGGTGGACAAAACTTCAGCTGCCCTCTTGCAGAGTGGATAGGACACGGGCCTGGGAGCTCTCTTTCAGGAACCAAGGTCACTTCTGGGCTCGAGTAGGCCCCAGGCAGTCCCAGCTCTGACCCTCTGGACCTGGACCCATCCTGGTCTTGATTTACTGTAATCCTCAATCAGCACATGAGCCTCATCCAGCACTTGCTCCTATTTTGCAAGAATCACTCTGAAAACCATGTAAAAAGTGTGTTGTATCACAAAACTATCCAAATAACTAGGGTGTTTACTATGAACCATGATGTTATGTGTGTCTAACAACAAGAATTTCTAGAGTGAATCTACTTTGAAACCATGAATATTATATCTTGGGGCCTGGAGTGGTAATACAGTGGATAAGAGATTCACTTTGCACTTTGCTGACCCAGGTTCAATATACTAGAATATATATGGGCCCCTGATCCTTGTAGGAAATGATCTCTGACTTCAGAGGCAGGAATAAGCCATGGACAATGAATGGTGATTACCAAAAATACTGCAACTTCAAAAGGTAACTATAATGAAACAAGAGAACAACAACAAAACATACCCAAGTGTCAATTCTGAGGCATACACACCAGGTCGCCAGATGTGAAGAATAGTGAGTTGGTAGGTCACATGGTAACACGTTCAGTGTTCTGTCTCTCCAAAGAAATACAGACACAGGGACTACAACAACTGATGGCCAATGGATAGTACATAGTCAATCTTTAATTCAGAATCGAATAGCATACTTATAGAACATCTGAGGGGTTCTGAGGTACAGAACGTCACGTATTGTGATTTACCATTTACAGAGGTCAAGCGTTTCAACAGAGATAATTCTTTGCAGGGGAATTAACTCAAGGAGATGTTCTGCGGGAGACTTTGCTGAGAAATTCACTCATGGGCTATATGCATCTGTGTTGCTTTTCTCCTTCCCTGCTCGTACATACTAAACAATTAAGTTTACTTCTTATTAATATTTGAAATTATCAATACACACAGTAGAGAAACATCCCAAAACTTACTTCTCTGGGATCCAGGAGCTAAGGTTAAAAGCTGGGATCCAGCTTTCTGGGGTTAGCGACTACAGCAACTGAAGCCTGAGTAAAGTAATTATGATTGATGGCCAGCAGTATATATATTTAGAGTCAATTAACTCATAAATATTAAGAGCTTATCATGAAAGGTTTTTCTGTTTTGAAGCAAAGAACATTGCTCTATAGTGATAGATTATAGATTATACAGGTTACAGCGGAAAGGGAAATGCAAATAAATGACTGCAGATACAAAATCTAGAGTCACCAGAAGGTTTGACTTTATGATGTAAGGATAGATTAGGAGTGCTCATAAGGGCACTATAACCATCTTTGGGGGGAGCAAAAGTGGAAATTTACTGATCAGACCTAAAACACTTAGGATAAAGACAAATTCTAGAGTGAAACATTTGAAGTGGATTCTTAGGCCACTTTTTCTGTATTTTTCTATTCTGCAAAAATTCATGATTTCTCATGAATACTCCTCCTCTCTCTCATTGCTCTAATAGCCTCTCTGTGGGTATGTGTATGTGCATGCACATGTTTCAATTTTAGACCACAACTGGCAGTGCTCAGGGATTTGCAGCTCTGGGATCAGGGTTCAGTCCTAGTGGGGCTCAGGGACTATAAAATTACTAGACATAGAGAGACCTGGGTTGGCTGCTTCAAGGAAAGTACCCTACTTGCTGTACTATTGCTCTGGCCCTTTCTAAGTGAATTATTTCCACCACATCAAGAGTGACCCTGAACAAAGCTTCCCCAACAACACCCCCCGCCCCAAAAATCAACTATTTCTCTTAAAAAAGGAAAACAAAACTTTACCCCCAGTACTCACAACAGCTGGGGGTCATCTGGTCAGGGAGAGATTACATGCGTGGGGTGCTTTGCAACTGGACCTTAGGATGGAGAAATTCTTTACCTAGGGAAAAATACAAAAGCTGGGACCAGAGACAGTAAGTGGGTACGAACTTGCCTTGCATGCAGCCAACCGAGATCAAGTCCCGGCATCCCTTATGGTCCCCAAGTACCACGAGCAGGAATTCCTGACTGCAGAGCCGAAAGTAAACCCTGACCACCATCAGATGTGGTACAAGAGCCAAACCAAAATGATAATAATGAAAAAGTTTCATTTGCAATCGCCACCCACCTGCAAGGACTGAGACATGGGTGGCCCCACCGCATTAGGACAGTCAAACAAAGGACAGAGGACAACTGGATTCCCTGCTGCAGTGGGGTTGGGGCCCCGCCCTTCTAAGTGAACCTGAAGGTGCCACACTAAGGATGCCAGGGCCAAACGCTCCGGACAGGGCCAAGCAAAGTCGGGTGCTGGAGGTTCGCGAGGGCTAAGCCCCGTCCTCTTCAAGTCCCGGATCCCCAGACCCACCGGACTCTGACCCTTCCAGGAGGTGGAGGAGATCTTGGCCAAGGGAAATCCCAGGATAACTTGTTCACACCTGCGACCCCTGTGCCTGTCACAGCCCCCACTGCACCGCCCAAAGCCTCTGGGTCCCCTGAAAGCTTTCGCCTTACCTCACCTCAGGAACCGCCTGGACATACTGAACAGTGGAAAGCAAGCGTAAAAGCACCCCCCAAGTTGGCGCAGCCCTACCACTCACAGTGCCAAGACGCGGGGCGCTCACCTGAGGCCACTTGCATTCTGCCACAAAATCGGCCTCACAGTTTCCATGTCATGCCAGGTGCCAGTTCCTCCTCTACCCACGAGACCAATGGCGGCCAGAGCCAGGCAACTACAATTAGAACAGAAAGGATTTCTGAAGGGCCCGTCTATGACATCATTTCTGCTTCTGCCAGGAGCCTTAAAGGGCCATGGTCCAGATGCAGAGACCCTCTGTGCCCACCCAGGTGAATTCGTGCTGCAAGGAGGACGGACTGGATAAAGGAGTGGAGAGGTAGCTGCTAAAGTGTTTGCTCACACAGTGGGGGCCTGGGGATAAGAGGAAGACCCCTGATCCTGCACTGGCCAATATAACATTTAAACAATGATCTTACACACAGTCCATCAGGAAAATCACATGTGGGTTGATTCAAGGACAAACAGGCAGGTTGGTACAAGGCAACTGGCATTGAGTTGCGTGAGGAAGTCATCAAGACGGGGTGAAAGCAGTGGAAATGGCAGCCTTCTATGATCCTCAGATTCCTCCATGGAGCACAAAAAATTCCCTAGAGGCCCAGCCAGGGGACTCAGGAGTTCCGGAGTAACAGCACCCCCTGCAGGCAGGTAGCAGTACTGCCCCTGGGAAATATAGCCTGGAATGAGGCTCTGACATGGGGAAAGACTGGGACTTAGGGTAGACAAACCTTCAGCCACTCTCTTGCAGGGTGGACAAGGGCATGCACCTGTACACTCTGTCCAGGGGAACAAGGTCACTCCTGGGTCCAGATAAGCCTGAGGTACAGCCGTGCTCTGTCCTGCTGGACCTGGGCCCATCTGAGTCCTGATTTACTCTAATCCTGCATCAGCACATCTGCATGAGTCTCATCCTATACTCGCTCCTGTTGTGCAGGAAAATATTTGAAAACGGTGCAATCACCCAGGTTTATAGAAAATAAATCCAAATATCCAAGGCATTTATTTACTAAGGACCATAATATGTACTGTGCCTGTCATTTGGAACTTCTCAAGACTACTTATATTTTAAATATTCTATTTTGGGGGTGGAGTGGTCTTACTCTCAGCTGACCCAAGTACGATACTTGGCCACGCTGGGCCCTGGCTGCAGTGATCCCTGAGCTGAGTCAGAAGTAAGGGCAGAACACTACAGGGAGTGTCCAAAACTACAGCAACAACAGGACAACTATAAGAAAGCAAAACAAACAAACAAACAAAAATCATGTGCAAAGTAAAACTAGAGAGGAACATTTAAATAGTAAAAGAGTGGGTTCTTAAAACTCTGGTTTCTGGCATTTCCATAGTTTCCCAGAATCCTTATTATTCTCTTTTCTTGCAAGTACATGTTTTCCTGTGTGTGCAAGTGTGTATGTGTGTGTGTGTTTTTCTTTGAGCCATCACAAGCATTGCTCAGGGGGTATTCCTAACTCTGCACTCAGGGTTTCAATCCTGGAAGCTTTGGGGATCACTAGGATGCAGGGGACTGAACCCAAATTTATTGTGTCCAAGGCAAGTATTTGCTGTACTTTCGCTCTGCCCCTTCCTACATAAATTTCTTCCAAAAGTACCAGGAGTCCTATACAAAGTTCCCCCCCCCACGCACAAATAAACAAGTATCTTCCTTCAAAAAAAAGGGAAAAATTTAAAAAACGACAACAAAAATCTTTACCCTCAGAATTTATCCCAATAGCCACGGGTCACCCGCTCAGGAAGAGATGAAGAGTGGAGGGTGCTTTGCAACTTAACATGAGATGAAACTTGTGATCTGAAAAAAAAAAAAAACACCAATAGTGTTATTGGACAGACAATGAAGTCTGTAGGTCACTTGCCTTGACCCAGTAAATTCTCCCCGTACCTATGTCCTGCAGCAACACCAGCAGGAATCATACCTGAGCCCAGAGCCAGAAGTAGCCCTGAACATCTCTAAGGATGCCCCCTCCCCCCAACGCCCCCTAAAACAACCCCCAAACCAAAAACAGCCCCAAGAGAATATGTTCATTGGCAAACCCAGCCACCTGCAGGTCCACTGCCCCCGAATGTCACGAACCAACACGGCGGCAATGAAAATGATGTACAGCAAGGGGACCCTTATCATGGGGGGGTAGTGAGGGGGACTGCGGCTCTGCCCTTCAAATCTGGAGGTTCTACAGCTACGAGATTAGGGCCAAAGGCTACAATATGGGACTACCGGGAGGGTTGGGACAGCCAAGACCCCCGCACTGTGCAGGTCCAGCACCCCCGTGCTAAGCCCCTCCCCACCCGCTGCTGCCCCATCATGGAGATAGAGGCCATCAAGGCCTCAGTGGCCCCCAGGGACCACGCGCACACACCCGCAACACTGCGCCCCAGTACAGCCCCCACCTAGCCCCCCCAAAGCTCCCCGTCCCCCTAAAGCCTCCGCCATGCCTCAGGAACACCTGGATGTTGGGGAACAAGTGAGAAACCAGCGTGAAAGCGTCCCCCACGCTAACGCATTGCTCACAGTGCAGAGACAGAGAGTCACCCCTCTCCTACCCCAAAATCCGCCTTCAAGAACCGCTTCCAATCAGTTCCATGACGTCCTTCACCCAGGTAACAATGTTGGGACTGACTGAACCATCTCTGTCAGCAAGAATACAGGTACCAGGAAGGCCCTGTCTGTGATGTCACTTCCGTTTCCACCCGCAGCCTTAAAGGGCCAGGCTCCAAGTGCGGAGAGATCCTTTCGGGACACCCAGGGGATCCTGTGCGGCCTACGAAGATTCGAATCCCAGCATCCCATATGGTCACCCAAGCACCGCTAGGAATAATTCCTCCGGGCATAGCCAGAAGTACTCTGTGTGTATCGCCAGATGTAACCCAAAAGGCCAAAAAAATGAATAAAATAAAATTTGAGATAACAAATTTGCAATATTAATATCAATAGGTGGAGAAAACAAATTCATGTGAACATTGTTATATCTGGTTTTAGGGTTGGTAAGACTGTCTCTTTAATTTTTAAAAGCTTTTGTTGCTTCAAGAGGTTTTTCCTTTTATATTTGGTACTTATTTAGTCACTTTCCTACTGTCTTCCATAACCAAGACTGCTATTTACAAGTTAACATACTGTGAAGTTTAAATGCCGGGACACTGGCATAACTATAGCCCTGGTGATAATCACCGAGTACCTTTCCCTTACAGGATGATGTCACGGGAAGCTTGTCATGCTGGATTCTTAGCTTCTGGGATGCACTTTTGTAACCCCCTCCTAACCTTCCTGGTCTAAATAAAACTCATCTTCCCTAGGGGGATTGTTCTAAACTTGGGGACAGTTGTTTGGGGTCAACTCATCCCATGTGCATTTTACAAAGACTACAAAGGCTAGAGAGGCACACAAAGGCCTTCCTACATTTACAAACATGAGTTTTCCCTCCAGTTTGTATTTTCCTATGGATCGTAAGAAGAGTTGAGGGTTGAGTGAAGGCCTTCACACATTCCTCACATATGTAAGACTTCTCTCCAATATGAATTTTCCTATGCATACTAAGGCGTGAATGTAGAGCAAAGGCCTTTTTAACATGTATGGGGTTTCTCTCTGGTATAAAATTTTCTGTTTAGTAAAATATCAATTTTGAATGAAGGCCTTCCCACAGTCCTTCCATATGTAAGCTCTCTGACATATGAATTTTTCTGTGATCACTAAGGCTAGAGGACATAATGTAGGCCTTCCTGCTTGTCTTACATACATAATGTTTCTTTCCAGTATGAATGTTCTTATATGTAAAAAGGAGTGAGAGTTAAGTGAATGCCTTCCAACAGTCTATATATATATACATATACATATACATATATATACATACATATACATATACATATATATACATATATATGCCAGAGGTAAGTGAATGCCTTCCAACAGTCTATATATATACATATATATACATATATATATACATATATATGGATTCTCTTCAGTGTGCATTTTCCTGTGCTTAGTAAGTAAAGGTCTTCTCACAGTCCTTACATGAGTAACATTTCTCTACTGCATGAATTTTCTATGCACAGAAAACCCTGAGAAGGAAATAAAGGTCTTCAAGCATTCCTTATCCTTACATGAATAAGGTCTCTCTAAATGAATTTTCCTATGCATACTAAGTCTTGAGGTCTTCCCATATTCCTTGGATGAATAGTGTTTCTCTCCTGTATGAATTATCCTATGTGTGATCTGGTATGAGGATAGATCTAAGTCTTCCAACATTTTTTACATGTTTACAATTTCTCTCCTGTGTGGATATTCAGGTGATGATATTTGTGTGGTACCTGACTCAAATTGTGTCCGTGCTGCTAACAGCCCTGGGATTTTTCCCATCTGAAGAATTCCTGCCTGTCTCAGAATCCCCACAGTGATGCAGGCACCACTGCTCACTCGAGCCTGTCACAGTGCACAGGATCAGAGACATTCCACTGAGGCTGGTTGCTTCCCTGGAGAATAGCAGAGGAGGTTTACAATTATTTCTTGATTTCTTGAGGGTCTCCATGTCAAAAAAAAAAGTCAAACCCTGCAGGTTTGATGTCTAACATTTCCACCATGGAAATACAATTATTGACACATATATGGCTTTTCCTGGAATGACCAAATAGTTTTGCAAGACGTTCATGCAAAATTGACAGAAGTGTTGTTATTAACATGTGTCCATTTTTTTTTTCTCAACTCAACGAAGAACAAATTAAGTGGAAATTATTTCTATACAGAAAAAGGAAGCACCACTTTCAAGAAAATAAAAATACACCCGAATCTGGGTTCAGTTGTAGGTCAGTATGGAGCTCGGGATGCATGTACGAAGGCAAGGCTGAGTCCCCACAAAGCTGAGAATGCAGGGGCCATTGAAATCACCTAACCTAATTGAATCAATGTCAGGATCAATGAGGATTTTGAGTTTTGTTATGTTTATAAGTTGGGACCGTGTCAC
The DNA here is from genome assembly GCF_029834395.1 of Sorex fumeus. Classification (NCBI taxonomy): domain Eukaryota; kingdom Metazoa; phylum Chordata; class Mammalia; order Eulipotyphla; family Soricidae; genus Sorex; species Sorex fumeus. Next base: position 20,725,051 of record NW_026606076.1, on the reverse strand, counting down.
ATGAAACAATGCTTTGCAACAGGCACTTAGGAAGCAGAAATTCTTGACCTAGAAATAAGACATAAAAGTTGGGATGAGAGACAGTAAAGTGGGTAAAGGAATTTGTGTTGCACGTTGCCAACCCAGATCAATCCCTGACATCCCATATGATCCCCGAGTACCATCAACAGGAATTCCCAACTGCAGAGCCAAAAGTAAACCCTGAGCATCTCCAGATATGGTACACAAGCCAAACCAAAAAAATAATGAAGGGGCTGGAGGAAAAGCAGAGCCGGCACAGCATTTACCTTGCATGTGGCCAACCCAGATTTAATTCCCAGCATCCCACCTGGTCCCCTGAGCATCACCATAAGTAATTCTTGAGTGCAGACCCAGGAGTAACCCCTGTGCATCGCCGGGTGTGACCCAAAAATAAATAAATGAATAAATAAATAAATATGTGAAAAGAAAAAAGAAAAGAAAAAAATTCACTTGCAAATGTCACCCACCCACAGGGAATGAGCCACTGGGTCGCCTTTTCCCATCACAACAGCCAATCAAAGCACAGAGGTGAATTGAGTTTTCTGCTGCAAGGGGGCTGGGGCCCTGCCCTTTGAAGTGAATCTGAAGATTCTACACTAGTGATGCCAGGGCCAAAGGCTCTGGAAACAGCCAAGCTAAGCCCAGTGCTGGCAGGTTTGAGAGGGCTAAGCCCCGCCCTGTGCAGGTCCCTCAGTCCAGCACCCACCCACCTCTGAGCCGTCCCAGAGCTGGAGGCGATCCTGGCTAAGGGGACTTTCCCACAATCACTTGCTCACACGTGCGAACCCTGCACCTTGGCACAGGCCCCACTCCACTGCCTAAAGCCTCTGGGTCCCCCTAAAGCCATTGCCATACCTCAGGAACCTCCTGGATATCAGGAATGAATGAAAAACAAAGGTGAAAGTGCCCCCAAGCTGGACCAGCTCTGCCACTCACAGTGCAGGCGACTGGGAGGCCGCTAGTATCCTGCCACAAAATCAGCCTCCACAGTCCCCCTGTATAAAGAGCCGCAAATTCCTCCTCTACCCACCAGACCTGTGGCAGCCTGAGCCAGGCAACCATGACTAGAATAGAAAGGTTGCTGAAAGACCAGTTCTGTGACATCACTTCCGCACCCGCCAGGATCCTTAAAGGGCCATAGTCCAGATGCAGAGAGACCCTCTGTCCCCATCTAGGTAAATTGGTGCTTTAAGGGGTCTGGACTGGATAAAGTAGTGGAGAGGCAGCTGCTGGAGTGGTGGGTCACACAGTGGGGGGCTGAGGTAAGGACAAGAGCCCTGATCCTCTACTGGTCAGTCAACCACTGAAATAATGCTCTCACAAACAGTCCATCAGGAAAAAAAAAACATGTGGGTTGATTCAAGGTCACACAGGCAGGTTGGTACAAGGCAATTGACACTGAGTTTCATGAGGAAGTAATCAAGATGGGGTGAAAGCAGTGACTCTGAAGCCAGCCCTGGAGATGCAGAGAGGAACTGGCCTAGTACCAGCTCAGAGAGCTGGACAGACACTGGAAAGGGGAAAAGCCTAGTAAGACCATAAGAGAGCACTCTCCAACCAACATGCTACCTCTTGAAAATGCCTGACTAGTAGACTCTTGCCTACAAGAAAAACCACAAGAGGTAGTTTCAGAAATACACTTTCAAATCCAGAGTATGGACAAGAGGGATATTACAGTGGAGTGGACGCTTGCCTTGTATGTGGTCAATCTGGGTTCAATCCTCATAATTCCAAATGGTGCCCTGAGCACCATCAAAGTGAAAATCAAGGAGTAAGCTCTACACACTGCCAGGTGTGTACCACCAACAAACATTATATATATATATATATATATATATATATAGCGATAGCACAGTGGGTAGGGCTTTTGCCTTGCAAGCGGCCAACATCTACCGAGAGTATCTCGCCTGCACAACAAAGCCTGGCAAGCTACCCGTGGTGTATTCAATATACAAACACAGTAACAAAAAGTCTCAAAATGGAGACGTTACTGGGCCTGCTCGAGCAAAGTAGATGAACAACGGGAGGAAAGATTTTTTGACATATATATAATATATGGAATATTTGTATTATACATAATGTATATCATATAAATTACATCACGGATCATGGTCCTCCCGTTGTTCATCGATTTGCTTGAGCAGGCCCAGTAATGTCTCTATCATGAGACTTGTTGTTACTGTGTTAATCATATCGAATACATCACGGGTAGCTTGCAGGGCTCTGCCGTGAGGGCAAGATACTCTTGGTAGCTTGCCAGCTCTTCGAGAGGGGCTGAGGAATCGAACTTGGGCCGGCCATGTTGGCTGCGTGCCAGGCAAATGCCCTACACGCTGTGCTATTGCTCCAGCCCATAAATTACATATATATCAAATTTATATCTATGTACATGTATGTACACATAAAAACTTAGAGTATATTCCGACCCTAAGAATGGAGGATAATAGGCAGCAAACCATTCTGGTCACTTTGGAGCCTTTTATGACCTTTAAACAGATCTGAATCCTTTTTATCATTGGGGTGACTATGAGATTGATGGAACTTTGCTAATTCCAAATAGAATGCTTATTTTATTTCTCTGATAATATTGAACTGACGGGTGGGATCCAGGAACTTGACCAACCTTGTGAGTAATCACAGGAAAATGGAAGGGCCTGTTGGGATGTGGGGTGCCTGGGGAGTGTTGGGATGTGGAGAACTGACCCATATTCCCAACATTTGTCAGACATTTGAATCAAGGAGCCCGTTCCATCCTTTCAAACATCTTTCTACGCACAGTAAAGTTCATTTAAACTGTTTCAAATAGGGACCAAAGAGACAGGACAGCAGGGAGGACATTTCTCTTGTATTACCTTTTTTTTAACGGGAAAATACTTTATTTTCACAACCAAAGCAGAAAAGATGCCTTATGAGTAAAAGACAGGAAAGATATTCCATGTTTTACAACATGAAAACTTTTTTTATAATTATAAATAATTAGGGCTGGAGCGATAGCACAGTGGGTAAGGCATTTAGCTTGCACACAGCCAACATGGCGGACCCGAGTTCGATTCCTCTGCCTCTGTCAGAGAGCCTGGCAAGCTACCGAGAGTATCTCGCCCGCATGGCAGAGCCTGGCAAGCTACCCGTGACGTACTTGATATGCCAAACACAGTAACAACAAGTCTCATGAAGGAGACGTTACTGGTCTCAGTTGAGCAAATCAATGAACAACGGGAGGACCATGACCGTGATAAATAATATAGTCTCTGGGTCTTGGTCGTTGATGGGATTACATGGCGCCAGGGGGCCAGTTGGTGGTTGTGACCCCTGCCTTCTGGAATTTGGAGGATCTGGGAGGAGGATGCTCAGCCCCGATCCGAGAAGGCTTGGAGATCTCAGTCCCGGGACCCGCATGCCTTTGTTCCTCTGCCAGTACCTTCCTGCGTGTGGAGAGTGGTATCAGCATGGTGGTGGCTGGATCTGGACGTCTTTGGCTGCAGGATCCCTGGTCGGGGCGGGGAGGGAAACTCAACCCATTCCCCTCCAAGGGGCCCTGGCGAGGACAGCCAGGCGTGGGGGCAGGAGACTCTGTGCTGTTCTCTTCTGGGAGCTGGGTTTTATAGTCTCTGGGTCTTGGCCGTTGATGGGATTACACGGTGCCAGGGGGCCAGTTGGTGGGTCTGACACTTGCCTACTGGAATTTGGAGGATCTGGGTGGAGGATGCTCAGCCTAGATCCTGAGCAGTCTTGGAGATCTCAGCCCCGGGACCCGCATGCCTTAATAAAACCCAATCAAAGGACAGACAACAACGGGGGGTGGGGGGTGGGGGGGTTGGGCCCTGCCGTTTGAAGTGAATCTGAAGTTTCTACACGAGTGAGTGATGCCAGGGCCAAAGTGAATCTGAAGTTTCTACACGAATGAGTGATGCCAGGGCCAAATGCTCTGGAACGGGCCAGAGCAAATTCCCATGCTGGGAGAGTCGGGACAGCCAAGCCCTGCCCTCTGCATGTCCCACAGACCCCGAGCTCAGCCCCTGCACTCAGCCCCACACCCACCTGCTGCTGACCATTCATGCAACTGGAGGTGATGGTGGCCAAAGGGGACCCCATGATCACCCCCACACACCGCAACCCCTGCACCCCCTAAAGCCTCTGCGTTCCCCTAAAGCATCCCTCATGCCTCAGGAAATGGCTGATATCAGAAATGAGAGAAAAACAAGAACAAAAGGGCCCCCCAAGCTGGAGGGGCCCTGGTGCTTACAGGGGGGGAGAACGGGAACCACTGTGCGCACATGAACCGCCACTCGCTTCCTGACAAAAAAAATAGGTCTTCACAATTCCCCTTCTATGAAGGGCCGCCATTTCCTCCTCTACCACCAGACCAATGGCGGCCTGATCAGGCAACCACAATGGGAAGAGAAAAAATATCCGAAGGTCCCTGGCCTGGGAAGCCACTTCCACTGCTGTGGGAACCTGAGCCTTAAAGGGCCCTTGTCCAGATGCAGAGACCTTTTTTGCCCACCTAGGTGAATCTGTGCTTCAAAGGGGATGGACTGGATAAAGGTGTAGAGAGGTGGCTGTGGAGAGTGGTGGGTCACACAGTGGGGGTGGGGATAAGAACCTCTGATCCTGCACTGGTCAGTCAAACAATGACCCAATGGTCTCACACACAGTCCATCAGGAAAAACACAGCTGGGGTGATTCATGGTAAAACAGGAAGGTTGGTACAATTCACCAAGTGCTGAGTTTCTTTGGGAAGTAATCAAGATGGGTTGAAAGCAGTGACTGCAAGCCAGCCCTGGAGATGCAGGGAGGGACTGGACTAGCAGCAGCCGAGAGAGCTGGACAGACACTGGAAGAGGAGGAGAGGCTGGTAAGAACATCAGAGAGCACTGTATGATCAACACACTACCCCTTGAAAACCCCGAACCAGGGCACTCTTACCTACAAGGAAAGAATCAGAAGCACAATTTTAAATCCAGACCACGGGGCAAGAGGTTAGTACAGTGGCTTCGGCTCTTGCCTTGCATGTGGTCAATTTGGGTTCAACCCTCAGAATTCCAAATGGTCCCCTGAGCACCATCAAAGTGCAAAGCCAGGAGTAGGTCCTGAGCACTGCCAGGCTGCACCAAAATCATATATTCCGACCCTAAGAATGATGGATAATAGGCAGCAAGCCATTTTGGTTACCTTGGAGCCGTTTTTGTCCTTTAAACAGATCTGAATCCTTTTTATCATTCTGGTGACTACTACTTTGAGCGGACTTTGCTAATTCTAAATAAAACACTTAATTTTTTATGTAATATTATTGAACTTGTGGGGGGAATCCAGGAACATGACCAACCTTGTAAGTAATCATAGGTAAATGGAACAGCCTTCTGGGATGTGGGGAGCTGACCAATATGCCCGGCATTTGTCAGACATTTGACTCAAGGGGCCCATTCCATCCTTTCCTGTCTTTCTAAACACAGAAATGTTCATTTAAACTGGTTCCAATAGGGACCCAAAAGTAGGTACAACAGACAGGACATTTACCTTGCACCGGGTTTAACAGGGTTCCTGGAGTACCACCAGGTGTAATCTCTGAGTATTTCAGGATATGACCCAAAAAGATGGGAAAAACAAAGTTTAAAATTTAAAAGCAAACTGTCTTCACGGCACTCCATTTAAGAACCTTGCCAGGGCCATTTAACTAAGATGACACTTTCTGAAACATTTATCCTTTGTATTACATAACGCTAAGCAGTACCTGAACACATGGGAGGCAGAGATGGCATGGGGGAAGGAGCTGGTGACACACATCCCACCGGGACTCCAACCACGGTAACCCATAATAATCCTGAGTCCCCCAGGTATGGATGACTGAGCTGAGAGCAAGGACTAGGACTCAGCTGGGTGTGGCTCCAAAGAACATGAATCAGGAACCCCTGAAGAACGAAGGTGTGGCTGTTTCTCTTCTATAATCTCCCAAACCAAGGGCCTCAAAGTCAAGTCACAGGGGCTGGAGCGATAGTCCAGGGGGAGGGCTTTTTCCTTGCATGGGGCCAGCCCAGTTTCAATCCCTGCCATCCCATATGGTCCACAGGCATTGCCAGGAGTAATTACTGATTGTGGAGGCAGGAGTAACATCTGAGCATCACTAGGTGTGAATCAAAAAGCAAAAAAAAAAAAAACACGTCTATACAGAGTCACAACAAAGAATACACCAAGGGTGAGCCTTGACAGCCCTGAGCGAAGGAAATTTTTTTTTTCCCTTTTAATTCACATTCCTCCTGGCTTTCATCAGAAAATCCAAAAAGTACATGTTAACATCCACATCAAGTTTAAATTGCAGAACCCTGGCATAGACTTTCCCTTATAGACTGACATCACAAAAACTTTGTTACACACTAAGGGATTATTTCCTTCCTGGCTGCACTTTTGTAGCACAGCATCTCATGGTACAAAGAAAACAGACTTTACCAAAGGGGCCTGTTTTGACATTAAAATAACATTAAAAATTTTTATTACAGCATTGAGTAGTTGCTACCCCTAACTCTGTGGGATAGGGAATAAAGCCTGTGGGAGATGGGTGAAGAGAGGGATAAAGAGCAGTCGGAAACTGGTATAGGTGTGCAGGAGAATGGAATAAAGAGCAAATGATGACTGTGAGTCCACAAAGTAAAATATGTGGGTGCAGTCAGTCCACAAAGTAAAATGGGGGTCCCTTCCCAACAGAGACAGAGAGACAGGGAGATAGAAAACCACACTCTAAAATGGCCCGTTTAATGCAGAACAGCTACCATAACTTATAGAACGTCTGAGGAGGCATGAGCTAAGGACATAGTAGTGACTGTTCATTTACACAGATAAACATTTGGCAGAGGAAATTCTCAGGGAGAGATTCACTCAAAGAGACACTCTGTCTCCCAGGGACATCTACATTGCTTTTATCTTTTCATCTAGTTGGATGAGTTATCAATACTTGCAGTTGTTTGGATAAACACAGTAAGAGACAAAGATCCCAACACTTAGTTCTCTTGGCTTTGAGAGCAAATAAGGATTTTAACACTTAATTCTCTGGGCTCTGAGAGCAAGCAAGGCTTTTACTGTAAATCCTAGACTAAGTCCTCAGGCCAGTTCAGCTTGTCCTTCCCCATGGGGCTCCTGTCTCTAACGTTGTAACAGTTTGCATCAAGACAATGCATATCTGCTTTCTAGAATGTTCCATTTTGGAACCCGAGTAGTTTTGCCACTTGCCCCGGGTCCATCCAAGTCTCACGGCAGAACGTCCCTTTTGGGGTGTTAGGAACTACAGTAACTGAATCCTGAGTCAAGTAATGATGACCAAGCAATTATGCCCAGGAGTAAATAACTTCAGAGTCAATCAACTCCCAAATATTAGGAACATAGCATTGATGGTCTTTCTGTGTTTAACCAAATACATTGTTGCATGAATGTAGGCTGAATGTAGCCTGCCCACACGGCAGAGTCTGGCAAACTCCCCATGGCGTACCCAATATGCCAAATACCAGTAACAATGATGGGTCTAATTATCCTAAAGAGCCTTGAATATAATCTCAGGGCTAGGATGAAGGAGACGTTACTGGGACCTGCTTGAGGCAATCGACGATTAACAGGATGATTTGTGATTGTGATTTGTGATTGTTGCATAGTAAAAACATAAAAACCTAAAGGAGAAATAGAAAAGCAGGTACAAATACACAGCACTTCAACTACAAAGCAGTACAGATACGAAGTTGAGAATTACCAGAAAGTTTTGGCTTATAAGTAATCAAGACTGACTTGGGGAACTGAGACAATGAGAGGTAAAATACAAAGAAAAGGTTAAAGATAAACTTTAACTAAATTAGGGATGTTAGCAAGGACATGATTAGCTTCTCTGGGAGGAGCAAAAGGGGCAATTCAAGATGAAGCCTAAAACATTGTTAAGTTAATATCCAGCAGATCACCAAAAGCCTGGGCCTGTTTCCTTCTTCGATTCTCTGTCACCCTTCACCGGCCAGGGTGGGGAGACTAATCATGGCCACCAAATGCACATAGCATATTCTCCATGGTCCACGGTCCTCCCGTTGTTCATTGATTTGCTCAAGTGGGCCCAGTAACGTCTCCATCATGATACTTGTTGTTACTGTGTTTGGCATATCGAGAACATCATGGGTGGCTTGCCAGGCTCTGCCGTGTGGGCGAGATACTCTCAGTAGCTTGCCGGGCTCTCCCAGAGGGGCGGAGGAATCGAACTCGAGTCGGCCATGTTGGCTGCGTGCAAGGCAAACACCTTTCTGCTGTGCTATCACTGCAGCCCTTTATCGCTCCAGCCCTTTTCCAGCACACAGCACATACCCAGACATTATTTGAACACAACTCTCAGTACTCAGTGTAACAGCTGCATTTTGCCCTGATCAGGGAGAGATGAAGAGTCAGGGTGCAATTTTAACTTGATTTTAGGGTACAGAAATTCTACATGCTAGAAAAAACAACAATGTGGAGCCAGAGATAGCAAGCTGGGAGGGGCGCTTCCCTTGCTGACCCAGATTGATACTCGGCATCTCTCGTGACCCCTAAAGATGAAAAAAAATTAATTGCAGAGTGCTGCTCCTGAAGTAAAACCCGAGCTTGCATAGATGTGCCCAAAAAAACCAAAAATACCCCCAAAGTAAATTTTCATTTGCAAACCGCAACCACCCCTAGATCCACGCACACAGGATGGCTCTGGACATCCAGGCCACTAATGAATAGTGACCCAGGGCTACATTGTCATTTGCCATTGGGGAGCTACCTTCCCTCCACCCCGACCCCTCAAAAATAAACAGGCCTTTTATAGTTTTGGAGGCACCAACGGCGATAAGGACGAGAAACTTCTGACTCTGCACTCAGGCACCCGTCCTGGTGGAGCTCAAGACAGAACTTGGTGGGCCAGATGCAAAGCAAACGCCCTAACCACTGTGCTATCTCTCCGGTACTCTAAGAGAATCTGTGGGTTTTGTAGCATTGAGGTCCAGGCCAAGGCGTCCAGGGCAGCACCCAGCGCAGTCCCGTGCTGGGAGGGTCAGGACGGCCCAGCCCGGACGCTCTGCAGCCCCCGCGCTCAGCCCCGCGCCCACCCGCCACTGCCCCACGGGGGAGCTGCAGGGGATCCACAGAACCACGCACTCACACCCGCGAGCCCTGCGCCCCGGCACAGCCCCCACTGCACTCACCAAAGCTCCGCGTCACCCACCAAATCCCGTCACGCCACAGGAACCGCCAGGATATCGGGAAACGGCTGAAAAAGCGGCCTCCAAGGTGGCCTGGCCCCGCCCCTCCGTGCAGAGACCGGGAGGCGCCGGGAGGCCGCTAGTGTGCTGCCACGAAACCGGCCTTCACAGACCCCTTCCACGCGGGACAGCCACTTCGCCCCTCACCTGCAGTAAGAAATGGAGGCTGATCAAGCTTCTTGCAGGCAAACACCTAAATGCCCTGCTGTGATGTCACTTCCATTTCTCCTAGCAGCCTTAAAGGGGCAGACACCAGCTGTGCAGAGAACAACTAGGAAAATGCAGGTAAATGTGTAAGGCTGGCTGGCTGGCTGGCTGGCTGGCTGGCTGGCTGGCTGGCTGGCTGGCTGGAGTGATAGCACAGTGGATAGGGTGTTTGCCTTGCACACAGCTGATCCAGGTTCAATCATCTGCATTCTATATGGCCTCCCAAGCAGGGCCAGGCATGCAGAAGAGCCAGGAGTAACCCTTGAGCACCTCTGGATGTGACCAAAAAGAAGAAAATAAAGTGCACTGTAGTGGAATGGGCTCACATAAAGGAGTGAAGAAGAGGTAGCTTCAGTGTTCAGTCACAAAGTGGGGGTCTAGAGATAGAAGTCACCTAATCCTGTATTACACCCTTACTCTGAAGCCAGCCATGAAGATGCAGATAGAAACTTGTCTCATAACAACCCAGAGAGCCAGAGAAACCATGGAACAGGAGGAAAGGCTTCTACCCCTTAACAACATGAGATCAGTGGACTCATGCCTATAAGGAAAACCCCAAGAGGCAGTTTCAGAAACAATATTTCAAACCAACAGTGGCTGAGGGGTAGTACAGTGGGTTGCCCACATACCTTGAACTCGGTCAACCGGAGATAAGTCCCTGACATCCCCAATAGTGGCCGTGAACCACCAGGAGTAACCCGTAAGTACTGTCGGATTTCCCCCAAAACGAAAATACATAATTAAGTACATAATACACAGCATACAGATGAACCCCCATCATGGAGGTGTGCATAGGGCTTAAGGCATCAAACCACACTGGTCACTTTGCAGCCTGGCTTGGCCTTTTGCACAGATCTACATGGTGTTTACCATTTTGGTGAATATTAGATTCTTAGGATTTTACTGCTTCCAAAGTAAAAGTCTCAAAACTTTTATCCTCAATGTTTGTGTACAGCGAATGGAAACCTGAATACAAGGTGTGCAGATATGCTATAGCGAATGAAGTGCTTTCTTGCATGTGGCTGACCTGGACAAAATTATGGACAGCACAGCGGGATGTGGCTCCCAGATCAGAACACAGAAGGGCCTGAATAATGGAGGTTTGGCTGTCTATTCAATGTCAAAAGGGTTCACTGCTTCATCGTAGTTGATGAGCCCCTGCAAACCTGGCCTCTGAGCCAAGCCAGAGTCACAGCAAAGAATAAAACCATGGTGATTCTTGACATTATCCAGCAAAATGCAATTTTGTACCTATTTAATTCGTATTTATTTCCATCCACCTTGCTCTATCACTAAGAACCATTATTTACCAGTTAACTTACTGGGAAGACCAAATGCCAGGACACTGTCATAAATAACCATGGTCCAGGTGATAATCAGCAAGTACATTTCACTTATGGTATTAGTATCACAGGAAACTTTCACATATACCAGGATTATTTACCTCCTTACTGTACATTTGTATCAATCCCCCACCCACTTGTTGAAAATAAAATTGTTTTACCTAAGGTTCATTTTCTGACTCCAGCCATTGTAATTATGGAAGTGATTGATCCAGAATAACTTTTTTTCATTTTTTTATAATTTTATTTATATATAAATATATATAAATATATATATATATATAATATATGGAGTATTTGTGGGCTGGAGCGATAGCACAGCAGTAGGGCATTTACCTTGCACGCAGCCAACATGGCCGGCCCGAGTTCAATTCCTCCAGAGATGTGATTCATCTCTGTCAGCGCAAGGCATTCCAGGGTTGAAGCCTTCAGTGATCTCCTGGCTGGAAGAAGGAGCTCTGAGACACAGGAGGAGAGGCGTGTGTGCAGGTGAGTGTCTGAGGACCCTTCCTGGCTGAGTTCTGGGCACTGTGGGGGTACCCCGAGTGCAAGTGACAAACACTGCTGACCCCGGGAGCCTTGAACTACTGGATCCAGGCCTCTGTGCTGTGCTCACACTGCTCTTCACTTGTCTGGACTCTCCCTCAATTATGATCCTGCACTTTAGTTTCTTGGCGTTGTTATCATTTATCCTGATGTGTTGGTGCATACGATTCACAGCCCTTGGTGTCCCGCCCCTCCACCCCCCGCCCACAGTCTGTACATTAGCAGCCTGGCTGGACAGCCTACATTGGTCGGGTGCCTGCAAAATATCTTTCGCCTTTTTCTGTAAATAGTGAATGAGTGATCCTGTAACAAAGCTAGTTTGGGCCTGAGTAATAGTATAGTGGGGACTGTGCTTACCGTGCACTTGGCCGACCTTGTACAATAACATGCATCCCATATGTGTCCCGAACATCACAAGGTCTTGTCAAAAAGTAAAACCTGAACATCTTGTGTGGATTGACATGCTGCTCACACCCATCATCTAATCAGATATTCTGTTTGCTGTGGGAATGTTTGGATTGTAAGAACCAAGAAGATGTCCTCCACCCACACTGCCTCATTCAACTACATTTCTTTCAATGAATTCTTACACTGTGTACTGCATTTGATTTCAGAACTCAAACCGCAGATTCAGGATTTGACACTGCAGCAATTTGATATGGGAATGGTGTCATTGAGTATGAGTGAGCTGGTAAAATTTGGAACAGATATTATGCCAACAGGATACTCAGTGGACCAAGTGTGTGATTTTTAAAGTGGAGGACTGGACACTACAGAGAAGAAATCTAGAGAATACTGCTTGGTGTTGAGGCCCTTAGCTTCAGTGAGTGGTGAAATCACTGCTCAAAACCTAAAGAAATTTCTATTTTTTTCCTGAATCAAACACTTGATGTTTCATTTGATTGAACCTGGAAAATTGTTTCAAAATAACTACTTTGGGGCGGGAGCAGTAGTACAGTGGGTAATGACCCTATGGGGTGCCAGGGGCCCACTGCTGATCTTGGATTTTGTTTTGTTTTGGGTGATTTTGAAGAGGATGAGCCACACCTAGTGATTCTCAAGGGTTACTCCTAGCTCTGCACTCCAGCATTGCACCTGGTATTGCTGGGGGACCTGTGAAATGGCTGTGGCCACCAGCCCTAACCATTGTCCCTGGCCTGATATCCTTCTTGTTCCTCCATTATGCTGCTTTGTTTTCTTCCGTATTTATTTTTGTGCCACATTGGAGGCGCTCAGGACTTCATTTTGGCTCAGTCCTCTGGGTTCACAACTGATGTCATCAGTACCCCCGGGATGTGCGGGCCCCATAGGTGCTCTGGCAGCTACAGTGACTCAGTCCCAGGACATGTGTTTCACCTCTTTTGTCTTTTCTGCTCTGGAGAGCCTTGCCTGCTGTGTCACACAGTCACATTCACACGATGTTGTGCACAATTCCAGGGATGCTCTGGTCCCAGGGAGATGGAGCAGAGGATCTTTGGGACTGAGTCACTACTTTCCGAGACAGATTTGTGACAAAACTGAACCAGGATTTCTGAGTCCTACAGGCACATATGTTACACAGAGTTCTGAGTACCTCGCTGAACATTGAGTTTCCCTTTTCATTCCTAGGACAAGAGTTGTGTGTATGGGGGGATGCTTAGTATTTGGGGCCACATCTAGGATCACTTTATTGGTCTCTCTGAGTTTGTGTTCAGTTGTTACTCTTCAGTGCTCACTAGACTAGTGGTGTTGTGTTTGGCCCTGGGGTGTCTGTGTGTAAGGCTGACACCTAACAGGAACTTTGTACTATAGAATTCTCACATTTTATCAGATCCAGCTTCCGTAGAATGATTTCTGGGGCCTGTCAGCCAGGAATTTTGAGTGGAGGCTCGTTCTTCCTGAGAGGAGACACCCTGAGCTGAATGCTTCTAGGTTCCTGGTGGTTTCCTACTCACTGCCAAGGGAATGGGCTGGGGATGGACCCTGACTTCTGTTCCTGTATGTCTCCTGACTGAGGATGCGGTGACCTGTACTCATGTGGCCATAACCCTCACCCCAGGAGTGGATGTGCTTGGCCATATATTAGAGAAAGCTTTATAGGGACGTGATACTGGAGACCTATGAACATCTGCGGGCCATCAGTGAGAGCTGCGTGGGAGTGTGTGCCAGGAGAGACCTGTAAGGCATCTTGAGGACTGGACAGGGGCTGTGTTGCCATTACTCTGATATTTGACAGCTGTGCATTTCGCTGTTTCTCTATGTCCTTTCCTTTTCTCTGTTTTTGTTATTGGGCAACACCTCATGATGCTCAGGGGTTACCAAGGCCCTTTACTCAGTAATGACTTTAGGTGGGCTTTTGGGTCAATCTGAGATACAGGGCATTGAACCAGATCAACCACATGCCAGCGAAGCATCCTCCACATTGTACTGTCGCTCAAGCTCCTGTAAAAGGGTCCTTCCATTGCTAAATTAACTTCTTGTACTACCCTTCACTTCAATGCGTTTGCTTTGGTTTTGTTTTGGGGCCACAGTCCACATTCCTTCTGGCTCTGTGATGAAGGATCGCTCATAGCAGTGCTCAGGGGACCTTGGCTGTGCTGTGGATTAACCTGGTCAGCAGCTAACGAGGCTGGTACCTTAATCTTTGTACTACTGCCCGTGACCTGCAACTTCATTTATTACTTTTTTTTGTTTTGACTTGGTTTGCGTGCTAAACCCGGTAATGCTCAGAGATTATGCCTGGTTATTATTGAGGAATTTCTCCCGACAGTGCTCTGGAATCCATATGGATGCCAGGGATAAAACTGTATGTGTGTATCAGGCACTTGCCCACCGTGCTGGACTATCATTCCAGCAACTAGTTCACTTCTTTCTTAGAGCCTCACCCCATCAGTCTCTGCTCTATTTCACTACTTGGGGTCACTTCCATTAGTTCATGGGAGACTTCAGAAGGACCCAAATTTCACTCTTGAAATGAAACTTGGGTCTTATGTCCCTGATATCCACCAATCAGAGGTATATGGAAAGTGGAGATTCTGTTCATGCCTTTTCTGTAATTTCACTTCTTTTATTAGGACACATGGAGTTGTCCTAGTAAGTTGTCACTTTTTTCCTTGTCACTAATCCGTACATTGTCTCTGTGGAAGCAGGGCATTCTGAGGTGGAGTCTGGGTGATCTTCTGGCTGGAAGGAGGAGCCCTGAAGTCGGGGAGGAGAAGCGTGTGTGTGGGTGTGTGTCTGAGAACAATCCCTGGCTCGAGCCCTGGGCACCGTGTGGGTGCCGAGTGTGTGTGTGAAACGTACTGCTGACCCCGGGAGCCTCAGGCTCCTGGATCCAGGCGTCTGTGCTGCCTCATGCTGCCATTCCCTCCCCAGGACTCTCAATCACAGAATGATCCTCACTTTGCTTTCTTGACTTTGTCACCTCATGTGTCAGAAGTGCAGAATTACGCAATGGTTTCTCGGTGCTCAGTCCCCCTGCCTTATCAGCCTTGCTGTACAGCCTGCAATGTCAGGTCTCTTTCCAGGCACAGCTGGATGCTCTGCCCTCACTGTCATGCTTATCTTTTTTTTCTTTTTGGGTCACACCTGGCTATGCTTTAGGGTTAGTCCCAGATCTGCACTCGGGAATTGTTACTGTCAGTGTTCAGGGGAGAATAATGGATGCTGGGAATCAAACCCGGGTCAGTCACGTGCAAGACAAATGACTTACCCACTGTGGTATCAGTCCAGCCCTGTCATGTTATCTTTGCCATCGGATAATTAGCATGGCTTTTCATAATATCAACAAAATGATTTTGTTTTTGTTTTGGGCCTGAAATACTCAGCTGTTTTTCCTGGTTGTTCACAGGGGTTAATTTGGGTGGTGCTCAGGGATCAGCCCCTGTCAGCCTCTTAGAAGGCAAATGCCCTAACTGCTGTTTTCTTCTACCCACTAAGGAATATTTTTGAATTTATGTTTAAATATTGAATGAGGGGGCACATAACAAAGCTAAATGGAGCTGAGAGATAGTACACACAAGTGTGCTTCCCTTGCACAGAGCCAACCCAGGTTGAAACTGGACATCACATATGTTCCCCCAGTCATCACTGGGTCTGGTCAAAAATGAAAACTCAGAAAGCTAATTTGGGGATTGTCAAGCTGCTCACGGCGATTCCCTCAATGGACCTCCCTTTGCTGTGGGCCTCTGTGGACTGCGAGAACCATGGAGATGTTCTCCACCTGCTCAACCTCATCTAATTATGCTCCATTTAATAAATTCTTTTTTTTTTTCTTTTTGATTCACACTTGGCAATGCACAGGGGTTACTCCTGGCTCTGCACTCAGGAATTACTCCTGGTGGTGCTCAGGAGATCATATGTGATGCTGGGAATCAAATACGTGTTGGCCGCTTGCAAGGCAAACACCCTACCCACTGTGCTATCGCTCTAGCCCCGCATTCAATGAATTCTTACATTGCATTTTTTGTTTAATTTCAGAACCTACCCCCGGTATGTGTGGTTGAAGAATCTGCTCTACCTGCTTTACTATCTTTTAGCGCCTAACTTTATATTTTTATGCATCCAATTTTGTTTTGTTTTGTTTCATTTTTCAGCCATGCCTTGATATTAGGGGTGACTCTGGGTTCTGCACTCACATATCACTCTTGGTGTTTGCTTGGGGGATCATATGGGATCAGGGGATTGAATTGGACCTGTTGTGTGCAAGGCAACAAAAGTGAAGTTTGTGTTGTTTGCGTACTTTCAGTAACTTGGCTGGCTATATCAGGGACATATGGGCTAGACCTCTCGCCTTTTCATTGTCACTAGTCTCTACATTGATTCTGTGGGGGCAGGGTATTCTAGGGTGAAGCCAGCTGTAATACCCTTGCTGGTAGGAGGAGCCATGAGGCCGGGGAGGAGAGGTGTGTTTGCAGCTGAGTGTCTGAGGACCCTCCCAGGCTGGAGCCCCAGGCATCGTGGGTGTGCCCTGAGTGTGTGTGAAACATGCTGCTGACCCCAGGGGGCCTCGGGCTCCTAGATGCAGGCATCTGTGCTGTACTCACACGGACCTTCGATTCCCTGGGGTGATCCGGTGCTTTGCTTTCTTGGCTTGTTCCATTCTTCTTCATTAGTCATGTGGGTCCTTTGTACCCCTTTCTCTTAATAAGCCTGGCTGCACAGCCTGTATTGCTGGGGGGCCTTTTCAGGAGCAGCAGAACCACCTTGCACCCTGCCCTCTCTGTCACTAAGCTTGTCTTTACCCTCAGATCATTTGCATTTTTTTGAGTATACGGAGACATTTTGTTTTGTTTTGGTTTGGGGTCTGATGTTCCCGAAGGGTTTATTCCTGGCGGTCCTCAGGCGTTCCTTTCGGCAGTGCTCAGAATCCTGCCCCTGTCAGCCTTATGCAAGGCAGATGCCCTACCTTCTATTCTCTCTCTGACCCATTACGAAATGTTCTTTTGCTTTTATGTTAAAAAGTCAATGAGTGAGCCCTTAATAACGCTAGATTGTGCTGAAGTCATAGTATAGTGGGGAGGGTGCTTGCCTTGCACTGGGTTTGATTCGCAGTATGCTATATGATCCCCAGATATCCCTGGGTCTAGTCAAATAGAAAAGCCAAAAGGGTAGTGTGTGATTGCCAAGCTCCTCCTGGCGATACTCCCAAAGGATCTTCCCTTTGCTCTGGGTCTGTTGGACTGTGAGAACCACAGAGATGTCATCCATCTGCTCGGTCTGTTCACGCAGGGGTCATTTGACTAATTCTTACCTGACTTGCTGTGATTTATTTCAGAACTCAAACCACAACTTCAGGATTTGGCATAGCTGTAATCTGACTTGGGAAGAGAGACACTGAATAGGCCTGAGCTGGGAAGATTCACACATTCTAAAATGAATATCATTTTCATCAGTTTCTTCCAAGCTTATCTCAATTCTCCTCTGATTCTCTTTCCATGAATCTCCTTCATTTCTCTTGGACTCTCCGTCTCAAATTCTCTCTTGATTTTTCCTTTGTCCACTCTTACAGCCTTAGTTATCTCCCAAATCATCAGGGGTTTGGGGTAGCAATTACACATAGCCGAGGTCATACAATCAATGGATGTATGGTCCCTCTCTTGGGGGAAGCTTCTTCTAGGACAAACTTTTTCAGCACAAAGACCAACCTAAAGGCGAAATGCCATCTTTGGGTGTGTTTTTCCCTCCCTAGTCCAGCAACCATATAAACATTCATCTTAATTCTACTCTTTAATAATATTAGTCATTTTGTATAGACACAGTAGTAGATACATAAAGCTGGGGACATCTTACTATAGATCTCAGACTATGGTGCTCAGGCCAGATTAGTCTTTCTTAACCCTATCATAGTCCTAATCTAGTCGTTACTCTTTGGATCATGACAGAATTTGTCCATGACCATGCTCTTAATTTATATGGTGCTTTGGTCTGGCCCATTTCAATGGCAGTGTACCTCACAGCTATCCCTGGGTCCATCCAGTCCCTCATCGTGACACTGCCTTTCGGGTGCTAGGAACTAAGGGCAACTGATGCTTAGATTGAGAAAGCAGATGTCCAGGTGTGAGGTATGATTTGGAGTCAATTAACTCTCAAGTTACAAAGTCAGAGTATTAACTATATTCCTATGTCTATAAGAAAATGACATTGCTCTAAAGTACCTATGCAAAGGACATAAGGAGAAGAGAAAATCAGTTTTTCACTCATATTTCTGAGGATTCAGACCTTACAAATTAACAGAGTCTGATTAGGAGAAAAAGGTGACAGGCCAGTTGGGAAAGCAAATCACAGAGAAGGAAGTTACAGAGAAACACAGAAGAATGGGAGTGCCTCAGGAGCACTGTGGTAAACCTAAGCTCCCTGTGGCAAGGGAGGAAGGACATACCAATGTTAAATCTAAAGTGTTTAGAGCTATAATCCAAGAAACAGACGGATGGGAGTGCCTCAGGAGCGTTGTGATGGGTGTAATCCAATAAACCTAAACTCCCTTTGACAAGGGATAATGGACATCCCAATGTTAAACCTAGAATGTTTAGAGTTATATTTCCAACAGAATAGTGTAGTAGTTGGGCTGGAGCGATAGCACAGTGGGTAGGGCAATTGCCTTGCATGTGGCCCTTGAGGCTGCCCTGAATTCGATTCCTCTGCCCCTCTCGGAGAGTCTGGCAAGCTACCAAGAGTCTGGCAAGCTACCAAGATACCAAGAGTATCTTGTCCGCACGGCAAAGTCTGGCAAGCTCCCCGTGGTGTATTAAATATGCCAAACACAGTAACAAAAAGTCTCAGGATGGAGACATTATTGGGCCTGCTCAAGCAAATCGATGAACAATGGGAGGACAGTGTGGTAGTGGGAAGATAGGGGCAAATCTTGAATGAACTCCAAAATTTGGAGTGTTTGTTCACACCAGCTTGCAGGCTGTTCTGCTAGCCAAAGCAGCAGCCTCCCAATAGAAGCACAGTCTGTTGGTTAGAAAAAAGCACATCCTGATGCACCTGTCCTTTTCATAAGCACCCACAAAATTAACTTCACCAGACCCACATCCTGGTACCCCATAAATTTATATAAGCATAGGGAGGCAAGCATAGTTACCGAAGCAAAGAAAAGCCAATGCAGAAATAAATCATCTATTGATGTTTACTACCTCACTTTGGGGGGACCCTTACCTATTGTTCCTATTTGCACACTGTGATGGTCTGACAGCCTAGTGGAGTGGTTATAAGAAATTGAGTATGTTTATGGAATAATTCTGCTAAGAAGCAAACTTGTAAACTAAATTTCATATTTTTACTGTAACAAACACCAAATCATCATAGCCAAACAATAGATCTACATGTCTGAAAAAGAGGTATTCTTCTCCTGCACAACTGCTATATAGTTGTTCTTGCTTACTGGTTCAAATTTTGAAGAATTACAGCTTAATAAATCATCAAGTATACTAAAATATTAAAGACTATTTACTGCACAGCAATTAAGGGACTTTCCGTTCATTTTTCTGATCCATGTAGAATCACGGCCATTGAGCACTCTTTGAAGAGTTGCTGCACATAGCTCTCATGGAATAACTGGAGAGCACCCTTTGCTCTGAACACACACAAATACAGACACAGGAATTTTTGCTTACACAAATATCTTCCCAGTCATCACCAGTTCCCGATTCCCCTTCTGAGCTTCGCCTGACCCCTTTCTGAGCCACGTGATTCACTTAGTTTCTAGCTCTCTCCTATCATTGTGAAAATAAACAGTTGAAGCTACCCCAGACCTGGACTTTCAGTGCTATACAAATGAACCTGGGGACTCAAAGAGACGGTATGGGTTGCTGTTCGCAAAGTATCTTTGTGAATTTTATTCCCTTCGTCAAAAAAAAAAAAAAAAACTTCTGATCGACACACTATCTGTTCAGTCAGTCAATCTCCATTTATCGCAGACCTGGTAAACAACAGATGTCCTGATCACCTGATCCTATCCCAAAAAACGGGAAAAATGAATCTTCTGACCAGGCAAGTACCTGGTCAGGAATATTTGAAGCCTGGCCCTTTAAGGCTCTGGGCGCACTGCCGATGACGTCACAGTGTCGGGATCCTCTTTCCCGGAGCGTCTTGGAAGTCGGGGCGGAAGTGCTGGCGGCCGGCTTTGGTGCGGAAGGTGAGGAGCAGGTGAGGGGGCACCCAGGGGGGCAGTGGGGTCTGGGAAGGTCGGTTTCCAGCCGGCCGCCCAGTGGTCGCTCTGAGCACCTGAACGTCCTGGGTCTCCGCCTTGTGGGCGGCAGGGTCGCTACATGGCGGTGGCCCCGGGGTGGCGGCCCCTCACCCGGGACGCGCTGAGAGCTGATGCCAAAAGTAGCAGCTTTTAAATCTTATTAAAAATTGATTTTGAGGGAAACAAGGTCGTTGTTATTGAGGAGAACTTACTTAGAAAGATGCGTAAGGGAGGAACGCTGCCGGCCGGGTTTGATCCCGGCCTCCCACAGCGTCCGGGTAGCAGCCTGGAGTGAGCCCAGAGCAGGGGCCAGAGATGGGGTGGGTGGGGGGAGGGGCAGGGCACATTTCTGTGCTTGGGGCTCAAAAACATTTGGCAGATCCTTTGCTTTTCACTTGTTCCTTGTGCATTAAGTGGGTTCTGGGAGTACAGGGCGGTGGGGAGCTTCTCTTTACTTTTTCTTTTTTTTTTTTAATTTTTGCTTTTTGGATCACACCCAGCGATGCACGTGTGTTACTCCTGACTCTCCGTTCAGCAAGCACTCCTAGTGGTGCCAGGAACCATGAGGGATGCCCAGAATTAAACCCAGAGTTCCTGCCCTTGAAACAAATGCTCTTTTGTTTATGCTGTCACTCAGACCCCGAGGTGCAGAGATTTAAGACAACTCAGGGCTCGGAGGAGGGGGATGAGCAGAGGGTGCATCAGGGCTGTGCTATGCCATAGCGGGTCTTGTAAGCAAGTGTGTAATCTCAGCAGGAAGTAGCTCGGAGATTTCTAGAGTGTGCCCTAACCCCTCTAGTAATGAAATTTCGCATCAATATCGGGTACACCACTTTATTCATTTAAATGAACTAATTATTTGGTCTGGAGGAGTAGAACTGCAAGACTCAGTTACTTCTCCTCCCTCTGCACTCAGGGGTCATTTCTGGCTGGGCTCAGGGAACCATATGGGATGCCAGGATTCAAACTGGTTTGACCGAATGCAAGACAAGCACCTCACCTGCTATACGATCTCTCCAATCGCTTTATAATTTATTTTATTGTAGTTTTTGGGCCACAACACCACTCAGTGCTCAGGGATTACTCTTGATTCTCAGCTCAGGCATCATTTTTAACAGTGCTGGGGTGGGTGAGCGTATGCACTGTTGCATATTGACCCCGGTTTAGCTGCTTGAAAGAAAAGCACCCTATCAACTTACTATCTTTGCTAACCCTGTATGATTATATTTCCTCAAAAAAGAATTTCTGCCTCAGCAGTCAAGATTCCAAGCATCCCTCACTGTCCATCTCTCCCACACCAGGGGTGTGCCCTGCTGTTGAAGTGAGTACTTGCAGAAAGGGGTTTTCCAGGGACCAGCTGCAATAGGTTTTAAATGTCTCACTCTTAGGGGCTGGTCAGTAGTATAGTCAGGAGGGCGTTTGTCTTTCTTGCAGTGACCAGGTTATCCCCGACATGCCATAGAGTCCCCTGAGCATCACTAGGTATGGCCACAACCCTCCCACTCCAGAATTTGACTTGACACACGAGCATTCTTTGAACTTCTTTTTGGGTGTTGGGGTATTTCTCCTGTCTTTTGCTCCCGTTTGCTACAAACTTGGAGATAGTCAGAGTCTGTCCCCCGATCTCTGTCTGGGATGCAGGGGGAGCCATGCCATGTCCCCCAAAGGTAAAGCAGGTGCTTTGCCCGCTGAGCTCCTCTCCCTGGGTCTATCTCACTACATGGGGAGCAGATGAGGTGAGATTTGGGACCATACCTGGCAGTGCTTGAGTTCTGTGCCCTGCCAGGGGACTAGTGGATAAGGGGTACCAGGGAAGGCCCTCTGGGCTTTCAGTTGGACAGTGTCTGCTTCAGTCTGCTGTGTTCCCTTTTACTCCTCTGTTCATACCTTAATTGGAAGTTCTTAGATATGAACATTCTTGAGTCCTTTGAACAAGAGGCTGTTAGGAGGAAAGGAAGCAGTTGGAGGCTCTGAGCAAAATTATGGACTTTAAAATTTCATTTGGGATAAATACAATTTTTCTTCTTTTTTTTTCCACTTTTTGCGTCACACTAGTGATACTCAAGGGTTGTTATCCTGGCTCTGCACTAACCCTCTACAGTCAGGAATCACTCCTGGCGGTGCTCGGGGAACCATATGGGATGCCAGGGACCAAACCCAGGTCAGCCATGTGCAAATCAAATGCCCTGACCGCTGTACTGTCACTCCAGCCCCAAGTGTAATTTTTCATCCCTTTCTTGTTTTATAAAATCACGTACCCATAGGAGTAGTGAAAACCACGGCACTGGAGCAATAGCACAGTGGGTACGGCGTTTGCATTGCATGCAACCAACCTGGGTTCGATTTCCAGCATCCCATATGGTCCCCTGAGCAACACCAGGGGTAATTCCTGAGTACAGAGCCAGGAGCAACCCCTGCACATAGCCAGGTGTGACCTAAAATCAAAACACAAAAGCAAAAAAAACTAACAAAAAATATAGTCTGAAAACCTGGCCTGTAAGCTCTTAGCACTTCTGGGTGTGGTCCCAAAACAAAACAAAAAAACTGAAAGGACTGACCCTTGCGAATATATTATTAGATTTCACACCTCTGCTGTTGGGAGATAAATTCCTCATTGTGTTTATTTGGGCAGCATGGGGATTGGCTGTGCGGGCTTTTGCCAAACCCAGCAGTGCCCTGGGATCACTCCTTGGTGATTCAGAATGTGTAGTTGAGTCTGTCGCCTGCATGACAAGTGCCCTGCCATTCACTGTGTGCTCTTTCTGGCCCCTGTAAGCCTTTGAAATTGCAGTTAGTACTTCTGGCTCAGCTGTGCACTGGGAGGCCCCAGGTGGCAGCAGCCCTGCCTGGACCTCTACCAGCTGGGCCTCATCCCTGTTTTCTGTCTGTATCCTTCTCATAAGGTTCACAGTACTTACATAGACTTTGAATTACTGGGGTCAGTGATAGGCCAGGAGTGCAGGCCCAGGCCTTGCAAGCAGCCTGCGACATGGTACAATCTCCTGCACAACGCAGGATTCCTCAAACACCACCTGGGTGAGCCCAAAGATCTGCCACCTTTGGCTCCAAAACCCAAGTCTGACCTGCATTCTCCAAAACTGACTGGTGGAGGTTGACTCATGAACAGAAACTTTTTTTTCTGGTCATAACCTGTGGTTGCTGCTTTTGGTACCCTGTGTGGTGCCAGGGACCGAACCCAGGTCAGCTGTGTACAAGGCCCATACCCTACCAGAATGTATTTCTGGCACCTAAATTTATTTTTGTTCGGCCACACCTGGCAGAGTTTACCGTTGGCTCTGTTGTCATTGATCGCTCTAGGTTTGGGGATCCTGTGGGGTGATGGGGATTGAACCCTTGTTACCTGTGTGTCAGACAAGCACCTTGTGATCTGTGCTATCTCTGTAGCCATCATTAAAATGCTTTTATGCTCGGTAAAGTAAAGAGAGTTGTGTTCTTTTTTCCAATTAACTACACAATTCACTTTTTACTTGTGTGTTTTTGTTTTGGGGCCACAGGCAGCAGTACTCTGGGTACTGGAGTAACCTGACTTTGCACTCAGGAGTCACTCCAGGTGGGCTTGGGGGATTCTATGGGATGTGGGGGATTAAACCAGAGTCAGCTGCCTTCAAGGCAAGTGCCCTCCCCAATATGCTGTTGTTCTGGCCTGGGGCCTATTTCTTCTCTGTTCCACTATATGTTTAGATATCATAACATTTTCAGTTCAAGTGGAACTACGACCCTTGAGATAGGAGAGCAGGTCAGCTGCTTGCCCTGCCCTCCCTGAGAGCAATTTCAGATTCCAAAGCAGAAACTTCTGGTCAGGGCCCTGGGGTTTGTGCACCTCTCATGCTCACTGATCTTTGCATGGAGCTTCCTGCTGATTCTCGGGAATTATAGGTGGGAGAAGATGATGTTGTGCCGTCTGACACACCGTCCACAGAGAGGAGGAAAGTGAAAAATGATATGATGCAGGGAGGAGTGTCTAGGCCTTTTGGGCTGACTGTCTCTAGAGTTGTTTCAGGAAGGAGCACTGGTTCTACTTGTGTAAACTCATGAAAGGGGCACTGCACACTGCAATGGTGGCTCAATCTCTCCCACCGCTGGCGTTCGGTAGTCTCACCCTTCTTCCTCCACTGCTGGGAGGTCGATGGCGATGGGCAGGCAAAGGAAGGAAAGAGGGCCAGACTGGTTGATTTTAATCACAGTTTATTCCAATCCTCTCTCCATCCACATCAGTCTCTCTTCTCCGCCTCTGCTTCTTCCTCCCCCATGCTACTTCATTCTCCTTTTCCATCCCCCTTCATCCTCCTTCTCTGGAGTCTGGATTCTGATCCCTCTTTCTCTTCCTTCTGCTCCCCTTCTCCTTCCTTCTGACCCCCCAGCCCACTCTTCCAGTACAGTTAAATCCCAAAGCATGAGGGGATGGGGTAATCATTACACATAGGTGTAATCACAATCAGTAGGGATAGAATTCTTTCCCTCTTTCCCTGGGGACATCCACTCCTAGGACAGATCCTCATTATCAGATCAATCCACCCTAGAGCAGATTCTCCCTGGTGTGTTTCTCCTCTCCTTGTCTAGCAAACATATAAGCATATATAATATTAATCATTTTGTATGGATACAGTAAGAAATATCTTAAACTTACAGAATTGCCCTCCTAGTGACATCTAGATCTCGGACTGCAGTGCTCAGGCCAGATAGTCTTTCCCACCCCTAGCAGGATCCTAGGCTCATCATTACTTTTGGATCAATCACAATCACAACAATTACAACCATCCTGTTATTCGTCGATTGCCTGAAGCAGGCCCCAGTAACGTCTCCTTTGTCCTAGCCCTGAGATTTTTGAAAAAAGTGCCATATTCAAGGCTCTTTCAGAGTTAGGAGAATGAGACCCTTCATTGTTACTGGTATTTGGCATATTGGGTATGCCACGGGGAGTTTGCTAGATTCTGCCGTGTGGGCAGGTTACATTCGGTAGCCTGCCAGTTTTGGTTCATGGCGACATTTGCATATGATCAAACTCTTGACTTATAGTTAAGAATCGTGGCATTTTGGCCTGACCCATTTCCATGCCAGGGTAGCTCACCGCTTGCCCTGGGTCCATTCAGTCCCTCGTCGGGATCCTGCTTTTGGGGTGTTAGGAACTAAGGGCAACTGAGGCTTAAGTCGAGAAAGCAGATTCCCAGGAGTGAATAATATTCAAAGCCAATCAAATCCTAAGTTACAAAGCATAATGTTAACGGTCTTCCTGTATCTATACAAAAAGGGCATTGCATTAAAGTAAACTGTTCATAAGGCATAAGGAGATGAGAAAGGCAAAATTTCACTCATAAAATCATAGATTTCTGTGGAATCTGACCTTACAAATTAACAGAGTCTGATTAGGAGGAAATCTGATTAACTGGGTGGAGAGGAGAGCATAGGGAAGACTGTTTACAGATAGGGAAGACTGTTTACAGATAAACACAAGGGAATGGAAGTGCCTCAGGAGCACTGTGATGGGTGTAACCAGATAAAGCTAAGCTTTTTGTGTAAGAAGGACAAAGCAATGCCATCCTACATTACTTTTTTTTTTTTTTTTTTTGCTTTTTGGGTCACACTCTGCGATGCACAGGAGTTACTTCTGGTTCACGCACGCAGGAATTACTCCTGGCGGTGCTCGGGGGACCATATGGGTCACTGGGAATCAACCTAGGTCGGCTGCATGCAATGCAAATGCCCCACACGCTGTGCTATTGCTCCAGCCCATGGCTCTACTCTTTTTAAGACTGCTTTTGTCCTTGTTTATTTGTTTTGTTGTATTTGGGTTTAGATCATACTCCACTGAGAAGTAGTCCCAGCTCAGTGCTCAAGATTCATCCCTGCCAGGTCTCGTACTCTGTGTGGTACCTCAGATCCAAGACTGACTTCTTTAGCTTTGTTCTGTTTGGGAAGGTTGGGGACCACACCTAGTGATCTTGGGGTTTCTTCTTGCTCTTCGCTCCAGCATTTCCCTGGCAGTGCTTGGGGGACCATATGGGACACAAGGTTTACTAGCCCTAATCGCTCTTCTTTCAGATTTATTTTTGTGCTACAGTGGAGGTGCTCAGGGCTTCCTCTTGCTCTCTGCTCTGGATTCATCCCTAACAGGCATTGGAGCCCCTGGGCCACATGGCCCCATATGTGCCCTATCAGCCACAGTGATTCAGGAACCCGGACATGCGTTTCCTCTGTTTCATCCTTTCTGCTTTGGAGAGCCTCACCTGCTCAGTCACACAGTCTCATGTTCCCTCGCTGCTTTGTGTGCAGTTCTGGGCATGTGCCAGTACCAGGGAGATGGAGCAGAGGATCTTTGGGTCTGGCAGAAGTGTTGGGAGTTAGGTCACTTTTGCCTGCTTTGAGAGGAATTTGGGGCAGCCCTGAACTTGAGTTCATAGTCCTCTAGGCACAAATGTCCACACACAACCTTGAGTTGCTCACTGGACATTGAGTGTCCCCTTCTCATCCCTAGTGATTATGGTCCCTGGGGGTCGGGTTTTTGTGCTCAGTGTTTTTGTCCAAGCCCATCATTGCTTTTTTAAGAATTACATTATTTTTAAAAAGTAGTTCACAATATTTGATTACATTTAATATTCCAGCCACAATCCCACCACCATTACACCTTCCCACCACCATATTTTGGATGTTTCCATCCTGTACCCCATCCCCTGCCCCAAAGCAGAAACGAAATAATTTATTTTGTATTGTTTCTTATGAATAAAGTACTGAAAATGCACAAAAAAAAAAAAACTTTCGTTAGAGGAGAGTGTGTAAAGATTGGTGTATTTCACCCAGAGGCCATTAAGCCTTTTTATAAGATGGTACTAATATGTTGTTAAGGCTTGAGTCTTGTGTGCTTCTCTCTCTCTCTCTCTCTCTCTATATATATATATATATATACACATATATATATATACACACACACAAACACATATATCTGTAAAAATATATTTCCCTCTAAGATTGGTTGCCTTCTACTTTAAAACCACTTCAAATTTGGTACTCTACTCTTGGAGTATGAGTGGTGTGAGGTATGAAATGCCATGTCTGCGGCGTGCAAGGCAAGCACCCAAACCACTAACCTGATACTCTCAAGTTTAACATCATGTTTCTGAAACTGCCTCCTGGGGTTTTCCTTTAGCTGAGAGTCCACTTTTTGTGTGTTGTCAAGGGGTAGAGCATTGGCCGGACTGTGCTCTCTGATATTCTTACCAGCCTTTGCTCCTGTTCCAGTGTCTCCAGCTCTCTGGGTTTCTACTAGGTCAGTTCGTCTTTGAATCCCGAAGGCTGGCTTCAGAGTCGTTGCTTTTAGCCCCATCTTGATTAATTACTTCCTCAAGATACTCATTGTCTCATACCCCACCAGCTACCTACCTGCAGAGTTTGATTTCTTTTGACATGAGAACTCTCATGGCATAGAGCAATAATTGGAATCCTTCTCTGGTGTTCTACGTGGAAGCAGCCAGACCTGGTGGGATGTCTCTTTCTGCACACTGTGATAAAGGCTTAAGTGAGCAGTGTTGCCCTCATCCCCATGGGGATGCACAGACAGGTCCATTGTCTTCTGAGGATGATGAAAATGGCAAGAGTATGCCCGTTCTGACAAAGTCGTCCCCTAGGGAAAGATCCTTGGATGTTCAGCACAGTCAGCGGACACAACCCCTCCATAGTGGGGCAGCTTCTGGGAGACGAATACTGTTTATAATGTGTCTCTCACACTGACAGGCCCACAGGCAGTCATTGTGAACTGAACCTGTCCACGTGTAAGGAATGTGGGGGAGCCTTCACGTGTTCTCAGCACCATCACTTTCCTTTAGAAACCCACAGTGCTCAGAATTCCCAGGAATGTCAGCACTGAGGACAAACTCTTGAGTCTAGTGTCACCCCGGCGGGGCTATGTGAATATCCACACAGGAGAGAAACCACTTAAGTGTAAGGACTGTGGGAAGACCTTCGTTGGATCCGCATACCTTATTCACAGGAGATTTCATACTGGGGAGTTCGTATGACTGTAAGGAATGTGTCGAGACCTTTATCTGACTCATGCACCTTAGTATCCTTAGTATGCACAGGAAAAGTCACACTGGAGAGAAACCATATGCTTGTATGGACTGGGAAGTCTTTGCTTGTTTCACAAGCCTGGGTTCACAGGAAAACTCACACTGGAGAGATAACTTATATGCGCGAGCAATGTGGGAAGGCCTTTGCTTATCCCTGAAGTCTTAGTTTTCACTAAATTCGTATCGGAGAAAACCCTTATATATGTGAGGTAGTTGGGAAGACCTTTCATTTCTTCTCAGTTTCGTTCTGAGTATAAGGAAGTTCATACAGGAATGAAACTTTATTCATGTCACAACTCTGGGAGGGTCTTCACTTTCTTTTTTTTTTCCTTTTTGGGTCATTCCTGGCTCTCTCCTCAGCAGTTACTCCTGATGGTTTTCAGGGGACCATATGGGATGCTGGGAGTCGTACACAGGTCAGCTACATGCAAGGCAAACACCATACCCTCTGTGCTTTCGCTCCAGCCGGGTCTTCACTTTATACTCAAACTTTTTAGTCCACAAGAAAACCCACTCTACAGCGAATCCATATATATATGTAAGGAGTGTTGCAAGGTCTTTGCTTATTCTGCAAGCCTTTTGAGCCACAGAAAATTTCGTACTGGAGACAAACCTTATGTTTGTAAAGACTTTGGCAATGCCTTCACTTCCCCTTAACTCCTTGTTGAACATAGGTGCATTCATACTTGAAAAAGCATATATTAGGGTGGGAAGATCTTAAATCAATCCACAAGCTTTGCTTTGTGTAAAAGACATTTATCCAGGAATGAGGCCTTTCATATGTAAGGTCTGCAGGATAATTTTCAATAAATTAGCATAACTTTTTGAATAGGAAAATTCACATTGGAGAGAAACCTCATAAGTGTAAGGAATGCGGGAAGGTCTTCAGTTTGTCCTCAGCCCTTCCTACGCATATGAAAAGTCATTTTAGAGTGAAACCTCATGTATGCCAGGAGTGCGGAAAGGAAAGGCCTTTTCTGGATCTGCAGGCCTTACTATGCATAGGAGAAGTCACACTGGGGAGGAACTATATATATATATATATATATATATATATATATATATTCACACACATCATTTAAAGGCACCTGCAGCCTTTTAAGGCATAAGAGAATTAATACTGCAAAATAATCGGTGGGTAAGGAATATAGGAAGTCTTTCGTGTTCCCCTCAAGCCTTAGTAAATATAAAAGTTATGTTGTATCAATCAATTCCCTAATAACAATGGCCAGGGTCAGAACATGGCCCTTATGTAAAACAGTTTTAGTTTCGACAAGTGGGTGGGGGGTTGCTACAAAACTACAGTCCGGAAGGAAATAATCTTGGTGTGTGTGAAAACTTCCTGTGACATTAGTACCATAAGGGAAAGGTACTTGCTGGTTATCACCTGGACCATGTCTATGACAATGTTCTGGCATTTGGATTTCACATTCTGTTAACTGGTAAATAATGAGTCTTAGTGATAAAGCAAGGTGGAAGGAATTAAATAAAATGTAAATAGGTGGGGACTATAGGATGGGAGATGCATGCTGAAAGTATACTCTAGACCAAACATGATTGCCACTCAGTGCCTCTGTTGCAAACCACAGCACCCAAAAGGAGAGAGAGAACAGAAGGGAATTCCCTGCCACAGAGGCAGGATGGGATGGGGGCTTGGGGGGTGGGAGGGATACTGGGATTAGTGGTGGTCGAGAATGGGCACTGGTGGAAGGATGGGTACTCGATCATTGTATAACTGAAACCCAGGCACAAAATTTTGTAAGGCTACAACTGTACCGCATTGTGTTTCACTAACAAAAATTAAAAAAAAAATAGGTCGGGACTGGAGTAATAGCACAGTGGTAGGGTGTTTGCCTTGCACGTGGCCGACCCGGTTTCAATTCCCAGCATCCCATATGGTGCCCTGAGCACCACCAAGGGTAATTCCTGAGTGCAAAGCCAGGAGTAACCCTTGTGCAATGTCAGGTGTGACCCAAAAAGCAATAAAAATATTAAA
This sequence comes from Sorex fumeus, assembly GCF_029834395.1. NCBI lineage: Eukaryota > Metazoa > Chordata > Mammalia > Eulipotyphla > Soricidae > Sorex > Sorex fumeus. The sequence goes on along the minus strand of NW_026606076.1, from coordinate 20,694,947 downwards.
TAAATAGGTATAAAAATTGCATTTTGCTGGGTCAAGGCACACCATAGTTTCATTTGTCGCTGTGACTCTGGCTTGGCTCAGACGTCCTGGTTTGTGGGGGATCATGGCAGAGATTAACCACGATGCTGTGGAGAACTTTTCGACTCGGATAGACAGCCAAACCTTCATTCTTCAGGCCCTTCTGTGTTACATTTCGTGGAGCCACATCCCGCTGTGCTGTCCATATTTGGTGTCCAGGTCAGCCGCGTGTACGGAAGCACTTTACTTGCTGTAGCATATATGCAGTCCTTGTATTCAGGTTTCCATTCGATTTACACAAACATTGTGGATAAATGCTTTGAGATTTTTACTTTGGAAGCAGTAAAATCCTAACAATCTAATATTCCCCAGATTGGTAAACACCATGTAGATAAGTGCAAAAGGCCAAGCCAGGCTGCAGACTGACCAGTGTGGTTTGCTGCCTGTTAGCCCCTCCTTTCTGGGGGTTGGTCTATATGCTCTGTTTTATATACTTTAGTTTTGGTCAAAACCTGACAGTTCTTAAGAGTTACTCCTGGTGGTTCCCATGCTACCATTGGGGAATGTCAGGGAATGAACTCAGGTTGACCGAGTTCAAGGCAGTTGCCCAACACTCTGCACGACCCTTCTGGCCATGTACTCTTTTTTATTTTTGGGGGTCATACCTGTGATTTATAGGGGTTTCTCCTGGCTCTGCAATCAGGAATTACTCCTGGTGGTGCTCAGGGGACCATATAGGATTCTCGGAATCAAACTCATGTCAGCTGCATACAAGGCAAACGCCCTACCTACTGTGCTCTCACTCCAGCCACTGACCGCATACTCTTGGTTTGAAATCTTGTTTTTGAAACGGCCTCCTAGGGTTTTCCTTGTAGGCAAGTGTCCACTGCTCTTGTGTTGTTAAGGGGTAGAAGCCTTTGCTCCTGTTCCAGCGTCTCTCTGGCTCTCAGGGTTGTTACTAGATCAGTTCCTCTCTGCATCTGCAGGGCTGGCTACATAGTCACTGCTAATACAGGATTGGGGGACTTCTTCTTCCAGACCCCCACTTTGTTACCAGTCACTCTAGCCACCACCTCTTCACTCCTTTATGTGAGTTCATTCCACCTTCAGTACACTTTATTTTCTTTTCTTTTTGGGTCACACCCAGCGATGCTCAGGGGTTATTCCTGGCTCTGCACTATGAATTACTCCTGGCAGTGGTTGGGGGGGCCATAAAGGATGCCGGGGATTGAACCAGGGTCAGCTGCATGCAAGACTAATGTCCTGCCCACTGTGCTATTGCACTGGCCCAGCCAGCAGTACATATTTACCTGCATTGTTCTAGTGGTTTCCTGTGCACCTGGTGTCTGGTCCTTTAAGACCACTCGCAGAGGTGCAAGTGACGTCACAGCAGAGTTTTAAGGTTCTTGCTTCAGACACTGGATCAGGTGTCTATTTGTCACATGGGTGAAGGGAGCAGTGTCTGTCCTGCGTTGAAGGGGGTCTGTGAGGGCTGCTTTTGTGGTAGGGCACAAGCAGCCTCCCATTAGCGCCTGGCACCTGCCCATCTCGTCACTGTGAGAGTAGGGGCGATGCCAGATTGGGGGCACTTTCGCGCTTTCTTCCAGTCATTCCTGTGGTGCAGGGGTGATGTTTTGGGGACGTGGAGCTTTGGTGAGTTATAGCAGGAGCTGTACCGGGGCACAGGGGTCGAGGGTGTCAGTGTGTGATCCTGGGGATCCATTGTGGCCAGAGTCTCCTCCAGCTCTGGAAATGGGCAGTAGCAGATGGGCATGGGGATGAGCACAGTGGTAACAGAGAGAGGAGGGGAAGCGGGGGCGGTCTCGACCCTCCCAACACTGAGCTTCGCTGGGCCCTGTCCTGGATCCTTTGGTTCGACATCGTTGCTGTAGAACTTCCAGATTCACTTCGAGGATGGGAGTGATAGCACCACGGTTAGGGCGTTTGCTTTGCATGTGGCCCACCCAAGTCTGATCTCCAAGCTCCACCAGGACGGATTCCTGAGCGCAGAGCCAGAAGTTTCTCCTCCATATCCCTGGTGGAGCCTCCAAAAAAATAAAAGACCTGTTCATTTTTGAGGGACAGGGTGGCAGCTCCCCAAGGCAAACGACCCTGTAGCCCTGGGTCACTGTTCAGTAGTAGCCTTGATGTCCAGGGCCATCCTGGGGATGCAGCCCTAGGGATGGTTGTGGCTTGCAAATAAAAATTTGCTTTTGGGCTATTTTTGGTTGAATTTTGGGCAGATCTGTGGAAGATTGAGGCTTACTCCAGGAGCAGCACTATGGAATTATTTCTGTTGGTTCTTTAAGGTTAATATATTTCATATGTTTATTTAATACATTTCATATAGTTGATATAAATAAAATGATATATTTTAAATGTTTAATATAAGTAAAATATACATTTTCTATCCCTCTCGGAGAGCCCGGCAAGCTATAGAGAGTATCCTGCCTACACGACAGAGCCTGGCAAGCTCCCCATGGCATATTCAATATGCCAAAAACAGTAACAATAATGAGTCTCATTCCCCTGACCCTGAAAGAGCCTCCAATATGGCACCATTGGGAAGGATGAGTAAGGAGAGACTGCTAAAATCTCAAGGGTTGAATGGAGATGTTACTGGCGCCTGCTAGAGCAAATAGATGAACAATGGGATGACAGTGCTACAATGATACAGTGCTTTAGGGGTGATATGAGATTCCAAGGATTGATTTGGTTCAGCAAGGGAAGTGCCCCTCCCAGGTTACTGCCTTTCTGCCGCCACATTTCTTTTTCTAACATTAGAATTTCTGTATCCTAAAATCAAGTTGGGATGCAGCTTGACTCTTCACCTCTCCCTGATCAGGCTATCCCCAACTGTTATGCTGAGGTACTTAGAGTTGTTTTCAAGTAATGTAGCATGTGCGGAGTGCATTTGATGGCCATGATTCATCTCCCAACCCTGGCCGATGAAGGGTGACAGAGGATCGAAGAAGGAAACAGGGTTCAGGCTGTTGTGATCTGTTAGATTTTAACCCAAAGTGTTTCCGTCTTCATCTGTGAATTGCTGGTTTTCCTCCTTCCAGAGAAGCTTACATCCTTCCTTGTTAACATGCCTAATTTAGTTCACGTTTACCTTTTCTCTATATTTTACCTCTCATTGTCTCAGTTCCCCAAGTCACTCTTGATTACTGATAAGCCATAACTTTGTGGTATTTCTCAACTTTGTATTTGTACTGCTTTGTAGTTGAAGTGCTGTGTATTTGTACCTGCTTTTTTATTTCCCCTGTAGTCTTTTTATATTTTACTATAGATCAGTGCTCTTCGGTTAAACACAGAAAGACATCAGTCCAAGGCTTTGGGAGTTGATTGACTCTGAAATATATCTACTGCTGGGCATAATTTCTATGTCATACATACTTGACTTAGGCTTCAGTTGCTGTAGTTCCTAACGCCCCAAAAGGGGGTCCTGTCGTGGGAGTTGGATGGACCTGGAGAAAGTGGCAAAACTCCTCTGGCATTCAAATGGGACATTCTAGAAAGCAGAAATGCCTGGTCTTGATGCAAACTGTTACAGCTTAAGAGACAGGACCCCCATGGGGAAGGACAAGCTGAACTGGCCTGAGGGCTTAGTCTGGCCCTTTAAGGCTGCTTGCAGGACCGGAAGTGACATCAGAGTGGGGCCTTTGTGGTGCTTCTCTTCCTGGAAACGGGCTCAGGAGTCATTGTTCACGTGGCTAAAGGACAAACTAGGGTCCCAGGGAGGAAGCGAGACTCTGAAGGCCTGTTTTGTCTTACTGCAGGTCAGGGGTGGCCTCCCGTGAGCGCCCCATGCCTCCACATCTCCACACTGAGCTGTGGGACCGCGCCAGCTCAAGGGGCCTCTTGCACCTGTTTTTCTTGTGTTCCCCGATATCCAGTGGTTCAAAGGTATGATGGGGTCTTTTGGGGAGCGCGGAGCTTTGGGAGGTTCGTAAGGGCTGTAGTGGGAGGCGGGGGTTGCAGGTGTGAGTGCATTATACTGGGGGGGGCTGCAGTGGCTAAGGTCACCTTCAGCTCTGTGTTGGGGCAGCCACGGGTGGGTGTGGGGCTGAGCACGGGAGTTGCAGGCCTTGGGGTGCAGGAGCTGCCGAGAGTGGGGCCTTAGCCTTACCGAACCTCCCAGCTGACCCATGTTGGGATCTTGCACCAGTTTCGCTGCTGTAGAATCTCCAGATTCACTTTGAGGTGCAGAGCCTCGCCCCCCCCCCCCAAAGACTTGATACCCTGTTGTCGTCCAGCTTTTTCACTGGCTGCCCTCGTGGATCAGGCCTGGGCGGTGGATCTGCAGGTGGCCAGGGTTTGCCAATGATAATTTCATTTTGGGGCTACTTTTGGCATGAGGAATGGGGGGCTTTGCATTCCTGGAGATATCCTAAAGGCTTGCTCTGGCTCTGGCCTCAGATATTATTCCTGGCAGTGCTCTGGGGGCCCTGGGGACCCAGAAGATTGATTAGTGCCAGCAACGCAAGCATGCTAACAGGTTTACTGTATGTCGGAATAGGAATATCTGCTTCCTCACATCAAGTTGCAAAGTCCTGCCCAGACTGCTGGCTATCGAGGTGAGTATTGGTGGTAAAGGTTGTGTCTGTGTGCGCTTGTGTGTTCGTGCACTGCTGGTAAAAGTGTATGTCTGTAGAATTTTTTAAAAAAATTATTTATTTGCTTTTTGGGTCACACCCGGCGATGCAAGGGGTTACTCCTGGTTCTCCTCTCAAGAATTACTCCTGCGGTGCTCAGGGGACCATATGGGATGCTGGGAATCGAACCCAGGTCTGCCACTTGCAAAGCAAACGCCCTACCCACTGTTCTACTTCTCCATCCCCCCCATAGTGCAGAATGTGGCTCTATCACCGGCGGGGGGAGGCAGCCCTTCTGCTGGCCAGATGCACAGGATTTCCTGGTCTCAGAGTCCCTCCCTGGCTGGGCCTGTGGGACCAAGGCAGGGCTGACTTTTCTCTCTTGTAGCCAAGTCCAGAACTTGTGTCGCGAAAGGCAGCACAGATGCCAACACATTTTGCTTCACCTGGGGAGAAAGAAACATCAGGCAGTGTTCCCCAGGCGGGTCTCTGAGCCAGTGCCCGAGGGCGTGGCTGGTCAGAACTTGGGGATTTTACTCCTGTCCAGTTATCACAATTCTGACTTCTCCTCCAGGTCTCTGAACCTCTGGAAAAACAGGCAGGAGAAGATGATGAGGTGCCATCGGACACACCAACGCCAGGTAGGAGTGACAAAATGAGGTGAAGCAGTGACAGGAGCGTCAGGCTTGCCGGGCTGTCTGTCTCTGACTTGCTCAGGAAGGATCCTGCCGCCTTGTCAGAGCACCTGGCTATCTGCAGTATGAGGGCACATTTGTGTCAGTTTTGTTGTATTTGGCTTTTGGACCACAACAGCTCAAAGATTACTGGTGCTCAAGGATGACTTCTGACATGTCTCAGGGACCATATGGGGTTCTGGGCATCAAAGGCTGGTGTCTGGGTATTTCGTTTTGTTTTCAGAGCCACACGCAGTTATTCTGGGGTTTATACTCTTGTCTCTGCACTCTGGCATTGTACCTGGATTCTGGTGATTATACTCTTGTCTCTGCACTCTGGCATTGTACCTGGGACTGCTTAGGGGACCCTATGGGATGGCGGGGATCACCAGCCCTACCAACTATCCCCATCCCACTGTCCTGTTACACAGTCATGCTGCTTTGTTTCTTTTCGTATTTAGTTTTGCGACAGGGGAGATGCTCAGGGCTTCCTCTTGGCTCTGTGCCTGATGTGCATCATGGGTCCCCGGGTGTGCTACACCTGTTTGTGCGCTTGCAGCTCAAGTGACTGTGGGATACAAGGGGTGTATGTTTAGTGTTTTGACCTGAAAGCAGGGTCACTCATTTGGTTCCCAGTGATTGTGTGCTCAGTTTTTACTCGCTGCAGTGCTCATAGGAGCAGTGGTGGAATTCCCTGACATCAGGAGCAAGTCTGCCACCTTCAGGAACCTTCTAGTAGAGCATCCTCACATTTTCATAGATGCAGCTGTCTTTGAAGTTGGGACCCGTTTGCCAGTAGTTCAGATGGAGGCTGGTTCCTCCCGAGGGGACAGACCGTGAGCCCCTCCAGGGCCCTGGGGTCCTGACCTCACAGTCCAGGGAACAGGGTGGGGTCAGACCCTGACTCCTGCCCCCTTTTTATGCCAGTTCAGGACACGGTGACCTTCCCCGACGTGGCCGTGCTCTTCACCCCAGAGGAGTGGGCGTGCTTGGATGCTTCTCAAAGAAAGCTATACAAGGATGTGATGCTGGAGAACTACCAGCACCTGTGGGCCATTGGTGAGAGCAGTGCGGGGCCGACCTTGTCTGGACATACCCATGTGGGCTCCCTGTGCTGGGCTGTGACTGTGTGTCCAACAGTAGCTGTGACTGTCCTGGGGAGGACAGCCATGCAGTAGCTGTTTCTCTAGCTCCTTCCCTGGTTTTCTTGTTGGTGCCCACCTGGCGATGCTCAGGGCTTACTCTAAGCTCTTCCATAGGAATCACTCTCTGTGGGTTTGCATGAATCTGCAGTTCTGGCTTTCAACCTAGGTTAGCCCCATGCATGGCAAGCTCCCCACGTGTTGTAACCGTCGCTCAGGTCTCTCTAAAAAGTTCCTGGTTCCTGCCAATGCTGAGTTCTCTGATCACTTCTTGTACTACATATAATTTCTAGTATTTGTTTTGGTTTTGTTTTTCTTTGGGGCACAACCTAATCCTCTTGTCTCTGTGCTGAGGGATCACTCCCAGGGGTTCTCAGGGGCCATGGGATTCTGAGGATTGAACACACTTGGCAGCTTAAAAGGTTGCTGTCTTAATCCCGGTACTATTGCATCAGGCCCACAATTTCAGTTTGTGGTAGGGTGTTTGCCTTGCACGCAGCAAACATGGCCGACCCGAGTTCGATTCCTCCGCCCTTCTCGGAGATTCCGGCAAGCTACCGAGAGTATCTCGCCCACATGGCAGAGCCTGGCAAGCTCCCCGTGACGTATTCGATATGCCAAACACAGTAACAACAAAGTCTCCAAAGGAGACATTACTGGGCCCACTCGAGCAAATCGATGATCAACGGGAGGGCCTTTACCTTTTCATTTTTATTTGTATTATTTTATTTTTATTTTTTACAATTTTTATTAGTGAAACACCATGAGGAACAGTTGTAGACTTAAAAAAATTTTGTGCTTAGCTTTCAGTTATACAGTGATTGAGTACCCATCCCTCCAACAATGCCCATTCTTCACCACCCCTAATCCCAGTGTCCCTCCCACCCCCCACCCCCTGCCCAACCTGCCTCTGTGGCAGGGCATTCCCTTTTATTTTGTTTTGATTTGGTTTGGGGTTATACTTACAAATACTTAGGGATTATTTCTGGCTGAATATTCAGTTATTCATCCTGGTTGTGGTCCGGGACATTGTGTGCTGCTGGGAATCAATCCTGAACGTGTGTGTATTGTCTGTTTCCTGCCTGCTGTAATATTGCTCCCAACATAGCTCATTTATTTCTTAGGGTCTCACCCCATCTGTTGTTGCTCTATTTCAGTGCTCGTGGTCACTTCCGGTGGTTCTTGGTTCATCAGGAGTCAGGATTTGCCTCTTGATTATGCAGTCAGGGTTCACATCTGATGGCTTGAGAGACCCTACTGAATGTCAGGATCGAACTTTAATTGACCTTGAGGAAGGCCCATTCCTGACCTGCTGTGCTGTCTGTCTGCTTCCTTTTATATGTTTATTTTTAAAACCAATTTGGGGCTTTCGTCATCTTTGGCCATGTTTGGATTTGGTAATCTTTGGGGCTTACTACACTGAGGCATCAGTTCACGCAGGCTCAGTACATTGCATGTGATGCCAAGCCAAGAGTGACAGTTTCTTGTCTTGCAAGTTCTGGACATGTGTTTTATTCTCTCCATCCCAGGTGATCCTCAAGCAACATAAAAGTTGATTTCTGAGTACACAATGAGCGAGAGGCCTTGAACATCCCCAGCTGAGGATCCCAAACTAGAGAAAAACTAGAGAAAAAAATACTATGTATTGTGCTGTGATCAAATCCCTGTTGGCCCTTTAAGACCCGGGCTATACTATTTGTCGTGTTTTCTGGGGCCTCATATTAAACTCTTAAATTAAGTCCTGAATCTTAGCTCTTGGATAACTCCAAATCTGGATCATTTTAGAAGTGCAGATTCTGTTCATGCCTTTCCAGTAATTGACTCAATTTTTATAGGGACACATGGGGTTTTCTTGTCATGTTTTCCTTGTCACTAATCCATGCTCCATCTCTGTGAGGTTCAGGGTATTCTGGGGTGAAGCCTGCAGTGATCATCTGGCTGGAAGGAGGAACCCTGAAGCTGGGGAGGAGAGGCATGTGTGCAGGTGAGTGTCTGAGAACCCTCCCTGGCTCAGGCCCTGGGCAGTGTGTGGGTGCCCTGAGCACATGTGAAATGCGCTGTTGACCCTGATATCCTTGGGTTCCTGGATCCAGGCATCTGTGCTGCATTCACGCTGCCCTTCGCTCCCACGAATTGTCACAGAATAATCTTTTGCTATACTTTCTTGGCTTTGACAGTATTTTTCCTCTTCTGGCAGTCCATGAAATTCTCACTTCTTGGTCCCCCTGTCTTTCCCTTACCAGCCTGTCTGTACAGCCTATAATGTCGCTGTATCTTGAAATTTTTTTTTTGCCTTTTTGTTTAGTTAATAAGTGAAGCCATAATGAAGCTGTTTTGGCTCTGAGTGATAGTAATGCAGGAAATACGCTTGTCCTGCACACTGTCCACCTGGTTCAATAACCAGCATCCCATATAGTTCCCTGAGCATCACTGCGTATGTTCAACAAACAAAAAAGAAAAAAATATATCTTTTGGGATTGCCAAACTTTTCACAGCAATCCTCCCCGGGACCTTCCCTGTTCTGTGGGATACTTTGGACTGTGAGTACCATAGAGATATCCTGAAGCTGTACTGCCTGGTTAAGGATGTTTCATTCGAAGAGTTCTTACATTGTATATTGTGTTTGGTTTCAGAACTCAAAGCACGGCTTCAGGATTTGGGAACTCAGTTAGTGAGTATGAGTGAGTTGCTAAGATTTGCAAGTTTGGAAATAATATTATAATCACAATCACAGTCACAACCATCCTGTTATTCGTCGATTGCATCGAGCAGGCCCCAGTAACGTCTCCTTCGTCCTAGCCCTGAGATTTTTTTAAAAAGTGCCATATTAAAGGATCTTTCAGAGTTAGGAGAATGAGACCCTTCATTGTTACTGGTATTTGGCATATTGTGTACACGCACGGGGAGTTTGCCAGACTCTGCCGTGTGAGCTGGTTACATTCGGTAGCCTGACAGTTTGTCCAAAGTAGGAATGAGATAATATGATGTCATTATTATGATACTAATTATTAGTATTATACTACTAACGGAAAATGTCAGTGGACCAGCATGTTACTTTTAAAGTGCAGGGCCAGGAATGGCCGGAAGGAAATTCATAGTATGATGCTTGAGGTCCAGGACCCTTATGTTCACTGGGTGCTGACATCTCTGCTCAAAACCTAAAAAAATTGTAATATGTTTCATGTAAATGCCGTGCTTTTTCATTTGATTTAACAAATTAATGGCCCCACATTCATCAATTTTCCATGTGTGTCTTACAGAAACATTAGGTTAGTCCATGGTAATGCCATCCACCGGTAGGGAATTGCATTGGTGTGGTACAAATGTTAGAAACCAATCTGCAGGTATCAATTTCATGTAACATGGAGACTCTTAAGGAATAGAACGATAATTGGAATCTTCTGCTGTTCTACAGGGAAGCAGCCAGCCCGAGTGGAATGTCTTTGACCCTTCACACTGTGAAAAAGTCTCGAGTGTGCATTTGTGCCCTCAGCCACACGGGGATGCCAAGGCAGGCAGGATAGCCTCTGAGGGTGATCAGAATGGAGAGAGCAACCTCACTCTGAAGAATCCCTCCCGTGGGAAAAGGTTCACACAGTCTTTTATTCTCAGACCATGGACACAAACCGCAACATTGGGGCAGACCCTAGAATATGGGAGAGAAGCACTGTTTATAGTGAGTCCTTCACACCGAAAGGCCCACAAGCAGTGTCACCATGGATTGACGCTGTCCAAGAGTAAGGAATATGGGGGAGCTTCCCCATGTTCCCAGGACCATGATGTTCCCTTACAAACCCACAGTGGAGAGAATCCCCAGGAGTGTCAGCAGCAAGATCGTGGTTTGAATCCGGCATTACCGCAATGTGATGACATGAACATCCACAAAGGAGGGAAACCGCATACATGTAAGGACTGTGCGAAGACCTTCACTCGACCCTCAGACCTCTTAAAACATTGTAGAATCCATACTGGAAAGAAAGCATATGTGTGTGAGCAATGTGGGAAGGTCTTTGGTTATTCCTCACACCTTTCTAAACACAGGAAAATTCATACTGGAGAGAAACCTCATAAATATAAGGCACGTGGAAAGGCCTTCACTCGATCCTCAACCCTCACCGGGCATATGAAAACTCATACTGAAGAGAGGCCTTATATATGTAAGGAGTGTGGGAAGGCGTTTACTTATTCCTCAAACCTTAGTCGGCATATAAGAATTCACAAAGGAGAGCAGCCTTATGGATATAAGCTATGTGGAAAGGCCTTCTAGTGTCCTCAACCCTTTCTCGGCATATGAGAATTCACAATGGAGAGAAGCCTTATGGATGCAAGGTATGTGGAAAGGCCTTTGTTAATTCCTCAAGACTTACCTACCATATGAGAATTCACACTGGAGAGAGACCATTTGTTTGTAATGAATGTGGGAAGGCCTTTGTTGTATCCTCAGGCCTTACTCGACATATGAGAATTCACAATGGAGAGAAGCCTTATGGATGTAAGGTATGTGGAAAGACCTTTGTGGAATCCGCAAATCTCATTCAACATATGCGAAAGCACACTGGAGAGAAGCCTTACGGGTGTAAGGTATGTGGAAAGGCCTTTGTTGAATCCTCAAGCTTTACTCGTCATATGGGAAATCACACTAGAGAGAGACCATATGTTTGTAAGGAATGTGGGAAGGCCTTTGTTGTATCCTCAGGCCTTACTCGACATATGAGAATTCACAATGGAGAGAAGCCTTATGGATGCAAGATATGTGGAAAGGCCTTTGTTAATTCCTCAAGACTTACCTACCATATGAGAATTCACACTGGAGAGAGACCATATGTTTGTAAGGAATGTGGGAAGGCCTTTGTTGTATCCTCAGGCCTTACTCGATATATGAGAATTCACAATGGAGAGAAGCCTTATGGATGTAAGGTATGTGGAAAGACCTTTGTGGAATCCGCAAACCTCATTCGGCATATGCGAAAGCACACTGGAGAGAAGTCTTATGGGTGTAAGGTATGTGGAAAGGCCTTTGTTGAATCCTCAAGCTTTACTCGTCATATGGGAAATCACACTGGAGAGAGACCATATGTTTGTAAGGAATGTGGGAAGGCCTTTGTTGTATCCTCAGGCCTTACTCGACATATGAAAATTCACAATGGAGAGAAGCCTTATGGATGTAAGGTATGTGGAAAGGCCTTTGTGGAATCCGCACGCCTTATTCGGCATATGCGAAAGCACACTGGAGAGAGACCTTATGTTTGTAAGGAGTGTGGGAAGGCCTTTGTTTCTGCCTCAAATCGTAATTGTCATGTGAGAATTCACACCGGAGAGAGACCATTTGTTTGTAAGGAATGTGGGAGGGCCTTCCGTCTGGCCTCCGACCTATATGTACATAGGGCAGTTCACACTGGGGTGAGATCTTATATATGTCAAGAATGTGGGAAGGCCTTTGTGTTTCATTCTGGTCTTAGGAAACATCGTAAAATTCATATTAAATAACTCAATGCCATAATAACAATTGTTAATGTCAAAACAGGCCCCTTTGGGAAAGTGTCTTTTCTTTGTACCGTGGGATGCTGTGCTACAAAAGTGCAGCCAGGACGGAAATAATCCCTTAGTGTGTAACAAACTTTCTGTGATGTCAGTCTATAAGGGAAAGTCTATGCCAAGGACCTCGAATTTGAACTTGATGTTAACATGTACTTTTCACATTTCTTGTGAAAGCTAAGAGGAATGTGAATAAAAATGCAAAATAAATCCCCTTTGCTTAGGGCTGTCAAGGTCAAGAGTGGCCGAGATTAGTACCAGGAATTTTGCTGCATGGCTTGGAGGCCAGCCACACATGCTAGGGGAAAAGGCAGCCCAGGCAGAGAAGGGAGCGCCAAATAATGGGTGTTGGGAGGATCGTCCCAGGATGGGAGAAGCATGCTGAAAGTAGACTATAGACCAAACATGATTGCCACTCAATGCCTCTTTTGCAAACCACAATACCCAAAAGGAGAGAGAGAACAAAAGAGAATGCCCATACACAGAGGCAGGGTGGGATATGAGGAGATGGGGGTGGGAGGGATACAGGGATCCGTGGTGGTGGGAAATGGGCACTGGTTGAGGGATGGTATTTCGTCATTGTATACTTGAAACCCAAGCACAAAAATTTGTAAGTCTACTACTGTACCTCATGCTGTCTCACTAATTAAAATTTTAAAAAAATGAATAGAAAGGCAAAAATCAGTTCGCTCAGGGCTGTCAAGGCTCACCACTGTCTTATGATTTGTTGTGACTCTGGCTTGACATTTTTTTTTGCTTTTTGGTTCACACCCAGCGATGCTCTGGGGTTACTCCTGCCTCCAAATCAGTAGTTACTCCTGGCGGTTCCTGATGACCATATTGGATAGCAGGGATTGAAACTGAGTTGCCCCGTGCAAGGAAAAAGCTCTCCCCTCTGGACTATTGCTCCAGACCCTGTGACTTGCCTTTGAGGCCCTGGGTTTGGGGGATTATGGCAGAAAACCGGCCACACCTTCATTCTTCAGGGCCTCTTGATTCATGTTCTTTGAAGCCACACCCAGCTGAGTCCTACTCATCGCTCTCAGCTCAGTCATCCATACCTGGGGGACTCGGGATCATTATTGGGTACTGTGGTTTGAATCCAGGTGGGCTGTGTCACCACCTTCTTCCCCCATGTCATTTCTGCCTCCCAGGTGTTCAGGTACTGGTTAGCGTTGTATCAGTATTAAGGATAAATGTTTCAGAAAGTGTTATCTTAGTTAAATGGCCCTGGCAATGTTCTTTAGTGGAGTGCCATGAAGGCGGTTTTTTTTTTTTAATTTTAAGCTTTGTTTTTCCAGTCTTGGGGGGTCATACTCAGGGATTACTCCTGGTGGTGCTCTGGGAACCCTGTTAAAGCTGGTGCAAGCCAAAGTCATATCTGTTGTACCTATTCTTTGGCCCCTATTGGAAACAGTTTAAATCATTACTGTGTTTAGAAAGATATACGAAATGATGGAAGGGGCCTCTTGAATCAAATGTCTGACAAGTGCTGGGAATATGGGTCAACTCCCCACAAACCAACAGGCCATTCTGTTTACTTGTGATTTTTCACAAGGTTGGTCGTGTTCCCCAAGAGTTCAATAATAATACAGAAAAAAAGTAAGTGTTATATTTAGAATTAGCAATTAGTCACTGCTATCACCGCATCTTGATTACTTCCCCAAGATACTCAGTATCCGGTGAATTGTAGCAACCTTCCTGTTTTACCTTGAATCAACCCAGCTGCGTTTTCCCTGATGGACTGTGTGTCAGAGCATCGGGTCATTGTTTGAACAGTACAGGATCAGGGGTCTTCGTATCCCCAGCCTCCCACTGTGTTGCCTACCACTCTCCACAGCTGACTCTCCACACCTTTGTTCCGTCCATCCCCCTTGAAGCACACATTCACCTGGGCGGGCAAAAAGGGTCTCTGCATCTGGACCAGGGCCCTTTAAGGCTCAAGTTCCGGCAGCAGTGGAAGTGGCGTCCCAGGCCAGGGACCGTTGGATATTTTTTCTCTTCCCATTGTGGTTGCCTGACTCAGGCCGCCATTGGTCTCATGGTAGAGGAGGAAATGGCGGCCCTTCTCGGAAAGTGGACTGTGAAGACCTATTTTTGTCAGGACGCGAGTGGCGGTTCGTGAGCGCCCAGTCCCTCCCATTCTCTGCCCTGAAAGAGCCGGGGCGCTCCAGCTTGAGGGGCAGGCCCTTTTGTGCTTGTTCACTGCTCGCATGTTCTCAGTCATAGACTGTTGACTGGACAGTGTTCTCTGATGTTCCTACGAGCCTTTGCTCCTGTTCCACCATTTCTCCAGCACTCTGGGCTACTGCTAGGCCAATACCTCTCTGCTCTTGTTCTGGCTTGGAGTCACTGCTTTCATCCTACCTTGATTGATTATTTCCTGGAGAAACTCATTGTCCCATGCACCACCTGCTCTCTATTGCCTGTTTTACTTTGCGATTTTCATGATGCACTGTGTGTGAAAGCATTGGCTCATTGTTTCCCCAGTACGAGACCAGGGGATTCTTACCCATCACTAGCCCTCCACTGTGATGCTGTAGGCCAGTACAGGAGCTGCCTCTCCACCCCTTTGTGTGTGTGAATCGGTCCCCCTTTCACGACAGATTCTCCTGGTTTGGCATAATGGTTCTCTCCACATCTGGAGTCTGGCTCTTTAAGGCTGCTTGCGGAAACAGAGTGACATCACAGGAAGCCCTCCCTGGTGCTTCTATTCCTGGAAACTGGGTCAGTGTCATTGTTCATGTGGGTAAAGGACAGAGTCGGGCCCCTGTGAGGAAGTGGGACTCTGGAGGCTGACTCTTTGGCAGAACAGGGGTGATCTCCTGTGAGCGGCTGGCGGTTCCCCGTCTCCACACTGAGCTGTGGCTCCTTGTCAGCTGGGGGCACTTTTGCACTTGTTTTTCACTTATCCCTGATATCAGGTGATTCCTGAGGCGAGGCGGATCTCTGACAGGGTGCAGGGGAGGAGGATGTGAGTGAATGATCCTGGGTCAGGATCGCCTACAGCTCTGTGATGGAGCATCGGAGTGTGGGTACTGGGCTGAGCACAGGGGCTGTGGGTATTACGGGTGAGGGACCTGCGAAGGGCAAGGGCTTAGCCATCCTGACATTCAGCTGACCTACATTGGGACCTTGACCCCAGTCTCACTGCTGTAAAATCTCCAGATTCACTTTGGGCAGAGTTGCAGCTCCTGCAATTGTAAGAGATCCTATTACCCTCCGGCTTTTTCAATGGCTTCCGTGGTATGATGGGGCCACCTGGAGCAGTGGATCTGAAGGTGACTGGGGTTTTAGTTTCCTTTGGGGGTTATTTTTGGTGTGGGGAATTGGGGGATCTACATGTGTGAAGATACCCTGAGGGCTTACTCTGACTCCTGGCTCAAGTATTTTGCCTGGAGTACTCTGGGGGCCATAGGGATGCATAGGGATGCAGGGGATTGACTGGTGTCAACAAGCAAACATCCTATTAGTTTTAGAGTCTGGCGGAACAGGAATTTCTGCTTCTTCACATCACGTTGCAAAGCCCTGTGTATACCTATATCTATTTAGGTGAGTACCTGGGGTAAAGGGTGTGTGTGTGTGTGTGTGTGTGTGTGTGTGTGTGTGTGTGTGTATGTGTAGAAAGTGGTTTTTTTAAGAGGACAAGGGCTGTCTCCGTGATAGAGCCACTATTCTGGGCTATGGTTGTGCGGGGCAGCCCTGCTGCCAGCCTGCAGGGGGCGCTGATGCACATGATCTGCCATCCAAGTCAGTGCCTGGCTGTGCCTGTGAGAACCTTCTTTGGGACCCAGGGAGAAGTCCTCAGGCCAAGGCAGGGCTGAGTTTTCTCCCTTGTAACCAAACACAGAGCTTGTGTTGTGAAAGGCAGCACAGATGCCAACCCATTTTGCCTCCCCTGATAGACTCAAGCATTAGGCAGTGTCCTCTAGGTGTGTCTGTGAGCCAGTGCCCTGGTCAGGCCTGGGGGTTGTGCTCCTCTCCAGTGCTCACTGCTCTGACTCTTCTTCCAGGTCTCTGATCCTCAAAAAAATCAGTCAGGACTACATGGTGACATGCCATCGGATATCCCATCTCTAGGTAGGAAGAGAGTGACAAGATAAGGTGATGCAGAGACAGGAGCGCTCAGTCGTCTTGGGCCAAATGTCTCTGAGTTGTTTAAGGAAGGATCCTGTATTGTGCCTCCTTGGTGGAGGGCCCGATACTTTCCTTATGAGGCTATGTTTATTTCAGTTGTATTGTATTTGGCTTTTGAACCACACCCAATGTAAAGAGTTCTCATACCTTAGTGCTTAAGGATGACCCCTGACATGTCTCAGGGACCATATGGGATGCTGGGGGATGAAGACTTGCGTCTGGGTATTTTGTTTTGTTTGGAGGGCTACACCCAGTGATTCTAGGGATTATTCTTGGTTCTGAACTGTGGCGTTGCACCTGGCAGTGCTTGGGGGACCATATGGGAAGATTGGGTTCACAGCCCGGCCTTCTGTTCTATTACTTCATCCTGCTAATTTATTTTCTTTCCTGTTTATTTTTCTGCCACAGTGGAGGTGCACAGGCCTTGTTTTCTCTGTGCTCTGGATTCCCACCTGATGCACATCACAGGTCCCCCAAGTGTGCTGGCCCGTTTTCACCCTGTCAATTGCAGTGACTAGGATCCCAGGACATGTGTTTCCCCTATTTTGTCCTTTCTGATCTGACGAGCGTTGCCTGCTTGGTCACACAGTCCCACATTCAGTCGCTTCTCTGTTTGCAGTTCTGGGCACACGCCGTCTTTTGAGTCCCACCCAGAAATACTCAGGGATTATTCCTGGTGGTGCTCTGGGAGCCTGTTAAAGGTAAAGCAAGAGGAATGTCCTCCCTACTCTCCTACCTCTTTGGCCCCTACGGGAAACTGTTTAAATGAACTTTACTGTGTGTAGAAAGACATTTGAAAGGATAGAAGGGGCCCCTTGATTCAAATGTCTGACAAATGTTGGGAATATGGTTCAGTTCCCCACATCCCAGCACTCCCCAGGCTCCTCACATCCCAGCCCGCCCTTCCATTTACCTGTGATTACTCACAAGGTTCGTCAAGTTCTTGGATTCCACCCGTGAGTTCAATAATATCAGAGAAAAAGAATAAGCATTGTATTTGGAATTAGCAAATTTCCATCAATCTAGTAGTCACCAGAATGTTAAAAAGGATTCAGATCTGTTTAAAGGCCAAAAAAGGCTCCAAAGTAGGGTCAGAAAATATACTCTAGGTTTTTATGTGTACAGGCTGGAGCGATAGCACAGTGGTAGGGCGTTTGCATTGCACGCAGCCAACATGGCCGACCCGAGTTCGATTCCTCCGCCCCTCTCGGAGAGCCCAGCAAGCTACTGAGAGTATCTCGCCCGCACGGCAGAGCCTGGCAAGCTCCCCTGACGTATTCGATATGCCAGACACAGTAACAACAAAAGTCTACAATGGAGACGTTACTGGGCCCGCTCGAGCAAATCGATGATCAACGGGAGGGCCTTTACTTACTTACTTACTTTTATGTGTCCATACATGTATATAGATATAAATTTGATATATATATATATAATTTATATGATTTTATTATGTATAATACATATACTTCATATATTATATATGCATATTTTAAAACAACTGTCCTCCCATTGTTCATCCGTTCTGCTAGAGCGGGCCCAGTAACATCTCCATTTTGAGACTTCTTGTTACTGTGTTTGGCATACCGAATATGCCATGGGTAGCTTGCCAGGCTTTGCTGTGCAGACGAGATACTCTCGGTAGCTTGCCAGGCTATCCAAGAGGGGCGGAGGAATCGAACCTGGCTTGGCCGGACTGGCTGCGTGCAAGGCAAATGCCCTACTGCTGTGCTATCACTCCATATATATGTATGTATGTTTGTTGGTGGTACACACCTGGCAGTGTGCAGGGTTTACTCCTGGATTTTACTTTGATGGTGCTCAGGGGACCATTTGAAATTCTGAAAATTGAACTCAGATTGACCATATACAAGGCAACCGTCCACCCCACTGTACTACCCCTCTTGTTCATATTCTGGATTTGAAATTGGGTTTCTCAAACTGCATCCGGTGTTTTTTCTTGTAGGCAAGAGTCCACTGGTCAGGCGTTTTCAACAGATAGCGTGTTGGCTGGACAGTGCTCTTTGATGGTCTTACGAGGCTTTTCCCCTTTCCAGTGTCTGTTCAGCTGTCTGTGCTGGTGCTAGGCCAGTTCTTCTCTGCATCACCAGGGTTGGCTTCAGAGTCACTGCTTCACCCATTCTTGATTACTTCCTCACGAAACTCAATGTCAGGTGCCATGTACCAGCATGCCTGTTTGACCTTGAATCAACCCACATGTGTTTTTCCTGATGAACTGTGTGTGAGAGCATTGTTTCAATGGTTGACTAACCAGTACAGGATCAGGGCTCTTGTCTTTACCCCCAGCCCCCCACTGTGTGACGCACCACTCCTACAGCTGCCTCTCCACTACTTTATGCAGTCCAGCCACCTAAAAGCACCAATTCACCTGGATGGGCACAGAGGGTCTCTCTGCATCTGGACCATAGCCCTTTAAGGATCCTGGTGGGTGTGGAAGTGATGTCACAGAACTGGTAGTTTCAGCATCCTTTCTATTCTAGTTGTGGTTGCCTGGTTCAGGCTACCATTGGTCTCGTGGGTAGAGGAGGAATTGATGGCTCTTTTGACAGGGGGACTGTGGAGGCCGATTTTGTGGCAGGACACAGGCGGCCTCCCAGTCTCCTGCACTGTGAGTGGCAGAGCTGGGGTACCTGGAGGCACGATTTCGCGCTTCTTTTTCACTCGTTCCTGATATCCAGGCGGTTCCTGATGTATGGCAAAGGCTTTAGGGGGACCCATGGTCTTTGGGCAGTGGAGTGGGGGCTGTGCTGGGGTGCAGAGTTCGGACGTGTGAGCAAGTGATCATGGGAGGTTCCCCATAGCTAGGATTGCCTCCAGGTCCGGGAAGGGTCAGAAGTTGTTAGGTGCAGGGCTGAGAGACCTGCACAGGGCGGGGCTTAGCCCTCTCAAACCTGACAGCAGTGGCCTGTGCTTGGCTGTTTCCAGAGCCTTTGGCCCTGGCATCACTAGTATAGAACCTTAAGATTTACCTTAATGGGTAGGGCCCCAAACCCCCTTCAGCAGGAGACCCAGTTCTTCTCTGTTCTTTGATTGACTGTTGTAATGGGAAAAGGCCACCCAGTGGCTCATTCCCTCTGGGTGGGTGAAATTTGCAAGTGAAACTTTTTTTTTTCTTTTTGGGTCACACGTGGCAATGCTCAGGGGTTACTCCTGGCTCTGCACTCAGGATTTACTCCTGGCGGTGCTCAGGGGACCATATGGGATGCTGGGAATCAAACCCGGGTTGGCCGCTCCTAAGGCAAATGCCTACCCGCTGTGTTATCTCTCCAGTCCCATGTGTCTTTTTTTTAAAGAGAAACTGTTGATTTATGGGGTGTGTGGTGTTGTTGTGGTGTTGCTCGGGGTCACTCCTGATGCTGTGGAAATAATTAACTTAGAAAGTGCTAGAGCAATAGTACAGCCAGTAGGGTGCTTGTCTTGTAAGCGGCCAACTCAGGTTCGATCTATGTCTGTTATTTCACATAGTCCCTGAGCCCCAGTAGGACTGAGCCCTGATCCCAAAGCTGCAATAACCCCTGAGCACTGCCAGTTGTGGTCCAAAATTGAAACACATGGACACACACAGACATACACACACATACGATGTGAGAACAATGAAAGAGATTACTAGTATTTAAGAGAAAATATGGATTTCTGCAGCATAGAAAAAAACAGAAAAGGGGGCTTAAGGACCCGCTTTCAATGTTTCACTCTAGAATTTGTCTTTACACATGATTGTTGGATATCAACCCTGAGTGTTTTAGCCTTGATCAGTGAATTGCCAACTTTTCTTCCCCTCAGAGAAGGTTACAGTACTCTTATGAGCACTCCCAACCCCCCGAGTTTAACTTATACAGTCAAACATTCTGGTGACTCTGGTCTTTGTATCTGTAGTCATTTATTTGCATTTCTCTTTCCCCTCTCACCTATATAATCTATAATCTATGACTATAGAGCAATGTTCTTTGCTTCACAAAGGAAAAAAGTTAATATGAAGTGCTTAATATTTAAGGGTTAATTGACTTTAAAATATATTTACTCCCGGGCATCCATCATAATTACTTGACTCAGGCTTCAGTTGTTGTATTTTCTAACCGCAGAAAACTGGATCCCACCGAGAATCTCTGGTTTGACCTGCGGCAAGCATCAAAGCTAATTTGGCTTCAATATGGGACAGTCTAGAAATCATAAAGCATGGTCTTGTTTCCAAGCCTTCATTACCTAAAATATCGGACCCCATGGGGTAACTGGGCCTAGGACTCCGTGTGGAATTTATGGAAAAAGCACAGTCATCTTTTAACATTAGTTCATGAACCTAGAGTAGTTAGTTTTGAAATGTTTTTTTTTACTGTGTATATTCAGATAACTGTGCATATTAATAAGAATGACCTTAATTGTTTAATATGTACAAACAAAGAAAGAGCGAAGCAATACAGATGTTATAAGCCCTGAGTGAATTTCTCAGACAGAACGTCTTCTTGAGTTAATTTCCCCCCAAAGAATTCCCTCTGTTGAAAAGCTTGACCTGTGTAAATGGTAAATCACAATACATGCAGTCCTGTACCTTGATCACCCTCAGATGTTCTATAAATATGCTATTCAGTTCTGAATTAAAGGTCCACTGTGCACTGGCCATCAATTGTTGTGGTTCCTGTGTCTTTGTTTCTCTGGAGAAATGGAACACCAAACGCCTCGTACCATGGGACCTACCAACTCACTATTCTTAACATCAGGCAACCTTGGACATTGCCTCAGAATTCACACTTGAGTATTTGTTATTGTTTCGTTTTATTAGAGTTACCTTTTGAAGCTGCAGTATTTTTGGTAAACACCCTGCTTTGTCTGTGCCTTATTCCTGCCTCCGAGCTCAGGGATCACTTCTGGCGGGAGTCTGGGCCCTATATATGTGCTAGTGTATTGAACCCGGGTCAGTCAAGTGCAAGGTGAGTGTTTTACCTGCTGTATTACCACACCAATCCACAAGATTTAATATTCATGGTTTAAAAGTAGACTCACTCCAGAAATTCCAGTTGTCAGAAACACGTAAAATCATGGTTCATAGTAGACACCCTGGATATCTAGATAATTTTGTGATACAAGACACTGTTTACATGGTTTTCAGAGTTATTCCTGCAAAATAGGAGCAAGTTATGGATGAGGCTCAGGTGCAGATTCGGGATTACAGTAAATCATGACCAGAATGGCCTAGGTCCAGCAGATCAGGCATGAGACTGCCTGGTGCTCACCCGAGCCCAGAAGTGACCTTGTTCCCTTGGAAGAGAGCTCACAGTCCCATGTTCCTGACCATTCTGCAAGAGGGCAGCTGAAGGTTTGTCCACTCTGAGTCCCTGTGGCTGCCCCCACAGCAGAGGCACTAATGGACCTATTGTCACTGTCACCTGCAGGAGCCATCTCTGCATGGGAGCTCCTGGCCTAAGACTTAGTCCCTGGCCTTAGGTACATTCCTGTAGGGCCCTGAGTCTATTCCCAGGGCTCGGGCAGGGCTATAGTTTCCTCCCCTGTAGGCTGAGACTAGCCCTTCTGCCACAACAGGCAGCCTGGTCACAACCCACTTCTCTGTCCCCTGGAGAGGCAGGAGTATCTGGCAGTGTATCCCTGTGGATGAGTCTGTGAGCCATTGACCAAGTGTCTGGCAAGTCACTACATTTCTTGCTCCAATGCAGGGGCTTCTGGTCAGGTGGGGGGCGGGGCTGGCTGTGCTCCTCTGGTGCTCACGGCTCAGGTCTTTCCATGGAGCCTCCTGCTGATCTACAGGAAAAAACAAAGGCAGGAGTTGGTGAAGCGCCCTCTGCCACACCATCCTCAGGCATGAGAGTGACAAGATGACCCAGTGCAGTGACAGGGGTGCACAGACTTATTGCGTCTTGGGTTGTTTCAGGAAGGAGACGTGGGATGCGGCTCAGAGCCTGAGTGCCCGGCTCTCTGCTGTTTGAGGCCATGGGGCCTCAAGCTCCTGGATCCAGGCATCTGTGCCAAGTTTGTGCTTCCCTTCATCCCCCTGGACTGTCCATCATGGAATGATCTGCGCTTTAATTTCCTGGCTTTGTCATTAATCTTCCTTATCTGTCAGTTGTGTAGAATTGTCCATGGGAATCTCAGCCTATAGTCTTACTGTATGTGCCTCAGCAGGGTGGCTGTCCAGCCTGCAACTTCGGGTGCCCTTTTTTGGAACAGACGGACCCCTCTGCCCTCTCTAACACCATGGTTATCTTTGCCCTCGGATCATTAGATGTTTTTGAGTATCTAAGAAGTTTATCGTCGTTTAGGTTTTGGGACCAGGCATAGTCACACGTGACTCCTCGTGGGTCTCAGGTGTAACTCCTGGACGTGCGCTCAGCAATTGTATCCGAGGTGTTCAGGGATTTGAGACCTGAATCTGTCTGCCTCAAGCTAAGCACATGGTCTCTCTGCTGTTCTCTTGTGTTCTTCTTTGTCATATTTTGCCTTTGTTTTAAAATAATGAATAAGTCCATATCAAAATTAGTTTGGATCAGGACATGGATAGCAGGGAGCACACTTGCATTTTAGGCCGCTGACTGATTTTTTGATCCCCTGGATTTCATGTGGTCCCAGTATATGGTCTGTTCAAAATACAAAACCCAAAAGCTAGTTTTGGTAATGCCTAGCTCCTCTCAGTGGTCAACCAAAAGATCTACCATTTTCTGTGGGCCTGTTTGGACTGTGAGAACTATCAAGATGTCCGCTATCTGCTGGGCCTCATTCTACTATCCACTGAGTAACTCTTACATTCTGTTTTGTTTGATTTCAGAACTCGAAACCCAAATTTGAAATTCAGTATTACCACATTTAATGCAGTACAACAGGGTTATCGATAACAATTGAGCTGGAAAGATTTTCATGTTCAAAATAAATATTACTATGCCGGTGGGATTTTCATTGGACCAAGCATTTGGCTTGAATGGGGTACCTGGCATCCTTTGCTGTCAGCAGATCTCCAGACTCTGGACACCACAGGGAGGAAATCCACAGACTTATGTCAAGAGTCATAGGCTCTTAGCCTCATTGGATGTGAAAATCAGTAGTTTCAAGGTTTAAAGACATTCTGTTTTTTTAAATAAGCAAAGTAAATAAAGGCCCTCCCGTTGATCATCGATTTGCTTGAGCGGGCCCAGTAATGTCTCCATTGGAGACTTTGTTGTTACTGTGTCTGGCATCTCGAATACGTCATGGGGAGCTTGCCAGGCTCTGCCATGCGGGCGAGATACTCTCGGTAGCTTGCCGGGCAGTCCGAGAGGGGTGGAGGAATCGAACTCCGGTCGGCCATTTTGGCTGCGTGCAAGGCAAACGCCCTACCGCTGTGCTAAATACCAAAATGATACTGAGTTTCTTTTATAGAATGTAAGCACAGGTGGACATTGTTGAAAAGAACTGGTTTGTTTGCCCTAGTAGTAGTGTAGTGCGAAGCGCACTGCTTGGTCCAGGGACGGAAACCAGGTTCTATACCCAGCACCTGATATGGTCCCCACAGCCCCACTAGGAGTAGTCTATGAGCACTGTTTCATGTGACACTTCCCCAACAAATAAATATAAACAAATAACCTCATTGATCCTGACATTAATTCATTAGGTTTGATGTTTTTAATGGCCCCTGGGTTGTCAGCTTTGTGGGGATTCAGCCTTGCCTTCGTACATGCATCCCGAGCTCCTTACTGAACTACAACCGAACCCAGAGTCGCGTATATTTTTATTTGCATGAAACTGGAGCTTCCTTTTTTCTGTATAGAAATTATTTCCACTTAATGTGTTCTTCATTGAGTTGAGAAAAAAATGGACACACATTAATGACCAACACTTCTCTCAATTTTGCATGTCCTTCTTGCAGAAACATTTTGTCATTCCAGGAAAAGTCATACATGTGTCGGTAATTGTATTTGCCTGGTGGAAATGTTAGACACGAACCTGCAGGGTTTGACATTTTTTGACATGTAGACTCAAGAAATCAAGAAATAATTGGAATCCTCCTCTGCTGTTCTCCGGGGAAGCAGCCAGCCTCGATGGTATGCCTCTGATCCTGTGCACTATGACAGTCTCTAAACACTGGAATCAGGGATGATTTAAGCCTACCCTTAAAGGTAAGTTTCTGCATCCATTGTTACATGGATGAGTGACATCATTTTGTTTGTGTTTCTTTTTCTGCCTAACTTCATGCAACACAGTATCTTTTCGTTCCAACACTGTTGCTGCATAAAATCAGTAATTCTAAAACCTAAAAAAATTCTTTGTATTTATTTTTTTGCTTTTTGGGTAATACCCAGCGATGCTCAGTGGTTACTCTGGGCCCTCCACTCACTAATTACTCCTAGCGATGCTTAAGGGACCATATGGGATATCTTGGATTGAACCCGGGTTGGCCGCGTGCAAGACAAACACCCTAATCCTGTACCATGCTTCTGACCCCCATAATGACTTTTTAATATAGGTGTAATACTGTGATTTTACATTTGATAGACAGCAAAGACAAGTGGCGGTTGTTGAAAAGAACATGATGGTGCAGCACTATTGATTTTGCATTAGGAAGTGCACTTGCTTTGCACCAGGAAGGAAACCTGGACTCCATATCAGCACCCCACATATCCCTCAGAGCCCCAGCAGCAGGAATCCCTGAGCAATGCTTGGTGTGACCCTCTCCCCACCTAAGTAAACAGAACAATAAACAAAAAACTCATTGATCCTGGAGAGGAATCTGTTTCAGGTGAGATGTTTTCACAGTGTCCGTCTCAGGTGTGTGGGGATGCATCTTCGCCTTTTCACATGTATCCTGGGCTCCACACTGAGCTGGAACCAAACCCAGTCCCTTTTATTTTCAGTCTAAACTGGTACTTCATTTTTCTGCAGAGGGAGTTATTTCCACTTACTGTGTATGTTCATTGAGTTGAAAGAAAATTTATATAGCTATGTGACCCCACATTGGTCAAGTTTGCTTGTCCGTCTTATTGAAACATTAGCCGTTGCTTGGAAAATCAGGACACATGTCAGAATTTTAATCAAGGGGGTTAAATGTTAGAAACCAACCTGCAGACAATGTGACTCAGGAAAACACACTAATTGGAAGCCTTCTCTGCTGTTCTTCAGGGAAGCAGCCATCCTGGATGGGTTGCCTGATCATGCACACTGTGACAGAATCTCAAGCGACCAGTTGTATCCTCAGCCTCATGAGGATGCCAAGACAGGTGGGATGTCTTCTCTGGGTTACCAGAAGGAAGTGAGCGCCATTGCTGCAAAGAAGCTCTACACTGGGAAAAGCTACTCAGAGTCTGTTCTGCTCAGTCCATAGACACAAACCACCCCAGGGGAGAAGCTCCTGCACGGTGGGAGAGGTCAGTTTATAGAGAGTCCTTTACACTGACAGTCTCATAAGCAAAGTCACCATGGTACAAACCCGTCCAAGTGTAAGAAATGTGGGGGAGCCTTCCCAGGTCCTCGACACCTTAACATTTCCTTACAAACCCACACAGGTGGACAGAATCCCCAGGAATGTCAGCAGCAAGGACAGACTTTGAGTTCAGTCTCACCCCAGTGTGACCATGTGAACATCCACACAGGACAGAAACTATATACGTGTCAAGTATGTGGGAAGGTCTTCGATCAATCCTCATACCTTATTATACATAGCAGAGTTAATACCGGAGGGAAACCATATGTACGTAAGGACAGTGGGAAGCCCTTTGATTCTTACTAAGCCTTTTTTAAGCACAAGAAAATACATACTGGAGAAAAGCCTGTTATATGTGAGGTCTGTGGGAAAGCTCTTCGGTACCCATCACTCCTCATTACACATAGGGAAATTCAGAGTGGAGAGAAACCTCACAAGTGTTGGTGTTTGGTAACGCCTTCACTCAATCCTTAGCCCTGACTGTGCATGTGAAAACTCATTCTGGAAAGAAGCCATACATATATATGTATATGTGTGTTTGTGTGTGTGTGTGTAAGGAGTATGGGAAGGCCTTTACTTGATCCTCAAAACTTACAGTACACAGAAGAATTCACACTGGGCAGAAACCATATACATGTACAGAATGCGGGGAGACATTTGTTCACATCTCCAGCCACTTCACTACATCCTCAGACCATACTGCTCGTATCAAAGACTTACACAACAAAACTTTATGTATGTAAAGAATGTGGGAAGACCTTGTTTCCCTCTGATCTTTGGAAACATGGTAAAATTCATATTGAATGACTAATAAAAATTTACAATGTCAGAATGGGATCTCTCAGTGGAACCTATTTTGTTTGGCCAAGGGAGTGGGGAGTGCAGAAAGTGTACTTCGTGGCAACTACAAAAGTGCCACAAGCACAATGTTTTGAACATCTCAAATCTATGGAATCCCAAGAATACTGGCAGGGAGTAAGAGAATGTTTGGGGTCCTTCCAAATGCACAGTGGGTTGGGTGTTTGCTTTGCACGTGGTCGACACGGGGTTGATTGCAGCATCCCATATGGCCACCTGAGCACCGCCACGAGTAATCCCTGAGTACCGAGCCAGGGGTATCCCCTGTGCAACATCCTGTGTGACCCCAATCACTTAATCACTTAATCACTTAACTTCCCGTTAGTCGTCGATTTGCTCGAGCTGGCGCCAGTAACGTCTCCATTTGTCCCTGTCGCGTGCTAGTGTAGCCCAATGGCATCTCTTCGCTCCGGGAACATGAAGGGCCTCAAACTAATCGTTCATGATCTTGACGAAGAAGTCTGACCATCTGGTAAGTGGGCGGCCACGCGGTCTCTTGACATCCCGTGGAATCCAATCAGTAACAGCTCTAGTCCAATGGTCGTCTTTAAATCTCATTACGTGACCAGCCCATCTGATTTTTGACACCTTGGCAAATGAGACAGAGTCCCTGATCCTTGATCGTCGACGGATGTCAGAACTCCGGATTCGTTCTCTCATTTGAGTGAAACGTGATATTCCAAGCATAGCTCTTTCTATTCTTCTTTGGGAGACCTGAATGGCATTCTCATCTTGTTTGCGTAAGGCCCAGGTCTCTGAGGCATATGTTAATGCAGGAAGAACAGTGGAATCAAACAGATGTGCCTGGAGCCGGAGGTTCTTCGTCCTCTTAGCTATTTCTTCGACGTTCTTGAAGGTGATCCAAGCCGCTCTCTTCCTCCTGCTCAGCTCGGGTGCCAGGTCATTTGTCATGTTGACCTCTCGACTTAGGTAGACATAGCTGTTGCATTCGGAGATGGTCGTTCCATTGAGAGCGAATGGGGCGTCAGGAACAAGGCTGTTTCTCATAAACATTGTCTTCGTAAGATTCAGCTGTAGTCCTACCTTTCCACACTCACGGTCAAATTCGACCAGCATATGTGCCGCTTGGCTGATGTTTGGTGTTATTAAAACAATGTCATCAGCAACGCGGAGGTGGTGTAATTGCCGACCATCTATCTTCACTCCCATTCCTTCCCATTCCAGTCATTGCATGATGTTCTCGAGGGTGGCATTGAAGAGTTTCGGTGAAATGGTATCACCCTGCCGCACCCCTCTCTTGACATCAACGATCACTTCTTTGTAGAATGGTGAGATCCTGGTAGTGAATCCGCAATAGAGCTCACGGAGGATCCTGATGTATTGGGCTTGAATGCCCTGATTGGCTAGGGCTTCAATGACCGCTTCTGTCTCAACAGAATTAAAGGCCTTCTTTAAATCAATGAACGTTAAGCAGAGCGGCATCTTGAACTCCCGAGAAACCTCAATGAGCTTGGTTATTGTGTGGATATGGTCGATGGTGCTGAATCCTTTGCGGAACCCTGCTTGCTCGCATGGTTGTCCTTCATCTAATGTTCTGCCAATCCTATTCAGGATGACTCGAGTGAACAACTTGTAGATGACAGACAATAGGCAGATCGGGCGATAGTTGCCAATGTCATGGATGTCTCCCTTCTTGAACAGTAGTACGGTCCTGCTGGTTTTCCATTGGGACGGAACCTTGCATTCAGACAGGTAGCGAGTGAAGAGCCGAGCCAGTGTATTGATGAGTACTGATGGCAGGTTCTTCAGGTGTTCAGGTCTGACCTTGTCTGGGCCGGGTGCTGTTTGTTTCTTTACCGACGAAATGGCATGTCGGATTTCGGAGGGGAGAACGTTGGGAACAACATACCCATCCTGTGGAATTTGGTATGTTGGCAAGTGGACATGGCTATCGAAGAGATTTGAGTAGAAGTCATGGATAATCTTCTCCATTGCCGTTCTGGAGGATGTGATGGATCCATCAGGACGTCGGAGGGCAGTCATCTTGGTCTTATAGTTGGCGAAGGACAGGCGGGCCTTACGAATACTTTTCCCGGCTTCTGCCGCATCTACCAGTACTTCTGCTCTTCTCTCTTTGAGGTCTTCCTTGATCGCATCTTTGCACTGCTTTGCAAGCTCGGACGTTAGCTTGCGGTTGCCTGAGGCATGCGCCAAATCACGCTGGCAAATTAGCTCAAGAGTTTTCGAAGATAGGCGACTTTTTGTGGCTATCTCTCTCTTGGCGTTCCTCGCACATTTATGGAGGTGCTGAACCAGGAGGTGTGTGACCCCAAAGAGCAAAAAAATGTATGGAGGGGAAAGATGTGTGAGGATGACTGTGATGGGGGAAAAGTGTCAGGAAAAGGAGACAGAATTCTGAGGAATCTCTTGGCTTCTCTTGGCCAACCTGGGTTCCATCCCCCGCACCATAGAAAGCCTTGCACCCCCAACAGCTTTATTTCTGCTTTGGCCACCCCCAAATGAAGCCAGGGCACTGGTGTGGCAGTGTTGGGGGCTGCAGACTTGGGCAAGGATCAGAAGTCTCTCTGCAGAGAGCTTGGAGAGTCCTGGGGGGCTTCAGTAGGTTCTGGAAGGGGGTGAGGGCCAGGGGTGGACATTCCTGAGAGAAAGGACCCTGGGAAGGGACAGAAACACTCCACAGTGCCAACTTGTGGAGACGGAGAGGAAGTGTCTCATACCGGGTTTACAGGGAAGATTTCCAGAGCTGGGTTTTGCTTCATTGATTACGGATCAAGCCTCAGGCAATAGAGCAGAAGGAAAGTGGGTAGAAAAGCGCTCCTCTTGCAGCAGTAAAACCGGCTCCGAACCCAGGCACCCCCTATAGTTCCCTGAGCACCTACAGGAGTAATTAAGGAAAGAACAGCCAGGAGTCACCCCTGCACATTGCCGGGTGTGGCCCCTAACCAGAAACTAGCAATCAAAAACCATAACCTCAGTTTCTTTGTCAGGGGATCCCTTCACCTCAGGCCCGGGGTAACGAGCTGAATCTTGCTTCGACCTCACCAGCTGCACATGGAACAGAGGAAGGACTTTTATTGAAATGTAGGATGATGAGGTATGGGGGTGACCAAGAGAGGAAACCTTTCAGATGGGGTTATTCGAGATAGACGATGGGGGGGGAGGCAATGCTTTGTGCTCAACACAGGTCAATTCCCGGCATTATGTAGGGTCCCTGAGTGCCCGCAGAATTTCTGCTGTGGCCACCGACCCTCCTCCCCAATAAAGAACCCAGTTTCACTTGTCCAGAGGGTCAGTATGGTGGGTGGGGAGGGGACGAAGATCATGTTTCTTTATGTGGCTTCAAACCCCACTAGGAATAGCAAATTCTGAACACCTAATTAAGAAGCCAGAGACTCTTGTGGGGTTAGTCAGTGTGTGTTGCGGGCCGGGGGGGGAGCTTTGGTCGGCAGCAAGCAACTGGTTGGGGGGGCCACACAGAGCAATGCTCAGTGGTTGGTAACGCCAGTTGTTAAATATTCCTGTCGGTGTGCAGGGCTCTAGATGGGCTGCAAGATCTCCAAACCGATGCAAGGCTTACCCACTGTTATCCCACTATGGTCCCAGGCTGCGTGCTTCATTCTTAATGACCTGCAGCATTGAATCAAGCCCGAGGACTGGAAATCTTAAGAGTGGGGAACTCGGGCAATGGCAGTGCCCCCTACCCGCCATGAAATGCCAATGTGAGGGAGTTTCTTTCCCTCCCTAGGCCCATTTCTGTAAGAAATTTCCACCCTTGGGTTTGCTTCCATTTTAGATGTGGGAAATTGAGGAGTAACCATGCAGCCTGGGGCGTGGAGCAGTTGCAGAGCCCTTAGGGCACTTGCCTTGCATTCTGCAGACTTGGGTTCCTTTGCCGGTATCCCATAAGATACCCCAATTATGCCAAGAGTCATTCCTGAGTATAGAGCCAGTAGTCAGCCCTGAGCATCGTCAAGTGTGACCCCCAAAACATAAGAAGAAGGAAAGAAATCAGAACAGCCTCAATTTGATGATTCGGCAGATTCCTTCAGATGCAACCTTAGTGGAGTACTGAGATGAATCTTGCTTCCACATCCCTCATTATCACAGAATGGGAGGAGAACACCGTCAGAAATTTGGGGTGTCAGGTTGTGGGGTGTACAATTACAGGAAATTTTTATGAAGCAGTTCAGCCAGAGAATAAACAAAGGGGGTTTACAACTTGACTTACTCAGAGAGAGAACATAACATTTTAATTTAATTTAATTATTTTTTTGCTTTTTGGGTCACACCCGGCGATATACAGGGGTTACTCCCTGCTCTGCACTCAGAAGTACTGCTGACTGTGCTGAGGAGACCATATGCGATGCTGGGAATTGAACCCGGGTTGGCCAAATGCAAGACAAATTCCCTATCTCCTGTGCTATCTCTCCAGCACTGTATTTTTTTTTAAATGGAAACTTGCCTTCATTGTTGAAGATGAGCTTCAATCCTAGGCATTTCTAATGGTCCCAAGAACCTTGTGGGCCCACACCAAACCCCCATAAAAAAATTAAAAATCCTGAGAAACTCACTGTCCTGTGCCCCACCCACTCCCTACCTGCCTGTTTTATCCGGATCAACCCTGTTTTAGTTTTCCTGAGGGCCTTGTGTGTGAGAGCATTGACTCTACACTTGACTGACCAGTAAAGCATCAGGGGACTTCTTTTTCCCCGAGCTCCCAATCCAGAAGCTGCCTCACCACTCTCTTGTGCAAATCCATCCCCCTCAAGCCACTGATTCACCTGGGCGGGGATAATGGTTCTCTGCACATCTGGAGTCTGTCCCTTTAAGGCAGCTTGCAGGACCGGAAGTGACATCACAGCGGGGACTTCCTGGTGCTTCTCTTCCTGGAAACAGGGTCAGAGAGTCCTTGTTTACGTGGATGAAGGACGAAGTAGGGCCCCAGCGGAGGAAGCAGGATTCTGAAGGCTGATCTTGTCTTGCTATAGGACGGGGGTTGCCTCCCGTGAGCTCCCCGTGCCTCCCCGTCTCCACACTGAGCCGCAGGACCGCGCCAGCTAAAGGGGCCTCTTGCGCTTGTTTTTCTTGTGTTCCCTGATACCCAGGCGATTGCTGAGGTATGTTGGAGTCTTTTGGGGGGCACGGGGCTTTTGGAGGTTCGTCGGGGGATGTAGTGGGATGCGTGGGTCGCAGTTGGGAGTGCGTGATCCTGGGGGCCGCTGTGGCCACGGTTACCTTCAGCTCCGCATTGGGGCAGCCACGGGTGGGTGCGGGGCTGAGCGCGGGGATTGCGGGCCTTGGGATGCAGGACCGGCCGAGGTCGAGGTCGGGGGCTTGGCAGTCCGGACCCTCCAGCTGACTCATGGGACCTTGCCCAAGTTTTGCTGCTGTAGAATCTTCAAATTCAATTTGACGGGCAGAGCCACACCCCCCCCACACACACACACACTGGCAAGAGACCCTGTTGCCGTCCAGCTTTTTCATTGGCTGCCCTCGTGGTTCAGGCCGAGGCAGTGGATCTGCAGGTGAACGGGGTTTGCCAGTGATACTTTCCTTTTGGAGCTATTTCTGGTGTGGGGAATGGGGTGCTCTGCATTCCCTGAGATTCCCTGAGGTCTTTCTCTGGCTCTGGCCTCAGATGTTATTCTCTGGTAGTGCTCTGGGGGCCGTGGGGATGCAGAGGATTGATTAGTGTCAGCAATGCAAGCATCCTAACAGGTTTACTGTATGTTGGAATAGGAATATCTGCTTCTTCACATCAAGTTGCAAAGTGCTGCCCATACCCCTGGCTATCGAGGTGAGTACTGGGCGTAAAGGGTGTGTATGTGTTTGTGTGTGTGTGTATACTAGGATAAAAGGGTTTGTAGAATTTTTTTAAGTTGGTTATTTATTTTCTTTTTGGGTCAAACCCGGGGTGCAAGGGGTTACTCCTGGTTCTGCTCTCAACAATTACACCTGAGGTGCTCCGGGGACCATAGGGGATGCTGGAAATCGAACCCAGGTTGGCCACTTGCAAAGCAAATGCCCTACCCACTGTTCTAGCATCCAGCCCCTTTATTTTTTTAAGAAGAGAGGGGCTTCCCCCAGGCAATCATAGCTAAGAATGTGGCTCTCTCAGGAGGACAGAAGGGGGTGCTGATGCATGGGATAT
This sequence comes from Sorex fumeus, assembly GCF_029834395.1. Classification (NCBI taxonomy): domain Eukaryota; kingdom Metazoa; phylum Chordata; class Mammalia; order Eulipotyphla; family Soricidae; genus Sorex; species Sorex fumeus. The sequence continues at coordinate 20,662,437 of NW_026606076.1, read as the reverse complement.
CCTGGCCTCTGAGTCCTAACTGGCTGGGCCTATGAGAACCTTCTGTAGGATCCGGGAGGAGTCCCCAGATCAAGGCAGGGCCGACATTTCCCTCTTTATGCCAAGCCTAGAACTTGTGTTGTGAAAGACAGCACAGATGCCAACCCATTTTGCTTCTCCTGAGGAGACAGAAGCTTTAGGCAGTGTCTCCCAGGCGGGTCTGTTAGCCAGTGCCCAAGAGCGTGGCTGTTCAGAACTTGGGGTTTTGCTCACAATTCTGACTTCTCCTCCAGGTCGCTGATCCTCTGGAAAAACCGGAATGAGAAGATGTTTGTGAGGTGCCATCGGACACACCGACCCCAGGTAGGAGTAGAGTGACAAAATGAGGTGATGCAGTGACAGGTACATCAGGCTTCCTGGGCTGTCTGGCTCTCAGTTGCTTCAGGAAGGATCCTGCTGCCTCGTAGGAGCACCCGGCTCTCTACTGTATGAGGCAACGTGTCAATTCCATTGTATTTGGCTTTTGGACCACTCCCACCTCATAGATTACTGGTGATCCTCTTTACAATAGCCAGAATCTGGATAAAACCTGAGTGCCCAAGAACAGATAACTGGTTAAAGAAACTTTTTTACATCTACACAATGGAGTACTATGTAGCTGTTAGAAAAGATGAAGTCAAGAAATTTGATATATAAATGGTACTACATGGAAAGTACCATGCTAAGAGAAATGAGTCAGAAAGAGAGGGATAGACATAGAAAGATTGCATTCATCTGGAGGACATAAAGTAACAAAATAGGAGACTAACACCCAATAGTGGCTGGGATTAGTACCAGGAGGTTTGCTCCATGGCTTGGAGGCCAACCACACATGCTAGGGGAAAAGGGAGCTCAGCTAGAAAAGGGAGCACCAAATAAAGGGTGCTGTGAGGATCATCCCAGGATGGGAGAAGCATGCTTAAAGTAGACTATAGACCAAATATGATTGCCACTCAATGCCTCTTTGACAGACCACAACACGCAAAAGGAGAGAGAGATCAAAGGGGAATGCCCTGCCAGATGCAGGTGGGGATGCGGGAGATGGGGGATGAGAGGGATACCGGGACCCGTGGTGTTGGAAAATGGGCACTGGTGGAGGGATGGGTATTTGATCATTGTATAATTGAAATCCAAGCACAAAAAATTTGTAAATCTACAACTGTACCTCATGGTGTTTCACTAATAAAAATTTAAAAAAAAAAGATTGCTGGTGCTCAAGGATGACTCAGGGACCATATGGGGTGCTGGGCGTCAAAGGCTGCTGTCTGAGTATTCTGTTTTGTTTTTAGAGCCACACATAGTGATTTTGGGGATTATACTCTAGGCTCTGCACTCTGGCATTACAACTGGCAGTGCTTAGAGGACCCTATGGAATGGCAGGTATCACCAGCCTGACCCAATATCCCCAACCTACATTCCTGTTACACAATCATGCTGCTTTTTTCTTTTCGTATTTATTTTTGTGCCACAGGGGAGATGCTCAGGGTTTCCTCTTGGCTCTGTGCTCCGGATTTCCACCTGATGTGCATCATGGGTCCCCAGGTGTGCTGGCCTTGTTTGTGCCCTTGCAGCTCTGGTGACTCCGGCCCCAGAGGATGTTTTTCCCCTATTTTGTCCTTCTCACTCTGGAGAGCTTGGCCTGCTCTCTCACATAGTCTAGTATACACTTGCTGCTCCTTTTGCAGTTCTCGGCATGTGCTGGTCCCAGGGAGACAGAGCAAAGGATCTCTGGGGCCAGCAGAGCTGTTGGACTTAAGACACTTCTGAGAGGCATTTGGGGTGGCCCTGAACCATGATCAGAGTCCAACAGGCACATATGTGCATATACAGCTTTCAGTATGTGGCTGGACATTGAGTGTCCCCTTCTCCATAGAGCGTGGGCTGTGGATTGCAGGGGCTATATGTTTATTGTTTTGAGCTGAAATCAAGATCACTCATTTGGGTCCCACTGATTGTGTGCTCAGTTGTCTCTGCAATGCTCATAGGAGCAGTGGTGGAATTCCCTGGGGTCAGAAGCAAGTCTGCCAACTTCAGGAACCTTCTGGTAGAGCATCCTCACATTTTCATAGATGCACCTGTCTTAGAAAGAAGTTGGGGCCCGTCTGCGAAAAGTTCGGGTGGAGGCTGGTTCCTCCCGAGGGGACAGATCCTGAGCCCCTCTAGGGCCTTTGGGTCCGGGCCTCACAGCCCAGGGAACAGGATGGGGACAGAACCTGACTCCTGCCCCCTTTGTATGCTGGCTCAGGACACGGTGACCTTCCCCGGCGTGACCGTGAGATTCACCCCAGAGCAGTGGACATGCTTGGATGCCTCTCAAAAAAAGCTCTACAAGGATGTCATGCTGGAGACCTACGAGCACCTGTGGGCCATTGGTAAGAGCACTGTAGGGCCGACCTTGTCTGGACAGACCCATGTTGGCTCCCTGTGCCTGGCCGTGACTGTGTGTCCAGCAGTAGCTGTGACTGTCTTGGGGAGGACAGCCATGCAGTAGCTGTTTCTCTAGCTCCTTCCCTGGTTTTCTTGTTGGTGGTCACCTGGAGATGCTTGGGGCTTACTCTAAGCTCTGTCCATAGTAATAACTCTCTGTGGGTTTGCATGAATCTGGAGTGTTGGGGATTGACCCACGTTAGCCCCGTGCAGGGCAAGCTCCATGCGTGTTGTACCATCGCTCAGGATAGGGTCTCTCTAAAAACTTCCTGATTCTTGCTAATGCTGAGTTCTCTGATCACTTCTTGTTCTACACATAATTTATGTGTATTTATTTTGGTTTTGCTTGTATTTGGGGAACAACCTGAATTCTCTTGTCTCTGTGCTGAGTGATCATTCCCGGGAGTGCTCAGGGGCCATGGGGTTCTGAGGATTGAACACGTTCTGCAGCTTAAAAGGTTGCTGTCTTAATCCTGTGCTATTGCACCAGGCCCACAACTTCAGTTAATTTATTTTTATTTTGTTTATTTTATTTTTTTTAATTTTTATTAGTGAAACACCATGAGGGACAGTGCAGACTTAAAAATTTTTGTGCTTGGGTTTCAGTAATACAGTTATCAAGTACCCATCCCTCCACCAGTTCCCATTCTGCACCACCACTAATCCCAGTATCCCTCCCACCCCCTACCCCCCTTCCCAACCTGCCTCTGTGGCAGGGAATTCCCTTTTCTTTTGTTCTGATTTGGTTTTAGGGTTATACTTACAAATACTTAGGGATTATTTCTGGCTGAGTATTCGTTTCTTCATCCTGGTTGTGGTCCGGGACATTGTGTGCTTGTGGGCATCAATTCTGTATGTGTTTGCAGTGTCTGTGTCCTGCCTGCAGTAATATTGCTCCCAACATAGCTCATTTATTTCTTATGGCCTCACCCCATCAGATGTTGCTCTATTCCAGTGCTCATGGTCACTTCCAGTGGTTCTTGGTTCATCAGGAATCAAGATTTGCCTCTGGATTATGCAGTCAGGGATCACAGCTGATGGCTTGAGAGACCCTAGTGAATATCAGGATCGAACTTTAATTGACTTGAGAAAGGCCGGTGCCTGACCTGCTGTGCTGGCTGTCTGCATCCTTTCATGTTTATTTTAAAAACCAATTTGGGACTTTGGTCGTGTTTGGCCATCTTTGGATTTGTTAAGCTTTGGGGTGTACTGCACTCAGGCATCAGTTCACGCAGCTCAGTACATTGCATGTGATGCCAAGCCTAGAGTGACTGTACAGAGGGCATGATACTTTTATTGTAAGTTCACCATCCCATGAGCTTTTCAAGCAACACCAAAGGTGATTTCTGAGTACACAGTCAGGAAGAAGCCTTGAACATCCCCAGGTAAGGATCCCAAACTAGAGAAAAAAATAATACATACTCTGATGTGATCAAACCCCAGTTGTCCGTTTGCAAGGCCAGGGCTATACTATTTGTGGTGTTTTTGGGGCCCCATATCTCACTCTTAAATTACGACCTGAATCTTAGCTCTTGGATAACTCCAAATCTGGAGCATTTTAGAAGTGCAGTTTCTGTTCATGACTTTCCAGTAATTGACTCCATTTTTATAGGGACACATGGGGTTTACTTATCACGTTTTCCTTTTCACTCATCCATGTTCCATCTCTGTGAGGTTCAGGGCATTCTAGGGTGAAGCCTGCGGTGATCTCCTGGCTGGAAGGAGGAACCCTGAGGCTGGGGACGAGAGGCATGCATGCAGGTGAGTGTCTGAGAACCCTCCATGGCTCAGGCCCTGGGTAGTGTGTGAGTGCCCTAAGCACATGTGAAACGCCCTGCTGACCCTGATATCTTGGGTTCCTGGATCCAGGCATCTGTGCTACATTCACACTGCCCTTTGTTCACATGGATTGTCTGTCATGGAATAATCTTGCAATTTACCTTCTTGACTTTGACATTATTCTTCCTCATCTGCCAGTCCATGAAATTCTCGCTCCTTGTACCCCCCGTCTTTGCCTTACCTGCCTGTCTGTACAGTCTATATTGTCGCTGTACTTTCAAATATTTTTTGCCTTTTTCAGTTAATAACTGAGGCCATAACAATGCTATTTTGGCTCTGAATGATAGTAATTGAGAAAATACCCTTGTCCTGTGCACTGTCAACCTGGTTCAATAACCAGCATCCCACATAGATCCCTGACCATCACTGCATATGTTCAACAGACAAAAACCCAAAAAATGTCTATTAGAATTGCCAGTCTTCGCACAGCGACCCTCCCCAGGGATCTTCCCTTTTCTGTGGCATACGCTGGACTGTGAGAACCATAGAGATGTCCTCAGGCTGTACTGCCTGTTTAAGGGTTTTCCATTTGAGGAATTCTTATATTGTATATTGTGTTTGGTTTCAGAACTCAAAGCATGGCTTCAGGATTTGGCCTTTCAGCAATTTGATTTGGGAACTCAGTCACGGAGTATGAGTGAGCTGGTAAGATTTCCAAGTTTGGAATCAGTATTATAACGCTAAAGGAAAATGTCAGTGTATTTACAAATGCCAGCATGTTATTTTGAAAGTGCAGGGCTGTGCATGGCTGGGAGAAAATTCAGAGTATAATGCTTGAGGTAGAGGACCCTTATCTTCACTGGGTGCTGACATCTCTGCTCACAACCTAAAGAAAATTATAATATGTTTCATACAAATGCCGAGTTTTTTCATTTGATTTAAAGTATCTACAAATGGTAATCGTGAAAAGACTTATTCTTTTAAACTGGTCCATCCAAATTAATCCATATGTTTCCCAAGACCTACCAGGAATAATCCTTGAGCACTCCATGGTGTACCCCCGCCCCCAAATGAAACAAACTACAGAAGAGAAAAAGTCATTGATCCTGTAAGGAATCTGCCTGTGGTGAGATGTTTTCAATGGCATCTGTGGTCAGTCTCAGCAGTGTGGGATGCACCTTTTCTTCACTGATGCGTCCCAGCCTCCACTGCACATTGAGCTGGAACTGAACCCAGAGTTTAGTGTGTTTTATATTCTCTTGAAACTGGTGCATCAGTTTTCTACGGAGGGAATTATTTGTACCTGTTCATTGAGTTGAAAAAAATATTTCCACAAATAATGGTCCCTCATTCATCAATTTTCCAAGTGTGTCTTACAGAAACCTTAGGTTAGTCCATGGTAATGCCATCCACCGGTAGGGAATTGCATTGGTGTGGTGCAAATGTTAGAAATCAATCTGCAGGTATCAGTTTCTTTGACATGGAAACTCTTGAGGCATAGAACGATAATTGGAATCCTCTGCTGTTCTACAGGGAAGCATCAAGGCCGAGTGGAATGTCTCTGACTCTTTGCACTGTGAAAAAGTCTCGAGTGAGCGTTTCTGCCCTCAGCCCCATGAGGATGCCAAGACAGGCAGGATGGCCTCTGAGGGTGATCAGAATGGAGAGAGCTACCTCACTCTGAAGAAACCCTCCACTGGGAAAAGGTTCACACAGTCTGTTGTTCATGGTCCATGGAACACAAATCCCAACATTGGGGCAGACCCTAGAATGTGGGAGAGGAACACTGTTTATAGTGAGTCCTTCACACCGAAAGGTCCACAAGTAAAGTCACCGTGGATTGACCCTGTCGAAGAGTAAGGAATGTGGGCGGAGCATCCCCGTTTTCCCAGGACTATGATGTTCCCTTAGAACTCCACAGTGGACAGAATTCCCAGAAGTGTCAGCAGCAAGTGCATGGTTCGAATCCAGCGTTACCCCTTTGTGAAGACATGAACATCCACACTGGAGGGAAACCACATACATGTAAGGACTGTGCGAAGGCCTCCACTCTACCATCAGACCTCTTAAAACATCGAAGAATTCATACTGGACAGAAAGGATATTTGTGTGAGCACTGTGGGAAGGTCTTTGGTTACTCCTCAAACCTTTCTAGACACAGGAAAATTCATACTGGAGAGAAACTTCATAAATATAAGGCACGTGCAAAGGGCTTCACTCAATCTTTAACCCTTACTGGGCATATGAAAACTCATACTGACGAGAGGCCTTATATATGTAAGGAATGTGGGAAGGCCTTTGTTGAATCCTCTGGCCTTACTCGGCATTTGAGATTTCACAATGGAGAGAAGCCTTATGGATGTAAGGTTTGTGGAAAGGCCCTTGTTAATACCTCAACACTTACCTGCCATATGAGAATTCACACTGGAGAGAGACCATATGTTTGTAAGGAATGTGGGAAAGCCTTTGTTGAATCCTCTGGCCTTACTCGGCATTTGAGAATTCATAATGGAGAGAAGCCTTATGGATGTAAGGTATGTGGAAAGGCCTTCACTATGTCCTCAGACCTTAATGATGATATGAAAATTCACGTTGGAGAGAAGCCTTATATATGTAAGGAATGCAGAAAGGCCTTTGTTTATTCCTCACAGCTTACTGTTCATATGAGAAATCAAACTGGAGAGAGGCCTTATGTATGTAAGGAATGTGGGAAAACCCTTGTTTATTCTTCACACTTGACTCGTCATATGAGAAATCACACTGGAGAGAAACCTTATTTATGTATGGATTGTGGGAACGCCTTCACTATGTCCTCATGCCTTACTGAACATATGAGAATTCACACGGGAGAGAGACCTTATGTTTGTAAGGAGTGTGGGAAGGCCTTTGTTTCTTCCTCGAACCTTACTGGTCATGAGAGAATTCACACTGGAGAGAGACCTTTTGTTTGTAAGGAATGTGGGAAGACCTTTCGTCTGTCCTAAGGCCTTACTGAATATAGGGCAGTTCACACAGGAGTGAAATCTTTTTTATGTCATGAATGTGGGAAGGCCTTCGTGTGTCTTTTGTGTCTTAGGAAACATCAGAAAATTCATACTGGATAACTCAATACCATAATAACAATTTTTAATGTCAAAATAGGACCCTTTGGTAAAGTCTGCTGTGTTTTGGACCATGGGATGCTGTGCTACGAAAGTGCAGCCAGGAAGAAAATAATCCCTTAGTATGTAACAAACTTTCTATTATGTCAGTCTATAAGGGAAGTCTATGCCAGGGTCCTGGCATTTAAACTTGATGTGTATCATAACATATACTTTTTGGATTTTCTGGTGTAAGCCAGGAGGAATGGGAATTAAAAGGCGAAAGAAAAATCCTCTTAGCTCAGGACTGTACAGGATCACCACTGTCTTATTCTTTGTTGTGACTCTGTCTTGACTTTTTTTTGCTTTTTGATTCATACCCAGTGATGCTCAGGAGTTACTTCTACCTCCACAATCAGTAATTACTCCTGTCGGTGCCTGGGGACCATACGGGATGGCAGGGATTGAAACTGGGCCACCCCGTGCAGGGAAAAAGTCCTCCCCTCTGGACTATTGCTCCAGCCCCTGTGACTTATCTTTGAGGCCCTGTGTTTGGGGGATTATGGCAGAAAACCAGCCACACTTTAGTTCTTCAGGGCCTCTTGATTCATGTTCTTTGGAGCCACACCCAGCTAAGTCCCACACCTCGCTCTCAGCTCAGTCATCCATACCTGGGGGACTCAGGATCATTATGGGGTACTGTGATTGGAATCCAGGTCAGCTGTGTGTGACCAGCTCCTTCTCCCATGCCATCTCTGCCTACCATGTGTTCAGGTACTGGTTAGTGTTGTGTATGTATAAAGTATAAATGTTTCAGAAAGTGTTGTCTTAGTTAAATGGCACTGGCAAGGTTCTTTAATGGAGTGCCATGAAGACAATTTGTTTCTTAAATTTTAAACTTTGTTTTTCCCGTCTTTTTGAGTCATACCCTGAAATACTCAGGCATTACTCCTGGTGGTGCTCCAGGAACTCTGTTAAACCTGGTACAAAGCAAAAGACCTGTCTGTTGTACCTACTCTCTGGTCCTTATTGGAAACAGTTTAAATGAACATTACTGTCTTTAGAAAGAGAAGAAGGGATGGAAGGGGCCCCTTGAATCAAATGTCTGACAAATGCCGGGAATATGGGTCAGCTTCCCACATCCAAGCAGGCTGTTCCATTTACCTATGATTACTCACAAGGTTGGTCACGTTCCTGGATCCCCCTCTCCAAAGTTTAATAATAGTACAGAAAAAGTAAATATTGCATTTAGGATTAGCAAAGTACCCTCAGTGTAGTGATCACCAGAATGATTCAGAATCTGCTTAAAGGGCAAAAAAGGCTCCAAGGTGACCAATATGGCTTGCTGCATCTCCAGGGCTGGCTTCAGAGTCACTGATTCACCCATTCTTGATTACTTCCTCACAAAACTCATTGTCAGGTGCCTTTTACCAACTTGCCTTTTGATCTTGAATCAACCCACATGTGTTTTTCCTGATGGACTGTGTGTGAGAGCATTGTTTCAATGGTTGACTAACCAGTACAGGATCACGGCTCTTGTCCTTACCCCCAGCCCACCACTGTATGACCCACCACTCCAGCAGCTGCCTCTCCATTACTTTATCCAGTCTTGCCTCCCTTAAAGCACCGATTCACCTGGATGGGCTCAGAGGGTCTCTTCATCTGGACCATGGCCCTTTAAGGATTCTGGGGGTGGGGGGTGGAAGTGATGTCACAGAACTGGTACTTTCAGCATCCTTTCTATTCTAGTCGTGGTTGCCTGGCTCAAGCCACCATTGGTCTCGTGGGTAGAGGAGGAATTGGCGGCTCCTTTGACAGGGGGACTGTGGACGCCAATTTTGTGGCAGGACACTAGCGGCCTCCCAGTCTCCTGCACTGTGAGTGGCAGAGCTGGGCTAACTTGAAGGGCGCTTTAGTGCTTGTTTTTCAGTCGTTCCTGATATCCAGGTGGTTCCTGAGGTATGGCAAAGGCTTTAGGAGAACCCAGAGTATTTGGGCAGTGGACTGGGGCTGTGCCTGGTTGCAGGGCTTGCATCTGTGAGCAAGTGATCGTGGGAGGGTCCCCTTAGCCAGGATTGCCTCCAGCTCCAGGAAGGGTCAGAAATGGGTGGATTCAGGTTTGAAGGAAAAGCAAAGCAACACAGATATTATAACCCCTGAGTGAATTTCTCAGACAGAATGTCTTCTTGAGTTAATCCCCTCCCCCCAAAGAATTGCCTCTGTTGAAAAGCTTGACCTCTGTAAATGGTAAATCACAATACATGCAGTCCTGTACCTTGATCAACCTCAGATGTTCTATAAGTATGCTATTCGGTTCTGAATTAAAGGTCCACTGTGCACTGGCCATATATTGTTGTGGTTCCTGTGTCTTTGTTTATCTGAAGAGATGGAACACCAAACGCCTCGTACCATGGGATCTACTGACTCACTATTCTTAACATCAGGCAACCTGGGGAGGGTGCCTCAGAATTCACACTTGAGTATTTGTTGTTGTTTCATTTCATTAGAGTTACCTTTTGAAGTTGCAGTATTTTTGGTAAACACCCTGCTTTGACTGTGCCTTATTTCTGCCTCTGAGCTCAGGCATCACTTCTGCAGGGGTCAGGGGCCAATATATGTGCTAGTGTATTGAACCTGGGTCAGTCAAGTGGAAGGTGAATGTTTTACCTGATGTATTACCACCCCAATTCACAAGATATAATATGCATGATTTAAAAGTAGACTCACTCCAGAAATTTCATTTGTCAGACACATGTAAAATAATGTTTCATAGTGAACACCCTGGATATTTGGATAATTTTGTGACACAAGACACTGTTTACATGGTTTTCAGAGCTATCCCTGCAGAACAGGAACAAGTTCTTGTGGAGGCTCATGTGCTGATTCGGGATTACAGTAAATCATGACCAGGATGACCGAGGTCCAGCAGATCAGACATGGGACTGCCTGGGGCTCACCCAAGCACAGAAGTGACGTTGTTCCCTGGAAGAGAGCTCGCAGGCCCGTGTCACCGACCATTCTGCAATGGGGTAGCTGAAGGTTTGTCCACCCTTAATCCCTGTGGCTGCCCCCACAGCAGAGCCACTAATGGGCCTATTGTCACTGTCACCTGCAGGGGCCGTATCAGCACGGGAGCTCCTGACCACAGAGTTAGTCCCTGGCCATAGGGACCTTCCTGTAGGGCCCCAAGTTGATTCCGGGGACTCGGGCAGGGCTATAGTTTCCTCCCCTGTAGGCTGAGACTAGCCTTCCTGTCCCAACAGGCAGCCTGGTCACAGCGCACTTCTATGTACCCTGGAGAGGCAGTGGCATCTGGCAGTGTGTCCCTTCCGATGGGTTTGTGAGCCAGTGTCCAAGCGTCAGGCAAGTCACTACATTTCTGGCTCCAATCCAGGGACTTCTGGTCTGGTGGGGGGAAGTCGGGGCTGGCTGTGCTCCTCTGGTGCTCACGGCTCAGGTCTTTCCATGGAACCTCCTGCTGATCTGCAGGAAAAACAAAGGCAGGAGGTTGTGATGCATCTCTGCCATACCATCCTCAGGCATGAGAGCGACAAGATAACACAGTGCAGTGACAGGAGCGCACAGGCTTCTCACCTCTTGGGTTGTTTCAGGAAGGAGATGTGGGATGTGGCTCCGAGCCTTAGTGCCCAGCTCTCTGCTGTTTGAGTCTGTGGGGCTTCAAGCTCCTGGATCCGGAAATCTGTGCTGAGTTCATGCTGCCCTTCCTGCCCCTGGACTGTTCATCATGGAATGATGTGTGCTTTAATTTCCTGGCTTTGTCGTTAATCTTCCTTATCTGTCAGGTGTGTAGAATAGTCCATAGGAATCTCAGCCTTTGGTGTTCCTGTATATGCCTCAGCAGGCTGGCTGTGCAGCCTGCAACTCCGGGTCCCCTTTTCTGGAGCAGCCGGACCCACTCTGCCCTCGCTAACACCATGCTTATATTTGCCCTCGGATCATTATATGTTTTTGCATATCTAAGAAGTTTATCCTTGTTTAGATTTTAGGCCCAGTCATAGTAATATGGGACTCCTCATGGGTCTCACGTGTAACTACTGGCCGTGCGCTCAGCAATTGTAACCGAGGTGTTCAGGGATCTGAGACCTGAGCCTGTCTGCCTCAAGATAAGCATATGGTCTCTCTGCTGTTCTCTTGTGTTCCTCTTAGTTATATATTTGCCTTTGTTTTTAAATAAAGAATGAGTCCATATCAAAATTAGTTTGGGTCAGGACATGTATAACAGGGAGTGCACTTGCATTTTAGGCCGCTGACTGATTTTTGGTTTTTTTTTTTTTTATAATTTATTTATTTATTGAATCACTGTGGGTAAGGTTACAAAGCTTTCAGGTTTAGGGCTCAGTCATGCAAATATCAAATACATTTCCCTTTACCAATACTTATTTTTCACCACGAAGAACCCCAATAAACCTCCCAGCCCTCACCCCTCCCAATGCCTGTGATGCAGATGAATTCTAGTTAACACTCTATTTACTTTGACTAGATTCATTGTTTCGATAAAAGATGCACCATTATTATTTAGAGTTTACCCCTCAAATCAGACCTGCTGAAAATGCATTGTGAAATGATTTGCTTTCTACAGCTGGGTACAAGAATTAAATGATGTTGCGCAGCCGTGATAGCGGCCGCAGGGTTTTGGATTTCTTCGATTTTACTTGTTAACCCTGGAAGTATTTCTACTGAGAGTCAGATAATTAAGAGATTGGTTTCTGTGCTCTGGGGCCGTGGCCGTGCTGGAGAGCCGTGTGGGGGGCAACTGGTGACCTCGGTAGGGTGTGAAGTACGCGCCGGAACGCCCCCCTCCCCATGAGGTTTTAGTCGCCCCATCACCTCCGGCTCATACCTGGATCTCCAAAAGGCGCCCATGCAGCTGCCTTCTTTCTTTCCAGAGGGGAGAAGGCGGAAGGGAGCAACATCCTTTCCCCTCCGGGCAGACATGGTGGCATGGATTAACGCATAGTCCTCTCACTCTTCTGCTCCAAGCTTACTTTTATTTTTTTAATGTAGGAATACTGCTATTTATTCAGCCACTGATTAGCTGATTGAATTGTTACACAATACTTTTAAAGTTACCTTTATAATACATTTTATACTCAATAATTCTAAACTCCCACAAATAAAATTTTCTCAAGGAACTAACATTATATTTTGTATTCATCCAATTTTGTTTTGTTTTGTTTCATTTTTCAGCCACGCCATGATACTTAGGGGTGACTCTGGGTTATGCACTCACTTATCACTCTTAGTGTTTGCTTGGGGGATCATATGGGATCCGGGGATTGAATTGGACCAGTTGTGTGCAAGGCAGCAAAAGTGAAGATTTTGTTGTTTGCGTACTTTCAGTAACTTGGCTGACTATATTAGGGACATATTGGCTAGGCCTCTCACCTTTTTATTGTCACTAATCTCTACATTGATTCTGTGGGGGCAGGGTATTCTAGGGTGAAGCCAGTTGTAATCCCCTGGCTGGTAGGAGGAAACCTGAGGCGGGGGAGAGAGGTGTGTGTGCCGCTGAGTATCTGAGGACCCTCCCAGCCTCGGGCCCTGGGCATCATGGGTGTGCCCTGAGTGTGTGTGAAACATGCTGCTGACCCCAGGGGCCTTGGGCTCCTGGATTCAGGCATCTGTGCTCTACTCACATGGCCCTTCGCTCCCCTGGGGAGATCCTGTGCTTTGTTTACTTGGCTTGTTCCATTCTTCTTCATTAGTCATGTTTTCATGAAATTCAGGGTCCTTTGTGCCCCTTTCCCTTACCAGCCTGGCTGCACAGCCTGTAATGTTGGGGTGCCCTTTTCAGGAGCAGCAGAACCACCTTGCACCCCACCCTCTCTGTCACTAAGCTTGTCTTTGCCCTCAGGTCATTAGCATTTTTTTGAGTATACGAAGACATTTTTTTTTGTTTTGGTTTGGGGTCTGATGTTCCCGAGGGGTTAATTCCTGAAGGTCTTCAGGGGTTCCTTTGGGCAGTGCTCAGAATCCTGCCCCTGTCAGCCTTATGCGAGGCAGATGCGCTACCTGCTATTCTCTCTCTGACCCACTACGAAATGTTCTTTTGCTTTTATGTTAAAAAGTTAATGAGTGAGCCCTTAATAAAGCTAGTTTGTGCTGAAGTCATAGTATAGTGGGGAGGGTGCTTGCGTTGCACTGGGTTTGATTCGCAGAATTGCATATGATCCCCAGATATCCCTAGGTCTAGACAAATAGAAAACCCAATAGGCTAGTGTGTGATTGCCAAGCTCCTCCTGGCAATAATCCCAAAGATTCTTCCCTTTGCTCTGGGTCTGTTGGACTGTGAGAACCACAGAGGTGTCATCCACTTGCTCGGCCTGTTCACCCAGGGATCATTCAACTAATTCTTACCTTACTTGCTGTGATTTATTTCAGAACTCAAACCACAGCTTCAGGATTTGGCATAGCTGCAATCTGACTTGGGAAGAGAGATACTGAATATGCGTGAACTGGGAAGATTCACACATTCAAAAATGTATATCATTATACCCAGCGGGATAGCTCAGTGGAGCAAGCATATGATATGAAAAGTGGGGGTCCGGGCTCTCTCCCCGCCATCACATCTGTGATCTCTGGACACTGCAAGGAGAAAATCCAGAGTCTCATCCTGGAAGTAAAAGGCACTTAGCCTAACAAGGTACTGAAACTGAAAAAAATCCTATTATTTTTTATATCAATAAAGTAATTTGAATTTTTCTCATATTGAAAGCAAATACAAGTGGTAATGTTTTCAAAGAACTGGTTTGTCAGTTCATGTTGTGTATTCAAAAAATCAATATGAAACTCTCTCTCTCCTCTGTCTATTCTCTCCCCCCCCCATCCCCGGTCTGAAGTTGATTATCTTGGGCTGCTTCCCTCACCATTGGACAGATGATGGCCATGGGTGGATGAAGGAGGGAATTAGGGCCAGACCGGTAGGTATCGATTGCAGTTTCTTCCAAGCTCATCTCAATTCTCTGATTCTCCTTCCACGAATCTCCTTCATTCCTCTTGGACTCTCCCTCTCAAATTCTCTCTTGATTTTTCCTTTGTCCACTCTTACAGCCTTAGTTATCTCCCAAATCATCAGGGGTTTCGGGTAGCAATTACACATAGCCGAGGTCATACAATCAATGGATGTATGGTCCCTCTCTTGGGGGAAGCTTCTTCTAGGACAAACTTTTTCAGCACAAAGACCAACCTAAAGGCGAAATGCCATCTTTGGGTGTGTTTTTCCCTCCCTAGTCCAGCAACCATATAAACATTCATCTTAATTCTACTCTTTAATAATATTAGTCATTTTGTATAGACACAGTAGTAGATACATAAAGCTGGGGACATCTTACTATAAATATCAGACTATGGTGCTCAGGCCAGATTAGTCTTTCTTAACCCTATCATAGTCCTAATCTAGTTGTTACTCTTTGGATCATGACAGAATTTGTCCATGACCATGCTCTTAATTTATATGGTGCTTTGGTCTGGCCCATTTCGATGACAGAGTACCTCTCGACTATCTCTGGATCCATCCAGTCCCTCATCGTGACACTGCCTTTGTGGTGCTAGGAACTAAGGGCAACTGAGACTTAGGTTGAGAAAGCAGATACCCAGGTATGAAGTATTATTTGGAGTCAATTAACTCCCAAGTTACAAAGTCAGAGTATTAACTATCTTCCTATGTCTATACGAAAAGTACATTGCTCTAAAGTAACTATGCAAAGGACATAAGGAGAAGAGAAAATCAGTTTTTCACTCAGATTTCTGAGGATTCAGACTTTACAAATTAACAGAGTCTGATTAGGAGAAAAAGGTGACAGGCCAGTTGGGAAAGCAAATCACAGAGAAGGAAGTTACAGAGAAACACAGAAGAATGGGAGTGCTTCAGGAGCACTGTGGTAAACCTAAGCTCCCTGTGGCAAGGGAGGGAGGACATACCAATGTTAAACCTAGAATGTTTAGAGCTATATTTCCAACAGAATAGTGTAGTAGTTGGACTGGAGCGATAGCAGAGCGGGTAGGGTGTTTGCCTTGCACGTGGCCCTTGAGACTGCCCCGAGTCCGATTCCTCTGCCCCTCTCGTAGAGCCTGGCAAGCTACTAAGAGTATCTTGCCCGCACAGCAAAGCCTGACAAGCTCTCCCGTGGTGTATTCGATATGCCAAAGACAGTAACAACAAGTCTCAGGATGGAGACATTATTGGGCCTCCTTGAACAAATCAATGAACAATGGGAGGACAGTGTGGTAGTGGGAAGATAGGGGAAGTTGAAGATAGGGGCAAATCTCGAATGAACTCCAAAATTTGGAGTTTGTTCACACCAGCTTGCAGGCTGTTCTGCTAGGCAAAGCAGCAGCCTCCCAAGAGAAGCACAGTCTGTTGGTTAGAAAAGAGCACATCCCTATGCACCTGTACTTTGCATAAGCACCCACAAAATTAAATTCACCAAACCCACATCCTGGTACCCCATAAACTTACATAAGCATAGTGAGGCAAGCATAGTTACCAAAGCAAGGAAAAGCGAATACACAAAGAAATCAGTTATTGATGTTTACTACCTCACTTTGGGGGGACCCTAACCTATTGTTCCTGTTTGCACACTGTGATGATCTGGCACCCTGGTGGAGTGGTTACAAGAAATTGAGTATGTTTATGGAATAACCCTGCTAAGAAGCAAACTTGTAAACTAAATTTCATATTCTTACTGTAACACACACCAAATCATCATAACCAAACAATAGATCTACATGTCTGAAAAAGACGCTTTCTTCTCCTGCACAACTGCTATAAAGTTGTTCTTGCTTACTGGTTCAGATTTTGAAGAATTATAGCTTAATAAATCATCATGTACTAAAATATTAAAAGACTATTTAGATGGACAGCAGTTAATGGACTTTCCATTCATTTGTCTGATCCATGTAGAATTCATAGATATGTAGACCTTGAGCACTGTTTGAAGAGTTACTGCACATAGCTCTCAAGGAATAATTGGAGAGGACCCTTTGCTCTGAACACACACAAATACAGACACAGGAATTTTTGCTTACACAAATATCTTCCCAGTCATCACCAATCCTTGAGTCCCCTTCTGGGCTACCCGTGACCCTTTTCTGAGCCACGTGATTCACTTAGTTTCTAGCTCTCTCCTATAATTGTGAAAATAAACAGTTGAAACTACTCAAGACCTGGACTTTCAGTGCGATATAAATGAATGTGGGGACTAAGAGAGATGTTGGCAAAGTATCTTTGTGAATTTTATTTCCTTCATCAAAACAAAGACTTCTGATCTACATGCTATCTGTTCAGTCTGTCACTCTCTGTCTATCCCAGACTTGGCAAACATCAGATGTCCCGATCACCTGATAGTATGCCAGAAACGGGGAAAAATGAACCTTTCTGACCAGGCAAGTACCTGGTCAGGAATATTTGAAGCCTGGCCCTTTAAGGCTCTGGGCGACCTGCCAATGACGTCACAGAATCGGGATCCTCCTCTTTTCCAGTAGGTCGTGGAAGTGCTGTCGGTCTGACATTGCTGAGGAAGGTGAGGAGGGGGTGAGGGGGCACCCAGGGGGGCAAGGGGGTACAGGAAGGTCGGTTTCCCGCCGGCCCCCCGAGTGGTAGCTCTGAGCGCCTGACCCTCCGCGGTCTCCGCCTTGTGGGCGGCGGGGTCGCTCCTGGACGGTGGCCCGGGTGGCGGCCCCTCACCCAGGACGCATCGAGCGCTCCTGCCGAAAGCTTTATCTTATTTATATATTGATTTTGAGGTTAACAAGGTCGTTTTTACTGAGTAGAACTTAGAAAGATGCATGAGGGAGAAACGAGGCCGGCGGGGTTCGATCCCGGCACCCCACAGAGTCCCGCTACCAGCCTGGAGTGAGCCCAGAGCCGGGGGCCAGTGATGGGGTGGGTAGGTGGAGGGGCAGGCACATGTATGCCCTTGGGGCTCAAAAGCATTTGGCAGAGCCTTTTTTTTTTTTTTTTTGCTTTTTGGGTCACACCCAGCAATACATAGGGATTACTCCTGGCTCTACACTCAGGAATTACCCCTGTGGTGCTCAGGGAAACATATTGCTTGCTGGGAATCCGGGTTGGCCGTGCAAGGCAAAAACCTTACTGTCTGTGCTATTGCTCTAGCCTCCCCTTGGCAGAGCCTTTGATATTCACTTGTTACTTGTGCATTCAGTAGTTTCTGGGAGTACAGGGAGGTGGGGAGCTTCTTATTTTGCTTTTTGGGTCACAACCAGCGATGCACGTGGGTTCCTCCTGGCTCTCCATTCAGAAAGCATTCCTAGCGGTACCAGGAACCATGAGGGATGCCCAGAATTAAACCCAGGTTTGCTGCCCTTGAAACAAATGCTCTTTTGTCTATGCTGTCACTCAGGCCCCAAGGTGCATAGATTTAAGACAACTCAGGGCTTAGAGGAGGGGGATCAGCACGGGGTGCCTCAGGACTGTGCTATGCCACAGCAGGTCTTGCAACCAAGTGTGTAATCTTAGCAGGAAGTAGCAAAGAGACTTCTAGAGTGTTCCCTAACCAAGTGATCCCTAATACAATTTAGGATCAGTATTGGCCACACCCCTTTATTCGTTTAAATGAATTAATCTTTAGGTGTACAACTGCAAGACTCAGTTACTTCTCTTGCCTCTGCATTCAGGGATCACTCCTGGTTGGGTTCAGGGAACCATATTGGGATGCCAGGATTTAAACTTGGTTTGGCCAAGTGCAAGACAGGCACCTCACCTGCTTTACGATTTCTACAATTCCTTTATAATCTTTTGTATTGTAGTTTTTTGGGCCCCATCACCACTCAGGGCTTAGGGCTTCCTCTTCTTTCTGAGTGCAGGCATCATTTTTAACAGTACTGGCGTGGGTGAGCGTATGTACTGTTACATATTGACCCAGGATTAGCTGCTTGAAAGAAAAACACCCTATCAACTTACTATCTTTGCTAAACCTGTATGATTATATTTCCTTAGAAAAAAGAATTTCTGCCTCACCTGTCAAGATTCCAAGCATCCCTCACTGTCCATCTCTCCCACACTAGGGGCTTGCCCTGCTGTTGAAGTGAGTACTTGCAGAAAGGGGTTTTCCAGGGACCAGCTCCAATAGGTTTTAAATGTCTCACTCTTTGTGAATGGTCAGTAGTATAGTCAGGAGGGTGTTTGTCTTTCCTGCAGTGACCAAGGTTATCCCCGACACGCCAGAGAGTCCCCTGAGCATCATTAGGTATGGCTGCAATCCTCCCACTCCAGAATTTGTTTTTACACACGAGCATTCTTTGAACTTCTTTTTGGGTGTTGGGGTATTTATCCTGTCTTTTCCTCCCCTGTTTGCTACAAACTTGGAGATAGTCAGAGACTGTCCCCTGATGCGTGTGTCTGGGATGCAGGAGGAGCCATGCCATGTCCGCCAAAGGTAAAGCAGGTTCTTAGCCCTCTGAGCTACTCTCCCTGGGTCTATCTCACTGCTTGGGGAGCAGATGAGGTGAGATTTGGGACTACACCTGGCAGTGCTTGAGGTCTGTGCCCTGACAGGGGACTAGTGGATAAGAGGTACCAGGGAAGGCCCTTTTGCTTTCAGTTAGCCAGTATCTGCTTCAGTCTGGTGTATTCTCTCCTACTCCTCTATTTATACCTTAATTTGAAGTTCTTAGATATGAACATTCTTGAGTCCTTTGAACTAGAGGCTTTTAGGAGGAAAGGAAGGACTTGGAGGCTCTGAGCGAAATTATGGACTTTGAACTTTCATTTGGGATAAGTGTAATTTTTTTTCTCCGCTTTTTGGGTCACACTGGCAATGCTCAGGGCTTATTCCTGGCTCTACACTATGCCTCTGTACTCAGGAATCACTCCTGGCAGTGCTCAGGAAACCATATGGGATACCAGGGACCAAACCCAGATAAGCTGTGTGCAAGTCAAACGTCCTGCCATCTGTACTGTCACTCCAGCCTCAAGTGTAATTTTTCATCCCCTTTTTCTTTTATAAAATCATGTACCCATAGTAGTAAAATCATAAAGTCTGAAAACCTGGACTGTAAGCTCTGAGCACTTCAGAGTGTGGTCCCAAAACCAAACAAAAAACCCAAAGGACTGACCCTTGCGAATATATTACTAGATTTCACACCTCTGCTGTTGGCAGATAAATTCCTCATTGCCTTTATTTGGGCAGGAGGGGGATTGGCTGTGCGGGCTTTCGCCAAAACCAGCAGTGCTCTGGGATCACTCCTTGGTGATTCAGGATGTGAAGGTGAGTCTGCCGCCTGCATGACAAGTGCCCTGCCATTCACTGTGTGCTTTTTCTGGCCCCTGCACACCTTCGAAATTGCAGTTTGTACTTCTCGTTCAGGTTTGCACCAGGAGGCCCCAGGTGCAGCAGCCCTGCCTGGACCTCTACCAGCTGTGCCTCATCCCTGTTTTCTGTCTGTATCCTTCACATAAGGTTCACAGTACTTACATAGACTTTGAATTCCTGGGGTCAGTGATAAGCCAGGAGTGCAGGCCCTGGCCTTGCAAGCAGCCTGCGACATGGTACAATCTCCTGCACAACACAGGATTCCTCAGGCACCACCTGGGTGAACCCAAACATCTGCCACCTTTGGCTCCAAAACCCAAGTCTGACCTGCATTCTCAAAAACTGGCTGGTGGAGGTTGACTCATGAACAAAAACTTTTTTTTTTCTGGTCATAACCTGTGGTTGCTGCTTTTGGTACCCAGTATGGTGCCAGGGACTGAACCCAGGTCAGTTGTGTACAAGGCACATACGCTACCAGACTGTAGTTCTGGCACCTAAATTTATTTTTGGTTGGCCACACCCGGCGGAGTTTACCCCTGGCTCTGTTGCCATTTTTCGCTCTAAGTTTGGGGATCCTGTGGGATGATGGGGATTGAACCCTTGTCAGCTATGTGCCATACAAGCACCTTGTGATCTGTGCTATCTCTCTAGCCATCATTAAATGCTTTTATGCTGGGTAAAGTCCAGAAATTTGTGTTCTTCATTCTGATTAACTACACAATTCACTTTTTACTTGTTTTTTTTTTGTTTTGGGGCCACAGCCAGCAGTACTCTGGGTACTGGAGTAACCTGACTGTGCACTCAGGAGTCACTCCAGGTGGGCTTGGGGGATCCTATAGGATGTGGGGGATTAAACCAGAGTCAGCTGCGTTCCAGGCAAGTGCCCTCCCCAATATGCTGTTGCTCTGGCCTGGGGCCTAATTCTTCTCTGTTACACTATATTTCTGTTTAGATATCATAACATTTTCAGTTCAAGTGGACTATGACCCGTGAGATAGGAGAGCAGGTCAGGTATTTGTCCTGCCCTCCCTGAGAGCAATTTCAGACTCCAAAGCAGAAACTTCTGGTCAGGACCCTGGGGTTTGTGCACCTCTGTCATGCTCACATCGCTGACATCTTTAGATCTTTGCACGGAGCTTCCTGCGGATTTTCGGGAATTATATGTGGGAGACGATGATGTCGCGCTCTCTGACCACTGTCCACAGGGAGGACGAAAGTGACAAGATGATATGATGCAGTGACAGGAGCGCATAGGCCTTCTGGGCTGTCTGTCTCTATAGTTGTTTAGGAGGGAGCACAGTATCTAGTGTTTTTTGAGGCTGCTCTTGTCCTTGTTTATTTGTTTTGTTGTATTTGGGTGGATCATACTCCACTTAGGAGTAGTCCCAGCTCAGTGCTCAAAATTCACCCTTGCCAGGTCTCGTACTCTGTGTGTTGCTGCAGATCCAAGACTGACTTCTTTGGCTTTGTTCTTTTTGGGAAGGTTGGAGACCCCACCTAGTGATTCTTGGTGTTTCTCCTTGCTCTGTGCTCCAGCATTGCCCCTGGCAGTGCTTGGGGGACCATATGGAACGCCAGGGTCACCAGCCCTATCCGCTCTTCTTTCAGATTTCTTTTTGTGCCATAGTGGAGGTTCTCAGGGCTTGCTCTTGCTCTCTGCTCTGGATTCATCCCTAAGGGGCATCGGAGCCCCCGGGCTACATGGCCCATAGGTGCCCTGTCAGCTACAGTGCCTCGGAACCCAGGACATGTATTACCTCTGTTTTGTCCTTCCTTCTCTGGAGAGCTTCACCTGCTCAGTCACATAGTATCATGTTCACTTGCTGCTTTGTGTGCAGTTCTGGACATGCGCCAGTACCAGGGAGATCAAGCAGAGGATCTTTGGGTCTGCAAGAAGTGTTGGGGGTCAGGTTACTTTTGCCTGCTTTAAGAGGAATTTGGGGCAGCCTTGAACTCTGAGTTCAGAGTCCTCTAGGCACAAATGTCCACATACAACTTTGAGTTGCTTGCTGGACATTGAGTGTCCACTTTTCATCCCTAGTGATTATGGGCCCTGGAGGTCGGGTATTTTGTGTTCAGTGTTTTGGTCCTTCTCAGGTGAATGAGACCAATTGTAGTTACTGACGCTGTCTCATTTGCCAAGGTGTCAAAAATCAGATGGGCTGGTCACGTAATCAGATTTAAAGACGACCGCTGGACTAGAGCTGTTACCGACTGGATACCACGGGATGTCAAAAGACCGCGTGGCCGCCCACCTACCAGATGGTCAGACTTCTTCGTCAAGATCATGAACGATCGGTTTGAGGCCCTTCATGTTCCCGGAGCGAACAGATGCCATTGGGTTACACTAGCACGCGACAGGGACAAATGGAGACGTTACTGGTGCCCGCTCGAGCAAATTGACGACTAATGGGAAGTTAAGTGATTAAGTGATTAAGTTTTGGTCCAAGCTCATCATTGCTTTTTTAAAAAAAAAATTAAGTTTTACATTATTTTTATAAAGTAGTTCACAATATTTGATTCCATTTAATATTCAAGCCCCAATCCCACCAGCATTACACCTTCCCACCACGATATTTTGGATGTTTCCATCCTGTACCCCAACCCCTGCCCCAAAGCACAACTTTTTTATTTTGTATTGTTTCTTATGAATAAACCACTGAAAATGCACGAAAAAGCTATTCGTATTTGATATGCCAAACACAGTAACAAGTCTCGTGATGGAGAATTTACTGGGCCCTCTCAAGCAAATCGATGAACAACGGGAGGACCGTGACCGTGACCATGAATAAGCCACTGAAAATGCTCTAAAAAACGTTGGTTAGAGGAGAGTGTGTAAATATTGTTGTATTTCACCTAGGGGCCATTAAGCCTTTTTACAAGTGATACTAATATGTTGTTAAGGCTTGAGTCTTGTGTGCTTATCTCTCTCTCTCTCTCTCTCTCTCTCTCTCTCTCTCTCTCTCTCTCGTAAAAATATATTTCCTTCTAAGATTGGTTGCCTTCTACTTTAAAACCATTCAAATGTGTTATACTACTCTTAGAGTATGGGTGGTGTGAGGAATGAGATGTTGTGGTTACGACTGCATGATCCAGGGATAGGTTTACTCATGGGAGATCTTCATTTCTAAGACCTTACTAGTCATAACAGAAAGCATACTGTTAGAAACTGGTATTCTCTTGCCCTACTCCTGGCTCTGATTTCAGGCATCCATACCTGGGGGACTCTGGATCATTATGGGGTACTGTGTTTAGTATCCAGGTCGGCCATGTGTGACTAGCTCCTCATCCCCTGTATCATCTCTGTTATTGTTATGTTTGTGTATGCATAAAGGATAAATATTTTCCAAAGTGTCATATTAGGAAAATGGGCCTGGAAAGGTTTCTTAATGGAGTGGAATGGGGGATAATTTATTTTTTTATTTAATTTTTTTGTCTATTTGGATCCTACCTGATAATGGATCATGGGGATTGAACCCAGGTCGGCTGTGTGCAAGCAACACCCTTCCCCAATGTACAATTGCTCTGTTGTTAATTGGAGACAGTTTAAATGAACTTTACTGTGCATAGAATGTCATTTGAAAGGATGGAAGGGGATATATGATGAAATCTTTTACAAGTGGGAATATGGGTCAGCTCCCAAGCTCCCCACCTACCAGCAGGCATTCCATTTACCTGTGATTACTCAAAAGGTTGGTCACATTCCTGGATCCCACCCACGTCACTTCACTAATCTGAGAAGGAAAAAAGGAAACATTTATATTTTGATGGAGCAAAATTCCATACGTCAGATAGTGCTTAGGGGACCATTTGGGGTTCTGGACATTGAACCCAGATTGACTACATGCAACGCAAGCACCCAACCCACTAACCTGTTACTCTCAGTTTGACATGTTTCTGAAACTGCATCCTGGGGTTTTACTTGTAGCTGAGAGTCGACTTTGTGTGTGTTATCAAGGGGTAGAGCGTTGACCGGACTGTGCTCTCTGATATTCTTAACAGCCTTTGCTACTGTTCCAGTGTCTCCAGCTCTGTGGGTTTCTACTAGGTCAGTTCGTCTCTGAATCCCCAAGGCTGGCTTCAGAGTCGTTGCTTTTAGCCCCATCTTGATTAATTACTTCCTCAAGATACTCATTGTCTCATACCCCACCAGCTACCTACCTGCAGAGTTTGATTTCTTTTGACATGAGAACTCTAATTGCATAGAGCAATAATTGGAGTCCTTCTCTGCTGTCTATGTGGAAGCAGCCAGCCCTGGTGGGATGTCTCTTTCTGCACA
Source organism: Sorex fumeus (assembly GCF_029834395.1). NCBI lineage: Eukaryota > Metazoa > Chordata > Mammalia > Eulipotyphla > Soricidae > Sorex > Sorex fumeus. The sequence goes on along the minus strand of NW_026606076.1, from coordinate 20,638,561 downwards.
CTGTGATAAAGGCTCAAGTGAGCAATTTTGCCCTCATCCCCATGGGGATTCTCAGACAGGTCCATTGTCTTCTGAGGGTGATGAAAATGACAAGAGTATGCTGGTTCTGAAAAAGTCTTCCCCTAGGAAAAGATCCTTGGATGTTCAGCTCAGTCAGCGGACACAACCCCCTCCATAGTGGGGCAGCCTCTGGTCTTTGGGAGATGAATACTGTTTATAATGTGTCTCTCACACTGACAGGCCCACAGGTAGTCATTTTGAAATAAACCTGTCCACATGTAAGGAATGTGGGGGAGCCTTCACATGTTCTCAGCACCATCACATTCCCTTAGAAACACAGTGCTCAGAATTCCCAGGAATGTCAGCACTGAGGACAAACTCTTGAGTCCAGTGTCACCCCGGCAGGACTATGTGAATATCCACACAGGAGAGAAACCGCTTAAGTGTAAGGACTGTGGGAAGGCCTTTGATGGATCCTCATACCTTATACACAAGAGATTTCATACTGGAGAGTACACATGCATGTAACGAATGTGTCGTGGCCTTTATCTGACTCATATGCCTTATGAGTCACACTGGAGAGAAACCATATGCTTGTATGGAGTGGGAACACTTTGCTTGTTCCACAAGCCTGAGTGCACAGGAAAACTCACACTGGAGAGATAACTTACATGTGTGAGCAATGAGGGAATGCCTTCCCCTGAAGTCTTAGTTTTCGTGAAATTCGTATCGGAGAAAAACCCTTATATATGTGAGGTAGGTGGGAAAACCTTTCATTTCTTCTCAGGTTATTTCTGAGCATAGGGAAGTTCATACAGGAATGAACCATTATTCATGCCACGACTGTCGGAGGGTCTTCACTTTCTTTCTTTTTTCTTTTTGGGTCATTCCTGGCTCTGTACTCAGGAGTTACTCCTGGTGTTGGGGAGTTACTCCTGGGGACCATATGGGATGCTGGGAATCGAACATGGGTCAGCTACATGCAAGGGAAATGCCGTAACCACTGTGGTATCACTCCAGCCCGGGTCTTCACTTTATAAAGGTCCTCCCATTGTTCATCGATTTGCTCGATCGGGCCCATTAACGTCTCCATTGGAGATTTTGTTGTTACTGTGTTTGGCATATCGGATACTTCACGGGGGCTTGCCAGGCTCTGCCATGCCAGCGAGATACTCTCGGTAGCTTGCCGGTCTCTCCGAGAGGGGCGGAGGAATCGAACTTGGGTCGGCCATGTTGGCTGCGTGCAAGGGAAACTCCGTACCCGCTGTGCTATCACTCCAGCCCGGGTCTTAAATTTACACTCAAACTTTTTCGTCCACAAGAAAACCCACTCTACAGTGAATTCATATATATGTAAGGAGTGTGGCAAGGCCTTTGCTTATTCTGCAAGCCTTTTGAGGCACAGAAAATTTCATACTGGAGACAAACCTTATGTGTGTAAAGACTTTGGCAATGCCTTCACTTCCCCTTAACTCCTTATTAAACATAGGAAAATTCATACTTGAAAAAAGCATTTATTAGGGTGGGAAGATCTTAACTCAATCCACAAGCTTTGCTTTGCTTAAAAAATTATTCGGGATTTAGGCCTTGCATATGTAAAATCTGCAGGATAATTTTCAAACAATTAGCATAACTTTCTAAACAGGAAAATTCACATTGTAGAGAAGTCTCATAAGTGTAAGGAATGCGGGAATGTCTTCAGTTTGTCCTCAGCCCTTCCTATGCATATGAAAAGTCATTTTAGAGTGAAACCTTATGTATGCCAGGAGTGCGGATAGGAAAGGTCTTTACTGGATCTGCAGGCCTTACTATGCATAGGAGAATTCACACTGGGGAGAAACTATACACACACACACACATACAAACACACACACACACACGTAAGAACATGGGAAGTCCATAATCCATCATTTAAAGGCACCTGCAGCCTTTTAAGTCATAAAAGAATTAATACTGCAAAAAATCCTGTGGGTAAGGAATATAAGAAGGCTTTTGTGTTCCCCTCAAGCCTTAGTAACTATAAAAGTTATGTTGAATCAATAATTCCCTAATAACAATGGCCAGGGTCAGAACATGGCCCTTAGGTAAAACAGTTTTAGTTTTGACAAGTGGGTGGGGGATTGCTACAAAAGTACAATCCGGAAGGAAATAATCCTGGTGTGTGTGAAAACTTCCTGTGACATTAGTACCATAAGGGAAAGGTACTTGCTGATTATCACGTGTACCATGGGTATGACAGTGTCCTGGCAGTTGCACTTCACATTCTGTTAACTGGTAAATAATGAGTCTTAGTGATAGAGCAAGGGGGATGGAGAACAAACAGGAATGGCCTGCCACAGAGGCAGGGTGGGATGGGGAGTTGGGTTTGGGAGGTCTCCAAAGGCAAACGACCCTGTAGCCCTGGGTCACTGTTCAGTAGTAGCCTTGATGTCAAGGGCCATCCTGGGGATGCAGTCCTAGGGATGGTTGTGGCTTGCAATTAAAAATTTGCTTTTGAGCTATTTTTGGTTGTATTTTGGGCAGATCTGTGGAAGATCGAGGCTTACTCCAGGAACAGCACTGTGGAATTATTTCTGTCTGTGCTTTAGGGTTAATATATTCAATATGTTTATTTAATACGTTTTATATATTTGATATAAATAAAATGATATATTTAAAATGTTTAATATGGGGACTATAGAGATAGCACAGCGGGTAGGGCATTTGCCTTGCATGCGACCGACCCGGGTTCGATTCCCAGCATCTCATATGGTCCCCTGAGCACCGCCAGGAGTAACTCCTGAGTGCAGAGCCAGGAGTAACCCCTGTGCATCGCCAGTTGTGACCCCCAAAAATGTTTAAAATAAGTAAAATGTACATTCTCCACCCCTCTCGGAGAGCCCGGCAAGCTACAGAGAATATCCTGCCTGCATGAGAGAACCTGACAAGCTCCCGTGGCATATTTCATATGCCAAATGCAGTAACAATAATGAGTTTCATTCTCCTGACATTGAAAGAGCCTCTAATATGGCACCATTTGGAAGGATGAGTAAGGAGAGGCTGCTAAGATCTCAAGGCTGGGACCAATGGAGACATTACTGGCACCCGCTAGAGCACATGGATGAAGAACGGGATTAAAGTGATACAGTGCTTTAGGGGTCATATGAAATGCCGAGGATTGATTTTGTTCAGCAAGGGAAGAGCCCCTCCCAGGTTACTGCCTCTCTGACTCCACATTTTTTTCTAACATTTAGAATTTCTGTACCCTAAAATCAAGCTGGGCTATACGCCGACTCTTCATCTCTCCCTGATCAGGCTACCCCCGACTGTTATGCTGAGGTACTGAGAGTTGTGTTCAAGTAATGTAACATGTGCGGAGTGCATTTGATGGCCATGATTCATCTCCCCATCCTGGCCGATGAAAGGTGAAAGAGGATCGAAGAAGGAAACAGGGCCAGGCTGTTGTGATCTGTTAGATTTTAACCCAGTGTTTTAGGCTTCATATGTGAAGTGCCAGTTTTCCTCCTCCCAAAGAAGCTTATCTATCCTTGCTAACATCCCTAATTTAGTTCAAGTTTATCTTAACCTTTTCTCTGTATTTTACCTCTCATTGTCTCAGTTCCCCATGTCACTCTTGTTTACTGATAAGCCATAACTTTCTGGTAATCCTCAACTTTGTACTGCTTTGTATTTGAAGTGCTGTGTATTTGTACCTGCTTTTCTATTTCCCCTGTAGCTGTTTTATATTTTACTGTAGATCAGTGTTCTTCGGTTCAACACAGAAAGACCATCAATCCAAGGTTTTGGGAGTTGATTGACTCTGAAATATATCTACTCCTGGGCAAAATTGCTTGGCCATAATTATTTGCCTTAGTCTTCAGTTGCTGTAGTTCCTAACACCCCAACAGGGGGGTCCTGTCGTGGTACCGGGATTGACCTAGAGCAAGTGGCAAAACTACCATGGCATCCAAATGAGACATTCAAGAAAGGAGAAATGCATGTTCTTGATGCAAACTGTCACAGCTTAAGAGACAGGACCCCCATGGGGAAGGACAAGCTGAACTGGCCTGAGGACTTAGTCTGGGATTTACGGTAAAATTCTTACTTGCTCTCAGAGCCCAGAGAATTAAGTTTTGGGATCTTTGTCTCTTACTCTGTTTATCCAAACAACTGCATGTGTTGATAATGTATACAACTAGAGGGAAAGGTAAAAGCAATGTAGATGTCCCTGGGAGACAGAGTGTCTCCTTGCATGAATCTCCCCAAGAGAATTTCCTCTGCCAAATGTTTATCTATGTAAATGATCAATCACACCTATGTCCTTACCTCAACCCCCCTCTTCAGATATTCTATAAGTATGGTAGCTGCTCTGCATTAAATGGGCCATTTTCACCATCAGTCTGTGGTTCCCCGTCTCTCTGTCTTTCTCTCTGTTGGGAAAGCCTGGGGAAGTGAGGAGGTGGCTCTGGACCATCAATGCTTCACAGCACCCCCGCATTTTACTTGGTGAACTCGCAGTGATCAGTTGCTCTTTGTTCCATTCTCCTGCCTATCTATACCAGTCTCCCACTGCCCCTCACTCCCTCTCTTCGCCCTTCTCCCACAGCTTTTATTTCTCCAGCCCTTTCCCCAGGAGTGGGGGTAGCAAATATATAGAGGTGTGGTTGTACAACCCATGGATGTAAAGCCGTTCCCTCAGGGGAAACTTCTTTTTGGACAAAAATCTCACCGTGCAAGGAGATCAGCTCAAGGACATGTGTTCTAAGGACATGTGTTCCTTTGCTTAGTTCATATTCATCTAAACAATCTTGAGGACTTAATCTTTGTGTTCATTTTGAATGGACACAGTAAGAGAACTATTAAGCTTATAGGGTGGATCTATTGGGGATATTTCCTCTAGATCCCAGACTACACTCCTCAGGACAGGTTAGTCCTTTGTAATCCCAGCAGGATCCTTATCCAGTCCCTTACGTTTGGGTCATGACAGAATTTGTTTTGGTGCTTGCCTGTACCTTTTCAATTCCAGGGTAGCTCACAGCTCTCCTGGGTCCATCCAGTCTCTTGTTTTTGGGGTGCTAGGAACAATGGGCAGCTGAGGCTTAAGTCTCATAAATATGACAATGCCTAGGAGTAAATAGTATCTGGAGTCAGTTAACTCTGAAGTTCCAAAAGCGTAACATTGTTTTCCTTTGCTCTACAAAGCTGAGGGTTGGAGGCATGGCCATCCCAGTCCTCCCAGCACAATCTTCCCAGCATGGGACTTCACTGGTCCTTGTCCAAGAGCAAAATGGATATTTGTCTCAAGTAAACTGCAGAGGACATGAAAAGAGAAAGTCAAAATTTCACTTACAAATACAAAATCCAGGGATTTCTGAAGAATCTGATTTTACAATTCACAGGTTCTGGTGAGGGGAAATGGGTGATTAATGCGTAGGGGAAGCAGAACACCTGGAAGTTAAAGATGAATACTAAGGAAATGGGAGTGATTCAGGAGCATTGGGATGGCTGTTACTCAGTAAGCCTAAGCAACTTGCAGCAGAGGAGAAATGATGAAGCAATGTTAAACCTAAATTGTTCAGAACTATAATCCAACAAGGGAAAGGGTTGTGGTGTTTGTTTGTTTGTTTTAAGCCAGATGGTTTTGTTTTTTTTTTAGGTATAAGGACGTTTGCACAGGGATCATCCTGGGTGTGCTCGGAGCACATTTTCTTAGGGCCAGAGCCATAGTACAGCGAGTAACCACTTAAGCATTCCTGCGATCAACCCAGGTTCCATCCCCTGCATCCCTTATGGTCCCCACCAGAGTGATCCTTGAGTGCCAAGGTAGGAGTAAGCCCTGAATCTGCGGGTTGTGACTTCAAAATAAAAATCACACAAAGAAACACGTATATACACAGACACACACACATACGCACACACAAGAAAGACGCAAAAGCAGGAAAGAACAATAGGGATTCAGGAGAAACTGAGTTTCTGTAGCAGGGAAAGATCAAGAATGGGGGATTTTAAGAACCAGCTACTTGACATTTTGAATGTTTCACTCTAGAATTTGCCTTTACATGTCTTTTTTTCCCCTTTTGATAGGATTTTTATTTTATTTGTCACCACAGCTGACAGTACTCAGGGTTTACTCTTGGCTTTGAGGTTAGGGATCACTTGGCAAGAGTCAGGGTAACATTGGGTGTCTAGATATCATTGGTTCAATGTTTAGTGACAACTACAGGATCAGGGGACTTTTCCTTACCCCCAGACCCCCCACTCTATGACCGACCACTTGAGCAGCTCCCTCTGCACTCCTTTATCCGAGTCCATTCCCCTCACAGCACAGACTCAGCTGGGTGGCAAAAAGATTCTCAGTGCCTTTTTGGGCACCTTACGGAAACAGAAGTGATGTCATAAAACTGGTATTCCTGATACATTTTCCCTCCCTGACACAGACACTGGGTGGGTTCAGGGCGCTATTCCTCACTTGGCAAAGTTCAAGTAAATTTGTGCTGCGTCATTGAAGGGGAACCCTGAAGGCGGATTTTGTGGCAGGACACGAGCAGCCTCCCCATCTCCACGCTCTCACGGCTCACCATTGTGTCATTATTTGCTCTTACTCTGGCTTGGTCCAGAGGCCCTGGTCTGCGGGAATTATAGGAGAAATTAACCAGATGAGTGCAGTGAATCCTTATGAAAGTGGATACGTTCATTCTTCAGAACTTCCTGTGTTAGGTTTGGGGAGCCGTGCCCCACAGGGCTTAGGCGTTACTGCTGGCTCTGAGCTCAGGGATCCATACCTGGGCAGGCACAGGTATCCTTACAGGGGCTTAGAATTCTGGTCAGCCATGTGCAAGCAAGCAATTGATCTGCTGTATCATTTCTACATACATTGTATCCATATTTTTGTTAAATATACGTATGCACTAAACATTAATATTCACAAAACATGATTGGCCCTCGCCAGGCTCTTTATAGGGTGAATTGGAGAATGTTGAAATGGGCTTTATTTGGTGCTCCCTTTTCTATCTGAGCTGCCTTTGGTCCTAGCATGTGCGGCTGGCCTCCAAGCCATGGAGTAAACCTCCTGGTCCTTATCTTGGCTATTCTTGGGTGTTAGTCTCCTATTTTGTCACTTTATGTTCCCCAGATGAATGCAATCTTTCTATGACTGTCCCTCTCTTTGTGACTCATTTCGCTTAGCATGATACTTTCCATGTAGTACTACTTGTATGTAAATTTCATGAGTTCATCTTTTCTAAGAGCTACATAGTACTCCATTGTGTAGATGTACCAAAGTTTCTTTAACCAGTCATCTGTTCTCGAGCACTCAGGTTTTTTCCAGATTCTAGCTATTGTAAACAGTGCTTCAGTGAATGAGGGGTAATTCCTGACTACATGAGCCAGGAGTAACCCCTGTACTTTGCCACATCTGACACAAAAAAAAAAAAAAGAAAAGAAAAGAAGAGCACTTCTCACTTCACTAATATTCGAGAGGGAAAATGCATGAAACTTTCTGCTTTTGGAAGTCATAAAAATCCCAATATCTTGTAGTCACTAGGATGCTATAAATCATTTAGGTTGTCGAAAAGGCTAAGTAAGGTCTTTTTACCAGGAAAGTTTGCTAACTGTAAGCTCAGTATATACCTCCATTCTAGGATGGGTCCTTATGCTCTTTCCATAATATCTTTGATTTTGGAACCACACCTGACACTTCTGGTGGTGCTCAGGCAACCATTTGGGATACCAGGGATGGAATTCAAGTTGACCAAGTTCAGAGCAAGTGCTAACCCACTGTACTCATCACTCCTGATCCTTACTCTGTGTTTGAAAATGTATTTCTGAAGCCTCCCCATGAACTTTCCTTGCCAGTGACTTTCCATTGCTCGTTTGTTGTCAGCGTTAGAGCATTAATACATAAAGTGCTCTCAGATGTCCTCAGCAGCCTTTCTTCCTGTCCCAGTTTCTGTCCAGCTCTCAGGTGGCTGCTCTCTGTCTGGGTTGTTCCAGTTCCTCTCCAGGGCTGGCTTCCCAGTCACTGCTTTCACCCCCATCTTGATTTGTTGCTTCCCTGAGAAACTCACTGTCTGTGCCCCACCCACTCCCTACCTGCCTGTTTTACCCGGATCTACTGTGTTGCAGTTTTCCTGATGGGGCCTTGTGTGTGAGAGCATTGACTCCACACTTGAGGGCCAGTAAAGCATCAGGGGACTTATTCTTTTTCTTTTCTTCTTTTTGGTTTTTGGGTCACACCTGGCGATGCACAGGGGTTACTCCTGGCTCTGCACTCAGAAGTTACTCCTGGCGGTGCTCAGGGGACGATATGGGTTGCTGGGAATTGAATCCGGGTTGGCCGCGTGCAAGGCAAATGCCCTACCCACTGTGCTATCTCTCCAGCCCCCCAGTGAACTTCTTCTTACTGGAGCTCCCACGCTGACCAGCTACAGCAGCTGGCTCTCCACTCCCTTATTCAAATCCATCCCCGTCCTGCCACTGATTCACCTGGGTGGGGATAATGGTTCTCTGCATATCTTGAGTCTGGCCCTTTAAGGTTGCTTGCAGCACCAGAAGTGACATCACAGTGGGGTGGCCTTCCTGGTGCTTCTCTTCCTGGAAACCGTTCAGAGAGTCATTGTTCACATGGGTGAAGGACAAAGTAGGGCCCCAGGAGAATGCGGGACTGTGAAGGCCGACTTTGTCTTATTGCAGGACTGGGTTGGCCTCCCCGTCTCCACGCTGTGACCCATGGTACCGCGACCAGCTCAGGGAACATTCTCGTGCTTGTGTTTCTTGTTTCCCCGATATCCAGGTGGTTCCTGAGGTATAATGAAGTCTTTTGGGGGGCGCGGATCTTTGGGAGGTTCGTAGAGGGCTCTAGTGGGATGTGGGGCTCGCGGGTCTGAGTGCGTGATACAGGGGGCCGCTGTGGCCATGGTCACCTTCACCTCCATGTTTGGGCACCCACGGGTAGGTGCGGGGCTGAGCGCGGGGGTTGCGGGCTTTGGGATGCAGGACCGGCCCAGGTCCGAGGCTTGGCTGTCCGGACCCTCCAGCTGACTCATGTTGCGACCTTGCCCAAGTTTCACTGTTGTAGAATGTTCTGATTCACTTTGAGGCACCAAAACGCAGCCGCAGCCCCCCCCCCAAGGCTTGAGACCCTGTTGCTGTCCAGCTTTTTCACTGGCTGCCCTTGTGGGTTAGGCTGGGACGGTGGATCTGCAGGTGTCTGGGTTTACCGATGATAATTTCCTTTTGGGGCTATTTTTGGCATGGGGAATGCGGGGCTCTGCATTCCCGGAGATACCTGAGGGCTTTCTCTGGCTCTGGCCTCAGATATTATTCCTGGAAGTGCTCTGGGGGCCTTGGGGATGGAGAGGATTGATTAGTGTCAGCAATGCAAGCATCCTAACAGGTTTACTGTATGTTGGAATAGGAATATTTGCTTCCTCACATCAAGTTGCAAAGTCCTGCCCTGACCGCTGGCTATCGAGGTGAGTAAAAGGTAAAGGTAAAGGTAAAGGCCCTCCCGTTGATCGTCGATTTGCTCGAGCGGGCCCAGTAACGTCTCCATTGGAGACTTTGTTGTTACTGTGTCTGGCATATCGAATACTCTCGGTAGCTTGCCGGGCTCTCCGAGAAGGGCGGAGGAATCGAACTCGGGTCGACCATGTTGGCCGCTTGTAAGGCGAACGCCCTACCCGCTGTTCTATCGCTCCAGCGAGGTGAGTATGGGGGATAAAGGTGTGTGTGTGCGCCCGTGTTTGTGTGTTTGTGTACTGCTGATAAAAGTGCATGAATGTAGAAAGTTTTTATTTATTTATTTATTCAGTTTCTTTGCTTTTTGGTTTTCACCCAGCCGATGCTCAGGGGTTACTCCTGGCTCTGCACTCAGGAATTATTCCTGGCGGTGATTCGGGGACCATGTTGGATGCTGGGAATTGAATCCTTGTTGGCCGCGTGCAAGGCAAACACCCTACCCACTGTGCTATTGCTCCAGCCCCTGTAGAAAGTTTTTATTTTATTTATTTATTTATTTATTTATTTTAATGTAGTAGTACTGCTATTTATTCAGCCACTGATTAGCTGATTGAATTGTGCATGAACTCCACCTTACTTTTTTTTCATTTTTTATCATTTTATTTATTGAATCACCATGAGAGCAGTTACAAAGCTTTTGGGTCTAAGTCTCAGTCATACAATGAAACACCCATAACTTCACCAGTGCCCATTCTCCACCACCAAAAACCCCAGAATACCCCCAACCCACAGCCTCCCCCTACCTGTGGGGCAGATGATTTCCACATTACTCTCTCTCTACTTTGAACACATTCAGTATTTTGACACCGGACCCACCATTATTATTTGAGATTTTACCCCAACACTAGGATCTGCTGAAAAGGCAACAGTAGACAATTTGTGTTCTATTGCTGGTCATGAATAACTTATGATGTCGCGTGGCTGCAGTAGGGCCATGTGATTTTGAAATTCCAAAATTTTAACACTTAAATCTGCAGGGATTTCTGCCAAAAGCCACTGGGTTTCACGATTTGCTCCTGAGTCTCCTGGATCGCGGCCGTTGAGCAGCTTGATCAGGAGCCAGAGAGGCTGTTCGTGGGCGATGACTTGGTGTCTTGTTGGGGTGGGGAGGACAGGCCCAGCTCCTCCCCCCCATTCCACAAGGCCCAACATATTCCGTCACTGCGAGCCCAAGCCTGACTGTCCAATAGCCTCTGAAGGATGATGGCCACCGAGCCAGCAAGGGGGAGCAGGCGGAGGGACAACACCCTTCGCCCCTGGGATGGCCCGGCGACAGTAATGTACTGTGTGGTCTGGACTCATTTCTGCCAGAAGCCTCTGGGTTTCGAGATTTGTTTCTGAGTCTCTGGCATCATGGCCGTGAAACAGCTTGATAAGGAGCCAGAGAGGCCGTTCGTGGATGATGACTTGGGGTCTCGTTGGGGTGGGGTGGACAGAACTGGCTCCACCACCATCCCGTGAGGCCCTGTGTGTCTCATCACTGGGGGCCCAAACCTAACTGTCCAGTGGCCTCTGAAGGATGGCGGCTACTGCGCCGGCAGGGGGAACAGGCCAAGGCACGAAACCTATTCCCACCTGGGTTGGCCCAGCACCGGTCACCTACTGCAGGGACCAGACGCTTTTCTGTCAAAAACTGTTGGGTTTCAAGATTTGTTACTGAGTGTCTGGGATCATGGCCGTTAAGAAGTTTGATCAGGAACCAGAGAGGCCATGCCTCCAATTATATAGCTGAGCCAGAGGTGGTTTGTGGGTGTGTTTCCCACATACCTAACTTTTGGCCGCTTACTTTCTTGGTAAACTTTGCCCCAAGTTTTGGGGATCTAGCCAAAGGCACAGCAACAATTTTGGGGTATCTGGAAGTCTGAAGGCGCCATCAGGCTGCTGATAAACTTGCTTCACAGGTACAGATAGACCTGCTGGCGGCACCATATCCCCTTGTAGAAAGTTTTTAAACAATTTTATTTATTTGCTTTTTGGGTAACACCCGGCGCTGCAAGGGGTTACTCCTGGTTCTGTCTCAAGAATTACTCATTTTGTGCTCAGGGGACCCTATGGGATGCTGGGAATCGTACCTAAGTCAACCACTTGCAAAGCAAACCGCCTTACCCACTGTTCAACCACTCCAGCCCCTGTTTTTTTTTTTTTTTAAGAAGAGAGGTGATCCCCTTGCAATCATAGCCCAAAATGTGGCTCTCTCACGGCCAGAAGGGGGCGCTGATACACGGGATTTCCTGGCCTCAGAGTCCTTCCTGGCTGGGCCTGTGAGAACCTTCTGTGGGATCCGGGCGGAGTCCCCAGACCAAGGCAGGGCCGACTTTTCTCTCTTGTGGCCTTGCCCAGAACTTGTGTCGCAAAATGCAGCACAGATGCCAACCCATTTTGCTTCTGCTGCGGAGAAACATCTGACAAGTGTCCCCCAAGTGGGTCTGTGAGCCAGTGCCCGAGGGTGTGGCTGGGCAGAACTTGGGGGTTTTGCTCCTGTCCAGTGCTCACAGTTCTGACTTCTCCTCCAGGTCTCTGATCCTTGGGAAAAACAGGCAGGAGAAGATGGTGAGATGCCATCGAACACACCAACCCCAGGTAGGAGTGACAAAATGAGGTGATGCAGTGACAGGAGTGTCAGGCTTCCCGGGATGTCTTGTCGGAGCACTTGGATCTCTGCAGTACGAGGCCACATTTGTGTCAGTTTTGTTGTATTTGACTTTTGGACCACAACAGCTCAAAGATTACTGGTGCTCAGGGATGACTCCTGACATGTCTCAGGGACCATATGGGGTGCTGGGCGTCAAAGGCTTGTGTCTGGGTGTGTTGTTTTGTTTTCGGAGCCACACGCAGTGATTCTGGGGATTATACTCTTGGCTCTGCACTCTGGCATTGTACCTGGCACTGTTTAGTGGACCCTTTAGGATGGCGGAGATCACCAGTCCTACCCACTATCCCCATCCCACTGTCCTGTTATACAGTAATGCTACTTTGTTTCTTTTCGTATTTATTTTGGTGCCACAGGGGAGATGCTCAGGGCTTCTTCTTGGCTCTGTGCTCCAGATTTCCACCTGATGTGCATCATGGGTTCCCGGGTGTGCTGGCACTGTTTGTGCCCTGGCAGCTACAGGAACTCGGGTCCCTGGATATGTGTTAACACTATTTTGTCCTTATCGCTCTGTAGAGCTTCTCCTGCTCTATCACACAGTCCAGCATTCATTGGCTGCTCGGTTTGCGGTTCTGGGCATGTGCTGGTCCCAGGGAGACAGAGCAAAGGATCTCTGGGGCCAACAGAGCTGTTGGGCTTAAGACACTTTGAGAGGCATTTGGGGTGACCGTGAACCATGATAAGAGTCCTACAGGCACAGCTTTCAGTTGGTGGCTGGACTTTGAGTGTCCCCTTCTCCCTAGAGCATGGGCTGTGGGATGCAGGAGGTGTTTGTTTTGTGTTTTGAGGTGAAAGCAGGGTCACTCAATTGGGTCACAATGATTGTATGCTTAGTTTGTACTCTCTGGAGTGCTCATAGGAGCAGTGGTTGAATTCCCTGGGGTCAGGAGAAAGTCTGCCACCTTCAGGAACCTTATAGTAGTGTATCATCACATTTTCATAGACGCAGCTGTCTTAGAGAGAAGTTGGGACACATCTACCAGGAGTTCAGGAGGAGACTGGTTGCTCCCGAGGGGACAGACCCTGAGTCCCTCTAGGGACCGGGGGTCTTGGCTTCACAGCCCAGGGAACAACGAGGTGACAGACCCTGACTCCTGCCCCTCTTTGTATGCTGGCTCAGGACACTGTGACCTTCCCCGACGTGGCCGTGAGCTTCACCCCAGAGGAGTGGACATGCCTGGATACCTCTCAGAGAAAGCTCTACAGGGACGTGATGCTGGAGACCTACCAGCACCTGTCGGCCATTGGTGAGAGCAGTGCGGGGCCAACCTTGTCTGGACAGTCCCGTGTGTGCTCATTGTGCCGGGCTCTGAGTGTGTCCAAAAGTAGCTGTGAATGTCCTGGTGAGAACATCCATGCAGTAGCTGTTCCTCTAGTTCCTTCCCTGGTTGTTTTGTAGGTGCTCACCTAGCGATGCTCGGGGCTTACTCCAAGCTCTATCCATAGGAATCACTGTCTGCGGGTTTTCGTGAATCTGGAGTATTAGGGATCGACCCAGCTTGGCCCCATGCTTGGCAATCTCCTTATTCGCGAAACCATCATTTAGGTCCCTCTAAATAGGTCCTAGTTCCTGCCATTGCTGAGTTCTCTGATTACTTCTTATACTACACATAATTTTTATGAATTTTGTTTTTGCTTTTATTTGAGATACAACTTGAATATTCTTGTCTCTGTGCTGAGGGATCACTCCAGGGGGTGCTCAGGGGCCATGGGGTGCTGAAGATTGAACACGCTTGGCAGCCAAAAAGGTTGCTGTCTTCATCCTGGTACTATTGCACCAGGCCCACAACTTCAGCTAATTTATTTTTATTTATTTTATTTTAGATTAATTTAATTTTTTTCATTTTTATTAGTGAATCACCATGAGGTACTGTTGTATACTTACAAATTTTTGTGCTTGGGTTTCAGTTATACAGTGATTGAGTACCCATCCCTCCACCAATGCCCATTCTCCACCACCACTAATCCCAGTATCCCTCCAACCCCCCAGCCCCCAGTCCACCCTGCCTCTGTGGCAGGGCATTCCCTTTTATTTTGTTTTTATTTTGTTTTGGGATTATACTTACAAATCCTTAGGGATTATTTCTGGCTGAGTATTCAGTTATTCATCCCAGTTGTGGTCCAGGACATTGTGTGCTTCTGAGGATCAATTCTGTATGTGTGTAGTGTTAGTGTCCTGCCTGCTGTAATATAGCTCCCAACACAGTTCATTTATTTCCTAGGGACTCACCCCATCAGTTGTTGCTCTATTTCAGTGCTTGTGGTCACTTCCAGTGGTTCTTAGTTCATCAGGACTCAGGGTTTGCCTCTGAACTATAGATTCAGGGATCAAATTGATGACTTGAGAGACCCTACTGAATGTCAGGATCGAACTTTTATTGACCTTGAGCAAGGCCAGTGCTTGACCTTCTGCGTTGTCTGTTTGCATCCTTTTACGTTTATTTTTATAACCAATTTGGAGCTTTGGTCATCTTTGGCCATCTTTGGATTTGTTAAGCTTTGGGGTTTACTGCACTCAGGCATCAGTTCATGCAGGCTCAGTACATTGCATGTGATGCCGAACCTTGAGTGACAATAACAGTGGGCACGGTGCTTGTCTTGCAAGATCTGGACATGTGTTCTGTCCTTACCATCCCATGTGATGCTCAAGCACGACCAAAGGTGATTTCTGAGTTCACAGTCAGGGAGAAGCCTTGAGCATCCCCAGGAGAGGATCCCAAACAGAGAAAAAAATACTACGTAGTGTGCTGTGATCAAACCCCCGTTGAAAAAAAAAAAAAGAAACCCTCTTGGCCCTTTGCAGTGTCAGGGCTATACTATTTGTGATGTTTTCTGGGGCCCCGTATTCTCTTAAATTAATTCTTGAATCTTAGCTCTTGGATAACTCTAAATCTGGAGCATTTTAGAAGTACAGATTCTATTCATTCCTTTCCCGTAATTGACTCCATTTTTATAGGGACACATGTGGTTTACTTGTCACATTTTCCTTGTCACTAATCCATGCTCCATCTCTGACAGGTTCAGGGCATTCTGGGGTGAAGCCTGCGGTGATCTCCTGGCTGGAAGGAGGAACCCTGAGGCCGAGAAGGAGAGTCATGCCTGCAGGTCAGTGTCTGAGGCCCTGGGCAGTGTATGGCTGCCCTGAGCACATGTAAAACACACTGCTGACCCTGATATCCTTGGGTTCTTGGATCTAGGCATCTGTGCTCTATTTGCTCCCACGGATTGTCTGTCATGGAATAATCTTGTACTTTAATTTCTTGGCTTTGACATTATTTTTCCTCTTCTGCCAGAAATTCCATGAAATTCCACTCATTGGTCCCCCTGTCTTTTCGTTACCAGACTTTTTGTACAGCCTATAATGTTGCTGTACCTTCAAAAAAAATTGCCTCTTTTATTTAGTTAATAACTGAGGCCATAATAAAGCTTTTTGGCTCTGAGTGATAGTAATGCAGGAAATGTGCTTATCCTGCACACTGTCTACCTGGTTCAATAACCAGCATCCCATATAGTTCCCTGAGCATCACTGCGTATGTTTAGCATACAAAAAAGAAAAACATGTCTTGTAGGATTGCCAAGCTTTTCACAGCAATGCTCCACAGTGATCTTCCCTTTTCTGTGGGATACTTTGGACT
This sequence comes from Sorex fumeus, assembly GCF_029834395.1. Classification (NCBI taxonomy): domain Eukaryota; kingdom Metazoa; phylum Chordata; class Mammalia; order Eulipotyphla; family Soricidae; genus Sorex; species Sorex fumeus. The sequence continues at coordinate 20,622,778 of NW_026606076.1, read as the reverse complement.
GTGAGGACCATAGAGATGTCCTCAAGCTGTACTGCCTGGTTAAGGATGTTTCATTCGAAGAATTCTTACATTGTATATTGGGTTTGGTTTCAGAACTCAAAGCATGGCTTCAGGGTTTGGGAACTCAGTCAGTAATTATGAGTGAGCCGGTAAGATTTGCAAGTTTGGAAATCAATATTATAGTACTAATGGGAAATGTCAGTGGACCAGCATGTTATTTTTAAAGTGCTGGGCCAGGAATGGCCAGAAGGAAATTCAGAGTATGGTGCTTGAGGTCGAGGACCCTTATCTTCACTGGGTACTGACATCTCTGCTCAAAACCTAAAGAAAATTATAATATGTTTCATGTAAATGCCATGATTTTTCATTTGATTGAAAGTATCTACAAATGGTAATCGTGAAAAGAGCTGGTCTTTTAAACTGATCCATCCACATTGCTCCATGTGTTTCCCAGAGACCCGCCGGGATTAATCCCTGACACTGCATGGTGTACCCCCCCACACACATGAAAACAAAATACAGAACAGAAAAAGTGATTGATCCTGAAAAGAATCTGCCTGTGGTGAGATGTTTTCAATCGCCCCTGTGGTCAGTCTCAGCAGTGTTGGATGCAGCATTTCTTCACAAATGCTTTCCGTGCTCTACTCCACAATGAGCTAGAACTGAATCCAGAGTTATTGTGTTTTATTTTTCTCTTGAATCTGGTGCATCAGTTTTCTGTGGAGGGAGGTAATTTTGCCTATTCATTGAGTTGAAAAAAATATTTAACAAGTTAATGGCCCCTCATTCATCAATTTTCCATGTGTGTCTTACAGTAACATTAGGTTTGCCCATGTTAATGCCATCCACCTGTCGGGAATTGCATTGGTGTGGTGCAAATTTTAGAAACCAATCTGCAGGTATCAATTTCTTTTGGCATGGAGAATCATAAAACATAGAGCGATAATTGAAATCCTCTGCTGTTCTATAGGGAAGCAGCCAGCCCGAGTGGAAAGGCTCCAACCCTTCGCACTGTGAAAAAGTCACGAGTGAACGTTTGTGCCCTCAGCCACATGGGGATGCCAAGACAGGCAGGATGACCTCTGAGGGTGATCAGAATGGAGGGAGCGAACTTACTCTAAAGATTCCCTCCACTGGGAAAAGGTTCACACAGTCTGTTGTTCTCAGTCCACAGATACAAGCCCCAACATTGGGGCATACCATAGAAAGTGGGAGAGGAGCGCTATTTATAGTGAGTCCTTCACAACAAAAGGCCCACAAGCAAAGTCACCATGGATTGACCCTGTCCAAGAGTAAGGAATGTGGGGGAGCTTCTCCATGTTACCAGGACTATAATGTTCCCTTAGAAAACCACAGTGGACAGAATTCCAAGGAGTGTCAGGATCAAGGGCGTGGTTTGAATCCAGTGTCACCCCCTTGTGATTACATGAACATCCACACTTGAGGGAAACTACATACATGTAAGGACTGTGTGTAGGCCTTCACTCGACCCTCAGGCTTCTTAAAACATCAGAGAATTCATACTAGAGAGAAAGCATATGTGTGTGAGCAATGTGGGAAGGTCTTTGCTTACTCCTCACACCTTTCTAGACACAGGAAAATTCATACTGGAGATAAATGTCATAAATATAAGGCACATGGAAAGGGCTTCCCTCGATCCTCAACTCTTACTGGGCATATGAAAACTCATACTGAAGAGAGGCCTCATATATGTAAGGAACGTGGGAAGGCCTTTATTTATTCCCTAGACCATACTCGGCATATGAGATTCACAGTGGAGAGAAGCCTTATGGATGTGATATATGTGGAAAGGCCTTTGTTAATTTCTCAAGACTTACCTGCCATATGATAATTCACACTGGAGAGAGACCTTATGTTTGTAAGGAATGTGGGGAGGCCTTTATTTATTCCTCAAGCCTTACTCGGCATATGAGAAAGCACACTGGAGAGAGACCTTATGTTTGTAAGGAGTGTGGGAAGGCCTTTGTTTGTTCCTCAACACTTACTGATCATGTGAGAATTCACACTGGAGAGAAACCTTTTATTTGTAAGGAATGTGAGAAGGCCTTCCGTCAGACCTCCGGCCTATATGTACATAGGGCAGTTCAAACTGGAGTGAAATCTTATATATTTCAAGAATGTGGGAAGGCCTTTCTGTTTCTTTCTGGTCTTAGGAAACATCAGAAAATTCATAGTAGATAACTCAATGCCCTACTAACAATTTTTAATGTCAAAACAGCCCCCTTTGGGAAAGTCTGTTTTCTTTGTACCATGGGATGCTGTGCTACAAAAGTGCAGCTAGGAAGGAAATAATCCTTTAGTGTGTAACAAACATTTTGTGATGTCAGTTTATTAGGGAAAGTCTATGCCTGGGTTCCGGTATTTAAACTTGATGTGTATGTTAACATGTACTTTTTGCATTTTCTGGCTAAAGCCAGGAGGAATGTGAATTAAAAGCCAAAAAATTCCCTGTGCTCAGGGCTGTCAAGGCTCACCACTCTCTCATTCTTTGAAATTACTCTGGCTTGACTTTCTCTTTGCTTTTTGGTTCACGCCCATCGATGCTCAGGGGTTACTCCTGCCTCTACAATCAGTAATTACTCCTGGTGACTTCTTGGTACCATGTAGGATGGCAGGGATTGAAACTGGGCTGGCCCCATGCAAGGAAAAAGCCCTCCCCCTGGACTATTGCTCTAGCCTCTGTGATTTGGCTTTGAGGCCCTTGGTTTGGGGGATTATAGCAGAGAAACAGCCACGTCTTTGTTCTTCAGTGCCTCCTGATTCATGTTCTTTGGAGCCACACCAAGCTGAGTACTACTCCTTGCTCTCAGCTCAGTCATCCATACCTGGGGGACTCAGGATCATTATGGGGTACTACGGTTGGAATCCGGGTGGGCTGTGTTCAAGCTCCTTCCCTCATGCCATCTCTGCCTACCATGTGTTCAGGTACTGGTTAGCATTGTGTAAGTATAAAGAATAAATTTTTCAGAAAATTTTATCTTAGTTAAATGACCCTGGATAGGTTCTTTAGTGGAGTGCCGTGAAGACAGTTTGTGTTTTAAATTTTGAACTATTTTTCCCGGTCTTTTTGGGTCATACCCAGAAATACTCAGAGATTACTCTTGGTGGTACTCCGGGAACCCTGTTAAACCTGGTGCAAGGCAAATATCCCGTCTGTTGTACCTACTCTTTGGCCCCTATTGGAAACAGTTTAAATGAACATTCCTGTGCTTCGAAAGACATATGAAAGAATGGAAGGGGCCCCTTGCATCAAATATCTGACAAATGCCAGGAATATGGGTCAGCTCCCCACATCCCAGCAGGCCGTTCCACTTACCTATGATTACTCACAAAGTTTGTCACATTCCTGGATCCTCCCACCAAGTTCAATAATATTACAGAAAAAAAATCAGTGTTGTATTTAGAATTAGCGAAGTCCCCTCAGTGTAGTAGACACCAGAATGATAAAAAAGATTCAGATCTGCTTAAAGGACAAAAAAGGCTCCAAGGTGCCCAAAATGGCTTGCTGCCCATTAGCCTCTATTTTTAGGATCGGAATATATGATGATGTTGGTGCAGCCTAGCAGTGTTCAGGGCCTGCTCCTGGTTTTTTGCACTTTGATGGTGCTCAGGGGACCATTTGGAATTATGATGGTTGAACCCAAATTGAGCACGCATGGAAAGCCCCCAAGCCACTGTACTGACCTCTTGCCCCATAGTCTAGATTTAAAATTGTGCTTCTGAAATGTTTTTTCTTGTAGGCAAGAGTCCACTGGTTTGGTGTTTTCAAGGGGTAGTGTGTTGACCAGACAGTGCTCTCTGATGTTCTTACCAGCCTCTGCTACTCTTCCAGTGTCTTTCCAGATCTCTGCACTGCTGCTAGGCCAGTTCCTCTCTGCATCTCCAGGGCTGGCTTTGCAGTCACTGCTTTCACCCCATCGTGATTACTTCCCCAAGAAACTCAGCATCCGGTGAATTGTACCAACCTTCCTGTTTTACCTTGAATCATCCCAGCTGCATTTTTCCTGATGGACTGTGTGTGAGAGCATTGGATCATTGTTTGACTGAGAAGTACAGGATCAGGGGTCTTCTTATCCCCACCCTCCCACTGTGTGACCCACCACTCTCCACAGTCACCTCTCTACACCTTTATCCAGTCCATCCCCCTTGATCACAGATTAATCTGAATGGGCAAGAATGGTCTCTACATCTGGATCAGGTCCCTCTAAGGCTCAGGTTCCAGCAGCAGTGGAAGTGGCGTGCCAGGCCAGGGACCTTCAGATGTTTTTTCTCTTCCCATTGTGGTTGCCTGATCAGGCCGCCATTGGTCTGGTGGTAGAGGAGTAAATGGCAGCCCTTAATGGAAGGGGGACTGTGAAGACCTTTTTTTTTACCAGGATGCGAGTGGCGGTCCGTGAGCGCCCTGTGCCTCCCATTCTTCGCACTGTGAGTGCCAGGGCCACTCCAGCTTGGGGAGGCCCTTTTGTGCTTATTTTTCTCTCATTTCTGATATCAGCCATTTCCTGAGGCATGAGGGATGCTTTAGGGGAACCCAGAGGTTTTAGGGAGTGCAGGGGTTGAGGTGTGTGTGGGTGATCATGGGAGTCCCCTTTGGCCACCATCACCTCCAGCTCCATATATGGTCAGCAGAAGATGGGCGTGGGGCTGAGCGCAGGGGCTGAGCTCGGGGCCTGCGGGACCTGCAGAGGGCATGGCTTGGCTGTCCCGACATCCCAGCATGGGACTTTGCTCTGCCCTGTTTCAGAGCACTTGTTCCTGGCATCACTTACTCTTGTAGAACCTTCAGATTCACTTCAAAGGGCATGGCCCCAGCCCCTCTGTTGTTGTTTGTCCTTTGACTTTTGTGATATGGCAGGGCCACATGGTGGTTTGATCCCTGCTGGATGCTGAGTTTAGCAAATGACACTTTTTCAGTATCATTGTTTTGATTTGGCTTGTTTAACACATCCAGAGTTGCTCAGTGTCTACTTTTTTTGCTGTTTTGGTCACACCTGGCAATGAAAAGGGATTGCCCTGTCTCTGCAGTCAGGAGTTCCTCCTGGCAGTGCTCGCGGGACCTATAAGATGCTGGGAATCAAACCTAGGTAGTCCGCATTCAAGGCAAACATCCTATCTGCTGTGTTATCTCTCCAGCCCCACTCAGGGTTCAGAAACTACCTCCTGGGTTTTCCTTGTAGATGAGTGTTCACTGCTTGCGTGTTGTCAATCATATAGCGTTGAACAGACAGTGTTCTCTGATGTTCTTATGAGCCTTTGCTCCTGTTCCAGCATCTCTTCAGCTCTCTTGGGCTGCTTCTAGGCCAGTTCCTCTCTGCTCTTTTGCTGGCTTCGAGTCACTGCTTTCTCCCCACCTTGATGGATGATTTCCTGGAGAAACTCATTGTCCTGTGCCCCACCAACTCCCTAATGCCTGTTTTACTTTGCGATTTTCCTGATGGACTGTAGGTGAGAGCATTGGCTTATTGTTTGCCCAGTACAAGACCAGGGGATTCTTACCCATCACTAGCCCTCCACTGTGTGACCAGCCAGTACAGCAGCTGCCTCTCCACCGCTTAGTGTGAGCCCGTCCCCCTTGCACGACAGATTCACCTGGTTTGGCACAATGGTTCTCTCCACATCTGGAGTCTGGCTTTTAAGGCTGCTTGCTGAAACAGAGGACATCACAGGGAGCCCTTCCTGTTGCTTCTATTCCTGGAAACTGGGTCGGTGTCCTTGTTCACATGGGTAAAGTACAGAGTAGGGCCCCTGTGAGAAAGTGGGACTCTTAAAGCCAACTTTGTGGCAGATGGGGACAATTTCCCGTGAGCACCTGGCAGTTCCCCGTGTCCGCACTGAGCTACGTGTCCTCGCCAGCTTACAGGCCACTTTTGCACTTGTTTTTCACTTGTTACCTGATATCAGGTGGTTCCTGAGGTGCAGTGGATCTTTGACGGGGTCAAGGGAGGAGGATGTGAGTGAGTGATCCAGGAGGCCTCCTGCAGTCACAATTGCCTCCAGCTCTGTCATGGAGGAGTGGCAGGTGTGTACGGGGCTGAGCAAGGGGGCTGTGGGCCTTGGGGTAGAGGGACCTGCCAAGGGCAGGGACTTGGCCATCCTGACCTCCAGCTGACCTACAATGGGACCTTGGCCCCAGTCTCCTTGCTGTAAAATCTCCAGATTCCCTTTGGGCAGAGTCGCAGCTCCCGCAATGCCAAGAGACCCTGTTACCATCGGGCTTTTTCAATGCCTTCTCTGGTATGACAGGGCCATCCGGAGCAGTGGATCCGTAGGTGACTGGGGTTTTAGTTTACTTTTGGTGCTATTTTTGATGTGGGGAATGGGGGGCTCTGTATGCCCAAAGATACCCTGAGGGCTTACTCTGGCTCCTGGATCAAGTGTTTTACCTAGAGTGCTCTGTGGGCCATAGGGATGCAGGGGATTGACTGGTGTCAACAGGCCAAGCATCTTATTAGTTTTAGAGGAATTTATGTCAAAACAGGAAGTTCTGCTTCACATTAAGTTGCAAAGCCCTGTCTAGACCTCTGTTTTTCGAGGTTAGTACTGGGGGTAAAGGGTATGTGTGAGTGTGTATGTGTGTGTGTAGAAATTGTGTTATTTTAAGAGAGGGGCTGTCCCCATGATAGAGCCACATTCTGGGGTGTGGTTGTCGGGGGCAGCCCTGCTGCAGCCTGCAGGGTGAGCTGATACATGTGATCTCTCCTCTGAATCAGTGCCTGGCTGTGCCTGTGAGAGCCTTCTGTGGGACCCAGGGAGGAGTCCTCAGGCCAAGGCAGGAATGAGTCTTCTCCTTTGTAACCAAGCCCAGAGCTTGTGTTGTGAAAGGCAACACAGATGCCAACCCATTTTGCTTATCCTGGGGAGACAGAAGCATTAGGCATTGTTTCCCTGGCGGATCTGAGAGCCAGTGCCTGACGGTGTGACTGGTCAGGGCTGGTGTTGTGATCCTCTCCAGTGCTCACTGCTCTGACTCCTCCTCCAGGTCTCTGATCCTCAGGAAAATCAGAATCAGGAGAAGATGGTGACATGCCATCGGACACCCCATCCCTGGGTAGGAGGAGAATGACAAGAGAAGGTGATGCAGTGACAGGAGCTCTCAGTCTTCTTGGGCCAAATGTCTCTGAGTTGTTTCAGGAAGGATCCTGTATTGTGCCTCCTTGTCGGAGGGCCCGATACTTTCCTTATGAGGCTATGTTTATTTCAGTTCTGTGGCCACCAACCCCTCTCTCCAAAAAAAAAAAAACAGTGTCACTTGCCCAGAGTCGGTATGGTGGGTGGTGATGGGACGAAAATCATGTTTCCTTATGTTCCTTCATACCCCACTAGGAATAGCAAATTCTGAACACTCATTTAAGAAGCCAGAGACTCTGTGGGATCAGTCAGTGTGTGTGTGGGGGGGTCTTTGGACGGCGGCAAACATCTGGTTGTGGGGGGCACACGAGAAATGCTCAAGGGTTGGTCCCACAAATTGATAAATATTCCCATCAGTGTACAGGGGTCTATATGGGTTGCAAGAACTCCAAACCGATGCAAGGCCTTACCCACTGTTATCCCACTATGGTCCCAGCCTGGATGCTTGATTCTTAATGACTCCCAGCATTGAAGCTAACCTGAGGGCTGGAAATCTTAAGGGTGGGGAAGTCGGGCAACGGCAGTTCCGCCTAACCGCCACGAAATGGCGCTGTGGGGGCTTATCCGTCCCTCCCTAGGCCCGTTTCTATAAGAAATTTCCACTCTGGGTTTGCTTCAACGTTAGGTGTGGGGTAATTAAGAATTAAGCATGCAGCCTGGATGGTGGAGGAGTTGCAGAGTCCTTAGGGCACTTGCCTTGCATTCTTCAGACTTGAGTACCTTCGCTGGTATCCTATAAGATCCCCCAATTATGCCAAGAGTCATTTCTGAGTACAGAGCCAGTAGTCACCCCTGAGCATTGTCAACTGTGACCCCCAAAACATAAAAAAGGAAAGAAATCAGAACAGCCTCAATTTGATGATTCGGCAGATTCCTTCAGAGGCAACCTTAGTGGAGTACCAAGATGAATCTTGCTTCCACATCCCTCATTATCACAGAATGGGAGGAGAACACCGCCAGAAATTTGGGGTGTCAGGTAGCGGGGTGTACATTTACAGGAAACTTTTATGAAGTAGTTCAGCCAGAGAATAAATGGGGGGGGGGTTAGAACTTGTCTTACTCAGAGAGAGAACGTAACATTTTTATTTATTTATTTTTTGTTTTTTTGCTTTTGGTCACACCCGGCAATGCACAGGGCTTAGTCCTGGCTCTGCACTCAGGAGTACTTCTGACGGTGCTCAGGGGACCATATGGGATGCTGGGCATTGAACCTGGGTCGGCCGCGTGCAAGGCAAACACCCTACCTGCTTTGCTATCTCTCTAGCCCTTTATTTAAATTTAAAAAAATGAAAACTTGCCTTACTTGTGGCAGATGAGGTCCAACCCTAGGCATTTCTAATGGTCCCCAGAACCTCTCGGGCCCACACCAAACCCCCATAAAAAATTAAAAATCCTCAGCAGTGGGGCTGGAGCGATGGCATAGCGGTTAGGACGTTTGCCTTGCACCTGGCTGACCCAGGTTCAATTCCCAGCAGCACATACGGTCCACTGAGCACCGCCAGAAGTAATTCCTGAGTGCAGAGCCAGGAGTAACCCCTGTGCATCGCTGCATATGATCCAAAAAGAAAAAAAATCTTCAGCAGATTTGGCATATTTAGAATTTCCAGGGAAGGAGATTGGCTGCCGAAGCTCATTATTGCCATTTTAAATAAAAGGTTTTCCTAACCCACCCCAAGTTCCTCTGATGGCAGGTACCTTCACCCCAAATGTCTGGAGATGTTGGAGTTGAATCTGGCTTCTGCCATTCTCGTTATGGAAAACAGAGGACTTGGGATTTTCCATTTGTATATGAATCCCAAAGTTCTCCTAGGAGGGAGGAAGATACGCTCTCGGACATGTGGGGTGCTGACGTGTGGCATGATGCGGCTGGAGACCTGTAAGAACAGGTCGGTTTGAAGAGATGGTACTGCGGGAAAGCACAGTCGTCTTCTGTGTTCACCCTGGGTTCCATCTCAGGCACCATATAGGGTCACCTGAGCTGCCCAGAAAAAGTTTGCAGCCATGTACAGCCCACACCCTAAAGTAAGCCAGAGCCACTAACTTGGCCAGTCAGCTCTGGAGGCTATGGATACAGCTCCTCTGTACAGAAATAGTTTTTTTCCTGCAAAAATTCTGAGGGTCCTGGGGAGCTATAGCGGGTTCTAGAGGCAGATCAGGACCAGCGATGACATTTCTTAGAGAACCGTCCCAGGGGAGGAACGGAGATGCCCCACAGCGCCCTCTAGCGGTGCATTGGCGGAAGAGCTGTGCACCTTTTGCTGCCAAAAGATTTCCAGCCCTTGGGTTCGCTTTCATGTTACCCTGCGGGTCACTAGGATCCAGCAGGCCGCCTCAGGCCGTGCAGCGGTAGCCGAGTATCCAGGGTGCTTGCTTCGCATGGGGCGACCCGGGTGTCAGGACTGAAGCCAGCAGCATGGCAAGTGCTTTCCCTGCAGTAGAATCTCTCCCTCTAAGCCCCCTTTTGCTAAGGGTTCCTGTCCCGGTCATCCACACAACTTCACGGCTTTCCACGGAGGAAAGTGGTGGAAGCAAGACTCAGCTCAGCAACCCAAACTTTGGCGTGAAGGAATCCTCTGTGAAAGGCTTTTGTTTGTGTTTTGGGACCGCACCGGCGATATTCGGGATCATCCCTAACCCTGCATTCAGGAATCACTCCTGATGGTGCTCAGGGGAAGGTTTGGGGTGCAGGGATAGAGCCCGGATCGCAAATACAAGGCAATTGCCCTCCTGGTTCAGTGTTCAGTTTTCGATCCATGGCCCGAGGTTGTGTGCTTGATCCTTAATGACCCCTTACTTAACATTCACACAAAGAAAAGGCCTGGAATTCTTAAGCGTGGAAAAGTGGGGCTATGGCATTTCTGCCAAAACGCCACGAGATGGCGCTGTGGGGAGTTTCCGGCCCTTCCAGGCCCGTATCTCTAAGCATTTTTTACTCTTAGAAAATTTGGGTTGCCCATAACAACCCAAATTGGGGGTTGGGTTGTTTGGGTAGCCTATAACAGGAAACATTCAAAGGGCTCGATCATCACAGACATTGCAATGGGGGTTCAAAACTTTTCTTGCTCAGAGCTAAGAGAAAAACAAATGTAAGAAAATAATGTTTCCTTGCTCGTTCCAGGCCAGGTTTAATTGTCTGCTCCCCTTGATGTTCATAAACAAAGCTAGGTCAACCCACTGACCCCCGAGGAGATTTAGCAGTGTATCCCACAAAGATCTGAAGGCTGGAATCGAACCCAGCTTACTGAAGTGAAAGACAAGCACCCACAGGCTCTCCTACCGCTGCAGCTGTGGAAGCGGCTTGCTTGATTCTTAATTGCCCCATACTAAACACTTCACATAGGCACCCTTCACTATGGGAGGGACGGGAGGAAAACACACTAGTCAGAAAGTTCTGGAAAATTGAGGGCAAGAGACCAAATCCTAGGCAGAAAATCCTTTCCCCACCCAGTTTAGTCTAAGCTGAAGATCAACTAGAGATCAATTCAAATGCTAATGGAGACAGGCAGCAGGCTTAGCTCAAGGAAATTCAAGGCAAAAAAAAAAAAACTGTAAAAGGCAGGTAAGACGTTTGAGGAAGAAAGCCAGCCAGCTGGAAGCAATGGAACCTGTAGCAAGCTAAGAACAAACAGAGCTTTTTCTCTTCTCTCTGCAAAATAGCAAGGTTTCTCAAAAGCCCACGACATTCTAAATACAGCTCCACATGCCAGCTGTGGTCATGTGGACTGTTGGGCAGATCACTGATGGAGATGTCCTTACTTGTGATTTTCTGATCCAGGATAGGCCAGCGTGCAGTTGTGGTCATGTCCACACTGGAACTCATTAGAACCACAGCAATTCAGGCAGAAGGGGACAAAGCCCCTTGGGAGAAATTACCAGAAGAAAAGTTTGCCAAGGAATCATCCTATTTTAGGATTTTTCCTTCCTTCTCATAGGTAATTGCTGGCACTTCGGAGACACGGGAAATTCTACATCAATTCCCAAATATTCTACTTTGGGTTGCTTATTGAAACATAGGAAGAACCTCCAGCTTAGTTTAAATAAGGAGTGTCTTGTTGACCTCTGTAACATCACGTGGCCTGAGTATTGTAAGGGAAAGGCCCAAAATGGACCACCACCACAACTAATTTAGCTTTGCTTTACAGGAACCAGCATTGCAGAATAACTGGTTTTTCTGCCCCTAAGCAAGGAATTCAGATACAGGTACTCGAAGGGTGGGGGTCAGACCAGATAACCGGATGTCTCTCACAAGACCCATGTTGCAAGACCCAGGACTGCCCTAAAAACCAGGATGTTCCTAAGCACTGACACAAGCTCTTGGCTTGCAGTCACAGGCCCCTGGTTCTTTCTTTGCTCTCCATACAGTCCCACCATCATGCAGGAGTGGGTCCTGAGTAAAGAGCCAGGAGGACCCCTGAACATTGCTGGGTTTGTGGCCCCCAAACCATGAACAAACCAAATAAAACCAAAACAGCCTCAGTGTTTTGATGGCAGATTCCCCCACCCCATCTTGGTGGGTTCTGAGCTGTATCTTGCTGTATCCCTGACCCCTCTTCTTTTTAGAAGAGGGTTGGACCACCCTCAGAATGTGGGGTTTTGGCACGTGGGATTGAGTATAACTGGAAACCTTTCCGAAGAGCTGGGCCACAGACAGAGCAAAGTGGGCTCAGAACTTTTCTTGTCAAAGTGAAGAGAACAACAACAAAATAATCTCACCCTGTCTGTAGCCGACCAGGTACTTAATGGTCCCCAGAACTTGGTGCGCCCACACCAAAGTAGGCCCTCAAAAAGAATCCTTGGAGCCAGAGTTATAGTACAGTGGGTGGGGTGTTTGCCTTGCATGGAGCCGACCTGGGTCCAATCCCCAACATCCCATATGGCCCCCCGAGTACCGCCAGGAGTAATTTCTGAGTGCAGAGCCTGGAGTAAACCCCTGAGCATTGCTGGGTGTGACCCAAAAAGCAAAGAAAAAAATGTTTGGAAGAAGTGATTCATTTAGAATTTCCAGGGAAGGAGATTGCCTGGTCTTAGGCTCATTATTCCTCTGTTAATTAAAATTCTCCTTAACCTAAACCCAGTCTGTCTGATGACTGTTTCCTTCACCCCAGACATCCGGAGATGCTGGAGTTTAATCTGGCCCCTGCCACCCTCCTCCATGGAGAAAAGAAGACATGTGACTTCTCATTTGTATAGGAACCCCAAAACTCAGGACGGAAGATGGCACCCTCAGCAATGTGGGGTGCTGTGATGTGGGGAACTGGGGTCTGGAGATCTTTAGAACCGAGTTGCTTGGAGACATCGTACTGCGGGAAGGAACAGCCTTTCCTCTGTCATCCTGTTTCCTCTCGGGCAGCTGGCTCTGGAGCAGTGTCTGGGTGTGCCTCCACACAGAGAGTGAGTGGGGCAGGCCCCAGGCAGCATGGACATCTGAACACAGTTCACCAGTTTATTCTCTGACCCAAGGCCCAGTAGGGCGTGGGCAGGGCTGGAAGATCCTGGATTCTCTCATCCCCTCCAGAACTTGGCGGGTGTAAGCGAATTGAATTCACCAGAGGTGGCCTCCTCTTGACACACGGATCCCCGAGAATGAAGGCAGCACCACTGGTGTCCCGGGTCATCCCCCTCCCCCACTCCACCCCACTCCACTCCACCTCCTGATCTTGCTACATGATTCAGGGGAGGGGGTTGGAGGCAGGGGCGGGGCAGCGTCTGGAGTTGGGCAGAGGTGGGGGGCACACAGCTCCTCCAGGGGTCTGCACTTCCTTCTGGAGTCCAATTTTGGTTCCCACAATCGGGGACCCCCCCCATCTGCCCGGCTCCTGCAAATGTCTCGGGAAGCCAACAAGCAGTCTACCTTGAACAGGAGGGAATCCAGTGGTCAACAAGTATGTCCGGAAGCACAAGATTTTGGGGGGGAAAGGATGGGAGGCAGATTTGGGGTGTCTGTATCAGCTCTGAGCTGGAAGTCCTTTGTATGGGGTGCAGGGGTGCTAAACTTCCAGCTAAACTTCTGCTGAGCCCCCAAGTGAGAAGGGTAGAGGTTTGGGGTCTCCCCGGGGGCTGAAGAAGGAAGGAGATTCCTCTTGTCTGACTGTGAGGCAGTTGCAGGAGAAGATAAATAGGGCAGTTCGAGGCCTCAGCACCATTAGCACCCCCGGGGGGTGGGGGGGGCATCCCGTCTGTGCCCTCCTCCTGCGACCCCGGGGACTGTCATCTACTGAAGCAGACGGACCCCAGGTGGAAGCAGAACTTCTGGTCCGGCTGTCCAGAGCCAGAGGCCGCCACATCCAGAAGCGGCAGGACCCGTCCCTGGGGACGCTGAATTCCAGCAGGGTCTAAGCCTGGCCCTTCCAGAACTGCAGGGTTGCGGACAGGGCAGGCCAGGGGCAAGGCGCCTGGGCGCTGATGCCCCCCTGTGCGCTTCCACAGCCGGTTCCGGTGACCCAGCAGCCGTCCTGGGGGCCTGGAGTGCGGCCACAGCCATCTGATTGGGGCCCAGCTCCTGGCCCACAGCCCCCTAAGCACAGCACGCGGTCCTGACCCCCCGCAGCCGCATCCAGCCAGGCAGCCAAGTTCTGGCATAGGCAGGGGAAGGTCAGCGGGACACTGGGCTCAGAGGGGCAGTAAGGTCAGCTGCACACTGCTCACCTGGCGCCGTCTACATCCACATAGGAGAATGGTGGATGCCTGGGCAGGAGTCGGGGGCCAGCGGGCTGCCCCGGGCAGGGGACCAGATGGGATGCTGGAAATTAAATCTGGGTCGGCCGCAAGCAAGGCAAATGCTGTGCTGGCTATGCTGTTGCTCTAGCCCCTTCATTATTTTTTGGTTTAGTGTGTATACCATATCTGGAGATGCTCAGGGTTTACTTTTGGCTCTGCAGTTTGGAATTCCTGTTGATAGTACTTGGGGATCATATGGGATGCTAGGGATTGATCTGGGTTTGCAATGTGCAAGTCAAATTTCCTTACCCGCTTTGCTGTCTCTCGTCCCAACTTTTATGTCTTTTTTTCTAGGTCAAGAATTTCTGCTTCCTAAGGGCCAGTTGCAAAGTCCTATGAGCACACTTTCGTGTGACACCACTGCCCCAACATATAAGCATAAACAAAAAAGAATCCTCATTGATCCTGACATTGATTCAACTAGGTTAGCTGATTTCAATGGCCCCTGCATTCTCAGTTTTGTTGGGACTCAGCCCCGCCTTCCTACATGCATCCCGAGCTCCATACTGAACTACAACCAAACCCAGACTTGGGTGTATTTTTATTTGCTTGAAACTGGTGCTTCCTTTATCTGTATAGAAATTATTTCCACTTAATTGTTCTTCATTGAGTTGAGAAAAAATGGACACAAGTTAATGACATCACTTCTGTCAATTTTGCATGAACTTCTTGCAAAAACATTTCGTCCTTCCAGAAAAAGCCATATATGTGTTGATAACTGTATTTGCATTGTGGAAATGTTAGACCTCACACCTGCAGGGTTCGACTTTTTTTTTTGACATGGAGACTCAAGAAATCAAGAAATAATTGGAATCCTTCACTGCTGTTCTCCAGGGAAGCAACCAGCCTCAGTGGGATGTCTTTGATCCTGTGCACTGTGACAGTTTCGAGTGAGCCATGGTGCCCGCATCACCATGGGGATTCTGAGACAGGCAGGAAGTCTTCAGATGGGAAAAGTCCCAGGGTTGTTAGCAGCACGGACACAATTTGAGTGAGCCGCCACACAAGAGTGATCATCTGAATATCCACACAGGAGAGAAACTGTAGACATGAAAAGAATGTGGGAAGACTTAGATCGATCCTCATGCCTGATTATACATAGGAGAATTCATACAAGAGAGAAACGCTATTCATCCAAGGAATATGGGAAGACCTCAAGACTTACTATGCATAGGAAAATTCATTTAGAGAAACCTTATTCATGTAAGGATAAGGAATGTTTGAAGACCTTTATTTCCTTCTCAGGGGTTTTTGTGCATAGAAAATTTATGCAGGAGAGAAACCTTACTCATGTAAGGACTGTGGGAAGATCTTTACTTTGTACTCAGAACTTACTAAGCACAGGAAAACACACACTGAAGAGAATCCTTATATATGTAAGGACTGTTGGAAGGCATTCGCTTACCTCTCACTCCTTATTACATATAAGAATACTCATACTGGAAAGAAACCTTATGTATGTAAGGCAAGCAGGAAGGCCTACATTATGTCCTCAAGCCTTAGTGATCACAGAAAAAATTCATATGGCAGACAGCTTATATATGGAAGGACTGTGGGTATGCATTCATTCAAAGTTGATGTCTTACTGAACAGAAAATTTAATACCAGAGAGAAACCCCATGCATGTTAAAAAGGCTTTTGCTCTACATTCAAGCCTTATTATGCATAGGAAAATTCATAGTGGAGAGAAGTCTTTCTTATGTCATGAATGTGCGAAGGCCTTCACTAAACCCTCAACTCTTATGCTCCATAGGAAAATACAAACTGGAGGGAAAACTCATGTTTGTAAACGTAGGAAGGCCTTTGTGTGCCTCTCTAGCCTTGGTAGTCATTGTAAAATGCACATGGGATGAGTTGACCCTGAAGAACTTTCTCCAAGTTCAAAACAATCCCCCTAGGGAAGACATGTTTTATTTAGACCAGGAAGGTTAGGGGGGCTACAAAAGTGCAGCCAAGAAGCTAAGAATTCAGCATGATAAGCTTCCCGTGACATCATCCTATAAGGGAAAGGTACTCGGTGATTATCACCAGGGCTATAGTTATGCCAATGTCCTGGCATTTGAACTTCACATGTATGTTAACTTGTAAATAACAGTCTTGGTGATGGAAGCCAGGAAGAAAATGACTAAATAAGTACCAAATATAAAAGGAAAGACCTCTTGAAGCAACGAAAGCTTTTAAAAATTAATGAGACACCATTCTCGCCTCCCCAGCAGTTGCCTCCCCCTCCTTTATATGAGCCCTGCCTCGTGCAGCACAGGATACCCTGGGTGTCCCAAAAGGATCTCTCCGCACCTGGAGCCTGGCCCTTTAAGGGTTCGGGTGGAAACAAGTGACGTCACAGACAGGGCCTTCCGGGTACCTGTGTTCTTGCTGACAGAGATGGTTTAGTCAGTCCCACTATTGTTACGTGGGTGTAGGATGGCCTGGAACTGGCTGGAAGCGGGTCTCAAAGGCCGAGTTTGAAGCAGGATGGGGGCGACTCTTTGTCTCTGCACTGTGAGTGACGCACTAGCATGGGGGATGGTTTCACGCTGGTTTCTCACTTGTTCCCCAACATCCAGGTGTTCCTGAGACATGGCGGAGGCTTTTGGGGGGGGCGCGGCGGTTTGGGGGGCTTGGTGGGGGCTGTACTGGGGTGCAATGTTGCGGGTGTGAGTACGTGGTCCCGGGGGGCTGCTGAGGCCACGATGGCCACTAGCTCGGTGATGGGGCAGCGGTGGGTGGGCGGGCGGGTGGGGGGAGGGGCTGAGCTTGAGGTTGAGCACGGGGGTGCGGGGACTGCACAGGCCGAGGGGCTTTGCTGTCCTGACCCTCCTGGCAGTCCCATGTTGAAGTTTTGGCCCTAATCTAATATCTTTAGAACCTCCAGATTTGAAGGGCAGAGCCACAGCCTCCCCTCGTCCCCCCGATGGCAAGGGTCCCCTTGCTGTTCATCATTTTCATTGCCGCCATATTGTTCCGTGACATTCGGGGGCAGTGGACCTGCAGGTGGCTGGGGTTTGCCAGTGAACATGTTCTCTTGGGGCTATTTTTGGTTTGGGACTTCTTTGGGGTGAGTAGGGGAGGGGGCATCCCCGGAGATGCTCAGGGCTTCCTCTGGCTCTGGGCTCAGGTATGATTCCTGCTGGTGTTGCTGCAGGACATAGGTACACAGAGAATTTACCAGGTCAAGGCAAGTGCCCTACAGACTTCATTGTCTGTCCAACCACAGTATTGGTTGTTTTTTTTTTTTTTTTTTCAGATCAAGAGTTTCATCTCCCTCATGTCAAGTTGCAAAGCACCCTCCACTCTTCATCTCTTCCTGAGCGGGTGACCCGTGGCTATTGGGATAAATACTGAGGGTAAAGATTTTTGTTGTTGTTTTTTGAATTTTTTCCCCTTTTTTTGAAGGAAGATACGTGTTTACTTGTGGGGGGGCACTTTGTACAGGACTCCTGGTATTTTTGGAAGAAATTTATGTAGAAATGGGCGGAGCAAAAGTAAAGCAAATACTTGCCTTGCACACAGTCAACTTGGGTTCAGTCCCCTGCTTCCTAGTGATCCCCATAGCTTACAGGTGTGAAACCCTGAGTGCAGAGTTAGGAATACCCCCTGAGCAATGCTTGTTCTGGCTCAAAGAAAAAACACACACACACATACACACATGTACACACAAGAAACGTGTGATTGTAAGAAAAGAGAATAATAAGGATTCTGGGAAACTATGGAAGTGCCAGAAAACAGAGATTTCAGAACCCACTCTTTTACTATTTAAATGTTCCTCGCTAGTTTGTCGTTGCACATGATTTTTTGTTTGTTTGTTTGCTTTGCTTCCTTAGAGTTGTCCTTTGGTTGCTGTAGTTTTGGCCACTCCCTGTAGTGCTTTGCTCTTACTTCTGACTCAGCTCAGGGATCACTGCAGCCAGGGCCCAGGGTGGCCAAGTATCATACATGCATCAGCTGGGTGTAAGACCACTCTACCCCCAAAATAGAATATTTACAGTATAAGTAGTCTTGAGAACTTCCAAATGTAAGGCACAGTTGATATTATGGTTCTTAGTTAATAAATGCCTTGGTTATTTGGATTTATTTTCTATAAACCTGGTGATTGCACCATTTTCAAATATATTCCTGCACAACAGGAGTGAGCATAGGATGAGTGAGACTCACACAGATGTGCTGATGCAGGATTAGAGTAAATCAGGACTCAGATGGGCCCAGGTCCAGTGAGACAGATCACGTCTGTGCCTCAGGCTCACCTGAACCCGGAAGTGACCTTGTTCCCATGGACAGAGTGCAAAGGCTCATGTCCTTGTCCACCCTGCAAGATAGTGGCTGAAGGTTTGTCTACCCTATGTCCCAGTGGCTTTTCCCAAGGCAGAACTACATTCCAGGCTGTAGTTCCCAGGGGCAGCACTGCTGCCTGCCTGCAGGGGTGCTGGTACTCAGGAACTCCTGGGGCCCCTGGTTGGGCCTCTAGGGAATTTTTTGTGCTCCATGGAGGAATCTGATGATCATAGAAGGCTGCCATTTCCACTGCTTTCACCCCATCTTGATGATTTCCTCACACAACTCAATGTCAGGTGCCTTGTACCAACCTGCCTGTTTGACCTTGATTCAACCCACATGTGTTTTTCCTGATGTACTGTGTGTAAGAGCATTGTTTCAATGTTTGACTGACCAGTGCAGTATCAGGAGTCCTCCCCTTATCCCCAGGCCCCCACTGTGTGATCAAATAGTCTAGCAGCTACATCTGCACTCCTTTATTCAGTCCATCCCCCTTGCAGCACGGATTCACCTGGGTGGGCACAGAGGGTCTCTGCATCTGGACCATGGCCCTTTAAGGCTCCTGGCAGAAGCAAAAATGATGTCATAGACAGGCCCTTAAGAAATCCTTTCTGTGCTAGTTGTGGTTGCCTGGCTCTGGCCACCATTGGTCTCCTGGGTAGAGGAGGAACTGGTGCCTGGCATGACAGGGAAACGGTGAGGCCGATTTTCTGGCAGAATGCAAGTGACCTCAGGTGAGCGCCCCGCGTCTTGGCACTGTGAGTTGTGGGACTGTGCCAGCTTGAGGGGGGGGGAGTGCTTTTGTGCTTGTTTTCCACTGTTCACGATGTTCAGGCGGTTCCTGAGGTGACGTAAAGCAAAAGCTTTCAAGGGATCCAGAGGCTTTGGATGGTGCAGTGGGGGCTGTGCCAGGCGCAGGGGTCGCAGGTGAGAACAAGTGATCCTGGGGGGTCCCCTTGGCCAGGATCTCCTCCAGCTCCTGGAAGGGTCATAGGCCCGTAGGCCCGGGGCTGCGGGACCTGCTGAGGGCGGGGCTTAGCCCTTGTGAACCTGCCAGCACCAGACTGTGCTTGGCCCTGTCCGGAGCCTTTGGCCCTCGCATCCTTAGTGTGGCACCTTCAGATTCACTTAGAAGGGCAGGGCCCCAGCCCCACTGCAGCAGGAGACCCAGTTGTCCTCTGTGCTTTGTTTGACTGCCCTGATGGGGTGAGGCCACCCAGTGTCTCTATTCTTGCAGGTGGGTGGGGTTTGCAAATGAAACTTCTTCATTATTATTATTTCTGTTCAGCTCATGTACCACATCTGGAGGTGGTCAGGGTTTACTTTTGACTCTGTCGTCGGGAATTCCTGCTCCTGGTACTCAGGGACCATAAGGGATGGCGGGAATTGATCTCGGTTGGCTGCATGCAAGGCAAGTTCCCTACTCAATTACTGTCTCTGGTCCCAGCTTTTGTGTTTTTTTTCCCTAGGTCAAGAATTTCTCCATCTTAAGGTCCACTTGCAAAGCACCCCACACATGTAATTTTTCCCTGACCAGACGACCCCCCAGCTGTTGTGAGTACTGGGGTAAAGTTATGTTTTCCTTTTTTAAGAAAAATAGTTGATTTCCAGGGAGGGGTTGTTGTTGGGGAAGCTTTGTTCAGGGTGACTCCTGATGTGTATAATTCACTTAGAAAGGGCCAGAGCAATAGTACATACAGCAAGTAGGGTACTTTTCTTGTAAGTAGCCAACCCAGGTCTTTCTATGTCCAGTAAGCCATATAGTCCCTGAGACCCACTAGGACTGAACCCTGATCCCAGAGCTGCAATAATCCCTGAGGACTGCCAGTGGTGATCTAAAATTGAAACATGTGTATGCACACACACATATACACACAAAGAGGATGTGAGAACAATGACAGAGAGGAGTAGTATTCATGAGAAAACATGAATTTCTGCAGAATAGAAAAATACAGAAAAGGTGGCTTAATGATCTACTTTAAATGTTTCACTCTAGAATTTGTCTGTACCCTAAGTGTTTTAGGTTTGATCAGTAAATTTCCACTTTTGCTCCCCCCAGAGAAGGTTATAGTGCTCTCATGAGCACTCCTAGTCTATCCTTAAATCATAAAGTCAAACCTTCTGGTGACTCTGGACTTTGTATCTGTAGTCATTTATTTGCATTTCTCTTTCCGCTGTAACCTATATAATCTATAATCTATCACTATAGAGCAATGTTCTTTGCTTCAAAACAGAAAAACAGTTCATGCTAAGCTCTTAATATTTATGAATTAATTGACTCTAAAATATATTAACTCCTGGGCATCCATCATAATTACTTGACTCAGGCTTCAGTTGCTGTAGTCTCTAACCCCAGAAAGCTGGATCCTAGCCAGCTTTTAACCTTAGCTCCTGGACCCCAGAGAATTAAGTTTTGGAATGTTACTCTATTGTGTGTATCGATAATTTCAAATATTAATAAGAAGTAAACTTAATTGTTTAATATGTACAGGCAGGGAAAGAGAAAAGCAACCCAGATGCATATAGCCCCTGAGCGAATTTCTCAGTATAGTCTCAGACAGAATGTGTCCTTGAGTTAATTCCTCCAAAGAATTGTCTCTGTTGAAACACTTGACCTCTGTGAATGTTAAATCACAACACGTGCAGTTCTGTACCTCAGACACCCTTAGATGTTCTATAAGTATGCTATCCGGTTCTGAATTAAAGGGTGAATATGCACTATCCATTGGCCATCAGTTATTTTGTTCCCCGTGTCTTTGTTTCTTTGGAGAGAAGAACACCCAACGTTTTTCCATGTGACCTACCAACTCACTATTTTTTACATCTGGTGACCTGGTGTGGGCGCCGCAGAATTCACACTTGAGTAATTTTCATTGTTGTTTTGTTTCATTAGAGTTACCTCTTGAAGTTGAAGTATTTTTGGTAAACACCCTTCACTGTCCTTGGCTTATTCCTGCCTCTGAACTCAGGGATCATTTCCTATAAGGGTCAGGGGCCCATATATGTTCTACTATATTGAACCTGGGTCAGCCAAGTGAAAGGTGAATATCTTACCCGCCCTATTACCACTCCAGGCCCCAAGATATAATATTCATGGTTTAAAAGTAGACTCACCCTAGAAATTCCATTTGTTAGACACACACAACATCATGGTTCATAATAAAAACCCTGGTTATTCGGATAGGTTTGTGATACAACACACTGTTTACATGGTTTTCAGAGTGATTCTTGCAAAATAGGAGCAAGTGCTGGAAGAGGCTCATGTGCTGATTGGGGGATTAGAGTAAATCACAACCAGGATGGGTCCAGGTCCAGAGGGTCAGAGCTGGGACATTCTGGGGCCTACAGGTGCCCAGTAGTGACCTTGGTCCCTGGAAGCCAGTGCCTAGGCCCATGTCCCATCCACTCTGCAAGTGGGCAGCTGAAGTTTTGTCCACCCTGAGTCCCTGTGGCTGCTCCCACAGAAGGGTAAATAATGGTGCCGTGGTCACTGGGGCATGCAGGGGCTGCTTCTGTGTGGGAGCTCCTGGCCTCAGAGTTAGTCTCTGGCATTAGGGACCTTCCTGTGTGGTTCCCAGGGTAGAGTCCCGGGGCTCAGGCAGCGCTGCGGTTTCCTCCCCTGTAGACCTCAACTGCTGTTGTCCAGACAGGCAGCCAGGTCACAACCTACTTCTCTGTTCCCTGAGAGACAGGAACATATGGCAGTGTCTCCCCATGGATGGTTCTGTGAGCCAGTGTCCAAACATCCGGCTGTTCACTACCTTTCTGGCTCCAATGCAGAGACTTCTGGTCAGGAGGGGGCCAGGGCTGGTTGTGCTCCTCTCTGGTGCCCACGGCTCAGGTCCTTGCACGGAGCCTCCTGTTGGTCCACAGGAAAAACAGGCAGGAGATGGAGAGATGGCCTCTGCCACACCATCTTTAGGCAGGAGAGTGAGAAGATGACGCAGTGCAGTGACATGTAGCACAAGCTTCCCAGGCCGATAGACTCTGATTGTTTCAGGAAGGAGACGGGGGATCCGGCTCCTGGCCTGATTGATCAGCTCTCTGTTTGAAACCACTGTTCTGTTTTTTCTTTTGTTGTTGTTGTTGATTTGAATGGGCCACATTAATGGTGTTCAAGGATCACTCCTGACAGGACTGGGGGACTGACCATATGGAGTATCAGGGGTCCAACGCCATTAGACTTATTTGTTTGTTTGTTTTTTTTGAAAGATGTTGAAGGGGAGGGGCCATACCCAGTGATTCTCAGGTTATTTCTGGTTCTGTACGAAGGATTTCCATCTGCCAGTGCTCAAGGAACCATAAGGAATGACAGCGTTTTCTACATTTATTGATATTGCAAGTTTGTTTGCTCATCAATTTTAATCCTAAAATTTTATTAGCAGTTGGAGATTTTTCTCTTTATTAATTAAATATATACATACATACATATCGCAAGAAGGAAATCCAGAGTCTTACCCTGGGAGTAAAAGACACTTATCCTTACAGGGTACTGAAACTGAAAAAATTGCATTATTTTTCATATCAATAAAGTACTTTAATTTTTCTTATATTGAAAGCAAACACAAGTGGTAATTGTTTCAAAGAACTGGTTTGTCAGTTCATGTTGTGTATTCAAAAATGAATGAATATGAAGCCCCCGCTCTCCTCTCTCTCTCTTCTATATCCCCCCCCACCCCCCGTCGCCACCTGAATTTGATGGTCTTGGGCTGCTTCCCCCACGCTTGGACAGCTGGCGGCCATGGGTGGATGACGGAGGCGATGAGGGCCAGGCTGGTTGGTATCAATTGCAGTTTCTTCCAATCTCATTTCAGTTCTCCTCTGATTCTCCTTGCATGAATCTCCTTCATTCCTCTTGGATTTTCCCTCTCGGATTCTCTCTTGATTTTTTCCCTTGCCGACTCTTACAGCCTTAGTTATCTCCCAAATCATGAGAGAGTTGGGGTAGCAATTACACATAGGCGAGGTCATACAATCAATGGATGTATGGTCCCTCTCTCAGAGGAAGCTTCTTCTAGGACAAACTCTTTCAGCAAGAAGATCCACCTAAAGGTGAAATGCCATCTATGGGTGCGTTTTTCCTTCCCTTATTCCAGGAACCATATAAACATTCATCTTAATTATACTCCTTAATAAAATTAGTCATTTTGTATGGACACAGTAATAGATACATTAAGCTGGCGACATCTTACTATAGATCTCAGACTACAGTGTTCAGGCCAGATTAGTCTTTCTTAACCCTAGCATGGTACCAATCTAGTTGTTACTTTTGGATCATGACAGAATTTGTCCATGACCATGCTCTTAACTTATATGGCTCTTTGGTCTAGCCCATTTCGATGCCAGGGTACCTCACAGCTAGCCCTGGGTCCATACAGTCCCTCATTGTGACACTGCCTTTGGGGTGCTAGGAAGCTTAGATTAAGAAAGCAGATGCCCCGGTATGAAGCATTATTTGGAGTCAATTAACTCCCAAGTTACAGAGTATTAACTATCTTCCTATGTGTATACGGAAAGGACATTGCTCTAAAGTAACTATGCCAAGGACATAAGGTGAAGAGAAAAGCAGTTTTTCACTCAGATTTCTGAGGATTCAGACCTTACAAATTAACAGAGTCTGATTAGGAGAAAAAGGTGACAGGCCATTTGGGAAAGCAAATCACAGAGAAGAAGGTACAGAGAAACACAGAAGAATGGGAGTGCCTCAGAAGCACTGTGGTAAACCTAAGCTCCCTGTGGCAAGGGAGGAAGGACATACCAATGTTAAACCTAAAGTGTTTAGAGCTATAATCGAAGAAACAGAGGAATGAGAGTGCCTCAGGAGCATTGTGATGGGTGTAATCCAATAAACTTTAAACTCCCTGTGACAAGGGAGAATGGACATACCAGTGTTAAACCTAAAATGTTTAGAACTATATTTCCAACAGAATAGTGTAGTGGTTGGGTTGGAGCGATAGCACAGTGGGTAGGGCGTTTGCCTTGTACGTGGCCCTTGAGGCTGCTCCGAGTTCGATTCCTCCACCCCTCTCGGAGAGCCTGGCAAGAGTATCTTGCCCACATGGCAAAGCCTGGCAAGCTCCCCGTGGCGTATTAGATATGCCAAACACAGAAACAGCAAGTCACACGATGGAGATCTGCTTGAGCAAATCGATGAACAATGGGAGGACAGTGTGGTAGTGGGGAGATAGGGGAAGTTGAAGATAGGGGAGATTTTGCTGCGTCCAGCCTTCTACACCATCCCAGAGCTGACTCTCGGAACCAGAGAGAAGATCGCCAGCACTATCAGGTCCTTTGAAGGCCCTTTACAGACATCCCAGGAATTTGGAATGTTGGGTCCCCACACCATCAAATCTCGAATGAACTCCAAAATTTGGAGTGTTTGTTCACACCAGCTTGCAGGCTGTTCTGCTAGGCAAAGTAGCAGCCTCCCAAGAGAAGCACAGTCTCTTGGTTAGAAAAAAGCACATCTTGATGCCACTGTCCTTTTCATAAGCACACACAAAATTAAATTCACCAGACCCACATCCTGGTACCCCATAAATTTATATAAGCATAGTGAGGCAAGCGTAGTTTCCGAAACAAAGTAAAGCGAATACACAAATAAATCAGCTATTGATGTTTACTATCTCACTTTGGGGGGACCCTAACCTATTGTGCCTATTTGCACTCTGTGACTATCTGGCACTCTAGTGGAATGGTTACAAGAAAATGAGTATGTTTATGGAATAACTCCGCTGAAAATTAAACTTATAAACTAAATTAATTTCATATTCTTACTGTAACAAGCACCAAATCATCATAGCCAAACAATAGATCAATAGATCAACATGTCTGAAAAAGAGGCTTTCTCCTGCACAACTACTATACAGTTATTCTTGCTCACTGGTTCAAATTTTGAAGAATTATAGCTTAATAAATCAACAAGTACTAAAATATTAAAAGACTATTTAGCTGCACAGCAGTTAAGGGACTTTCTGTTCATTTGCCTGATCCATTTAGAATCACTGCTATGTAGACTTTGAGCAGTGTTTGAAGAGTTGCTGCGTATAGCTCTCAAGGAATAACTGGAGAGCACCCTTTGCTCTGAACACACACAAATACAGACACAGGAATTTTTGTGTACACAAATGTCTTCCCAGTCATCACCAGTCCCTGAGTCCTCTTCTGGGCTACACCTGACCCTTTTCTGAGCCACGTGATTCACTTAGTTTCTAGCTTTCTCCTATCTTTGTGAAAATAAACAGTTGAAGCTACTCAAGACCTGGACTTTCAGTGCGATATAAATGAACGTGGGGACTCAGAGGTCTGGGTAGCTGTTTGCAAAGTATGTGAATTTTAGTTCCTTCATCAAAACAAAGACTTCTGAACGACATGCTAACTGTCCAGTGCGTCACTCTGCATCTATCCCAGACCTGGCAAACATCAGATGTCCCGATCACTTGATCCTAACCCAGAAACGGGGGAAAATGAACCTTTCTGACCAGGCAAGTACCTGGTCAGGAATATTTGAAGCCTGGCCCTTTAAGGCTCTGGGCGCACTGCCGATGACGTCACAGAACCGGGATCCTCTTTCCCTGCGTGTCTTGGAATTCGGGGCGGGAGTCCTGGCGGCTGGCTTCGGTGCGGAAGGTGAGGATGAGTGAGGGGGCACCCAGGGGGGCGGGGAGGGGGGGGGTCCGGGAAGGTCGGTTTCCCGCCGGCCGTCGGAGTGGTCGCTCTGAGCGCCTGAACTTCCGCGTTCTCCGCCTTGTGGGCGGCGGGGTCGCTCCCTGGCGGTGGCCCTGGGTGGCGGCCCCTCACCCGGGACGCACCGAGCGCTTCTGCCTAAAGCAGCAGCTTTTAAATCTTGTTTATAAATTGATTTTTCAGGGAAAAACGGTCGTTTTTACTGAGGAGAAAGATGCATATGGGGGTAAGGCGGCCGGCCCGGTTAGATCCCTGCACCCCACAGAGTCCCGGGACCAGCCTGGAGTGAGACCAGGGCCTGGGGCCAGTGATGGGGGGTGGGGGGAGGGGCAGGACACATTTCTGTGCTTGGGGCTCAGAGGCATTTGGCAGAGCCTTTGCTTTTCTCTTGTTCCTTGTGCATTCAGTTGGTTCTGGGAGTACAGGGAGGTAGGGACCTTCTCTTTACTTTTTCTTTTTTTTTTTTCTTTTGCTTTTTGGGTCACACCCAGCGTGGTTTCCACCTGGATCTTCGTTCAGCAAGCGCTCCTAGTGGTGCCAGGAACCATGAGGGATGCCCAGAATTAAACCCAGGTTGGCTGCCTTCAAAACAAATGCTCATTTGTCTTTGTTACCATTCAGGCCCCAAGGTGCAGAGCTTTAAGACAACTCAGGGCTGGGAGGAGGGGGATCGGCAGGGGGGTGCATCAGGGCTGTGCTGTGCCACAGCGGGTCTTGCAAGCAAGTGTGCAATCTTAGCAGGAAGTAGCAGGGAGACTTCTAGAGTGTGCCCTAAACCCTCTAGTAATGTAATTTAGGATCAGTATTGGCCACACCCCTTTATTTATTTAAATGAATTAAGTATTTAGTCTGGAGGAGTACAACTGCAAGAGTCAGTTACTTCTCTTGCCTCTGCTTTCAGGGATCACTCCTGGCTGGGTTCAGGGAACCATATTGCGATCCCAGGATTCAAACTTGGTTTGGCCGAGTGGAAGACAGGCACCTCATCTGCTATACGATCTCTCCATTTCCTTTATAATCTTTTTTTATTGTAGTTTTTTGGGCCACAGCATCACTCAGTGCTCAGGGCGTACTCTTGGTTCTGAGCTCAGCATCATTTTTAACAGTGCTGGGGTGGGTGAGCGTATGCACTGTTGCATATTGACTCCGGTTTAGCTACTTGAAAGAAAAGCACCCTATCAACTTACTATCTTTGCCTACCCTGTATGATTATATTTCCTCAGAAAAAAGAATTTCTTCCTTACCTGTCAAGATTCCAGGCATCCCTCACTGTCCGTCTCTCCCAGACCAGGGGTGTACCCTACTGTTGAAGTGAATACTTGCAGAAAGGGGTTTTCCGGGGACCAGCTGCAATAGGTTTTAAATGTCTCACTCTTAGGGGCTGGTCAGTAGTATAGTCAGGAGGGTGTTTGTCTTTCCTGTAGTGACCAAGGTTATTCCCGACTCGCCAGAGGGTCCCCTGAGCATCATTATGTATGGCCGCAACCCTCCCACTCCAGAATTTGACTTTACACATGAGCATTCTTTGAACTTCTTTTTGGGTGTTGGAGTATTTCACCTGTCTTCCCCCTCCCTGTTTGCTACAAACTTGGAGACAGTCAGAGACTCACCCCCTTGATGTCTGTGTGTCTGGGATTCAGGGGGAGCCATGCCATGTCCCCCAAAGGTAAAGCAGGTGCTTTGCCCGCTGAGCTCCTCTCCCTGGGTCTCTCTCACTAGTTGGGGAGCAGTTGAGGTGAGATTTGGGACCATACCTGGCAGTGCTTGAGGTCTGTTCCCTACCAGGGGACTAGTGGATAAGGGGTACCAGGGAAGGCCCTCTGGGCTTTCAGTTGGCCAGCATCTGCTTCAGTCTGGTGTGTTTCCTCCTGCCCCTCTGTTCATACCTTAATTGGAAGTTCTTAGATATGAACATTCTTGAGTCCTTTGAACAAGAGGCTGTTAGGAAGAAAGGAAGGAGTTGGAGGCTCTGAGTGAAATTATAGACTTTAAAATTTCATTTGGGATAAATGCAATTTTTCTTTTTTTTTTTTCCCTGGTTTTTCGGTCACACTGGTGATACTCGGGTTGTTATTCCTGGCTCTGCTCTCAGCCTCTGCAGTCAGGAATCACTCCTAGCGGTGCTCGGGGAACCAAATGGGATGCCAGGGACCAAACCCAGGTCAGCCATGTGCAAATCAAATGCCCTGCCCGCTGTACTGTCACTCCAGCCCCACATGTAATTTTTCATCCCCTTTTTCTTTTATAAAATCATGTACCCATAGGAGTAAAATTATACAGTCTGAAAACCCTGGGGCTGGAGCAATAGCATAGTGTATAGGGTGTTTGCATTCCACGCAGCCAAACTGGGTTCAATTTCCAGCATCCTATATGGTCCCCTAAGCACCACCAGGGGTAATTCCTGCGTGCAGAGCCAGTTGTAATTTGTGCGCATAGCCAGGAGTGACCCAAAAAGCAAAAAACAAAATTAAAAAAAAAAACAAACAAAAAATGTAGTCTGAAAACCTGGCCTCTAAGCTCTGAGCACTTCTGGGTGTGGTCACAAAACAAAACAAAAAACCCAAAGGACTAACCCTTGCAAATATATTACTAGATTTCACACCTCTGCTGTTGGCAGATAAATTCCTCATTGACTTTAATTGGGCAGGAGGGGGATTGGCTGTGCGGGCTTTTGCCAAACCCAGCAGTTCTCTGGTATCACTCCTTTGTGATTCAGGATGTGAAGATGAGTCTGCCGCATGCATGACAATTGCCGTGCCATTCACTGTGTGCTCTTTCTGGCCCATGCAAACCTTTGAAATTGCAGTTTGTACTTCTGGCTCAGGTTTGCACCGGGAGGCCCCAGGTGCCAGCAGCCCTGCCTGGACCTCTACCAGCTGGGCCTCATCCCTTGTTTCCTGTCTGTATCCTTCTCATAAGGTTCACAGTACTTATAGAGATTTTTAATTCCTGGGGTCAGTGATAGGCCAGGAGTGCAGGCCCTGGCCTTGCAAGCAGCCTGTCACACGGTACAATCTCCTGCACAATGCAGGATTCCTCAAGCACCACCTGTGTGAGCCCAAAGATCTGCCACCTGTGGCTCCAAAACCCAAGTCTGACCTGCATTCTCCAAAACTGGCTGGTGGATGTTGACTCATGAACAAAAACTTTTTTTTTTTCTGGTCATACACTGTGGTTGCTGCTTTTGGTACCGAGTGTGGTGCCAGGGACTAAACCCAGGTCAGCTGTGTACAAGGCCCATACCCTACCAGACTATAGTTCTGGCACCTAAATTTATTTTTGGTTGGCCACACCCGGCAGAGTTTACCCCTGGCTCCGTTGTCATTGATCGCTCTAGGTTTGGGGATCCTGTCGGGTGATGGGTATTGAACCCTCGTCAGCTGTATGCCACACTGCGGGGGGCCCCGCCAGACCACTCTCCGGCCTGCAGAGGTGGCCCTAGGATCCGTAGGTGCAGGGAAGGACTGACCGAATGATCACAAGACACAAGAGACAGAATGCAGCTCAGAAACAGAGAGAAAAAGGGACAGACTTTATTGAGGGCAATGGGGGTATATATTAGTGAGGCAGCTACACAAAGGGTCGTGCCCAAATGTGGTTAGGAAAGTTAAAGAGTCTATAAGTTTGACCTACCATACATTACAAAGCTTATACCAAGTTAATCATTGTCAGTTACAGCCATGGCAATTGTTTCCTCAGGATAACCATACAAAGCACAGGCTTTACCTGCCGAGGGTCACGTAGGTCAGGATAGCCCTACCTAGCACAGGCTTTACCTGCTGAAGGTCATGTAGGTCAAGATAGCCATACCTAGCACAAGCACGTAGGCCCTTGGTCAGTTAAAGGGCCAGCTCCCCACACCAGACAAGCGCCTTGTGATCTGTGCTATCTCTGTAGTCATCATAAAAATGCTTTTATGCTGGGTAAAGTCCAGAAAATTGTGTTCTTTATTCCAATTAATTACATAATACACTTTTTACTTGTGTGTTTTTGTTTTGGGGCCACAGCCAGGAGTACTCTGGCTACTGAATAACCTGACTCTGCACTCAGGAGTCCCTCCTGTTGGGCTTCGGAGATCCTATGGGATGTGGGGGATTAAACCAGAGTCAGGTGCGTTCCAGGCAAGTGCCCTCCCCAATATGCTGTTACTCTGGCCTGGGGCCTAGTTCTTCTGTGTTGCACTATATGTTTAGATATCATAACATTTTCAGTTCAAGTAGATCTACGACCCATGAGATAGGAGAGCAGGTCAGCTGCTTGCCCTGCCCTCCCTGATAGCAGTTTCAGACTCCAAAGCAGAAACTTCTGGTCTGGACTCTGGGGTTTGTGCACCTCTCTCATGCTCACAGATCTTTGCATGGAGCTTCCTGCTGATTCTCGGGAATTATAGGTAGGAAAAGATGACGTTGCACTGTCTGAGACACCGTCCACATGGAGGAAGAAAGTGACAAATGATATGAGGCAGTTACAGGAGTGCCTAGGCCTTCAGGGCTGACTGTCAGGAGTTGTTTCAGAAGGGAGCACTGGCTCTACTGTTTTTGAGGCTGCTTTTGTCCTTGTTTATTTGTTTTGCTGTATTTGGGTTTGGATCATACTCCACTGAGGAGTACTCCCATCTCTGCTCAAAATTCACCCCTGCCAGGTCTCGTACTCTGTGTGGTGCCGCAGATCCAAGTCTGAATTATTTGGCTTTGTTCTTCTTGGGAAGGTTGGAGAACACACCTAGAGATTCTTTGGGTTTCTCTTTGCTCTGCGCTCCAGCATTGCCCGTGGAAGTGCTTGGGGGACCATATGGGATGCCAGGGTCACCAGCCCTATCTGCTCTTCTTTCAGATTTATTTTTGTGCCATATTGGAGGTGCTCAGGGCTTCTTCTTGCTCTCTGCTCTGGATTCATCCCTAACGGGCATCGGAGCCCTCGGGCTACATGGCCCCATATGTGCCCTGTCAGCTACAGTGACTCGGGACCCAGGACCTGCGTTTCCTCTGTTTTGTGCTTCCTGCTCTGGAGAGCCTCACCTGCTCAGTCACACATTCTCACGTTCACTCACTGCTTTGTGTGCAGTCTGGGTATGCGCCAGTACTAGGGAGATGGAGCAGAGGATCTTTGGTCTGGCAGAAGTGTTGGGAGTCAGGTCACTTTTGCCTGCTTTGAGAGGAATTTGGGGCAGCCCTGAACTTGAGTTCAGAGTCTTCTAGGCAGAAATGTCCACACACAACTTTGAGTTGCTTGCTGGGCATTGAGTGTCCCCTTCTTATCCCTAGTGATTATGGGCCCTAGGGGTCGGGTTTTTTGTGTTCAGTGTTTTGGTCCAAGCACATCATTGCGTTTTTTTTTTTAAAATTAAGTTTTACAGTATTTTTATAAAGTAGTTCACAATATTTGATTTCATTTAATATTCGATCCCCAATCCCACCACCATTACACCTTCCCACCACGATATTTTGGATGTTTCCATCCTGTACCCCAACGCCTGCTCCAAAGCAGAACCGAAATAATTTATTTTGTATTTTTCTTTTGAATAAACCACTGAAAATGCACGAAAAAACTTTGGTTAGAGGAGTGTGTAAAGATCGTTGTACTTCACCCAGAGGCCATTAAGCCTTTTTATAAGTGATTACTGTAATGCTTGAGTCTTGTTTGCTTATCTCTCTCTCTTTATAGTTATATATATATATATATATATATATATATATATATAAATAAAGGTAAAGGTAAAGGCCCTCCCGTTGATCGTCGATTTGCTTGAGCGGGCCCTGTAACGTCTCTATTGGAGACTTTGTTGTTACTGTGTCTGGCATATCAAATACTCTCGGTAGCTTGCCGGGCTCTCCGAGAGGGGCGGAGGAATCAAACTCGGGTCGGCCATATCTGTAAAAATATATTTCCCTCTAAGATTGGTTGCTTTCTACTTTAAAACCACTTCAAATGTGATATACTACTCTTGGAGTATGAGTGGTGTGAGCTATGAGGTGTTGTGTTCGATGCTGCATGATCCAGGGATAGGTTTACTCTTGGGAGGTCTTCATTTCTCAGACCTTACTAGGCATAAGAGAAAGAATATTGGAGAGAAACTGGTGTTCTCTGGCGGTACTACTGGCTCTGAGTTCAGGCATCCATATCTGGGGGACTCTGGATCATTATGGGGTACTGTATTTAGTATCCAGGTTGGCCGTGTGTGACTAGTTCCTTATCCCCTGTATCATCTCTGTTATTGTTATACTTGTGTATGCATAAAGGATAAATATATTCCAAAGTGTCATCTTAGGAAAATGGCCCTGGCAAGGTTTCTTAATGGGGTGGAATGGGGATAATTTATTTTTTATTTAATTTTTTTTTCTATTTGGAGCCTATCTAATAATGCTCAGGGGTTGCTCCTGGCTCTGCACCCAGGTACTATTTCTGTTGATGCTCCAACAGACCCTGTAGGATCCTGGGGATTGAACCCAGGTCGGTTGTGTGCAAGCAACACCCTTCCCCGATGTACAATTGCTCTGGTGTCATTTGGAGACATTTTTTATGAACTTTACTGTGCATAGAATACCATTTGAAAGGATGGAAGGGGATCTATGTTGAAATCTTTTACAAGTGGGAATATGGGTCAGCTCTCAAGCTCCCCACATACTAGCAAGGCCATTCCATTTACCTGTGATTACTCAAAAGATTGGTCACATCCCTGGATCCCACCCATGTCACTTCACTAATCTTAGAAGAAAAAAAGGAAATATTTATGTTTGGATGGAGCAAAATTTCATCCATCTATTAGATGGTGCTCAGTGGACTATTTGGGATTCTGGACATTGAAACCAGATTGACTACGTGCAAAGGAAGCACCCAACCCACTAGCCCACTCTCAGTTTTAAATTGTGTTTCTGAAAGTGTCTCCTGGGGTTTTCCTTGTAGGTGAGAGTCACGGTTTGTGTGTTGTCAAGGGGTAGAGCGTTGGCCTGACTGTGCCCTCTGATATTCTTACCAGCCTTTGCTCCTGTTCCAGTGTCTCCAGCTCTCTGGGTTTCTACTAGGTCAGTTCGTGTCTGAATCCCCAAGGCTGGCTTCAGAGTTATTGCTTTCAGCCCCATCTTGATTAATTACTTCCCCAAGATACTCATTGTCTCATACCCCACCAGCTACCTACCTGCAGAGTTTGATTTCTTTTGACATGACATTTCTTGACATTTCTTTTCTCATGGCATAGAGCAATAATTGGAATCCTTCTCTGGTGTTCTACGTGGAAGCAGCCAGCCCTGGTGGAATGTCTTTCTGCACACTGTGATAAGGCTTAATTGAGCAGTTTTGCCTTCATCCCCATGGGGATGCTCAGACATTGTCTTCTGAGGGTGATGAAAATGGCGAGAGTAATGTCACTCCGACAAAACTTCACCCTGGGAAAAGATCCTTGGATGTTCAGCTAAGTTAATGGACACAACCCCTTCATAGTGGGGCAGCCCCTGCTCTGTGGGAGAGGAACACTGTTTATAGTGTGTGTCTCACACTGACAGGCCCACAGGCAGTCATTGTGAACTGAACCTGTCCATGTGTAAGGAATGTCGGGGAGCCTTCACATGTTCTCAGCACCATCACATTCCCTTAGAAACCCACAGTGCTCAGAATTCCCAGGAATGTCAGCATCGAGGACAAACTCTTGAGTCCAGCATCACCCTGGCGGGACTGTCAATATTCACACAGGAGAGAAACCGCTTAAGTGTAAGGATTGTGGGAAGGCCTTTGATGGATCTTCAGACCTTATTCACAGGAGATTTCATACTGCGGAGTCCGTATGCATGTAAGGAATGTGTTGAGGCCTTTATCTGAATCATACACCTTAGTATGCACAGGAAAAGTCACACTGGAGAGAAACCATATGCTTGTATGGAGTGGGAAGTCTTTGCTTGTTCCACAAGCCTGAGTGCACATGAAAACTCACACTGGAGAGATAACTTATATGTGTGGGCAATGTGGGAAGGCCTTTGCTTATCCATTAAGTCTTAATTTTCACAAAATCTGTATCGTAGAAAACCCTTATATATGTGAGGTAGGTGGGAAGACCTTTCATTTCTTCTCAGGTTCTTTCTGAGCATAGAAAAATTTATACAGAAATGAAATTCATTTCACGACTGTTGGAAGGTCATAATAGCTTGGTCATAATTACTTGACTTCAGTTGCTGTAGTTCCTAACGTCCCAAGAGGGGGGTCCTGTCCTGGGACTGGGATGGACCCGGAGCAAGTGGCAAAACTACCCTGGCATCCAAATGGGATGTTCTACAAAGCAGAAATGCATGGTCTTGATGCAAACTGTTACAGCTTAAGAGACAGGACCACCATGGGGAAGGACAAGCTTAACTGGCCTGAGGATTTAGTCTGGGATTTATGGTAAAAGCCTTACTTGCTCTCAGAGCCCAGAGAATTAAGTGTTGGGATCTTTGTCTCTTACTGTGTTTATCCAAACAACTGCAAGTGTTGATAATGTATACAACTAGAGGGAAAGGTAAAAGCAATGTAGATGTCCCTGGGAGACAGAGTGTCTCCTTGGGTGAATCTCCCCAAGAGAATTTCCTCTGCCAAATGTTTATCTGTGTAAATGATCAATCACACCTTTGTCCTTATCTCAACCCCCCTCTTCAGATGTTCTATAAGTATGGTAGCTGCTCTGCATTAAATGGGCTGTTTTCACCATCAGTCTGTGGTTCCCCATCTCTCTGTCTTTCTCTCTGGTGGGAAAACCTGCGGAAGTGAGGAGGCGGCTCTGGACCATCAATGCTTCACAGCACCCCCGCATTTTACTTCGTGAACTCACAGTGATCAGTTGCTCTTTTTCCGTTCTCCTGCCTATCTGTACCAGTCTCCCACTGCCCCTCATTTCCTCTCTTTGCCCTTCTCCCACAGCCTTTATTTCTCCAGCCCATTCCCCAGGAGTGGGGGTAGCAAATACACAGAGGTGTAGTTGTACAATCAATGGATGTAAACCCTTCCCTCAGGGGAAACTTCTTTTTAGACAAAAATCTCACCCTGCAAGGAGATCAGCTTAAGGGTGGAATTGCATCTAAGGATGTATTTTCTTTTGCTTAGTTCATATTCATCTAAACAATCTTGAGGACTTAATCTTTCTGTTCATTTTGAATGGACACAGTAAGAGATCTATTAAGCTTATAGGGTGGCTCTATTGGGGATATTTCCTATAGATCCCAGACTACACTCGTCAGGACAGGTTAGTCCTTCCTAATCCCAGCAGGATCCTTATCTATTTGCTTATATTTGGGTCATTCCATAATTGTTATGGTGCTTACCTGTCCCTTTTCAATGCCAGGTAGCTCACAGCTCTCCTGGGTCCTTCCAGTCTCTTGCTTTTGGGGTGCTCAGAACAATGGGCAGCTGAGGCTTAAATCTCATAAATATGAAAATGCCCAGGAGTGTATAGTAACTCTAAAGTTACAAAAGCATAACATTGTCTTCCTTTGCTATACAAAGCTAAGGGCTGGGGGCATGGCCCTCCCAATCCTCCCAGCACAATCTTCCCAACATAGGACTTCACTGGTCCTTGTCCAGGAGCAAAGTGGTTACTTGTCTAAAGTAAACTGCAGAGGACATGAAGGAAAAAGAAAGTCAAAATTTCACTTACAAAATCCAGAGATCTCTGAAGAATCTGACTTTACAATTCACAGGTTCTGGTGAGGGGAAATGGGTGATTAGTGCATAGGGGAAGCAGAGCACCTGGAAGTTAAAGATGAATACTAAGGAAATGGGAGTGATTCAGGAATATTGGGAAGGGTGTTACTCAGTAAGCCTAACTTGCAGCAGAGGAGAAATGATGAAGCAGTGTTAATCCTAAATTGTTCAGAACTATAGTCCAACAAGGGTAAGGGCTGTGGTGTTTGTTTGTTTTAAGCCAGATAGTTTTGGTTTTTCAGGGGTAAGGACATTTGCTCAGGGATCATCCTGGATGTGCTAGGAGCACATTTTCTTAGGGTCAGAGCCATAGTACAGCGAGTAAGCACTTAAGCATTCATGCGATCAACCCAAGTTCCATCCCTGCATCCCATATGGTCCCTACCAGAGTTATCCCTGAGTGCCAAGCTAGGAGTAAGCCCTGAATCTGCCGTTTGTTACCCCAAAATAAAAATCACAGAAAGACACATGTATATACACACACACACACACACACACACACACACACACACATATGCGCACACAAGAAAGATGCAAAAGCAGGAAAGAACAATAGGAATTCAGGAGAAACTGAGTTTCTGTAGCAGGGAAAGATCAAGAATGGGGGATTTTAAGGACCAGCTACTTGACACTTTGAATGTTGCACTCTAGAATTTGTCTTTGCATGTAATTTTTCCCCCTTTGGTAGAATTTGCCTTTTTTGTTATATTTTTCACCACACCTGAGAGTACTCAGGGTTTACTCTTGGCCCTGAGTTTAGGGATCACTTGGCAAGAGTCAGGGTAACATTGGGTGTCTAGATATCGCTGGTTCAATGTTTAGTGATGACTACAGGAACAGGGGGCTTCTCCTTACCCCCAGACCCCCATTGTGTGATCGCCCACTTGAGCAGCTCCCTCTCCACTCCTTTATCCGAATCCATCCTCCTCGTAGCACAGATTCAGCTGGGTGGCAAAATGGTTCTCATGGCCTTTTTGGGGAGCGATAGCAGGGCTGGAGCGATAGCACAGCGGTAGGGCATTTGCCTTGCACCCAGCCAACATGGCCAACCCGAGTTCGATTCCTCCGCCCCTCTCGGAGAGCCCAGCAATCTACCGAGAGTATCTTGCCCGCACGGCAGAGCCTGGCAAGCCACCCGTGATGTATTCGATATGCCAAACACAGTAACAACAACAATCTCCAATGGAGATGTTACTGTGCCCGCTCGAGCAAATCGATGAACAACGGGAGGGCCTTTACCATTACCTTACTTTATGGAAACAAGTGATGTCATAATACTGGTATTCCTGATTCATTTTCCATCCCTGACACAAACCCTGGGTGGGATCAGGGCGCTGTTCCTCACTTGACAAAGGACAAGTAAATTTGCGCCGCGTCATGGAAGGGGGACCCTGAAGGCGGATTTTGTACTAGGACACGAGCAGCCTGCCCATGTCCACAGCTCACAGATTTTAAGGAGAGCATTTTAAGGAGGGCACGACTGTCACGGCTCACCACTGTCATTATTTGCTCTTATTCTGGCTTGGCCCAGAGGCCCTGGTTTGCGGGAATTATGGCAGAAATCAACCACAGTGCTGCATTGAATCCTTATGAAAGTGGATACGTTCATTCTTCAGAACTTCCTGTTAGGTTTGGGGGAGCTGTGCCCCACCGGGCTTAGGCGTTACTGCTAGCTGTGAGCTCAGGGATCCATACCTGGGCAGGCACAGGTATCCTTACGGGGGTTCGGAATCCTGGTCAGTCATGTGCAAGCAAGCAGTTTATCATTTCTACATACCTTGTATCCATATATGCACTAAACATTAATATTCACAAAAAGTGAGTGGCCCTGGCCAGGCTCTTTATAGGGAGAATTGGAGAATGTTGAAATGGGCTTTATTTGGTACTCCCTTCTCTATCTGAGCTATCTTTACCCCTAGCATGTGTGGCTGGCCTCCAAGCCATGGAGTAAACCTCCTGTCCTTATCTCGGTTGTTCATGGGTATTAGTCTCCTATTTTGTTACTTTCTGTTTCCCAGATGAATGCAATCTTCTGTGTCTGTCCCTCTCTTTCTGACTCATTTTACTTAGCATGATACTTTCCATGTAGTACCATGTGTATTTAAATTTCGTAGCACAGCGGTAGGGCGTTTGCCTACAAGCGGCCAACATGGCCAACCTGAGTTCGATTCCTCCGCCCCTCTCGGAGAGCCCGGCAAGATACTGAGAGTATCTCGCCCGCACGGCAGAGCCTGGCAAGCTCCCCATGACGTATTCAATATGCCAAACACAGTAACAACAAAGTCTCCAATGGAGACGTTACTGGGCCCGCTCGAGCAAATCGACGATCAACAGGAGGGCCTTTACCTTTATCCTTTCTAACAGCTACATAGTACTCCATTGTGTAGATGTACCAAAGTTTCTTTAACTAGTCATCTGTTCTCGGGCACTCAGGTTTTTTCCAGATTCTAGCTATTGTAATCAGTGCTTCAATGAACAAACAAGTGCAGATGTCACTTCGACTATACTTTTTTGCCTCTCTGGGATATTCCCAGGAGTGGTATTGCTGGATTCTGGTCTGAAAAGATTGTTGATACTATTTCTATCTTCCTGATTCTATTGAGGTATTTTTTGTGTCCTAGCACATGGTCTATTTTGGAAAATGTTCCGTGCGCACTGGGGAAGAATGTGTATTCTTTCTTTTTGGGTTGTATAGCCCTGTGTAGGTCTATAAACCTTTTTTCTTCTATTTATTCATTCAGAGCCAATGTTTCCTTGCTGAGTTTTGTTTTTTGTTGATCTAACCAGAGGTGATAAGGCGATGTTGAAGACTCTAGCTAATATTGTGTTGCTAGCAATGCCCTCCTTAAAATCTGTGAGCAGTTGTTTTAAATATTTAGTTGCTCCCTCATTACGTATGTATACATTTAAGAGTGTGATTTCTTTCTGTTGTATGTATCCATTGATGAAGAGAAAATAACCTTCGCTGTCCCTTCTAATCTTTTTCTTGATTTGAGTTTCTTGTAGGCAGCAGAATGTTGGGTTCTGTCTACGAATCCATTTTGCCACTCTTTGTATCTTAGTTGGTGAATTTAGAAGGTTGGCGTTGAGAGAGATTATTGTTATGGGGTTTTGTGTCATCTTTTTGTAGGGATCTGTAGTGCCTGTAGGGTTTGTCTTGTCTTATGGTAGCACTTTTAGCCCTTCTTTTAGGTCTGGTTTTGAGTCTATGAAGTTCCTGAGCTACTGTTTATCTAGAAAGTAGTGCACTGTTCCTTTGGGTTTGAGTGACAGTTTAGTCGGATAGAGTATTTTTGGTGAAGCATTCATTTCAGTGAGTTTTTTAACTATATCCCACATTTGCCTTCGGGCTTGGAGGGTTTCCCCTGATAGTTCTGCTGTGAAGTTCAGGGGTGCTCCTTTGTGTGTGATTTCCTTCT
Source organism: Sorex fumeus (assembly GCF_029834395.1). Classification (NCBI taxonomy): domain Eukaryota; kingdom Metazoa; phylum Chordata; class Mammalia; order Eulipotyphla; family Soricidae; genus Sorex; species Sorex fumeus. The sequence continues at coordinate 20,583,875 of NW_026606076.1, read as the reverse complement.
TTGACCATGCTGCTTGCGGGATTGTGTCTCTATTGGCAGCATCGATCATTCTAACTACGATATGTCTTGGAGTGTTTTTGTTAGGGTCTCTTTTAGCTGGAACCCTTCAGGCTCCTTGAATCTGAATGGCTGCATTGTCGAGCTCTGGGAATTTTTCAGCAATGATTTGTTTAACCATGACTTTTTTTCACGGGGATTGTTTCCCTGAACTTCTGGTACTCCAACGATTCTAATGTTGTTCCTCTTGGAATCATCTCCTAAGACTCTGATATGCTCTAGAGCTATTTTCAGGTCTCTTGCCATTGTTTTTGACAGTTAGCTTGGTGCAGCTGATCTTCCAGCTCACTGATTCTGTCTTCAGCTGTGGTGATTCTGCTGTTGAGGGCACAGACTGAGTTTTTTTATTTCATCTATTTAATCTTTCATTCATGACATTTCTGTGTGTAGCTTTCCAATTTCTTCTCTCATTTTTTCCTGGATTTTCTCGATTGTCCCATCCATTGTATCTTTCATGTCCTCCTTCAGTTTACTGGATATCTGTCTGACTGTTTCATTGAGTCCATTGAACATCTTCATGACTTCATATTTGAATGCTTTGTCAGAGAGTTCCTTTAGGTAAGTAGCACCTAGTGAGTCTTCTGGACTCTTTTCATCGTACTCCCCACGTGGTGAGGATTTGCATTGTTTCTTAATGTTGGTGTGTGGGTATGGGAACTGTGATGTTACACTAGATTTCTTGGTATGAGTAAACTACCCGCGACCGCGTTAGCGCTGGCCAGCCTACAATTAGGCCAGGTCCACTCCTACCAAAGCCACGGCCACTTCTGAAGAGGCCACGCCCCCACGGGAATGTGGTGTGTGTGTGGGGGGGGTAAAGGCTGGGTGGAGAAGAAGACGGGCACAGCATTGGCGATGAAGAGGAAGAGGCAGAGGCTCAGAGCTGCTTTGTTCTAGGGTCCTAGAGGACGCCTGGGGTGCTTGCAGAGAGAAAGCCAAATCCCAGGTTCGAGTACTGGCGCAAAAACTGACCTCGGTGGGGAAGAAGACCGCCACAGTGTTGGGGACGAAAAGGAAGAGACTTATTTAAATATTTTAAAAATGAGAACTTGCCTTCCTTGTGGCAGATGAGGTTCAATCCTAGGCATTTCTGATGGTTCCCAGAACCTTGCAGGCCCACACCAAACCCCCTTAAAAATGAAAAATCCTCAGCAATGGGGCTGGAGCGATAGCACAGCGGTTAGGGCATTTGCCTTTCACCTGGCCGACATGGGTTCAATTTTCAGCATCCCATATGGTTCCCTGAGCACCGCCAGAAGTAATTCCTGAGTGCAGAGCGAGGAGTAACCCCTGTACATCGCTGTGTGTGACACAAAAAGCAAAAAAAAAATTCTCAGCAGATTTGGTGTGTTTAGAATTTCCAGGGAAGGAGATTGGCTGCTGAGGCTCATTTTAAATAAAGTTCTTCCCAACCCACCCCAAGTTCCTCTGACGGCAGGTACCTTCACCCCAAACTTCTGGAGATGTTGGAGTTGGATCTGGCCTCTGCCACCCTCCTTATGGAAAACAGAGGATTTGGGACTTTCCATTTGTATATGAACCACAAAGATCTCTTAGGGAAGGAGGAAGATACACTGTCTGAATTGTTGGGTGCTGAGGGATGGGGTGATGGGGCTGGAAACCTGTAAGAACTGGTTTGTTTGAAGAGATCGTGCTGTGGGAAGGCACAGTTGTCTTCTGTGCTCACTCTGGGTTCCGTCTCAGGCACTGTATAGGGTCACCTGAGCTGCCCTGAAAAATGTTGCGGCCATCCACAGCCCACACCCTAAAATAATTAAGATAGAGTCAGTAGATTGGCCAGTCAGCTCTAGGGGCTATGGATATGGCTCCTCCATACAGAAATAATTTTTTCCTGCAGAAATTTTGAGGATCCTGGGGAGCTATAGCGGGTTCTCAAGGCAGGTCAGGACCAGGGATGAAAATTTCTTAGAGAAAAGTCCCAGAGTAAGGATGGAGACGCCCCACAGCATCCTCTCGCGGTGCATTGGTGGAAGAGCCGTGGCCCGACTTTCCTACCTAAAGATTTCCAGCCCTTCGGTTTACTTCTGTGTTAACCTGCTGGTCACTCGGATCCAGCAGGCCGCCTCAGGATGTGCAGTGGTAGCCGAGCATCCAGGGCGCTTGCCTCACATGGGGCGATCTGTGTGTCGGGATTGAACCCAGCAGCATGGCAAATGCTTTGCCCGCAGTAGAGTTTCTCCCTTTAAGCCCCCTTTGACAAACGGTTCCTGTCCTGGTCATCCCCACACCTTCACAGCTTTCCACGGAGGAAGGTGGTGGAAGCAAGACTCAGCTAAACATCCTCAAGTTTGGCGTGAAGGAATCCTCCGTGAAAGGCTTTTGTTTGTGTTTCGGGAACCACACTCTGTGATATTCGGGGTTCATCCCTGCCCCTGCATTGATGAATCACTCCTGAGGTGCTCAGGGGTAACATATTGTGTTTAGGGATAGAACCCGGATCACATATACAAGGCAAGTGCCCTCCCGGTTCATCTCCTTGCTGGAAGGAGGATCCCTGAGGCCTGACAGAGGAGTAAGAATAAAGATGGAGTCAAGAAAGCAAATCACAGGGTAATTCCATGATGGACTGTCCAAGGTAGTGAAAGCCAGAGAGAATGTGGCACAGACAAATGGATCCAGGTGCCTGAGGCCCCAGGGGTCAGCAACAAATTTCACATGACCTCAGGGCACGCACACACTGCCCCGGGTACGAGCCAGTGAGGGTCCCTGACACCCACCTGCACACACGGCTCTCCTCCCTGGCCTCTGGGGAGTCTGTCATGGAATGACCCTGTGATTTGCTTCTTGACTCTGTCGTTATTCTTCCTTAAAAAAAAAAAGACAACTAAAAATGAAATAGGGGCTAGAGAGATAGCACAGTGAGTAGGGCGTTTGCCTTGCTCGCGGCCGACCTGGATTCAATTCCCAGCATCCCATATGGTCTCCTGAGCACCGCCAGGAGTAATTCCTGCATTCAGAGCCAGGAGTAACCCCTGTGCATTGCCCGGTGTGATCCAAAAAGCAAACAAAAAATAAAAATGAAATAACAAATGAATTAATTGATAAAGGCGAGAGAGCCAAAAGTGACCAAATATTGCGCTATGGGATGGTTCAGGGCATGCACTGAAGTGCGTAGGTTACATTCTGCTAAGATTGCATACTATTGAGCCCCAAACAAGTAAAGAATCATTCCCTGAAGCCCCCACTGGGCAGGAGGCTAGTACACCATGAGGACGTTTGCCTTGTATGCTGCTGACCAGGATTGAAGCCAGCATCCTATAGGATCCCCTGAATGCAAAGCCAGGAATTAGTCATTAACATTTTTTTTTAAAAAACGGAAAAGATGATGGGCTGGAGCAATAGCACAGATGGAAGGGCTCTTGCTTTACACGTGGCCGGCGCAGGTTCGATTCCCAGCATGCTATATGGTCCCCTGAGCACCACCAGTGGTAATTCCTGAGTGCAGAGCCAGGAGTAACACCTGTGCATCGCCATGTGTGACCCAAAAAGCGAAAAAGAAGAAGAAGAGCACTTCTTTCTTCACTAATATTAGAGGGGAAAAAAGCCTTGAAACTCTTTGCTTTTGGAAGCAGTAGAAATCTCAATAAGCTAGTGGTCACTAGGATGCTATAAATCATTTAGTTTTTTGAAAAGACTAAGTAAGGCCTTTTGACCAGGAAAGTATGCTAACTGTGAGCTCAGTGTACACCTCCATTCTAGGAGGGGTCCTTATGCTGGGTAGTTTTCTTGCAATAATATTTTTGATTTTGGAACCACACCTGACACTTCCTAGTGTCTGGTGGTGCTCAGGCAACCATTTGGGATGCCAGGGATGGAACTCTAGTTGTCCGAGTTCAGTGCAAGTGCTAACCCACTGTACTCTTGTCACTCCTGGTCCAAACTCATGGTTTGAAATGTATTTCTGAAGCCTCCCCATCGAACTTTCATTGCTGGTGACTTTCCATTGCTTGTGTGTTGTCAGGGGTAGAGCATTAACGCGTAAAGTGCTCTCAGGTGTCCTTATCAGCCTTTGTTCCCTTTCCAGTTTCTGTCCAGCTCGCAGGTGGCTGCTCTCTGTCTCGGTTGTTCCAGTTCTTCTCCAGAGCTGGCTTCCCAGTCACTGCTTTCACCCCATATTGATTTGTTACTTCCCAGAGAAACCGATTGTCCTGTGTCCCACCTACTCCCTACCTGCCTGTTTTACCCAGATCAACCATCCTGCAGTTTTCCTGATGGCCTTGTGTATGAGATCATTGGTCCAACATTTGACTGACCAGTAAAGCATCAGGGGGCTTTGTCTTACCCAAGATCCCAATCTAGCAGCTGACTCTCCACTCACTTATTCAAATCCATCCCCCTCCTGCCCCCATTCACCTGGGTGGGGACAATGGTTCTCTGCACATCTGGAGTCTGGTCCTTTAAGGCTGCTTGCAGGACCGGAAGTGACATCATAGCGGGGCCTTCCTGGTGCTTCTCTTCCTGGAAACGGGGTCAGAGAGTCCTTGGTCACGTGGGTGAAGGACAAACTGGGACCCCAGCGAGGAAGCGGGACTCTGGATCCCGGTTTTGTCCTGCTGCAGGACAGGGGTGGACTCCCTGAGTGCCCTGCACCTCCCCTTCTCCACGCTGTGAGCTGCAGGACGGCGCCAACTCAAGGGGTCTCTCGCGCTTATTTTTTGTGTGTTCCCCGATATCCAGGCGGTTCCTGAAGTATGATGGGGTCTTTTGGGGGCGCGGAGTTTTGGGAGGTTCGTTGGGACTTGTAGTGGGATGTGGGGGTCGTGAATGTGAGTGTGTGGTCCTGGGGGCTGCTGCGGCCATGGTCGACTTTGGCTCCACGTTGTGACAGCCGCGGGTGGGTGTGGGACTGAGCAGGGGAGCTGCGAGCCTTGGGGTGCAGAAGCTCTCGAGGGCGGGGCCTTAGCCTTCTTGACCCTCCCGGCTGACCCATGTCGGGATCTTGCACCAATTTTGCTGCTGTAGAATCTCCAGATTCACTTTGAGATGCAGTGCCAAAGACCCTCCCCCAAATCTTGAGACCCTGCTGCCCTCCAGCTCTTTCATTCGCTGCTGTCGTGGGTCAGACCGGGCCAGTGGATCTGTAGGTGGCCGGAGTTTGCCAATGATAATTTCCTTTTGGGGCTGCTTTTGGCGCAGGGAATGTGGGGTTTTGCATTCCCGGGGATACCCTGAGGGCTTACTCTGGCTCTGGCCTCAGATGTTATTCCTGGCAGTGCTCTGGGGGCTGTGGGGATGCAGAGGATTGATTAGTGTCAGCAAAGCAAGCATCCTAACAGGTTTACTGTATGTTCGAATAGGAATATCTGCTTCCTCACATCAAGTTGCAAAGTCCAGCCCAGACCGCTCGCTATCCAGGTGAGTACTGGGGTGGGGGTGTGTGTGCGAGCACTTGTGTGTTTGTGTGTTTGTGTACTGCTGGTAAAAGTGTATGTCTGTAGAAAGTTTTTATTTATATATAGCACAGCGGGTAGGGCGTTTGCCTTGCAAGCGGCCAACATGGCTGACCCGAGCTCGATTCCTCCGCCCCTCTCGGAGAGCCCGGCAAGCTACCGAGAGTATTCGATGTGCCAGACACAGTAACAACAAAGTCTCCAATGGAGACGTTACTGGGCCCGCTCGAGCAAATCGACGATCAACGGGAGGGCCTTTACTTTTTTTGCTTTTTGGGTCTTACCCAGCCTATGCTCAGGGGTTACTCCTGGCTCTGCACTCAGGAATCACTCCTGGCGGTGCTTGGGGGACCATATGGGATGCTGGGAATTAAACCCGGTTGGCCAGGCAAACACCCTACCGGCTGTGCTATTGCTCCAGCCCCTGTAGAAAGTTTTAAAAAAATTTTATTTGCTTTTTGGTTCACACCCGGAGATGCAAGGGGTTACTCCTGGTTGTGCTCTCAATAATTGTACCTGAGGTGCTAAGGGTACCATATGGCATCTTGGGAATAGAACCCAAGTCGTCCACTTGCAAAGCAAACCGCCCTTCCCACTGTTCCACCACTCCAGCCCCTGTTTTTTTTTTTTTCTAAGAAGAGAAGGGCTTCCCCAGGCAATCATAGCCCAGAGTGTAGCTCTCTCACGGGGACAGAAGGAGGCGCTGAAGCACGGGATTTCCTGGCTTCAGAGTCCTTTCTGGCTGGGCCTCTGAGAACCTTCTGTGGGATGTGGGAGGAGTCCCCAGACCAAGGCAGGGCCGAGTTTTGTCTCCTGTAGCCAAGCCAGAACTTGTGTCACGAAAGGCAGCACAGATGCCAACCCATTTTGCTTCTCCTGGGGAGAAAGAAACATCTGGCAGTGTCCCCCAGATGGGTCTGTGAGCCAATGCCCGAGGGTGTGGCTGGTCAGAACTTGGTAATTTTGCTCCTGTCCAGTGCTCCCAATTTTGGCTTCTCCTCCAGGTCTCTGATCCTCTGGAAAAACAGCCAGGAGAAGATGGTGAGGTGCCATCGGACACACCGACACCAGGTAGGAGTGACAAAATGAGGTGATGCAGTGACAGGATCGTCAGGCTTCCCGGACTGTCTTGTCTCTGACTTGCTTCAGGAAGGATCCTGCCACCTTGTCGGAGTGCCCGGCTCTCTACTGTCTGAGGCCACGTGTGTCAGTTTTGTTGTATTTGTCTTTAGGACCACAGTAGCTCAAAGATTACTGGTGCACAAGGATGACTCCTGACATATCTCAGGGACCAAATGGGGTGCTGGGCATCAAAGGCTGGTGTCTGGGTATTTTGTTTTGTTTTCGGAGCCACACGCAGTGATTCTGGGGATTATACTCTTGGCTCTGCACTCTGGCATTGTACCTGGCACTGCTTAGGGCACCCTATGGAATGGTGGGGATCACCAGCCCTACTCACTGTCCTGTTACACAGTCATGCTGTTTTGTTTCTTTTCGTATTTATTTTTGTGCCACAGTGGAGATGCTCAGGGCTTCCTCCTGAATCTGTGCCTGATGTGCATCATGGGTCCCCGGGTGTGCTGGACCTGTTTGCTCTTGCAGCTCAAGTGACTGTGGGATACAAGGGGTGTATGTTTAGTGTTTTGAGCTGAAAGCAGGGTCACTCATTTGGATCCCACTGATTATGTGCTCAGTTTTTACTCTCTGCAGTGCTCATAGGAGCAGTGGTTGAATTCCCTGGGGTCAGAAGCAAGTCTGCCACCTTCAGGAACCTTCTAGAAGAGGATGCTCACATTTTCATAGATGCAGCTGTCTTAGAGAAGTTGGGACCCGTTGGCCAGAAGTTCAGGTGGAGGCTGGTTCCTCCCGATGGGACAGACCCTGAGACCCTCTAGGGCCCTGGGTTCCTGGCCTCACAGCCCAGGGTACAGGGTGGGGACAGACCCTGACTCCTGCCCCCTTTGTATGCTGGTTCAGGGCACGGTGACCTTCCCTGATGTGGCCGTGAGCTTCACCCCAGAAGAGTGGATGTGCTTGGATGCCTCTCAAAGAAAGCTCTACAAGGACGTGATGCTGGAGACCTACCAGAACCTGTGGGCCATTGGTGAGAGCAGTGCGGGGCTGACCTTGTCTGGACAGTCCCATGTCGGCTCCCTGTGCTGGGCCGTGACTGTGTTTCCAACAGTAGTTGTGACTGTACTGGCGAGGACAGCCATGCAGTAGCTCTTTCTCTAGCTCTGTCCCTGGTTTTCTAGTTGGTGCTCACCTGGCGATGCCCAGGGCTTACTCTAAGCTCTGTCCTTAGGAATCAGTCTCTGTGGGTTTGCATGAATCTTGAGTGTTCGGGATCAACCCAGGTTAGCCCCGTGCATGGCAAGCTCCCCATGCGCTAAGCCATCACTTAGGTCCCTCAAAAAAGTTTCTGGTTCCTGCCAATGCTGAGTTCTCTGATCAGTTCTTGTACTACACATAATATCTAGTATTTTTGGGAGTTTTGCTTTTATTTGGGGCACAACCTGAATCCTCTTGTCTCTGTGCTAAGGGAACACTCCCAGGGGTGCTCAGGAGCCATGGGATTCTGAGGTTTGAACACGCTTGGCAGCGTAAAACGTTGCTGTCTTAATCCTGGAACAATTGCACCAGGCCCACAATTTCTGTTAATTTATTTTTATTTTTATTATTTTATTTTTATTTTTTTATTTTTTAAAATTTTTATTAATGAAACACCACGAGGTACAGTTGTAGACTTACAAATTTTCATGCTTAGGTTTCAGTTATACAGTGATCGAGTACCCATCCCTCCACCAGTGCCCATTCTCCACCACCACTAATCCCAGTATCCCTCCCACCCCCAGCCCACTGCCCACCCTGCCTCTGTGGCGGGGCATTCTCTTATTTTGTTTTGATTTGGTTTGGGGTTATACTTAAAAATACGTAGGGATTATTTCTGGCTGTGTATTCAGTTATTCATCCTGGTTGTGGTCCGGGGCATTCTGTGCTGCTGGGGATCAATCCTGTACGTGTGTGCAGTGTCTGTGTCCTGCCTGCTGTAATATCGCTCCCAACCCAGTTTATGTATTTCTTAGGGCCTCACCCCATCAGAGGTTGGTCTATTTCAGTGCTCGTGGGCACTTTCAGTGGTTCTTGGTTCATCCGGAGTCAGGATTTGCCTCTGGATTATGCAGTCAGGGATCACAGCTGATGGCTTGAGAGACCCTACTGAATGTCAGGATCGAACTTTAATTGACTTTGAGGAAGGCCAGTGCCTGACCTGCTGTGCTGTCTGTCTGCATCCTTTTATGTTTATTTTAAAAACCATCTGGGAGCTTTGGTCATCTTTGTTCATCTTTGGATTTGTTAAGCTTTGGGGTTTACTGCACTCAGGCATCAGTTCGCACAGGCTTAGTACATTGCATGTGATGCCGAACCTATAGTGACAGTGCAGTGAACACGGTGTTTGTCTTGCAAGTTCTGGACATACATTCTATTCTCACCAACCCATAATGATCCTCAAGCAAAACCAAAGGTGATTTTTGAGTACACAGTCAGGGAGAAGCCTTGAGTATCCCCAGGTGAGGATCTCAAACTAGAGAAAAAAAATACTACGTACTGTGCTGTGATCAAACCCCTGTTGGACATTTAAGACCCCAGTTATACTATTTGTGGTGTTTTATGGGCCCCGTATTTTATTCTTAAATTAGGACCTGGATCTTAGCTCTTGGATAACCACAATCTAGAACATTTCAGATGTGAAGATTCTGTTCATGCCTTTTCAGTAATTTACTCCATTTTTATATGGATACATGCGGTTTACTTGTCACATTTTCCTTGTCACTAATCCATGCTCCATAACTGTGAGGTTCAGGGCATTCTGGGTTGAAGCCTGCGGTGATCTCCTGGCTGAAAGGAGGAACCCTGAGGCCGGCGAAGAGAGGCATGCATGCATGTCTTGTAGGATTGCTAAGCTTTTCACAGCAATCCTTTCCAGGGACCTTCCCTTTTCTGTGGGATACTTTGGACTGTGAGAACCAAATAGATGTCCTCAAGCTGTACTGCCTGTTTAAGGATGTCCCATCCCATTTGAAGAATTCATTTTCTTTTTTTTTTTCGGGGGGTGATACACCCAGAAATGCACAGGGGATACTCCTGGATCATGCACTCAGGAATTACTCCTAGCAGTGCTCAAGGGGCCATATGGGATGCTGGGAATCGAACCCGGGTAAACTGTGTGCAAGGCAAATGCCTTACCCACTGTGCTATTGCTCCAGCCCCTCCATTCGAAGAATACTTACATTGTATATTGTGTTTCGTTTCAGAACTCAATGCATGGCTTCGGGATTTAGGAACTCAATCAGCGAGTATGAGTGAGCCGGTAAGATTTGCAAGTTTGGAATCAATTTTATAATACTAACAGAAAATATCAGTGGACCAGCATGTTATTTTTAAAGTGCAGGGCCGGGAATGGCTGGAAAAAAATTTGGAGTATGATGCTTGAATTTGAGGACCCTTATCTTAACTGGGTGCTGACATCTCTGCTCAAAACCTAAAGAAAATTGTAATATGTTTCATGTATATGCCTTGCTTTTTCATTTGATTGAAAGTATCTACAAATGATATTCGTGAAAATACCTTGTCTTTTAAACTGGTCCATCCACATTGCCATGTGTTTCACAGAGACCTACTGGTAATGCTGAGCACTGAATGGTGTACCCCAACCCTAAATGAAAACAAAATACAGAACAGAAAAAGGCATTGACCCTGAAAAGAACCTGCCTATGGTGAGATGTTTTCAATGGCCCTTGTGGTCAGTGTCAGCAGTGTTGGATGCAGTTTTTCTTAATAAATGCATCCCCGGATTTACTCCACATTGAGATAGAACTGAACACAGAATTTAGTGTGTTTTATCTTGAATCTGGTGCATCAGTGTTCTGTGGAGGGAGTTATTTCTGCCTGTTAATCGAGTTAAAAAATATTTAACAAATTAATGGCCCCTCATTCATCAATTTTCCATGTGTGTCTTACAGAAGCATTAGGTTAGTCCATGGTATTGCCATCCACTTGTCGGGAATTGCATTGGTATGTTGCAAATGTTAGAAATCAACCTGCAGGTATCAATTTCTTTTGACATGGAGACACTTAAGGCAGAGAACGATAATTGGAATCCTCTGCTGTTCTACAGGGAAGCAGCCAGCCCGAGTGGAATGTCTCTGACCCTTCACACTGTGAAAAAGTTTCGAGTGTGCATTTGTGCCCTCAGCCACATGGGGATGCCAAGGCAAGCAGGATTGCCTCCAAGGGTGATCAGAATGGAGAGAGCTACCTCATTCTGAAGAATCCCTCCCCGGGGAAAAATTTCACGCAATCTGTTATTCTCAGTCTACAGACACATACCCCAACATTGGAGCAGACCCTTGAATGTGGGAGAGGAGCACTGTTTACAGCGAGTCCTTCACACCGAAAGCCCCACAAGCAAAGTCACCATGGATTGACCCTGTCTCAGTGTAAGGAATGTGGGGGAGCTTTCCCATGTTCCCAGGACTGTGATTTTCCCTTAGAAACCCACAGTGGACAGAATCCCCAAGAGTATCAGCAGCAAGGGCGTGGTTTGAATCCGGCATCACCCCAATGTGATGACATGAACATCCACACAGGAGGGAAACCACATGCATGTAAGGACTGTGCGAAGGCCTTCACTCAACCCTCAGACCTCTTACAACATTGTAGAATCCATACTGGAAAGAAAGTATATGTGTGTGAGCAATGTGGGAAGGTCTTTGGTTACTCCTCATACCTTTCTAGACACAGGAAAATTCATACTGGAGAGAAACCTCATAAATATAAGGCACGTGGAAAAGCCTTCACTCGATCCTCAACCCTCACCGGGCATATGAAAACTCATACTGAAGAGAGGCCTTATATATGTAAGGAGTGTGGGAAGGCCTTTACTTATTCCTCAAACCTTAGTCGGCATATAAGAATTCACAAAGGAGAGAAGCCTTATGGATGTAAGCTATGTGGAAAGGCCTTCTCTGTGTCCTCAAGCCTTGATGTGCATATGAGGATTCACAATGGAGAGAAGCCTTATGGATGTAAGGTTTGTGGAAAGGCCTTTGTTAATTCCTCAAGACTTACCTGCCATATGAGAATTCACACTGGAGAGAGACCATATGTTTGTAAGGAATGTGGGAAGGCCTTTGTTGAATCCTCAGGTCTTACTCGGCATATGAGAATTCACAATGGAGAGAAGCCTTATGGATGTAAGGTTTGTGGAAAGGCCTTTGTTAATTCCTCAAGACTTACCTGCCATATGAGAATTCACACTGGAGAGAGACCATATGTTTGTAAGGAATGTGGGAAGGCCTTTGTTGAATCCTCAGGCCTTACTCAACATATGAGAATTCACAATGGAGAGAAGCCTTATGGATGTAAGGTATGTGGAAAGGCCTTTGTTTCTTCCTCAAGCCTCAATATGCATATGAGAATTCACAATGGAGAAAAGCCTTATGGATGTAAGGTATGTGGAAAGGCCTTTGTTGTATCCTCAAGCCTTCTCTGCCATATGAGAATTCACACTGGAGAGAGACCATATGTTTGTAAGGAATGTGGAAAGGCCTTTGTTGTATCCTCAGGTCTTACTCGACATATGAGAATTCACAATGGAGAGAAGCCTTATGGATGTAAGGTATGTGGAAAGGCCTTTGTTTCTTCCTCAAGCCTCAATATGCATATGAGAATTCACAATGGAGAAAAGCCTTATGGATGTAAGGTATGTGGAAAGGCCTTTGTGGAATCCTCAACCCTCATTCGCCATATGCGACAGCACACTGGGGAGAGACCTTATATTTGTAAGGAGTGTGGGAAGGCCTTTGTTTCTTCCTCAACCCTTACTCGTCATGTGAGAATTCACACTGGAGAGAAACCATTTGTTTGTAAGGAATGTGGGAGGGCCTTTCATCAGGCCTCCGGCCTAATTGTACATCGGGCAGTTCACACTGGGGTGAAATCTTATATATGTCAAGAATGTGGGAAGGTCTTTGTGTTTCCTTCTGGTCTTAGGAAACATCATAAAATTCATAGTAGATAACTCAATGACCTAATAACAATTTTTAATGTCAAAACAGGCCCTTTTCAGAAAGTCTTTTTTCTTTGTACCATGGGATGCTGTGCTACAAAAGTGCAGCCAGGGAGGTAATAATCCTAGCTATGTGTAACAAACTTTTTGTGATGTCAGTCTATAAGGGAAAGTCTATGCCAGGGTCCCCGAATTTGAACTTGATATGTATGTTAACATGTACTTTTCAGATTTCTGGTGAAAACTAAGAGGAATATGAATAAAATGAAAAAAAAATCTCCTTTGCTCAGGGCTGTCATGGTCAAGAGTTGCCAAGATTAGTACCAGGAATTTTGCTTCATGGCTTGGAGGCCAGTCACACATGCTAGGGGAAAAGGCAGCCCAGATAGAGAATGGAGCACCAAATAAAGAGTGTTGCAAGGATCCTCCCAGGATGGGAGAAGCATGCTGAAAGTAGACTATAGACCAAACATGATTGCCACTCAATGCCTCTTTTGCAAACCACAACACCCAAAATAAGAGAGAGAACAAAGGGGAATGCCCTGCCACAGAGGCAGGGTGGGATGAGGGCGTGGGGGGTGGGAGGGATACAGGGATCCGTGGTGGTGGGAAATGTGCACTGTTTGAAGGATGGGTATTTGGTCATTGTATACTTGAAACCCAAGCACAGAACTTTGTAAGTCTACAACTGTGCCTCATGGTGTCTCACTAATTAAAAGTTAAAAAAAGGAATTTGAATAAAAAGGCAAAATAAAATCACTTCGCTCAGGGCTGTCAAGTCTCACCACTGTCTTATTCTTTGTTGTGACTCTGGCGTGACATTTTATTTTGCTTTTTGGTTCACATGCAGTGATGTTCTGTGGTTACTCCTGCCTCCACAATCAGTAGTTACTTCTGGCAGTTCCTGATGACCATATGGGATGGCAGGGATTGAAACTGAACTGCCCCGTGCAAGGAAAATGTCCTCCTCTCTGGACTACTGCTCCAGCGCCTGTGACTTGACCTCTGTAAATGGTAAATCACAATACATGCAGTCCTGTACCTCGATCTCCCTCAGATGTTCTATAAGTATGCTATTCGGTTCTGAATTAAAGGTTCACTGTGCTCTGGTCCATCTGCCATCAGTTGTTATGGTCCCCGTGTCTTTGTTTCTCTGGAGAGCGGAACACCAAACACCTCATACTATGGGACCTACCGACTCACTATTCTTCACATCTGGCAACCTGGGAGGGGTGCCTCAGAATTCACACTTGAGTATTTGTTGTTCTTGTTTCCTTTCATTAGAGTTACCTTTTGACGTTGCAGTATTTTTGGTAAACACCCTTCTTTGTCTGTGGCTTATTCCTACCTCTGAGCTAAAGGATCACTTCTGTCAGAGGTCTGGAGCCCATATATGTGCTAGTGTATTGAACCTGGGTCAGTCAAGTGCAAGGTGAATGTTTTATCAGCTGTATTACCACACCAATCCACAAGATATTATATTCATGGTTTAAAAGTAGACCAAAGGGGTATGGTTGCCGCCAGCAGGTCAATCTGTACCTGTGAGGCGAGCGCATCAGCAGCCTGATGGCGCCTTCAGACTTCCAGATACCCCAAAATTGCTGCTGTGCCTTTGGCTAGCCCCCAAAAATTTGGGGAAAAGCTTAACCAAGAATGTAAACGACCAAAAGTTAGGTATGTGGGAGACACCACCAAACCACCTCCGGCTCAGCTATAGAATTGGAGGCATGACCTCTCTGGTTCCTGATTGAACTGCTTAATGGCCATGATCCCAGAGACTCAGAAACAAATCTCGAAACCCAGAGCCTTGTGGCAGAAATGCGCCCGGTACCTGCAGTAGGTTACCGGTGCTGGGCCAACCCAGGTGGGAATAGGTTTCATGCCTTGGCCTGTTCCCCCTGGTGGCCCAGTGGCCACCATCCTTCAGAGGCCACTGGACAGTCAGGTTTGGGCCCACAGTGACGAGACACACAGGACCTCACAGGATGGGGGTGGAGCCGGTCCTGTCCTCCCCACCACAACAAGACCCCAAGTCATCGCCCATGAACGGCCTCTCTGACTCCTGATCAAGATGCTTAACGGTCATGATCCCAGAGATTCAGAAACAAATCTCAAAACCCAGTAGCTTTTGGCAGAAATGTGTCCGGACCCCACAGTACGTTACTGTCACCCGGCCACCCCAGGGAGGAAAGGATGTTGTCACTCCACCTACTCCCCCCTGGCGAATCAGTGGCTGTCATCCTCCAGAGGCCATTGGACAGTCAGGCTCAGGCCTGCAGTGACAAACTTGTTGGGCCTCACAGGATGGGGGGGGAACCGGGCCTGTCCTCCCCACCCCAATGAGACCCCAAGTCATCGCCCACGAACGGGCTCTCTGGCTCCAGATCAAGCTGCTTAACGGCCTTGACCCCAGAGACTCCGAAACAAATCTCGAAGCTCAGTGGCTTTTGGCAGAACTGCATTCGTACCCCGCAGTAGGTTACTATTCCCGGGCCATCCCAGTGGGGAAAGGGTGTTGTCCCTCTGCCTGTTCCCCCCTGGCGGCTCAGTGGCCGTCATTCTCCAGAGGCCATTGGACAGTCAGGTCTAGGCCCGCAGTGATGAGACATTTGGGGGCTCACAGAATGGGGGTGGAGACGGGCCTGTCCTCCCCACCCCAATGAGACCCCAAGTCATCGTCCGCGAACGGCCTTTCTGGCTCCTGATCAAGCTGCTTAACGGCCATGATCCCAGATACTCAGAAACAAATCTTGAAACCCAGCAGCTTTTTGCAGAAATGTGTCCAGACCCCGCAGTAGGTTGCTGTTGCTGGGCCACCCCAGGGAGGAAAGGGTGCTGTCTTTCCAACTGCTTCCTCCTGGCGGCTCGGTAGCCGTCATTCTCCAGCGGCCATTGGACAGTCAGGCTTGGGCCCCCAGTGAGGAAACTTGTTGGGCCTCAGGGGATGGGGGTGGAGCCGGGCTTGTCCTCCCCACCCCAACAAGACCCCAAGTCATCACCCACAAATGGCCTTTCTGGCTCCTGATCAAGCTGCTCAACGGCCATGATCCCAGAGACTCAGGAGCAAATCTCGAAACCCAGTGGCTTTTGCCAGAAATCCCTCCAGATTTAAGTGTTAAAATTTTAGAATTTCAAAATCACATGGCCTTACTGCAGCCACATGACGTCATATGTTTTTCATAACCAGCAATAGAACACAAATTGTCTACTGTTGCCTTTTCAGCAGATCTGAGTGTTGGGGTAAGTAAAGTAAAGTAAAGGCCCTCCCGTTGATCGTCGATTTGCTCGAGCGGGCCCAGTAACGTCTCCATTGGAGACTTTGTTGTTACTGTGTCTGGCATATTGAATACGTCACGGGGAGCTTGCCAGGCTCTGCCGTGCGGGCGAGATACTCTCAGTATCTTGCCGGGCTCTCTGAGAGGGGTGGAGGAATCGAACTCGGGTCGGCCATGTTGGCTGCGTGCAAGACAAATGCCCTACTGCTGTGCTATTGCGAGTGTTGGGGTAAAATCTCAAATAATAATGGTGGGTCTGGTGTCGAAATATTGAATGTGATCAAAGTAGAGTAATGTGAAAATCATCTGCCCCACAGGTAGGGGGAGGGTGTGGGATGGGGGTATACTGGGGTTTTTGGTGGTGGAGAATGGGCAGTGGTGAAGGTACGGGTGTTTCATTGTATGACCGAGACTTAAACCCGAAAGCTTTGTAACTTCTCATGGTGATTCAATAAATAAAATTGTAAAAAAAATGAAAGAAAGTAAGGTGGAGTTCATGCACAATTCAATCAGCTAATCAGTGACTGAATAAATAGCAGTACTCCTACATTAAAAAAAAGTAGACCCACTCCAGAAATTCCAGTTGTTAGACACACGTAAAATCATGGCTCATAGTAAACACCCTGGATATTTGGATAATTTTGTGATACAAGACACTGTTTACATGATTCTCAGAGCTGTTCCTGCAAAACAGGAGCAAGTGCTGGAGGAGGCTCATGTGATGATTCGGTATTACAGTAAATCTGGACCAGGATGGCCTAGGTCCAGCAGATCAGACATGGGGCACCTGGGACTCACCCGAGTGCAGAAGTGACCTTGTTCCCTGGAAGAAAACTCCCAGGCCCATGACCCTGCCCATTATACAAGAGGACAGCTGAAGGTTTGTCCACCCTGAGTCCCTGTGACTGCCCCCATGCAGAGCCACTAATGGGCCTGTTGTCACTGTGACCTGCAGGGGCCATCTCTGCATGGGAGCTCCTGGCCTAAGAGTTAGTCCATGGCCTTAAGTACGTTCCTGTAGGGCCCTGAGTGGATTCCCGGGGCTCGGGCAGGGCTGTAGTTTACTTCTCTCTTGGCTGAGACTATCCCTACTGTCCCAACAGGCAGCCTGGTCACAACCCATTTCTCTGACCCCTGGAGAGGGAGGAGCATCTTGCAGTGTATCCCTGTGGATGGGTCTGTGAGCCAGTGACCAAGTATCTGGCAAGTCATTACATTTCTTGCTCCAATGCAGCGACTTCCTGGTGGGGGGCGGGGCTGGCTGTGCTCCTCTGGTGCTCACGGCTCAGGTCTTTCCATGGAGACTCCTGCTGATCTACAGGAAAAACAAAGGCAGGAGGTGGTGACGTGCTCTCTGCCACACCATCCTCAGGCATGAGAGCGACAAGATGACCCAGTGCAGTGACAGGAGCGCACAGGCTTCTCGGGTCTTGGGTTGTTTCAGGAAGGAGACGTGGGATGTGGCTCCGAGCCTGAGTGCCCGGCTCTCTGCTGTTTGAGGCCGTAGGGCTTCAAGCTCCTGGATCCAGGCATCTGTGCCAAGTTCATGCTCCCCTTCTCCCCCCCTGGACTGTCCATCACGGAATGATCTGTGCTTTAATTTCCTGGCTTTGTCGTTAATCTTCCTTATCTATCAGGTGTGTAGAATAATCCATGGGAATCTCAGCCTTCGGTCTTCCTTTATGTGCCTCAGCAGGGTGGCTGTGGAGCCTGCAACTCCGAGTCCCCTTTTTTGGAGCAGTCAGAACCCCTCTGCCCTCTAATACCATGCTTATCTTTGCTCTCGGATCATTATATGTTTTTGAGTAACTAAGAAGTTTATCGTCGTTTAGGTTTTGGGCCCAGCCATAGTAATACATGACTCCTTGTGGGTCTCAGGTGTAACTCCTGGCCGTGCGCTCAGGAATTGTACCCCAGGTGTTCAGGGATCTGAGATCTGAGCCTGTCTGCCTCAAGCTAAGCACATGGTCTCTCTCCTGTTCTTTCATGTTCCTTTTAGTGATATTTTTGCCTTTGTTTTATAGTGATGAATAAGTCCATATCAAAATTAGTTTGGATCAGGACATGGATAGCAGGGAGCGCACTTGCATTTTGGGCAGCTGACTGATTTTTGATCCCCTGCATTTCATGTGGTCCCTGTATCTGGTCTGGTCAAAATACAACACCCGAAAGCTAGTTTGGATAATGTCTAGGTCATCACAGTGATCACCCAAAAGATCTACCCTTTTCTGTGGGCCTGTTTGGACTGTGAGAACTATCAAGATGTCCGCTATCTGCTGGACCTCATTCTCCTATCCAGTGAGTAACTCTTACATTCTGTTTTGTTTGATTTCAGAAATCAAACCCCAAATGTGGGATTCAGTATTACCACATTTTGATGCAGTACAACAAGATCATCGATTACAAGTGAACTGGAAAGGTTTGCATGTTCAGAATAAATGATTATGCCAGTGGGATTTTCAGTGGACCAAGCATGTGGCTTGAATGGGGGCACCTGGCATCCTTTGCTGTCAGCAGATCTCCAGACTCCGGACACCGCAGGGAGGAAATCCACAGCCTTATGCCAAGAGTAATAGGCTCTTAGCCTCAGTGGGTGATAAACTCAGTAGTTTTAAGATTTAAAGGCATTCTGTTTTTTTTAAATACCAAAATAATACTGGGTTTTTTTTTTTTTTTTGTAGAATGTAAGCACAGGTGAACATTGTTGAAAAGAACTTGGTTTTTTGGCCCTAGTAGTAGTGTAGTGGGAAGTGCACTGCTTTGTCCAGGGATGGAACCACGTTCTATACCCAGCACCCAATATGGTCCCCACAGCCCCGCTAGGAGTGATCTATAAGCACTATTTTGTGTGACACTGCCCCAACAAATAAATACAAAAAACTCCCCAAAACCTCATTGATTAACATTAACTGACATTACTCAATTAGGTTCGATGTCTTCAATGGCCCCTGTGTTCTCAGTTTTGTGGGGATTCAGCCTTGCTTTCATACATGCATCCCAAGCTCCATACTGAGTTACAACCGAACCCAGACTCTGATTTATTTTTATTTGTTTGAAGCTGGTGCTTCCATTTTCTGTATAGGAATTATTTTCACATAATGTGTTCTTCATTGAGTTGAGAAAGAAATGGACACAAGTTAATGACCAACACTTCTGTCAATTTTGCATGTCCTTCCAAAAACATTTTGTCATTACAAGAAAGCGATACAGGTTTCGATAATTATATTTGCCTGGTGGAAATGTTAGACACCAAACCTGCAGGGCTCGACATTTCTTTGACATGGAGACTCTCACGAAATCAAGAAATAATTGGAATCCTCCTCTGTTATTCTCCACGGAAGCAGCCAGGCTCGATGGAATGTCTCTGGTCCTATGCACTATAACAGTCTCTAAACACTGAATCAGGGATGATTTAAGCACACCTTTTACAGTACATTTCTGCATCCAGTGTTCTGCATTCCACAGATGGGCGCATCATTTTGTTTGTGTTTCTTTTTCTGGCTAACTTCACGCAATACATATTTTTTCTTTCTGACCCTGTTGCTGCATAAAATCAGTAATTCTAAAACCTAAAAAAAAAACACTTATTTGTATTTATTTATTTATTTGTTGCTTTTTGGGTCACACCCAGCAATGTTCAGTGGTTACTCTGGGCTCTCCACTCAGTAATTATTCCAAGTGTTGCTTAAGGGACCATATGGGATATCCGAGATTGAACCCAGGTCGGCCGCGTACAAGACAAACACCCTACACCTGTAGCATGGCTCTGACCTCCCCCCTGAAATCTCTTTTTAATGCAGGGGAAATACTGTGATTTTAGATCTGATATACAACAAAGACAAGTGGCGATTGTTGAAAAGAACCTGATGGTGCAGCACTATTGATTTTGCGTTAGGAAGGGTACTTGCTTTGCACCAGGAAGGAAACCTGGACTCCTTCCCAGCACCCCACATGTCCCTCAGAGCCCCAGCAGCAGGAATCCCTGAGAAGTGCTCGGTGTGACCCTTTCCCCACCTAAGTAAACAGAACAAGAAACGAAAACCTCATTGATTCTGGAGAGGAATCTACTTCAGGTGAGATGTTTTCACAGTGTCCCTCTCGGGTGTGTGGGGATGCATCTTTGCCTTCGCACATGTATCCTGGGCTCCACACTGAGCTGGAACCAAACCCAGTCTCAGGTCCCTTTTATTTTCAGTCTAAACTGGTACTTCATTTTTCTGCAGAGGGAGTTATTTCCACTTACTGTGTCTGTTCATTGAGTTCAAAAAATTTATATAGCTCTGTAACCCCGCATCGGTCAATTTTTGCTTGTCCGTCTTATTGAAACATTAGTCGTTGCTTGGAAAATCCGGTCTCATGTCATAATTTCAATCAAGGGGGTTAAATGTTAGAAACCAACCCACAGATTTGAATTTTCTGGACGAGGAGACTCTCAGGCATAGTAAACTAATTGGAAGCTTTCTCTGCTGTTCCTCTGGGAAGCAACCAGCCTGGGTGCATTGTCTGATCATGCACACTGTGACAGAATCTCGAGCAACCAGTTGTATCCTCAGCCCCATGTGGATGCCAAGACAGGTGGGATGTCTTTTCTGGGTGACCAGAAGGAAGGGAGCGCCCTTGCTGCAAAGAAGCTTACCCCTGGGAAAAGCTACTCAGAGACTGTTGTGCTCAGTCCATGGACACAAACCGTCCCAGGGTAGAAGCCCCTGGACGGTGGGAGATGTCACAGTTTATAGAGAGTCCTTCACTCCAACAGTCTCCTAAGTCACCAGGGTACAAACCCGTCCAAATATAAGGAATGTGGGGGAGCCTTCCCAGGTCCTCGACACCTTGACATCTCCTTCGAAACCCACAGAGGTGGACAGAATCCCCAGGAATGTCAGCAGCAAGAACAAACTTTGTGTCCAGCACTACCCCGGTGTGACCATGTGAACATCCACACAGGACAGAAACCATATACGTGTCAAGAATGTGGGAAGGTCTTCCATCAATCTCGATACCTTATTATACATAGCAGACAATACTGGAGAGAAACCATATGCATGGAAGGACAGTGGGAAGCCATTTGCTTCTTACTCAAGCCTTTTATTTTTTTATTTTTATTTATTTTATTTTATTTTATTTTGCTTTCTGGGTCACACCTGGCAATGCACAGCGGTTACTCCTGACTCTGCACTCAGGAGTTACTCCTGGCGGTACTCATGGGACCATATGGGAAGGTAGGACTCAAGCAAGGCAAAAGCCCTACCTGCTGTGCTGTCTCTCCAGCCCCTCAAGCCTTTTTTTAAGCACAAGAAAATGCATATTGGAGAAAAGCTTTTTATAAGTGAGGTTTGTGGGAAACCTCTTTGGTACCCGTCACTCTTCATTACACATAGGAAAATTAAAGAGTGAAAGAAACCTCATAAATGTTGGTGTTTGGTAACGCCTTCACTCAATCCTCAGCCCTGACTCTGCATGTGAAAAATCATTCTGGAGAGAAGCCTTATATATGTCGGGGGTGTGTGAAGGCCTTTACTTGATCCGCAAAGCTTACAGTACATAGGAGAATTCACACTGGGGAGAAACTATATACATGTGCAGAATGCGGGGAGACTTTTTTTACATCTCCACCCACTTACTACATCCTCAGATACTGCTCATATCAAAAGGCTTACACAACAAAACTTTATGTATGTAAAGAATGTGGGAAGACCTTCTTGTTTCCCTCTGATCTTTGGAAACATGGTCAAATTCATATTGAATGACTAATAAACATTTACAGTGTCAGAACAGGACCACTCAGAAGAACCTCTTTTGTGTGGCCAAGGGAGTGGGGAGTGCAGAAAGTGTACTTCGTGGCTGCCACAAAAGTGCCACAAGCACAATGTTTTGAACATCTCAAATCTATGGAATACCCAAAACTCTGGCAAGGAGTAAGAGAATGTTTGGGGTCCTTCCAAATGTGTAACAGGTCGGGTGTTTGCCTTGCACGTGGTCGACACGGGTTTGATAGCCAGCATCCCCTATGGTCACCTGAGCACCGCCACAAGTAATCCCTGAGTATCGAGCCAGTGGAAACACCTGTGCAACATCCCGTATGATGACAAAAAGCAAAAAACTGTATAGAGGGGGCAGATGTGTGAGGATGACCATGATGGGAAAAAGGGTCAGATAAAGGAGATAGAACTCTGAGAAATCTCTTGGCTTCCCCTGGCCAACCTGGGTTCCATCCCCCACACCATAGAAAGCTTTGCCCTCCCCACAGCTTTAGTTATGCTTTGGCCACTCCCAAATAAAGCCAGGGCACTGGTGTGGCAGTGTTGGGGGCTGCAGAGTTGGGCAAGGATCAGGGGTCTCTCTGCAGAGAGCTTGGAGAGTCCTGGGGAGCTTCAGTAGGTTCTGGAAGGCGGAGAGGGCCAGGGGTGGACATTCCTGAGAGAAAGGACCCTGGGCAGGGACGAATATATTGCATAGCGCCGTCTTGTGGTGACAGAGGGGATGAGGTGTGTCCCGGGTTTACAGGGAAGATGTTCAGAGCTGGGTTTTGCTTCAATGATTAACGATCAAGCCTCATGCAATAGAGCAGGAGGAAAGTGGGTAGAAAAGCGCTCCCCTTGCAGCAGTTAAACTGGGTCCAAATCCAGGCACCCCATTATAGGTCCGTGAACACCTACAGGGGTAATTAAGGAAAAAATATCCAGGAGTCACCCCAGAACATTGCCGGGTGTGGCCCCCAACCATAATCTATCAAACGAAAACCATAACCTCAGTTTCTTTGTCAGCGGATTCCTTCACCTCAGACCCGGAGTTACAACGAGCTGAATCTTGCTTCGACCTCACCAGCTACACACAGAACAGAGAAATGACTTTTATTGAAATGTAGGGTGATGAGGTATGGGGGTGACCAAGAGAGGAAACCTTTCATATGGGGTATTTTGAGATAGAAGATGGGGGGGAGGAAATGCTTTGTGCTCAACACAAGTAAATTCCCAGCATTATGTAGGGTTCTCGAGTGCCCGCAGTAGGTCTGTTGTGGCCACCGACCCCTCTCTCCAATAAAGAACCCAGTGTCACTTGCCCAGATAGTATTGTGTGTAGGGAGGGAACGAAGATCATGTTTTTTTATGTGGCTTCAAACCCCACTAGGAATAGCAAATTCTGGACACCTAATTAAGAAACCAGAGACTCTTGTGGGGTCAGAGAGTGTGTGGGTGGGTCTCTGGAGGGCGGAAAGCATCTGTTTCGGGGGGAGGGGCACACAGTAATGCTCAGGGGTTGGTCCCGCCAATTGTTAGATATTTCTGTTGGCGTGCATGGATCTATATGGGGTGCAAGAAATCCAAACAGATGCAAGGCCTTACCCACTGTTATCCCACTAGGGTCCCAGGCTGCGTGTTTGATTCTTAATGAGCCCCAGCATTGAAGCAAATCTGATGGCTGGAAATCTTAAGGGTGGGGAACTCGGGCAATGGGAGTTCCGCTTAACCGCCACTAGATGCCGCTGTGGGGCGCTTCCACAGCGTAAAAATTTTCACCCTAGGGTTAACTTCCATGTTAGGTGTGGTGTAATTAAGGATTAAGCATGCAGCCTGGGGCATGCAGCAGTAGCAGAGCCCTTAGGGCACTTGTCTTGTGTTCTGCAGACTTGGGTACTTTTTCCGGTATCCCATATGCCAAGAGTCATTCCTGAGTACAGAGCCAGTTGTCACCCCTGAGCAACATCAGCTGTGACTCCCAAAACATTAAAAAGGAAAGAAATCAGAGCATCCTCAATCTGATGTTGGCAGATTCCTTCAGATGGAACCTTAGTGGGGTACCGAGATGAATCTTGCTTCCACATTCCTCATTCTCACAGAATGGGAGAACACCGTCAAAAATGTAGGGTGTCAGGTTGTGGGGTACACAATAACAGGAAACTTTTATGAAGTAGTTCAGCCAGAGAATAAACAGAGGGGGGTTAGAACTTGACTTGCTCAGAGAGAGAACATAATATTTTTATTTAAAATTTTCTTTTCTTTTTGGGTCACACACGGTGATGCACAGGGGTTACTCCTGGCTCTGCACTCAGGAGTACTCCTTATGGTGCTCAGGGGACCATATAGGATGCTGGGAATTGAATGCGGGTCGGGCGTGTGCAAGGCAAACGCCCTGACTGCTGTGCTCTCTCTCCAGCCCTTTATTTAAATTTTTTAAACAATGGAAACTTACCTTCATTGTGGCAAATGAGCTTCAATCCTAGGCATTTCTAATGTTCCCCAGAATCTCGCGGGCCCACATCAAACCCCCATAAAAAATTAACAATCCTAAGAAACTCACTTTCCTGTGCCCCACCCACTCCCTAACTGCTTGTTTTACCAGGATCAACCCTGCTGCAGTTTTCCTGATGGCCTTGTGTGTGAGAGCATTGACCACATTTGACTGGCCAGTAAAGCATCAGGGGACTTCTTATCCGAGCTCCCACACTGACCAGCTACTCTAGCAGCTGCCTCTCCACTCCCTTATTCAAATCCATCCCCCTTCCGCCACTGATTCACCTGGGTGGGGTTAATACTTCTCTACACATCTGGTGTCTGGCCCTTTAAGGCTGCTTGCAGCACCGGAAGTGACATCATAGCGGGGCCTTCCAGGTGCTTCTCTTCCTGGAAACGGGTCAGAGAGTCCTTGTTCACGTGGGTGAAGGACCAAATAGGGCCCCAGTGAGAAAGGGAACTCTGAAGGCCGATTCTGTCTTGGTGCAGGTTGGGGGTGGCCTCCTGTGAGCGCTCCGAGCGCTCCAAGCCTCCTCGTCTCTGCGCTGTGAGCCGCGGGACCACGCCAGCTCAAGGGGCCTCTGGCGCTTGTTTTTCTTGTGTTCCCCGATATCCAGGCGGTTCCTGAGGTATGATGGAGTCCTGCGGGGTACGGAGCTTTGGGAGGTTCATAGGGGGTTGTAGTGAGATTTGGGGGTCGCGGGTGTGAGTGCGTGATCCTGGGGGCTACTGTGGCCACGGTCGCCTTCAGCTCTGCTTTGGGGCAGCCGCGGGTGGGCGCGGGGCTGAGCGCGGGGGCTGCGGGACTTGGTGTGCAGGAGCTACCGAGGGCGGGGCCTTAGCCTTCCCGAACCTTCCAGCTGACCCATGTTGGGTCCTTGCCCCAGTTTCGCTGCTGTAGAATCTCCAGATTCACTTTGAGGTGCTGAGCCGCAGCCCCCCTAAAGGCAAGAGACCCTGTTGCCATCCAGCTTTTTCATTGGCTGCCCTCGTAGGTCAGGTCCGGACGGTGGATCTGCAGGTTTCTGGGTTTTCCAATGATAATTTCCTTTTGGGGCTATTTTTGGTGTGGGGAATGGGGGGCTCTGCATTCCCGGAGATACCCTGAGGGCTTACTCTGGCTCTGGCCTCAGATATTATTCCTGGCAGTACTCTGGGGGCCTTGGGGATGCAGAGGATTGATTAGTGTCAGCAACACAAGCATCCTAACAGGTTTACTCTATGTTGGAATAGGAATATCTGCCTCCTGACATCATGTTGCAAAGTCCTACCCAGACCGCTGGTTATCAAGGTGAGTACAGGGAGTAAAGGGTGTGTGTGTGCATGCGCTTGTGTGTGTCCATGTACTACTGGTAAAAGTGTATGTCTGTAGAAAATTTGTTTATTTATTTATTTATTTTGCTTTTTGGGTCTCACCCAGCCGATGCTCAGGGGTTACTACTGGCTCTATACTCAGGAATCACTCCTGGCAGAGCTTGGGGGACCGTGTGGGATGCTGGGAATTGAATCCGGGTTGGCCGCTTGCTAGGCAAACACCCTACCCACTGTGCTATTGCTACAGCCCCTGTAGAAAGTTTTTAAAAAATTATATTTATTTGCTTTTTGGTTCATACCCGGTGATGCAATGGGTTACTCCTGGTTCTGTCTCAAGAATTACTCCTGTGGTGCTCAGGGGAAGCTATGGGATGCTGGGAATCGAACCCAGGTTGGCCACTTTGCAAAGCAAACTGCCCTACCCACTGTTCGACCACTCCAGCTCCTGTTTTTTCGTTTTTTTTTAAGAAGACAGGGGCTCCCCCATACAATCATAGCCCAAATGGTGGCTCTCTCACGGGGCCAGAAGGGGGCGCTGATGCATGGGATTTCCTGGCCTCAGAGTCCTTCCTGGCTGGGCCTGGGAGAACCTTCTGTGGTATCCGGGAGGAGTCACCAGACCAAGGTAGGGCCGACTTTTCTCACTTGTAGCCAAGCCCAGAACTTGTGTCGCAAAAGGCAGCACAGATGCCAACCCATTTTGCTTCTCCTGGGGAGACAGAAGCATTAGGCAGTGTTCCCCAAGCGGGTCTGTGAATCAGTGCCTGAGGGTGTGGCTGGTCAGAACTTGGTAATTTTGCTCCTGTCCAGTGGTCACAATTATGACTTTTCCTACAGGTCTCTGATCCTCAGAAAAAACAGAGGCAGGAGAAGATGGTGAGGTGCCATCGGACACACCGACGCCACGTAGGAGTGACAGAAGAGGTGATGCTGTGACAGGAGGGCCAGGCTTCCAGGGCTGTCTGTCTCTAACTTGCTTCAGGAAAGATCCTGCCGCCTTGTTGGAGCGCCCGGCTCTCTACTGTCTGAGGCCACGTGTGTTAGTTTCATTGTATTTGCCTTTTGGATCACAACAGCTCAAAGATTACTGGTGGTCAGGGATGACTCCTGACATGTCTCAGGGACCATATGGGGTGCTGGGCATCAAAGGCTGGTGTCTGGGTATTTTGTTTTGTTTTCAGAGCCACACGCAGTTATTCTGGGGATTATACTCTTGGCTCTGCACTCTGGCATTGTACCTGGCACTGCTTAGGGGACCCTATGGAATGGTGGGGATCACCAGCACTACCCACTATCCCCATCCCACTGTCCTGTTACACAGTCATGCTGCTTTGTTTCTTTTCATATTTATTTTTGTGCCACAGGGGAGATGCTCAGGGCTTCCTCTTGGCTCTGTGCCTGATGTGCATCGTGGGTCCCCGGGTGCGCTGGACCTGTTTGTGCCCTGGCAGCTACAGTAACTCAGGTCCCGGGATATGTGTTTCCACTATTTTGTCCTTCTAGCTCTGGAGAGCTTCTCCTGCTCAATCACACAGTCCAGCATTCATTGGCTCCTCGGTTTGTGGTTCTGGGCATGTGCTGATCCTAGTAAGAGAAAGCAAAAGATCTCTGGGGCCATCAGAGCTGTTGGGCTTAAGACACTTTGAGAGGCATTTGGAGTGGCCCTGAACCATGATCATAGTTCAACAGGCACATATGTACATGCACAGCTTTCAGTCGATGACTGGACATTGAGTGTCCCCTTCTCCCTAGAACATGGGCTGTGGGATGCAGGGAGTGTATGTTTAGCTGAAAGCAGTGTCACTCATTTGGGTCCCACTGATTGTGTGCTCAGCACTGCACTCTCTGCAGTGCTCATAGTAGCAGTGGTGGAATTCCCTGGGGTCAGAAGCTAGACCAATACCTTCAGGAACCTTCTAGTAGAGCAGTCTCACTTTTTATAGACACAGCTGTCTTAGAAGTTGGGACCCATCTGCCAGGAGTTCGGGTGGAGACTGGTTTTTCCTGAGGGGACAGACCCTGAGCCCCTCTAGGGCCTGGGGGTCCTGGCTTCACAGCCCAGGGGACATGGTTGGAACAGACCCTGACTCCTGCCCCTCTTTGTATGTCGGCTCAGGACACGGTGACCTTCTCCGACTTGGCTGTGAGCTTCACCCCAGAGGAGTGGACATGCCTGTATACCTCTCAGAGAAAGCTCTACAGGGACGTGATGCTGGAGACCTACGAGCACCTGTCGACCATTGGTGAGAGCAGTGCCGGACCGACCTTGTCTGAACAGACCGGTGTGGGCTCCCTGTGCCGGGCCGTGACTGTGTGTCCAACAGTAGCTGTGAATGTCCTGCTGAGGACAGCCATGCAGTAGCTCTTCCTCTTGTTTCTTCCCTGTTTTTTTTTTGTTGTTGTTGTTGGTGGTGCTCACCTGGCGATGCTCGGGGCTTACTCTAAGCTCTGTCCATAGCAATCACTCTTTGTGGGTTTTAGTGAATCGGGAGTGTTGGGTATCAACCCAGGTTAGCCCCGTGCATAGAAAGCTCCCCACATGTTGTACCATTGCTCAGGTCTCTCTAACATGTTCCTGGTTCCTGCCAATGCTGAGTTCTCTGATTATTTCTTGTACTACACATAATTTCTATGTATTTTGGTTTTGCTTTTATTTGGGGCAGAACTTGAATATTCTTGTCTCTGTGCTGAGGGATCACTCCTGGGGGTGCTCAGGGGCCATGGGGTGCTGAGGATTGAACATGCTTGGCAGCCAAAAAGGTTGCTGTCTTAAACCTGGTACTATTGCACCTGGCCCACAACTTCAGTTTATTTTTATTTAGTTTAGTTTAGTTTTATTTTTTTTCATTTCTATTAGTGAAACACCATGAGGTACTTTTGTATACTTACAAATTTTTGTGCTTGGGTTTCAGTAATACAGTGATCAATTACACATCCCTCCACCAGTGCCCATTCTCCAAACATCACTAATCCCAGTATCCCTTCCACGCCCACCCCCCCAGTCCACCCTGCCTCTATGGCAAGGCATTCCCTTTTATTTTGTTTTGCTTTGGCTTGGGGTTATACTTACAAACACTTAGGGATTATTTCTGGCTGAGTATTCAGTTATTCATCCTGGTTTTGGTTCGGGGCATTGTGTGCTGCTGGGGACCAATCCTGTACGTGTGTGCAGTGTCTGTGTGCTGCCTGCTGAAATATTGCACCCAACACAGTTCATTTATTTCTTAGGGCCTCACCCCATAAGATGCTGCTCTATTTCAGTGCTCGTGGTCACTTCCAGTGGTTCTCTGTTCATCAGGACTCAGGGTGTGCCTCTGAACTATACAGTCAGGGATCAAGCAGATGACTTGAGAGACCCTACTGAATGTCAGGATCGAACTTTTTTTGACCTTGAGCAAGGCCAGTGCCTGACCTGCTGTGCTGTCTGTCTGCATCCTTTTATATTTATTTTAAAAACCAATTTGGGACTTTGGTCGTATTTGGCCATCTTTGGATTTGTTAAGCTTTGGGGTTTACTGCACTCAGGCATCAGTTCACGCAGGCTCAGTACATTGAATGTGATGCTGAGCCTTGAGTGACAGTACAGTTGGCACGGTGCTTGTCTTGCCAGATCTGGACATGCGTTATAGCCTTACCATCCCATGAGATGCTCAAGCACCACGAAAGGTGATTTCTGAGTACACAGTCAGGGAGAAGCCTTGAGCATCCCCAGGTGAAGATCCCAAACTAGAGAAAAAAATATTAGGTGCTGTGCTGTGATCAAACCCCCGTTGGGGGGAGAAACCTGTTGGCCCTTTGCGATGCCAGGGCTATACTACTTGTGATGTTTTCTGGGGCCCCATATTCTCTTAAATTAAGACCTGAATCTTAGCTCTTGGATAACTCCAAATCTGGAGCATTTTAGAAGTACAGATTCTGTTCATGCCATTCCCGTAATTGACTCCATTTTTATAGGGAGACATGGGGTTTACTTGTCATGTTTTCCTTGTCACGTATCCATGCTCCATCTCTGAGAGGTTCAGGGCATTCTGGGGTGAAGCCTGCGGTGATCTCCTGGCTGGAAGGAGGAACCCTGAGGCCGGGAAGGAGAGTCATGTGCGCAGGTGAGTGTCTGAGAACCCTCCCTGGCTCAGGCCCTCGGCAGTGTGTGGGTGCCCTGAGCACATGTGAAACGAGCTGCTGACCCTGATATCCTTGGGTTCTTGGATCTTGGCATCTGTGTTCTATTCACACTGCTCTTCGCTCCCACAGATTGTCTGTCATGGAATAATCTTGCGCTTTAATGTGTTGGCTTTGACATTATTTTTCATCTTCTGCCAGAATTTCCATGAAATTCTCACTTCTTGGTCCCCCTGTCTTTTCCTTACCAGCCTTTTTATAGAGCCTATAATGTTGCTATACTTTCAAAAAATTTTCCTCTTTTGTTTAGTTAATAAGTGAGGCCATAATAAAGCTATTTTAGCTCTGAGTGATACTAATGCAGGAAATGCGCTTGTCCTGCACACTGTCCACCTGGTTCAATAACCAGCATCCCAAATAGTTCCCTGAACATCACTGCGTATGTTCAACAAACAAGAAAAAAATGTCTTGTAGGATTGCCAAGTTTTTCACAGCAATCCTCCCCAGGGACCTTCCCTATTCTGTGGGACCTTTTGGACTGTGAGGACCATAGAGATGTCCTCAAGCTGTACTGCCTGGTTAAGCATGTTTCATTCAATAATTCTTACATTGTATATTGTATTTCGTTTCAGAACTCAAAGCATGGCTTCAGGATTTGGGAACTCAGTCAGTGAGTATGAGTGAGCCGGTAAGATTTGCAAGTTTGTAATCAATATTATAGTACTAATGGGAAATGTCAGTGGATCAGCATGTTATTTTTAAAGTGCAGTTCGGGAATGGCCAGAAGGAAATTCAGGGTATGATGCTTGAGTTCGAGGACCCTTATCTTCACTGGGTGATGACATCTCTACTCAAAACCCAAGGAAAATTGTAATATGTTTCATGTAAATGCCGTGCTTTTTCATTTGATTGAAAGTATCTACAAACGGTAATCGTGAAAGGAGTTGGTCTTTTAAACTGGTCCATCCACATTTCTCCATGTGTTTTACAGAGACCTACCAGGAATAATCCCTGACACTGCATGGTGCACCCCCTCACCCAAATGAAAACAAACTACAGAACAGAAAAAGTCATTGATCCTGAAAAGAATCTGCCTGTGGTGAGATGTTTTCAATGTCCCCTGTGGTCAGTCTCAGCAGTGTGGGATGCAGCATTTCTTCACAAATGCTTTCCGGGCTCTGCTCCACAGTGAGATAGAACTGAACCCAGAGTTTAGTGTGTTTTATTTTTCTTTTGAATCTGGTGCATCAGTTGTCTGTGGAGGGAGTTACTCCTGCCTGTTCATTGAGTTGAAAAAAATATTTAACAAATTAATGGCCTCTCATTCATCAATTTTCTATGTTTGTCTTACAAAAACATTAGGTTAGTCCATGGTAATGCCATCCACCTGACGGGAATTGCATTGGTGTGGTGCAAATGTTAGAAACCAATCTGCAGGTATCAATTTCATGTAACATGGAGACTCTTAAGGCATAGAACAATAATTGGAATCCTCTGCTGTTCTATAGTGAAGCAGCCAGCCCGAGTGGAATTTCTCTGACCCTTCACACTGTGAAAAAGTCTCGAGTGTGCATTTGTGCCCTCAGCCACATGGGAATGCTAAGGCAGGCAAGATAGCCTCTGAGGATGTTGAGAATGGAGAGAGCAACCTCACTCTGAAGAATCCCTCCCCGGGGAAAAGGTTCACACAGTCTGTTGTTCTCGGTCCACAGACACAAACCTCAACATTGGGGCAGTCCCTAGAATGTGGGAGAGGAGCACTGTTTATAGTGAGTCCTTCACACCGAAAGGCCCACAA
This sequence comes from Sorex fumeus, assembly GCF_029834395.1. Taxonomy (NCBI): domain Eukaryota; kingdom Metazoa; phylum Chordata; class Mammalia; order Eulipotyphla; family Soricidae; genus Sorex; species Sorex fumeus. The sequence goes on along the minus strand of NW_026606076.1, from coordinate 20,552,598 downwards.
GCAAAGTCACCATGGATTAATGCTGTCCAAGAGTAAGGAATGTGGGGGAGCTTCCCCGTGTTCCCAGGACCATGATGTTCCCTTTGAAACTCACAGTGGACAGAATCCCCAGGAGTGTCGGCGGCAAGGGCATGGTTTGAATCCAGCGTCACCCCTTTGTGATGACATGAACATCCACACAGGAGGGAAACCACATACATGTAAGGACTGTGCGAAGGCCTCCAATAGACCCTCATACCTCTTAAAACATTGTGGAATTCATACTGGAGAGAAAGCATATCTGTGTGAGCAATGTGGGAAGCTCTTTTCTTACTCTTCACACTTTCCAGACACAGGAAAATTCATAATGGAGAGAAATGTCATAAATATAAGGCACATGGGAAGGCCTTCACTCAATCCTCAATGCTTACTCATACTGAAGAGAGGCCTTATATATGTAAGGAATGTGCGAAGGCCTTTACTTATTCCTCAAACCTTACTCGCCATAGAAAAATTCACAAAGGATAAAAGCCTTATGGATGTCAGGTATGTGGGAAAGCCTTTTGGTATCCCTCACAACTTACTTGTCATATGAGAAAACACACTGGAGAGAAGCCTTATGGCTGTAAGGTATGTTCAAAGGCCTTTGTTGCATCCACAAGCCTTACTCGGCATAAAAGAAGTCACAATGGAAAGAGACCTTAGGTTTGTAAGCAATGTGGGAAGGCCTTTCTTTATTTCTCAAGCCTTACTCATCATATGAAAATTCACACTGCAGAGAAGCCTTATGGATGTAAGGTATGTGGGAAGGCCTTTGTTGAATCCTCAAGTCTTACTCGGCATATGAAAAATCACACTGGAGAGAGACCTTATGTTTGTAAGGAGTGTGGGAAGGCCTTTGTTTGTTCCTCAACCCTTATTGGTCATGTGAGAATTCACACTGGAGAGAACCCTTTTGTTTGTAAGGAATGTGGAAAGGCCTTCCATCAGGCCTCTGGCCTAAATGTACATAGGGCAGTTCACACTGGTGTGAAATCTTATATATATCAAGAATGTGGGAAGGCCTTTCTGTTTATTTCTGGTCTTAGGAAACATCAGAAAATTCATATTGCATAAGTCAATGCCCTAATAACAATTTTTAATGTCAAAACAGCCCCCTTTTGGTAAAGTCTGTTTTCTTTGTACCGTGGGATGCTGTGCTACAAAAGTGCAGCTAGGAAAGAAATAATCCTTTAGTGTTTAACAAACATTTTGGGATGTCAGTTTATAAGGGAAAGTCTATGCAAAGGTTCCAGCATTTAAACTTGATGTGTATGTTAACATGTACTTTTTGGATTTTCTGGTGAAAACCAGGAGGAATGTGAATTAAAAGGCAAAAAATCCCCTGTGCTCAGGGCTGTCGAGACTCACCACTATCTCATTCTTTATAGCGACTCTGGCTTGACTTTCATTTTGGTTTTTGGTTTAAACCCAGCGATGCTCAGGGATCACTCCTGCCTCTACAATCGGTAATTACTCCTCGTGGTTTCTCGGTACCATATGGGATGGCAGGGATTGAAACTGGGCTGGCCCCACGCAAGGAAACAGCCCTCCCCCTGGATAATCGCTCCAGCCCCTGTGACTTGGCTTTGAGGCCCTTGGTTTTGGGGATTATAGCAGAAAAACAGCCACACCTTCGTTCTTCAGGGCCTCCTGATTCATGTTCTTTGGAGCCACACCCAGCTGAGTCCTACTCCTCGCTCTCAGCTCAGTCATCCCTACCTGGAGGACTCAGGATCATTATGGGTCACTGTGATTGGAATCCAGGTGGGCTGTGTGTGACCAGCTCCTTCCCCCATGCCATCTCTGTCTCCCATGTGTTCAGATACTGGCTAGCATTGTGTAAGTATAAAGAATAAATGTTTCAGAAAGTGTTATCTTAGTTAAATGGCCCTGGCAAGGTTCTTTAATGAAGTGCCACAAAAACAGTTTGTTTTTAAATGTTGAACTTTATTCCCGTCTTTTTGGGTCATATCTTGAAATACTCAGAGATTACTGTTTTTAGAAAGACATATGAAAGGATGAAAGAGGCCCCTTGCATCAAATGTCTGACAAATGCCGGGAATATGGGTCAGCTCCCCACATCCCAGCAGGCCATTCCATTTATCTATGATTACTCACAAGGTTGGTCACATTCCTGGATCCCCCCACCAAGTTTAATAATATTACAGAAAAAAATTAAGTGTCGTATTTAAAATTAGCAAAGACCCCTCAGTGTAGTAGATACAAGAATGATAAAAAGGATACAGATCTGCTTAAAGGACAAAAAAGGCTTTAAGGTGCCCAAAATGGCTTGCTGCCCATTACCTTCCATTTTTAGGGTCGGAATATATGATGATGTTGGTGCAGCCTGGCAGTGCTCAGGGCCTACTCCTAGCTTTGCAATTCAATGGTGCTCAGGGAACCATTTGGAATTATGAGGGTTGAACCCAAATTGACCACATGCAAGGCAAGCGCCCAAGCCACTGTACTAACCTCTTGCCCCATAGTCTAGATTTAAAATTGTGCTTCTGAAACGGTTTTTCTTGTAGGCAAGAGTCCACTGGTTTGGTGTTTTCAAGGGGTAGTGTGTTGACCAGACAGTGCACTCTGATGTTCTTACCATCCTATCCTCCTTTTCCAGTGTCTGTCCAGCTCTCTGGGCTGTTTCTAGGCCAGTTCCTCTCTGCATCTCCAGGGCTGGCTTTGCAGTAACTGCTTCCACCCCATCTTAATTACTTCCCCAAGAAACTCAGCAACCTTCCTGTTTTACCTTGAATCATCTCTGCTGCTTTTTTCCTGATGGACTGTGTGTGAGAGCATTGAGTCATTGTTTGAGTGAGGAGTACAGAATCTGGGGTCTTCTTATCCCCACCCTCCCACTGTGTGACCCACAAGTCTCCACAGCCACCTCTGCACACCTTTATCCAGTCCATCCCCCTAGATCACAGATTCATCTGGGTGGGCAAAAGGGTCTGTGCATCTGGAACAGGACCCTTTAAGGCTCAGATTCTGGCAGCAGTGGAAGTGGCGTCCCAGGTCAGGAACCTTCAGATATTTTTTCTCTTCCCATTGTGTTTGCCTAATCAGGCAGCCATTGGTCTGGTGGTAGAGGAGGAAATGGTGGTCCTTTGTGGAAGGGGGACTGTGAAGACCTATTTTTTGTAAGGACGTGTGTGGCGGTCCGTGAGCGCCCGGTGCCTCCTGTTCTTCGCACTGTGAGTGCCAGGACCACTCCAGCTTGGTGGGGCCCTTTTGTGCTTGTTTTTCCCTCATTTTTGATATCAGCCATTTCCTGAGGCATGAGTGATGCTTTAGGGGAACCCAGAGGTTTTAGGGGGTTCAGGGGTTGTGGTGTCTGTGGGTGATCATGGGAGTCCCTTTTGGCCACCATCACCTCCAGCTCCATGAATGGTCAGCAGCAGGTGGGCGTGGGGCTAAGCGCAGGGGCTGAGCTCGGAGCCTGCGGGACCTGCAGAGGGCAGGGCTTGGATGTCCTGACCCTCCCAGGATGGGACTTTGCTCTGCACTGTTTCAGAGCACTTGTCCCTGGCATCACTCACTCGTGTAGAACCTTCAGATTCACTTCAAAGGGCAGGGTTCCAGCCCCCCTGTTGTTGTCTGTCCTTTGACTGTTGTGAAATGGCAAGACCACATGATGGCTTGATTCCTGCCAGAGGCTGGGTTTTGCAAACGACACTTTTTCAGTATAATTGTTTTGATTTGGCTTGTGTACCACATTCACAGTTGTTCAGGGTCTACTTTTTTTTTTTTAGCTTTTTCGGTCATACCTGGAAATGAAAAGAGATTACTTCTGTCTCTGCAGTCAGGAGTTCCTCCTGGCAGTGCTCACAGGACCCTATGGGTTGCTGGGAATCAAACCTAGGCAGGCCGCATGCAAGGCAAATGCCCTATCTGCTGTGTTATCTCTCCAGCCCCACTCAGGGTTCGGAAACTGCCTCCTGGGTTTTCTTTGTAGATGAGTGTTCACTGCTCGCGTGTTGGCAATCGTAGACCATTGAGTGGACAGTGTTCTCTGATGTTCTTACGAGCCTTTGCTCCTGTTCCAGCGTCTCTCCAGCTCTCTAGGCTGCTACTAGGCCAGTTTCTCTCTGCTCTTGTGCTGGCTTCGAGTGACTGCTTTCACCCTACCTTGATGGTTGATTTCCTGGAGAAGCTCATTGTTCCTTGACCACCTGCCCCCTATCTGCCTCTTTTGTTTTGAATGAACCCTCTTTGCTTTTTTCCTTATGGACTGTGTGTGAGAGCCTTGGCTCATATTTGCCCAATGGGACTTCTTACCTGTCACTAGCCCTCCACTGTGTGACCGTCCAGTAGAGCAGCTGCCTCCACCCCTTTATGTGAGCCCATCCCCCTTGCGCCACAGATCCACCAAGGTGGGCATAATGGTCTCTCCACATCTGGAGTCTGGCTCTTTAAGACTGATTGTGGAAGCAGAAGTGACAGCACAGGAGGCCCTTCCTGGTGATTCTATTCCTGGAAACTGGGTCAGGGTCATTATTAACATGGGTACAGGACAGAGTAGGGCCCCTGGGAGAAAGTGGGACTCTGAAGGGCCAACTTTGTGGCAGAATGGGGACAATTTCCTGTGAGTGCCTGACAGTTCCCCGTGTCCACACTGAGCTGCGGGTCCTCGCCAACTTGGGGACACTTTTGCACTTGTTTTTCACTTGTTCCCTGATACCAGGTGGTTCCTGAGGTGCGGTGGATGTTTGACGGGGTCAAGGGAGGAGGATGTGAGTGAGTGATCCTGGGGGGCTGCTGCGGCCACAATCGCCTCCAGCTATGCGATTGAGCACCGGCGGTTGGCTACGGGGCTGAGCAAGGGGGCTGTGGGCCTTGGGGTGAAGGACCTGCCGAGGGCAGGGGCTTGACCGTTCTGACCTCCTGCTGGCCTACGTTGGGACCTAGGCCCCAGACTCGCTGCTGTAAAATCTCCAGATTCAGTTTTGGCAGAGTGGCAGCTCCTGCAATGCCAAGAGACCCTGTTACCGTCTGACTTTTTCAATGGCTTCCCTGGTATGATGGGGCCATTCGGAGCAGTGTATCCGCAGGTTACAGGGGTTTTAGTTTCCTTTTGGGTCTATTTTTGGTGTGGGGAATGGAGGGCTCTGCATGCCCGACGATACCCTGAGGGCTTCCTCTGGCTGCTGGCTGAAGTATTCATTCTGGAGTGCTCTGGGGGCCATAGGGATGCTTAGGGATGCAGAGGATTGAGTGGTGTCAACAAGGCAAGCATCTTGCTAGTTTTACTGTCTACCAGAACAGGAATTTCTGCTTCTTCACATCAAGTTGCAAAGCCCTGTCTAGTCCCCTGTTTATCTAGGTGAGTACTGGGGGTAAAGGGTGTGTGTGAGTGTGTATGTGTGTGTGTAGAAATTGAGTTATTTTAAGAGGAGAAGGGCTGTCCCCATGATCAAGCCACATTCTGAGCTATGGTTGTGGGAGGTAGCCCTGCTGCTAGCCTGCAAGGTGCGCTGATGCATGTGATCTGGCCTCTGAGTCAGCCTCTGCTGTGCCTGTGAGAGCCTTCTGTGGGACCCAGGGAGGAGTCCTCAGGCCAAGGCAGGGCTGAGTTTTCTCCTTTGTAACCAAACCCAGAGCTTGTGTCGTGAAAGGCAAAAGAGTTGCCAACCGATTTTGATTCTCCTGGGGTGACAGTAGCAATAGGCAGTGTCCCCCAGGAGAGTCTGTGAGCCAGTGCCCGAGGGTGTGACTGGTCGGGGCTGGGGGTTGTGCTCCTCTCCAGTGCTCACTGCTGTGACTCCTCCTTCAGGTCTCTGATCATTGGGAAAATCAGATGCAGGAGAAGATGGTGATATGCCATCGGACATCCCATCCTTAGGTAGGAAGAGAGTGACAAGATAAGATGATGCAGTGACAGGAGCACTCAGTCTTCTTGGGCCAAATGTCTCTGAGTTGTTTCAGGGAGGATCCTGTATTGTGCCTCCTTTTTGGAGGGCCCAATACTTTCTTTATTAGGCTATGTTTATTTCAGTTCTGTTGTATTTGGCTTTTCAACCACACCCAGGTAAAGAGTACTCATACCTTAGTGCTCAAGGATGACTCCTGACATGTCTCAGGAACCATATGGGGTGCTGGGGGTCGAACACTTGCTTCTGGGTATTTTGTTTTGTTTGGAGTGGTACACCCAATGATTCTGGGGATTATTCTTGGCCCTGCACTCTGGCGTTGCACCTGGCAGTGCTTGGGGGACTATATGGGAAGATTGGGTTCACAATCTTCCGACCCTCTGTTCTGTTACTCCATCCTGCTGCTTTATTTTCTTTCCTGTTTATTTTTGTTGCACAGTGGAGGTGCCCAGGCCTTCTTGGCTCTGTGCTCTATATTCCCACCTCAGGCACAACATGGGTCCCCTAGGGTATGCTGGCCCTGTTTTCACCCTAGTAGCTATGGTGGCTCAGATCCCAGGACATGTGTTTCCCCTATTTTGTCCTTTCTGCTCTGGAGAGCCTTGCCTGCTCGGTCACACAGTCCGGCATTCACTCGCTTCTCTGTTTGCAGTTCTGGGCATGCACCGTCTTTTTGAGTCACACCTAGAAATACTCATGGATTACTCCTGGTGGTGCTCTGAGACCCTCTTAAAGGTAATTCAAGAGAAACTTCGTCCCTGCTGTCCTGTCTCTTTGGCCCCTACTCGAAACAGTTTAAATGAACTTTACTGTGTGTAGAAAGACGTTTGAAAGGTTGGAAGGGGCCCCCTGATTCAAATATCTGACAAATGTTGGGAATATGGGTCAGTTCCCCACATCCCAACACTCCCCAGGCTTCCCACATCCCAGCAGGCCCTTCCATTTTCCTGTGATTACTCACAAGGTTGGTCAGGTTCCTGGATCCCACCCGTCAGTTCAATAATATCAGAGAAATAAAATAAGCATTCTATTTGGAATTAGGAAACTTCCATCAGTCTCATAGTCACTCCAATGATAAAAAGGATTCAGATCTGTTTAAAGGCCATAAAAGGCTCCAAAGTGACCGGAATGGTTTGCTGCCTATTATCCTCCATTCTTAGGTTCAGAATATACTCTAGGTTTTTATGTGTACATACATGTACATAGATATAAATTTATATATATGTAATTTCTATGATATTCATTATGTATTATATGAATACTCCATATTATATATATATATATATATATATATATATATATATATGTCAAAAACCAAACTGTCCTCCCGTTTTTCATGTATTTTGCTCTAGCAGGCCCAGTAAAGTCACATTTTCAGACTTCTTGTTACTGTGTTTGGCATATCGAATACTCCACAGGTAGCTTGTTAGGCTTTGCTGTTCAGGCGAGATATTCTCAGTAGCTTGCCTGGCTCTACGAGAGGGGCGGAGAAATCGAACTCGGGTACACTATGTTGGCCGTTTGCAAGGGAAATGCTCTACCCACTGTGCTATCACTATGTTTGTTGGTGGTACACACCTGGCAGTCCTTGATTTTCGCTTTGACAGTGCTCAGGGGACCATTTGGAATTATGAGAAATTGTACCCAGATTGACCACATACAAGGCAAGCACCCACCCCACTGTTCTACCTCTCTTTTTCATACTCTGGATTTGAAGGTGTGTTTCTGAAACTGCCTCCTGTGTTTTTTCTTGTAGGCAAGATTCCACTGGTCAGGCGTTTTCAAGAGTTAGCATGTTGGCTGGACAGTGCTCTCTTATGGTCTTAATAGGTTTAGCCCCTTTCCAGGGTCTGTCCAGTTTTCTGGGCTTGTGCTAGGCCAGTTCTTCTCTGCATCTCCAGGGTTGGCTTCAGAGTCACTGCTTTCACCCCATCATGTTTACTTTCTCACTAAACTCAGTGTCAGGTGCCTTGTACCAACCTGCCTGTTTGACCTTGAATCAACCCACATATTTTTTTTCCTGATGGACTATTTGTGAGAGCATTGTTTCAATGTTTGACTAACTGGTACAGGATCAGGGCTCTTGTCCTTACCCCAGCTCCCCACTGTGTGACCCACCACTCCAGCAGCTGCCTCTCCACTACTATATCCAGTCCAGCCCCCTTAAAGCACTAATTTACCTGGATGGGGACAGAGGGTCTCTGCATCTAGACAATGGCCCTTTAAGGATCCTGGCAGGTGCGGAAGTGACATCACAGAACTGGTAGTTTCAGCATCCTTTCTTTTCTAGTTGTGGTTGCCTGGCTCAGGCTGCCATTGGTCTCGTGGTTAGAGGAAGAATTGGCGGCTCCTTTGATGGGGACTGTGGAGGCCGATTTTGTGGCAGGATACTAGCGGCCTCCCAGTCACCTGCACTGTGAGTGGCAGAGCTGGGCCAGCTTGGGGGCGCTTTCTCCCTTGTTTTTCACTCGTTCCTGACATCCAGGCAGTTCCTGAGGTATGTCAAAGGCTTTAGGGGGACCAGAGGCTTTGGGCAGTGGAGCGGGGGCTGTTCCGTGGTGCAGGGTTCGCACGTGTAAGCAAATGATCATTGGAGGGTCCCCTTAGCCAAGATCACCTCCCGCTCTGGAAGGGCTCAGAGGTGGGTGGGTGCTGGGCTGAGGGACCTGCACAGGGCGGGTCTTAGCCCTCTCAAACCTGCCAGCACTGGGATGAGCTTGCCTCTTTCCAGAGACTTTTGCCCTGGCTTCACTTCAGATTCACTTCAAAGGGCAGCCCTATCCCCCCCCCCCCCCTTGCAGCAGGAAACCCATTTCTCCTCTGAGCTTTGATTGGCTGTTGTGGTGTGAAACGGCCACCTAGTGGCTCATTCCCTGTGAATGGGTGAGGTTTTGGAAGTTGAAACTTTTTCTTTTCTTTTCTCTCTCTCTTTCTTTCTTTCTTTCTTTCTTTCTTTCTTTCTTTCTTTGCTGTTCTCCCGTTGTTCATTGATTTGCTCGAGCGGGACCAGTAATGACTTCATTGGAGACTTTGTTGTTACTGTGTTTGGCATATCGAATACATAACATGTAACTTGCTAGGCTCTACCGTGCGGGCGAGATACTCTTGGTAGCTTGCCAGGCTCTCCGAGAGGGGCAGAGGAATAGAACTCAGGTTCAACATGTTGGCTGCATGCAAGGCAAATGCCCGACCGCTGTGCTATCGCTCCAGCCCACTTTATTTTTTTTTTTTCGTTTTAGATCACACTCAGCGATGTATAGGGGTTACTTCTGTCTCTGCACTCAGGAATTACTCCTGGCGATGCTCAGGGGAGCAGATGGGATACTGGGAATTAAATCTGGGTCAGCCACATGCAAAGTAAATGCTGTGCCGTCTCTGCTTTTCCTCCAGCCCCTTCATTATTTTTTTGGTTTGGCTTGTGTACCATATCTGGAGATGCTCATGGTTTACTTTGGGCTCTGCAGTTGGGAATTACTGTTGATGGTACTCGGGGATCATATAGGATGCCAGGGATTGATCTGGGTTGGCAACGTGCAAGGCAAATTCCCTTACCCGCTTTACTGTCTCCCGTCCCAACTTTTTTGTCTTATTTTCTAGGTCAAGAATTTCTGCTTCCCGGCTCTCCGGCATGGCCACGTCCCCAGAAGCACAAGGACTTAGTGCAGAAAGCCAAATGCATGGAGCAGAAAAGCGAATGGACTATGTGTTAAACCGGGCCAGCATGCCTGCCCAGAAGGGAAAGGGTGTTGCCCCATTCGCCCTGACCTCTGGAAAGAAAGATGGCGGCCGCACGGGAGCCTTGTGGACAGCAGGTTTGAGCCGGGGGTGGGGGCGGCAGGGACCTCATGGGAAGGGGGCGTTCCGGTCCGTCCTTCACGCCCAACCGAGGTCACCAGTTGCCCCCCACGAGAGGCTCTCCGGCACGGCCATGAATCCAGAGCACAGAAACCAATCTCTTAACTATCTAACTTTTAATAGAAATACTTCCAAGGTTAATAAGTAAAATAGCAGAAATCCAAAACCGCGCGGCCACTATTGTGGCCGCATGACATCATTTAATTCTTAAACCCAGCTGTAGAAAGCAAATCATTTCACAATGCTTTTTCAGCATGTCTGATTTGTGGGGGGTTGTAAACTCTAAATAATAATGGTGCATCTTTTATTTTAACAATAAATATAGTAGATAGAGTGTTAACTAGAACTCATCTGCCTCACAGGAATTGGGAGGGTTGGGAGGTGGGGTTCTATTTGGGTTTGCGGGTAAAAATAAGTATTGGTAAAGGGAAATATGTTTGATATTTACATGACTGAAACCTAAACCTGAAAGCTCTGTAACTTTTCCCACAGTGATTCAATAAATAAATAAATTATAAAAAAATTTAAAAATTTAAAAAATTAAAAAAAAAGAATTTCTGCTTCCTAAGTGCCAGTTGCAATGCACTATGAGCACTGTTTCATGTGACAGAGTCCCAACATATAAACATAAAAAAACCCAATTCCTCATTGATCCTGACATTGATTCAATTAGGTTAGATAATTTCAATGGCCCCTGCATTCTCAGCTTTGTGGGGACGCAGCCTTGCATCCCGAGCTCTGTACTGAGCTACAACCGAACCCAGACTTGGGTGTATTTTTTTGCTTGAAACTGGTGCTTCCTTTTTCTGTATAGAAATAATTTCCACTTAATGTGTTCTTCGTTGAGTTGAGAAAAAAATGGATACATGTTAATAACAACACTTCTGTCAATTTTGCATGAACTTCTTGCAAAACTATTTGGTCATTCCAGGAAAAGCCATATATGTGTCAATAATTGTATTTCCATGGTGGAAATGTTAGACATTAAACCTGCAGGGTTTGACTTTTTTTGACAAGGAGACCCTCAAGAAATCAAGAAATAATTGTAAACCTCCTCTGCTGTTCTCTAGGGAAGCAACCAGCCTCAGCGGAATGTCTCTGATCCTGTGCACCGTGACAGTCTTGAGTGAGCAGTAGTGCATGCATCACTGTGGGGATTCTGAGACAGGCAGGAATTCTTCAGATTGGAAAAATCCCAGGGCTGTTAGCAGCATGGACACAATTTGAGTCAGCCTCCACACAAGTGTCATCACCTGAATATCCACACAGGAGAGAAATTGTAAACATGTAAAAAATGTGGGAAGGCTTAGATCGATCCTCATACCTGATTATACATAGGAGAATTCATACAGAAGAGAAACGCTATTCATCCAAGGAATATGAGAAGACCTCAAGACTTAGTAACCATAGGAAAATTAATTTAGAGAAATCTTATTCATGTAAGGATAAGGAATGTTTGAAGACCTTTATTTCCTTCTCAGGGGTTTCTGTGCATAGAAAATTCATGCAGAAGAGAAACCTTACTCATGTAAGGACTGTGGGAAGACCTTTACTTTGTACTCAGAACTTACTAAGCACAGGAAAATGCACACTGAAAAGAATCATTTTATATATATATATATATATATATATATATATATATATATATAGACTGTTGGAAGGCATTCACTTACCTCTCACTCCTTATTACATATAAGAACATTCATACTGGAAAGAAACATTATGTATGTAAGCAAGCAGGAAGGCCTACATTATGTCCTCAAGCCTTATTGATCACAGAAAAATTCATATGGCAGACAGCTTACATATGGAAGGTCTGTGGGAAGGCCTTCATTCAAAATTGATGTCTTACTAAACAGAAAATTTCATACCAGAGAGAAACCCCATACATGTTAAAAAGACTTTTGCTCTACATTCAAGCCTTAGTATGCATAGGAAAATTCATAGTGGAGAGAAGTCTGACATATGTCAGGAATGTGCGAAGGCCTTCACTCAACCCTCAACTCTTAAGATCCATAGGAAAAAACAAACTGGAGGGAAAAATCATGTTTGTAAATGTAGGAAGGCCTTTGTGTGCCTCTCTAGCCTTTGTAGTCTTTGTAAAATGCACATGGGATGAGTTGACCCCAAAGAACTGTCCCCAAGTTTAGAAAATCCCCCTAGGGAAGGCGAGTTTTATTTAGACCAGGAGGGTTAGGAGGGGGCTACAAAAGTGCAGCCCAGAAGCTAAGAATCCAGCATGACAAGCTTCCCGTGACATTATCCTATAAGGGAAAGGTACCCGGTGAATATCACCAGGGCTATAGTTATGCCAGTGTCCCGGCATTTAAACTTCACAGTGTGTTAACTTGTAAATAACAGTCTTGGTTATGGAATCCAGGAGGAATGTGACTAAATAAGTACCAAATATAAAAGGAAAAAGCTCTTGAAGCAACAAAAGCTTTTAAAAATTAATGAGACAATCCCTAAAACCAGATATAACAATGTTCACATGAATTTGTTTTCTCCACCTATTGATATTAATATTGCAAATTTGTTATCTCAAATTTTATTCTATTCTTTTTTTTTTTTTTTGGCCTTTTGGGTCACATCCGGCGATGCACAGAGGGTACTTCTGGCTATGCACTGAGGAATTATTCCTAGCGGTTCTTGGGGGACCATATGGGATGATGGGATTCGAACCTTCTTAGGCCGCACAGGATCCCCTGGGTGTCCCGAAAGGATCTCTCTGCACCTGGAGCTGGCCCTTTAAGGATGCGGGTGGAAACGGAAGTGACATCACAGACAGGGCCTTCCAGGTGCCTGTGCTCTTGCTGACAGAGATGGTTCAGTCAGTCTCACTATTGTTACCTGGGTGAAGGATGGCCTGGAACTGGCTGGAAGCGGTTCTTAAAGGCGGATTTTGGGGCAGGAGAGGGGCAACTCTCCATCTCTGCACTGTGAGCAATGCGTTAGCGTGGGGGACGCTTCTGCACTGGTTTCTCACATATTCCTCGACTTCTAGGTGTTCCTGAGTTGTGGCGGAGGCTTTAGGGGGGATGCGGAGCTTTGGGGGGCGCGGTGGGGGCTGTACTGGGGCGCAGTGTTGCGGGTGTGAGTGTGTGGTCCCTGTAGGCCGATGAGGCCATAATGGCCTCCATCTCCATGATGGGGCAGCGGCGGGTGGGGGACGGGGCTGAGCTTGAGGGTGAGCACAGGGGTGCGGAACCTGCACAGGGCGGGGGTCTTGGCTGTCCCGACCCTCCCGGCAGTCCCATATTGTAACCTTTGGCCCTTATCTCGTAGCTGTAGAACCTCCAGATTTGAAGGGCAGAGCCGAAGCCCCCTTTGCCCCCCGATGGCAAGGGTCCCCTTGCTGTACATCACTTTCATCGCCGCCGTGTTGGTCTGTGACATTCGGGGGCAGTGGACCTGCAGGTGGCTGGGTTTGCCAGTGAACATGTTCTCTTGGGGCTCTTTTTGGTTTGGGGGTTGTTTTGTGGGGTGTTGGGGGGAGGGGGCATCCCCAGAGATGCTCAGGGCTTCCTCTGGCTCTGGGCTCAGGTATGATTCCTGCTGGTGTTGCTGCGAGACATAGGTACGGGGAGAATTTACGAACTCAAGGCAAGTGCCCTACAGACTTCATTGTCTGTCCAATCACAATATTGGTGTTTTTTTTTTTTCAGATCACGAGTGTCATCTCCCTCATGTCAAGTTGCAAAGCACCCTCCACTCTTCATCTCTTCCTGAGCGGGTGACCCGTGGCTATTGGGATAAATACTGAGAGTAAAGATTTTTGTTGTCATTTTTAAATCCCCCCCTTTTTTTGAAGGAAGATACTTGTTTATTTGTGTGGGGGGAGGGGGGACTTTGTACAGGACTCCTGGTACTTTTGGAAGAAATTTATGTAGGAAAGGTCAGAGCGAAAGTACAGCAAATACTTGCCTTGCACACAGTCAATTTGGGTTCGGTCACCTGCATCCTAGTGATCCCCAAAGCTTCCAAGAGTGAAACCCTGAGTGCACTTAGGAATACCCCCTGAGCAATGCTTGTTCTGGATCAAAGAAACACACACACACACACATACACACTTGCACACACTGGAAAACGTGATTGCAAGAAAAAGAGAATAATAAGGATTCTGGGAAACTATGGAACTGCCAGAAAAAAGAGTTTTAAAAAAACCACTCTTTTACTATTTAAATGTTCCTCTCTAGTTTAACTTTGCACATGATTTTTGTTTGTTTGTTTGTTTTGCTTCTTTACAGTTGTCCTGTTGTTGCTGTAGTTTTGGCCACTCCCTGTAGTGCTCTGCCCTTACTTCTGACTCAGCTCAGGGATCACTGTAGCCAGGGACCAGCATGGCCAAGTATCGTACTTGGGTCAGCTGAGATTAAGACCACTCCGCCCCCAAAATAGAATATTTACAGTATAAGTAGTCTTGAGAAGTTCCAAATGACAGGCACAGTTCATATTATGGTCCTTAGTAAATAAATGTCTTGGATATATGGATTTATTTTCTATAAACCTGGGTGATTGCATCGTTTTCAAATATATTCCTGCACAACAGGAGCGAGCATAGGATGAGATTCATGCAGATGTGCTGATGCAGGATTAGAGTAAATCAGGACTCAGATGAGCCCAGGTCCAGCAGGACAGAGCATGGCTGTGCCTCAGGCTTATCTGGACCCAGAAGTGACCTTGTTCCCCTGGACAGAGTACACAGGCGCATATCCTTGTCCACCCTGCAAGAGAGTGGCTGAAAGTTTGTCTACCTAACGCCCCAGTGACTTTCCCCATGGCAGAGCAACATTCCAGGCTGTAGTTCCCAGGGGCAGCACTGCTACCTGCCTGCAGGAGGTACTGGTACTCAGGAACTCTTGAGGCCCCTGGCTGGGTCTCTAGGGAATTTTTTGTGCTCCAAGGAGGAATCTGAGGATCATAGAAGGCTGCCATTTCCACTGCTTTCACCCCTTCTTGATGACTTCCTCGCGCAACTCAATGTCAGGTGCTTTGTACCAACCTGCCTGTTTGTCCTTGAATCAACCCACATGTGTTTTTCCTGATGGATTGTGTGTGAGAGCATTGTTTCAATGTTAAGACTGACCAGTGCAGGATCAGGGGTCTTCCCCTTATCCCCAGACCCCCACTGTATGAGCAAACACTTTAGCAGCTACCTCTCCACTCCTTTATTCAGTCCATCCCCCTTGCAGCACGAATTCACCTGGGTGGGCACAGAGGGTCTCTGCATCTGGACCATGGCCCTTTAAGGCTCCTGGCAGAAGCAGAAATGATGTCATAGACGGGCCCTTCAGAAATCCTTTCTGTTCTTGTTGTGGTTGCCTGGCTCTGGCCGCCATTGGTCTCCTGGGTAGAGGAGAAACTGGCGCCTGGCATGATGGGGAAACTGTGAGACCAATTTTGTGGTAGAACGCAAGTGGCCTCAGGTGAGCACCCCGCGTCTTGGCACTGTGAGTGGTGGGGCTGCGCCAACTTGGGGGGTTCTTTCATGCTTGTTTTCCTCTGTTCAGGATGTCCAGGCAGTTCCTGAGATGAGGTAAAGTGAAAGCTTTCAGGGGACTCAGAGGCTTTGGGCGGTGCAGTGGGGGCTGTGATAGGCGCAGGGGTCGCAGGTGTGAACAAGTGATCCTGGGGTTCCCCTTGGCCAAGATCTCCTCCAGCTCCTGGAAGGGTCAGAGTCCAGTGGGCCTGTGGCTGCGGGATTTGCAGAGGGCGGGGCTTAGCCCTCCCGAACCTCCAGCACCGGACTTTGCTTGGCCCTGTCCGGAGCATTTGGCTCTGGCATCCTTAGTGTGGCACCTTCAGGTTCACTTAGAAGGGTGGGGCCCCCGCCCCACTGCAGCAGGGGACCCAGTCGTCCTCTGTCCTTTGTTTGACTGTCCTAATGCGGTGGGGCCACCCAGTGTCTCAGTCCTTGCAGGTGGGTGGCGTTTGCAAATGAAACTTTTTCATTATTATCATTTTGGTTTGGCTCTTGTACCACATCTGGTGGTGGTCAGGGTTTACTTTCAGCTCTGCAGTCGGGAATTCCTGCTCGTGGTACAAGGGTACCATAAGGGATGCTGGGAATTGATTTCAGTTGGCTTCATGCAAGGCAAGTTCGTACCCACTTACTGTCTCTGGTCCCAGCTTTTGTATTTTTCCCTAGGTAAAGAATTTCTCCATCCTAAGGTCCAGTTGCAAAGCACCCCACACATGTAATTTCTCCCTGACCAGATGACCCCCAGCTATTGTGAGTACTGGGGGTAAAGTTTTGTTTTCCTTTTTTAAGAGAAATAGTTGATTTTCGGGGCGGGGGGTGTTGTTGGAGAATCTTTGTTCAGGGTCACTCTTGATGTGGTGGAAATAATTCACTTAGAAAGGGCCAGAGCAATAGTACAGCAAGTAGGGTACTTTCCTTGCAAGCAGCCAACCCAGGCCTCTCTATGTCTAGTAATCCATATAGTCCCTGAGCCCCACTAGGACTGAACCCTGATCCCAGAGCTGCAAATCCCTGAGCACTGCCAGTTGTGGTCTCAAATTGAAACATGTGCATGCACACACACACATACACACAGAGAGAATATGAGAACATTGAGAGAGAAGAGTAGTATTCACGAGAAAACATGAATTTCTGCAGAAAAGAAAAATACAGAAAAAGTGGCTTAAGCATCCACTTTAAATGTTTCACTCTAGAATTTGTCTTTACCCTACGTGTATTAGGTTTGATCAGTAAATTTCCACTTTTGCTCCCCCCAAAGATGGTTATAGTGCTCTTATGAGCACTCCTAATCTATCCTTAAATCATAAAGTCAAACCTTCTGGTGACTCTAGACTTTGTATCTGCAGTCATTTATTTGCATTTCCCTTTCCGCTGTAACCTGTATAATCTATAATCTATCACTATAGAGCAATGTTCTTTGCTTCAAAACAGAAAAACCATTCATGATAAGCTCTTAATATTTATGAGTTAATTGACTCTAAAATATATATACTGCTGGCCATCAATCATAATTACTTTACTCAGGCTTCAGTTGCTGTAGTCGCTAACCCCAGAAAGCTGGATCCCAGCCAGCTTTTAACCTTAGCTCCTGGACCCCAGAGAAGTAAGTTTTGGGATGTTTCTCTACTGTGTGTATTGATAATTTCAAATATTAATAAGAAGTAAACTTAATTGTTTAGTATGTACGAGCAGGGAAGGAGAAACGCAACACAGATGCATATAGCCCATGAGCGAATTTCTCAGCAAAGTCTCCCGCAGAACGTCTCCTTGAGTTAATTCCCCCGCAAAGAATTATCTCTGTTGAAACGCTTGACCTCTGTAAATGGTAAATCACAATACGTGAAGTTCTGTACCTCAGAACCCCTCGGATGTTCTATAAGTATGCTATTCGGTTCTGAATTAAAGATTGACTATGCACTATCCATTGGCCATCAGTTGTTGTGGTCCCTGTGTCTGTATTTCTTTGCAGAGACAGAACATTGAATGTGTTGCCATGTGACCTACCAACTCACTATTCTTCACATCTGGCGACCTGGTGTGTATGCCTCAGAATTGACACTTGGGTATTTTTTGTTGTTATTCTCTTGTTTCATTATAGTTACCTTTTGAAGTTGCAGTATTTTTGGTAATCACCATTCATTGTCTGTGGCTTATTCCTGCCTCTGAAGTCAAGGATCATTTCCTACAAGGATCAGGGGCCCATATATATTCTAGTATATTGAACCTGGGTCAGCCAAGTGCAAGCTGAATGTCTTATCCACTGTATTACCACTCCAGGCCCCAAGATATAATATTCAAGATTTCAAAGTAGATTCACTCTAGAAATTCCTGTTGTTAGACACACATAACATCATGGGTCATAGTAAACACCCTAGTTATTTGGATAGTTTTGTGGTACAACACACTTTTTCATGGTTTTCAGAGCTATTCCTGCAAAATAGGAGCAAGTGCTGGATGAGGCTCATGTGCTGATTGGGGATTACAGTAAATCAAGACCAGGATGGGTCCAGGTCCAGAGAGTCAGAGCTGGGACTGCCTGGGGCCTACTCAAGCCCAGAAGTGACCTTGGTTCCTGAAAGAGAGCTCCCAGGCCCGTGTCCTATCCACTCTGCAAGAGGGCAGCTGAAGTTTTGTCCACCCCAAGTCCCTGTGACTGGCCCCACGGCAGAGCCAATAATGGCGCTGTGGTCACTGGGGCCTGCAGGGGCTGCAGCTATGTGAGAGCTCCTGGCCTCAGAGTTAGTCTCTGGCCTTTAGGACCTTCCTGTGTGGTTCCCTAGGTAGAATCCCGGGCTTGGGCAGCACCGGGTTTTCCTCCCCTGTAGGCCTCAACCACTCCTGTCCTGACAGCAGCTGGGTCACAAACCATTTCTCTCTCCCCTGAGAGACAGGAACATCTGTTAGTGTCTCGCCATGGATGTTTCTGTGAGCCAGTGTCCAAACATCCAGCTGGTCACTACCTTTCTGGCTCCAATGCAGGGACTTCTGGTCAGGTGGGGGCCGGGGCTGGTTGTGCTCCTCTCTGGTGCCCACAGCTCAGGTACTTGCATGGAGCCTCCTGTTGGTCCACAGGAAAAACAGGCAGGAAATGGGGAGATGGCCTCTGCCTCACCATCTTCAGGCAGGAGAGTGAGAAGACAACGCAGTGCAGTGACATGTAGCACAAGCTTCCCAGGCTGATCGTCTCTGATTGTTTTAGGAAGGAGCCTGGGGATCCGGCTCCTGACCTGATTGATCAGCTCTGATTTAGGCCACTGTTTTATTTTTTTGTTGATTTGAATAAAGTAAAGGCCCTCACGTTGATCACCGATTTGCTCGAGTGGGCCCAGTAACGTCTCCATTGGAGATTTTGTTGTTACTGTGTTTGGCATATCGAATACATAATGGGTGGCTTGCAAGGCTCTGCTGTGTGGGCGAGATACTCTCGGTAGCTTGCCGGGCTCTCCGAGAGGGGCGGAGGAATCGAACTCGAGTCGGCCATGTTGGCTGCGTGCAAGGCAAACACCCTACCGCTGTGCTATTAGTGGTGCTCAAGGATCATTCCTTTCAAGACTGGGGTACCAACTGTATAGGGTGCCAGGGGTCCAACGCTGATTAGACTTATTTGTTTGTTTGTTTTTGGAAGATGTTTAAGGGGAGGGGACATACCCAGTGATTCTAGGGTTATTTCTGATTCTGTATGAAGGATTTCCATCTCCCAGTTATTGAGGAACTATAAGGGATGGCGTTATTACCAGCCCTTAATGCTGTCCCAGACCCACTGTTCTGTTACTCCATCCTGCTGCTTTGTTTTCTTTCATGTTTATTTTTGTGCTTCACTGTAGATACTCAGGGCTTCCTCTTGGCTCTGTGCTCCAGATTCACCTCTGACAGGCATCAGGGGAATCCAGGTGTGCTACTTATGTATGTACCCTGATGGTTACAAATGTCTCAGACCCCAGGACATGTGTTTCTCCTATTTTGTCCTTCCTGCTCTGAGAGCCTCACCTGCTCAGTCACACAGTCTCATGTTCAGATGATGCTGTGTGTGCAGTTCTGGGCATGTGCCTGTCCCAGGGATTTGGGGCAGAGAACCTTAGGATTGAATCACTTTTACCATCTTTGAGATGAATTCGGGGAATCCATTATATTTGTTAGGACTGTGGGAACCCATTCAGTTACTCCTCCTTATTACATATAACTTACATGTGTAAATGATGCGGAAAGTCCTACATTATGCCCTCAAGCCTTATAATCATAGGAAAATTTGTCGTGGAGACAGACTCTACATATATAAGAACTGTGGGAAGGCTTTCATTCAAGCTTGGTGTTTTACTAAACACAGAAAACAATCACACTGGAAAGAAACCATATAAATGTCTGACATGTGGGAACGTCTTCGCTCTACCCTGTAGCCTTACTATGCATTTTAAAAGTCATAGTAGAGGGCTATCATGCCGCCAGCAGGTCAATCTGTACCTGTGAGGTGAGTGCATCAGCAGCCTGATGGCACTGTCTTACTTTCAGATACCCCAAAATTGCTGCAGTGCCTTTGGCCAGACCCCAAAAACTTGGGGCAAAGTTTACCAAGAAAGTAAACGGCCAAAAGTTTGGTATGTGGGAGACACATGCACAAACCACCTCCAGCTCAGCTATATAATTGGAGACATGGCCTCTCTGATTCCTAATTGAACTACTTAATGGCCCTGATCCCAGAGACTCAGAAACCAATCTCGGAACCCAAAGACTTTTGGCAGAAATGCATCCTGTTCCTGCAATTGGTTACTGGTGCTGGGCCACTCCAGGTGGGAATAGGATTCATGCCTTTGTCTGTTCCCCTTGGCAGCCTGGTGACCGCCATCCTCCAGAGGCCACTGGACAGTCAGGTTTGGGCCTGCAGTGATGAGACACACGGGGCTTCACCAGATGGGATTGGAACCGGCCCTTTCCTCCCCATCCAAGCGAGACCCCGAGTCGCTGCATACAAATGGCCTCTCCTGCTCCTGATCAAGCTTATTAACGGCCATGATCCCAGAGACTCAGAAACAAATCTCGAAACCTAGTGGCTTTTCGCAGAAATGCATCTGGATCCCATATAATGTGGCCGCCGTCTCAGAGCTTATTGGAAAGCCAAGTATGTGCTGGCGGTGAAAGGGCAACTGTAGTCTCATGGGAAGGTGGTTGGTACCGGCTCATCCTTCACGCCCTAACGAGGTCACTAGTTGCCCCCAATGAGTGGCTCTCCTGCACAGCCATAACATCGAATGCACAGAAACCAATCTCGTAATCATCTGGCTCTTTGGAGAAATACATAATCGTGGCCCCATGGCATTATATGATTCTCATAACCAGCTATAGAAAACAAAGTATTTCACAGTGCCTTTTCAACAATTCTGATTGTTGGGGGGGGGGTTCTAAACAATAATGGTGCATCTTTTGTCGAAATAATGAATGTAATCAATGTGGAGAAGAGGTAGGTAGAAATTCTTGCCTCACAGTCATTGGGAGGGTTGGGAGGGGGGTATATTGGGGTTCTTAGTGGTGAAAAATGAGTTCTGGTGAAGGGAAAGGTGTTTGATCATTGTATGACCGAGACAAACCTGAAAGCTTAGTAACTTTTCCCACATTGATTCAATAAATAAATATAAGAAGAAAAATTATGAAAGAAAAAGTAAAAAAAAATAATAAAAGTCATAGTAGAGAGAAGTCTTAAATATGTAAGAAAAATGCAAGACCTTCACTCAACCCATGGCGCTTACTTGCCATATCAAAACATATACTGGAGAGAAATCTTATGTTTGTTAATGTGGGAAGGCCTTTGCATACGTCTCAAGCCTTGTAGACATCATAAAATGCACACTGGATGAGTGATCCCTAATAACTATTCCCACATTCAGAGGAGTGCCCCTAGAGAAGACAAGTTTTGTTTGGACCAGGAGTGTTAGGGGGCTGCAGGAGTGCAGCCAAGAAGGAAGTAATCCAGGTAGCAGGTTACAAGCTTCCAGTGACATCAGTACAATAAGGGAAAGGTTCTTGCTGATTATCACCTGGGCTTCGGCTTTAGCAGTGTCCCAGCATTTGGACTTCACGTGTATGTTAACTTGTAAATAATGGGTTTTGGTAATGAAAGTCAATAGGAAGCTGACTAAAGAAAAATTAAAAATCAATATGTAAAAACCTATTGAAGCAACAAAAAGCTTCAAAGATTCTTCGAGTCTTAAAAACCTGCAATCAAATATAACAATGTTCACATAAATTTATTACTACATCGATTGATATTGCAAGTTTGTTTTCTTATCAATTTTAATCCTAAAATTTTATTAGTAGTTGGGGATTTTTCTCTTTAGTAAATTAAATACATACATATGTCACCACCCCTCACTTTGGACTGCCAAGTTTCACCATTGTCTCAGTCTTTGCTCTGATTCTGGCTTGGCCCAGAGGCCCTGTTTTGAAGGGGTTTATGGCAGAGATCAACCATAATGTTGCCGAAAATTATTGTGAATCAAAAATCAGGCAATTCTTCATTCTTCCCACCTCGCTGTCTTATGCCTGAGGGAGCTGTGGTCAGGCCCTACACCATAGAATGGGGTGGGATGGACTCACTCCTGTCCCCTGTGTATGTCGGTCAGGACATGGTGATCTTCCCTATGTGGCTATGAGCTTCACCCCAGAGGAATGGACGGGGACCAGAATGCTAAGTATGTGCAAGGAACAGGTGAGCCTCAATTTGCTGGAGTATCTCCCCAGTTGTGGGCCTTATTTATTATGAGTCCAACTTATTTTTTTTTACTTTGTTTCATTTTGGGGTCCAGCTGGAAATGCACATGGTGACTTCAAGTTCTGCACTCAGGAATCACTACTAGTTTGATACTTGACATCCAATATGGAGCCCAGGCATGGCCAGGAGTATTTCCTCAGCCCAGAGCCATGAATATACCCTATACATTGCTGTGTATGTGACTCAAAACAAACGAAATAAATTTACTTCTCTTTCCACATTTAACTTGGGTGTTTTGCTTTTGCTCTTGGTATTGTTTCGGGGACACACTAGGAATTTTTATTTTCTTTCATTTGTAACTTTTAAATTCCATTCATTTATTTTTTGGTTGTTGGGCCACACTCAGTGGTGTTCAGGGATTACTCCTGGCTCTTCCCTCAGTATTTACTCGTGGCAGTGCTCAGTGACCATATGGGATGCTGAGATTCGAACTCTGGTGGTTTGCATGCAAGCCGTGCCCGCTATTCTGTCATTACAGCCCCTAAGATCATTTATTTCTTAGCGCCTCATCCCCTCATCTTCTCTTATTCTCAGTGGTTGGGGTGACTTGAAGTGATCTTCGGTGATCAGGTGTCGCCCAGCATCAAATCAGAGGTTCCTGCATGCAAAACATGTTTCTGAATCCTTTGCATTGTCGCCCTGCCTTCATTGGACTCTTTTAGGTTTTTTAAAATTTTTTGGGGGGCCAAACCAGCAGGACTCAGGGTTTGTTCCTGGTCTCTGCACTCAGGGATCATGCCTGGCTGGTGGTGGACAGTATGGGGTTGTCGGGGATCATACCTGGTCTGACCATTGGCAAGACCATTGCCCCACCTGCTGTAATACCTGCTACCCTCCGTCTTTCCCTTTGTTTTTAGCTTAATATAAATTTGGGGGGATTTCCATCATTGTCCTTGTTGGATGTTTGGGTTTACTACTGACTCTGCGCTCAGTGAGAGTGAACTCAGGACCCTCCAGTTGCTGGTGTCCTGGACACAGGGCCCAGCAGTCATTGTTCTTGTGGATAAAGGACACAGTAGAGTATCTTCTTGGAAAGCTGACTGTGAAGGCCAATTTTGTGGCAGGAGACAAGGCCTCCTGTGAGCACCCCAAACTTCCCAGTCTCTGTACTATAAGAGGGTTACCTGCTCCAGCTTGGGGAGCGCTTTCACACATTTTTACACTTGTTCCCTGATATCCAGGTGGTTCCTGGGGAGCGGTGGGGGCTCTCGGGGGCACAGCTTTGAGGGGTATGATGGGGGCTGTACCAGGGTTCAGGGTGCATGGGTGTGAGTGCATGACCTGGGGGGGGGCCCTGCAGCCACAATCGCCTCCAGGTCAGCTATAGGCAGAGGCGTGTGGGAGCAGGGTTGAGCAGGGGGACTGCAGGTCTTGGGGTGAGGGACCTACATCAAAGCACTGAAAGCCCTTGTTTTCCACATTGCAGACCGAGGTTCCATCCTGCTAGCAACAACCTGGATTGATTTTTGAGTGGAGAGCCAGGAATTACCACTTAGCATCAGCTGTGTGACCTCAAAAAAAAATAAAATAGAAGATTTATTTTGATTGGGCTGGAGCGATTTATTTTGATTATTTTGATTGATTATTTTGATTGGGCACAGCAGGTAAGGCATTTGCCTTGCATGTGGCCTACCCGTGTTTGATTCCCAGCTTCCCATATGGTCCCCCGAGCAACTGGCAACTGCAAGATTAATTTCTGAGTGCAGAACCAGGAGGAGACCCTGAGCATCGCCAGGTGTGACCCAAAAAGAAAAAAAAAGAGTATGTAGGAATATGTTAAGGAGCAAAGCACCTTTCTCATTTCATCTCTCCCTTAGCAGGCTTCCCTCGCTGTTGTTTTGTGTAACACTGGTAAAGTAAGATACTGGAAGGAATATATTTGACTTTTTGGTGAATAGGAGCTTTGCCTAGGGATCACTGCTGGTGTGCTTGAATTATTTAGAAAAGGCAGGGGACTGGAGCAATAGCACAAAGGGTAGGGCGTTTGCCTTGCACGCGGCTGACCCGGGTTCGATTCCCAGCATCCCATGTGGTCCCCTGAGCACTGCCACGAGCAATTCCTGAGTGCAGAACCAGGGGTAACCCCTATGCATCGCCGGCTGTGACCCAAAAAGCAAAACAAAACAAAACAAATACACAATACTTTTAAAGTTACCTTTATAATACATTATTTACTCAATAATTCAAAACTCTCCCAAATAAAATTTTCTCAAGGACCTAACATTATATTTTGTATGCGTCCAATTTTGTTTTCTTTAGTTTCATTCTTCAGCCACGCCATGATACTTCGGGGTGACTCTGGGTTCTGCACTCACTTATCAGTCTTGGTGTTTGCTTGGGGGATCATATGGGATCCGGGGATTGAATTGGACCAGATGCGTGCAAGGCAGCAAAAGTGAAGATTGTGTTGTTTGCGTACTTTCAGTAACTTGGCTGGTTATATCAGGGACACATGGGCTAGGACTCTCACCTTTTCATTGTCACTAATCTCTAAATTGATTCTCTGGGTTTCAGGGTATTCTAGGGTGAAGCCAGCTGTAATCCCCTGGATGGTAGGAGGAGCCCTGAGGCCGGGTAGGAGAGGCGTGTATGCAGCTGAGTGTCTGAGGACCCTCCCAGGCTCGGCTCCGGGCATCGTGGGTGTGCCCTGAGTGTGTGTGAAACATGCTGCTGACCCCAGGGGGCCTCGGGCTCCTGGATGCAGGCATCTGTGCTCTACTCACACAACCCTTCGCTCACCTGGGGTGATCCTGTGCTTTGCTTTCTTGGCTCATTCCAGTCTTATTCATTAGTCATGTGTTCATGAGATTCAGGATCCTTTGTACCCCTTTCCCTTATCAGCCTGGCTGCACAGCCTGTATTGTTGGGGTGCCCTTTTCAGGAGCAGCAGAACCACCTTGCACCCCGCCCTCTCTGTCACTAAGCTTGTCTTTGCCATCAGGTCATTTGCATGTTTTTTGATTATACGAAGACATTTTGTTTTGTATCGGTTTGGGGTCTGATGTTGCCAAGGGGTTTATTCCTGGCGGTGCTCAGGGGTTCCTTTGGGCAGTGCTTAGAATCCTGCCCCTGTCAGCCTTATGCAAGGCAGGTGCCCTACCTGCTATTCTCTGTCTGACCCACTATGAAATATTCTTTCGGTTTTATGTTAAAAAGTCATTGAGTGAGCCCATAAAAAAGCTAGTTTGTGCTGAAGTCATAGTATAGTGGGGAGGGTGCTTGTCTTGCACAGGGTTTGAGTTGCAGTTCCCATAGGATCCTCAAATATCTCTGGTTCTAGTAAAATAGAAAAGCCAAAAGGCTAGTGTGTGATTGCCAGGCTCCTCCCAGCAATAATCCCAAAGGATCGTCCCTTTGCTCTGGGCCTGTTTGGACTGTGAGAACCACAGGGATGTCATCTACCTGCTCGGCCTGTTCACCCAAGAGTCATTCGACTAATTCTTACCTGACTTGCTGTGATTTATTTAAGAACTCAAATCACAGCCTCAGGATTTGGCATAGCTGCAATCTGACTTGGGAATAGGGTCACTGAGTATGCGTGAGCTGGTAAGATTCACGCATTCAAAAATGAATATCATTATACCCAGCGGGATAGATCAGTGGAGCAAGCATTGATATTTTTCATATCAATAAAGTACTTTAATTTTTTCTTCTACTGAAAGCAAACACAAATGGTAATTGTTTCAAAGAATTCTTTTGTCAGTTCATGCTGTGTTTACCAAAAATGAATATGAAGCCCCCTCTCTCTCTCCTCTCTCTCTCTTCTCCCCTCCCCCCCCACCGCCGCCTGAATTTGATGGTCTCAGGCTGCTTTCCCCACCCTTGGCCAGCTGACGGCCATGGGTGGATGACGGAAGGAATGAGGGCCAGGCTGGTTGGTATCAATTGCAGTTTCTTCCAATCTCCTCTCAGTTCTCCTCTGATTCTCCTTCCATGAATCTCCTTCATTTCTCTTGGATTTTCCTTCTCAGATTCTTTCTTGATTTTTTTCCCTTGCCAACTCTTATAGCATTAATTATCCCCCAAATCATGAGGGAGTTGGGGTAGCAATTACACATAGGCGAGGTCATACAATCAATGGATGTATGGTCCCTCTCTCAGAGGAAACTTCTTCTAGGACAAACTCTTTCAGCAAGAAGACCCACCTTGGGGGTATGGAGCCGCCAGCAGGTCAATCTGTACCTGTGAGGCGAGTGCATCAGCAGCCTGATGGCACCTTGAGACTTCCAGATACCCCCAAATTGCTGCTGTGCCTTTGGCCAGACCCCATTGGCCAGACCCCAAAAACATGGGGCAAAGTTTACCAAGAAAGTAAACGGCCAAAAGTTAGGTATGTGGGAAACACACCCACAAACCACCTCCAGCTCACCTATATAATTGGAGGCATGGCCTCTCCGGTTCCTGATTCAACTGCTTAATGGCCATAATCCCAGAGACTCAGAAACAAATCTTGAAACCCAGCAGCTTTTGGCAGAAAAGCGTCCAGACCCGGCAGTAGGTTATTGTCGCCGGGCCACCCCAGGGGGGAAAGGGTGTTTTCCCTCCACCTGCTTCCCCCTGGTGGCTCCGTGGCCGTCATCCTCCAGAGGCCATTGGACAGTCAGGTCTGAGACGCAGTGACGAATCTTGTTGGGCCTCACAGGATGGAGGTGGAGCCAGTCCTGGCCTTCCCATCCCAATGAGACCCCAAGTCATCACCCACGAACGGCCTCTCTGGCTCCTGATCAAGCTGCTCAACAGCCAAGATCCCAGAGACTCAGGAGCAAATCTCGAAACCCAGTGGCTTTTGGCAGAAATCCCTCCAGATTTAAGTGTTAAAATTGCAGAATTTCAAAATCACATGGCCCTACTGCAGCCACACGACATCATATGTTATTCATAACCAGCAATAGAACACAAATTGTCTACTGTTGCCTTTTCAGCAGATCTGAGTGTTGGTGTAAAATCTCAAATAATAATGGTGGGTCTGGTGTCAAAATATTAAGTGTGATCAAAGTAGAGAGTGAGTAATGTGGAAATCATCTGCCCCACAGGAAGGGGGAGGGTGTGGGATGGGGGATACTGGGGTTTTTGGTAGTGGAGAATGGGCACTGGTGAAGGTACGGGTATTTTCATTGTATGACCGAGACTTAGACCCGAAATCTTTGTAACTATTCTCACGGTGATTCAATAAATAAAATTATAAAATATGAAAAAAGTAAGGTGGAGTTCATGCACAATTCAGTCAGCTAATCAGTGGCTGAATAAATAGCAGTACTCCTACATAAAAAAAAATTAAAAAAAAAGAAGACCCACCTAAAGGTGAAATGCCATCTATGGGTGCGTTTTTCTTTCCCTTAGTTCAGGAACCATATAAACATTCATCTTAATTCTACTCCCTAATAAAATTAGTAGTCATTTAATATGGTCACAGTAATAGATACATTAAGCTGGGGACATCTTACTATAGATCTCAGATTACAGTGCTCAGGCCAGATTAGTCTTTCTTAACCCTAGCATGGTACCAATCTAGTTGTTACTCTTTGGATCATGACAGAATTTGTCCATGACCATGCTCTTAACTCATATGGCATTTTGGTCTAGCCCATTTCGATGCCAGGGTACGTCACAGCTAGCCGTGAGTCCATCCAGTCCCTCATCATGATACTGCCTTTGGGGTGCTAGAGACTAAGGGCAACTGAGGCTTAGATTGAGAAAGCAGATGCCCAGGTGTGAAGTATTATTTGGTGTCAATTAACTCCCAAGTTACAATGTCAGAGTATTTACTATCTTCCTATGTCTATACAACAAGGGTGTTGCTCTAAAATAATTATGCCAAGGACATAAGGAGAAGAGAAAATCAGTTTTTCACTCAGATTTCTGAGGATTCAGACCTTACAATTTAACAGAGTCTGATTAGGAGAAATATGTGACAGACCAGTTGGGAAAGCAAAGCACAGAGAGGGAGGTTACAGAGAAACATAAAAGAATGGGAGTGCCTCAGGTGCACTGCGGTAAGCCTAAGCTTTCTCTGGCAAGGGAGTAAGGACATACCAATGTTAAACCTAAAGTGTTTAGAGCTATATTCCAAGAAATAGAGGAATGGGAGTGCCTCAGGAGCATTGTATGGGTGTAATCCAATAAAACTTAAACTCCCTGTCACAAGGGAGAATGGACATACCAGTGTTAAACCTAAAATGTTTAGAGCTATATTTTCAACAGAACAGTGTAGTAGTTGGTCTGGAGTGATAGCACAGTGGGTAGGGCGTTTGCCTTGCACGTGGCCCTTGAGGCTGCTCCAAGTTCGATTCCTCCACCCCTCTCGGAGAGCCTGGCAAGCTACCGAGAGTATCTCACTCACACGGAAAAGCCTGGCAAGCTCCCCGTGGCATATTACATATGCCAAAGACAGTAACAACAAGTATCACGATGGAAACACTATTGGGCCTGCTCGAGCAAATCGATGAACAATGGGAGGACAGTGTGGTAGTGGGAAGATAGGGGAAGTTAAAGATAGGGGAGGTTGTGCTGCGCCCAGCCTTCTACATCACCCCACAGCTGACTCTCGGGACCAGAGAGAAGATCGCCAGTACTAACAAGTCCTTTGAAGGCTTTCTGCGGACATCCCAGGGATTTGGGATTTTGGGCCCCCACCCCATCAAATCTCGAATGAACTCCAAAATTTGGAGTGTTTGTTCACACCAGGTTACAGGCTGTTCCGCCAGGCAAAGCAGCAGCCTCCCAAGAGAAGCACAGTCTGTTCGTTAGAAAAAAGCACATCCTGACTCACCTGTCCATTTCATAAGCACCCACAAAATTAAATTCACCAGACCCACATCCTGGTACCCTGTAAATTTATCTAAGCATAGTGAGGCAAGCATATTTACCGAAGCAAAGAAAAGCGAATACAGAAATAAATCAGCTATTGATGTTTACTACCTCACTTTGGGGGGACCCTAACCTATTTTTCCTATTTGCACTCTGTGACGATCTGGCACCCTAGTGGAATGGTTACAAGAAATTGAGTATGTTTTTGTAATAACTCCGCTAAAAAGTAAACTTGTAATCTAAATTAATTTCATATTCTTACGGTAACAAGCACCAAATCATCATAGCCAAACAACAGATCAATAGATCAACATGTCTGAAAAAGAGGCTTTCTCCTGTACTACTACTGTACAGTTATTCTTTCCCACTGGTTCAAATTTTGAAGAATTATATCTTAATAAATCATCAAGTACTAAAATATTAAAAGATTATTTAGCTGCACAGCAGTTAAGGGACTTTCTATTCATTTGTCTGATCCATGTAGAATCACTGCTATGTAGACTTTGAGCACTGTTTGAAGAGTTGCTGCGCATAGCTCTCAAGGAATAACTGGAGAGCACCGTTTGCGCTGAACACACACAAATACAGACACAGGAATTTTTGCATACACAAATGTCTTCCCAGTCATCACCAATTCCTGAGTCCCCTTCTGGGCTACCCCTGACCGCTTTCTAAGCCACGTGATTCACTTAGTTTCTGAATCTCTCCTATCATTGTGAAAATAAACAGTTGAAGCTACTCATGACCTATACTTTCAGTGTGATATAAATAAACGTGGGGATTCAGAGAGGTCTGGGTGGCTGTTTGCAAAGAATGTGAATTTTATTTCCTTCGTCAAAACAAAGACTTCTGATTGACGTGCTATCTGTTCAGTCCGTCACTCTCCATCTATCCCAGACCTGGCAAATATCAGATGTCCCGATCACCTGATCCTATCCCAGAAACGGGGAAAAATGAACTTTTCTGACCAGGCAAGTACCTGGTCAGGAATATTTGAAGCCTGGCCCTTTAAGGCTCTGGGCGCTCTGCCTATGACGTCACAGAGTTGGGACCATCTTTCCCTGAGCGTCTTGGAAGTCTGCGGAAGTGCTGGCGGGCTGGCTTAGGTGCGGAGGGTGAGGAGCGGGTGAGGGGGTACCCAGGGGGCAGGGGGGTCCGGGAAGGTCGGTTTCCCGCTGGCCGCCCGAGTGGTCGCACTGAGCGCCTGAACTTCCACTTTCTCCGCCTTGTGGGCGGCGGGGTCGCTCCGTGGCGCTGGCCCGGGGTGGCGGCCCCTCACCTGGGTCGCACAAAGAGCTGCTGCCGAAAGGTTTATCTTATTTATAAATTGATTTTTGGGGAAAAACAATCGTTTTTACTGAGTAGAAGTTACTTAGAAAGATGCGTAAGGGGGGAACGCGGCCGGCCGGGTTCGATCCTGGCACCTCACAGCCTCCGATCACGGCCTGGAGTGAGCCCAGAGCCGGGAGTAACCCCTGACCAAAGCCCCCCAGAGCTCCCCAAAAAGGTGGGTGGGTAGAGGAAGCACGTGTTCGAGGAGAAAAATGAATCTGAAGCGCTAAGTTCCGTTCTGAAAGCTCCAGAAACAAGGAAAATAACCGAACAAAGAAAAGTGGAAACAAAAGTTGTTTTAATTTTTTTTATGTGTTTTAGCTCCTTACCCGGTGGCGCTCAGGACTCCCTCCCTGGGGATCCGAGGACCGTTTGGGGTGTCGAGATGCGGGGCCAGCACCCTCCCTGCTGACCCGTTGCTCGGGCCCCTCACAAAGGAGAAAGAGTCAGAGCTAGAGGGAGCCTCAGTCGCCCCCAGATATGATGGGGCGGGTCAGGGCACCTCAGCGTTTTCTTAGTTTCGGGGCGACGAGCAGCACCTGGTCAGTCACAGGGGTGGGTGTATCATCCCAGCAGTGTCCCCAGGACATCCCATTACTGGCCCCCTTTCATTCCTTAGGCTGATTGTGGAGTAGTGCTAAAGCGTGGGATTCCCTCATCAAAAGGACCTGGGGGCCATTCTTTTTTCTCGTGGGGGGGTGTTGAGACCCACCTGGCTGTGCTCAGGGGTCACTCCTGGGGTTGCTCAGAGTACCCCATATCTGGGTCAGCAGCATGAAGGAAAAAACACCCTACCCTCTGTCCTGTCGTTCTTGGGGGGTGTCTGGATGGGGGGTGGGGCTGGGTACATTCTTCATATGCTTGGGGCTTAAAAGCATTTGGCAGAGTCTTTGATTTTCACTGGTCCTTGTGCATTCAGTGGGTTCTGGGAGTTCAGGTAGGTGGGGAGCTTCTCTTTCCTTTTTTTATTTATTTTGCATTTTGGGTCACACAAAGCGAGGCATTATGGTTACTCCTGGTTCTAAATTCAGCAAGCACTCCTAGTGGTGCTAGGAACCATAAGCGATGGCCAGAATTAAACCCACGTTGGCCACCTTCAAAAGAAATGCTGATTGGTCTATGCTGTCACTCAGGCCCCAAGGTGTGGAGCTTTAAGCCAACTCAGGTTGCAGTCTGGAGGGGTGCATCAGTGTGGTGCTACAGTGGGTCTTGCAACCAAATATGCAATCTTAGCAGGAAGTAGCTTGGGCACTTCCAGAGTGTGCCCTAACCCCTCTAATAATGCAATTTAGGATCACTATTGGCCACCACAACTTTATTCGTTTAAATTAAATAATTATTTAGTCTGTAGGAAATACAACTGCAAGACTCAGTTACTTCTCCTACCTTTGCACTCAGGGATCACTCCTAGCGGGGTTCAAGGCACCGTATGGGATGCCAGGATTCAAACTTGATGTGGCCGAGTGCAAGACAAGCACCTCACCTGCTATACTGTGTCTCCAAACTCTTTCCACAGAAATTTCTATTTTTTAGATTTTTAGGGTCACAGTCAGCGATGATCAGGGTTTACTCAGGCTTTACATTAAAGAATCACTCCTGGCAGTACTGGGAGACCATATGGGACTTTGGGAATTGAACCCAGGTTGGCCGCATGGAAGGCAAATTCCCTACCTGCTGTACCATCGTTCCGGCCCCAGAAATGTCTTCATTACTTATTTTATTGTACTTTTTTTGGCGACAGCAACACTCAATGCTCAAGGGTTACTCTTGGTTCTGAGTTCATGCATCATTTTTAGCAGTGCTGGAGTGGGTGAGCCTATGTCCTGTTGCATATTGACCCCGGCTTAGCTGCTTGAAAGAAAAGCACCCTACCAACTTACTAGCTTTGCTAACCCTGTGTGATTATATTTCCTCAGAAAAAAAGAATTTCTGCCTCACCTGTCCAGATTCCAAGCACCTCCACTGTCCATCTCTCCAAGACCAGGAGTGTGCCCTGCTGTTGAAGTGAGTACTTGCAGAAAGGGGTTTTCCAGGGACCAGCTGCAATAGGTTCTAAATGTCTCACTCTTAGGGGCTGGGACAGTAGTACAGCCAGGAGGGCGTTTGTCTTTCTTGTGGTTACCAGAGTTATCCCTGCCAGAACATCACAAAGTGATATTGTCTCCTGAGCATCACTAGGTATGACTCCAACCCTCCCACTTCAGAATTTGTCTTGACACATGAGAAATTTTTATGCATCTTTTTGGAGTTGGAGTGTTTTTCCTGTCTTTCCCTCTCCCCCTCACCCGCTCCATTTGCTACAAACTTGGAGATAGTCAGAGACTCTCCCCCTCTTGTGTCTGTGTGTCTGAGTTGCAGGGGGAGCCATGCCTTGTCCCCCAAAGGTAAATCAGGTGCTCAGCCCTCTGAGCTCCTCTCCTTGGGTGTATCTCACTACTTGGGGAAAAGATGAGGTGAGATTTGGGGCCACACCTGGTAGTACTTGAGGTCTGTGTCCTGCTCTGTGCTCAGGGGACTAGTGGACACTGGATACAAGGGAAGGCCCTCTGGGCTTCCAGGTGGCTGGCATCTGCTTCAGTCTGGTGTGCTCTCTCCTGTTTATACCTTCATGGAAAGTTCTTACCTGTGAAATTTCTAGAGCCCTTTCAACAGATGGCTGTTAGGTGAAAATGAAGGAGTTGGAGTTGGAGGCTCTTAGCGAAATTATGGACTTTAAAATCTCATTTGCGTTAAATTTAATTTTTCTTTTTTCTTTTTGGGACACAGCGGTAATGCTCAGGTTTTATTTCTAGCTTGGCACTCAGGAATCACTCCTAGCAGTTTTTGGGGGACTGTATGTGATGCCAGGGATCAAACATATGCCCTGCCAACTGTACTATCACTCTGGATCCAAGTATAATATTTCATCTTCTTTTTCTTTTATTAAATCACGTACCCATAGGAGTAAAATCATAGTCTGAAAACCTGGCCTGTAAGCTCTGAGCATTTCTGGATGTGGTCCCAAAACAAAAAAAACCCAGAGGACTGCGCGTTCAGAAATATTACTAGATTTCACACCTCTTCTGTTGGCCGTTAACTCCTCATTGCCTTTATTTGGGCAGGAAGAGGATTGGCTATGCGGGATTTTGCCAAACCCAGCAGTGCTCCGGGATCATTCCTTGGCAATTCAAGTTCTGAAGTTAAGTCTTTTGCGTTCATGCAAGTGCCCTGCCACTCACTCTCAGCTCTTCCAGACCGCTGCAAACCTTTGAAATTGTACCCTGTACATCTGGCTCAGGTTTGCACCAGGAGGCCCCAGGTACCAGCAACCCTGCCCTGCCCTCTATCTACCAGCAGGGCCTCATCCCTGCCACTTGCAATATCTTTCTCACAAAGTTCACATTATTTATATAGAATTTGAATTCCTGCAGTCAGAGATGGGCCAGGAATGCAGGACCTGTCCTTCCAAGCAGTCTGCCATGGTAGTCTCCTGTAAAACGCAGGATTCCCCAAGCACCACTCAGGTAAGGTCAAAGTTCTGCCACCTGTAGCGCCCAAATCCAAACCTGCATTCTACAAAACTGGTTGGTGGAGGTTGACTTGTGAACAAATTAAGTATGCATATAGGTTTAGATATACACACATACACAAACACACACACACACACATATATATATATACATGTGTGTGTATATATATATATATATATATATATATATATATATATATATACACACAAACACACACACATACATGAAATGAAATTCTGTCATGAATCAAAAAGGGGGATAACCAGGCTCTTATAGATAAGCATATATAGTCTTTGGGTCTTGACCATTGATGGGATTACACGGCACCGGGGACAGTTGGTGGGTGTAACGCCTACATACTGGAATATGGGAGATGTGGGTGGAGGAGGCCCAGTCCCAATAGGAGCAGCTTGGAGATCTCAGCCCCAGGTCCAGCACACCTGGGTTCCTCTGCCGGTTCCTTCATGCATGAGGCTCGTCCGAAATTCTGGAGAGTGGTCTTAAACATGGCTGTGGCTCAAACCAGAGGTCTTGAGCTGCCAGGGCTCTGCTCGGGGTTGGGAGGGAAACTCAACACACCCTCCTCCAAAAAGCACCAGTGAGAAAGCCAGACACGGAGGCAGGAGACTGCGTGTTTTCTTTCAGGAGCAGGGTTTTATAGTCTCTGGGTCTTGGCCATTGATGGGATTACACAGCACCGGGGGCAGTTGGTGGGTGTAACGCCTATATACCGGAAGATAGGGGATCAGGGTGGAGGAGGACCATCCCTTTTCTCAGTCTCCTTCATTCCCCCTGTCTCCCTGAAGCTGCTCTTTTTCTTCTCTCACCACTACTCCAATCCACGCCTCCTCAAGGGAAGCGCAATGAAAAATGATTTTCTAGACTTCCCCATCACCTGCAGCCCATGAAGAAAAAGCAGCCCTAACGGTGTGTTACTACTCTCCTTCGACCAGCAACTTAATTGACATATTTAGTCCTAATGATTACCATTCTGTATGAACATAGTAATAGACACTTTTAAACTTGTTGGTGAATCTCCTGGGGACTTCTCACCACAGATTCAGACTCAGGCCGGTTCAATCACTCCCAATCCCAGCAGCGTCCAAGTCTAGTTATTACTTTTTGATTCGTGACAAAATTTGTCCATGACCAGGCTCTTATATATAAGCATTATGGTACTTTGACCAGGCCCATTTCGATGCCAGCGAAGCTAGCTCACCACTTGCCCTGGGTCCATCTAGTCCCTCATCGGACCCTTCTTTATGAGATTGAGGAAGTAAGGGAAGCTGAGGCTTCAGTCAAGAGAGCAGATGTCCAGGAGGTAATATTATCTGGAGACCATCAACTCTCAAGCTCAGGCTTTTCTTTGTAACTGTCTTCCTGTATCCATACAAAAAGCAATTGCTCTGAAATAGCTACCCATGCAAAAGACATTAAGGAGAAGAGAAAGACAATATTTACAAGTCAAAGTCTGATCAGTTGACAAGGTAAAGGTAAAGGTAAAGGCCCTCCCGTTGATCATCGATTTGCTCGAGCGGGCCCAGTAACGTCTCCATTGGAGATTTTGTTGTTACTGTGTTTGGCATATCGAATACTCTCGGTAGCTTGCCAGGCTCTCCGAGAGGGGCGGAGGAATCGAACTCAGGTCGGCCTTGTTGGCCGCTTGTAAGGCGAACGTGACAAAGGTAATTGAAAGGTTATGGGCAATCAAGAAACATAAAATCTCACCTGCCAGGGAGCAAGGGCAGACCACTATTATACTACAATACCTGGTGATCCTCAATGGTTTCTCTTGGCTCTGCACTCAGGTATTATTTCTGATGGTGTTCCTGGAAACTACAGGATTCTGATGATTGAACCTAGGTTGGCCATGTGCAAACAACACCCTACCCAGATCTACAGTTGCTCTGGTCTCAGTTGGAGAGTTTAGATACATGTAACTGTGCACAGAATGTTATATGAAAGGATAGAAGGGGCGCCTTGATGAAATCTTTTATAAGTGGGAATATGGGTCAGGTCCCAAGCTCTCCACATCCCATGAGACCATTCCGTTTACCTGTGATTTCTCACAAGGATGGTCACATTCCTGGATCCCACCCATGTTATTTTACTAATAATAGAGGTAAAAAAGGAAACATTTACGATTGGATAAAGGAAAATTCCATCCATCTATTAGTCAGATCGTGCTCAGGGGACCCTTTGGAATTCTGGACATTGTACCTAGATTGACTGCAAGCAGCGCACTGTACTAGCGTGATACTCTCAGTTTGAAATCATGTTTCTGAAACTGCCTCCTGGGGTTTTCTTTGAAGCTGAGAGTCCACTGCTTGCGTGTTGTCAAGGGGTAGAGCATTGGCCAGACCTTGCTCTCTGATGTTCTTAACAGCCTTTGTTCCTCTTCCATGTGTCCAGCTCTCTGGGTTTCTGCTAAGCCAGTTCCTCTCTGAATACCCAGGGTTGGCTTCGGAGTCACTACTTTCATCCCCATCTGGATTTATTATTTCCCCAAGAAACTCATTGTCCCGTACCCTACCAGCTACCTACCTACAGAGCTTAATTTCTTTTCACATGAAAACTCTCATGGCATAGACTAATGAGTGCAATCCTCTGTTCTTCTACATGGCAGTAGCCAGCCCTGGTGGAATGTCTCTTCCTGCACACTGTGATAAAGGCTCAAGTGAGCAATTTGGCCCTCATCCCCACAGGGATGCCGAGACAGGTGGGAGGTGTTCTTAGGGTGATCAAAAGATCACTCTTCCCATGTCCTCAGCACCATCACTTTCCCATAGAAGCCCATATTGGACAGAATTCCCAGAAATGTAAGCACTGAGGACAAACTTTTGAGTCCAGCATGACCCCGGTGGGACTATGTGAACATCCACACAGGAGAGAAACTGCTTAAGGAATGTGGGAAGGCCTTTGATGGATCCTCATACCTTATACATAGGAGATTTCATACTGGAGAGTCCGTATGCATGTAAGGAATGTGCTGTGGCCTTTCTCTGTCTCATACATCTTAGTATGCACGGAAAAAGTCACACTGGAAAGAAACCATATGCATATACAGAGTGAAAGTCTTTGCTTATTCCACAAGCCTTAGTACACAGAAAAACTCACACTGGAACACTGGAGAGATAACTTATATTTGGGAGCAATGTAGGAAGGCCTTTGCTTCTTCCTGAAGTCTTAGTTTTCATAAATTCTGTTTTGTAGAAAACCCTTATATATGTGAGGTTGGTGGAAAGACCTTTCATCTCATGTCTTTCTGAGCATAGGAATGTTCATACAGGTGAATGAAACACTGTTCGTGTCACTACTGTGGGAGGGTCTTCACTTACTATTCAAACGTTTTTGTCCATAAGAGAACGCACATTGCCGTGAATCCATGTATATATGTAAGGAGTGTGGCAAGGCCTTTGCTTATTTCACAATCCTTTTGTGACACTGAAATTTTCATATAGGAGACAAACCTTATGTTTGTTATGACTTTTGCAAAGCCTTCACTTTCCCCTAACTCCTTATTAAACATAGGAAAATTCATTCTCGAAGAAGACATATGTAGGGGTGTGGGAAGATTTTTACTCAATCCTCAAGCTTTTCTGTGTGAGAAAAATTTATCCTGGATTGAGGCCTTATATATGAAATGACTGCAGGAAGATTTTGATGCAATTGGCATAGCTTTCTGAACAGGAAAATTCACAGTGGAGAGAAATCTCATAAGTGTAAGGAATGTGGAAAGGTGTTCAGTTTGTCTCCAGCCCTTACTGCGCATGTGAAAAGTCATTTTGCAGTGAAAAATTATATCTGTCAGGAGTGTGGGAAGGACTTTCCTGGATCCATGGGCCTTATGCATAGGAGAATTCACACTGGAGAGAAGCTATATATAAATATACATATTTATATATGTAAGAATATATATATATATTTATGTAAGAACGTGGAAAGTGAATTATTCTCACCTGCAACTTTAAAGACAATCCTGGAGGAAATCCTGTAGGTAAGGAATATAGGAAAGCTTTCATGTTCCCTCAAGCTTTAGTAAATATAAAAGTTATGTTGGATCAATCACTTCCATGGTAACAATGGCCGGCGTCAGAACAGGGTCCTTGGGTAAAACAATTTTAGTTTCAACAAGTAGGTGGGGGATAGATACAAAAGTACAGTAAGGAAGGAAATAATCCTGTTATATGTGAAAGCTTCCTGTGATACTAGTACCGTAAGTGAAAGGTACTTGCTGATTATCCCCTGCACCATGGTTATGACAATGTCCTGGCATGTGGACTTCCCAGTATCTTAACTGGTAAATAATGGTTCTTAGTGATAAGGCAAGGTGGAAGGAATTAAATAAGAAGTAAATAGGTACAAACATTGCATTTTGCTGGGTACTGTCACGACTCACCATGGTTTCATTCTTTGCTGTGACTCTGACTTGGCTCAGAGGCCCTGCTTTGCATAGATCATGGCATAGACCAACCAGGATTCTGTGGTTAGCCTTTTTTGACGTTGTATAGAGGGCAAACCTCTATTCTTCAGGCCCTTCTGTGTTATATTCTGGGAGTCACATCCCACAGTGCTGTCCATAATTTGTGTCCAGGTAGAGCCACATGCAAGGAAGCACTTCATTCGCTGTAGCATATCTGCACTCATTGTATTCAGTTTTCCCTTTGATTTACACAAACATTGAGGGTAAACGTTTTGAGACTTACACTTTGGAAGCAGTAAAATCCTAACAATCTCTTATACACCAAAATGGGACCATATAGAATCCAGATGATTGAACCTGAGTCAGCTGCTTACAAGGCAAACACCCTATCCACTGTGCTTTCGCTCCAGCCAACGAGTCTTACACATTTACCTGCATTTTCCTAGCTGTTCTCTGCGCAGCTGGTGTCTGGCCCTTTAAGGCTGCTTGCAGAAGCGGAAGTGACGTCACAGCAGGGCATTTCCATGTTTGCATGCAAGATGCTGGATCAGGCCTCCATTTGTTAAGCAGGTGAAGGGAGAAGAGGCTGTCTGTCTGTCGTGGTAGGGGTCTGTGAAGGCTGGTTTTGTGGCAGGACACTAGCGGCCTCCCTTGAGCACCCCGCACTGCGCCTCCCAGTTTCTGCACTGAGGGGCGGAGCCAAGCCAGCTCTAAGGACACTTTTAAGCTTTTTCAACTGATATCCACGCGGTTCCTGCTGCCCGGCGGGGTTTTGTGGGGACTCGGACCTTTGGTGAGTGCAGTTGGGGCTGTGCTGGGGCTCAGGGGTCGCGGGTGTGAGTGCGTGGTTCTGGGGATCCCCTGCAGCTCCGCCGTGGGACAGCGGCAGGTGGGCGCGGGGCCGAGTGGGTGGGGCGGGCGCTGGGCCGTCCCTACCCTCCCAGCTCGGTACTGCACTGGGCCCTGTCTTGGACGCTTTGACACCAACCTCACTGCTGTAGAAGCTGCAGGTTCACTTAGAGGACCTGAGAGATTGCACAGTGGTTAGCGCATTTGCTTTGCATCTGGCCCACCCAAGGTCGATCTCCAAGCTCGACCAGGACGGGTGCCTGAGCGCAGTTAGACGTTTCTCGTCCATATCCCCGTTGGTGCATCCAAAACTATAAAAGGACTGTTCAGTGACACTGTAGCCCTAGTCACTACTCATTAGTAGCCTTGATTTCCAGACCAGCCATGGGTGGGGTTCTAGGGGTGGTTGTGGTTTGCAACTGATAATTTACTTTAGGGCTATTTTTGGTTGTATTTTGGGCACAAATATGTAATCTTGGGGCTTCTTTAAGGAGCAGCACTCTGGAATTCTTTTTTTTTTTTTAAGGGGCTGGAGCGATAGCACAGCGGGTAGGGCGTTCGCCTTACACGCGGCCAACATGGCCGACCCGAGTTCGATTCCTCTGCCCCTCTTGGAGAGCCCGGCAAGCTACCGAGAGTATTCGATATGCCAGACACAGTAACAACAAAGTCTCCAATGGAGACGTTACTGGGCCCGCTCGAGCAAATCGACGATCAACGGGAGGGCCTTTACCTTTTTTAAGTTCTTTAGGTGTCATGTGAGATGCCGAATATCAATCAGGGTCAGCATGGGAAGCGCCCCTCCCAGCTTAATATCTCTGAATCCACATTGTTGTTTTTTCTAACGTAGAATTTCTGTATCCTAAAATCAATTTGAAAATTGCACCCCGACTCTTCATCTCTCCCTGATTAGGCAAAACCCGGCTATTACACTGAGAGTTGTGTTCAAATAATGTCCGGACATGCGCTGCATGCCTTTGGTGGCTGTGATTGGTCTCCCCACCCTGGCCGGTGAAGGGTAACAGAGGATCAAAGAAGGAAACAGGGGCCAGGCTCTTGGTGATCTGCTGGATATTAACCCAAAGTGTCTTAGGCTTCATCTGTGAATTGCCCCTTTTGCTTCTCCCAGAAAAGCTTATCATGTCCTTGCTAACAGCCCTAATTTAGTTAAAGTTTATCTTTAACATTTCCTTTGTATTTTTCTTCGCGTTGTCTCAATTTCCCAGGCCAGTCTTGATTACTTATATACCATAACTTTCTGATTATTCTCAACTTTGTATTTGTACTGCTTTGTAGTTGAAGTGGCTGTGTATTTGTACCTGCTTCCCTGTTTCCCCTATAGCATTTTTATGTTTTCACTCTACAGCACTGTTCTTTGGTTAAACACAGAAAGACCATCAATGCTTATACTCCTGGTATTTCGGAGTAGATGGACTCAAGTATATCTACTCCTGGGCATAATTGCTTGGTCATAATTACTTGACTCGGGCTTCAGTTAAAGTAGTTCCTAACACCCCAAAAGGGAGGTTCTGCCGTGGAACTTGTATGGACCAGGGGCAAGTGGGAAAACTACCCCAGCTTCGAAATGGAACATTCTAGAAAGCACGTGTGCATGGTCTTGATGCAAATAGTTACAGCATTAGAGACAGGATCCCCATGGGGAAGGAGAAGGTGAACTGGCCTGAAGACTTAGTCTGGGATTTACAGTAAAAGCCTTGCTTGGTCTCAGAGCCCAGAGAAGTAAGTGTTAAAAGCCTTATTTGCTCTGGGGGCTGGAGAGATAGCACAGCGGGTAGGGTGTTTGGCTTGCACATGGCCAACCTGGGTTCGATTCCCAGCATCCCATATGGTCCCTTCTGCAATGCCAGGAGTAACTCCTGAGCTCAGAGCCAGGAGTATTCCCTTGTATCACCGGGTGTGACCCTAAAAAGCAAAAAGGAAAAAAGCCTTATTTGCTGTCAAAGCCCAGAGAACTAAGTGTTGGGATATTTGTCTCTTACTGTGTTTATCCAAACAACTACAAGTGTTGATAACTTATACAACTAGAGGAAAAGATAAAAGCAACGAAGATATCCCTGGGAGACAGAGTGTCTCCTTGGGTAAATCTCCCCATGAGAATTTACTCTGCCAAATGTTTATCTGCGTAAATGATCAGTCACCCCTCTTTCCTGTCCCTTTTCGATGCCTGGGTAGCTCACAGCTCTCCTGGGTCCATTCAGTCTCTTGCTTTTGGGGTGCTAAGAACAAAGGGCAGATGATGCTTAAGTCTCATAAACAAGACAATGCCCAGGAGTATATAGTATCTGCAGTTAATTAACTCTGAAGTTAAAAAAGCATAATATTGACTTCCTTTGTCTAGACAAAGCTGAGGGCTGGGGGCATGGCCATCCCAATCATCCCAGCACAATCTTCCCAACTTGGGACTGCACTGGCCCTTGTTCAGGAGAAAAAAAGGATATTTTTATAAAGTAAACTGTAGAGGATATAAAGGAAAGAGAAAGTCAACATTTTATTTACAAATACAAAATCCAGAGATCTCTGGAGAATCTGACTTTACAATTCACAGGTTGTATCTAGGGAAAATGGGTGAATAATGTATAGGGGAAGCAGAGCACAGGGAATTAAAGACGAATACTAAGGAAATGGGTGTGATTGGGATGGGTGTTACTCAGAAAGCCTCAGCTCCTTGTAGCACAGGAGAAATGATGAACCAATGTTAAACCTAAATTGTTTAGAACTAGAGTCCAACCAGGGTAAAGGATTTTGTTTTTTTTAAGCAAGAAAGTTTCGGTTTTCCAGGAGTAAGGACATTTGCTCAGGAATCCCACTGGGTGTGCTAGGAGCACGTTTACTTAGTCCCGGAGCCATAGTACAGTGGGTAAGGACTTAACCATACAAGCAATCGACCCAGGTTCTATCCCCTGCATACCATATGGTCTGTACCAGAGTGATTCCTGCGTGTAGAGCTAGGAGTAAGCCCTGAATATGCCAGTTGTGGACTCGAAACAAAAATCACACAAAGTCACACTTATATATACACATATATATGCACAATGGTGAAAGAACAACAGGGATTCAGGAGAAACTGTAAGTTTCTGTAGCACGGATAGATCAAAAATAGGGGATTATTTTTTCTTTTTTGGGTCACACTTGGCGATGCACAGGGATTCCTCCTGGCTTTGCACTCAGGAGTTACTCCTGGAAATGCTCAGGGGACCATATGGAATGCTGGGAATCGAACCCGGTTTGGCTGCGTGCAAGGCAAACACCCTACCCACTGTGCTATCTCTCCAGCCCCAAGAATAGGGGATTTTTAAGGACCAGAAATTTGACTCTTTTAATGTTTCACTCTCAAATTTGTCTTTGTACATCATTTTCCCCCCTTCAGTAGAATTTGCCTTTTTTCTTGTTATATTTTTCACCACAGTCTACAGTGCTCAGTGTTTACTCTTGTCTCTGAGCGCAAAGATCATTTGAGAAGAGTCAGGGTAACTTTCTGTGTTTAGATATCATTGGTCCGATGTTAGGTGAAAATGCAGGATCAGGCGACTTCTCCTTACCCCCAGGCCCCCAGTGTGTGACCGACCAGTCCAGCATTTGCCTCTCCACTCCTCTATTCGAGTCCATCCCCCGTGCAGCACAGATTCACCTGGGTGGCAAAAAGGTTCTCCGTGCCTAGACTCTGACTCTTTACAGTACCTAATGGAAGCGGAAGTGATGTCATAAGTGATGTCATAAATGTCATGTTTCTTTTTCCATCCCTCACTCAGACACTGGGGCTGTTGCTCACTTGGCAAAGGACAAGTAAATTTGCTCCCCATCCTGGAAGGGGGACTCTGAAGAAGGATTTAGTTGCAGGATTCGAACAACCTCCTGTGAGCACCCTGCACCTTCCCGTTTCCACACTCTGAGCCGAGGGGCCGAGCCAAATTGGGGGGCACTTTTGCGCTGGTTTTTCACTTGTTCGCCAACATCCAGGTGGATCGTGAGGTGTGATCGAGGCTTTAGGGCGACACAGAGCTTTGGGGGTGCAGTGGGGGCTGTCTCAGGGTTCAGGTGTGACAGTTGTGAGTTCGTGATTCTGGCATGCCTCTTTTGCCATGATCGTCTCCAGCTCCAGGATGGGGCAACAGTGGGTGAATGCGGGAATCATCCGAGGGCTTGGCTAATCCAGTCGTCCCAGCAGTGCCATGTTAGAACCATCGACCCTTAGCTCACTTCTGTAGAATCCCGAGATTTGAGGGGCAGAGCTTCAGCCCCTCCACCTAATGGCAGGAGACCTGTTGCTGGTTATCTTCATTTTCTCCCGTGATAGACGCGATCATGCGGGGTATGTGGGGGGGAAGGGGGCCTGCAGGTGGCAGAGGTTTGCCAATGAAAATGTATTTTGGGGGATATTTTTGGTTCTTTATATTTTAGGGGGAGAGAGAGCACATACGCGGAGATGCTCATGAGTTACTCGAGTCTCTAAGCTCAGGTATTATCCCTGGCACTGCTGGGGGCCATATCGGATACAGAGGATTAGTTGGTTCATCTAGTCAAGCACCCAGTTCACATTATTGCCTTCTATCCACAATACCAGTGTATGTTTTTCTGGTTCATGAATTTCAGGTCCCTCACATCAAGCTGCAAAGAAGCCCTGACTCTTCATCTCTCCCTGAGCAGACGACACCTGCCATTGTGGTAAATACTGAGGTCCCCAGAACAGAGTGCCCAGGTTCATGTCCTTGTCTACCCTGCAAGAGAGCGTCGAAGATTTGTTCACTCTAAGTCACATTGTGTAGACACATTCCAGGCTACGGTTCCCAAGGGACAGCACTGCTGCCAGCTGCAGGGGGGCGCTAGTATTCAGGAGCTTCTGGGCTGAGAGTCGGCCCCTGAAAGGGCCTACAGGGACTTTCCTGTGGGAGCCAGAGAGGAATCTGGGGATCAGAGAAGGCTGTCTTTTCTTCCCCTTTAGCCTGGGCCCAGGCTCCTCTCCTGAAGTACAGCACAGATGCCAACAAAATTTGCATCCCCAGCGGAGACAGGAATCTTCTGCCATTGTCTCCCAGAGTTGGAATTGTGACGCTGTGCCCGAGGGTGTGGCTGGTCTGAGCTCAGGAGTGGGAGGAGGTGCTCCTGTCTGGTGCTGAATGTTCCTACTTCTCCAGGTCTTTGCAGGGAGCCTCGTGCTGATCCTCAGAACAACAGTGACAGGAGAAGATGGTGACGCGGCTTCTCCTAAACCATCCCCAGGTAGGAGTAGAGGAATAGAATGACATGAGGTAGTACCAGGAGTGCCCAGGCTTCCTGGACCATCTGTTTGAGTTTCTTTTGGACGGATTCCAAGATGAGACTTCCGATCGGACCGTCCCATTCTGCTGTTTGAAGCTGCTTTTGTGTATGTTTGTTTTGTTTTATTTGGCCTTGGGGCCGACCCAGTGGTGCATGAGGAGTACTCAAAGCTCAGTGCTCAATGCTCATTCCTGAAAGGTCTAGGTGACGAATGGGATGCTGGAGGTCCAAAGGTTTCATCTTGGGTTTTCTGTTTTCTTTGGGGTGGCAGAGCAAGGATTCTTGCAATCATTTCTTGTGCTGCACTCTGGCATTGCCCCTGGCAGTGCTTGTGGACCATATGGGATGTTGGGGATCGCCAGTCCTACATGCTGTCCCTGGAATAGCTGTCCTGTTACGCCAACCTGCTGCTTCGGCTTCTTTTGCATCGTTTTTGTCATCAGCTGTCCTCTTGACTCTGTGCTCTGGATTCACAACTGACTGGCCTCAGAGCACCCTGGGGTGTGTTGGCCCCGTTTGCGCCCTGGCAACTACAATGACTTGGGCCTCCAGATTTGCTTTTCTCCTGTTTTGTCCTTCCTACTTTGGAGAGACTACCTGCTCGGCCATATAGTCTTCCGTTCACATAATCTTGTGTGTGGATTTCTGGGCATGTGCTGATCCCAAGGAGAAAGCCAAGGATCTCTGCGGCCAGTAGAGATGTTGGGGTCAAGAAACTTCT
Organism: Sorex fumeus; assembly: GCF_029834395.1. Lineage (NCBI taxonomy): Eukaryota > Metazoa > Chordata > Mammalia > Eulipotyphla > Soricidae > Sorex > Sorex fumeus. The sequence goes on along the minus strand of NW_026606076.1, from coordinate 20,507,692 downwards.
AACTTCTTTGAGCGGGATGTGGGGTGGTCCAGTGCAGTGAGTTCCTACAGGCAGACATGCCATGCACTGTTCTGAGTAGTTGTCTATATGGACTCCCGAGTTCTCAATCCTAGTGGTCATGTGCTGTGGGGGTGCAGCGGTGAGCGTGCAGTAGTTTTTGCTATACCCAGGGATAGCCTTTTGGATCGTACAGTCTGTGTTCAGGTGATCCTCTCTACAGTGCTCACTGGAACAGTGGTGCTCGAATTGGCCGGGGGGTTACCAGGAAAGGCAGAAATATCCAAGAACCTTCTGTATCACGTCCTCCCACTTTAGCAGATCCAGTTGCCTTATGTGATTTTTGTGGCCCATCAGTCATGCGTGAGCATGGAGGCTGGTTTATTCGGAGTGGAGGGGCCCCGCGACAATATAGGACCCTGGGACCTGGCCTCAGAGTAGTGTGAATGAGGCTAAGATAGACTCTGACTCCCACCCTCTTCGTGTGCTGACTCAGGACACAGTGACCTTCCACGACGTGGCTGTGAACTTCACCCCAGAGGAATGGTTATGCCTGGAGGCCTCTCAGCGGAAGCTCTACAGGGACGTGATGCTGGAGACCTACCAGAATCTGCAGGCTGTCGGTGAGAGCAGTGTGGAGCCAACCATGTCTGAACAGACCTGCGTTGGTTCCCTGGGGTTGGGCGGAAGCTGTGTGTCCAACAGTAGCTCTGTGACGGGCGTGCAGTAGCTCTTCCCTCCCTCATGTTTTTTAGGGTTCACCTGTGGATACTCAGGGCTTACTCTCAGCTTTGTCTTCAGGAATTACTCTTGTGGGGTAGCTGGACCCTATGGGGTGATTCAGATCAACCGTTTTCGACTGTGTCCATGGGAAGATCCCTATCTGCCCAGTTATCACTCAGGCCCTTTAAATAGTTCCATCCATTGGTGCAACAATTTACTTTGTGTACTACACGAAATTTTGTGTGTTTAATTGGTTTTGCTGTTGCCTTTGTTTGGGGGGCACAGTCCACAGTTCTCCTGGCTCTTTGCTAAAGGATGACGCCTACAAGTGTTCAGGGGACATATGGAACCGTATATTTAAACCTCTTGGCAAGTTAAACTGTCGCTGCCTCACCCCCAGTACTTTTGCATCAGTCACTCAAGTCAGACGGTTTTTGCATTTTCTTTTTTCCTTAGGGATTAGGAATCATTTCTGCCTGTGTATTCAGGGTCCACACCTGGCCTTGCTCCAAGACCATATGGGCTGCCTGGGATCAAACCCACATGTGTGTGCAGCACTTCTGTCTTATCTGCTGTACTATCTCTTTCCCACCACAGGGGATTTGGTATTTCGTCTCTCAACTCATTGGACGCTGCCCTATTTCAGTGCTTTGATTTACTTCTAATGGTTCTTGTGAGACTTCAGCAGGACTTAGGGTTTGCTTCTGGACTCTGCACTCAGGGATCGCTCCTGGCTGGCATGAGGGACCCTAGGAGATATCGGGTATCACGACTGGATTGTCCGTGAGAAACTCCTGCTGTGCTCTCTTTCTGGATACATTTTTAGCTTAAAAAATAAGGGTATCTTGTGACCCTTGGCCATTTCCAGATTTATTATGCACTTAGTTTTACTGAAATCCGTGAAAAGTTCTTGAGGGGCTCAGGAAACTCCATGTGCTGCTGAACCTAGAGAGATAGTACAGGGATGAAAGTGATTTTCTTGCAAGCGGTGCACGTGGGTTAAATTCCCGGCAACCCATGTCATACCCGAGCACCAGCAGCAGTGATTTCTGAATACAGAGTCAGGAGTCTCCCCTGATCATTGCCAGGTGAGACCCAAAACAAGACAAAAAACAAAAACATACTGTGCTAATCAACCCCCTGTCGGCCATACACAAGGCCAGGTCTAGAGTATCTGTGATATTTTCTTGGGTCTTACCTTCGAATAACTAGAAATATGTGGAATTTTGGAAATGGACATTCTGTTCATGATTTTTATCAAGAAAACATGGGCATTTACCTGTCACCTTTTCCCTGTGACTTATCCATGCCTCTGTCTCTGTTGGGGCAGGGCACACTGGAATGAAGCCTGCAGTGATCTCCTGGCTTGAAGGAGGAGTTTTGAGGTCGGGTAGGAGAGGCGTGTGTGCGGGTGAGTGTCTGAGGACCCTTCCTGGATCAGGCCCTGTGCAGTGTATGGGTGCCCTGAGCATGTGTGAAACATGCTGCTGAGGCCGGGGCCTTGGTGTCCTGTATCCTTGGGTCTGAGCCGCACTCAAGGTGCTCTTCATTTCCTTGGACTGTCAATCACAGAATAATCCTGTAATTTGCTTCCATGGCTTTCGAATAAATAAGACCATAACATTGATAGTTTGGATCTAAACGATAGTACAGCAGGGAGCGCCTTGCAGTGCCTGAATGTGACCTGTACAATAATCTGTTCAATAACCTGGTTCCCCGAACATCACCAGGTCTGCTCAAAAACAAAAACATAACCTAGTGTAGAATTGCCAAGATCCTCACAGTTTTCCACTATCCGAATCTTTTGTTTAGTGTGGGACTCTTTGGACTTTGAGAACCACAGAGATGTACTCTTAACTACATGGCATCATTTTGCTACATATTGTGACATGTGTGACATGTGTGAATTGCATGTTCTCTTCAGTTTCAGAACTGAAACCGCGACTTCAAAATTTGGTATTACAGCACTTTGATTTGGGAATGGGGTCAGCAAGTACGAGTGAGTTGGTAAGATTCACGAATACAGAAGAAATATTATTATGCCAGCAGGAGTGGACCAAGTATGTGATTGTAAAGGTGGAGGGCTGGGATTGTCAGGGAGAAATTCCAACACCTGATGCTTGGAGTAGAGGACTCATAGCTTTGCTAGGTGCTGACATCAACCGTGTATAAAAATACTGTGAGTTTTTGATTGGCTTGACAGTGGTAGTTGTTTAGAAAGCTAATTTGTGCACCCTGGAGATGGTGCAGTGAGAAATATACTTGTTTTGCATATGGATGGATGGTCCTTACCCAGCACGCCTTATAGACAGCATAGACGCACAGAACTGATCCGAGACACTGCATGGTGTGCTCCTTCACCCACCCAACCTCCAATGAATAGAAACTACAAAACAGAAAGAAAAAAAACTTTATTGATCCTGAAAGGCATCACTTGTGGTGAGAGCATTGCAATGGCCACGTGATCTGTCTCAGCTGCGTTACGATGCAGCGTAGTCTTCACCCCTGCATCACAGGTTCCACACAGAACTTTAACCAAATCCACATGTGGATCTATTTCATTTTCTCTTGAAATGGATGTGTCCGTTTTCTATAGAAGGAATTATTTCTAGTTGTATTCCTTCATTAAATTAAAAGGGGGGGAAGTCCCAGAATTTACTCTCTATCCATCAATGTTGTGCGTCCAACTTACGGTAACATGAAGTTTTTCAATAGTAAGACAATTCATATGTCAGTAATTGCATTTTTGTGGTGCATATGTGTGGAACTACATCTGAAGGACTCAGTTTTTTGACAGGAAGACTCAGTGAATAAGTCAATAATTAGAATCCTCTGTTGTTCTGCAGGAAAGCTGCCACCCCGAGTGGAATGTCTCTGATTCTGCACTGTATGATAATGTCTCGACTGATCAATCCTGCCCTCAGCCCCATGAGGACGACGAGACAGGCGGGATTTCTTCTGAGGGTGATCAGAATGGTGAGAGCTACCTCACTCTGAAGAAGCCCTCTCCTGGAAAAAGTTCCTTGGAGTGTGTTATTCTCAGTTCACAGACACAAAATTCCCCAATGGGGTACCTGCTAGGGAGAGAAGCACTGTTTATAGTTAGTCCCTCACAGCAACATACCCTCAACCACAGTCACCGTGAGCAGAACCCATATAGGTGTAAGGAATGTGGAGGAGCCTCCCCATGTTCTCAGCACTGTGGTGTTCCCTTAGAAAACCATAGTGGACAGAATCCCCAGAAATGTCAGCCCCAAGAACAAAGTGTGAGTCAAGGGTTACTCCATCATGAACATATGAATATAAATTCAGGAGCGAAACCTTTTGCATGTGAAACATGTGGGAAGGCCTTTGATCAATCATCACATCTTATGCATAGGAGAATTCATACAGGAGAGAAACCTCATGAATGTCAGACATGTGGGAAGGCCTTCATTCAGACCTCTAGTTCTAATGGACCTATGAAAACTCATAGTGCAGAGAAGCCTTATATATGTCAGGAGTATGCTAATGCCTTTACTCGATCCTCAGGCCTCAGTGTACATAGAAGTATTCACACTGGAGAGAAACCGTATATATGTAAGGAATGTGGAAAGGCCTTTGCTTTGGCCTCAAGACTTAGTGAACATTGGAAAATTCACACTGGAGAGAGACCCTATGACTGTAAGGAATGTGGAAAGGCCTTTATTTTGGCCTCAAAACTTAGTGTACATAGGAGAATTCACACTGGAGAGAAACCGTATATATGTAAGGAATGTGGGAAGTCCTTTGCTAAATCCTCAAAGCTTAGTGTACATAGGAGAATTCACACTGGAGAGAAACCGTATATATGTAAGGAATGTGGGAAGTCCTTTGCTGAATCCTCAAAGCTTAGTGTACATAGGAGAATTCACACTGGAGAGAAACCATATATATGTAAGGAATGTGGGAAGTCCTTTGCTAAATCCTCAAAGCTTAGTGTACATAGGAGAATTCACACTGGAGAGAAACCGTATATATGTAAGGAATGTGGGAAGTCCTTTGCTGAATCCTCAAAGCTTAGTGTACATAGGAGAATTCACACTGGAGAGAAACCGTATATATGTAAGGAATGTGGGAAGTCCTTTGCTGAAGCCTCAAGCCTTCGTGTACATAGGAGAATTCACACTGGAGAGAAACCGTATATATGTAAGGAATGTGGGAAGGCCTTTGCTAGAGCCTCAAAACTTACTGTACATAGGAGAATTCACACTGGAGAGAAACCATATATATGTAAGGAATGTGGAAAGGCCTTTGCTACAGCCTCAAGCCTTAATGTACATAGGAGAATTCACACTGGAGAGAAACCGTATATATGTAATGAATGTGGAAAGGCCTTTGTTTTGGCCTCAAGACTTAGTGAACATTGGAAAATTCACACTGGAGAGAGACCCTATGTTTGTAAGGAATGTGGAAAGGCCTTTATTTTGGCCTCAAGACTTAGTGTACATAGGAGAATTCACACTGGAGAGAAACCGTATATATGTAAGGAATGTGGGAAGGCCTTTGCTCAATCCTCAAGCCTTACTATACATAGGAGAATTCACACTGGAGAGAAACCGTATATATGTAAGGAATGTGGGAAGGCCTTTGCTCAATCCTCAAACCTTACTATACATAGGAGAATTCACACTGGAGAGAAACCATATATATGTAAGGAATGAGGAAAGGCCTTTACTTCATCCTCGCAATTGACTATACATAGGAGAATTCACAGTGGAGAGAAACCGTATATATGTAAGGAATGTGGGAAGTACTTTGCTGAAGCTTGCTGATTTTCACCCGGGCTGCACCTATGCCAGTATTCTTGTGCTTGGAATTGCTTGTGTGTTAACTTGTAAATAATGGGTCATGGTGATGAAAATAAGGAGGAAGGTAACTGAATAAACTGAATAAACACCCTCCTGCTCAGAGCTGTAATGGCTCACTACTCTGTTATTGTTTGCTATGCTTCTGGCTTGGCCCAGTGGCGCTGGTTAGCGGGAATTATGGCAGAAATCAACCAAGATGCAGCATTGAATACTTTGAAAATGGAAAAATAGGTAATCCTTCATTCTTCAGTGTTTCCTGTGTTAGGATTTGGGATGCTTGAGCACCCTGGTTTGGCCACTTGAGCGCCAGGTCAAGCCAGCTTGTATGGTGCATTCACGCTTGTTTGTTACTTGTTCTGGATATCCAGGCTTTAGTGGATGTGGAGCTTTTGAGGGGTGCATTGGGTGCTGTTCTGTCACTCAGGTATCATGGGTGAGGGAGCGTTATCCTGAGGGCCCCTGCAGCCACCATCGATCCAGGTCCAAGACGGCACTGGAGGTTGGGCACATGGACTTCAGGCCTTGGTGTGAGGAGCCTGCAAAGAGTGGAGGTCTTGGTCATCTCGTTCCTCCCTACTGGAGACTGTGAAGGACCCTGTTTTGAGCCTTTGGACTGGACCTAACACTTATCGAAACTCCAGATATGTTCACAGGCAGCCCCCAAAGGAAAGGGACACTTTTGCCGTCAGTCATTTTCATTGGCTTCAGTGCTGGGTTTGGCACTTTGGGGTGTGTTTAGACAAATGAGACGTATATGCCTTGAAAATTTACTCTTTGGATTATATTTTTTTTTTTTGCTTTTTGTGTCACACTCAGCGTTTCACATGGGTTTCTTCTGACTTATGCACTCAGGAATTACTCCTGGTAAAGCTCAGGGGACCATATTGTTTCTGAGATTCGAACCCCGGTTGGTCACGTGCTAGTCAAACCTCTTACCCGCTCTGCTATCACTTCAGCCCCTCTTTGGATTAATTTTAATAGCTGCTTTTATTCAAGGCAGTTGGAAGGGATTCTTTGATGCACAAGGTTTACTTCTGGTTGTGCATATCAGGAATTATTCTGTGGTGCTGCTGGGTACCTATCGGATGGGGAGGCTAGCATCCTAGTAGCTTCACAGTGATTCCAACCCCACTATTGGTGTTTTTCCCATATATAGAATTTCTACAACCTGGGATTATGGTACCACCAGCAGGTCAATATGTGCCTGTAAGGCGACTGCATCAGCAGCCTGATGGCACCATCAGACTTCCAGATACTCCAAAATTGATGCTGTGCCTTTGGCCAGACTCCAAAAACTTTGGGCAAAGTCTTCCAAGAAAGTAAACAGCCAATGTTAGGTATGTGCAAGACACACCAACAAACCATTTCCTGCTCAGCTATATAATTGGAGGCAAGGTCTCTCTGGTTCCTGATCAAACCTCTTAAAGGCTATGATTCCAGAGACTCAGAGATAAATCTCGTAACCCAGCGGCTTTTTGCAGAGATGTGCCCGATACCCACAATGAGCTACCGGCGACAGACCACCACAAGGGGGAAAGGGGGTTTGTCTCTGCCTGATCCCACTTGGTGGCTCAGTGGCCACCATCTTCCAGAGGCCATTGGACAGACAGGTTTGTGCCTGCAGTGACAAGACATGCAAGGCCTCATGGGATTGGGCTGGACTCTGCACTTTCCTCCCCACCTCAATGAGACCCCGAGTCACTGCCCATGTACGAACTCTCTGGCTGATCCCAGAGTCTCAGAAACTAATTTCGGAACCCAGTGGCTTTCAGAAGAAATGTGTTCTGTCCCCACAGTAGGTTACCTAAGCTGGGTATTTCAGGTGGGAGTAGGTTTTGTGCCAGGCGGCTCAGTGGCCGCCGTATCTTAGGGTTCTGGACGGTTAGGTTTGGGACTGCAGTGAGGAGACATGCAGGGCCTAATGGGATGGTGGTGGAGCTGGCCCTTTTCCCCTGCCCCAATGAGACCCCGAGTTGTCTGGCGCCTACGATTGACCTATATGGCTCGTGATCAAGGTGAGTAATGGCCATGATCCCAGAGATTCAGAGACAAATCTCGAAACCCAGTGCCTTTTAGCAGAAATGCATCTGGACCCTGCAGTAGGTTACTGTCCCAGGTCCACCCCAGGGGGAATTGGTGCTGTCCCGCCAACGGCTCCTCCTTGGCGGCTCGGTGGCCTCCATCCGCCAAAGGCCTTTGGAAAGTCAGGTTTATGCCCACACTCAGGAAGATACGTGGGGCCTCGCAGGATGGGTGTGGAGCTGGCCAATTCCTCCCCACCCCAACAAGAGCCTAAGTCATTCCCACGAACCGCCTCTCTGGCTCGTGATTAAGCTGTTTAATGGCCATAATCCCAGAGACTCAGGAACAAATCTCGGAGCCCAGCAGGTTTTAGCAGAAATTCCTCCAGATTTAGTTGTTAAAATTTCAGAATTCCAAAATCATATGTTATTTATAACCAGCAAATGAAAAAGAATTGTCTACTGTTGCGTTTTAACCAGATCTAACTGCCGGAGTAAAATGCCAAATAATAATGGTGGGTCTTGTGTCAAAATATTGAATGTAATCAAAGTAGAGAGAAGAATTGGAAATTATCTGCCCCACAGGTAGAGGAAGGCTGTGAAATGGCGTTATACTTGGGTTTTTAGTGATGGAAAATGGGCATGGTGAAGGGACGGGTGTTTCATTGTATGACTGAGACTTAAACCTGAAAGCTTTCTAAGTGCTCTCCCATTTTCCCCCGTTTTCTCTCATTTATTTAGAAATGGCCAGAGTAATAGTAGAGCAAGTAGGATGCTTACCTTGCATGTGGCCAACCCAGGAGTCTTCCAGTCCACAACGTCTTTTCATTGCTCATTGGACATTGAGCGTCCCCTTCTCATTCCTAGAACATGTAATGTGGGGGTGTGGCATGGGGTAGGGGTGTCTTCTCCCCGGAGCTGTTCATTACGGAGAGATCCAGTGCTTTGCTTTCTTGATTTTGTTGTGATTCTTCCCTATCTGTCAGGTATGTCAAGTAGTCCATGTGTTTCAAGGCTCTTGTTTTCCCAGTTGTATAACTGGCCAGACTGTACAACTAATGGGTCGGGTACCCTTTCTGGACCCTGCTCAGTCAATCTGACACCATGCATATGTTTGCCTTTGGATCATTGTCATGTTTTTTGAAAATGGGAAGAAATTGAGTTTTCTTTTGTTATGGGGCCTGGGGATGCTCAACAGTTATTTCTGGTTGTTCTCATAAGTTGCTTTTAGCAGTGTGTAAGGATCAAACCCTGTCAGCCTCATGCTAGGCAAATGCCTACCTACTGTACGCTTGTACGCGCCAAAAAATGTTTTATTGTGTGTATGTTAAATTGTGACTGTGAGCCCATAGTGAAGTTAATTAGGACCAGAACAGCAGTGCATCACGGAGGGTGCTTGCCTTACAGATGCCGCCTACCTTCGATGTCCAGCATCCCCTTTGGTATCCCAAGCATCACTGGGTCTGATTAAAAACAAAACCCAAAAGGATTTTTTGGGGGATTGCCGAGCTCCTCCCAGCAACACTTCCCGCAGATTTTCCCTTCTGTAGGCTTCCTTGGACTGTGAGAACTATGGAGATGTCCTCCACCTGTTTGGTCATTCAGCTGCATTCCATTCAACATTGGACTAATTCTCATTGTGCATTTTGTGTGATTTCAGAACTCAAATCACAGGTTTAGGATGTGACATTACAGCAGTTTCTTTAGGGAACAGGGCTATTGCATACAAGTGTGCTGTAAGAGTCTCTTATTGAAACTATTATGCCATTGGAGTGCTCAGTGGACCGAGCATGCAACTTGAAAGGTGGGGTCCGGCTCCATCCCCACAACAGCATCTATGGTCTCAGAATCACAGGAAAAATAACGGAGCCTAATGCTGGGACTAGAGGGTCTTTAACCTCAGTGGGTGCTGAAATCTGGAAATTTATTTTATTGTATTGTTTTTTAAAGTCTTCATTAAAATGCCAGTATTTTCAATGTTATTGATAGTTGTGTTTAGGCGTACCATCATTGAACACCAATTCCTGCATCAGCTTCCCTCCACCCGTGTTCCAGTATTCCCTCCCCACCCAGGTGCCCACTCTGCCCCCACCTGTCATCTGGACAAGCACTTGACTAGGTTTCAGTGGTTACAGCTTAGATCTCTTGTTTTCAGTTATCTTGCATCTGTATTTTGGGTAAATGGCTATACCCCTCACTCATGTCACTGGCATAAGTGAATCCCTGCTCCCTGTAAACTTCTGGGTGTCTTCCGCCCTAAATTTCATTCCTTCTTTGTCCGGCTTCTCTCTAAACTCTGGAATCAGGGATGATTTAAGCAGCCCCTTTACATTACATTTCCACATCCAGTGTTCGGTACTCCACAGATGAGTGAACAACATCCTGTTTTTGTTTCTTTTTCTGGCTAACTTCACTCAAGACAGTATCTTCCAGTTCCAACCATGTTGCTGCATAAAAGCAGTAATTCTAAAACCTAAAATATATATCAATTGATCAATTGATCTCCCTTTATTCATCGATTTATTCGAGTGGGTGTCAGTAACGTCTCCATGCATGCCTGTTGCATGCTAGTGTAGCCCAATGGCATCTGTTTGTTCTAGGAACATGGAGAGCCTCAAACTGATTTTTCAGGGTCTTGAGTAAGAAGTCTGAACATCTTGTAGGTGGGCGTCCACGCAGTCTTTTGACGTGCCGTGGAATTCAGTCAGTAATGGGTCTAGGCCAGTGGTTGTCTCTAAACCTAATTTCGTGTCCAGCCCCTCTGATTTTTGATGCCTTAGAAGATCAGACAGCATCCCTGATTCTTGACCGTCGATGGAGATCAGAACTCCGGATTCTATCTCTCATTTGAGTGATGCGTGATATTCCAAGCATAGCTGTTACGATTCCTCTTTGAAAGACCCAAGTAGCGTTCTCATCCTGTTTTCATAGGGCCCAGGTCTTTAAGGCATATGTTAATGCAGGAAGAACAGTGGAATTGAAGACATGTGCTCGAAGCTGGAGGTTCTTTGTCCTCTTAGTTATTTCTTAAACGCTCTTGAAGGCATTCCAAGACACTCTCATCCTCCTGCGAAACTCAGGTGCCAGGTCATTCATCATGTTTCTTTCTCAAACTAGGTATATATAACTTGCATTCGGACATGGTGGTTCCATTGAAAGTGAATGGAGGATCAGAAACGAGGCTGTTTGTAATAAACATTGTCTTCATAATTGTGATGCTTCGTAATTCAGCTGTAGTCCGACCTTTCCACACTCACAGTCGAAGTAGGTCATCATTTTTGCCCCTTGGCTGATGTTGGGTGTTATTAGAATGATGTCATCAGCAAAGCAGAGGTGGTATAGTTGCCGACCATCTATCTTCACTCCCATTCCTTCCCATTCCAGTCGTCGCATGATGTTCTCAAGGGTGGCACTGAAGAGTTTTGGTGAAATGGTATCACCCTGCCGAACCCCTCTCTTGACATGGATAATTACTTCTTTGTAGAGTGGTCAGATCCTCATAGTGAATCCGTAATAGAGCTCACGGAGGATCCTGATGTATTGAGTTTGTACACCCTGATTGGTTAGGGCTTCTATGACCGCTTCCATCTCAACAGAAGAAAAAGGCCTTCTTTAAATCAATGAACGTTAGACAGAGCGGCATCTTGAACTCCTGAGAAACCTCAATGAGCTTAGCAATTGTGTGGATATTGTAGATGGTACTGAATCCTTTTCGGAACCCACCTTGTTCACATGGTTGTTCTTCATCTAGTATTCTGCTAATCCTATTCAGGATGACTCGAGTGAACAGATTGTAGATGAGAGACAATAGGCAAATTGGGCGATAGTTGCCAATGTCGTGGATGCCTTCCTTCTTGTATAGTAGTACGGTCTTGCTGGTTTTCCATTGGGATGGAACCTTGCATTCAGACAGCGTGTGAAGAGCCGAGCCAGTGTATTGATGAGTACTGATGGTAAGTTCTTCAAGTGTTCAGGTCTGATCTCGTCTGGGCCAGGTGTTCTTTGTTTCTTTACCGACAAGATTGCATGTTGAATTTTGAAGGGAGAGCATTCGGAATGATATATCCATGGTGCAGAATGTGGTATGCGGGCAGGTGGACATGGCTATTAAAGAGATCTGAGTAGAAGTCATGAATAAACTTCTCCATTTCCCTTCTGGATGATGTGATAGATCCATCAGAATGTCGGAGGGGAGTGATCTTGGTCTTGTAGTTGGTGAAGGACAGGCGGGCATTACGAAACCTTTTCCCGGCTTCTGCCACATCTACCAGCATCGCTGTTCTCCTGTCTTTGAGGTCATCCTTGATGCTTCTCTGCATTGTTTTGCCAGCTTGGACGTTCGCTTGCAGTTGCCTGAGGCATGTGCCAAGCCACATTGGCGAATAAGTTCAAGAGTGTTCGAAGAAAGGCAGTTTTTTTCATGGTTATCTCTCTCGGCCCCGAGAGTCCCAGCAGCAGGAATCCCTGAGCAATGCTGGTGTGATCCTCTCCCCACATATGTTAATTAAAATTCTCCTTAACACACCCTAGATTCTCTGATTGCTGTTACCTTCACCCCAGACATCTGGATTTGCTGGAGTTGAATCTGGCTTCTGCCACCCTCCTCCACGGAGAACAGAAGAAATGGGACTTCTCCTGTGACCTCAAAACTCAGGACGGAAGATGGCACCCTCAGCAATGCGGGGCACTGTGATATGTGGAAGTGGGGTCTGGAGACCTTTAGAACTGAGTTGGTTGGACACATCGTACTGCAGGAAGGCAAGCCTATCCTGTGTCACCCTGTTCGCTCTCGGGTAGGTGGCTCTGGAGCACTGATAACTGGGTATCCTTCCACACATAGAGTGAGTGGGGCAAGCCCCAGGCAGCAAGGACACCCGGACACAGATCCCCAGTTTACTCCCTGACCAAAGCCCAGTCAGACGCGGCCAGGGCCGGAAGATGCTGGACTCTCTCATCCCCTGTCTTACTTTGCAGGTGTAAGAGAGTTGAATCCATCAGAGGTGACTCCTCTTGGCACACGGACCCCTCGAGAATGAAGCAGCACCATTGAGATCTGGGGTCATCCCCCAACCCCCACCCCACCCTGCCTGGTCCACACCTTCTGATCTGACTATATTATTTGAGTGAGGGGGTCGGAAGCAGTGTTGGGGGACCCCACATCCTTCTGGAGTTCGACTTTGGTTCCCACACTCGGGGAACCTCCAATTGCCCTGTTCCCGCAAATGTCTGGGAAAGCCAATGAGCGGTCTCCCTCGAACAGACGGGAATCCAATCTAGGCTTTTACCTAGGTCAAAGTCCCGTTGCTAAGGAGGTTGCCTAGGCAGGTTGAGAGTGGTGATGATCTTCTTTGAAATTCCTTTCCTGGCTTTTTGTTTCTGCAGGAGCTTCTCTGGGTCTGTTACTGGCCATAGGTGAGGGTGTGATCAGGCCTTAGTTTCTGTTTTCTTCAAGGTTGGCCTTCACAACTTCAGAGCTATTCCTGGGAAATTTACTACCTTTACCTTGGGAGGCTTCCTGCATGCCTACATCAATTCCCTCCAAACCATTAGGATTTTCTGGACCTTAGGACGTTAGGAGCCCTCAACCTTGGCCCCAGAGGAGTGACTCCTGAGTGCAAAGGCAGGAATAAATAAGCCCTGAGCACTGTTGACTATGTCTCCCTCCCCAAATATGCAAATCCTAAGTTTCCCGGTGCTTCCCAGGTAGCTGATTACTCCCTGTGGTACCAGGGGACCATGTGATACTGGAGGTGAGCCCAGAAAAACCATCTACAGGCAGAGAAAGCCTTGATCGCAGGGATCACTGAAATCGCTCACATCTGTAATTTATAAACCTGATCCCCCTGACATAGCGCTTTCTGTTCAATACACAAACAAGTACATTTTTGTAGGGGTGGGGATAAGGCACAACCAGAAATGGAGTTACGTCTGGCTCCCCAGGCAGGATAACTCCAGGTGGGCCTGGGAGGGAAAGGGATTATATCCTGTCATCCCCTGCAAGACAAACTCCCAGCAGTCCCTAAAATCTGAATTTCAATTTACCTTGAATGCATCATTCAATCTCCCCCAGCCCTTGGGTGGGATACACAATGCCTCCATTATCTCTGGGTTCCTCATGGCTTGCCCTTTGACCATTTTTTTTCCATTTTTGTGTCCCACCTGGGTGATGCTCAGGGGTTTCTCCTGAATATGCACTCAGGAATTACTCTTGAAGTGTGGTGCTTGGGGGATCTTGTGGCAAACACTCTGTTTCAACCTTTTGATGTCTTAAATATACACTCCTAGTTAATTCTTTACGTTACAGTTATCAAGTTCAAATTAAACTGGTGTCTTCAGTACTATGAGGGAAAGGGAATTGCTTATGATTGCAATTCAGGGAAACACAAAGATCTTCCCATTCTGTAAACTCTTAAGATTTCTTGCCACTGTATATTTTCATATGCCTACTAACGTCTGGGCTCCTGGTGAACCTGAATTAACCTCCTGAGTTTCCTTATATAGCAAACCATAATAATAATAGTAATGATTACTATTTCCTATGCCAGTGTCCCAGCATTTGGACTTGATTTGTATGTTAACCTGTAAAAAATTGGTCCTTTTTTTTGGTCACACCCAGAGATGCTCAGGGGATACTCCTGGCTTTGCACTCAGGAATCACTCCTGGCTGTGCTTGGGGGACCATATGGGATGCTGGGAATCGAACCTGGGTCAGCCACATGCAAGGAAAGCGCACTACCCTCTGTGCTGTTGCTCTAGTCCCTGTAAATAATGGGTCTGGATGATGGAATCCAGGGGAAATCTGATTAAATAGGAACTAAGTAAAAGGGTACAAAAACCACCCCTCAATCACAAATATCAGTGCCACTCCTGGGAGTGCTTGGGGGACTGTATGTGATGCCGGGGACCGAACATATGCCCTGCCAACTGTACTATCACTCTGGCTCCAAGTACAATTTTTCATCCTCTAATTTTTCATCCTCTTTTTCTTTTATAAATTCACGTACCCATAGGTAAACCATAGCCTGAAAACCTGACCTGTAAGCTCTGAGCATTTCTGGATGTGGTCCCAAAACTGAAACAACAAACCCAGAGGACTGACCGTTCAGAACATATTACTAGATTTTGCACCTCTTCTGTTGACAGTTAACTCCTCATTGCCTTTATTTAGGCAGGAGGATTGACTTTGCGGGATTTTGCCAAACCCAGCAGCTCCGGGATCACTCCTTGGCAATTCAGGTTGTGAAGCTAAGTCTTTTGCGTTCATGACAAATGCCCTGCCATTCACTCTCAGCTCTTTCGTGCCGCTGATAGCCTTTGAAATTGCAGCCTGTACTTCTGGCTCAAGTTTGCACCAGGAGCTAGCAACCCTGTCCTGACCTCTATCTACTGGGCCTCAGCCCTGCCCCCTGCTGTAACTTTCTCACAAGGTTCACATTATTTATATAGAATTTGAATTCCTGCAGTCAGAGATAGGCCAGGAATGCAAGACCTGTCCTTGCAAGCAGTCTACCATGATACACTCTCCTGTACAAAGCAGGATTCCTCCAAGCACCTCTCAGGTAAGCTCAAAGTTCTGCCACCTTTAGCAAAATCCAAACCTGCATTCTACAAAACTGGTTGGTGAAGGTTGACTAGTGAACAAATTACATATATATATATATATATATATATGTAGATATAGATATAGATATACACACATACACAAACACACACATATATGTGTATATATATGTGTATATGTATATATGTGTATATATATACACATATATATATGGTCATACCCTGTGGTTGCTGCCAAAAGTAACAAATGGTACTCAGTGTTGTGCCGGGGTATACAGGTCAGCCGTGTACAAGGCCAGTACCCTGTGGCACCTAAATTTATTGATTTATTTTTGGTTGACTACACCCAATGGAGATTAGAGTTTATCTCGGCTCTGTTCTCATTGATAATGCTAGGTTTGGGGACCCTGTGAGGTGGTAGATATTGAACCTCGGTCAGCTATGTGCCAGACAAGCAACTCGTGGTCTGTGCTTTCCCTGTAGCCATCATAAAAATGCTTCTTTACTAAGTCGAGATAGTTGTGTTCTTTTTTCTGATTAACTACACAATTCACTTTCATTTTTTTTTTCTTTTTGGCTCACCCCCAGTGATGCACAAGGGTCATTCTTGGCTCATGCATTCAGGAATTACTCCTGGCGGTTCTTGGGGGACCATTGGGGATGCTGGGAATAAAACCTGTGTTGGTTGTGTCCAAGGTAAACACCCTACCCGCTGTGCTATCACTCCAGCCGCCCCCCACAGTTCACTTTTTTTGTGTTTTTGTTTTCGGATCACAGCCAGAAGTGCTCTGGACTAATCCTGACTCTGCACTCAGGAGTCACTCCAGGGGGGCCTGGGGGAACTTATGAGAAGTGGGATTTTGAACAGGATTTACCCGTTAACAGATGTTCCCGGTCTGCCCTGGTAGCTCTCCCTCTCTGTCCACATTTGGTGCTCTTGGGCCACTTCTCCACCCTGGACAGTTGTTGCTTTGGACCGATGAAAGTAGAATGAGGACCAGGCTGGTTGCTGATTACTTGCAGTTTATTCAGTCTCTTGTCTCCCAGCTCTATCCAACCCTCTCTCTAACTCGCTCCCCAATGCTGTCTGTGACTCCTCTCCAATCTCCCCAGCCACTCTTACTCTCAGCTCTCAGCCTTCTCTTTAAGTCGCAGCCGTGTCCTCTAACTCTGTGTCTCTTCTTCTCTCACTGTCTCGTTGTCATCCCGTTGTTCATAGATTGACTCAAGCAGGCCCCAGTAATGTCTCCTTCTTCCTATCCCTGAGATTTTAAGAAGTACCACATTTGAGGCTCTTTCAGGGTCAGGAGAAAGAGAACCATGATTGTTACTGGTTTTTGGCATATTGAATACACCATGGGGAGTTTGCCAGACTCTGCGGTGTGGGCAGGATACTTCTGGTAGCCTGCCAGTTTTTCCAGATTAAGACTAGATAATAAAATTTTGTGTGGCCGTGCACTTCCCAGAGCATGGTTTTATAGTCTTTGGGTCTTGGCCATTGATGGGATTACACGGCACCGGGAACAGTTGGTGGGTGTCACGCCTACATACTGGAAGATGGGAGATCTGGGTGGAGGAGGCCCAGTCCCAATACGAGCAGCTTGGAGATCTCAGCCCCAGGTCCTGCACACCTGGGTTCCTCTGCCGGTACCTTCATGCGTGAGGCTCATACGAACTTGTGGAGAGTGGTCTTAAACATGGCTGTGGCTCGAACCAGAGGTCTTGAGCTGCCGGGGCTCTGCTCGGGGTTGGGAGGGAAACTCAACACACCCTCCTCCAAAAGGCACCAGTGAGAAAGCCAGACACAGAGGCAGGAGACTACGTGTTTTCTTTCAGGAGCAGGGTTTTATAGTCTCTGGGTCTTGGCCATTGATGGGATTACACAGCACCGGGGGCAGTTGGTGGGTGTAACGCCTATATACTGGAAGATAGGGGATCTGGGTGGAGGAGGACCATCTCTTTTCTCAGTCTCCTTCATTCCCCCTGTCTCCCTGAATCTGCTCTTTTTCTTTTCTCGCCACGACCACAATCCAGCCTCCCCACGGGAAGCGCAATGAAAAATGATTTTCTAGACTTCCCAGTTACCTGCAGCCCATGAAGAAAAAGCAGCTCTAAAGGTGTATTACTCCTCTCCTTCGACCAGCAACTTAATTGACATATTTAGTTTTACTTCCTAATGATTACCATTCTGTATGGACATAGTAATAGACACTTTTAGACTTGTTGGTGACTCTCCTGGGGACTTCTCACCACAGATTCAGACTCAGGCCGGTTCAATCACTCCCAATCCCAGCAGCGTCCAAGTCTAGTTATTACTTTTTGATTCGTGAAAAAATTTGTCCATGACCAGGCTCTTCTAGATAAGCATTATGGTACTTTGGCCAGGCCCATTTCGATGCCAGCGAAGCTAGCTCACCACTTGCCCTGGGTCCATCTAGTCCCTCATCGGACCCTTCTTTATGAGATTGAGGAAGTAAGGGCAGCTGAGGCTTCAGTCAAGAGAGCAGATGTCCAGGAGGTAATATTATCTGGAGATGAACTCTCAAGCTCAGGCTTTTCTTTGTAACTGTCTTCCTGTATCCATACAAAAAGCAATTGCTCTGAAATAGCTAACCATGCAAAAGACATTAAGGAGAAGAGAAAGACAATATTTACAAGTCAAAGTTTGATCAGTTGACAAAGGTAATTGAAAGGTTATGGGCAATCAAGAAACATAAGATCTCACCTGCCAGGGAGCAAGGGCAGACCACTATTATACTACAATACCTGGTGATCCTCAATGGTTTCTCTTGGCTCTGCACTCAGGTATTATTTCTGATGGTGTTCCTGAAAACTACAGGATTCTGGTGATTGAACCTAGGTTGGCCATGTGCAAACAACACCCTACCCAGATCTACAGTTGCTCTGGTCTCAGTTGGAGAGTTTAGATACATGTAACTGTGCACAGAATGTTATATGAAATGATAGAAGGGGCGCCTTGATGAAATCTTTTATAAGTGGGAATATGGGTCAGGTCCCAAGCTCTCCACATCCCATGAGACCACTCCGTTTACCTGTGATTTCTCACAAGGATGGTCACATTCCTGGATCCCACCCATGTTACTTTACTAATAATAGAGGTAAAAAAAGGAAACATTTACGATTGGATAAAGGAAAATTCGTTCCATCTATTAGTCAGATGGTGCTCAGGGGACCCTTTGGAATTCTGGACATTGTACCTAGATTGACTACATGCAGCACACTGTACTAGTGTGATACTCTCAGTTTGAAATCATGTTTCTGAAACTGCCTCCTGGGGTTTTCTTTGAAGCTGAGAGTTCACTGCTCGCGTGTTGTCAAGTGGTAGAGCGTTGGCCAGACCTTGCTCTCTGATGATCTTACCAGCCTTTGTTCCTCTTCCATGTCTCCAGCTCTCTGAGTTTCTACTAAGCCAGTTCCTCTCTGAATCCCCAGGGTTGGCTTCGGAGTCACTGCTTTCATCCCCAGATGGATTTATTATTTCCCCAAGAAACTCATTGTCCCGTACCCTACCAGCTACCTACCTAGAGAGCTTAATTTAATTTGACATGAAAACTCTCATGGCATAGACTAATGAGTGAAATCCTCTGTTCTTCTACATGGCAGTAGCCAGCCCTGGTGGAATGTCTCTTCCTGCACACTGTGATAAAGTGAGCAATTTGGCCCTCATCCCCACAGGGATGCCAAGACAGGTGGGATGTGTTCTGAGGGTGATCAGAAGATCACTCTTTCCATGTCCTTAGCACCATCACTTTCCCATAGAAGCCCATATTGGACAGAATTCCCAGAAATGTAAGCACTGAGGACAAACTTTTGAGTTCAGCATGACCCCGGTGGGACTATGTGAACATCCACACAGGAGAGAAACTGTTTAAGGAATGTGGGAAGGCCTTTGATGGATCCTCATACCTTATACATAGGAGATTTCATACTGGAGAGTCCGTATGCATGTAAGGAATGTGCTGTGGCCTTTCTCTGACTAATACATCTTAGTATGCACAGAAAAAGTCACACTGGAAAGAAACCATATGCATATACAGAGTGAAAGTCTTTGCTTATTCCACAAGACTTAGTACACAGAAAAACTCACACTGGAACACTGGAGAGATAACTTATATTTAGAAGCAATGTAGGAAGGCCTTTGCTTCTTCCTGAAGTCTTAGTTTTCATAAATTCTGTTTTGTAGAGAACCCTTATATATGTGAGGTTGGTGGAAAGGCCTTTCATCTCAGGTCTTTCTGAGCATAGGAATGTTCATACAGGTGAATGAAACCTTATTCGTGTCACTGCTGTGGGAGGGTCTTCACTTACTTTTCAAAAATTTTTGTCTATAAGGAAACGCACATTGCAAAGAATCCATGTATATATGTAAGGAGTGTGGCAAGGCCTTTGCTTATTTCACAATCCTTTTGTGACACTGAAATTTTCATATAGGAGACAAATCTTATGTTTGTTATGACTTTTGCAAAGCCTTCACTTTCCCCTAACTCCTTATTAAACATAGGAAAATTCATTCTCGAAGAAGACATATGTAGGGGTGTGGGAAGATTTTTACTCAATCCTCAAGCTTTGCTGTGTGAGAAAAATTTATCCTGGATTGAGGCCTTATATATGAAATGACTGCAGGAAGATTTTGATGCAATTGGCATAGCTTTCTGAACAGGAAAATTCACAGTGGAGAGAAATCTCATAAGTGTAAGGAATGTGGAAAGGTGTTCAGTTTGTCTCCAGTCCTTACTGCGCATGTGAAAAGTCATTTTATAGTGAAAAATTACATCTGTCAGGAGTGTGGGAAGGAATTTTCCTGGATCCTTGTGCCTTATGCATAGGAGAATTCACACTGGAGAGAAGCTATATATAAATATACATATTTATATATGTAAGAATATATATATTTATGTAAGAACGTGGAAAGTGAATTATTCTCACCTGCAACTTTAAAGACAATCCTGGAGGAAATCCTGTAGGTAAGGAATATAGGAAAGCTTTCATGTTCCCTCAAGCTTTAGTAAATATAAAAGTTATGTAGGATCAATCACTTCCATGATAACAATGGCCGGCATCAGAACAGGGCCCTTAGGTAAAACAATTTTAGTTTCAACAAGTAGGTGGGGGATAGATACAAAAGAACAGTAAAGAAGGAAATAATCCTGTTATATGTGAAAGCTTCCTGTGATACTAGTACCGTAAGTGAAAGGTACTTGCTGATTATCCCCTGCACCATGGTTATGACAATGTCCTGGCATGTGGACTTCCCAGTATCTTAACTGGTAAATAATGGTTCTTAGTGATAAGGCAAGGTGGAAGGAATTAAATAAGAAGTAAATAGGTACAAACATTGCATTTTGCTGGGTACTGTCACGACTCACCATGATTTCATTCTTTGCTGTGACTCTGACTTGGCTCAGAGGCCCTGCTTTGCATAGATCATGGCATAGATCAACCAGGATGCTGTGGTTAGCCTTTTTTGACGTTGTATAGAGGGCAAACCTCTATTCTTCAGGCCCTTCTGTGTTATGTCCTGGGAGTCACATCCCGCAGTGCTGTCCATAATTTGTGTCCAGGTAGAGCCACATGCAAGGAAGCACTTCATTCGCTGTAGCATATCTGCACTCATTGTATTCAGTTTTCCATTTGATTTACACAAACATTGAGGGTAAATGTTTTGAGACTTACACTTTGGAAGCAGTAAAATCCTAACAATCTCTTATACACCAAAATGGGACCATATAGAATCCAGATGATTGAACCTGAGTCAGCTGCTTACAAGGCAAACACCCTATCCACTGTGCTTTCGCTCCAGCCAACCAGTCTTACACATTTACCTGCATTTTCCTAGTTGTTCTCTGCGCAGCTGGTGTCTGGCCCTTTAAGGCTGCTTGCAGAAGCGGAAGTGACGTCACAGCAGGGCATTTCCATGTTTGCGTGCAAGATGCTGGATCAGGCCTCCATTTGTTAAACAGGTGAAGGGAGAAGAGGCTGTCTGTCTGTCGTGGTAGGGGTCTGTGAAGGCTGGTTTTGTGGCAGGACACTAGCGGCCTCCCTTGAGCACCCCGCACCGCGCCTCCCAGTTTCTGCACTGAGGGGCGGAGCCAAGCCAGCTCTAAGGACACTTTTAAGCTTTTTCAACTGATATCCACGCGGTTCCTGCTGCCCGGCGGGGTTTTGTGGGGACTCGGACCTTTGGTGAGTGCAGTTGGGGCTGTGCTGGGGCTCAGGGGTCGCGGGTGTGAGTGCGTGGTTCTGGGGATCCCCTGCAGCTCCGCCGTGGGACAGCGGCAGGTGGGCGCGGGGCCGAGTGGGTGGGGCGGGCGCTGGGCCGTCCCTACCCTCCCAGCTCGGTACTGCACTGGGCCCTGTCTTGGACGCTTTGACACCAACCTCACTGCTGTAGAAGCTGCAGGTTCACTTAGAGGACCTGAGAGATTGCACAGTGGTTAGCGCATTTGCTTTGCATCTGGCCCACCCAAGGTCGATCTCCAAGCTCGACCAGGACGGGTGCCTGAGCGCAGTTAGACGTTTCTCGTCCATATCCCCGTTGGTGCATCCAAAACTATAAAAGGACTGTTCAGTGACACTGTAGCCCTAGTCACTACTCATTAGTAGCCTTGATTTCCAGACCAGCCATGGGTGGGGTTCTAGGGGTGGTTGTGGTTTGCAACTGATAATTTACTTTAGGGCTATTTTTGGTTGTATTTTGGGCACAAATATGTAATCTTGGGGCTTCTTTAAGGAGCAGCACTCTGGAATTCTTTTTTTTTTTTTAAGGGGCTGGAGCGATAGCACAGCGGGTAGGGCGTTCGCCTTACACGCGGCCAACATGGCCGACCCGAGTTCGATTCCTCTGCCCCTCTTGGAGAGCCCGGCAAGCTACCGAGAGTATTCGATATGCCAGACACAGTAACAACAAAGTCTCCAATGGAGACGTTACTGGGCCCGCTCGAGCAAATCGACGATCAACGGGAGGGCCTTTACCTTTTTTAAGTTCTTTAGGTGTCATGTGAGATGCCGAATATCAATCAGGGTCAGCATGGGAAGCGCCCCTCCCAGCTTAATATCTCTGAATCCACATTGTTGTTTTTTCTAACGTAGAATTTCTGTATCCTAAAATCAATTTGAAAATTGCACCCCGACTCTTCATCTCTCCCTGATTAGGCAAAACCCGGCTATTACACTGAGAGTTGTGTTCAAATAATGTCCGGACATGCGCTGCATGCCTTTGGTGGCTGTGATTGGTCTCCCCACCCTGGCCGGTGAAGGGTAACAGAGGATCAAAGAAGGAAACAGGGGCCAGGCTCTTGGTGATCTGCTGGATATTAACCCAAAGTGTCTTAGGCTTCATCTGTGAATTGCCCCTTTTGCTTCTCCCAGAAAAGCTTATCATGTCCTTGCTAACAGCCCTAATTTAGTTAAAGTTTATCTTTAACATTTCCTTTGTATTTTTCTTCGCGTTGTCTCAATTTCCCAGGCCAGTCTTGATTACTTATATACCATAACTTTCTGATTATTCTCAACTTTGTATTTGTACTGCTTTGTAGTTGAAGTGGCTGTGTATTTGTACCTGCTTCCCTGTTTCCCCTATAGCATTTTTATGTTTTCACTCTACAGCACTGTTCTTTGGTTAAACACAGAAAGACCATCAATGCTTATACTCCTGGTATTTCGGAGTAGATGGACTCAAGTATATCTACTCCTGGGCATAATTGCTTGGTCATAATTACTTGACTCGGGCTTCAGTTAAAGTAGTTCCTAACACCCCAAAAGGGAGGTTCTGCCGTGGAACTTGTATGGACCAGGGGCAAGTGGGAAAACTACCCCAGCTTCGAAATGGAACATTCTAGAAAGCACGTGTGCATGGTCTTGATGCAAACAGTTACAGCATTAGAGACAGGATCCCCATGGGGAAGGAGAAGGTGAACTGGCCTGAAGACTTAGTCTGGGATTTACAGTAAAAGCCTTGCTTGGTCTCAGAGCCCAGAGAAGTAAGTGTTAAAAGCCTTATTTGCTCTGGGGGCTGGAGAGATAGCACAGCGGGTAGGGTGTTTGGCTTGCACATGGCCAACCTGGGTTCGATTCCCAGCATCCCATATGGTCCCTTCTGCAATGCCAGGAGTAACTCCTGAGCTCAGAGCCAGGAGTATTCCCTTGTATCACCGGGTGTGACCCTAAAAAGCAAAAAGGAAAAAAGCCTTATTTGCTGTCAAAGCCCAGAGAACTAAGTGTTGGGATATTTGTCTCTTACTGTGTTTATCCAAACAACTACAAGTGTTGATAACTTATACAACTAGAGGAAAAGATAAAAGCAACGAAGATATCCCTGGGAGACAGAGTGTCTCCTTGGGTAAATCTCCCCATGAGAATTTACTCTGCCAAATGTTTATCTGCGTAAATGATCAGTCACCCCTCTTTCCTGTCCCTTTTCGATGCCTGGGTAGCTCACAGCTCTCCTGGGTCCATTCAGTCTCTTGCTTTTGGGGTGCTAAGAACAAAGGGCAGATGATGCTTAAGTCTCATAAACAAGACAATGCCCAGGAGTATATAGTATCTGCAGTTAATTAACTCTGAAGTTAAAAAAGCATAATATTGACTTCCTTTGTCTAGACAAAGCTGAGGGCTGGGGGCATGGCCATCCCAATCATCCCAGCACAATCTTCCCAACTTGGGACTGCACTGGCCCTTGTTCAGGAGAAAAAAGGATATTTTTATAAAGTAAACTGTAGAGGATATAAAGGAAAAAGAAAGTCAACATTTTATTTACAAATACAAAATCCAGAGATCTCTGGAGAATCTGACTTTACAATTCACAGGTTGTATCTAGGGAAAATGGGTGAATAATATATAGGGGAAGCAGAGCACAGGGAATTAAAGACGAATACTAAGGAAATGGGTATGATTGGGATGGGTGTTACTCAGAAAGCCTCAGCTCCTTGTAGCAGAGGAGAAATGATGAACCAATGTTAAACCTAAATTGTTTAGAACTAGAGTCCAACCAGGGTAAAGGATTTTGTTTTTTTTAAGCAAGAAAGTTACGGTTTTCCAGGAGTAAGGACATTTGCTCAGGAATCCCACTGGGTGTGCTAGGAGCACGTTTACTTAGTCCCGGAGCCATAGTACAGTGGGTAAGGACTTAACCATACAAGCAATCGACCCAGGTTCTATCCCCTGCATACCATATGGTCTGTACCAGAGTGATTCCTGCGTGTAGAGCTAGGAGTAAGCCCTGAATATGCCAGTTGTGGACTCGAAACAAAAATCACACAAAGTCACACTTATATATACACATATATATGCACAATGGTGAAAGAACAACAGGGATTCAGGAGAAACTGTAAGTTTCTGTAGCACGGATAGATCAAAAATAGGGGATTATTTTTTCTTTTTTGGGTCACAGTTGGCGATGCACAGGGATTCCTCCTGGCTTTGCACTCAGGAGTTACTCCTGGAAATGCTCAGGGGACCATATGGAATGCTGGGAATCGAACCCGGTTTGGCTGCGTGCAAGGCAAACACCCTACCCACTGTGCTATCTCTCCAGCCCCAAGAATAGGGGATTTTTAAGGACCAGAAATTTGACTCTTTTAATGTTTCACTCTCAAATTTGTCTTTGTACATCATTTTCCCCCCTTCAGTAGAATTTGCCTTTTTTCTTGTTATATTTTTCACCACAGTCTACAGTGCTCAGTGTTTACTCTTGTCTCTGAGCTCAGGGATCATTTCACAAGAGTCAGGGTAACATTCTGTGTTTAGATATCATTGATTCGATGTTAGTTGACAACTGCAGGATCAGGGGACTTCTCCTTACCCCCAGGCCCCCATTTTGTGACCGACCAGTCCAGCATTTGCCTCTCCACTCCTTTATTTGAGTCCATCCCCCTTGCAGCACAGATTCACCTGGGTGGCAAAAAGGTTCTCAGGGCCTAGACTCTTGCTCTTTAAGGTACCTAATGGAAACAGAAGTGATGTCATAAGTGATGTCATAAATGTCATGGTTCATTTTCCATCCCTGAATCAGACACTGGGCCTGTCGCTCACTTGGCAAGGGACAAGTAAATTTGCGCCCCATACTGGAAGGGGGACTCTGAAGAAGTATTTAGTTTCAGGACTCAAGCAACCTCCTGTGAGCACCCAGCGCCTTCCCGTTTCCACACTCTGAGCCGAGGGACCGAGACAACTTGGGGGATACTTTTGCACTGGTTTTTCACTTGTTCGCCAACATCCAGGTGGATCGTGAGGTGTGGTGGAGGTTTTAGGGGGACGCAGAGCTTTGGGGGTGCAGTGGGGGCTGTCTCAGGGTTCAGGAGTGACAGTTGTGAGTTCGTGATTATGGCGTGCCTCTTTGGCCACGATCGTCTCCAGCTCCGGATGGGTCAGCAGTGGGTGAATGTGGGACTCAGCCAGGGGCTTGGCCGTCCCAACCTTCCCAGCAGTCCCATGTTTGAACCATCAACCCTAAGCTCGCTTCTGTAGAATCTCCAGATTTGAGGGGCAGAGCTTCAGCCCCTCCACCTAATGGCAGGAGACCTGTTGCTGGTCATTTTCATTGTCTGCCGTGAGAGCCCGGGTCAGGCGGGTGCGGGGGAAGGGGACTTGCATGGTGGCTGATATTTGACAATGAAAATGTATTTGGGGGGATATTTTTGGTTCTTTAGATTTGGGGTGGGGAGAGGGCACATACTCAGAGATGCTCATGACTTACTCGAGTCTCTAAGCTCAGGTATTATCCCTGGCTCTGCTGGGGTCCATATGGGATGCAGAGGATTGATGGGTTCATCTAGTCAAGAACTCAACTCACATTATTGCCTTCTAACTACAATACTGGTGTATCTTTTTCTGATTCATGAATTTCAGCTCCCTCACATCAAGCTGCAAAGCACCCCTGACTCTTCATCTCTCCCTGAGCAGACGACACCTTCATTTGTGGATAATACTGAGTTCCCCAGGACATAGTGCCCAGGTGCATATCCTTGTCCACCCTGCAAGAGAGTGTCGAAGGTTTTTTCACTCTAAGGCACGTGGTGGAGCCACATTCCAGGCTCTGGTTCCCAGGGGGCAGCACTGCTGCCAGCCTATTTGGGAGCTCCTGGGCTGAGAGTCGGCCCCTGGCAGGGCCTATAGGGACTTTCCTGTGGGAGCCAGAGAGAAATCCAGGGATCGGAGAAGGCTGTTTTTTCCTTCCCTGTAGCCTGGGCCCAGGTTCCTCTCATGAAGTGCAGCACAGATGCCAACAAAATTTGCATCCCCAGTGGAGACAGGAGCTTCTGCCATTGTCTCCCAGAGGTGGAATTGTGAGGCTGTGCAGGAGGGTGTGGCTGGTCTGAGCTCAGGATTGGAAGGAGGTGCTCCTCTCTGGTGCTCCCTGTTCTGACTTTCCAGGTCTTTGCACGGAGCCTCCTGCTGATCCTCAGAACAACAGTGACAGGAGAAGATGGTGACGCGGCTTCCGATAAAATGTCCCCAGGTAGGAGTAGACGGATAGTATGACATGAGGTAGTACCCGGAGTGCCCAGGCTTCCTGGTCCACCTGTTTTGAGTTTCTTTTGGACGGATTCCAAGATGAGACTCCGATCGGACTGTCCCATTCTGCTGTTTGAAGCTGCTTTTGTGTATGTTTGTTTTGTTTTATTTGGCTTTGGGGCCGACCCAGTGGTGCATGAGGAGTACTCAAAGCTCAGTGCTCAATGCTGATTCCTGACAGGTCTAGGTGACCAATGGGATGCTGGAGGTACAAAGGTTTCATCTTGGGTTTTCTGTTTTATTTGGGGTGGCAGAGCAAGGATTCTCGCTATCACTCCTTGGCCTGCACTCTGGCATTGCCATTGGCAGTGCTTGAGGGACCATATGGGATGTTGGGGATCGCCAGTCCTACATGCTGTCCCGGGAACAGCTGTCCTGTTACGCCAACCTGCAGCTTCGGTTTCTTTTGCATTGTTTTTGTCATGAGCTGTCCTCTTGACTCTGGGCTCTAGATTGAAAACTTACTGGCTTCAGAGCACCCTGGGGTGTGTTGGCCCCGTTTTCTCCCTGGCAACTACTGTGACTTGGGCCCGAGACTTGCTTTTCTCCTGTTTTGTCCTTCCTGCGTTGGAGAGACTACCTGCTCAGTCATATAGTCTTACGTTCACATAATCTTGTGTGTGGATTTCTGGGCATGCGCCAATCAAATGAGAAAGCCAAGGATCTCTGTGGCCAGTAGTTTTTTTTTTAGTGTTCACCTGTGGATACTCAGCCCTTACTCTCAGCTTTATCCTCTGTAATTTCTCGTTCGGGGTAGCCGGATCCTATTGTGTGATTCATATCAACCCGTTTGGACTGTGTCCATGGGAAGATCTCTATCTGTCTAGTTATCTCTCAGTTCCCTTTAAAAAGTTCTATCCATTGGGGCATCAATTTACTTTGTGTACTACACGAACTTTTGTGTGTTTAATTGGTTTTTCTGTTGCCTATGTTTGGAGGGGCACAGTCCACAGTTCTCCTGGCTCTGTGCTAAAGGATGACTCCTAAGAGTGCTAAGGGGCCATGGGGTACCGTGGACTGAAACCTCTTGGCAACTTAAAATGTTGGTGCCTCACCCCCAGTACTTTTGCACCAGTCACTCAAGTCAGACGGTTTTTGCATTTTCTTTTTTCCTTAGGGATTAGGGATTATTCCTGCCTGTGTATTCAGGATCCACACCTGGCCTTGCTCCAAGACCATATGGACTGCCTGGGATCAAACCCACATGTGTGTCCAGTGCTTTTGTCCTATGTGCTGTACTACCTCTCTCCCATCACAGGGGATTTGATATCTCGTCTCTCAACTCATTAGACGCTGCCTATTTCAGTGCTTGGATTTACTTCTAATGGTTCTTGTGAGACTTCAGCAGGACTTAGGGTTTGCTCCTGGACTCTGCACTTAGGGATCTCTCCTGGCTGGCATGAGGAACCCTCGGTGATACCAGGTTTCGCAACTGGATTGTCCGTGAGAAACTCCTGTGCTGCTATCTTTCTGGATACATTTTTTAGCTTAAAAAATAAGGATCTCTTGCCACCCTTGGCCACTTCCAGATTTATTATGCACTTATTTTTACTGAAATCCGTGATGAGTTCATGAGGGGCTCAGGAATCTCCATGTGGTTCTGGGCCTAGAGAGACAGTACATGGAGGAAAGTGATTTTCTTGCAAGCGGCAAACGTGGGTTAAATCCCCAGTATCCCATGTCATCCCTGAGCACCAGCAGCAGTGATTTCTGAATACAGAGTCAGGAGTCACCCCTGAGCATTGCCAGGTGAGACCCCAAAGAACACAAAAACCAACAACATACTGTGCTGATCAACCCCCTGTCAGCCATACACAAGGTCAGGTCTAGAGTATTTGTCGTATTTTCTTGGGTCTTACCTCTCGAATAACTAGTAATATGTGGCATTTTGGAAATGGACATTCTGTTCATGCTTTTCAGATATATGCCCACTTATATCAGGAAAACATGGGCATTTACCGGTCACCTTTTCCCTGTCACTTATCCATGCCTCTGTCTCTGTTGGGGCAGGGCACTCCAGGATGAAGTCTGCAGTGATCTCCTGGCTGGAAGCAGGAGCCCTGAGGTCAGGGAGGAGAGGCGTGTGTGCGGGTGAGTGTCTGAGGACCCTTCCTGACTCAGGCCCTGTGCAGTGAATGGGTGCGCTGAGCATGTAGGAAACACGCTGCTGAGAACGGGGCCACGGGGCCTTGGACTCCTGGATCCTTGGGTCTGTGCTGCACTCATGCTGCTCTTCATTTCCCTGGAATGTCAGTCACAGAATGATCCTGTAACTTGTTTCCATGGCTTTCGAATAAGTAAGACCATAACAGAGCTAGTTTGGATCTAAACGATAGTACAGCAGGGAGTTCCTTGCAGTGCCTGAAGGTGACCTGTTCAATAATTTGTTCAGTAACCTGGTTCCCCGAACATTACCAGCTCTACTCAAAAACAAAAACAAAACCTAGTGTAGAATTGCCAAGATCCTCACAGTTTTCCACTATCCAAATCTTTTCTTTAGTGTTGGACTCTTTGGACTCAGAGAACCACAGAAATGTACTCTTAACTACATGGCATCATTTTGCTACATTTTATGACATGTGGTTGAATTGCATGTTTTGTTCAGTTTCAGAACTGAAACCGCGACTTCAGGATTTGGCATTGCAGCACTTTGATTTGGGAATGGGATCAGCAAGTACGAGTGAGTTGGTAAGATTCGCTAATTCAGAATAAATATTATTATGCCAGCAGGAGTGGACCAAGTATGTGATTGTTAAGGTGGAAGGCTGGGAATGGCAGGGAGGAATTCCAAAGTCTGATGCTTGGAGTATAGGACCCTTAGCTTCACTACGTCCTGAAATAAACCACATATAAAAATACTGTGAATTTTGATTTGCTTAACAGTGAAAGTCGTTTTGATAGCTAATTGGTGTGCCCTAGAGAGGGTGCAGTGAGAAATATACTTTCTTTGCACAAGGATGGATGGTCCTTACCCAGAACACCTTATAGACAGCATAGACCCACAGAAATGATCCTAGACACTACATGGTGTGCCCCTCCACCCACCTAACCCCCAATAAATAGAAACTACGAAACAGAAAGAACAAAAATCTTCATTGATCCTGAAAGCCATCACTTGTGGTGACAGCTTTGCAATGACCATGTGGTCTGTCTCAGCTGCGTGTCGATGCATGGTTGTCTTCACCCCTGCATCACAGGTTCCACACAGAACTTTAACCAAATCCGCATGTGGATCTATTTCATTTTCTCTTGAAATAGATGCTTCCATTTTCTATAAAAGGAATTATTTTCAGTTGTATTCCTTCATTAAATTAAAGGGGAGAAAGCCACAGAATTTACTGACTCTGCATCCATCAATTTCGTGTGTCCAACTTACAGTAACATGAAATTATTCTATCGTAAGACAATTCATATGTCGGAAATTGCATTTGTGTGGTTCATATGTGTGAAACCACAGCTGAAGAGCTCAGTTTTTTGTCAGGAAGACACAGTGAATAAGTCAATAATTAGAATCCTCTGTTGTTCTACAGGAAAGCTGCCACCCCGAGTGGAATGCTCTGATCCTACACTGTGTGACAATGTCTCTAGTGAGAAATCCTACCCTCAGCCCCATGAGGACGCCGAGACAGGCGGGATGTCTTCTGAGGGTGATCAGAATGGTGAGAGCTACCTCACTCTGAAGAAGCCCTCTCCTGGAAAAAGTTCCTTGGAGTGTGTTATTCTCAGTTCACAGGCAAAAAATTCCCCAATGGGGCACCTGCTAGGGAGAGGAGCACTGTTTATAGTGAGTCCCTCACAGCAACACACCCTCAACCACAATCACCGTGAGCAGAACCCATCTACGTGTAAGGAATGTGGCGGAGCCTCCCCATGTTCTCAGCACTGTGTTGTTCCCTTAGAAAACCACAGTGGACAGAATCCCCAGAAAAGTCAGCCCCGAGAACAAAGTGTGAGTCAAGGGTTACCCCATCATGACCATATGGATATAAATGCAAGAGTGAAACCTTATACATGTGAAGAATGTGGAAAGATCTTCAATAGATCAGCACATCTTATTTTGCATAGGAGAATTCATACAGGAGAGAAACCATATAAATGTCAGACTTGTGGGAAGGCCTTTATTCGGACCTCACATCTTAATAGACACATGAAAACTCATAGTAGAGAGAAGCCTTATATATGTCAGGAGTGTGGCAAGGCCTTTACTCAGTCGTCAAGCCTCAGTAGACATGCATTTATTCACACTGGAGAGAAACCGTATAGAAGTAAAGAATGTGGAAAGGCCTTTGTTTGGGCCGGAAGACTTGGTTTACATAGGAGAATTCACACTGGAGAGAAACCGTATATATGTAGGGAATGTGGGAAGACCTTTGCTGTAGCCTCAAATCTTAGTGTACATAGGAGAATTCACACTGGAGAGAAACCGTATATATGTAAGGAATGTGGGATGGCCTTTGCTGTAGCCTCAAGTCTTAGTGAACATAGGAAAATTCACACTGGGGAGAAACCATATATATGTAAGGAATGTGGAAAGGCTTTGTTTGGGCCTCAACATTTAGAGAACATAGGAGAATTCACACTGGAGAGAAACCGCATATATGTAAGGAATGTGGGAAGGCCTTTGCTGTAGCCTCAACACTTCGTGACCATAGGAAAATTCACACTGGAGAGAAACCATATATGTGTGAGGAATGTGGAAAGACATTCACACTGTTCTCTGCCCTTACTCTGCACATGAGAATTCATACTGGAGAGAAGTCTTACATATGTATGGAGTGTGAAAAGGCCTTTACTTCTTCCTCACAATTGACTGTACATAGGAGAATTCACACTGGAGAGAAGCCGTATATATGTAAGGAATGTGGGAAGGCATTTGCTACAGCCTCAAATATTAGTGTACATAGGAAAATTCACACTGGAGAGAAACTTCATATGTAAGGAATGTGGGAAGGCCTCTGTATGTCCTCAATACTTAATGTACATAGGAGAATACCACAGGAGAGAAAGCATATACATGTAAGAAATGTGGAAAGGCCTTTTGAGAAGTCTCAGATTTAGTGTACAAAGTAGCATTCACACCAGAGAAAAACCTTATATATGCGAGAAATGTGGCAAGGCCTTCTGCCATTCTAAATCCTTGCTAAGCACGGGAAAATTCATAGTGGAGGAAAACCTTATTAGTGTCCGACTTGTGGGAAGGCCTTCATTTGGTGCTATTCTCTTACTCAGTATGTGAGAATTCATACTGAAGACAGACTGCATATATGTCAGTAATGTGGGAAGGGCTTCATTTACCCCTCACACCATAATAAACATATAAAAATTCATACTGGATGATTTGATCCCTTAATAACAGTCCCTAAGGACAGAACAGGACAAGTCAGTCAAGCAAGTTTCCTTTGGACACAATTGTCGAGGGTATTAAAAAAGTGCAGTTAAGAGGGAAGTAAGCCTGCCTGCTCGGAACAGGCTTCTCATGTCACTGAAAGTTACCTGCTGATTTTCACACGGGCTGCACCTATGCCAGTATTCTAGTGCTTAGAATTGCTTATGTGTTATCTTGTAAATAATGGGACCTGGTGATGAAAATAAGGAGGAAGGTGACTGAATGAACAGGTATAGAAACACCCCCCTGCTCAGAGCTGTCACAGCTCACTACTCTCTTATTGTTTGCTATGCTTCTGGCTTGGCCCAGAGGGGCTGTTTGGTGGGAATTATGGCAGAAATAAACCAAGATGCAGCACTGAATTCTTTGAAAGACCTTCATTCTTCAGTCTTTCCTGTGTTAGAATTTGGAATGCTTCAGCACCCTGAAAATCCCGGTTTGGGAACTTGAGCGGCAGGTAACGCCAGCTTGTAGGGCACTTTCATGATTTTATTTACTTGTTCTGGATATCCAGGCTTTAGTGGATGTGGAGCTTTTGAGGGGTGCATTGGGGGCTGTTCTGTGGCTCAAGTGTCATGGGTGAGGGTGCGTTATCCTGAGGGCCTCTGCAGCCACGATCGCAGCCATTTCCAAGATGGCACTGGAGGGTGGGCACATGGACTTCAGGCCTTGGTGTGAGGAGCCTGCAGAGAGTGGGGGTCTTGGCCATCTCATTCCTCCCTACTCGAGACTGCACAGGACCATGTTTGGAGCCTTTGGACTGTACATAACACTTATCGAACCTCCAGATATGTTCACGGCCAGCCCCCAGAGGAAAAGGACACTTTTGTGATTGGTCATTTTCACTGGCTTCCGTGCTGGGTTTGGGACTTTGGGGCGTGTTTGGACAGGTGAGAGATATTTGCCTCTGAAAATTTACTCTTTGGATTATTATTATTATTTATTATTATTGTTTTTTTTTTTTTTGCTTTTTGTGTCATACCCAGCTTTTCACATGGGTTTCTCCTGGCTTATGTACTCAGGAATTACTCTTGGTAAAGCTCAGGGGACCATATTGTTGCTGGGATTCGAAACCGGGTTGGTCATGTGCAAGTCAAACATCCTACCTGCTCTGCTATCACTTCAGCCCCACTTTGGATTAATTTTACTAGCTTTTTTTAATCATGGGAGTTGGAAGGGATTCTTTGATGCTCAAGGTTTACTTTTGGTTCTGCAGCTCAGAAATTATTCAGCAGTGCTGCTGGGTTCCTATGGGATGGGGAGGTTTGACCTGGATCAGCAAGGCAAGCATCCTACTCGCTTCATAGTGAGTCCAACCCCAATATTGGTTGTTTTTTGTATATATAGAATTTCTACTTCCCAGGTGTATGGTACCACCAGCAGGTCAATCTGTGCCTGTTAGGCGAGTGCATCAGCAGAATGATGGCACTATCAGACTTCTAGATACTCCGAAATAGATGCTGTGCCATTGGCCAGACAACAAAAACGTTGGGCAAAGTCTTCCAAGAAAGTAAATGGCCAAAAGTTAGGTATGTGCAAGACACACCAACAAACCATTTCCGGCTCAGCTATATAATTGGAGGCAAGGTCTCTCTGGTTCCTGATCAAACTGCTTAAAGGCTATGATCCCAGAGACTCAGAGACAAATCTCGGAACCCAGCGGCTTTTTGCAGAGATGCGCCTGGTTCCCGCAATGAGCTACCAGTGACAGACCACCACAAGGGGAAAAGGGTGTGTATCTCCTCCTGATCCCACTTGGTGGCTCAGTGGCCACCATCTTCCAGAGGCCATTGGACAGACAGGTTTGGGCCTGCAGTGACAACACATGTGGGGCCTCATGAGATTGGGGCGGACTCTGCCCTTTCCTCCCCACCTCAATGAGACCCCGAGTTGCTACCCATGTACAGACTGTCTGGCTCTTGATCACTAGGCCATGATCCCAGAGTCTCAGTAACAAATCTTCGGAACCCAGCGGCTTTCAGCAGAAATATGTCTGGTCCCCACAGTAGGTTACCAAAGCTGGGTATTTCAGGTGGCAATAGGTTTCATGCCTGGCGGCTCAGTGGCCGCCATCTCTAATGGCTTCTGGACGGTTCAGTTTGGGACTGCTGTGAGATGTGCAGGGCCTAACTGGATGGTGGTGGAGCCGGCCCTTTTCTCCCCACCCCAACAAAACCCCGAGTTGTCTGGCACCTATGATTGACCTCTGTGGTTCGTGATCAAGGTGCGTAATGGCCATGATCCCAGAGATTCAGAGACAAATCTTGAAACCCAGTGCCTTTTAGCAGAAATGCATCTGGACCCTGCAGTAGGTTACTGTTCCCTGTCCACCCCAGGGGAAATTGGTGCTGTCCCCCCAACTGCTCCCACTTGGCGGCTCGGTGGCCTCCATCCTCCAAAGGCCTTTGTAAAGTCAGGTTTGGGCCCTCACTCAGGAAGATACGTGGGGCCTCTCAGGATGGGGTGGAGCCGGCCAATTCCTCCCCTCCCCAACAAGAGCCTATGTCATTCCCATGAACCGCCTCTGTGGCTCGTTGTAAAGCTGTTTAATGGCCATTACCCCAGAGACTCTGAAACAAATCTCGGAACCCAGCAGGTGTTGACAGCAATCCTGCCAGATTTAGTTGTTAAAATTTCAGAATTCCAGAATCATAAGTTATTTTTAACCAGCAATCGAAAAAGAATTGTCAATGTTGCGTTTTAGCCAGACCTGAGTGCTGGGGTAAAATCCCAAATAATAATGGTGGTCTCGAGTCAACATATTGAATGTAATAAAAGTAGAGAGAAGAATGTGGAAATTATCTGCCCCATAATGGGAGGCTGTGGAATGGCGGTATACTTGGGTTTTTAGTGGTGGGAATGGACACGGTGAAAGGACGGGTGTTTCATTGTATGACCGAGACTTAAATCTGAAAGCTTTGTAATTGCTCTCCCATTTTTTTCCGTTTTCTCCAATTTATTTAGAAATGGCCAGAGCAATAGTCGGGCAAGTAGGATGCTTGCCTTGCGTGTGGCCAACCCAGGAGTCCTCCAGTCCAAAACATCTTTGAGTTGCTCATTGGACATTGAGTGTCCCCTTCTCATCGCTAGACCATGTTATGTGGAGGTGTGGCATGGGGTAGGGGTGTCTTCTCCCCGGAGCTCTTCATTACGGATAGATCCTGTGCTTTGCTTTCTTGACTTTGTTGTCATTCTTCCTCATCTGTCAGGTATGTCTAATAGTACATGTGTTTCAAGGCCCTTGTTTCCCCGGCTATATAACTAGCCTGACTGTACTCCTAAAGGGTCGGGTACCCTTTCTGGACCCCGCTCAGTTAATCTGACACGATGCTTTTCTTTGCCTTTGGTCATTGCCATGTTTTTTTGAATATGGGAAGAAGTTTAGTTTTCTTTTGTTTTGGGGCCTGGGGATGCTCAGCAGTTATTCCTGGTGGTTCTCGTAAGTTGCTTTTGACAGTGTTCAAGGATCAACCCCTGTCAGCCTCATGCAAGGCAAATGCCTACCTGCTATTCGCTTGTAGGCACCAAAAATTGTTTTATTGTGTGTATGTTAAATTGTGACTCTGAGCCCATAGTGAAGTTAATTAGGACGAGAACAGCAGTGCATCACGGTGGGTGCTCACCTTACAGATGCTGCCTACCTTCGATGTCCAGCATCCCCTATGTTATCCCAAGCATCACTGGGTCTGATTAAAAACAAAACACAAAAGGCCTTTTTGGGAATTGCCGAGCTCCCCTTCTCGACACTTCCCACAGATTTTCCCTTTCTGTAGACTTGCTTAGGCTGTGAGAAATGTGGAGTTGTCCTCCACCTGCTTGGTCATTCAACTGCATTCCATTCAACATTGGACTAATTCTCATTGTTGATTTTGTTTGATTTCAGAAATCAAATCACAGTTTTAGGATGTGGCATTACAGCAATTTCTTTAGGGAACAGGGCTATTGCATACAAGTGTGCTTTAAGATTCTCTTGTTGAAACTATTATGCCATTGGAGTGCTCAGTGGACCGAGCATGCGACTTGAAAGGTGGGTACCGGCTCTATCCCCACAACCACATCTATGGTCTCAGCATCACAGAAAAAATATCGGAGCCTAATGCTGGGACTAGAGGGTCCTTAACCTCAGTGAGTTCTGAAATCTGGAAATTTATTCTATTGTATTGTTTTTTAAAGTTTTCATTAAAGTGCCAGTATTTTCAAAGTTATTGATAATTGCATTTAGGCGTACAATAATTGAACACCAATTCCTATATCAGATTCCCTCCACCCGTGTTCCTATATTCACTCCCCACCCCAGTCGCCACTCTACCCCCGCCTGTCATCTGGACAAGCACATGACTAGGTTTCAGTGGTTACAGCTTAGATCTCTTGTTTTCAGTTCTGTTGCATCTGTGTTTTGGGTAAATGGCTACACCCCTAACTCATGTCACAGGCATAAATGAATCCCTGATCCCTGTAAACTTCTGGTTCTCTTCCGCCCCAAATTTCTTTCCTTCTTTGTCTGGTTTCTCTCTAAACACGGGAATCAGGGATGATTTAAGCAGCCACTTTACAGTACATTTCCACATCCAGTGTTTGGTATTCCACAGATGAGTGAACATTATCGTGTTTTTGTTTCTTTTTCAGGCTAACTTCAGTCAAGACGGTATCTTCCAGTTCCAACCGTGTAGCTGCACAAAACCAGTAATTCTAAAACCTAAAAAATATATCACTTGATCACTTGATCTCCCTTTATTCATCGATTTATTCGAGTGGGTGCCAATAACGTCTCCATGCATGCCTGTTGCGTGCTAGTGTAGCCCAATGGCATCTGTTCATTCTAGGAACATGCAGAGCCTCAAACCAATCATTCAGGATCTTGACAAAGATGTCTGACCATCTTGTAGGTGGGCGTCCACGCGATCTTTTGACGTCCCGTGGAATCCAGTCAGTAATGGCTCTAGGCCAGTGGTTGTCTGTAAACCTCAGTACGTGTTCAGCCCATCTGATTTTTGATGCCTTGGCAGATGAGACTGCGTCCCTGATTCTTGACCATTGACAGAGATCAGAACTCCGGATTCTATCTCTCATTTGAGTTATGTGTGATATTCCAAGCATAGCTCTTTAAATTTCTCTTTGAGAGACCTGAGTAGAATTCTCATCCTGTTTTCGTAGGGCCCAAGACTCTAAGGCATATGTTAATGAGGGAAGAACAGTGGAATCGAAGAGAAGTGCTCATAGCTGGAGGTTATTTGTCCTCTTACTTATTTCTTCAACGCTCTTGAAGGCATTCCAAGCCTCTCTCTTCTTACTGCATAACTCAGGTGACAGGTTATTCATCATGTTTCTTTATAGAACTAGGTACATATAACTGTTGCATTCGGAGATGGTGGTGCATTGAGAGCGAATGGAGCATCAGGAACGAGGCTGTTTCTCATAACCATTGCCTTCGTAAGATTCAGCTGTAGTTCGACCTTTCCACACTCACGGTCGAAGTAGGTCAGCATTTGTGCTGCTTGGCTGATGTTTGGTGTTATTAGAACAATGTCATCAGCAAAGCGGAGGTGGTATAGTTGCCGACCATCTATCTTCACTCCAATTCCTTCCCATTCCTGTCATTGCATGATGTTCTCGATGGTGGTACTGAAGAGTTTTGGTGAAATGGTTTCACCCTGCCCAACCCCACTCTTGACATGGATAATTACTTCTTTGTAGTATTGAGTTTGTACGCCCTGATTGGGTAGTGCTTCGATGACCCCTTCCATCACAACAGAAAAAAAGGCCTTCTTTAAATCAATGAACATTAGACAGAGCGGCATCTTGAACTCCTGAGAAACCTCAATGAGCTTAGTAATCGTGTGGATATTGTAGATGGCACTGAATCCTTTTCGGAACCCAGCTTGTTCACATGGTTGTTCTTCATCTAGTGTTCTGCTAATCCTATTCAATATGACTCGAGTGAACAGTTTGCAGATGACAGCCAATAGGCAGTTTGGGCGATAGTTGCCAATGTCATAGATGTCTCCCTTCTTGTATAGTAGTGCAGTCTTGCTGGTTTTCCATTGGGATGGAACCTTGCATTCAGACAGGTAGCGTGTGAAGAGCCGAGCCAGTGTATTGATGAGTACTGATGGTAAGTTCTTCAGGTGTTCAGGTCTGATCTTGTCTGGACCAGCTGTTCTTTGTTTCTTTACCGAAGAGATGGCGTGTTGAATTCTGGAAGGGAGAACATTGGGAACATTATGTCAATCGTGCAGAATGTGGTATGTGGGCAAGTGGACGTGGCTATTAAAGATATCTGAGTAGAAGTCATGAATAATCTTCTCCATTGCCCTTCTGGAAGAATTACGAAGGCTTTTCACGGCTTCTGCCTCATCTAACATCATCGCTGTTCTCCTGTC
This sequence comes from Sorex fumeus, assembly GCF_029834395.1. NCBI lineage: Eukaryota > Metazoa > Chordata > Mammalia > Eulipotyphla > Soricidae > Sorex > Sorex fumeus. The sequence continues at coordinate 20,469,264 of NW_026606076.1, read as the reverse complement.
TTTGAGGTCATCCTTGATGGCTTCTCTGCATTGTTTTGCGAACTTGGACGTTCGCTTGCTGTTTCCTGAGGCATGTGCCAAGCCACTTTGGCGAATAAGTTCAAGAGTGTTCAAAGAAATGTGGTTTTTTCGTGGTTATCTCTCTCGGCCCCGAGAGTCCCAGCAGCAGGAATCCCTGAGCAATGCTGGGGTGAGCCTCTCCCCACCTAAGTAAATAATACAAGATAACAGAAAACTCATTGATCCTCGAGAGGAATCTGCTCCAGGTGAGATATTTTCAAAGGTCTGTCTTGGCTATGTGGGGATGCATCATTGCCTTCGCACGTATATCCCACTAAGCTATCCCACTAAACTCCACAATAAGCTAGTACCAAACCCAGTCTCGGCCCCTTTTATTTTCACTCTAAACTGGTGCTTCAATTTTCTTCAGAGGGAGTTATTTCCACTTACTGTGTCTGTTCTTTGAGTTGGAAAAAAATTACACAGCTCTGTGACCTGCCATTGGTCTATTTTGCTTGTCCATCTTGCTGAAATGTTAGGTTGTTGCCTGGAAAATCCATCCACGTGTCAGAATTGCAACCGAGTTGGGTAAATGTTAGAAACCAACCCGCAGGTCTAGAATTTTTTTGACGAGAAGACTATCAGGCACAGAACAGTAATTGGAATCCTTCTCTGCTGTTGTTCGGGTAGCAGCAGCCCAGGTGGAATTCTTCTGGTCATGACACTGTGACAAAATCTCGAGTAAGCAGTTATGCCTTCAGCGCCATGAGGACGCCAAGAGAGGTGGGAGGTCTTCTGTGGGTTACCAGTAGGAAGTAAGCACCCACGCTGCAAACAAGCGCTCCCCCCCGGGACAAGCTATTCAGAGACTGTTCTGCTCAGTCCATGGACACAAACCACCCCAGGATAAAAGTCCCTGGACTGTGGGAGAGGAGCACTGTTTATAGTGTGTCCAGTTATGTACTAGTTATGTACCCCACAAGATATGAAGACTGGAATTGGTCCCAGGTTACCCAAGTGGAAGAAAGCTCTCACACTCTTTGGCTCTCCATACATCCCCACGATCATGCCTGAGTGCTTCCTGAGTGCAGAGCCAGGAGAACCTGTGTGCATTGCTGGATTTGTGGCCCCCAAACTATGAACAAACCAAATAAAACCAAAACACCCTCAATCCCTTATTGAAGGATTAGCTCACCTCATCATGGGTGTTTCTGAGCTGTATCTTGCTGTATCCATGCTGCCTCTTCCTCGTAGAAGCGGGTCGGGTACCCTCAGAACGTAGGGTGATGAGGTGTGGGTTGCCCATAGCAGGAAATATTTCTACATGGTTTGGTCACAGTCATAACAAAGTGGCTTCAGATGTTTTTTAGCTCAGAGTGTCACAGTCACTGTCCTCCCATTGTTCATTGATTTGCTCAAGGGGGGCCGGGTAACATTTTGAGACTTGTTACTGTGTTTGGCATATCAAATACATCACGGGTAGTTTGCCAGGCTTTGCCATGTAGGCAAGATACTCTTGTTAGCTTGCTGAGAGGGTGGAGGAATCGAACCCAGGTGGCCATGTCGGACCGATGCAAGACAATTGCCCTACCCGCTATGCTATTGCTCCAGCCTTGCAGCTTTGCCTTGCTCTGTTCATGTCAGGTTCAATCCCCTGCACCCCTCTTGGTCTAGAGGCAAAGATGGAGCAGCCCACTCAACTCCCAACGTGGTTCAACCATGTATCCCACAAGATCTGAAGGCGGAAATCGAATGCTGGTCACCCATGTGAGAGACTCGCAACCTCAAGGCTCTCTGACCACTGCCACTTTGAAGCTCCATGCTTGATCTTTAATTACCCCATATTTAACACAGAACCAAAACTAAGGGTGGAAAATTCTTAGAGAAATGGGCCTGGAGAGGGACGGGATCGCTCACAGCTCCATCTCATGGCGTTTCAGCATAACTTCTCCGGTCCAAATTTTCCCACGTTTAAGATTTTCAGTCCTTCTCTTTGCTTAAATGTTAAGTATGGGGTCATTACGGATCCAGCACACAGCTTGGGCCGCTGCAACAGGAGCAGAGCGGATAGGGCTTTTGCCTTGCATCCATAGGACCCGGGTATAGTCATAGATTTCCCCTACGGTTCTTCAGTCTTGTCCATAGTGATTACTGAGTGCAGAGGCAGGAGAAGGCTCTGAGCATATCCGGGTGTGGCCACAACCATAAAGGAACAAACAAGAAAGAAAAGTAAAACACAGAGCTTCAGTTTCTTGATGGTGAATTCTCTCACCCTGATTTGAGGGTGTCAGAACTGTATATTCTTCCATTCCTCACAACCGTGTAGAAGACAGAGTACCTTCCTAATGTTGGGTGATGGGATGTAGGTTGCCCATAACAGGAAACTTTCAAAGGTCTCAGTCACAGGCATCACAAGGTGCATTCAGAACCTTTCTTGCACAGAGAGAAAAGAACAATGTGAGGAAATAAACTTGCCTTGCTCATTAAAGGTTCAGTTCAATCCTCTGCACCCCTCCAGGTTTAGAGACAAAGCTAGGGCAACCCATTCGACCCCCAAGGTGATTCAGCTATCCACCCCACAAAGATCTGAAGGCTGGAATCGAACCCAGATTACTCAAGTGAAAGACAAGCATCCACAGGCTTTCCTTCCTACTGCTGCACCTGTGGAAGAGGTTTGCTTGATCCTTTATTACCCCATACTGAACACTGAAGCAAACCCAAGGGTGGAAAATTCTTAGAGAAACGAGCACCTTTTGTTACTTTATGTTCTCCAGATGAAAGCAGTCTTTCTATGTCTGTCCCTTTCTTTCAGACTAACACCCAATATTAGTCAAGACAAGTGCCAGGAGGTTTACTCCATCGCATGGAGGCTAGCCCCACATGCTACGGAAAAAGGCAGCTCAGATATAGAAGGGAGCACCAAATAAAGGGTGCTGGGCGGATCCTCCCAGGATGGGAGATGCATGCTGAAAGTTTACTATAGACTGAACATGAGTGCCACTGAATGCCTCATTTGCAAACCACAGCCCCCAAAAGGCGAGAGAGAACAAAAGGGAATGCCCTGCCACAGAGGCAGGGTGGGATGGGGGGGATGGGAAGGGGAGGGATTAACTGGGATCAGTGGTGGAGGACGGGTACTCGATAATTGTATAACTGAAACCCAAGCACAAAAATTTGTAAGTCTACAAGTGTACCTCGTGGTAATTCACTAATTCAAAAATAAATAAATAAATAAAAACAGAGAAACAAACAAACAAATAAATAAATAAAAACACGCGCGGCCGCTATTGCGGCCGCGCGACATCATTTTATTCTTAAACCCAGCTGTAGAAAGCAAATTATTTCACAACGCTGTTTCAGCATATCTGATTGGGGGGGGGGTCGTAAACTCTAAACAATAATTGTGCATCTTCTATCGAAACAATGTATCTAGTCAAAGTAGATAGAGTATTAACTAGAACTCATCTGGCTCACAGGAATTGGGAGGGGTGGGAGGTGGGGTTCTATTGGGGTTCGCGGTTAAAAATAAGTATTGGTAAAGGGAAATGTGTTTGATACTTACATGACTGAGACCTAAACCCGAAAGCTCTGTAACTTTTCCCACAGTGATTCAATAAAGAAATAAATTATTTAAAAAAAAAACAAAAACAAAAACAAAGGAATGATCCTGGAGAGGGACAGAAATGCCCACAGCACCATCTCGTGGTGTATCGCCAGAACTGCCGCGGCCCACCTTTCCCACGCTTTAGATTTCCAGCCCATTTCTTTGCTTCAATGTTAGGTATAGGGTCATTAAGGATCAAGGAAGCCACTTGGGTCGCTGCAGTGGGAGCAGAGCGGTTAGTGCTCTTGGCTTGCACTCACAGACCCTGGTTCTTTCTCTGGCTCTCCATACAGCCCCACCATCATGCCTGATTCCTGAATGCAACTTCAGGAGAACCTCTGCCGTTGCTGGATTTGTGTCCCCCAAACTATGAACAACCCAAATAAAACCAAAACAGCCTCGGTCGCTTATTGGGGGATTCCCTCACCACAACGTGGGGGTTTCTGAGCTGCATTTTGGTGTGTCCATGCTGCCTCTTCCTTGTAGTAGAGGTTTCGGCTCTCTCAGATGGGGTGATGGCATGTGGGTTGCCCATAACAGGAAATATTTCTCAATGGTTTGGTCACAGACATAGCAAAGTGACTTCAGAAGGTTTCTAGCTCAGTGAAGAGAATAAAAAATAAAAATAAATGACTTTGCCTTGCTCTTTCCACATCAGGTTCAATCCTCTGCACCCCTCCTGGTCCAGAGACAAAGCGTGAGAAGCCCACTCGACCCCCAAGAAGATTCAGATATGTACCCCACAAGATCTGAACGCTGGAATCAAACCCAGGTTACTCTAGTGAAAGAAAGCACTCACGCGGTTATCGTACAGGAGCACCTGTGGAAGCGACTTGCTTGATCTTTATTTGTCCCATACTTATCAATGAAGCAAACCAAAGGGTGGAAAATTCTTAAGAGAAGCAGACCTGGGGAAGGACGGAAATGCCCACAGCGACACTTCGTGGCGCTTCGCGGAACTCCCGCGGGCCAACCTTTCCCAAGCTTAAGAATTCCAGCCATTTTCTTTGCTTCAGTGTTAGGTCTAGGGTCATTAATCAGGTAAGCCGCTTGGGTCGCTGCAGCGGGAGCAGAGCCATTATTGCTCTTGGCTTGCAGTCAGAGGTCCCTGGTTCTCTTTTTGGCTCTCCATACAACCCCACCATCATGCCGGAGTGATTCCTTAGTGGAGAGCCAGGAGAACCTCTGAGCATGGCTGGTGTTGGGGCCCCAAACCATGTACAAACCAAATCAAACCAAAACAGCGTCAGTCCCATGATGGCAGATTCCCCCACCCTAACTTGGTGGGTTCTGAGCTGTATCTTGCTGTATCTCTGACCCCTTTTCTTTGTAGAAGACGGTCGGGGCATCCTCAGAACGTGGGGTGATGGCACATGGGGTTGACTATAACTGGAGATCTTTCCATTGAGCTGGGCCACAGACAGAGCAAAGAGGGCTCATAACTTTTCTTGTTCAAAATGAAGTGAACAACGACAAAATAATCTCACCCTGCTTGTAACCGACCAATCGGTTCAATCCCAGGTACTCAATGGTCCCCAGAACCCTGTGGGCACACACAAAATCAGGCCCCCCAAAAAACCCTCAGAGCCAGAAGTATAGTATTGTTGGTCGGATGTTTGCCTTGCATACAGCCAACCCAGGTCCAATCCTGGGCATCCCATACGGTCCCCCAAGTACCACCAGAAGTAATTTCTGAGTGCAGAGCCTGGAGTAACCCATGAGCATTGCTAGATGTTACCCAAAAAGCAAAAAAAAATTCCTTGGAAGAAGTGATGTATTTAGATTTTCCAGGGAAGGAGATTGCCCAGTCTTAGGCTCAATATTTCTGTGTTAATTAAAATTCTTCTTAACACACCCTAGTTCCTCAGATGGCTGTTACCATCACCCCAGACATCTGGAGATGCTGGAGTTGAATCTGGCCTCTGCCACTCTCCTCCACGGAGAACTGAAGACATGGGAATTCTCATGTGTATAGGAACCTCAAAACTCAGGACGGAAGATGGCACCCTCAGCAATACGGGGTGCTGTGATATGTGGACGTGGGATCTGGAGACCTTTAGAACTGAGTTGTTTGGACACATCGTACTACGGGAAGGCAAGCCTATCCTGTGTCACCCTGTTTGCTCTCGGGTAGCTGGCTCTGGAGCACGGCCCACTGGGTGTGCCTCCACACATAGAGTGAGTGGGGGGAGCCCTAGGCAGCAGGTATACCCGGACACAGATCCCCAGTTTATTCTCTGACCCAAGGCCCAGTCGGAGGCAGGCAGGGCCGGAAGATGCTGGACTCTCTCATCCTCTCCAGCCCTTTGCTGGTGTAAGAGAGTTGAATCCACCAGAGGAGGCTCCTCTTGGCACACGGACCCCTCGAGAATGAAGCAGCACCATTGAGGTCTGGGGTCATCCCCCAACCCCCACCCCACCCCACCTGGTCCACACCTCCTGATCTGACTATATGATTTGGGGGAGGGGGTCTGAAGCTGTGGGGGGCCCACATCCTTCTGGAGTCCGACTTTGGTTCCAACGCTGCGGACCCCCCACTTGCCCTGCTCCCGCAAATGTCTAGGAAAGCCAATGAGCGGTCTCCCTGGAAGAGAAGGGAATCCAATCTAGGCTTTTACCTAGGTCAAAGTCCCATTACTAAGGATGTTGCCTAGGCTGGTTGGGAGGGGTGATGCTCTTCTTTGAAATTCCTTTTCTGGCCTTTTGTTTCAGCAGGAGCTTCTGTGGGTCTGTTGCTGGCCATAGGTGAGGGTGTGATCAGGTCTTAGTTCCTGTTTTCTGCAAGGTTGGCCTTCACAACTTCAGAGCTATTCCCAGGAAATTTACTGCCTTTGCCTTGGGAGGGGGAACCTTCCATATCTGCCTGCATGCCTACATCAATTCCCTCCAAACCATTAGGATGTGCTGGACGTTAGGATGTTAGGAGCCCTCAACCCTGGCCCCAGAGGAGTGACTCCTCAGTGCAAAGGCTGGAATAAATAAGCCCTGAGCACTGCTGACTGTGTTTCCCTCCCCAAAGATGCAAATCCTAAGGCTCCCAGTGCTGCCCAGGTAGCTGATTACTCCCTGTGGTACCAGGGGGCCATGTGATACTGGAGGTGAGCCCAGAAAAACCATCTACAGGCAGAGAAAGCCTTGATCACAGGGATCACTAAAATTGCTCACAACTGTCATTTATAAACCTGATCCCCCTGACATAGCGCTTTCTGTTCAATACACAAAACACATACCTTTTTGTAGAGGCAGGGGTAAGGCACAAACAGAAATGCCCAGGACTTATTCTGGCTCCACAGTCAGGATCACGCCAGGTGGGCCTGGGAGGGAAAGGGATAATATCCCATCATCCCCTGCAAGACAAACCCCCAGCAGTCCCTAAAATCTGAATTTCAATTTACCTTGAATGCATCATTCAATCTCCCCCAGGACTTCGGTGGGATACACAATGCCTCCATTATCTCTGGGTTCCTCACGACTTGCCATTTGACCATTTTTTTTTTCATTTTTGTGTCCCACCTGGATGATGTTCAGGGGTTTCTCCTGAATATGCACTCAGGAATTACTCTGGAAGTGTGGTGCTTGGGGGATCTTATGGTAAACACTCGGCTTGAACCTTTTGATGTCTTAAATATACACTCCTAGTTCATTCTTTATGTTACAGTTCTCACGTTCAAATTAAAATGGTAAATTCAGTACTATGAGGGAAAGGGAATTGCTGATGTTTGCAATTCAGGGAAACACAAAGATCTTCTCATTCTGTACACTCTTAAGAGTTCTTGCCTCTGTGTATTTTCATATGCCTACTAATTCCTGAGTTCCTGGTGATGCTGAATTAAACTCCTGAGTTACCTTATATAGCAAACCATAATAGTAACAGTAATGATTACTATTTCCTATGCCAGTGTCACACACTTGGACTTGATGTGTATATTAACCTTTAAATAATGGGTACGTTTTCTTTTTTTTTCTTCTTGGGTCACACCTGGAGATGCTCAGGGGTCATTCCTGGCTTTTAACTCAGGAATCACTCCTGGCTGTGCTCGGGGGACCATATGGGATGCTGGGTATCGAACCTGGGTCGGCCGCATGCAAGGAAAACGCCCTACCCGCTGTGCTGTTGCTCTAGCCCCTGTAAATAACGGGTCTTGATGATGGAATCCAGGTGAAAACTGATTAAATAGGAACTAAGTAAATGGGTACAAAAGCCACCCCTCGATCACAGCTGTCAGTGTCACTCTTTTTGTTTTCTTTTGTTTTTTTTTTTGGTCAAAACCAGAGATGCACAGGGGTTACTCCTGGCTCTGCACTCAGGGATTACTCCTGGCTATTCTTGGGGGACCCGATGGAATGCTGGAAATTGAACCCGTGTTGACTGAATGCAATGCGAACGCCCTACCCGCTGTGCTATCACTCCAGCCCAGTGTCTCATTTTTGCTTGGACTTGAGGCAGAGACCTCGGTTGGCGGGGTTTATGATAGAGATCAACCAGGATGTTGCAGTGAATCCTTTGGAATGGAGAAAGAGGCAAACCTCCACACTTCAAACCTTCTTCTGTTATGTTTTGAGGAGTCGGACCTGCTTTGCTCAGGCCATACACTTGGCTCTGAGATCATCCATATCTGCGAGAGAGAACATAGGTATCCTCATGGGGATCTGGACTTTGAATCCCGATCAGTCTTGTGCAATCAAGCACCTTCCCGCTGTATCAGCTCTGCACTCCTTGTATTCAGATTTTTATTAGATTTTCCTAAGCATTGAGGATAAATATTTCTGAAAAGTTTAGGATAATGGCCATGTCATTATTCTTTAATGGGGTGGATTAGGTAAAGGTAAGGTAAAAGGTAAAGGCCCTCCCGTTGATCGTCGATTTGCTCGAGCGGGCCCAGTAACGTCTCCATTGGAGACTTTGTTGTTACTGTGTCTGGCATATCGAATACTCTCGGTAGCTTGCCGGGCTCTCCGAGAGGGGCGGAGGAATCGAACTCGGGTCGGCCATGTTGGCCGCTTGTAAGGCGAACGCCCTACCCGCTGTGCTATTGGGTGGATTAGAGATAGTTGAAATGGTTTTGACTGTGCACAGAAAGATTTCTGATGGTTCTATGAAAGGATGGGACAGGCCCCTTGATCAAAATATTTTACAAATGGTGGGAACCTGGCAGAATGCCCAAACTCCCATCTCAGCAGGCAATAACATCAGCTGTGATGACTAACTATAAAGGGTGGTCACATTCCTGGATTTTACTCTTCTCATTTCAATTATATTAGGAGAAAAGATGACAACACGTTGCGTTTGTAAGTGGTAAAATCTCAACCCTACTAGCCACCAGAATGATTAAAACTGTTTTGAGTCTGTCCAAAAGAGGAAGTCTACAAAATGATCTAGTACATGTTGGTGCCCATTAGCTCCTATGTGCCTCTGTTCTTAGGGTAGGTCCATACATGGATTTATTTATTGAAATATGTTTTATGTAATTCATGCCATACTTGGCAGTTCTTCGGAGTCTGTGTTGTTTTGGATGCCAGGAATGGAACTCAGGAAAACCATGCTTAACACAAGCATTAAGCCACAGTACTAACCTCTTTCCCCATACTCTTGGATGAAAACGTGTTTCTAAAGCTGTGTCCTGGAGTTTCCTTGTAGGTTCTTATATAGCGTGTTTTCAAGGGGTAGAGTGTTCACTGTACAGTGCTCTCTGATGTTCTTCCCAGCCTTTGCTTCTGTCCAGTGTCTCTCCAGCTCTCTGGGTTGCTGTTAGGCCAGTTCCTCTGCATCTTCAGGAATGGCTTCAGAGACATTGCACCCATCTTGATTAATGACTTCCCAGAGAAACTCATTGTCCCAGTACCAATTCACAACCTACTTGCCTGTCTCACTTTGAATCAACCTGCTTTGTTTTTTATGATGGATGTATGTGGGAGCATTGGTTCTATGTTTGACCAGTTAAGAGACTCCACCTTAACTCGCTGCCCTGAACTCTGTGACCAGCCCCTCCAGCACTTGCCTATCCTCTTTTTGATTAAAGCTCATCCCCCTTGCACTGATTCACCGGGGCTGCCATAATGGTCTGTGTGCACTTGGAATCTGGCACGTTAAGTCTCCTTGGTGAAATGGATGATGTCACAGATGGGAGTCTTCCATGTGCACCTTTATTCCTAGTGATGTCCAGTGGATCAGGCCTCCTCCGGGCACACGTTTAAAGGACAAAGTGATACTTCAGTCGAAGGGGGACACTGAAGGCCAATTAGTGGCAGAACATGAGTACCTCTCACCTCCAGTGCCTATAATGTGACCAACGAGATTGTGCCAGCTCTTGGGGCACTTTTGTGGTTGTTTTTTTACTCCTCCCATCCATATCAAGTGGTTTCCTGGGGTCTGCTTTGCTCCAGAGGCTTTAGGAGGATGTGCAGCTTTGCTGGTTGCACTGGGGGGATTTAGCATGGCACAGGGGTCTCGAGTGTGAGTACATTATCCTTGAGGCATCTTCACCTCCAGCTCTGCGATGGGGCAACATGGCCTGGGGTGGAGATCAACATGGGGGGCTGTGGGTGTTGAGGATGCCGCACCTGCTGATGGCAGAAGTTTTGAACATCCCAAACTTCTCAACTAGGGGTTGTGCTGGGCCCTGTCCTGCAGCTTTCTGTGTAGACATGTATATGTAAAACTGCCAGATCACTTTGAGCCGCCACTCCACAGCCCCCAATAGTGAGGGACCCTGTTGAAGCCAGTCTTTTTCATTGGCACCTGCCAGGAGGAATCCTGGGGGCGTGGTCCTAGCATGTAGCTGAGGGTTGTAAATGAATAAATAAATGAACGTTGGGACTCAGAGAGATGGTCTTGGCGGCTGTTTGCAAAGTATTTTTGTGAATTTTATTTCCCTTGTAAATACAAAGACTCAACATGTTATCTGTTCAGCTCATCTCTCTCCCATCTATCCCAAACCTGGTGACGCCCTGATGTCTGGATCACCTGATCCTATCCCAGAAAGGAGGAAAAATGAACCTTCTTTACCAGACAAGTACCTGGCCAGGAATATTTGAAGCCTGACCCTTTAAGGCTCTGGGCGAATGTGCAGGTGATGTCACAAAATGCGCAACCTTTATCTACCAGCCTTGGCATTCTGTGCGGAAGTGCAGGCGGGTCTCGTGGTTGCGGAAGGTGAGGAGCGGGTGAGGGGGCACCCAGGGGGGCAGGGGGGTCCCGGAAGGTCGGTTTCCTCGCCAGCCAGTGGTCGCTCTGAGCGCCTGAACCTCCGGGTCTCCACCTTGTGGGCGGCGGGGTTGCTCAGTGGCGGCGGCCCGGGGTGGCGGTCCCTCACCAGGGACGCGCTGAGCGCTCCTGCCGAGAGGTTTATCTTGTTTATAAATTGATTTTGAGAGAAAAAATGGTCGTTTTTAATGAGTAGAACTTATTTAGAAAGATGCGTAAGAGGGGAATGCAGCCGGCCGGGTTTGATCCCGGCACCCCACAGCGTCCCGGGACCAGCCTGGTGTGAGCCCAGGGCCCGGAGTAACCCCTGGGCAAAGACCCCCAGGCCCCCCAAAATAAAAGGTGGGTGGGCAGAGGAAGCACGTGGTCTAGGAGAAAAATGAATTGGAAGCGTGGAGGTTGTTCTGAAAGTTCCAGAAACAAGGACAATAACCGAACAAACAAAAGTGGAAAAAACATTTTAATTTTTTTATGTGTTTTAGACCCTTACCCGGTGGTGCCTAAGACTCCCTCCCTGGGGATCCGAGGACTCTTCGGGGTGTCGGGATGCGAGGCCAGCGCCCTCCCTGCTGACCCATCGCTCGGGCCCCTCCCAAAGCAGAAAGCGCCAGAGCTAGAGGGAGCCTCAGTTTCCCCCAGATCTGATGGGGCGGGTGAGGGCATCTCAGCGTTATCTTAGTTTCGGGGTGACTCCAGCAACTGGTCAGTCACAGGGGTGGGTGGGTCATCCCAGCAGTGTCCCCAGGACATCCCGTTACTGGCCCCCCGTCGTTCCTTAGGCGGATTGTGGGGTAGGGCTAAAGCGTGGGATTCCCTCATCAAAGGGACCTGGGGGACGCATTCTTTTTCCTCGTGGGGGGTGTTGAGCCCCACCTGGCTGTGTTCAGGGGTCACTCCTGGAGTTGCTCAGGGTACCACATATCTGGGTCAGCAGCATGAAGGAAAAAACACCCTCCCCTCTGTCCTGTCGTTCTTGGGGGGTGGCGGGGCTGAATGGGGGGAGGGGCTGGGAATATTCTTCATGCGCTTGGGGGTCAGAAGCATTTGGCTGAGCCTTTGGTTTTCACTGGTTCTTGTGCATTCAGTGGGTTCTGGGAGTTCACGGAGGTGGGGAGCTTCTCTTTCCTTTTGATTTATTTATTTTTCATTTGGGGTCAAACCCAGCGCGGCATTATGGTTACTCCTGGCTCTAAATCCAGCAAGCACTCCTAGTGGTGCCAGGAACCACGAGAGATGCCCAGAATTAAACCCAGGTTGGCCACCTTCAAAAGAAATGCCCATTTTTCTATTCTGTCACTCAGGCCCCAAGGTGTGGAGCTTTAAGCCAACTCAGGTTGCGGTCTGGAGGGGTGCATCAGGGTGTTGCTACAGTGGGTCTTGCAACCAAATATGCCAGGAAGTAGCTTGGGCACTTCCAGAGTGGCCCTAAACCCTCTAATCATGCAATTTAGGATCACTATTGGCTACCACATCTGCTTCAGCAATTGACTCTCGGGGGTCGGGGAGGGGGGGCAGATGGGAAACACCCATGGGGACACTCATGGTGCTGAGGCCTCGACCCTCCCTATTTATCTTTTCCTGCAACTGCTTCACGGAGAGGCAAGAGGAATCTCCTTCCTTCTTCGGCTCCCAGGAGGAATCCAAATGACTCCACTCTGCTTTGGGGGGCAGAGCAGAAGTTTCGCTGGAAATTTAGCACCCCTGCATCCCATATGAAGGACTTACAGTTCAGAGCTAATAAAACCCCACAAAACATGCCTCCCACCCTTTCCCCCCAAAACTCTGCTGCTTCCGGACCTCCTTGTTGACCACTGGATTCCCTCCTGTCCGACAGAGACTGCTCATTGGATTCCCCTGACATTTGGGGGAGCAGGGCAGGTGTGGGGTCCCCGAGTGCAGGAACCAATGTCTGAATCCAGATGGAACTGCCCCTCTGGCCAAGCTCTGTGTGCCCCCCTCAGCCCAACTCCTGTCGCTGCCCCACCCATACCTCCGACCCCCTCCCCTGAATCATCGGGCCAGATCCGTAGGTGTGGACTGGGTGGGGTGGAGTCGGGGTTGGGGGGTGACCCGGACCCCAATGGTCCTTCATTCTCCAGAACTTCATGTGACAAGAGGAAGCTGCCTCTGGTGCATTCAACTCTCTCACACCCGCCAAGGGCTGGAGGGGATGAGAGAGTCCAGCATCTTCCGTCCCTGCAGCGCCCTGATGGGCCTCGGGTCAGACAATGAACAGTGTTCGGGTGTCCGTGCTGACTGGGGCTCGCTCCACTCTTTCTATGCATGTAGGTACACCCAGTGCACAGTGCTCGAGAGCCAGCTGCCTGAGAGCGAACAGGGTGACACAGGAGAGGCTTGCCTTTCCGCACTACGACGTCTCCCACCAACGCGGTTCTGAAGGTCTCCATGTTCGACGTCCCCACAGCATAGCAACCAAAATTTCTGAGGATGCCTTCTTCCATCCTGAAAGTTTTGGGGTTCCTAGACACATGAGAAGTCCCAAGTCTTCTGTTCTGCATGGAGGAGGGTCGCAGACACCAGATTCAATTCCAGCATCTCCCGATGTCTGGGGTGAAGGTAACAGCCGTCAGAGGAACTGGGGGTGGGTTAAGAAGAATTTTAATTCACAAAGGAATAATAGGCCTAAGACCAGGGAATCTCCTTCCCTGGAAATTCTAAACACATCACTTCTGCCAAGGAATTTATTTATTTAATTTATTTATGTTTAGCTTCTTAGCTGACACCCAGCGATGCTCAGGGGTTACTTCAGGCTCTGCACTCAAGAATTACTCCTGGCGGTGCTTGGGAGACCATCTGGGATGTCCAGGATTGGACCCAGTTCAGCTGGGTGCAAGACAAACACCCGAATTGCTCTGGATCCGAGGATTTTGTGGGGGAGGGGCTGCTTGGTGTGGGTCCGCAAGGTTCTGGGGACCATTGAGTACCTGGGATTGAACCTAGTAAGCTATGAGCAGGGTGAGTTTATTTTGTCATTTTCTGTTCACTTTGAACAAGAAAAGTTCTGAGTCCACTTTCCTCTGTCTGAGACCCGGCTCTTTGGAAAGGTTTCCAGTTATAGTCAACCCCACGTGCCATCACCTCACGTTTTTAGGTGCCCCAACCCTCATTCTACCAAAAATACTTAGGGATACACCAAGATACAACTCAGAAACACCCGTGTTGGGGTGAGGGAATCCTCCAATAAGGGACTGAGGCTGTTTTGGTTTTATTTGGTTTGTTCATGGTTTGGGGACCACCAGACCAGCAACGCGCAGTTAGGAGAGCTGTGAGAGTGCTTACTTTCACCTGTGTAAGGTGGGTTCGATTCAAAAGCAAAAAAAAAAAAAACAAAAAAAAGAAGAAAAAACCTGATTATTATGACTATAAAGGAATGTGAGTATAAGGAACACAGGTGAACTTAGTATTAGAAAGTGTGTCCCACAAATATGGAATCAGGAAATTAAATTCTTTTTCTTTTTTTTGTTTGTCATTTTAGGTCATACCTAGTGATGCTCGGGTTATTCCTGCTTCTGCATTCAGAAAATACTCCTGGCAGTGCCCAGGGGAACCTATGGAATGTCAGGGATCTTGGATCCTGGTCAGCCACGTCCAAGGCAAACTCCTACCCCCTGCTCTATCTCTTCAGCCCCAGGGGAAGAAAATTTTTCCAAAGAAAACACCCTGCCTCTTCCTTCAAGCAGTAGCAGAGACAGGGGGTATAGACTGAGTCTGACGCTGGCAAAGTTGATGGAACCCTCTGCCAGCTGCGGGAGAATGCCTGTGTGATTTCCTGGGCCATGGAAACACACCAGTGACTTGGTCCCTGCAGACTCTGTCACTTTGAGATCAGGAAACTTTCTGATGCGCGCAAGGACTCACAAATTACTGTCTTTGTATGACTCTAATCCTCATTTTGATCAAGTTTATGGCTTTTTTGCTATGTGGGTCCCAGCTGGGATGAAGTGGGGATTCCTGAGTTAATGATGGTTGGGTGAATCACTCAGGATGAGACATGTTTGCTGAAAGTCAATCAAGAGCCAAATGTGATATCCCATCAGTATGTATATTGCAAAATCATAATGCCCAAAAGTAGAGAAAGATTATGGGAAAAATTGCCAAAGAAGCAGTGGGAGGGGTGGGTAGGTGCTGATATGGGGACACTGGTGGTGGAAAATATTCACTGTTGGAGGGATGGGAATTCTGTCATTGTAGGACTGAAATTCAAACATGAAACTTTTGTGACTGTATCTCAAGATGATCCAATAAAAAAGGAATTCTTATTTATAATCCTTCTTTTCTTAACTCGGTGGATATTTGGTTGTTCCCACAATAAATCCTGAGAAAAAAGCGATTACTCTCCAAAAGGCTGTCAGAGTTATTTGATCAGAGAAATGAGTACTTTTGATACCTCTGTGAGTAGTCAATTTTCCCCAAGTTTGTTTCCTGCTATGCTCCTGCAGACCTCCGTGTACTCAGGATGATGTAATGGGAAAGTTTCTGAAGTGAGCTACTGAGGGGAATTTCATTAAAAAATTTTCTAAATTGATCCATTTGCAACTCAGACTTTAATTT
Organism: Sorex fumeus; assembly: GCF_029834395.1. Taxonomy (NCBI): domain Eukaryota; kingdom Metazoa; phylum Chordata; class Mammalia; order Eulipotyphla; family Soricidae; genus Sorex; species Sorex fumeus. The sequence goes on along the minus strand of NW_026606076.1, from coordinate 20,453,884 downwards.
GTGAGTCCATAGGCACATCAGAAATTTTCCTGAGCTCAAAGTGACAGAGTATCTGGGGACAAGTCACTGGTATGTATTTCTAGCCCTGGATTAATACACAGGCATTCACCTGCACCCTGGCAGAGGGTCCCGTCAACTTCGCCAAACTCAGACTCAGTAAGTACCTCCTGTCTCTTCTCCTGCTTGAAGGAAGAGACAGGGATTTTTCTTTAGAAAAATTATCTTTCCCTGTGGCTGGAGCAGGGGTTATGAAGGTTACCTTGCTCCCAGCTGACCCTCGTTCCAACATCCCCGACATTCCATAGGGTCCCCTGAGCACCGCCAGGAATATTTCCTGAATGCAGAGCAGATAGAAACCTGACCATCACCATGTATGTGAGTTCACAAACTGCTACTGTGATGTGTTTGCGTTCCATGGACCAGAGCTGCCTCCCTGCCTCCCCAGGTCTCCCCAGCATAGAGCAGAGATATGGGGAGATGGAGCACGACAGTCTGAGGGTGAAAATGGCCCTTTTAATGCAGAGTTGCTAGCATTCTTATAGAACATCTGATGGGGGATTGAGGTAAGGACATAGATGTGATTGCTCATTTACATAAATATTGGCAGAGGAAATTCTCTTGGTAGATCAACTCAAAAAGACACTCTGTCTCCCATGGACATCTACTTTGCTCTTATCTTTCCCTCTAGTTGTATAAGTTATCAGTTCTTGCAATTGTTTGGATGAACACAGCAGGAGACAAAGATCCCAACACTTAGTTCTCTGGGCTCTGAGAGCAAGCAAGGCTTTTACCATATATCCCAGACTAAGTCCTCAGGACACTTCAGCTTGTCCTTCCCCAAGGGGGTCCTGTCTCTTAGTTTGTAACAGCTTGCTTCAGGACCATGCATTTATGCCTTTTAGATGACCCAGTTCGATACCGGGTGGCTTTGCCATTCACCACGGGTTCATCCCAGGCCCACAGTGGTACCTCCCTTTTGGGGTGTTAGGAACTACAGCAAATGAAGCCCGAGTCAGGTAATTAGGACCAAGTAATTATGCCCTGGAGCAGATATATCTCAGTCAATCAACTCCCAACTATTAGAAGCATAGCATTAACGGTTTTTCTGTGTTTAACCAAAGAACTTTCCTCCTTAGGGGAGATAGAAAAGCAGGTATAAATCTACAGCACTTCAGATACAAAGCAGGACAAATACAAAGTTCAGAATTACCAGAAAGTTTTGACTTATATGTAATCAAGACTGACTTGGGGCCTGGTGACAAGGAGAGGTAAATTATAAGGGAAAAGTTAAGGATAATCTTTAACCAAATTAGAGTTGCCAAAAAGAGCATGTTAAGCTTCTCTGGCAGTTTCTTCCTCCCAGAAAAGGGGGCAATTCACTGATGAAGCCTAAAGCACTTAGGGTTAATATCCAAGACAAAGCAAAGGCTGAAGATAGACTTTAACCAAATTAGGGATGTTAGCAAGGGCATGGGAAGCTTCTCTAGAAGGAGGAAATGTGTAGGATAGCACTGGTTTGCCCTTTTTGCCTTGCCTCGGGGAGCTAGGGTTATTGGGTTGCTCCCATCACAGTGCTCCCATTCCTTTGTGTTTATTTATAACTTCTTTCTTTGTGCTCTGTTAGCTTTTAAATATAGTTTTTTCTCTTCTCCTTAAGTCCTTTGCAGTGTTAATTCAGAGCAATGTCCTTTTTATATGGGCACAAGAAGACAGTAAATGCTATATTTGTAATGTGGAATTAATTGACTATAAATGATATTTACCACCTGGTCATATGTTCTCTCAACCTAAGCTTCAGTTGCACTTTCGACCTAGCACCCCCCAAAACAGGGTCCCCATGAGAGACTAGATGGGCCCAGGGCAAGCAGTGAGCTATGTGCTACCTTGGCATCAAAACGGGCCTGGCCAAAGTGCCACAATACTTAGCTATAAGATAAGAGCTCGGACATGGACAAATGCTGTCATGATCAAAAAAGCAATAACTAGATTCTGACCCTGCTAGGGTTAAGAATGATTAATCTGGCCTGAGCACTGTAGTCTGAGTCTGTGACAAGATGTTCCCAGGAGAGCTGCCCTCCAAGCCTCAGTGCATCTCTTACTGTATCCATACAAAAATAACTAATATGAAGATGTTCATTAAGATGTTAATTAAGGGGAAGAGGAATAGCCCTAGGTGGTGTTTCAGCCCTTGAGCCTGAGGGGCAGTCAGGAATCAACCGGCATGACCCTTGTTTCCTCCTTCATCTCATGGCCACCCGGCTGGGGGAGTGGACTGAGACCCCTAGGAACTAGGTGGCGAGGGGGACAGCCGCTGGGGCCTTCGCTGGCCACCAACAAAGATTATACAGAAATAGTCAATTGCCTGGTGAAGCCTAAGACACTACCCGTTGATATGCAACCAGTGTGACCCAAAAAGTTAAAGAAAAATATGGAGAATTTATTTTTCCTGATGCTGATTTTGTGGGAAACACTTTCTAACGCTAAGCTCACCAGAGTTCCTATACTCACATTCCTAAATACTCATGATATTCTGTTTTTTTTTCTTCTTTGTTTTGTTTTTTGCTTTTGCGTCACACCAAGCAATGCTGAGGGGTTACTCCTTCCTCTGCATGCAGGAATTACTCCTGGTGGCGCTTGGGAGACCCTATGGGATGGTAACTGGTCAGCTGCATGTAAAGCAAGGAAGAATTACTGTGGTTGTGCTCAGGGGATACTGGGGATGGAATCCTGGTTGGCTCTGTGAAACACAAGCGCCATCAAATTATGATTTTTTTCCTGCAGTTTCAACCATATATATTGTTATGCTTGTATTCTTCTGTACTTTCCCTTTTATTTAACTTTGGTTGTTTGGGGGCCACACCAGCGGTGCTCAGGACTTACTCCTGACTCTGTACTGAGGGATCACTCTGGGTGGGTCCTGGGGACCCTTTACGATGCAGGGAACTAATCCCAAACCAACCACGAGCAAGGCAAGTGCCTTATGCACTGGACTATCTCCATGACCCCTTTTGTTGTTCTTAATCTGCATTTTCATTTAAAAGCATTTTTCAAAACTTTATGGTGGCAAATATTAGTCCTATTAGTAACAAATATACCAATTTATTAAGAATATTTACATCCTCATTCATCACTTTTACAGAAACTCTGTTCACCTTTCCACTGATTAAACTTTGTTTTCTGAGTCCACTTTTTCTGTTTTTTCTCTTCTACCCACCTCTTCATGAATTTCTCATTGACATTTAATTATTCTCTCAAATGCCTTTTTATTCATGTATTTTTCTTAGACCCTTTGATCTAATAAACAAATAGTTAGGATATTGGGGTCGTCAGCCACATGCAGCAGGGAGGGCTCTTGCCGTGCATGCAGTTGATGCAGGTCCAATCCCCGACAGCCCATAAGGTCCTTGATCCCACCAACCCACACAGCATAGAGCCAGGAGTAAGCCCTGAGTACTGCTGAGCGTTGTCCAAAAACCGAACAAAAGAAAATTAGAAATATCCTATTTACTTCAGCTTAATTAAATGATTTTAGGATTCTGTAGGGATTTGTTTTATAAATTTTAGAGTTTTTTATTTTGGTAAGAAGTTTCTATCACAATACCAGAGGTTCTGATTCATAAATATTTTATGCATTCAGATGTCTTTTTCTGTCATCCAACAAAATGTTTCTACGAGTTTAAAAAGTTTTGACCAACAATTTCTTGCACCAATTGCTATTGTTTAATAGTAGTTTTTATGCTGCTAATCCTTTAACTTCTACCTATTGTATTAATTGTGCTGTCATAATGATATTTTTGTTTGAAGGTTTCGATACTAACCAATGCAGATCATTAATATTGAATGAAGAAATCTAACAATTTATCATTATCAATATTAAGCTTTTTTTTATTTCTTTGTCATATTATTGAAGATATCATGGAATAAAGTGAGCTGTGATTGTTGATATTAATACTTAGCGCTGTAGCACTGTCCTCCCATTGTCCATCGATTTGCTTGAGCATTCTGAAACTTGTTACTGTTTTTGGCATATCAAAAGCACCTGGGGAGCTTGTCAGGCTTTCCATTCTGAAACTTGTTACTGTTTTTGGCATATCAAAAGCACCTGGGGAGCTTGTCAGGCTCTGTCGTAAGGGCAGGATACTCTTGGTAGCTTGCCAGGCTCTCCAAGAGGAGTGGAGAAATCGAACCCAGGTCGGCCTGCATGCAAGGCAAACGCCCTACCCTCTGTGCTATCACTCCAGCCCGTTGCTGATTCAAAAAGGATTTATTCCCCTGGACTCCGCCTTTCTATCTAGAGGAGCACACCCCCACACCCCACGGAGCTAAGAAATTTATCCCAGTACCAAGAAGATCTGGCCACATGCAAGGCAAGTGCCCTACACGCAGTGCTCTCTCTCCGGCCCCTCTATTTGGATTTCCCCCCTTTCTCTTTTATTGGGCCTTCTGCAACAAGCCATCTGCTCCGGCGCCTGGAGCTAACTGAGAATCCATTGTGTGTGTCCCTTTACCCACTCTCAGCACACATCTCCCACCCACAGTGATCCCTTCCAGCCATCATTGTCATACTGGACCCTTCTCTAACCAACTACCGTCTCCCCAGCCCTGAGACAGGCTTCCAATCAGCAACCATCCTCCTGGCCCTTCAATCTAATGTCCTTGGCTGTGAGACTTATACCATGTTGTTATATCCCACAAGAGTGCAGTTATTCTCTCCCTGTCCTTTTGAATATTTCTCTCAGCATGATGCTCTCCATATCCACATATTTAGAAGCAATTTCAGAACTTCATTTTTCTAACAGCTGTATAGTATATGGACCAAAGAAGGCTCCTCTGCCTCCTTCATCAGAAGTCCGGCCGCAACACAAAGTTGTTTGCTTTGTGTTTTTCCTCAGTGTTTTTCCCCAGAATTGTCTCCCTCATGTTTGTTTTTGGGGCCACCCCAGAAAATGCTCTAGTCTTACTCCTGGCTCTGCGCACAGGAATCACTCATGGCAGTGCATGAGGCACCAATTGGGATGTGGGGGATCGAATCCATGTTGGTTGTATACAAGGAAATGCTCTACCCCATGAAAGTTGCTTGATAAGTTGTGACTCATCATAGAGAACTACATGAAGATAATGTCCAGGAAAGATACTGAGAACTTAACCAAAATCCCTATGAATTCATGGACATGGCAGGAGACTTTGGTAATTGTTGGAATATAGTTCCCAATATTTTAGGCTTAATATTGGTTTTCCCTTTCTCCCTTGCCATGAGAAACTCAGGTTTATTACAGTGCTCCTGAGGCACTTCCATTCCATTGTGTTTATCTGTAAATTCTTCCCTATGCTCTCCTCCCCAACAAGTTAATCATTTTTTCCCCTAATCAGAATCTGTTAATTGTTTGTAAGGTCAGATCCTTCTAGGACACTGAAATTATATTGTAAGTTAATATTATCTTTCTCCTCTCCTATGTCTTTTGAATAGTTTACTTTAGAGCAATGCCCTTTTTCTATAGATACTGGGATAACATTAACATTATGCTTTGTAACTTAGGATTTAATTGGCTTTGAATATTATTCACTCCCAGGCATCTGCTTTCTCGACATAAGCCTCAGTTACCCTTAGTTCCAAACACCCAAGAAACAGGGTCCCGTCGACGGACTGAATGGACCCAGGGCAAGCAGTGAGCTACCCAGGCATCGAAATGGACCAGGCCAAAGTGCCACAATTCTTACTATAAGTTAGCAGCTTGATCATAGACAAATGCTGTCATGAACCAAAAGTAACAACGAGACTATGACCCTGCTAGGGATAGGAAAGACTATCTGGCCTGAGCACTGTAGTCTGAGATTGAGATGGCCCTAGGAGGCAAATCCTTAAGTTTAAGGTATTTCTTACTGTATCTATACAAAACGATTTATACTATATATACTTATATGTTTGTTGGACAAGGAGAGCAGAAACAAAACAAGAGGATTCCGCTCTAGGGTGGGTTGATCTGATAATGAGAATCTGTCCGAGAAGCGGCTTTCCCCAAGGAAAGAATTCTACCCCTTTTGATTGTGACCACACCTATGTGTAATTGTTACCCCAATTCCTCATGCTGGGAGAAATAATGAAACTATATAAAAATTGGGCAAGGTGAAGCAGAGGAGAGAGACAGGAATGAATGGAGAGAGGATTGGAATAAACTGCAACTAAGACCAACCAGCCTGGCCCTCGTTCCTTCCTTTACCTGCCCATCACCATCGACCTCCTGGGGTGGGGGAAGAGGTGTGAGACCACCCAACCCTGGTGGCAGGTGGTGCTGTCTTTTTTGAATTTACACAGATAATGAATACTAAGTTGTGGGAAATTGACCCCCTAACAGAAACCTCAATGTCGGGGTAGTCCCCTAAGAAAAACAAGTTTAGACCAGAGGGAAGCAGACAGCCATTCCTGGCCAGAATGGCAAATTGTCGCAGAATCTATCCTTTAAGTCTGTCACTGATTGTCTATGTGAAATATCAGGTCTCTGTCTTCATACACCCCTTAATTGTGCCCTGTCTACTCATAGTGGTGAACGTGTTTGTCAGCTTCAACGCGTCTCACATGATTGGAACCAGGATGCTGGAGCGATTTGGATGAACAAAAGGACGCCCTTTACACTACCAGTTAGGGTGACCCTAAAGCTTGGGCACTCCTGATGTATTTGTCGCATTCGATGTGACCAGTCTCACTGGTCAGGGCTCTCAAATAAAACTATTTTGGAGCACTGGAGGGAAGGATAGAAAAGACTCAGAAAAGAAATCAACAGAATCAGACACTCTGTGATACTCTAAAACAGTATCTGGGGAGAAGCCAGAATGATTTCATGTAACATGGGCATCCAATACTGTGATTCAAACAACTTGAAAGGGGACAGAGTGAAAGTACATTGGTTAGGGCATTTGCCGTGCTTATGATGGGAAAGGGTTCGATCACCATTACACCATATGGTTCCCTGAGCACCTCCAGAGGTCATTCCTCAGTGCAGAGCCAGAAGTAATCTTAAGGATCACCTGATGAGACCCGAAAAACCAAAGAAGAAAAAAAAACTTGAATGGTTTTCAATTTCATAGACATATTATGTAAATGTATTAAAGGTGTCAAGTTAAATAGAATCCATTTAAGTTGTATAAGACTTAAATATATCTCTATACATGAACTATATAACTGATTTAAAAATTTTTCAAAAAAATACCAAATTTACTTCACTGGAAATAGTCAACTGTAATAATTTTACAAAAATGGAAAAAACAGGGCAAGAGACATAGTACAGTGTGGAGAGGGCTTGCCATTTGATCCCAGGCATCCCATACTGTCCTCCAAGCATGCCAGGAATGATTCCTAAATTCCAAGCTAGGAGTAACTGGCAGCCATTGCTGGCTAGACCCGAAAATAAAAACCAAAATAAATGGAAGCAATATCTATTCCTCAGTGATGTCGATAACCCTCTTAAAATTCTTTTTGGAATAATGCTTCATATTTTGAAAAATGACAGCATTTTTCATGTTCTACTGAAGAAGAATATCTTAGACATATTGATGCCAGCGTGTCATGACATTTCCCTCAAGTTCACCAACAAATCTGTTACTTATTCTTTCTGCAGGTCTTTACCGAACAAACAAGGAAGGGATGAACACAATATTTCTACAAGAAACAGTTTGGTGAGTATTTTTTTCCAATTCATGATTGGTATTATTGGAAATTCACTGTTGCTCATGCTACATGTCAACAACTTTCTGCAAAGAAAGAAGCCAATGGATTGGATATTTACCCACTTAACACTTGCGAACATGATGACAGTTTTATTCTCAGGGATTCCAGGATTAATATTTTTCTTTAGAATAAGAAATTTTCTGAATTACAATGGTTGTCGGGCAGTTTTGTTCCTGTACAGAGTGGACCGGGGTCTTTCTCTCTGTACCACATCTTTCCTCAGTGCGTTCCAAGCCATCGTGATCACCAACAATCACATTCAGTGGCATGGCTCAAATCAAACATCTACACGTGCATTTCTTCTGCCTTCCTCTGTTTCTGGGTACTCAACATGCTGATCTATAGCCGGGTCATAACTGGAGTGAAGGCCCCAATCAACACTACTGGAATTGAATGAGTTATTAGCCTAAAATACTGTATGACAACTAAGGCCCATGGCTCAGAAGCATCTCTATTTCATGGAGGAATGATTTTAAGGGATTTCCTGTGTGTGGTCCTCATAACCTGGACCAGCGTGCACATGGTAAAGTTCCTCTTCAACCATCGCAAGAATGTCCAGCACATCCATAGGCACAGTCTCTGCCCACAATCCTCTCTGGAGATCAAGGCCACCCACGCCATCCTGGTCCAAGTCAGCTGTTTTGTCTTTTACTGGATCAACTGCTCTCTTACCATTTATTTATCATTCAGTCATGAGCTACAGTGGTTACAAAACATCACTATTTTTGTCTCTTCCTGCTATCCCGTGGTCTGTCCTTTTTTGCTGGTTAAAAATCACAGAGGCCCCATTCTGAACTGCACCTTTGTAAAGATGAGAAAATCTTCACAAACCACTGCCATCCAACTTGAATAACTCTCACAGCATCTTCGACAAAAAGTGCTCAGGACAGAAAAATCCCACTGCAAAGGTTCAGTGATGTGAGGCTGGAGAGATAGCGCAGTGGGTAGGGCCGTTGCCTTGCACATGATCTGCACACGACCAGGAGTGATTTCTGAGTTCGGAGCTAGAAGTGGGTCCTGAGCATCAGCAGGTGTGACCAGGAGAGAAAGGAGGGTGAGTGAAAGTTTTCTGTTGTAAAATAAAAGAAAATAATATCTTATCCGGACAACATATCCAAGTCCACAGCTTACTTATTGTACAGGGGGAGGTAAATGAACTCTGAGTTAAATAAAACACATTGTGGAAAGCTGCACCTGTAAGTGAAATTTAATTTCCATTCTTTCTTGGGAAAGGAGAATGGAAAGCACATCTGGCTATGCTTGGGACTCCAACCGGGTTTGTCTGCTTTCAAGGCAAGCACATTACCCTTGACACTATTGCTCTATGCCCCCTTTATTTCATTTATAATATGATTTCAAATATTCACCTTTGAGAGTACTGAAGTGGCTCTGTAGAAACAATGAGTGTACTGTGACCCATTCCTCAGGTAATGGGAGATCAAACCAGGTCACCCACGTGCAAGGCAAGTGTTCTATTCCACTATTTATCTCTCCAACCCTGAAAAAGTCCTCCAATGGAATAATAGTGCACTGGCGTTTGGGCTTCAGCGATATTACAGCGGATAAAGTGTTTGCCTTGCACAAGCTGACCCTGGTTCAGTCCCAGCATCCCATAGGGTCTCCCAAGCAATACCAGGAACAACTCCGGAGAGCAGAGCCAGGAGGAACCCCTGAGCACCGCCGGGTGTGACCTCAAAAGGCAATAAATAAATAAAATGTTTAAAACAAAAGTGAAGTCGGGGCAACAAAGCAATGGAGACATTATTCACTGAGTTCCAAATAATTTCGCTGAACGCATAAAACGGGGGGGGGGGGCGGCAAGGACAGCCAGGCGTGGGGGCAGGAGACCACCACCGTGCAGAGACCACTCTCCACACACATGAAGGTACCAGCAGAGGAACAAAGGCATGCAGGATTACACAATAAAAAGAACATTAAAAAGAAAAAACATAAGCCTCGAGGCTGGAGCAATCTCTAACAATCCCCAGTCTTTGGTTCCCTGTGCTCTGGTGCATTGACAGGCGTTCCCAGGTGATGGACAGAAGAACAGGTTGCAGACTGTTCACCAGTAAACAAACTTTCTTGAAAAATAGACAAGGCAAATGTGGGGAAGGAGGACCTGCTAAAAAGTGGGACAGAACAGAATGGGAAACAATCAGGGGAAACACAAAGGAGGAGATGAACACAAGCCGAGTTTACCACACATGGAGAAGTGTGTATGTCCATGGGGAGTGATGAGCCACAGATGCACTGCAATGGGTGGCAAGTGACTCAAATAACAATCTCCAGCAAGGAAGTAAAGTGGATCCATAGACAAGTCGAACTGCTCGTAATAGAAGGGTAATGATTACACACAGCAATTATAGATCACTGGGAGAGAGAGCCCCTTCTGGAATGCCCTATGCCATCTCTGAAGCAGTGCCTCTGAAGCCCTTCCACCTCCAGGAGAAGTCCTGGATCTTTTTCAACAGGGTGGCACCCTCAGATGACTCGGAAACAGTGCCTGCAGGAACCCAACACACAAGGTTAAACATGCCTTGCACCGGCTGGCCAGAGTTTAATCCCCAGCACCATATATGATCCTCAGACTTATCAAATAGTTATAAATGTACACAATAATCTATGACATATAGAAATAAGTAAGCAGGACTGAAAAGATAGCACAGCAGGTTCAATACCCACATCCCAAGTAGTACTCCAGCCCAAAGGTATAACTCCTTGAGTGCAGTGTTGGGTGTAACCAATAAGCATCACTGTGACTGAAAAAAGTATATATATATATATATATATATATATATATATATATATATATATATGATAGCACAGTGGTAGGTCGTTTGCCATGCACACAACCAACCCGGCCGAGCCGTGTTTAATTCCTCCGCTTCTCTCGAGAAGCCTGGCAAGCTAACAAGAGTATCTTGCCCACATGTCAGAGCATGGCAATCTACCCGTGACACATTCGTTATGCCAAACACACTAACAACAAGTTTCACAATGGAGATGTTACTCAGCATGCTCAAACAAATCAATGAACAATGGGAGGACAGTGCAGTGATATACATATATATACACATATATGTACATATATATATGTATATATATATATATATAGCCTAGAGATTCCATTAGTATTCAGGCTGATTTTTTTAATCCTCAAGAATTTTCACTTATGCCAGGAGTGACCCTTGAGTGCAGAGCCAGGAATAAACCATGAGTACTGCTGAGTGTGGTCCAGAAATAAAAATAAACGAAAGAAATTAGAACTATCTTATCTGGTTAAGCTTAGTTAAATGATTTTAAGGTTTTTTGGGGGGATTTACTTTATAATTTTAGAGTTTTTAATTTTGGTGATAATTTTCTATTATAATACCACATGTTTTGTTTCATGAAGATTTTATGTATTCATATGTCTGTTTCTATCATCCAAAAACATCTTTCTATGTGTTTAAAAAGTTTTGACCAGGGATGGAGCAATACCACTGAGGGTAGGGCATTTGCCTTTCGTGCAGTCAGCCCGGGTTCGATTCCCAATGTCCCGTATGGTCCCCTGAGCACCGCCAGGAGTGGTTCCTGAGTGCAGAGCCAGGAGTGACCCCTGTGCATTGTCGGGTGTGACGCAAAAAAAGCAAAAAAGAAAAGCAAAAGAAAAAGTTTTGACCAAGTATTTTTTAGACAAGTTGGAATTATTTTATAGGAGTAATACTATTGACAATCCTTTAACTTTGCATCTATTTTGTGGATTGTTTTATCATGATAATTTTCTTTTGGAGGTTCCAATTACTAACTAATGTAAATCATTCATTCATAGTGAATCTCTAACAATTTATAATTTTCAACATTTATCTGCTTTATTCCTTTATCATACCATTGGGGGTACAATTGAATACAGTGAGCTTTCAAAAACAAGTAGAATCCATGGTCAAGAACAGATCTGTACACTGTTCACAATAACCAGAAGCTGAAAACAACCCGAGTGGCCAAAACAAACATCTGGTTAAAGACACTCTGGTACATTTACACAATGGAACACTACGCAGCTGTTAGGAAAGATGAAATCATGACATTTATTTGTAAGTGGATGGTCATGGTGAGTATCATGGTAAGTGAAATGATTCAGAAAGCAAGGGACAGACGTAGAATGTCTGCATCCATTTGTGGAATACAAAATAACACGTTAGGAGACTGATACCCAAGGACAGTAGAGATAAGGGCCAGGAATATTGCTCCAATGTTAGAGGTCTGCCTCAGGAGCTGGAGGAGAAGGAAGCTGGGATAGAGTGGGGTTCCCTGAGTTAATGATGGTTGGAAAGATCGCTCAGGATGGGACATGTGTGCTGAAAGTCAATCAAGGACCAAACGTCATAGCCCCTCAGTATCTATTGCAAAATCATAATGCCCTAAATTAGAGAAAGAGGATTGGGAAAATTGCCACAGAATCAGTGGGAGGGCTGGGTGGGATACTGGGGACATTGGTGGTGGAAAATGTGCACTGGTGGAGGGACGGGAGTTCTATCACTGTAGGACTGAAATTCAACATGAAAGTTTTGTGAGTGTATCTCATGGTGATTCAAGTAAAGTAAGTAAAAGTAAAGGTCCTCCCGTTGATCATCGATTTGCTCCAGCGGGCCCAGTAACGTCTCCATTGGAGACTTTGTTGTTACTGTGTTTGGCATATCGAATACGTCACGGGGAGCTTGCCAGGCTCTTCCATGAGGGCGAGATACTCTCGGTAGCTTGCCGGGCTCTCCGAGAGGGGCGGAGGAATCGAACTCAGGTAGGCCATGTTGGCTGCGTGCATGGCAGGCGCCCTACCATGGTGATTCAATAAAAAAGAATTATCATTTATAATCCTTCTTTTCTTAACTCAGTGGAGAATTGCTTGTTCCCACAATAAATCCTGAGAGAAAAGCTATTACGCTCCAAAAGTCTGTCAGAGCTATTTGATCAGAGCAATGAGAACTTTTGTTATCTCTGCAAGTAGCCGATTATCCCCAATTTTATTTTCTGCTCTGCTATTGCAGAACTCTATGGACTCAGGCTGATGTAATGGGAAGGTTTCTAAAGAGAACACCTGAGGGGGACTTTTAGTAAACACTTTTCGAAATTGATCCTTTTGCAACTCAGACAGTAATTTTTGAGTCCACGGGCACACCAGAAAGTTTCCTGAGCTGAAAGTTACAGGGTCTCTTGTGTGCCAGGCAAATTCCCTACCCACTGTCCTATAGCTGTGGATTTGAGGATTGGTGGGGGGGCTCCTTTGGTGTGGGCCCACAGGGTTCTGGGGACCGTTGAGTACCTGGAATTGAACCTAGTCAGCTACGAGCAGGGTGAGATTATTTTGTCGTTGTTCTGTTCACTTTGAACAAGAAAAGATCTGAGCCAGCTTTTCTCTGTCTGTGACCCAACTCTTTGGAAAGGTTTCCAGTTATAAATAACCCCTCGTGCCATCACCAAATGTTTTGAGGGTGCCCCAACCCACTTCTACTAAGAAGACACAGGGATATAGCAAGATACAGCTCAGAACCCACCAAGATAGGGTGAGGGAATCCTCCATCAAGGGACTGAGGCTGTTTTGGTTTTATTTAGTTTGTTCATGGTTTGAGGGCCACAAACCCAGCAATGCTCAGAGGTTCTCCTGACTCTGCACTCAGGAATCTCTCCAGCATGATGATGAGACTGTATGAAAAGACAAAGAAAGAACCAGGGCCTGTGACTGCTACCCAAAAGTATTAACCACTCTGCTCCCACTGCAGCAACTTACGTACTTAAGCAGCTTGCTTGATCCTTAATGACCCTATACCTAACATTGAAGCCAAGAAGAGGGCTGGAAGTCTTAAGCATGGGAAAGTCGGGCCGCGCTAGTTCCGTCGAAACGCCACGAGATGGCACTGTGGGGCGTTTCCGTCCCTCGCCAGGACGGTTTCTCTAAGAATTTTTCCACACTTGGGTTTGCTTCAGTGTTAAGGATGGGGTCATTAAGGATCAAGCAAACCACTTCCGCAGGTGCAGCTGTACGAGAGTCTGTGGGTGCTTTTCTTTCACTTGTGTAACCTGAGTTCGATTCATGACTTTAGATCTTTTTTGGGTGCTTAGCTGAATCTCCTCGAGGGGTCGAGTGGGTTGCCCTAGCTTTGTCTCTGAACCTTGAGGGGTGCAGAAGATTGAACCGGGCCTCTGGAATGAGCAAGGCAAGGTTATTTTCTTACATTTTTTGTTCTCTTCGCTCTGAGCAAGAAAAGTTCTGAACCCACCTTGCTTGTCTGTGTTCGAAGGCTTTGAATGTTTTCTGTTATGGGCAACCCAAACAACCCAAACCGAAATTTGGGTTGTTATGGGGAATCCAAATTTTCTAAGAGTGGAAAATTCTTAGAAAAACGGGCAGAAACTCTCCACACCGCCATCTCGTGACCTTTGGCTGAACTGCTGCGACCCGACTTTCCTACACTTAAGATTTCCAACTCTTTTATTTGCTTCAATGTTGAGTAGGGGTCATTAAGGATCAATCAAGCAGCCTAGTGCCGTGGGTTGAAAACTGAGTCTGGAGGGAACTTGCCTATATGGGGCGATCCTGGCTCTATCCCTGAACCCCATACGTTCCCCCCGGGGACTGTCAGGAGTGAATCCTGACTGCAGGGGCAGGGGTGACCTCTGAATATATCCGGGTGTGGTCCCCAAAACACAAACAAACAAAAGCCTTTCAGGGAGGATTTCTTCACACCAAACGTGGGGATGCCGAGCTGAGTCTTGCTTCCACCACCTTTCTCCACAGAAGACCGCGAAGGTGTGGGGTTGCCCGGGACAGGGACCGTTTGCGAAATCGAGCTTAGGTCTAGGAGAGATTCTACTGCAGGCAAAGCACGTGCCACTCTGCTGGGTTCAATCCCGACACCCGGATTGCCCCATACGAGGCAAGCACCCTTGATGCTCAGTACAGCTGCACGGCCGTAGGCGGCCTGCTGGATCCTAAGGACCCGCAGGTTAACATGGAAGCGAACCCAAGGGCTGCAAATATTTAGGCAGGAAAGTCGGGCTCTTCCGCCTATGCACCGCCAGAGGGCGCTGAGGGGCGACTCCGTTCCTCCCCTGGAATGTTTCTCTTAAGAAATGTCACCCCTGGTCCTGACCTCTCTCCAGAACCCGCTCTAGCTCCCCAGAACCCTCAGAATTTCTGCGGGAAAAAATATTTCTCTACAGAGGAGCCTGATCCTTGGAAATCCATAGCTCCAGGAGTTGACTGGCCAAGCTAGTGGCTCTGGCTTCTTGATTTGGGGGTGTGGGCTCTGGATGGCCACAAGAGTTTTTAGGGCAGCTCAGGTGACCCTACTGGTGCCTGAGACGGAACCCAGGGTGAGCCCAAAGACAATTGTGCCTTCCACAGTACGATCTCTCAAACCGAACTGTTCTTACAGGTCTTCAACCCCGTCATCCCAGCCCCCAGCGCCCCACATTTCTGACCGTGTATCTTCCTCCATACCTAAGAGAACTTTGGGGTTCACATACAAATGAGAAGTCCCAAGTCCTCTGTTTTCTGTGAGTAAGATGGCAGAGGCCAGATTCAACTCCAACGTCTCCAGAAGGTTAGGGTAAAGGTAACTGCTGTCAGAGGAACTTGGGGTGGGGTGGGAAGAATTTTATTTAAAATGGAAATATTGAGCCTTGGCAGCCAATCTCCTTTCCTGGAAATTCTAAATACACCCATTCTGCTATGGATTTTTTTTTCCTTTTCGAGTCACACCCAGCGAAGCACAGGGTTTACTTCTGGCTCTGTACTCAGAAATTCCTTCTGGCAGTGCTCGGGGAACCATATGGGATGCTGAGAATCGAACCCGGGTCATCTGCCTGTGAGGCAAACGCCCTACCCACTGTGCTATCGCTCCAACCCCACTGCTGAGGATTTTTAATTTTATATGAGGGTTTGGTGTGGGCCCAGGCGGTTTTGGGGACCATTAGAAATGCCTGGGATTGAACCTCATCTGCCACAAGGAAGGCAAGTTTTCATTTAAAAACTAATTTCAATAAAAATGCTTCATTCTTTCTCTCTGAGCAAGGCAAGTTCTAATCCTGCCCTACTAATTCTCTGGGTTAACTGCTTCTTAAAAGTTTCATGTTATTGTGCACCCCACAACATGACGTCCCATATTTCTGAGGGTGTTCTCCCGTTCTGTGAGAATGAGGGGTGTGGAAGCAAGATTCATCTCTGTACCCCACTAAGGTTGCATCCGAAGGAATATGCCGGCATCGGATTGAGGCTGCTATGATTTCTTTTCATGTTTTTATGTTTTTTGGGGGGGTCACAATTGACGATGCTCAGGGGTGACTACTTGCTCTGTACTCAGGAATCAATCTTGCATAATTGTCTGCAGAACGCAAGGCAAGAGCCCTAAGGGCTCTGCTACTGCTGCACGCCCCGGGCTGCATGCTTGATCCTTAGTTACCCCACACCTAACATTGAAGCAAACCCAAGGGTGGAATTTCTGAGAAAAGGTCCTAGGGAGGAACGGAAACGCCCCGCAGCGACATCTTGTGGCGGAATCGCGGAACTGCCGTTGCTCGAGTTTCCAACCCTTACGATTTCCAGTCCCGGTTTGCTTCAGTGTTGGGAGTGATTAAGAATCAAGCACGCAGCGTGGGACCATATTAGGATAACAGTGGGCATGGCCTTGCATCAGCTTGGAACTCTTGCACCCATATAGTCGCCTACACACTGACAGGAATATTTAACGATTGGCATTGCTCTGTGTGGCTCCCCCAGCCAGAGGCTTGCCGCCCTCCACAGCCCCCCACCCTCACTGGTTCCCACAATTATCTCTGGCTTCTTATTTGGGTGTTCAGGATTTGCTGTTCTAGCTGGGCTTCGGGAACTTAAAGAAACGTGATCCCCGTCCACTCTCCACTCACCATACTGACTCACTGGGCAAGTGACACCAGGTTCTTTATGGGGGGGGGGGGTGGTCGGTGGCCACAGCCGAACTTCTGCAGGCCCTCAGGGACCCTACATAATGCCTGGAATTGAAATGCTGTGTTGAGCACAAAGTTTTGCCTTCCCCGTATTCTATCTCAAAGAACCCCGTCTGAAAAGTTTCCTGTCTTTGTCATCCCATACCTCATCACCCCACATTTCAATAAATGCCCATTCTCTATTACATATGTAGGCGCTGAGGTCGAAGCATGATTTAGCTTGGTACCCCGGGCCTGAGCTGAAGGAATCAGCTGACAAAGAAACTGAGGTAATGCTTTTTGTTTGCTAATTTCTAATTGGGGGCCCCACTCAGCAATGTTCCGGGGTAATTTCTGGCTATTCGTTCCTTAATAATTCCTGTAGGTGCTCGGGAAAGGTATAGGTGCCTGGGTTCGCACCCGATTTAACTGCTGCAAGGGAAGCGCTTTTCTATCCACTTTTTTCCTGCTCTATTGCCTGAGGCTTGATCCTTAATCATTGAAGCAAAACCCAGCACTGGAAATCTACTCTATAAACCCGGGACACGCCACTTCATCGCGGTCACCACAAGTCGGCGCTGTGGAGCGTGTCCGTCCCTTCCCAGGGTTATTTCTCAGGAATGTCCACCCCTGGTACTAACCTACTTCCAGAACCTGCTGAAGCTCCCCGTACCCTCCGAGCTCTCTGAACAGGGACCCCTATCCTTGCTCACCTCTGCAGCCCCCACACTGCACACCGGTGCTCTGGCTTGATTTTGGGGTGGCCACAGCCGAACTAAAGGTGGGGGGTGCAAGGTTTTCTATAGTGCGGGGGATGAACCCAGGTTGGCCAAGGCAAGGCAAGAGCCTTCCAACAGTTCCCTCTCCTTTTCCGGACCACTTTTTAAAATTTTCTTTAATTTTAATTTTTTTTCTATTAGCGAAAAACCATGTGTTACAGTTGTTGACCTTATAAATTTTGTACTTGGGTTTTGTTCATACAGTGATCGAGTACCCATCCCTCCAGCAGTGCCCATTGTTTCACCACCATTGGTCCCAGTAACCCTCCCACCCCTCCTATACCCCCATCCAATCCCGCCTCTGTGGCAGGGCATTTCCATTTGTTCTTTCTCTCATTTTGGACGCTAAGGTTTGCAAAAGAGGCATTGAGTGGCAAACATGTTTGGTCTATAGTCTACTTTCAGCATGTATCTCCCATCCTGGGAGAATCCTCCCAACACCCTTTGTTTGGTCTTCCCTTCTCTATTTGAGCTGCCCTTTCCCATAGCATGTGCGGTTGGCCTTCAAGACATGGACTCAACCTCCTGTAACTTATCTAGACTGTTCTAGGATGTTGATCTTCTATTTTTTATTTTATATTCTCTAGATGAACGCAATCTTTCTATGTCTGTCCCTCTCTTTATGAGTCATTTCACTCAGTATGATACTTTCCTTGTAGTACAATTTGTATGTAAATTCCATGCCTTAATCTTTTCTAACAGCTGCATAGTACTCCATTGTATAGATGTACCAAAGTTTCTTTAACCAATCATCTGTTTTCGAGCACTCGTATTTTTTCCAAATTTTGGCTATTGTGAGCTGTGCAGCAATGAACTTATAAGTGAAGATGTCACTTCAGCTATATTCTTTTGCCTCTCCAGGATATATTCCCAGGAGTGGTATTGCTGGATCAAATGGGAGCTCAATTTCTAATTTTTTGAGAATCATCCATACTGTTTTCCAAAAGGGCTGGACCAGTCGACATTCCCACCAGCAGTGAAGAAGAGTCCCTTTCTCGCCACATCCGTGCCAACATTGGTTGCCCCTGTTCTTTTGGATGTCGGCCAGTCTCTGTGGTGTGAGGTGATTTCTCATTGTTGTTTTGATCTGCATCTCCCTGATGATTAGTGATGTAGAGCATTTTCTCATGTGCCTTTTAACCATTCGGATTTCTTCTTTGAGAAAGTTTCTATTCATTTCATTACCCCATTTGTTGATGGGGTTGGGTGTTTTCTTTTTATGGAGTTCAACCAGGGCCTTTTATATCCTTGATATCAACCCCTTATCCAATGGGTATTGGGTGAATATTCTCTCCCATTCTGTAGATTGTCTTTGTATTCTGGTTACTATATCTTTGGAGGTGCAGAAGCTTCTTAATTTAAGATATTCCCATTTGTTTATCCCTGTTTCCACTTGGTTGGACAATGGAGTGTCGTCTTTGAATATACCATTAGCCTCAATATCCTGGAGGGTTTTGCTGACCTTGTCTTTGATGTATCTTATGGATTTTGACCTGATGTTGAGATCTTTAATTCATTTTGATCTGACTTTTGTGCATGGTGTTAGATCGAGGTCTAAACACATTTTTTTGCATGTGGTGGTCCAGTTATGCCAGCACCATTTGTTGAAGAGGTTTTCCTTGCTCCACTTTACTTTTCTTGCTCTTTTATCAAAGACTAGATGTTCATACATTTGGGGTTGTGTGTAGGGAGCTTTTCTTTTTTTTTAAAAAGGTGTCCCATCATGGTCATCCTCACACCCCATCCCTTCTGTACATTATTTTTTGCTTTATCAATGATACTTAATTACAAAACATTATAATTTAGTATTATTTTCTACAGTTGGATTACACCATGAAAAGAACATTTCAAAGAACATAAGCCTCAGGGCCAAAGCAATCCTCGACAATTTCCAACTTGCGGTGTCTGAGTGTGCCGGTGCATTTGGCACTGACAGACATTCACAGGTGCTGGACAGGACAGGTTGCAGACTGATCGCCAGATAACAAATTTTATTGAAAAATAAGCAGGGCTAATGTGGGGAAAGAGGAACTACTAGTGACTGCGGGACGGGGATAGAAAGGGAAAAATATGAGGGAAGTACAGAGGAGGAGTAGAACACAAGTCGTAGTTTAACACACATGGAAAATTGTAAGTGTCCCTGGAGAACGATGGGCCAGAATGCACTGCAATGGGTGGCAAGTAACTCAAATAACATAATCTCCAGAAGGCACAAAAGCAGAGTCATAGTCAAGCCAAACTACTCGTAATAGGGGGGCAATAATTACGCGAAGCAATTACAAATTATGGGGGAAGAGCGCCCCTTCTGGGAATGCCCTATGCCATCTATGGAGCACTGTCTCTGAGGCCCGCCTATCTTCAAGATAACCCCCGGATCCTTATTCAACAGGGTGGCACCCTCCACATGACCCGGAAAAAGTGCCTGTGGGAACCCAGCACAAGGATAAACTTGCCTTGCACCGGTGACTGGAGTTTAATCCCCAACACTACACATGGATCAGAAGGCACGGGCAGGAGTAATTCCTGAGTAAAGAGTCAGAAGACAGCCCTGACCATCATTGGATGTGACCCAAGTAGCAACAAAAACCATAAACCTGATCAAAATAGAGTCATTTATAGGCTCTTATAGATGTAGAATGTGAGTTTCACGTTTCATGCTTATCAAATAGTTATAAATGTTCACAATAATTTATGACATATAGAAATAAGTGAGCAGGCCTGAAAAGATAGTACAGTATGTTCAATACCCTGCATACCATATCGTACCCCAACTCAAATGTAGTAATTCCTGAGTGCAGGGTTAAGTGGAACCACTAAGCATCACTAATTGTGGCTAAAAAAGTAAATATACATATATATGTGTATATATATGGTTTATGGGCTGGAGCGATAGCACAACAGGTAGGACATTTGCTTTGTACGCAGCCAACATGGCCGAGCTAGTTTCGATTCCTCCAACCCTCTTGGAGAGCCTGGCAAGCTACCCAGCGTACCTTGCCTGGACGCCAAAGCCTGGCAAGCTACCCATCACGGATTCAATATGCCAAACACAGTAACAACAAAGTTTCATGATGGGGAGGTTACTGGGCCCGCTCGAGAAAATTGATGAACAATGAGAGGACAGTGATACAGTGATATGGTTTATAGATTCCACTAATTTTCAGTTTGACTTTTTTGATCCTTAAGAATTTTCATTTACTAGGAAAATGATGCTATCAGGCCGCAAGAAATGCCAGATAAGAGCTCAGGGCACAGAACCCAAAAGGATCCACAGAGAAGTTCATGTACAAAGCAAATTCAACTTTGTCTTCAACAGCAAGTAATGATACTCTCATGCCATTTTCAGCAATGTGATGGACCCAAAGGATTTTATGTCAAGTGAAGACAAAGCATTTCAACGGTCGCTCTTAATTTAGCCATGGTGAGAAAACCCTTGGCCTCGGTTGATCGAGGAAGTAGAACAGCACAGTGCTGCCATTCCTGCACTCAGCTTCTCCACTGTGTGTCTGGTGACTTTGCACACTTCTCCAGCAGAGAAATAAACATGAAACCTTAGAGTGCACCAAGAACTTGCAACAGATTTTGGAGGTAGTGTGATAGACTAAGTCATCTATATGGGCTGGAGAAAAGGTAGACTTTAAAATACAAGCATAATGCATGACCAGGAACTGATCTGCACACTGTTCACAATAGCCCAAAACTGGAAACAACCTGAGTGGCCAAAAAGAAACAACTTGGTTAAAGAAACTTTGGTGCATTTACACAATGGAATACTATGCAGCTATTAGGAAAGATGAAGTCATGACATTTCCTTATAAGTGGATAGTCATGGAGAGTATCATGCTAAGTGAAATGAGTCAGACAGACAAGGACAGATGAAGAATGACCACATTCATTTGTGGAATACAAAATAACATATTATGATATTGATACCCAAGGACAGTAGAGGCAAGGGCCAGGAATATTGCTCCAGTTGGAAACCTTTCTTATGAACTGGAGGAGAATTTGATGGGTTAGAGTGGGGATTCCTGATTTCATAATAATTGGAGGGATCACTCAGATGAGATATGTGTGCTGAAATTCGATAAATGACCAAACGTGATAGCCCCTCAGTATCTGTATTGCAAAATCATAAAGCCCCATAGTAGAGAAAGATTATGGGAAAAATTGCCATAGAAGCAGTGGGAGGGGCAGGTCGGCGGGGATACTGGGGACTTTGATGGTGGAAAAAATGCACTTGTGGAGAGATGGGAGTTCATTGAAACTTAAACATGAAAGTTTTGTGACTATGTCTCATGGTGATTCAATAAAAAAATTATAATTTATAATCCTTCTTTTCTCAACTCAGTGGAGATTTGGTTGTTCTCACAATAAATCCTTAGAGAAAAACGCTTACTCTCCAAAAGGTTGTCAGAGAAATGAGAACTTTTGATTTCTCTGAGAGTAGCCAATTATCCCCAAGTTTGTTTTCTGCTCTGCTCCTGCAGAACTCTGAGGACTCAGGATGATGCAATGGGAAAGTTTCTGAAGTGAACACCTGCGGGGGAGTTTCATTAAAACTTTTCTAAATTGATTCTTTTGCAACTGAGACAGTAATTTGTGAGTCCGTGGGCACATCACAAAGTTTCCTGAGCTCAAAGTGACAGGGTGTTTGGGGACAAGTCACTGGTGTGTTTTTATAGCCCCGATGAACAAACAGGCATTCACCAGCAGCATGGCAGAGGGTTCTGTCAACTTTGCCATACTCAGACTCAGTGTGTACTTCCTGTCTCTGTTCCTGCTTGAAGGAAGATACAGGAATTTTTCATTAGAAAATTTCCTTTCCCTGGGGCTGGAGCATTAGAGCAGGGGGTAGAGAGTTTTGCCTTGCACGTTACTGAACCGTGTTCCAACATTCCTATCTTTCCATAGGGTTTCTCTAGCATTCCAGGACTATTTCCTGAATGCAGAGCCAGGAGTAACCTGAGCATCACTAGGTGTGACCCACAATGACAAAAAAAAGGAGAAGGATTTATTTTTCTGATTCTGTTTATTTTGGACACACTTTCTAACCTCCGGCTCCGGGCACATCTCTTTGATTCCACTGTTCTTCCTGCATTAACATATGCCTCAGAGACCTGGGCCCTACGCAAACAAGATGAGAACGCTATTCAGGTCTCCCAAAGAAGAATAGAAAGAGCTATGCTTGGAATGTCACGTTTCACTCAAATGAGAAAGAATCCGGAGTTCTGACATCCATCGACGATCAAGAATCAGGGACGCTGTCTCATTTGCCAAGGTGTCTAAAATCAGATGGGCTGGTCACGTAATGAGATTTAAAGACAATCGCTGGACTAGAGCTGTTACCGACTGGATTCCACGGGATGTCAAAAGACCGCGTGGCCGCCCACCTACCAGATGGTCAGACTTCTTCGTCAAGATCATGAACGATCGGTTTGAGGCCCTTCATGTTCCCGAAGCGAACAGATGCCATTGGGCTACACTAGCACGCGACAGGGACAAAGGGAGACGTTACTGGCGCCCGGTCGAGCAAATCGACGACTAATGGGAAGTTAAGTGATTAAGTGATTAAGTGATTCTAATGCTAAGCTCACGCGAGTTCCTATACTCATGATATTCAGGAGTTGATTTCTTCTTTGTTTTGTTTTATGCCTTGAGTCACTCCAAGTGATACTGAGGGCTAACTCCTGCCTCTGCTAACAGGAATTACTCCTGGTGGTGCATGGGGGACCCTCTTGAATGGTAACTCGTCAGCTGTGTGCAAGACAAGCAGGAATTACTGTGGTCGTGTTCAGTGGATACTGGGAATGGAATCCTGGTTGGCTGTGTGAAAGGAAAGACCCTACCCACTGTACTCTAGCCCCAACAATTTATGATTTTCTTCTTTACAGTTTTAACCATATACTTTGTTATAATTTTTATTCTACTGTACTTTCTCTTTTATTTCACTTTGGTTGTTTGGGGGCCACACTAACGTTGCTCAGGACTTACTCCTGGTTCTGTGCTCAGGGAACACTTCTGGTGGGTTCCAGGGACCCTACAAAATGCCAGGGATTAATACCAAACCCACCATGAGCAAGGAAAGTATCCTCTGCACTAGACTATCACTCTGGCCCCTTTTTTGGCTCTTAATCTGCAGTTTCATTTAAAGGTATTTTTTAAAACTTTTGGTGACATAACTCGTTCTTTTAGAAACACATACAACAATTTACTTAGAATGTTTACATCCTCACTCATTCCCTGACACAGCAACTGTGTTCACCTTTCCACCATGATTAAGCTTTGTTTTCTGAGTTCACTTTTCTTTTGTTTCTCTTCCCCCCATCTATGCATTTCTCATAGATTTTTTTTGCTCTTTGGGTCACAATGATGATGCAGAGATGTTACTCTGACTCATGCACTCAGGAATCACTCCTGGCGGTGCTTGAGTCCCATATGGGATGCTGGGAATCAAACGTGGGTTAGCCTCATGCAAGAGAAATGCGCTACCCACTGTGCTATAGCTCCAGCCCCCTCATTGATTTTTAACTTTTCTCCCAAACGCCCCTTTTCATGTATTTTTCTTAGAGCCTATGATCTAATAACTTCACTTAAATCACTTATCACTTAACTTCCCGTTAGACGTCGATTTGCTCGAGCGGGCGCCAGTAATGTCTCCATTTGTCCCTGTCGCGTGCTAGTGTAGCCCAATGGCATCTGTTCGCTCTGGGAACATGAAGGGCCTCAAACCGATCGTTCATGATCTTGACGAAGAAGTCTGACCATCTGGTAGGTGGGCGGCCACGCGGTCTCTTGACATCCCGTTGAATCCAATCAGTAACAGCTCTAGTCCAACGGTCGTCTTTAAATCTCATTACGTGACCAGCCCAACTGATTTTCGACAGCTTGGCAGATGAGACAGCGTCCCTGATCCTTGATCGTCGACGGATGTCAGAACTCCGGATTCGTTCTCTCATTTGAGTGAAACGTGATATTCCAAGCATAGCTCTTTCTATTCTTCTTTGGGAGACCTGAATAGCGTTCTCATCTTGTTTGCGTAGGGCCCAGGTCTCTGAGGCATATGTTAATGCAGGAAGAACAGTGGAATCAAAGAGATGTGCCCGGAGCCGGAGGTTCTTCGTCCTCTTAGCTATTTCTTCGACCTCCGAGAGGTCATGGTCATAGAGGTCAGTTCAAGTGAAGAAGAGAGTACCATTTCAGAAAGTGATAATGTGGAAAGTTGGATGCTCTTGGGATGTGAAGTTGATGATAAAGATGATGATATTCTTCTCAACCTTGTTGGATGTGAAAATTCTGATAATGAAGATGTCTTCCACTACTTGATGTCTTACACTACTTACACTACTTCCACTACCCAGCCGTCGCCACACTCCAGGACGCTTTCCGGACCCACGCGGACACATCATAAGACACTAAATACCCATCTTCTGGAATTGTCGTACCATATTTGATAGGGTTCAAATATGGTAACACTTACAAGGGTGATTAGAGGTCACCCCAAAAGCCTCTATCCCTCTCGGAAAGACTGGCAAGCTACCGAGAGTATTCCGCCCGCACGGAAGAGCCTGACAAGCTATCCGCTGTGTTTTCGATATGCCAAAACCAGTAACTACAACTGGTCTCATTCACCTGACCCTGAAGGCTTCACCGACATAGCAGCACTGAGAAGGATGAGAAAGGAGAGGCCGACAAAATATCAAGGCCGACATAGGCTGCCACAATGAAGGAAGACAAAAATGATCGTCTGTACTTTCAATGCACGTACGCTAGCATCAGATGCATCCATCGAGGACCTGATGGTACAAGCGCGAATGATCAAGTACGACATCATTGGTCTGACCGAGACAAGAAGGCACGAATCTCACCATGCCGTTTTCGACACTGGAGAAGAATTGTTCCTCGGAACATGCAATAAAAGAGGTGTTGGAGGCGTTGGTGTCCTTGTCAACACAAACTTGGCCAAGAGCATTGATTAATTCGAATGCCTAACAACCCGAATCGGACGTTTACATTTGAATAGATGTGGCTCACTGCCTGCAGTTTCTATCTTCGTTGTCTACGCACCAACATCTCATTATGATGAAAGAGAAATCGAGAAGTTCTACATGGAGCTAGAGAAGTTCTATAAAGAAGACCACACCTTCTACAAGATCATTGTGGGTGATTTTAATGCCAAGATAGGACCGAGAAGATCAGCTGAAGAACTTCACATCGGGACCCATGGCCTAGAATGGAACGAACAGGGTGAGAGACTGTCTGAGTTCATCATGTCGACCAAAACCATTCATGGTAACTCACAGTTCCATTCAATAACTAAAGTATTAGAATTATTGGGGGTGACAGTGCAGCAGGGAGAGCTCTTGCCACGAATTCAGCTGATTCAGGTTTAATCCCAGACAGCTCATAGGGTCTCTGAGGAAACTAGGAGTGATTCCTAATTGCAGAAACAGAAGTTCTGCTGAGTTTGGTCCAAAAAATAAAAAAAGAAAATCATAACTACCTTTTCTAGTTCAGCTTAATTAAATAATTTTAGGATTGTTTGGGGATTTGTTTTATACATTTTAGAGCTTTTAATTTTGGTAAGAATTTTCTATCACAATACCAGATGATCTGATTCATGAATATTTTATGTCTTCAAATGTCTTTTTCTGTCATCACAAAATATCTTTCTACCATTTAAAACGTTTGGACTGAGAATTTCTTGAACCCATTAGAATTATTTTATATGAGTAAGACTGTTGAAAATCCTTTAACTTTGCAACTTTTTTTGACTTGTGTCCTCAGAATGATAGTTTGCTTTGGAGGTTTCAATTCTTAACCAATGTAGGTCATTCATTAACATTGAACCAAGACATCAAACAATTTATAATTTTCAACATTTATCTTCTTTATTGCTTTATCATACTATTGAAGATATAATGGAATAATGTGGGCTTATGATAGTTGATATGTTCATATTTATGACTTAAAGTAGTGAGTTTGGCATCTTGTAGATTTTGTTATAATATCTTGAATCAATTATTTCTCCCTTAGTCTTACAATACTTTTGTACTACAAGATATTTTTTGTTCCTCTTGCGGCCAAACCCGGTGGTGCTCAGGGTTTACTCCAGCTTTGAGCTCAGGAATTATTCAGGGTGGGTTCCCGACCATAAGGGATGCCAAGAGCCAAACCCTATCAGCAGTTGCCAGGCAAGCGCCCTCCCTCTGTGTTATCACTCTAGCCTTGAATGGGTTGTATGATTGGTTGGCTGGATTTACTTTCTGGATCACACCTGGCAATGTTAAGGGACTTGCTCTCCACTCAGAAATTACTCCTGGGAGTGCTGTGGGGACTATATGAAATGCCGGGATCAAAAGTGTCGACCACGTGCAAGGTAAACGGACTCCCCACTCCACAATCACTCCAGGCACATGTATGAGATGTTTCAAGGAGAGAGCTGCCTGTCTTATTTGGCTTTTGGTAATCTGACTTACTTTGCCAAATCTTAAGTCAACATGTTCATAGGATTCATAAAGTGGTGATATTTTAGCATGTTTGTGAATCCCCTAAAGGCTTACACTGTTTGCTTTATGCTCCGTTTTGCTTTTAGGCCACCCTGCTGTGCTCACGTACTCCTGACTCTGTGCCCAGAAATCACTCCTGCTGGGGTTCAGGGGATATTGCAGTACCAGGTATAGACCCCAAGATAGCTGTGCGCAAGGCAAGTGTCCTCCCTGCTGTGCTATTGCTCCAGGTCTTTTCCGATGTGATTTTGAAAACATTGTTAATTACTTGAATGCATATTTTTGTACTTCATTTAATAATTGCCTGAAACAAATCCTTCTTTAAATAATCCTGTGCTCATTTCACTCAGGACTGCCCGTACTTTGGAAATGTTGTGCAACATTTGCTTCTATCTAGCTGAAACATTACATTGACCCAAAGGGAAAAATTGAGCTTATTCCTGTTCCTAATGACATATTTTTTTCTTTCTTTGCCACACCTGCTGATTCTCAGGGGCTCCTCCTGACGCTGCACTCAGGAATTACTCCTTGTAGTGCCCAGGGAACCATATGGGATGCTGGAGATTGTATCCAAGCTGGCCTCGTGCAAAGCAAATGCCTAACAGCTGTACTATGGCTTCAATCCGGATAACAAATATCTATGTTGTGAAAAGAATAAGAATGTGGTGAGGTAAGACAGAACCAGAATGAGAAGTGACAATAAATGAATGTCAGAGGGTGAGGGGGATGGGTACTGAAAATGGCTTTCCTGAGAATCACACCACAAAAATGGAGCAGGGGTTGGGTTAGGCAGTGACACAGTGAGTCAGGATCTATGGAGGGAAGACAGTGATTCAGGTTAAATTAACTTGTCTGCAGGGAAAGCGACAGAGTTTGTGGGTGGCTGAGTAGTATTTCAAAATGAGTGACTGAGATTCAACTGGAAATAGGCTTGGGATCAAAGAAAACATTTCAATCCTCAGGGGTGTATTTGAGAAGCAGGAAGGAGAGAGTCGCACACATACGACAAGTTTGTGTGTATGTGGGTGCCTGTGTGTTTTTAATTGAACCACTGTGAGATAAAGTGACAAGTTTTCTTGATGGAATTACAGTCATTCAATACACCCATTCCTCAAACAGTGTGTATTTACCACCACTAATATCCCTAGTTTTACTCCTCTGTCTCTGTCTCTGCCCCTGTCTCTCTCTATGTCTCTCTCTCACTCTCTCTGTCTCTCTCCTTTTGAGCATTAAGATTTGCAATACACATACTGAGAGTTCATCATCTTTGGTCCTTTACCCACTTTCAGCACACATCTCCCACCCAGAGCAATCTGTTCCAAACATCATTGTCAAAATTCTTCCTTCTCTATCCCAATTGCCTTCTCCTCCAGCCCTGAGACATGCTTGTAACCATGGACCAATCGTCCTGGCCCTTGTTTCTACTGTCCATGGTTGTTAAACTTACACTGTGTGTTTTTTAAATCCCACAAATGAGTGCAGTCGTTCTCTGTGTGTCCCTTTCCCTCTGAGTTTTTTCACTCTGTTTGATACTCTCCATGTCCATCCATTTATAAGCAAATTTCATAGCATCCTTTTTTCTAACAGCTATATAGTACGTAGACAACTTCAGGCTCATGACCCTTCTCCAGTCTGAATTCCGGCCATCTCACAAAGGGAAAATTGGACTCATAGAATTGGCCTGAGATTTCTTCCCTTGGGTTTTTTTTGAGGCACCACACCAGGCAAAGCTCAGGGCTTACTCTTTTTCTGCACTCAGAAATCATTCCCAGCAGTGCATGGGGCACCATATGGGATGTGGGGAAGGAACCCACGTTGCCCACATCCAAGGCAAATGCTCTACTCCAAGAAAGGGTTCTTGGGAAAGTGTGACTCATGGTAGAGAAGGAGATTAAGATAATATCCAGGAAACATACTGAGACTTTCACTGAAGGAATCTACCTATGAATTCATGGAAACTCCAAGAGACCCGCGTCCGAATAGTGGGATGTGGGAAATTCACCTTCTAAAGGAACCCCATGATTGGGATATTCAGAAAAAATAGTTTAGACCAGAGGGAAGCAGACAGACATGTCCAGGACATAATAGAGAAGCAACTTGTCACTGAATCTATCCTGTAAGGATGCTGCTGGTTGGCCATTTGCAATATCTGGGTCTCTGTCTTCATGCACCCCTTATTGTGCCGTGTCTACTCACAGTGATGAACATGTCTGTCAAATTCAATGGTGGCTCACTTGAGGGGAACCAGGAGCCTGGAGCAATATGGGTGGAAAACGGCCTTTCTGTGTGATCCCTGTTTGAGTGACCCTAAAACTTGGACAGTCCTGAGATATTTGGCACATTATCTGTGACCAGATTTGCAGAAGTCATTTTCAGAAGAGAAATCTAAAGAATCGGATAGTCCTGGGATACTCTAAGTCAGGATCAGGAGAGAGACCAGAATGATGAGATGTAAAATGGTGATCCAATAATAGGATTGAAAAGATTGAATGGGCGCTGGAGTATATATGGGAGGGCATTTTCCTTGCTCATGGCACACCAGGATTCGATCTCCATCACCACATAGAGTCCCCAGAGAACCTCCTGGAGTAATTCCTGAGTGCAGAGCCAGAAGTCACTCCTGACCATCACCATGACTAAAAAACTCAAAGGTAAAACAAATGACTTAAATGATTTTAAAGTTTCTGTAACATATTCCAAATTATAGAAATGCATTAAATTTGTCAAGTTAAAAATAATCAATTTAAGTCTCGAATAACTAAAATATAAAATATATGTAGCACTGTAGCACTGTCCTTTCGTTGTTCATCAATTTGCTCGAGCGGGCACCAGTAACATTTCACAATAAATTGTGAGACTTGTTGTTACTGTTTTTGGCATATCAAATACATGATGGGTAGCTTGCCAGGCTTTGTTGTGCGGGCAAGATACTCTCGGTAGCTTGCTGGGCTTTCTGAGAGGGGCGGAGGAATCTAACTCAGGTCGCCCATGTTGGCCGCTTGCAAGGCAAATGCCCTACCACTGTGCTCAATCGATTCAAAATGTTCAACAAGATACAAAATTAACTTCTCTGAAAATAGTCAACTAAAATCATCCAATAAAAATGAAAGAAATAGGTGTGTAGAGACAGGAGAGCAGGGAGGGCTGATTCAGGGCATCCCAATAAGGTCCCCCTCAAACACCACCTAGAATAATTCCTGAGTGCAGAGCCAGGAGTAATCCCCAAGGAGTAAAACCATCGCTTGGTGTGACCCAAAAATCAAAAACCAAAAATATGGTATCAATAAATCCTGCTAGTTGATATTGACAACCCTCAAAAAATTCTTTTTGGACTAATTCTTCATTTTCTGAAAAAATGACAGTGCTTTTGCAGAGTCTATTGGCTGTTGGCGTCATGTGTAAGTCACATTCACACCAGCATGTCATGACATTTCTCTCAGGTTCACCAACAAATCTGTTATCTGTACTTTGTGCAGGTCTTTATTCAATGTGCAGGTCTTTATTCAATTCAACAGGAAGTGATGGACACAATAGTTCTTAGAGATATGATTTTGGGAGTATTATTTTTCTTCCAATTCATATTTGGTTTTACTGGAAATTCGCTGTTGCTCATGATATACATGAAAATCTTTCTGCAAAAAGCAAAGCCAATAGATTGGATATTTACCCACTTAATACTCGCCAACCTGATGACAGTTTTATTCTCAGGGATTCAAGAATTAATATTTTTCTTTGGAATAAGAAATTTTCTGAACAACACTGGTTGTAAGGCCATTTTGTTCTTGTCCAGATTGGGTCGGGGTCTTTCCCTCTGTACCACACCTTTCCTCAGTGTGTTCCAAGCCATCGTGATCACCAACAACCATGCTCAGTGGGCGTGGTTCAAATCAAACATCCATACATGCATTTCTTCTGCCTTCCTCTTCTTCTGGATACTCAACATGCTCCTCTATAGCCAGGTCATCATTGCAATGAAAGCACCATTCAACACTACTGGAATTAGACTAGTTTATAACCAAAAATACTGTATGGCACATGACACAGAGACTCTGGTGGTGTCTGGAATTCTGGGAGTAATGGTTTTAAGAGATTTCCTGTGTGTGTCCCTCATGATCTGGACCAGCGTACACATGGTAAAGTTCCTGTTCAACCATCGCAAGAAAGTCCAGCACATCCTTAGGCACAGTCTCTGCCCACCATCCTCTCCAGAGATCAAGGCCACCTACACCATCTTGGTCCAAGTCAGCTGTTTTGGCTTTTTTCCTGGTTCAGGTGCTGCCTTAACATTTATATAATAAACAAACGTGAGGTACAAGGGTTAGAAAAAATCACTGTTTTTGTCTCTTCCTGCTATTCAGTGATCTGTCCTTTCTTGCTGATAAGAAACCAGAGTCCCCTTTGCGAACTGCACCTTCTTAAAGAGGAGGATATCTCCACAAACCACTGCCTTCAGAGACTTTAATACTCTCACAGCCTCTCTGACACAAAGTACTCAGGACAGGAAACGTTAAGTGATGTGGGGCTGGAGAGATAGGCTAGCGCACTTGTGTAGGAGACTTGCTAGCAGTGATTTCTGAGTACAGAGCCAGGAGTGAGCACTGAGTGTCACCAGGTGTGACCAGGATGGAAAAGGAGAGAGGAAAGCTGAGACTAAGTGATGTAAAATGAAAGAAAATGGCCTCTTAAATGGACATGTCTTCACCTACACAGCTTACTGTACATACTAGATAAATGAACAGTGAGATGGAATAAAAAAAACATCATGAGAAGACTCACCTATAGGCGGTGCACATCTGGTTGTGCCTCCCAATCAGGTTAGCTGCGTACCAGTCAAGCACATCACCCTCTATTACTATCGTTCTATGCTCCCCTTTATTTCATTTATATAATATTTTTAAATATTCTCCCTGAGAATATTGAAGTGGCTCTGTGAAACTGATTTATGTAATGTGACACATTCCTCAATTAATAAAGAGACCAAAGCTGGGTCGCACGTGTGCAGGGCAAGTGTTCTAACCCACTTTGTATCTCTCCAAATACATAGACCCATAGTCAAGCCAAACTGCTCAAAGTAGAGGGGCAATGATTACTCAAAGCATTGACAAATTATGGGGGGACAGTGCCCCTTCTGGAACCACCAAAAGGTCTTTTTCCTGTATTTTTGATCATAAATAAAAATTAGATCATAGAGCCTATGATCTAATGACCAAATATTAGAACTGTTGGGACTGGCAGCCACAGTGCAGTGGGGAGGGATCTTGAGTGCATGCAGCTGATGCAGATTCGATCCCCAACAGCCCATAGGGTCCCTGAGCCCAGCAGGAGTGATCCCTGAGTGCAGAGCCAGGAGGAAGCCCTGAGCTCTTCTGAGTGTGGTCCAAAAAATAAACAAAGGAAAATTAGAACTA
Source organism: Sorex fumeus (assembly GCF_029834395.1). Lineage (NCBI taxonomy): Eukaryota > Metazoa > Chordata > Mammalia > Eulipotyphla > Soricidae > Sorex > Sorex fumeus. Next base: position 20,421,528 of record NW_026606076.1, on the reverse strand, counting down.
TCTTATCTAGTTCAGCTTAATGAAAATATTTTAGGGTTGTTTGGAGATTTGTTTTATACATTTTAGAGTTTTTAATGTTGGTAAGAATTTTCTACCACAATACCAGATTTTCTGAATCACAAATGATTAATGTCTTCAAATGTCTTTTTCTGTCATCCAAAAATGGGGCTGGAGCAATAGCACAGCAGGTATGGCAGACAACCCGGGTTCCATTTCCAGCATACCATATGGTGCCCTGAGCACCACCAGGAGTAATTCCTGAGTGCAGAGGAAGGAGTAACCCCTCTTCATTGCTGGGTGTGACCTCAAAAAGCAAAAAAAAAACCTACAAAAATATCTTTCTACCATTTTAAAGGTTTTTACCAAGAATTTCTTGGCCCAACTGGAATTTTTTTTTTATCTGAGGAAGACAGTTGAAAATCCTTTAGCTTTGCAACTCTTTTATCACTTGTGTTATCCTAGTTTTCTTTGGAGGTTTTAGTTATTAACCAATGTAGGTCATTCACTAACAGTGAATCAAGACTTCTGTTTATAATTTTCAACGTTTATCTTCTTTCTTGCTTTATCATACTATTGAAGATACAATGGAATAAAGTGAGCGCATTATAGTTGATATGTTCATACTTATCTTCATACTCAGGGATTACTTTTGCTGGGGCTCAGGGGATACTGTATGCAACGCAAGTATCCTCCCACTGTGTTATTGCTGCAGGCCTTTTCCTATGCTATTTTGAATACATTGTTAATTACTTACATGCATATTTTCTACTTTATTTGATAAGTGACTGAATCAAATTCTTTTTTAAATAATTCTGTGCTCATTTCACTCACGACTGTCCCTACTTTGGAAATGTTGCACAAGCTTGGGTTCTATCTAGCAGAAACATTATATCGACCCAAAGGCAAAAATTGAGCTTATTCCTGTTCCTAATGACAATTTTTTTCTTTCATTGCCACATGTGGTGATTTTCAGGGACCTCTCCTGGTGCTGAACTCAGGAATTACTCCATGCAGTGCCAGGGAACCATATGGGATGCTGGAGATTGTACCCAAGCTGGCCTCGTGCAAAGCAAATGTCTAGCTGCTGTACTATGGCTTCAACCTGGACGTCAAATTTCTCTATTTTGAGCAGAGTCAGAATATGTGAGGAAGGCCAAAACCAGAGTGAGAATTGATGAAAAATGAATGTCATAGGGTGAAGAGGATGGGTACTCTGAAAATGACTTACCTGAGCATCACATCACCAAAATAGAGCTGGGGTTGGGTTAGGCAGTGCCACAGAGATCAGAAGCTATGGACAGAGGACAGTGGTTTGGGCTCAAAGAAATTTTGTGCAGGGAAAGCGACAGAGGTTGTAGGTGGATGACTAGTGTTTAAAAATGAGTGACTGAGAATCAACTGGAAGTAGGCTTGAGTAAAAGGGAACATTCCAATCCTTGGAGGTATATTTAAGGGGCAGGAAGGAGAGAGACTCACACATTCAACAAGTGTTTGTGTGTGTGTCTGTGTGTTTTAATTGAATCACAATTACAAGCACCTTGGCACTGCGTCAAGGCTCAATCCTGGCAGTGCTTGGGGGACCCTGCAGGGACCCTGTGGGATGCTGGGGATAGAACCCAGGTCAATGGCATATATGGCCAGCGGCCTCCCCTCTGTGCCATCAAACTGGCCCAGGGCTGCTAAGACAAGCCCTTCTACCCGAATAGCCGCATTTGACTCTGGGACCTACTCTACTTGGGACCAACATGTTCTCTCTCTGTGTAATTGTGTCTCTGTTTCTCTGTCTCTGTCTCTCTCTCTGTCTCTCTCTCCTTCCTCAGAGCATCAAAAAAAACCTGTTCTAACTTTAAAAGAACGAAGCTATGTGATGCGGGAGGCCCGGAGAGATGGTTCAGTGGGGAGGCACTTGTCTTGCAAGCAGCTGGTCCAGGATTGATCCCCGGTAGCCTGTAGCTCCCACCAACCCACCAGGAGTCAGCCCTGAGCACTGCCAGGTATAGTTTGCAAACAAAATTAATAATAATTGTTTGTCTTCGGGGTCACACGTAGCAATGCTCAGGGATCACCCCTGGCAGGGCTCTGGGAACCCTCTGAGATACCAGGGATGGAACCCATGTTGACTGTGTGAGGCAGGAGTTTCCAGTATTATCTAGCCACCCTGAGGGCAAGAGGGGGGATGGTGGGTGGTGACAAGCTGGGAGCAATGGCCCCAAGGGAGATTGCTTATATTATCATCCTTGTGTGTGCTTGGTTTCACTGGGGACATCTGGGAGAATGTGAGGCAGCAGCACTTGGGAATTGCCCCACACAGGCTGAGAGGGAGCCGAGAACCAGGGACATTTACCCACCAGCTCCATCTGTTCATCATTACTTGATTGAAGAGTGTGTGCTGGATCGAACCTTTCCTGAAGCCCACAAGCACTCTGAGATACCCAGACGCCTCCAGTTTTCAGCCTGGGATGACAAAGCCACAAGGGCCAGGGCAGGGACTGGGGAGGCAGCTCAGGAGGCGGGGTGCATGCCTTGCACGTGCAAAGACCGAGTTTTGATCCATGGCACCACGTGTTTCCCACACACAGGTATGGCCCTAGCAGCCCTCCAAACTCCTGAGCATTGCTTAGGGTGTTGACGCCCCAAAAGAGATGCTTGTGGGAGGCACCCAGAGGCTGTGTTTCACTGTCTCCCTGTGTCCCCCAGGTGAAACTGCGGCCGCTGGCTTCAGACAGCCCTGCCAGAAGTTCTCCTCCCATCTGGGACCCATCTGCTTCAGCAGTTGAGTCTCGGGGGTCGGGGAGAGGGGACAGATGGGAAAACCCCATGGGGACACTCATGGCGCTGAGGCCTCGATCTTCTCCTGCAACTGCCTCATGGACTGGCAAGAGGAATCTCCTTCCTTCTTCGGCTCCCAGGAGGAACCCAAACGTCTCCCGTCTGCTCTTGGGGGGCAGAGCTGAAGTTTAGCACCCCTGTACCCCATATGAAGGACCTACAGCTCAGATCTGTTAAAGCTCCCCCAAACCTGCCTCCTGCCCTATCTCCCCAAAACTCTGCTGCTTCCGTACCTGCTTGTTGACCACTGGATTCCCTCCTATCCGACAGAGACTGCTCATTGGCTTCCCCTGACATTTGGGGGAGCTGGCGTATGTGGAGTCCCCGAGTGTAGAAACCGAAGTCTGAATCCAGAAGGAACTGCGCCCGTGGCGGAGCTCTGTGCGCCCCCTTCAGCCCAACTCCTGTCGCTGCCCACTCCTGTCTCTGACGCCCTCCCCCGAATCATCAGGCCAGATCAGGAGGTGTGGACTGGGTGGGGTGGAGTTGAGTTGGTGGGTGACCCGAACCCGGATGGTGCTACCTTCATTCTCCCGAAATCCATGTGCCAAGAGGAGGCCGCCTCTGGTTCATTCGACTCGCTTACACCTGCCAAGGGCTGGAGGGGATGAGAGAGTCCAGCATCTTTCGTCCCTGCAGCGCCCTGCTGGGCCTCGGGTCAGGCAATGAACTGTGTCCGGATATCCGTGCTGCCTCGGGCTCGCTGCATTCACTCTCTGCATGGACGAACACCCAGTGTGCAGTGCTCCAGAGCCAGATGCCCAAGAACGAACAGGGTGACACAGGAGAGGCTTGCCTTCCCGCACTACGACGTCTCCCACCAATGCGGTTCTAAAGGTCTCCATGTCCGAAGTCCCCACAGCATAGCACCCAAAATTGCTGAGGGTGCCATCTTCCATCCTGAGAGTTTTGGGGTTCCTAGACACATGAGAAGTCCCAAGTCTTCTGTTCTGCATGGAGGAGGGTGGCAGATGCCAGAATTCAATTCCAGCATCTCCCGATGTCTGGGGTGAAGGTAACAGCCATCAGAGGAACTGGGGGTTAGTTAAGAAGAATTTTAATTCACACAGGAATAATAGGCCTAAGACTGGGAAATCTCCCTCCCTGGAAATTCTAAACACATCACTTCTGCCAAGGAATTTATTTATTTAATTTATTTATGTTTAGCTTTTCAGGTCACACCCAGCGATGCTCAGGGAATACTTCAGGCTCTGCACTCAGGAATTACTCCTGGCGGTCCTTGGTAGACCGTCTGGGATGTCCGGGATTGGACCCAGGTCAGCTGAGTGCAAGACAAACACCCTAACTGCTCTGGATCCGAGGATTTTGGTGGGGGGGCTGCTTGGTGTAGGTCCGCAAGGTTCTGGGGAACATTGAGTACCTGGGATTGAACCTTGTCAGCTACGAGCAGGGTGAGATTATTTTGTCGTTTTCTGTTCACTTTGAACAAAAAAAGTTCCGAGTCCACTTTCTCTGTCTGTGACCCGGCTCTTTGGAAAGGTTTCCAGTTATAGTCAACCCCACGTGCCATCACCTCACATTCTGAGGTGCCCCAAACCTCTTCTACCAAAAAGACATAGGGATACACCAATGTCCCACGTGTTGGAGTGAGGGAATCCTCCAATAAGGGACTGAGGCTGTTTTGGTTTTATTTGGTTTGTTCATGGTTTGGGGGCCACCAAACCAGCAATGTGCAGAGGTTCTCCTGGCTCTGCATTCAGGAATGACTCCGGCATGATGGTGGGAATGTATGGAGAGTCAGAGAAAGAACCAGGGGCCTGTGGCCGCAAGCCCAGAGCACTAACCGCTCTGCTCCCGCTGCAGCGACCCAAGCGGCTTGCTCGATCATTAATGACCCTATATCTAACACTGAAGCCAAGAAAAGGGCTTGAAGTCTTAAGCATGGGAAAGTCGGGCCGCGATAGTTCCGCCAAAACGCCACGAGATGGCGCTCTGGGCGTTTCCGTCCCTCCCCAGGCCCTTTTCCCTCCAAGAATTTTCCACGCTTGGGTTTACTTCAATGTTAAGTATGGATCGGGTCATTAAGGATCAAGCTGGCCGCTTCCACAGGTGCAGCGGTAGGAAAGCTGTGAGAGTGCTTGCTTTCACCTGCGGAACCTGGGTTTGATTCAAAAGCAAAAAAATAATAATAATAAAAAACGAATTAAAAAACACTGATTATTATGACTATAAAGAAATGTGAGTATAAGGAACTCAGGTGAGCTTAGTATTACTTAGTATTAGAAAGTGTGTCCCACAAATATGGGATCAGGAAAATTAAATTCTTTTTCTTTTCTTTTTTTGTCATTTTGGGTCATACCTAATGATGCTCGGGTTATTCCTGGCTCTGCATTCAGAAAATACTCCTGGCAGTGCTCGGGGGAACCTATGGAATGTCGGGGATCTTGAATCCTGGTCAGCCACGTCCAAGGCAAACTCCCTACCCCCTGCTCTATCTCTTCAGCCCCAGGGGAAGAAAATTTTTCCAAAGAAAACTCCTTGTCTCTTCCTTCCATCAGTAGCAGAGACAGGGGTTATAGAATGAGTCTGACGCTGGCGAAGTTGATGGGACCATCTGTCAGCTGCGGGTGAAAGCCTGTGTATTAATCCAGGGCCATGAAAACACACCAGTCACTTGGTCCCTGCAGACTCTGTCACTTTGAACTCAGGAAACTTTCTGATGTGCCCAAGGACTCACAAATTACTGTCTTTGTATGACTCTAATCTTCATTTTGATCAAGTTTATGGCTTTTTTTGCTATGTGGGTCCCAGCTGGGATGGAGTGGGGATCCCTGAGTTAATGATGGTTGGATGGATCACTCAGGATGAGACATGTGTGCTGAAAGTCAATCAAGAGCCAAACATGATATCCCATCAGTATGTATATTGAAAAATCATAATTCGCAAAAGTAGAGAAAGATTATAGGGAAAATTGCCAAAGAAGCAGTGGGAGGGGGGTGGCTGCTGATACTGGGACACTGGTGGTGGAAAATGTTCACTGTTGGAGGGATGGGAATTCTATCATTGTAGGAGTGAAATTCAAACAAGAAAGTTTTGTGACTGTATCTCGTGGTTATTCAATGAAAAAGGAATTATTATTTATAATCCTTCTTTTCTTAACTCGGTGGATATTTGGTTGTTCCCACAATAAATCCTGAGAGAAAAGTGATTACTCTCCAAAAGGCTGTCAGATCTATATGATCAGAAAATGAGAACTTTCGATACCTCTGCGAGTAGTCAATTATCCCCAAGTTTGTTTCCTGCTACGCTCCTGCAGACCTCTGTGTACTCAGGATGATGTCATGGGAAAGTTTCTGAAGTGAACACCTGAGGGGAATTTAATTAAAAACTTTTCTAAATTGATCCATTTGCAACTCAGACAGTAATTTGTGAGTCCATGGGCACATCAGAAAGTTTCTTGAGCTCAAAGTGACAGAGTGTCTGGGGACAAGTCACTGGTGTGTTTTTGTAGCCCTGGATTAATACACAGGCATTCACCTGCAGCCTGGCAGAGGGTCCCGTCAACTTTGCCAGCGTCAGACTCAGTAAGTACCTCCTGTCTCTGCTCCTACTTGAGGGAAGAGACAGGGATTTTTCTTTAGAAAAAATTTCTTTCCCTGGGACTGGAGCAGGGGTTAGGAAGGTTCCCTTGCTCACAGCTGACCCTCGTTCCAACATCCCTGACATTCCATAGGGTCCCCTGAGCACTGCCAGGAATATTTCCTGAATGCAGAGCAGGTAGAAACCTGAGCATCACCATGTATGTGAGTTCAAAAATGCTACTGTGATGTGTTTGTGTTCCGTGGACCAGAGCTGCCTCCCTGCCTCCCCAGGTCTCCCCAGCATAGAGCAGAGAGATGGGGAGATGGAGGACCACAGTATGATGATGAGAATGGCCCTTTTAATGCGGAGTTGCTAGCATTCTTATAGAACATCTGAAGGGGGATTGAGGTAAGGACATAGGTGTGATTGCTCATTTACATAAAAAACATTTGGCAGAGGAAATTCTCTTAGTAGATCAACTCAAAAAGACACTGTCTCTCAGGGACATCTACTTTGCTCTTATCTTTCCCTCTAGTTGTATAAGTTATCAATTCTTGCAATTGTTTGGATGAACACAGCAGGAGAAAAAGATTCCAACACTTAGTTCTCTGGGCTCTGAGAGCAAGCAAGTCTTTTTTTACCATAAATCCCAGACTAAGTCCTCAGGCCAGTTCAGCATGTCCTTCCCCATGAGGGTCCTGTCTCTTAGTCTGTGACAACTTGCATCAGGACCATGCATTTATGCCTTTTAGATGGCCCAGTTTGATACCGGGTGGCTTTGCCATTCACCACGGTTCCATCCCAGTCCCAAGGTGGAACCTCCCTTTTGGGGTGTTAGGAACTACAGCAAAATGAAGCCTGAGTCAAGTAATGAGGACCAAGTAATTATGGCCTGGAGTAGATATATTTCACAGTCAATTAACTCCCAAATATTAGAAGCATAGCATTAACGGTCTTTCTGTGTTTAACCAAAGAACTTTGCTCTATAGGGGAGATAGAAAAGCAGGTAGAAATCTACAGCACTTCAGATACAAAGCAGTACAAATACAAAGTTTAGATTTACCAGAAAGTTTTGACTTATATGTAATCAAGACTGACTTGGGGCCTGGTGACAAGTAGAGGTAAATTATAAGGGAAAAGTTAAGGATAATCTTTAACCAAATTAGAGTTGTCAGCAAGGGCATGTTAAGCTTCTCTGGCAGTTTCTTCCTCCCAGAAAAGGGGGCAATTCACTGATGAAGCCTAAAGCACTTAGGGTTAATATCCAAGACAAAGCAAAGGCTGAAGATAGACTTTAACCAATTTAGGGTTGCTAGCAAGGGCATGGGAAGCTTCTCTAGAAGGAGGAATGGTATAGGATAGCAATGGTTTAGGTTTGTCCTTTTTGCCTTGCCTCAGGGAGCTAGGGTTATTGGGTTGCTCCCATCACAGTGCTCCCATTCCTTTGTGTTTATTTATAACTTCTTTCTTTGTGCTCTGTTAGCTTGTAAATATTGTTTTTCTCTTCTCCTTAAGTCCTTTGCAGTTTTAATTCAGAGCAATGTCCTTTTTCTATGGGCACAAGAAGACAGTAAATGCTATATTTGTAATGTGGAATTAATTGACTATAAATGATATTTACCACCTGGGCATGTGTTCCCTCAACCTAAGCCTCAGTTGCACTTTCGACCTAGCACCCCCCAAAGCAGGGTCCCCACGAGAGACTGGATGGACCCAGGGCAAGCGGTGATCTATGTGCTACCTTGGCACCAAAATGGGCCTGGCCAAAGTGCCACAATACTTAGCTATAAGTTAAGAGCTCAGACATGGACAAATGCTGTCATGATCCAAAAAGCAATAACTAGATTCAGACCCTGCTAGGGTTAGGAATGATTAATCTGGCCTGAGCACTGTAGTCTGAGTCTGTGGCAAGATGTTCCCAGGAGAGCTGCCCTACAAGCCTCAATGCATCTCTTACTGTGTCCATACAAAAATACCTAATATTAAGATGTTCATTGAGAGGTTAATTAAGAAGAGGAATAGCCCTACGTGGTGTTTCAGCCCTTGAGCCTGATGGGCAGTCAGGAATCAACCGGCATGGCCCTTGTTTCCTCCTCCGTCTTCCCCATGTCATGGGCCATCCAGCTGGGGGAGCGGACTAAGACCCCCAGGAACTCGGCAGCGAGAGGGAGAGCCGCCGGGGCCTTCCCTGGCCACCCTCAAAGACTGCAGAGAAAGGGTCAGTTCCCCAGTGAAGCCTAAGACACTAACGGTTGATATCCAGCAAGTGTGTCCCAAAAAGTTAAAGAAAAAATAAATGGAGAATTTGTTATTCCTGATGCTGATTTTGTGGGAAACGCTTTCTTTTTTTTCCTTTTGTTTTAAATTTTTATTACTGAAAAACCATGAGGTACAGTTGTAGACTTACAAATTTTTCTGCTTGGGTTTCAGTTATACAATGATCAAGTACCCATCCTTCCACCAGCGCCCATTCTCCACCACCACCAGTCCCAGTATCCCTCCCACCCCCCATAACCCCATCCCACCCTACCACTGTGGCGGGGCATTCCCCTCCATTAACTCTCTCCTTTTGAGTGATGGGGTTTGCAAAAGATGCATTGAGTGGCAATTATGTTCGGTCTATAGTCTACTCTCATCATGCATCTCCCATCCTGGGATGAACCTCCCAACACCCTTTATTTTGTGCTCCCTTCTCTGGAAAATACATTGTAATGCTAACCTCACCTGAGTTCCTATACTCACATTCCTTTATACTATGATATTCTGGGTTTTTTTTTCTTCTTTATTTTGTTTTTTGGGGCTGGAGTGATAGCTCAGCGGTAGGGCGTTCGCCTTACGCGTGCGCGCGGGCGAGTTCGATTCCTCCGCCCCTCTCGGAGAGCCCGGCAAGCTACTGAGAATATTCGATATGCCAGACACAGTAACAACAAAGTCTCCAATGGAGACGTTACTGGGCCCGCTCGAGCAAATCGACGATCAACGGGAGGGCCTTTACCTTTACCTTTACCTTATTTTGTTTTTTGCTTTTGAGTCACACCAAGCAATACTGAGGGGTTACTCCTTCCTCTGCATGCAGGAATTACTCCTGGTGGTGCTTGGGGGATCCTATGAGATGGTAACTGGTCAGCTGCATGCAAAACAAAGAAGAATTACTGCGGTCGTGCTCAGGGAATACTGGGGATGGAATCCTGGTTGGTTGGCTACGTGAAACACAAGCACCCTACCAACTGCACTATCACTCTAGCCCCATCAAATTACAATTTTCTTTTCTGCAGTTTCAACCATATACATTGTTATGTTATATTCTACTGTACTTTCCCTTTTATTTAACTTCGGTTGTTTGGGGGCCACACCAGCGGTGCTGAGGACTTACTCCTGGCTCTGTACTCAGGGATCACTCTGGGTGGGTTCTGGGGACCCTTTACGATGCCGTGAATTAATTCCAAACCCACCACGAGCAAGGCAAGTGCCCTATGCACTGGGCTATCTCTCTGACCCCTTTTGTTGCTCTTAATCTGTGTTTTCATTTAAACGTATTTTTGAAAACTTTATGGTGGCCAAAACTAGTCCTATTAGTAAAACATATACCAATTTACTAAGAATATTTGCATCCTCATTCATCACTTTTACAGCAATTCTGTTCACCTTTCCACTCTGATTAAACATTGTTTTCTGAGTTCACTCTTCCGTTCTTTCTATTCTACCCACCTTTTCATGTATTTCTCATTAACATTTAACTATTCTCTCATGTGTGTGGCCCACAAACAACCAAAGTTATGTATTTTCCTTAGATCCTATTATCTAATAAACAAGTAATTAGGATTATTGGGGTTGTCAGCCACAGTGCAGCAGGGAGGGTTCTTGCCATTAATGCAGCTGACACAGATTCAATCTCTGACAGCTCATAGGGTCCCTGATCCCACCAGCCCACTGAGCACAGAGCCAGGAGTAATCCCTGAGTACTGCTGAGTGTGGTCCAAAAAACAAACAAAAGAAAGTTAGAAATATCCTATCTACTTCAGCTTAATTAAATGATTTTAGGGTTGTTTGCGGATTTGTTTTATACATTTTAGAGTTTTTCATTTTGGTATGAAGTTTCTATCACAATACCAGAGGCTCTGTTCATAAATATTTTATGCATTCAGATGTCTTTTTCTGTCATCCAACAAAATGTTTCTAAGAGTTTAAAAAGTTTTGACCAACAATTTCTTGCACCAATTGCTATTGTTTTATAGTAGTTTTTATGCTGCTGATCCTTTAACTTTTACCTATTGTATTAATTATGCTGTTGTAATGCTATTTTTGTTTGAAGGTTTCGATACTAACCAATGCAGATCATTAATATTGAATGAAGAAATCTAACAATTTACCATTATCAATATTAATCTTTTTTATGTCTTTGTCATATTATTGAAGATATCATGGAATAGTGTGAGCTGTGATTGTTGATATTAATACTTACCGCTGTAGCACTGTCCTCCCGTTGTCCATCGATTTGTTTGAGCGGGCACCAGTAATATTTCTATTCTGAAACTTCTTACTGTTTTTGGCATATCAAAAACACCTGGGGAGCTTGTCAGGCTCTGCCGTGAGGGCAGGATACTCGTGGTAGCTTGCCGGGCTATCCAAGAGGGATGGAGGAATCGAACCCAGGTCGGCCTGCATGCAAGGCAAACGCCCTACCCTCTGTGCTATCACTCCAGCCCGTTGCTGATTCAAAAAGGATTTATTTCCCTGGACTCCGACTTTCTATCTGGAGGAGACCAACCCAAACCCCCACGGAGCTAAGAAATTTATCCCAGTACCAAGAAGATAGGTACTGACCACATACAAGGCAAGTGCCCTACACGCAGTGCTCTCTCTCCAGCCCCTCTAGTTGGATTTCCCCCCCCGCCTCTGTCTTTTATTGGGCCTTCTGCAACAAGCCATCTGCTCCAGTGCCTGGAGCTAACTGAGAAGCCATTGTGCGTGTCCCTTTACCCACTCTCAGCACACATCTCCCAACCACAGTGATCCCTTTCAGCCATCATTGTCATACTGGTCCCTTCTCTAACCAACTACCGTCTCCCCAGCCCTGAGACAGGCTTCCAATACGCAACCATCCTCCTGGCCCTTCGATCTACTGTCCTTGGATGCTAGACTTATACCATATTGTTATATCCCACAAGAGTGCAGTTATTCTCTCCCTGTCCTTTTGAATATTTCTCTCAGCATGATGCTCTCCATATCCACGTATTTAGAAGCAATTTCAGAACTTCATTTTTCTTACAGCTGTATGGTATGTGGACCAAAGAAGGATCCTCTGCCTCCTTCAGCAGAAGTCTGGCCGCAACACAAATTTGTTTGCTTTGTGTTTTTCCTCAGTGTTTTTCCCAGAATTGTCTCCCTCACGTTTGTTTTTGGGGCCACCCCAGAAAATGCTCTAGCCTTACTCCTGGCTCTGCGCACAGGAATCACTCCTGGTTGTGTGTGAGGCACCAATTGGGATGTGGGGGATCGAACCCACGTTGGCTGCATACAAGGAAATGCTCTACCCCATGAAAGTTGCTCGAGATGTTGTGATACATCATAGAGAACTACATGAAGATAATGTTCAGGAAAGATACTGAGAACTTAACCAAATTCCGTATGAATTCATGGACATGGCAGAAGACTTTGGTAATTGTTGGAATATAGTTCCAAATATTTTAGGTTTAATATTGGTTTGCCCTTTCCCCCTTGCCATGAGAAACTCAGGTTTATTACAGTGCTCCTGAGGCACTTCCTTTCCATTGTGTTTATCTGTAAATTCTTCCCTATGCTCTCCTCCCCAACCAGTTAATCAGCTTTTCCCCTAATCAGAATCTATTAATTGTTTGTAAGGTCAGATCCTTCTAGGACACTGAAATTATATTGTAAATTAATATTATCCTTCTCCTCTCCTATGTCTTTTGAATAGTTTACTTTAGAGCAATGCCCTTTTTCTATAGATACTGGAAGAACGTTAACAGTATGCTTTGTAATTTAGGATTTAATTGTCTTTGAATATTATTCACTCCCAGGCATCTGCTTTCTCGACTTAAGCCTCAGTTACCCTTAGTTCCTAACACCCCAGAAGCAGGGTCCCGTCGACGGACTGAATGGACCCAGGGCAAGCAGTGAGCTACGCAGGCATCGAAATGGACCAGGCCAAAGTGCCACAATTCTTAACTATAAGTTAGCAGCTTGATCATAGACAAAATGCTCTCATGATCCAAAAGTAACAACGAGACTATGACCCTGCTAAGGATAGGAAAGACTATCTGGCCTGAGCACTGTAGTCTGAGATTGAGATGGACTTGGAGGCAATTCCTTAAGTTTAAGGTATTTCTTACTGTATATATACAAAACAATTTATATTATATATACTTATATGTTTGTTGGACAAGGAGAGCAGAAACAAAACAAGGGGATTCCTCTCTAGGGTGGGTTGATCTGATAATCAGAATCTATCTGAGAAGCGGCTTTCCCCAAGGGAAAGAATTCTACCCCTTTTGATTGTGACCACACCTGTGTGTAATTGTTACCCCAATTCCTCATGCTGGGAGATATAATGAAACTATATAAACAATGGGCAAAGGGAGGCAGAGGAGAGAGACAGGAATGAATGGAGAGAGGATAGGAATAAACTGCAACTAAGACCAACCAGCCTGGCCCTCGTTCCTTCCTTTACCTGCCCATCGCCATCGACCTCCTGGGGTGGGGGAAGAGGTGTGATACCACCCAACCCGGTGGCAGGTGAGATAGAGCCGCCACTGCTGCTGTCTTTTTTGAATTTACACAGGTAATGAATACTAAGTTTTGGTAAATTTACCCCCTAACAGAAACCTCAATGTCAGGGTAGTCCCCTAAGAAAAACAAGTTTAGACCAGAGGGAAGCAGACAGCCATTCCTGGCCAGAATAGAATAGCAAATTGTCACAGAATCTATCCTTCAAGGCTGTCACTGATAGTCTATGTGAAATATCAGGTCGCAAATTGTCACAGAATCTATCCTTCAAGGCTGTCACTGATAGTCTATGTGAAATATCAGGTCTCTGTCTTCATGCACCCCTTAATTGTGCCGTGTCTACTCATAGTGCTGAACGTGTTTGTCAGCTTCAATGCGGCTCACATGACGGGAACCAGGATACTGGAGCGATTTGGATGAACAAAAGGACGCCCTTTACACTACCGGTTTTGGTGACTCTAAAGCTTGGGCACTCCTGATGTATTTGTCGCATTCGATGTGACCAGTCTCACTGGTCAGGGCTCTCAAATAAAACTATTTTGGAGCACTGGAGGGAAGGATAGAAAAGACTCAGAAAAGAAATCAACAGAATTAGATACTCTGTGATACTCTAAAACAGTATCTGGGGAGAGGCCAGAATGATTTCATGTAAAATGGGCATCCAATACTGTGATTCAAACAACTTGAAAGGGGCCAGAGAGAAGGTACATTGGTTAGGGCATTTGCCGCGCTTGTGATGGGAAAGGGTTTGATCCCCATTACCCCATACGGTTCCCTGAGCACCTCCAGAGGTCATTCCTCAGTGCATAGCCAGAAGTAATCTTAAGGATCGCCCAATGAGACCCAAAAACCCAAAGAAGAAAAAAAAACTTGAATGGTTTTCAATTTCATAGACATATTATGTAAATGTATTAAAGGTGTCAAGTTAAATAGAATCCATTTAAGTTGTATAAGACTTAAATATATCTCTATGACATGAAATATACAACTGATTTAAAATTTTTTCAAAAAAATACCAAATTTACTTCACTGAAAATAGTCAACTGGAATAATTTTACAAAAATGGAAAAAACAGGGCAAGAGACATAGTACAGTGTGGAGAGGGCTTTCCATTGGATCCCAGGTATCCCATACTTTCCTCCAAGCATGCCAGGAATGATTCCTAAATTCCAATCTAGGAGTAACTGACAGCCGTTGCTGGCTAGACCAAAAATCAAATCCGAAATACATGGAAGCAATAACTATTCCTCAGTGATGTCAATAACCCTCTTAAAATTCTTTTTGGAATAATGCTTCATATTTTGAAAAATGACAGCATTTTTCACATTTTACTGAGCAAGAATATCTTAGACATATTGATGCTGCGTGTCATGACATTTCCCTCAAGTTCACCAACAAATCTGTTGTTTATACTTTCTGCAGGTCTTTACCGAACGAACGAGGAATTGATGGACACAATAGTTCTACAAGAAAAGGTTTGGGGAGTATTATTTTTTTTCCAATTCATGATTGGTTTTATTGGAAATTCACTGCTGCTCATGCTATATGTCAACAGCTTTCTGCAAAGAAAGAAGCAAATAGATTGGATATTTACCCACTTAACACTCGCCAACATAATGACAGTTTTATTCTCAGGGGTTCCAGAATTAATATTTTTCTTTAGAATAAGAAATTTTTTAAATGACACTGGTTGTCAGGCAGTTTTGTTCCTGCACAGAGTGGGCCGGGGTCTTTCCCACTGTACCACATCTTTCCTCAGTGTGTTCCAAGCCATTGTGGTCACCAACAACCATGCTCAGTCGGCGTGGCTCAAATCAAACATCTACACGTGCATTTCTTCTGCCTTCCTCTCTTTCTGGGTAGTCAACATGCTGATCTATAACCGGGTCATCACTGGAGTGAAGTCCCCTTTCAACATTACTGGAATTGAAGGAGTTATTAGTCTAAAATACTGTATGGCACTGAAGGTCCATGTCTCAGAGGCTCTAGAAGCGTCTCTATTTCACGGAGGAATGATTTTTAGTGATTTCCTGTGTGTGCTCCTCATGATCTGGACGAGCGTGCACATGGTAAAGTCCCTCTTGAACCATCGCAAGAATGTCCAGCACATCCATAGGCACAGTCTCTGCTCACAATCTTCTCTGGAGATCAAGGCCACCCACACCATCCTGATCCAAGTCAGCTGTTTTGTCTTTTTTTACTGCTGTATTACTGTTTATGTATCATTCAATCATGAGGTACAAGGGTTAGAAAACATCGCTGTTTTTGTCTCTTCCTGCTATCCAATGGTCTGTCCTTTTTTGCTGGTTAAAAATCATAGATGCCCCTTTCTGATCTGCACCTTTGTAAAGATGAGGAAATCTCCACAAACCACTGCCATCTGAGCTGAATAACTCTCACAGCTTTTTTGACACAAAGTGCTCAGGGTAGAAAAATCCCACTGCAAAGTTTCCATTTTGTGAGGCTGGAGAGATAGCGCCGTGTGTAGTGCACTTGCCTTGCACATGATCTGAACATATGCAGAGCCAGGAGTTATTTCTGACTTCTGAGCCAGAAATGGGTCCTGAGCATCAGCATGTGTGACCAGGAGAAAAATGGAGGGTGTGTAAAGATATTTTGTTGTAGAATAAAAGAAAATAATATCTTATTCTGACAACATATCCAAGTCCACAGCTTACTGTACAGACTGAGATAAATGAACTGTGAGTTAAATAAAACACATTGGAGAAAGTTGCACCTGTAAGTGAAATGTTATTTCCATTATTTCTTGGAAAACGAGAATGGGAAGCTCATCTGGCTATGATTGGATCTCCAACCGGGGTTGGCTGCTCTCAAGACAAGCACATTACCCCCGATACTATTGCTCAGAGTCTGGCAAACTCCCCGTGGCGTACCAAATATACCAAATACCAGTAGCAATGATGGGTCTCATTCTCCTAAAGAGCCTTGAATATAATTTCAGGGCTAGGATGAAAGAGACGTTACTGGGGCCTGCTCGAGGCAATCGATGAATAACAGGATGATGAAATGAAAATGAAATGAACTATTGCTCTATGCCTCCTTTATTTCATTTATAATATGATTTCAAATATTCACCTTTGAGAGTACTGAAGTGGCTCTATGGAAACAATGAACGTACTGTGACCCATTCCTCAGGTAATGGGTTGCTGGAGATCAAACCTGGTTACCCATATGCAAGTTCTATCCCACTGTTTATCTCTCCAACCCTGGAAAAGTCCTCCAAAAGAATAATAGAGCAGTAGGGTTTGGGCTTCAGCAATAGCACAGCTGGTAAGGTATTTTCCTTGCACAAGCTGACCCTGGTTCAACTCCGGCATCCCATGGGGTCTCCCAAGCAATACCAGGAACAACTTCTGAGTGCAGAGCCAGGAGCAACCACTGAGAACTGCCAGGTGTGACCTCAAAAATCCAATAAATAAATAAAATGTTTAAAACAAAATTGAGTTAGTGGAAACAAAGCAATGGAAAAATTATTCAGTGATTTCCAAATAATTTTACTGAACGCATAAAATGGGAGTTTAAGAAAATGTATAAAAGAGCTCAAATGAAGATAAGAACCAATTTGTCAGCAGTATATAAATGTCTCACTCAAGACATTTGAGTATATAATGCACAAAAGAAAAAGGAAAGGGAGAGCAAGAAGGAAAGTCCCTGGGGTTTGGGGTGGGGATTGGGGATGCTGGTAGGGAAACAGAAGACCCTGGTGGTGGGAAATGTACACTGGTGGAGGAATGGGTGCTGAATCATTGTAAGACTGAAACCTAGTTATGAACAGCCTTGGAATGGTCTACCTCATGGATATCTAATTAAAAAAAATTTTAAGTCATGTGGAATTCACCGTGTAGAATACAAGGAAGTGATCATCGACATAAAGAGAGGTGTTTGGCAGGGCGATGCCATTTGACTGAAAGTCTTCAATGCCACCCTCGAGAACATCATGCAATACTGGAATTGGAAGGAATGGGAGTGAAGATAGACGGTCAGAATCTACACCACCTCTTTCTAATAACACCAAACATAAGCTAAGCGGCATGAATGCTGGCCAACTTCGACCGTGAATGTGGAAAGGTTGGACTACAGCAAAATCTCACAAAGACAATGTTCATGAGAAACGAACTCGTTCCTGATTTTCCATTCTCTCTTAATTAGCTAAAAGGACGGAGAACCTTTATCTCCAGGCACATGTCTCCCACTCCACCGGATTCCTGCATTAACATATGCCTCAGAGATCTGGGCCCTATGAAAACAGGATGAGAATGCTATTTGGGTTTTCCAAAGAGGAATCAAAAGAGCTATGCCTGGAGTATCTTGTGGGAAGCTGAATAAAGTTCTGTTCTGTCCTATCATATCCTGTCTGCTGTCCTGTCTTCTCTGTCCTGTTTTCTCTGCATTATGTCTCTTGTGCTTTGTGTTCATTCGGTCAGTTCTTCCCTGCACCTACGGATCCTAGGGCCATCTCCACAGGCCAGAGAGTGGCCTGGCGGTTCCCCCGTAACTGGCGCCCACGCGGGGCGGTGTCTGGGAGACGACTGCCAAACTCCCCTTCAGGAAGCGGTGGCCACTGGGACACACAGAAAGGTAAGTGCACGCCTAATCAAAAATCCCCGTCTCGTTCGAGGCCGAGTGGGTACAAGCCCCTGCCTCATTATAGAGGTCGATGGGGCGGCATCAGGGGAGAATTATGTATTCAGTCTCATAATAGGTATAAGAGTCGGTCACTGGGTTGGATAAGCCCCCCACCACCCGAGCCCCTTTGTCATGTCCTTTGTGGAATGTGTGTGTGAATGAATGAGCGGTCAGAGGCATCCTCGCCTCTGATTCAAGTCTGTGGTTCCATGACTGGGCACCCTTAAGGGTCCCGAAAAGGCTACAGAATCCGGTTGGGCTGTCTGTGGTTCCACGGGAAACATATGGTCTATGGTGGTGCTGACTTAGACTCAGGCTCTCATTGCTCTGATCAAATAGCTTTGATCACTTTTGAAGAGTAATCGCTTTTCTCTCAGGATTTATTGTGGGAACAACCAATTCTTCACTGAGTTAAGAAAAGAAGGATTATAAATGATAATTCTTTTTTATTGAGTCACCATGAGATACAGTCACAAAACTATCATGTTTGAATTGCAGTCCTACAATGATAGAACTCCCATCCTTCCACCAGTGCACATTTTCCACCACCAATGCCCCCAGTATCCCACCCAGCCCTTCCACTGATTCTGTGGCAATTTTCCCAATACTCTTTCTCTACTTTAGGGCATTATGATTTTGCAATATAGATACAGAGGGGCTATCACGTTTGGTCCTTAATTTACTTTCAGCACACATGTCCCATCCTGAGCGATCCTTCCAACCATCATTAACTCAGGGATCCCCACTCTATCCCAGCTGCCTTCTCCTCCAGCTCATGAGGCTGACTTCCAACATTGGGTAGTACTCCTGGACCTTATCTCTACTGTCCTTGGTTATCAGTCTCAACACATGTTTTTTTTTTATATTCCACAAATGAATGCAGTCATTCTATGTCTGTTCCACACTTTCTGAATCCTTTCACTTAGTGTGATACTCCCCATGACCATCCACTTATAAGGAAATGTCATGATTTAATTTTTCCTACCTGCTATGTAGTATTCCATTGTGTAAATGTACCAAAGCTTCTTTAACCAGTTGTTTGTTTTGGCCACTTGAGTTGTTTCCAGCTTCTGGTTATTGTGAACAGTGTACAGATCTGTTCTTGGTCATGCATTATACTGTCTTTGATAGCTCAATTTGTTCAATTGTATCCTCAACAGTAGGGCTGGAGTGACAGCATAGCGGTAGGGCATTTTCCTTGCACACAGCCAGCCCGGCCGAGCCGGGTTCGATTCTTCCGCCCCTTTTGGAGAGCCTGGCAAGCTACCGAGAGAATCTTGCCCGCACAGCAAAGCCTGGCAATCTGCCTGTGACGTATTCAATGTACCAAACACAGTAACAAGAAGTCTCACAATGGAGACGTTACTGGGCCTGCTCGAGACAATCGATGTACAACGGGAGGACAGTGTTTGTTATCCTCAATAGTATAATAAAGCAATAAAGAAGATAAATGTTGAAAATTATAAATTGTTAGAGATTAACTATTAATGAATGATTCACATTAGTTACTAATTGGAACGTCTAAAAGAAAACTATCATGATAAAACAATCCACAAAGTCGTTGCAAAGTTAAAGGATTTTCAATGCTATTACTCCTATAAAATAATTCCAATTGGTCTAAGAAATTCTTGGTCAAAACTTTTTAAACTCATAGAAAGATGTTTTTGGATGATAGAAAAAGACACATGAATACATAAAATCTTCATGAATCAGAACATCTGGTATTATAATAGAAAATTCTCACCAAAATCAAAACTCTAAAATTCATAAAACACATACCCAAACAACCCAAAAATCATTTAACTGAGCTTAACCAGATAAGATAGTTCTAATTTTCTTTCATTTATTTTTATTCTTGACCACACTCAGCAGTACTCAGGGCTTACTCCTGGCTCTTCACTCAAGGATCACTCATGGTGTAAATTATAATTCTTGAGAATTAAAAAAATTAGCCTGAATACTAATGGAATCTCTAAATCATATATATATATATATATATATATATATATATATATATCTGTGTTTGGCTTATCGAATATGTCATGGGTAGCTTGTCATGCTCTGACATGTGGGTAAGATACTCTCGTTAGCTTGCCAGGCTCTCCGAGAGGGGCAGAGGAATTGAACCCAGCTTGGCCAGGCCAGCTGCACACAAGGCAAATGCCCTACTGCTGTGCTTATATACATATATATGTATATATATATATATATACATATATATATATATATACTTTTTTTAGTCACAGTGATGCTTAGTGTTTACACCTAACACTGCACTCAAAGAATTATACCTTTGGTCTGGAGTAGTATATGGGATGTGGGTATTGAACCTGCTGTATTATCTTTTCAGCCCTGCTCACTTATTTATATATGTCATAAATTATAGTGTACATTTATAAATCTTTGATGAGACTGAGGACCCATATATGGTGCTGGGGATTAAACTCTGGTCAGCCTGTGCAAGGCAAGTGTATCCTCGTGTGTTGGGTTCCCGCAGGCACTGTTTCTGAGTCATCAGGACGGTGCCACCCTGTTGAATACAGATCCCCGGCTTCTCCTGCAGGTAGGAGGGTTTCAGAGACACTGCTCCAGAGATGGCATAGGGCATTCCCAGAAGGGGCACCCTCCCCCCATAATTTGAAATTGCTGTGTGTAATCATAATGAGCAGTTCGGCTTGTCTATAGGTCCATTTTACTTCCTTGCTGGAGATTATGTTATTTGAATTACTGCCACCCGTTTCAGTGCATCCATGGCTCATCATTCCCAGGGACTTGCACAATTTTCCATGTGTGTTAAAGTCAGTCTTGCATTCAACTCCTCCTTTGTGATTACCCTGCATTGTTTCCCATTCTATCTCTCTCCCCCACTTTTTAGCAGGTCCTCCTTCCCCACATTAGCCATGTTTATTTTTCAAGAAAGTTTGTTTTCTGGTGAACAGTCTGCAACCTGTTCTTCTGTTCATCACCTGGGAACGCCTGTCAGTCCCAAATGCACCAGGGCACAGGGACACCGCAGGTTGGGGATTGTTAGAGATTTCTCTAGCCCCAAGGCTTATGTTTTTTTAATGTTCTTTTTATTGTGTAATCCAGTTCTAGTAAATACCAAATTATAATGTGTTGTACTTGAGTATTATTTATAAAGTGTTACAAAATCTAATAACTCTCCTACATAATTCCATTTCTTGTTTACTTGGAGAATCGGTATACTTAGGATTCACAGCACACAATGACATCACTATTCATTACTTTTCCCTGAAACCTATCAACAGATGAGTGATGATCCCAAAAGGCAAAAAAAAAAACCCCAAAAAAACATGCTATGCTTTTTCCCATTGTTTGCCTCTCATCATCCTTTCCTCATTTTCCTGACAAGTGGTTCATCCTCTGGCTATTTCAAAGGTGACACAGGAAAATTACCACGACTTTAAACTACTTTGGGATATGATTGCCTTGGAGTTAATTAAAAATGTTTTTTTAGAACAACATTTGGCTGGAGACATAGCACAGCAGTAGGGCGTTTGCCTTGCGTGCAGCCAGCCCGGCCGAGCCGGGTTCGATTCCTTTGCCCCTATCGAAGAGCTCGACAAGCTAACAAGCTACCGAGAGTATCTGACCCACACAGCAAAGCCTGGCAAGCTCCCGTGACCTATTCAATATGCCAAACACAGTAACAACAAGTCTCAAATAAATGGAGATGTTACTAGTCCCGCTCCAGCAAAATCGATGAACAACGGGAGGACAGTGACAGTGACAATGACCGAGCAACATCTGGCAATGTTCAGGAGTTACTCCTAATTCTGCACCCAGAAATCATCCCTGGTGGTGCTCAGAGGACATATGGAATGTTGGACAGTTGAACCTGGGTCTGCCTTGTCCAAGGCAAGCCCCTACCCATTTACACTATTGCTTGGCCCATCTTGGAGTTCATTTTTATTAGACAATTTGTCTGTCTGCTCTTTAGCATTTTTCGATGTGGAATAACTTGCTGGTAAAAGGTAAAGGTAAAGGCCCTCCCATTGATCGTCGATTTGCTCGAGCGGGCCCAGTAACTTCTCCATTGGAGACTTTGTTGTTACTGTGTCTGGCATATTGTATTCAATAGCTTGCCATACACATCCACAGTCACCACCGCCACCACCAAAACGTTCTCTCTTGCTTTGCTTCTGTTATGGGACCAAGTTTGGTGATGCTGAAAGTTTATTTGTGGCTTTGCATTCAATAATTTCTCATAGCAGTGCTCTTGGGACCCTATGGGATCCTGGGGATTGACCTCTGTTTGACAGCGTGCAAGACAAGCTGTTCCTGCTGTATTATCATTTGGCCCCAGAGGTGTTAGTTTTTTATGGGTTTCCCAAGAACCCACTGAACATCAACTTTCCTAGTTATCTTATCCTCATAAGGCCCCCATAGAGTTGAACATAACACCAATCTTTGGAGTTTGAAGTGAGTAAAGAAATACTCCAGGATGTCAAAAACATTTTATTTGCATTTGTTTGTTTGAGGGCCATACCCAGTGATGCTCATAACCGAAAATCAGATGATCTGGACACGTAATGCTATTTGGAGAGCCCGGCAAGCTAGGTTCTCCACTCAAGAATTAATCCTCAAGAATTACTCCTAATGTATCATAGGGGACCCTGTGGGATACCTCGGATCAAAAGTGGGTCAGTTGCGGGCAGGACACACGTCCTTCCATGGGACTAACGCTCTGAGCCCAATGATGGGCTAATCTTGAATCAACTGTCACCCACAATCACCCACAATCACTCATCCTGCTCTCTGCCACACCTACTGACAACACTGGTACCCTTTCCCAATGACAGTAGATTTTCTAGAATAGATGACTCTTTTCTTGATGTTTACTCGTGTTACTTCACAAAACCATCTAATTTTCAGAATAATTGATACCACTTTCACTGTCATAAAGGAAATCGAGCCACTCAGTAATGTCTTTTTTTTAATGTAGGAGTACTGATATTTATTTGGCCATTGACTAAACTGATTGAATTGGGCATGAACTCTACACTTAATCACTTGACATCCCGTTACTCATTGATTTGCTCGAGCGGGCAGCGGTAACATCTCCACTTGTCCCTGTTGCGTGCTAGTGTAGCCCAATGGCATCTGCTCGCTCCAGGAACACGAAGAGCCTAAAACCGTTCATTCAGGGTCTTGATGAAGAAGTCTGACCATCTCATAGGTGGGCAGCCACGTGATCTTTTGATGTCCTGTGGAATTCAGTCAGTAACGGCTCTAGTCCAGCGTTCGTCTCCAAATGGCATTACGTGTCCAGCTCATCTGATTTTTGGTGCCCTGGCAAATGAGACAGCATCCCTGAGTCTTGATAATCGACAGAGGTCAGTACTCCAGTTTCCTTTTCTCACTTGAGTGAAGTGAGATACTGCGGGGGGCCCCGCCAGCCCACTCTCTCCCGCGGAGATGGCCCTAGGATCCGTAGGTGCAGGGAAGGACTGACCGAATGAACACAAGACACAAGAGACATAATGCAGAGAAAACAGGACAGAGCAGACAGGACAGTAGACAGGATAGGATAGGACATAACAGAATTTTATTCAGGGCACCAGGGGCTTAAATACCTATCAGTACAGGAAAAGCACAATGCAGTTACACAAAAAGGGACGTGCCCATATGTGGTTAGGAAAGTTACAGAGTCTATAAGTTTGACATACCATGCATTACAAAGTTTATACCAAGTTAATCATTGTCAGTTACAGCCATGACAGATGTTTTCTCAGGATAACCATACAAAGCACAGGCTTTACCTGCCGAGGGTCACGTAGGTCAGGATAGCCCTACCTAGCACAGGCTTTACCTGCTGAGGGTCATATAGGTCAAGATAGCCATACCTGCCACAGGCACGTAGGCCCTTGGTCAGTTAAAGGGCCAGATTCCCACAATGGTGGGAAAAAGCAGCTGGGATAGAGAAGGGATCACTAAGTCAATGATGGTTGGAGGGATCACTCAGGATTGGTGGTGTGTGCTGAAATTAGACTAAAGACCAAACGTAATGGCCTCAGTATCTGTATTACAAACCATAATGCCTCAAAGTATAGATAGTAAGAAGGAAGGTGCCTGCCACAGAGGCAGGGCACGGAATGGGTTGAAGGTGGCGGGAGGGATACTGGGGACATTGGTGGAAATTTCGCACTGGTGGAAAGATGGGTGTTTGATCATTGTATGACTGAAACTCAATCATGAAAGCTTTGTAACTGTATCTCACCGTGATCCAAAACAAGAAAAAAGAAAAAGAAAAATCTCCTGCAAATAAAGAAAAATATATATAATATATCATGGCTTAGAGACTTCAGCCCCATCTTCCAGTAGATAGCCGTCACACCCACCAGCTGCCACCAGCACCAGGTTGGTCCCATCAATGACCAAGATTCAGAGAGTATAAAACCCAGCTCCCGGAAGCACGTGGCCGCATTTGCGACCACGCAACATCTTATTATCTTTCTTTTGGAGAACCTGGCAGGCTACCAAAAGTATCCTGCCCTCACGGAAGAGTCTGGCAAACTTCCCGTGTCATATTCAGTATGCCAAATACCAGTAACAATGTTGGGTCTCATTCTCCTAATCCTGAAAAAGCACTGAAATGGCTATTTTAAAATCTCAGGGCTAGGAAGAAGGAGACATTACTGGTGCCTGCTCGAAAAAATCGACGAACAACAGGATGATCATGATCGTAATAATATAGCATGGGATGAAAGGCTATTGTGTTGGATGGTACCGCTCAGGATAGTGCAAATGGAAGTGTTCAATGAGAAATTTAGGAATATTCACTGAGTTCAAAAGAAAATTCAGGATGCAGCAGGTATCAGGTGTAAAGGTATAAAGTGCTTTGAGTTGAGGATGAAGAGGAGAAGTGAGGATTAAAGTTACAGAAATTGGGCTGGAGTGATAGTACAGTGAGTTGGGCATTGGCCTTGCATGTAGCCTAAACCATCCCTGGATGATTCTGCATCCAGATTCGCTCCTCCAAACTCAGTCTTTATGCTGCAGGGCAATTTGTCTACAGCCCGACTCTGCTATCCTTTCTCAGATGAGAATCCAACACAGAAGGTTGGAGAAAGAGCTCAATGTGGGTTGTATCTCACTGAGGAGAGCCAGATTCCATCTCTGGCACCACAAGGTCCCCAGAAAGTACACTGAGGTTGAATCCCAAGCACTGGACCAAGAGTAAGCCCTGAACACACTTTGGTGTCAAAATCTGACGCCTACCTCAAAAAAAAAAAAGCATAGCACTGTAATGCTCTAAATGAAATAAAAGAATCAAATGCAATAACTAATGCTGCTGATATTTTTAATTTAGTTTAATTTCCTTATTTGTGTTTCCTAATAGGAAAATATTAGTATCATCAGCAGCCAAAATGCCTAATGTTGTCACCTGTTAAGCCAAAAGCTGCTTTAAACACAATTTTCACCCACCCAGAGATATTTTCTTTTTCATTTATTTTATTCCAACGATAAGTCAAGGATTTGATCATGGGTTAGGCCTTGCACCCAACCAACTCGGGTTGGCATATCCTCCCCCACACTACCATGGGAGGTCCCTGAGCACAGTCAGCTATGTCTCAAAAACCCAATACCTACATTCTGTTCCCCAACAATATATCAAGGAGAAGGTGACCTGTGACCGCGTCTATCTGCAAGTCTTTCCTGTCCTCACCAATTGCAGTGCTCAACCTAGCAGAAGAGTTTAGAGTTTGGGACTGAATCCTGATGTTGGACCTCGTGTTGGCAGCTGAGTCAACAGCTCCTAGAAGCCAAAGGAAAGGAAAACCAAAGGAAGAATGTGATTTTCTGTCACGGTTGGTTAGGATGCGCCTAAGAATTAGAACCATCAAATAATCCCGCTTCTCTTCTACCTGTCTGGTTTCAAAGGAATGGTGTTCACTGTACCATGTTTTACTAACTCAAATAAACATTATGTTGTACTTTAGAAGCCTAACACCAAGAACACTCAATAGATGGGGGCTGGAGCAATAGTACTGCTGGTAAGGTGCTTGCCATGCATGCAGCCAACCCAGGTTCGATTCCCAACATCCCACGGGGGCCCCTAAGCACTGCTAGGAGTGATTGTTGAACACAGAGCCAGGAGTAACCCCTGAGTCATCACAGGGTGTAACCAAAGAAAAAGCTAAAGAGAGAGAGAGACAGAGACAGAGAAACTTCCCACTGATAAGTCCACTTCTTTATTATACCTGACATGTGGTTTTGAATGATGCTAAAACCGGCCCCTTGGTCCCTCTTCCCACCTTCTTTATGGCTGCAGAAACTGTCCTCCAGCAGGAAGCGCTCTGGTGAACACACACCAGGCAGGATAAAATCGATGCCAGGAGGACAAGATGACCTCAGATGGAATCGATTCTTCCCACTTATCTCCTTTGCAAGAGGAAGTCCAGTAACAGGATTTGACCACACCATCATTGGATCCAGGTTCTTGCATCTCTGCTTTTTCTCAAATAGTTCTATCTGGGGGGTGGAAAAATGTGATATTATACTCAGGAAAGCGAGGTGGAGAACTGTTACTTCAAACTGGGAGTTTCTTGATGTTTACAAAATGCCTTCTAAATGATCGTTCCTCCTTTCAGCCAATGGATAAGTAGGCCTGGGGAAGGCAAGTACAGGCCTTGATCTTCATTGATTATCTGTGAAGATCTATTTTTAAGTCTGATAAAATTCATTTCTCAACAATCTATGACTGTTCACCCGTTTATGATGAAAACCCTCGCCAAAATGGGGATAGAGGGGACTTTCCTCAATATAGTTAAAGCCATCTACCAGAAGCCTACAGCAAGCATCATCCTCAATGAGGAAAAACTGAGAGCCTTCCCCCTAAGATCAGTGATGAGACAAGGATGATCACTCTCTCCACTACTGTTCAATATAGTACTGGAAGTACTTGCAATAGCGATTAGGCAAGAAAAAGATATTAAGGACATCCAAGTAGGAAAGGAAGAAATCAAGCTCTCACTATTTGCAGATGATATGATACTATAATTAGAGAACCCTAAAACCTCTATCAAGAAACTCCTAGAAACAATAGACTAGTATAGTAACGTTGTAGGCTATAAAATCAACACCCAAAAGTCCATGGCTTTCCTATATGCAAATAGTGAAAGAGAAGAAAGTGACATGAAGAAAACAATCCCATTCACAGTTGTGCCTCAGAAAATCAAGTACGTAGGAATCAGCTTAACTAAGGAAGTAAAGGACCTGTACAAAGAAAATCACAAAACGCTACTTCAGGAAATAAAACAGGACGCGAGGAAATGGAAAAATATCCCCTGTTCATGGATTGGGAGAATTAACTTTGTCAAAATGGCAATACTTCCCAAATCACTGTACAAATTCGATGCAATCCCTATTACGATACCTATGACATTATTCAAAGAAATGGAGCAAACACTCCTGAAATTTATATGAAACAATAAGCCCCCAAGAATAGCTAAAGCAATTCTTGGGGGAAAAATGGGAGGAATCAACCTCCCTAACTTCAAACTCTACTAAAAAGCAGTTATAATTAAAACAGCATGGTATTGGAACAAAGGCAGAGCTGTAGACCAATGCAACAGGTTTGAATATACTGACATCTCTCCCCAAGCATATGAATATCTAATATTCGATAAGGGGGCAAGAAAAGTGAACTGGAGCAAGGAAAGCCTCTTTAACAAATTGTGATGGCAAAACTGGATGGCTGCATGCAAAAAAGTAGGCTCAGATCTCTGCTTAATGCCATGTACAATAATAAGATCAAAATGGATTAAAGACCTCAATATCAGACCGGAATCCATAAGGTACATTGAAGACAAAGTTGACAAAACCCTCCATGATATTGAAGCTAATGGTATCTTCAAAGATGTCACGCCATTGGCCAAGCAAGTGAAAACAGAGATAGATAAATGGGACTATCTTAAACTAAGAAGTTTCTGTACCTCAAAAGAAACAGTGACCAAAATACAAAGACAGTCCACAGAATGGGAAAGGATATTCGGCGAATACACATCAACAAGCGGTTGTTATCAAGGATATACAAAGTACTGGTTGAACTCCACAAGAAGAAAACATCCAACCCCATCAAAAAATGGGGCAACAAAATGAACAGAAACTTTCTCAAAAAAGAAATACGAATGGCTAAAAGGCACATAAGAAAATTCTCTACATCATTAATCATCAGGAAGATACAGATCAAAACAACAATGAGATATCATTTCACAACACAGAGACTGGTCCACATCCAAAAGAACTTAAGCAACCTGTGTTGGCACGGATGTGGCGAGAAAGGGACCCTCCTTCACAGCTGGTGGGAACGCCAACTGGTTCTGCCCTTTTGGAAAACAGTATGGACGATTCTCAAAAAATTAGAAATTGAGCTCCCATTTGACCCAGCAATACCACTCCTGGGAATATATCCCAGAGAGGCAAAAAAAAGTATAGTCGAAGTGACATCTGCAATTGTTTGTTCATTGCAGCACTCTTTACAATAGCTAGAATCTGGAAAAAACCTGAGTGCCCAAGAACATATGACTGGTTAAAGAAACTTTGGTACGTCTACACAATGGAGTAGTATGTAGCTGTTAGAAAAGATGAAATCATAAAATTTACATACAAGTGGTCCTACATGGAAAGTATTATGTTATGTGAAATGAGTCAGAAAGAGAGGGATAGACATAGAAAGATTGATTTCATCCGGGTAACATAAAGTAACAAAATAGGAGACTAACACCCAAGAGTGGCCGAGATTAGTACCAGGGGGTTTGCTCCATGGCTTGCAGGCCAGCCACGCATGCTAGGGGAAAAGGGAGCTCAGATAGAGAACGGAGCACCAAATGTTGGAAGGATCCTCCCAGCTAGACTATAGACCAAATTACAGTTTGAAAGTAGACTATAGACCAAGCATGATTGCCACTCAATGCCTCTTTTGCAAACCACAACACCCAAAAGGAGAGAGAGAACAAAAGAGAATTCCCTGCCACAGAGGCAGGGTGGGAAGCGGAGTTTGGGGGTGGGAGGGATACTGGGACCCATGGTGGTGGAAAATGGGCACTGGTGGAGGGATGGATATTTGATCATTGTATAATTGAAATCCAAGCACAAAAATTTGTAAGTCTACATCTGTACCTCATGGTGTTTCACTAATAAAAATTTTTAAAAAATCTATGACTGTGACTTAAGTCTACTGAAAAGACACAGAGTAATGATGATTATTATCAAATCAGGCTCACAAATTTCAAATTTAAATATATTGGTCAGGGATGTGGCTCAGTAGTGAGTTGCAAGCCTTGAACCATCAAATTAATTACTTAAGTAGAAATATGTACACGTGAGAAAAGGGAAAAAGCAAGGAACACAATGGTCTTAGGCAGATACAATATTAACATTTCTTTTCTTTTTTATTGAATCACTGTGAGATATAGCCAGAAAGCTTGAGTTTGAGTTTCAGTCATACAATGATCGAATACCCATCCCTCCATTTTCCACCACCAATGTCTCCCCCCTACCTTTATGACAGACAATCTCCCCCATACTCTCTACTTTTGGGCATTATGGTTTGCAATACAGATAATGAGGTGCTATCACCTTTGGTCCTTTATCTATTTTTGACACACATCTCCCATTCCGAGTGATCCTTCCAACCATCATGACTTAGCAATCTCTTCACTATTCCACCTGCCCTCTCTCCAGCTCATGAGGCAGGCTACCAACCATGGAGTAATATTCCTGGGCCTTGTGTGTACTGCACTTGGGTGTCAGTCTCATGTTTATATTCCACAAATGAGTGCAGTCATTCTATGTCTGTCCCGCTCTTTCTGACTCATTTCAGAACTTAGCATGATAACAATATTTATTTCTTTCTCTTTCTTTTTTTTCTTTTTGGGAGGTCACACCCAGCAATGCTCAGGTGTTACTCCCTGCTCTGCACTCAGGATTCATACCTGGCAGTGCTTGAGGTATAGTAGGAAATGGCAGGGGTTGAACTCATGTCAGCCACGTGCAAAGCAAATGCCCTACCCACTGTACTATCACTCCAACCCCCAATATGTACATTTCTTATCCTTTTTCTAGTTGTCTTAATTTTCTTCCTTTGGCAATTAGAATGGGGGAAACATTCTATTCTCTCAGTGGTATTTTTGTGGACTGACACTCCACTATAATTACCTGCTGATCTGCAAAAAGAACTCCATGACGCTTAACATCTGGCACTTCAGCAGCACATGGTGGTAACATTATTATAACTAGTGATATATAGAAATATTTGCATTAAAATCATGCTTTTGAGCTCTGCCTTTGTGGTGTATGAAATGTTTTTCTTATTTTTCACTGGGCTATCGGTGAAAAGATGGTGCAAGTCACGACTGGCTCAGGTAATTTTCAAGTTTTTCCTCAAAATACACAGTTTATCTGGGTTAGAGAAAAATGCCCAAGTGGTAGAATATATGCCTCACTCATCTGAAGCCCTGAGTTCCATCTCACGCTTGCATGCGCCCCAAAGCACCATTAGTTATAGCCCTAGCAGCCCCCAAATTCTAATGGAGTGTAGCCCATGTGAAAAAAATATCAGTGGGCCAGAACGATAGTCCAACGAGGAGGGCACTTACCCTGTCCGTGGCCAACCCGGGTTTGATTCCAGAGCACCGCTTGTTGTGGCCCAAATATGTTTCAAGTATTTACATAATTATTATAATAGGAAACAACATTAACATGCTTTGAATTCTTCTGAAATATTTTGAGAACTTGCAGTGATTTCATCATTTGTTGCCCTCCCAGTTCACTGCCCTTATCAGATCCCACCATCTCAATTTGATATACTGACTCCAGACAGGCCGTTTCTGTCCCAGCATCTTCCTTGACCCCAGCAGAGCCTCAGTCATCAACATCCGGTCTACAGATCAGGGAACCAATTTTGAAAGAGCCGGATGCTTACCTGGTGGTCCAATTTCTGCTGGCACTCCTTAAGACACACATCTAAACTGTCACTGGAGAAGAAAAAGAAAGCAAGTCACTGAAAAACCCTGGGAAATTGTGTCAGTTGGGTCCTGGCCTCTAAAACCGTTCATTCTGCCCAAGGGGAGCTGGCTTCATGCAAAGCAAATATGTAGCGCTGCACTATGGCTTCAACCCGGATGCCAACTTTCTATATTGTGAGCAGAGTCAGAATGTGTGAGTAAGGCCACAACCAGAGTGAGAAGTGAGGATAAACGAGTGTCAGAGGGTGAGGGGGATGGTTTTCCTGAGCATCACACCACCAAAATGGAGCAGGGGTTGTGTTAGGCAGTGCCACAGAGATTAGAATCTGTGGAGGGATGACAGTGATTTGGGTTCAAAGAACTTTACAATGATAGAGGTTGTAGGTGGATGACCAGTGACTGAGAATCAACTGGAAAATGGCTTGGGATCAAAGGGAACATTCCAGTCCTCCGGGTGTATTTAAGGGGCAGAAAGGAGAGAGACTCACACATTCAACAAGGTTGTTTTGTGTGTGTGTGTGTTTAATTGAATCACTGTGAGATATAGTTACAAGCACATTGGCACTGCATCAAGGCCACTCCTGGCAGTGCTTGGGGGAGCCTATGGGATGCTGGGGATCGTGTCCATCACACTGGCCCCGGTCTCCTGAGACAAGCCCTTCTTCCCGAATTGCCACATTTGGGTCCTGGGCCTGCTCTACTTGGGATGAACGTGTTCTCTCTCTCTCTCTACCTCTCTCTCTCTCTCTCTCTCCCCCCTTCCTCAGAGCGTCCAAACAGATAAAACCTGTTTTTATTTTAAAAGAACAAATATATGTGATGCCGGAGAGATTATCCAGTAGGGAGGCGCTTGCCTTGCTAGTACAGCTCCATTCAACGAGGGAAGAAGGTCAGTCATGGTGTTGGGCTGCAGGTGGGCCTGGAGGAGAGAGGTTGGCTCACGGGAGAGGGCGCAGGACCCACACACATGGTGGGTGTTTGGGGACCATGTGTTCCAGAAGGACCCACTGGCCTCCCCGGTACAAGATTCAGCCTGATTGAGGCCTGAGCAATGACTGGGGTCATTGACTGGCAGAACAGGGACAAGTGTGCCAGCCGCAGGAAGAGACTCTGCAGAAGTGCAGAGTCGAGAGACTCGGCTGGATTTTTAAAAATTGTAGTGTGTGAAGACCTCCAGAACCAGCCACCACCATGCTGAGACCACTCTCCACATGCATGAAGGTACCGGCAGAGGAACAAAGGCATGTGGGTCCCGGGGCTGAGATCTCCAAACCTGCTCTGATCGGGGCTGAGCATCCTCCAACCAGATCCTCCAAATTCCAGTAGGCAGGTGTCACACCCACCAACTGGCCCCCTGGCGCCATGTAATCCCATCAATGGCCAAGACTCAGAGACTATAAAACCCAGCTCCCGGAATCGCGCAGGCGCATTTGTGGCCGCACAACTTATTATCTCATTCCTACTTTGGACAAACTGGCAGGCTACCGAATGTAACCTGCCCACACGGCAGAGTCTGGCAAAATCCCCGTGGCGTATCCAATATGCCAAATACCAGTAACAATGATGGGTCTCATTCTCCTAACTCTGAAAGAGCCTTGAATATGGCATTTTCTAAAAATCTCAGGGCTAGGACGAAGGAGACGTTACTGGGGCCTGCTCGAGGCAATCGACAAACACAGGATGGTCGTGATTGTGATCGTGGTGTGTGTGTGTGCGTGTGTTTGTGTGTGTGTGTGTGTGAAGCAAGATAGTTTTCTTTTTTCTTTTCCTTTTTGGGCTCCACTAAGCGATACTCAGGGCTGACAGCTGGCTCTGTGTCCGGAATTACTCTTGGATTTGATGCCAGGAATTTAATCCCGGTCTGCTGTGTGCAAGGCTGTGTGCCCTCCCCACTGTACCATCACTCGGGCCCCAACAAGAAAGTTTTTATAGAAACTTACTTAGAAAGGTTTAGAGAGAAGCACACGCTGGGGAGAGAGCACAGGTGTCTCCAGAGGGAAAGAAGCTTAGTCGGACTGCAGCGTGTCCAGCGGGAACACGCTGGCCTTGCTGTGTCGACTGGGGTTCGATCCTGGGCACCCCATTGTGCTCCCTGAGGCGCGACTGGAGTTATCACTGAGCACCTCCGGGTGTGCAAAAATAAAACCAAGTGCAAACAGGAGGAAGAGCCAGGGCTGGCCGTCCTTCCCCTGGCGGCCAGCTGGCCCCCAGACTCCTGCCGAGCACCTGCAGTTCTATGTGAATGCCGAAGGTGTCCTGGTGGGCGGCGTGCCGCTGACCTTCCTGTCACTGCTGAGCGCTGGCCCCTGGCAGACCTTCACCAGCCTGTGCCAAACCTCGACCACCAGGCTGGACGTGGCCGCGGGGGGCCAGGGCCTCACGCTGTGCTCACGGTGGGCCGAGGGCCAAGAGCTGTGACTCAACCATACAGTGGCGGCCGCCCTCTGGCCCACCAGGACGGCTGCCTGGTCAGCAGAGCAGGTGGTGGGAGCGTGCAGGGGTGTCCCCGTGCCCGCGGAGGGGCCAGGCCAAGACCCTGCTGGAATTCAGCACCCCCGGGACGGGTCCTGCCGCTGCTGGATGTGGCGGCTGCCGGCTTCCGACAGCCCGACCAGAAATTCAGCTTCCAGCAGGGGGCCTGTGTGCTTCAGTAGCTGAGTGTCTAGGGGGTCGCGGAGGAGAATGGGGGACAGATGGGACGCCCACATAGGGGCACCAAAGGTGCCGAAGCCTCGAGTAACATTATTTATCTTCTTCTTCAACTGCCTCCCGGTCAGACAGGAGGAATCTCCTTCCTTCTTCAGCCTCTGGGGGGGACCCCCAAGCCTCTCCCCTCCTCTCTTGGGGGCACAGCGGAAGTTTAGCTGGAAGTTTAGCACCCCTGCACCACATACAAAGGAATTCCAGCTTGGAGCTCATACAGCCCTCCTAAACCTGCCTCCCTCCCTGTTCCCCCAAATATCTGGTGCTTCTGGACCTCCTTGTTGACCACTGGATTCCCTCCTGTTCAAGGTAGACTGCTCGTCGGCTTCCCCAGACATTTGTGGGAGCAGGGCGGGGGGAGGTTCCCTGAGTGTGGGAACCAAAGTCGGACTCCAAAAGGATGTGGGTCCTCCTGGCGGAGCGTGTGTGTTCCCCCACCACCTCAGCCCAACTCCAGACACTGCCCCACAACTCCTGACCCCAGAATCATATAGCCAGATCAGGAGGTGTGGACCAGTGGGATGGAGTGGGGGTTGGGGGATGAATCCAGACCCCAATGGTGCTGCCTTCCTTCTCGAGGGATCCATGTGCCAAGAGGAGGCCGCCTCTGGAGGATTCGATTCACTTACACCCTCGAGGTCTGGAGGAGATGAGAGTCTAGCAACTTCTGGCTCTGCACTGCCCTGCTGGACCTCGGGTCAGAGAATAAACTGGTGAACTGTGTTCGGGTGTCCGTGCTGCCTGGGGCTCGCCCCACTCACTCTCTGCGTGGAGAGACACCCAGTGGGCAGTGCTCCAGAGCCAGCTGCTCGAGAGCAAACAGGGTGACACAGGAGAGCCTGTGCCTTCCCGCAGTACGATGCCTCCAACCAACTCAGTTGAAAGGTCTCCAACCCCACGCCCCCACATGACAGCACCCCACACTGCTGAGAGTGCCATCTTCCGTCCTGAGTTTTGGGGTTCCTATACACATGAGAAGTCCCATGTCTTCTGTTCTCCGTGGAGGAGGGTGGCAGAGGCCAGATTTCAACTCTGGCATCTCCAGATGTCTGGGGTGAAGGTAACAGTCATCAGAGGAACTAAGGTGTGTTAAGAAGAATTTTAATTAACACAGAAATAATGAGCCTAAGACTGGTCGATCTTCCCTGGAAATTCTTAATACATCACTTCTGCCAAGGAATTTTTTTTTACTTTTTTGGATAACATCCAGCAATGATCGTGGGTTACTCCAGGCTCTGCACTCAGAAATTACTCCTGGTAGTACTTGGGGGACGTATGGGATGCCCAGGATTGGACCTGGGTTGGCTGTATGCAAGGCAAACATCCTACCAGCTATACTATAGCTTTGGCTCTGAGGGATTTTTTTGGGGGGGCTGCTTTGATGTGTACCTACAGGGTTCTGGGGACCATTGAGTACCTGGGATTGAACCTGGTCAGTTACAAGCAGGGTGAGATTTTTTTGTCATTGTTCTGTTCACTTTGAAAAAGAAAAGTTATGATCCCTCTTTGCTCTGTCTGTGACCCAACTCTTTGGAATGGTTTCCAGTTATAATCAACCCCATGTGCAATCACCCCACGTTCTAAGGATGCCCCAATCCTCTTCTACACAGAAAAGGGGTCAGTGTTACAGCAAGATACAGCTCTGAACCCACCAAGTTGGGGTGAGGGAATCCGCCATCAAGGAACTGAAGCTGTTTTGATTTTATTTGGTTTGTTCATGGTTTGTGGGCCCAACACCGGCAATGCTCAGGGGTTCTCCTGGCTCTGCACTCAGGAATTACTCCGGCATGATGGTGGGGCTGTATGGAGAGCCAAAGAGAGAACCAGGGACCTGCGACTGCAAGCCAAGAGCACTAACCGCTCTGCTCCCGCTGCAGCAACCCAAGCGGCTTACCTGATTAATGACCCCATACCTAACACTGAAGCAAAGAAAAGGGCTGAAATCTTAAGCATGGGAAAGTCGGGCCGCGGAAGTTCCAAGAAACGCCACGAGACGGCGCTTTGGGCATTTCTGTCCCTCCTCAGGCCCGTTTCTCTTAAGAATTTTCCACCCTTGGGTTTGCTTCAGTGATAAGTATGGAATAATTAAGGATCAAGCAAGCCACTTCCACAGGTGCTGCAGTAGGAGAACCGTTCTAGTGCTTTCTTTCAATAGGGTAACCTGGGTTCGATCCCAGCCTTCAGAACTTGTGGGGTACATAGCTAATCTTCTCGGGACTAGAGTGCGTTGCTCCTGTTCTCTCTCTGGACCATGAGGGCTGCAGAGGATTGAAACTGACGTGGAAAGCGCAAGGCAGTCATTTAGTTTTATTTTTTGTTCTCTTCACTCTAAGCTAGAAACCTTCTGAAGCTGCTTTACTACGTCTGTGATCAACCCATTGAGAAATATTTCCTGCTATGAGCAACCCACACCCCATCGCCCCACATTCTGAGGGAGCCCAACCTTCTACTACAAGGAAGAGGCAGCATGGATACAGCAAGATACAGCTCAGAAACCCCCACGATGGGGTGAGGGAATCCCCCAATAAAGGACTGGGGCTGTTTTGGTTGTATTTGGTTTGTTCATGATTTGAGGGCCACGAATCCAGCAACACACATATTCTCCTGACGCTGCATTTAAGAATTTCTCCGGCATGATGGTGGGGCTGTATGGAAGGCCAGAGAAAGAACCAGGACCCTGTGACTGCAAGCCAAGAGCACTAATCGCTCTGCTACCACTGCAGTAACTCAAGCGGTTTGCTTGATCTTTAATGACCCTATACCTAACATTGAAGCAAAGAAATGGCTTGGAAATCTTAAGTGTGGGAAAAGTCGGGCCGCGGGAGTTCCGCCAAAATGCCACGAGATGGCGCTGTGCGCCTTTCTGTCTCTCTCCGGACTCCTTCCTCTAAGAATTTTCCACCCTTGTATGGGGTAATTAAGGATTAAGCAAGCTGCTTCCACAGGTGCAGCGGTAGGAAAGCCTGTGGCTGCTTGTCTTTCACTTGAGTAATCTGGGTTCAATTCTAGCCTTCAGGTCTTTGTGGGGTGGATAGCTGAATCTCCTCGGTGATCGAGTGGGTTGCCCTAGCTTTGTTTCTGAACCTCGAGGAGTGCAGAGGATTGAACTGAGCGTTAATGAGCAAGGCAAGCTTATTTTCTTATATTTTTTGTTCTTTTCTCTCTGTACAAGAAAAGTTCTGAACGCATCTTGTGATGCCTGTGACTGAGCCCTTTGAATGTTTCCTGTTATGGGAAACCCACACCCCATCACCCCACATTATCAGGGTACTCTAACCATCTTCTACACCATCGTGGGGAATGGAAGAATATACAGTTATGACACCCTCAAGTTGGGGGGGAGGGAATTCACCATCAAGGAACTGAAGCTCTGTGTTGTACTTTTCTTTCCTGTTTGTTTCTTTATGGTTGTGGTCACAGTCAAATATGCTCAGGGCCTTCTCCTGCCTCTTGCACTCAGTAATCACTATGGACATGACTGAAGAACCATATGGGAAGCCTATGAATATACCTGGGTCCAGTGGATGCAAGGCAAAAGCCCTATCTGCTCTTCTCCTGTTGCAGCGGCCCAAGATGCGTGCTGAATCCTTAATGACCTCATACTTAGATCCTTAATGACCTCATACATAACATTTTAGCAAAGAGAAGGGCTGAAAATCTTATACGCGGGAAAATGTGGACCGTGGAAGTTCTGCTGAAACGCCACCAGATGGAGCTGTGGACTTTTCCGTCCCTCTCCAGGCTCCTTTCTCTAAAACTTTTCCACCCTTAGGTTTGCTTCTGTGTTAAGCATGGTGTAATTAAAGATCAAGAACGGAGCTTCAAGGGGCAGTGGTAAGAGAGCCTCGAGGGTGCTAGTTTTCACACGGGTGACCAGCATTCGACTCCCACCCTCAGATCTCGTGGGCCACATAGCTAAATCACCTCGGGGGTCGAGTGAGCTGCTCCATCTTTGCCTCTGAACCACAAGGGGTGCTGAGGATTGAACCTGACATGGACAGAGCAAGGCAAAACTGTAAGGCTGGAGCGACAGCACAGCGGGTAGGGCATTTGTCTTGCATCGGTCCGACATAGCCACCCCGAGTTCGATTCCTAGACCCCTCTCAGAAAGCTACTGAGAGTATTTTGCCTGCACGGCAAAGCCTGGCAAGGTAGCCGTGACATATTCGATATGCCAAACACAGTAACAAGTCATAATGTTACTGGGCCCACCTGAACAAATCTATAAACAATGGGAGGAGAGTGACAGTGACACTCTGAGCTAAAAAAAACATCTGAAGCCACTTTGTTATGTCTGTGACCAAACAATTTAGAAATATTTCCTGCTATGGGCAACCCACACTGCATCACCCCACGTTCTGAGAGTACCGAACCCTCTACTACAAGGAAGACACAGCATGGATACAGCAAGATACAGCTCAGAAACCCCCACAATCCTCCAATAAGGGACTGAGGAGGCTGTTTTGGTTTTATTTGGTTTGTTCATGATTTGAGGGCCACAGATCCAGCAATGCTCAGAGGTTCTCCTGGCTCTGCATTCAGGAAGATTTCCAGCATGATGGTGGGGCTGTATGGAGAGCCAAAGAATGCGAGTGCTTTCTTTCACTTGGGCAACATGGGTTCGATTCCAGCCTTCAGATCTTGTGGGGGTCCATAACTGGACTCACTATAAACAGTGCTCCTCTCTCACCATCCAGGGGCTTCTCCCCTGGGGCAGTTTGTGTCCATGAACTGAGCAGAACAGTCTCCAAATCGCTTTTCCCAGGGGACCACTTCTTTGCAGTGTGGGCGCTCACTTCCTTCTGGTCGCCCACAGAAGACATCCCATCTGTCTTGGCATCCTCATGGGGCTGAAGGCATAATTCTTCACTCGAGATTTTGTCACAGTGCGCATGATCAGAAAAATTCCACCTAGGCTGGCTGCTATCCTGAAGAACAGCTTAAAAGGATTCTGATGACTGTGCTGTGCCTGAGAATCTCCTTGTCCCGAAAATTCTAGATCTGCAGGTTGGGTTCTAACATTTACCCGACTCTATTGCAATTCCGACACGTGGATGGATTTTTCCAGGCAACATCCTAACGTTTCAGCAAGATGGACACGCAAAATTGACCGACAGCAGTCACATAGTTGTGTAATTTTTTTTCCAACTCAAAGACAGACACAGTAAGTGGATATAACTCCCTCTGCAGAAAATTGAAGTACCAGTTCAGAGTAAAATTAAAAGGGGCCTGAGATTGGTTTTGCTTCTAGCTCAGTTTGGAGCCCGGGATACATGTGCGAATGCAATGATGCATCCCCACACAGCCGAGACAAACTTTTGAGAACATCTCATCTGAAGCAGATTCCTGTCCAGGATCAATGAGTGTTTTGTTATCTTGTTCTATTTCATTAGGTGAGGAGAGGGTCACACCAACCATTGCTTGGGTATTGCTGCTGCTGGGGCACTGTGGGCAATATGGGGTGTTGGGATGGAACCCAGGTTTTCTCCCCGGTGCCAAGCAAGTGCCATTTCTAATGCAAAACCACTAGTGCTGAACCATCGAGCTCTTTTCAACAATCACCACTTGTCCTTGTTGTCTATCAAATGTAAAGTCACAGTATTTCCCCTCTAATCAAAAGATTTTTGGGGCATTGGTACCATAGTACAGGGATAGGCATTTGCCTTGCACACAGCCGGCCAAGCTTCAATCCCAGGCATCTCATATGGTCCTCAAAGCATCACTAGGAATAATTCCTGAGCGGAGAGCTAGGAGTAACCACTGAGCACCGCTGGATGTAACCCAAAAAGCAAAAAAATATTTTTTTTTAGGTTTTAGAATTACTGCTTTTATGCAGCAACACGGTCGGAATTAGAAGATACCGTGTTGAGTGAAGTTAGCCATAAAAAGAAACAAAAACAGGATGATGTCACTCATCTGTGGAATACAGAACCCTGGATGTGGAAATGTACTGTAAATGGACTGCTTAAATCGTCCCTGATCCCAGTGTAGAGAGTTAGAGAGGAGCCGGAAAAAGAAGAAAAGAAATGTGCGGGCAGAAGAGAACCAGAAGTTTACAGGGATCAGGGCTTCATTTATGCCAGTGACACGAGTGAGGGGTGTAGCCATTTACCCAAAACACAGATGCAACAGAACTGAAAACAAGAGACCTAAGCCGTAACCACTGAAACTTAGTCATGGGCTTGTCCAGATGACAGGCGGGGGTAGACTGGGGTCTGGGGTGGGGAGGGAATACGGGAACACAGGTGGAGGGAACCTGATGCAGCGATTGGTGTTGAATTATTGTATGCCTAAGTACGACTATCAATAACTTTGAAAATCTGGCACTTTAATGAAAACTTAAAAAAACAACACAATGAAATAAATTTCCAGATTTCATGACCCACTGAGGTTAAAGGCCTCTAGTCCCTGTATTAGGCTCAGATATTTTTCCTGTGGTGCTGAGACCATAGATGTGGTTGTGGGGATGGAGTCGGACCCCACCATTCAAGTCTCATGCTTGGTCCACTGAGCACACCAATGGCCTAATATTTAGATTCAATAAGAGAATCTTACAGCACACTTGTATGCAATACCCGTGTTCCCAAATGAAATCGCTGTAATGCCACATCCTGAACCTGTGATTTGAGTTATGAAATCAAACAAAAAAGCACAATGAGAATTAGCCCAATGTTGAATGGAATGCAATTCCATGGCCGAGCAGGTGGAGGACATCTCCATGGTTCTCACAGTACAAACAAGCCTACAGAACGGGAAAATCTGTGGGAAGTGTTGCTGAAAGGAGCTTGGCAATACCCGAACAAGCCTTTTGGGTTTTTTGATCAGACCCAGTGATGCTCAGTATACCATAGGCGATGCTGGACATAAAAGGGATGCGGTGTCTGTAAAGCGAACACCCTCTCTGATGCACTTCTTTTCTGGTCCCAATTAGCTTCACTATGGGCTCACACTCACAATTTAACATACACACAATAAAACATGTTTTGGTGTATACAAGAGGTTAGGTAATGGTCTAAATGGTCAAATGCAGGTAGGCATTTGCCTTGCATGAGGCTGACAGGAGTTGATCCCTGAGCACTGCCTAAAGCAACAAGAACCACCAGGAATAACTGCTGAGCATCCCCAGGCCCCAAAACTCAATTTCTTCCTATACTAAAACACCATGGCAATGATCCAAAGGCAAAGATAAGCATGGCATCAGATTGACAGAGTGGGGTACAGAAATGGCACCCGGCCCTGTAGGTGTACAGTCAGGTTAGTTATACAGCCGGGGGGGGGCAAGAGTCTTGAAACTCATGTACTATTCAACACACCCGACAGATGAGGAAGAATGACAACAAAGTCAAGAAAGCAAAGCACAGGGTATTTCTGTAATGAACAGCTCCGGGGAGTGAAGGGCAGCATGAGCGCAGCATAGATGTCTGATCCAGTAGCACGAGGACCCAGCAGCATGTTTCACACAAGCTCAGGGTACCCACACACTGCCCAGGGACCCAGCCATTAAGGGTCCTCAACACTCACGTGCACACACACCTCTCCTCCCTGGCCTTTGGGCTTCTCTTCCAGCCAGGAGATTAATGCAGGCTTCACCGCAAAATCCCCTGCTCCACAGAGGAATGGATTAGTCACAAGTAAGGAAAAAAAACAAGCGTGAAAGCGCCCTACAAGTTGGTGCGACCCGCCTCTCAATTTCCCAAACCAGGAGGCGCAGGTTGCTCAAGCATTCCAAATCCTAAAAGACAAAGTGCTGAAGAATGAAGGTTTGCCTGTTTTCCCACTTTCAAAGTCCTCAACGCAGCATCTTGGTTGATTTCTGCCATAATTCCTGCTAACCTGCACCTCCTGGCCAAGTCAGAGGCAGAGCAAACAGTAACAGTGGTGAGTCGTGACAGCTCTGAGCAGGGAAGTTTTTGTACCTGTTTATTCAGTCACCTTCCTCGTGATTTTCATCACCAAGACCCATTATTTACAAGCTAACAAGTAAGTCCAAGCACTAGAACACTGGCATAGCTGCAGCCTGGGTGAGAATCAGCAGGTACCTTTCACTGACATAAGGAGAAGCCTGTCCCAAGCAGGCAGGCTTATTTCCCTCTTAACTGCACTTTTGTAACACCCTTGACCATCTTGCTTTACTGAGCACTCCTGTTCTGACCGTAGAGGCTGTTATTAAAGGATCAAATTATCCGGTGTGAATTTTTCTATGTTTACTAAGGCGTGCGTGGTGTATGAAACCCTTCCCACATTGCTGACGTATGCAGTTTCTCTCCAGTATGAATTCTCATATACCGAGTAAGAGAATAGCACCAAGTGAAGGTCTTCCCACATGCCTGACACTGATAAGGTTTCCCTCCACTGTGAATTTTCCTGTGCTTAGCAAGGTATTCAGAATGCAGATGGCCTTCCCACATTCCTCGCATATAGGTTTTTCTCTGGCGTGAATGCTCCTATGTACACTGTCTTGAGGTTCCAGCAATGCCCTTTCCACATTCGTTACATATATACAGTTTCTCTCCTGTGTGAATTCTCCTATGTACATTAAGTACTGAGGTCATAGCAAAGGCCTCCCCACATTCCCTACATATACAGTTTATCTCCAGTGCGAATTTTCCTATGTACATTAAGTCTTGAGGCTCCAGCAAGGGCCTAACCAAATTCCGTACATATATACGGTTTCTCTCCAGTGTGAATTATCCTATGTACAGTCAATTGTGAGAATGAAGTACAGGCCTTTCCACACTCCAGACACATATAAGGCCTCTCTCCAGTATGAATTCTCATGTGTAGAGTAAGGGAAGAGCACTGTGTGAATGCCGTCCCACATGTCTAACACTGATGAGGTTTCTAAGATGAATTTTTTTTCTTTTTTTCACTTTTTGGGTCACACCCAGCGATGCTCAGGGGTTACAGGAGGGTTTGCATTCAGGAATCACTCGGTGGTGCTCGGGGGACCATATGGGATCCTGGGAATCGAACCGGGGTTGGCCGCAAGCAAGGCAAAGGCCCTATCCGCTATGCTATTGATCCAGCTCCAAATGTGAATTTTCTTATGTGCAGTAAGATAAGAGGACAGAGTGAAGTTCTTCCCACATGTCTGACACTGGTGAGATTTCTCTCCACTGTGAATTCTCCTGTGCATCCTAAGGGACCGAGTATTACAGAAGGCCATCCCACATTCTTTGCAGATATATGGTTTCTCTCCAGTGTGAATTCTCCTATGGTCACTAAGTCTTGAGGCTTCAGCAAAGGCCTTTCCACATTCCGTACATATATACGGTTTCTCTCCAGTGTGAGTTCTCCTATGTGCACTAAGTCTTGAGGCTTCAGCAAAGGCCTTGCCACATTCCTTACATATATATATGGTTTCTCTCCAGTGTAAATTTTCTTATGTACACTAAGATTTGAGGGCCTAGCAAAGGCCTTTCCACATTCCTTACATATATATGGTTTCTCTCCAGTGTGAATTTTCCTATGTACAGTAAGTTTTGAGGCTGTAGCAAAGGCCTATCCACATTCTGTACATATATACGATTTCTCTCCAGTGTGAACTCTCCTATGTACACTAAGTTTTGAGGACCTAGCAAAGGCCTTTGCACATTCCTTACATCTATAAGGTTTCTCTCCAGTTTGAATACTTGCATGCATACTGAGGCTTGCGGGTCGAGTAAAGGCCTTGCCACACTCCCGACATATATAAGGCTTCTCTCCACTATGAGTTTCCATATGTCTATGAAGATTTGAGGGTTGAATAAAGGCCTTCCCACATGTCTGACATTCATAAGGTTTCTCTCCTGTATGAATTCTCCTATGCAAAATAAGATGTGCTGTTCTATTGAAGGCCTTCCCACATTCTTCACATGAATAAGGTTTCACTCTTGCATTTATATTCATATGGTTATGATGCAGTAACCTTTGACTCACACTTTGTCCTCGGTGCTGACTTTTTCGGGGATTCTGTCCACTGTGGTTTTCTAAGGGAACGCCACGGTGCTGAGAACATGAACATGGGGAGTCTCCCCCACATTCCTTACTCTCAGATGGTTTCTGCTCACGGTGACTTTGGTTGAGGGTATGTCGCTGTGAGGGACTCACTATAAACAGTGCTTCTCTCCCTCGGGGCTGCCAGACTGCGGGATTTTGTGCCCGTGAACTGAGAACACACTCCAAGGAACTTTTTCCAGGGGAGGGCATCTTCAGATTGAGGTCACCCTCGCCATGCTGATCACCCTCAGAAGACATCTTGCCTGTCTCGGTGTCCCTAAGGGACTGAGGGCAGGATTGTTCACTCAAGACATTGACACAGCGCACAGGATCAGAGACATTCCACTCAGGTTTGCTGCTTCCATGTAGAACAGCAGAGAAGGATTCCAATTAATGACTTCTTCACTGACTCTTCCTGTCAC
This sequence comes from Sorex fumeus, assembly GCF_029834395.1. Classification (NCBI taxonomy): domain Eukaryota; kingdom Metazoa; phylum Chordata; class Mammalia; order Eulipotyphla; family Soricidae; genus Sorex; species Sorex fumeus. The sequence goes on along the minus strand of NW_026606076.1, from coordinate 20,377,667 downwards.
AAAACTTGAGCCATTCAGATGTGGTTTTTCACATATGCAGCACACAAATGCAATTAACAACATATGGATTGTCTTTGTTGTTAATGTGTTTGGCATATCGAATACGTCACGGGGAGCTTGCCAGGCTCTGCCATGTGGGCGAGATATTCTCGGTAGCTTGCCGGGCTCTCCGAGAGGGGCGGAGGAATCGAACTCGGGTCGGCCATGTTGGCTGCGTGCAAGGCAAATGCCCTACCGCTGTGGATTGTCTTACTATAGATTATTCTGTAGAACAACTTACAGAATAATGTTACTGTAAGTTGGACGCACAAAATTGACAGATGCAGAGTCAGTAAATTCTGTGACTTTTCCCCCCTTTAAATTAATGAAGGAGCACAACTGGAAAGAATTCCTTCTATAGAAAACTGATGCATCCGTTACAAGAGAAAATGAAATACATCCACATGTGGGTTTGGTTAAAGCTCAGTGTTGAACCTGTGATGCAGGGGTGAAGGCAACGCTGCTTTGTCACACGACTGAGACAGACCACGGGGCCATTGCAAAGCTCTCACCTCAAGTGATGGCTTTCAGGATCAACAAACTTTTTTGTTCTTTCTGTTTTGTAGTTTCTATTTATTGGGGGTTGGGCAGGCGGAGGGGTACACCATGCAGTGTCTAGTATCAGTTCTGTGGGTCTATGGAGACCAAAAGGGGTGCTGGGCATGGACCATCCATCCCTGTGCAAAGCAAGTATATTTCTCACTGCACTATCTCCAGTGCCCACAAATTAGCTTTTTAAACAACTACCACCATCAAGCAAATAAAAGTTCACGGTATTTTTATAATGGTTGATTTCAGCACCTAGTGAAGCTAAGGGTCCTCTACTCCAAGCATCAGGCTTTGGAATTCCTCCCTGCCACGCCCAGCCCTCCACCTTAACAATCACATACTTGGTCCACTGAGCTATCCCGCTGGCATAATAATATTTATTCTGAATTAGTGAATCTTACCAACTCACTCGTACTTGCTGACCCCATTCCCAAATCATAGTGCTGTAATGCCAAATCCTGAAGCCTCGGTTTCAGTTCTGAAACTGAACATAACGTGCAATTCAAGAACTTGTCAAAAAATGTAGCAAAGTGATGCCATAGAGTACATCTCTGTGTTTCTCAAAGTCCAAACAGTCCCACACTAAAGAAAAGATTCGGTTAGTGGAAAACTGTGAGTATCTTGGCAATACTACACTAGGTTTTGTTTTTGTTTTTGAGCAGACCTGGTGATGTTCGAGGTACCATACATGATGCTGGTTACTGAACAGGTCACCTTCAGGCACTGCAAGGCACTCCCCCCGTACTATCTATAGTATCGTTCAGATTCAAAATAGCTCTGTTATGGGCTCACTTATTCGGATTTAAACAAAAAGGCATAAAAATATTTTTTCCAGGTATAGTGACACCATGGTTGTGAAGCCAAACTGGTAAGGCATAGATGGGGGGCTGTGTATCAGGTGCTGTGAATCTCATGGACTGACAGAGAGCAATTAGAACAACAAAGGCACGGAAGCAAATTACAGGATCATTCTGTGACAGACTGTCCAGGGGAGTGAAGAGCACCATGAGTGCAGCACAGACCCTTGGATCCAGGAGCCCAAAGTCCTGGCCTCAGCAGATTGTTTTGTACATGCTCAGGGCACCCTTACACTGCACAGGGCCTGCGCCAGAAAGGGTCCTCAGACACTCACCCGCACACATGCATCTCCTCCCCGACCTCAGGGCTTGTCCTTCCAGCCAGGAGATCACTGCAGGCTTCATCCCAGTGTGCCCTGCCACAACAGAGACAGAGGCATGGATAAGTGACAGGGAAAAGGTGACAGGTAAATCGCCATGTTTTCCTGATATAACTGGGCAAATATCTGAAAGGCATGACAGAATGTCCATTTCCAAAATGCCACATATTTCTAGTAATTCGAGAGGTAAGACCCAGGTTTCAATTTAAGAATGAAATAGGTGGGCCTAGAAAATACCACAAATACTCTAGACTTGGCCTTGATCAGCACAGTATGCTGTTGATCAGCACAGTATGCTGTTGGTTTTTGTCTTGTTTGGGGTCTCCCCTGGAAATGCTCTGGGGTGACTCCTGACTCTGTATTCAGAAATCACCGCTGCTGGTGCTCGGGGATGACATGGGATGCTGGGGATTTAACCCATGTGAGCTGCTTTCAAGAAAATCACTTTCCTCCCTGTACTGTCTCTCTAGGCCCAGAACCACATGGAGTTTCCTGAGCCCCTCATGAACTCATCACGGATTTCAGCAAAACTAAGTGCTAAATAAATCTGGAAATGGCCAAAGGTGGCAAGAAAACCTTATTTTTTTAAGCTAAAAAAATGTATCCAGAGAGCACAGCTGCAGTTTCTTACAGCCAATCCAGTTGGATACACAGCTGTGGCCCAATCCCAGGGAGCCCACGTGGGTCTTTTCAGACACGGTTTGCTCCATACTGCTCTCACCGACAGCCTCCAGATGCTGGTAAGTCTCCAGCATCACGTCCCTGTAGAGCTTCTGCTGAGAGGGCTCCAGGCATGTCCATTCCTCCAGGGTGATGTTCACAGCCACGTCATTGAAGGTCACTACATCCTGAGTCAGCACACGGAGAGGGTGCGAGTCAGAATGTATCTTAGCCTCATTCCCACTACTGTGAGGCCAGGACCGAGGGTCCTATATTGTCGCTGGGCCTCCCCCTCCGAATGGAACAGCCTCCGAATGAAACAGCCTCCATGCACACGAATTGCTGACGGGCCCCAGAAATTGCATAAGGCACCTGGATCTGCTAAAGTGGGAGGACGTTATACAGAAGGTTCTTGGATGTATATACCGTTCCTGGTAACCCCAGGGCCAATTTGAGCACCACTGGTCCAGTGAGCACTGTAGAGAGGATCACCTGAACACAGACTTGTCCGATCCAAAAGACTATACCTGGGTGTAGCAAAAACCACTGCACGCTCACCGCTGCACTTCCACAGCACATGACCACTAGGATTGAGAACTCGACAGTACATATAGACAACTACTCAGAGCAGTGCATGGCATGACTGCTTGTAGGAACTCACTGCTCAGGACCACCCCAAATCCTGCTCAAAGAAGGTAGAATTTTCTTGACCCCAACATCTCTACTGGCCTCAGAGATCCTTGGCTCTTTCTCCTTGGGATTGGCGCATGCCCAGAAATCCACACACAAGATTATGTGAACGTAAGACTATATGACCAAGCAGGTAGTCTCTCCAAAGTAGGAAGGGCAAAACAGGATAAAAGCAAGTCTGGGGGTCCAAGTCACTGTAGTTGCCAGGGCGCAAATGGGGCCAGCACACCCCAGGGTGCTCTGAGGCCAGTCAGTTGTGAATCCAGAGCACAGAGTCAAGAGGACAGCTGATGACAAAAACAATGCAAAAGAAACCGAAGCAGCAGGTTGACATAACAGGACAGCTGTTCCGGGGACAGAATGTAGGACTGGCGTTCCCCAACATCCCATATGGTCCCACAAGCACTTCCAGGGGCAATGCCAGAGTGCAGAGCAAGGAATGATTGTGAGAATCCTTGCTCTGCCACCACAAATAAAACAGAAAACCCAAGATGAAACCTTTGGACCTCCAGAATCCCATTGGTCACCTAGACCTGTCAGAAATGAGCATTGAGCACTGAGCTTTGAGTACTCCTCATACACCACTCGGTCAGCCCCAAAGCCAAATAAAACAAAACAAACATACACAAAAGCAGCTTCAAACAGCAGAATGGGACGGTCCTATCGGAAGTCTCATCTTGGAATCCGTCTGAAAGAAACTCAAATAGATGACCCAGGAAGCCTGGACACTCCTGGTACTACCTCATGTCATTCTATCTGTCTACTTCTACCTGGGAATGGTTTATCAGAAGCCGCGTCACCATCTTCTCCTGTCACTGTTGTTCTGAGGATCAGCAGGAGGCTCCGTGCAAAGACCTGGAGAAGTCAGAACAGTGAGCACCAGAGAGCAGCCTCTCCTCCCACTCCTGAGCTCAGACAAGCCACACCCTCGGGTACAGCCTCACAATTCCACCTCTGGGAGACAATGGCAGAAGCTCCTGTCTCAGCTGGGGATGCGAATTGTGTTGGCATCTGTGCTGCACTTCAGGAGAGGAGCCTGGGCCAAGGCTACAGGGGAGGAAAAAACAGCCTTCTCTGATCCCTGGATTCCTCTCTGGCTCCCACAGGAAAGTCCCCATAGGCCCTTCCAGAGGCTGACTCTCAGCCCAGGATCTCCCGAATACTAGCGCCCCCCCTGCAGGCTGGCAGCAGTGCTGCCCCGTGGGAACCGTAGCCTGAAATGTGGCTCCACCATGTGACTTAGAGTGAACAAACCTTCGACACTCTCTTGCAGGGTAGACAAGAACATACACCTGGGCTCTCTGTCCTGGGGACCTCAGTATTTACCACAATGGCAGGTGTCGTTTGCTCAGGGAGAGATAAAGAGTCAGGGGTGCTTTGCAGCTTGATGTGAGGGACCTGAAATTCATGAACCAGAAAAAGATACAGAGGTATTGTGGTTAGAAGGCAATAATGTGAACTGGGTGCTTGACTAGGTGAACCCATCAATCCTCTGCATCCCATATGGACCCCAGCAGCGCCAGGGAAAATACGTGAGCTTAGAGACTAGAGTAACTCATGAGCATCTCCGCGTATGTGCTCTCTCCCCCCTAAAATATAAAGAACCAAAAATAGCCCCCCAATTACATTTTCATTGGCAAACCTCAGCCAACTTCAGGCCCCTTTCCCCCCCACACACACCCCGCATGATTGCTGCTGTCACGGAGACAATGAAGATGATCAGCAACAGGTCTCCTGCCATTAGGTGGAGGGGCTGAAGCTCTGCCCCTCAAATCTGCATATTCTACAGAAGCGAGCTTAGGACCGATGGTTCAAATATGGGACTGCTGGGACGGTTGGAATAGCCAAGCCCTTGGATGATTCCCGCATTCACCACTGTTGCCCCATCCCAGAGCTGGAGACAATCGTGGTGAAAGAGGCACGCCAGAATCACGAACTCACAACTGTCACTCCTGAACCCTGAGATAGCCCCCACTGCACCCCCAAAGTTCTGTATCCCCCTAAAACCTCCATCACACCTCACGATCCACCTGAATCTTGGCGAACAAGTAAAAAACCAGCGCAAAATTGCCCCCCAAGTTGCCTCGGCCCCTCGGCTCAGAGTGTGGAAACGGGAAGGCGCGGGGTGTTCACAGGAGGTTGCTCGAGTCCTGAAACTAAATCCTTCTTCAGAGTCCACCTAACAGGATGGGGCGCAAATTTACTTGTCCTTTGCCAAGTGAGCAACAGGTCCAGTGTCTGAGTCAGGGATGGAAAATGAACCATGACATTTATGACATCACTTCCGTTTCCATTAGGTACCTTAAAGAGCCAGAGTCTAGGCACTGAGAACCTTTTTGCCACCCAGGTGAATCTGTGGACTCAAATAAAGGAGTGGAGAGGCAAATGCTGGACTGGTCGGTCACACACTGGGGGCCTGGGGGTAAGAAGTCCCCTGATCCTGCATTGTCAACTAACATCGAACCAATGATATCTAAACACAGAATGTTACGCTGACTCTTGTCAAATGATCCCTGAGCTCAGAGACAATAGTAAGCACTGAGCACTGGAGGCTGTACTGAAAAATATAACAAGAAAAAAGGCAAATTCTACCGAAGCGGGGGAAAATGATGTACAAAGACAAATTCGAGAATGAAACATTAAAAGAGTCAAATTTCTGGTCCTTAAAAATCCACTATTCTTGGGGCTGGAGAGATAGCACAGCGGGTAGGGAGTTTGCCTTGCACGGGGCCAACCCGGGTTCGATTCCCAGCATCCCATATCGTCCCCTGAGCATTGCCAGGAATAACTCCTGAATGCAAAGCTAGGAGTAATCCCTGTGCATCGCCAGGTGTGATCCAAAAAAGAAAAAATAATCCCCTATTTTTTTATCTATCCCTGCTACAGAAACTCAGTTTCTCCTGAATCCCTATTTTTCTTTCACCATTGTTTGCGAATATATATTTGTATATATAAGTGTGACTTTGTGTTATTTTTGTTTCGGGGCCACAACCGGCAGATTCAGGGCTTACTCCTAGCTCTACACGCAGGAATCACTCTGGTACAGGCCATATGGGATGCAGGGGACAGAACCTGGGTCGATTGCTTGGATGGTTAAGTCCTTACCCACTTTACTACAGCTCCGGCCCTAAGTAAATGTGCTCCTAGCACACTCAGTGGGATTCCTGAGCAAATGTCCTTACTCTGGAAAACCAAAACTTTCTTGCTTAAAAAAAACAAAACCCTTTACGCTGGTTGGATTCTAGTTCTAAACAATTTAGGTTTAACATTGGTTCATAATTTCTCCTCTGCTACAAGGAGCTTAGGCTTACTGAGTAACACCCATCCCAATCACTCCCATTTCCTTAGTATTCATCGTTGATTCCCTGTCCTGTGATTCCCCTATACGTAATCACCCATTTCCCATAACCACATGCAGGGGACCCCGGTAACCACTCTCCGGCCCGCAGAGGTGGCCCGAGGATTGATCCGATGGTGCAAGGAGGGACCAACAGAATGAACACGAGACACAAGAGACAGAGTACAGTTTAGAAATAGAAAAAGAGAGAAAAAGGGACAGGCTTTATTGAAGGATACAGGCTGTTTATATAGGGTCTGGGCAGCTCAGTCAGGAGCAGAAGCAATATAACCATATGTGGTAAGGTCAGCAACAAGAGCTAACATTCAAGGTAGACATCTGCACATCAAAGGGTCTTGTGGCAGTAGGTGCATCCTGAGCTTTACATTTGTATATCAAAGGGTCTTAGGGAGTAGATGCATCCTGGAGGTTACCATAGATAAGGCCAGATAAGCTGTCAGCCTGATGTGTGGCTATAGATAAGGTATCCGCTGAGATCAGGAAGTCCTGGGAGACTGTCACCAGTGTCTGTCCCAAGCAGTTCTAACATGGGAACTATGGCCAGGGTCTATGAGAGGGCTCTTGGCTTCCCACAACCACAACATGTGAATTGAAAGGTCAGATTCTTCAGGAATCTCTGTATTTTGTATTTGTAAATAAAATGTTGACTTTCCTTTATATCCTCTACAGTTTACTTTAGACAAATATCCTTTTTTTGCTCCTGGACAAGGACCAGTGCAGTCCCAGGTTGGGAAGATTGTGCTGGGAGGATTGGGATGGCCAGGCCCCCAGCCCTCAGTTTTGTATAGACAAAGGAAAGCAATATTATTATGCTTTTGTAACTTCAGAGTTAATTGACTGCACATACTATATACTCTTGGGCATTGTCATGTTTAGGAGACTTAAGCCTCAGCTGCCCTTTGTTCTTAGCACCCCAAAAGCAAGAGACTGGATGGACCCAGGAGAACTGTGAGCTACCCTGGCATCGAAAAGGGACAGGTAAGCACCATAGCATAGGAGTGACTGATCACTTACGGAGACAAACATATGGCAGAGGAAATTCTCATGGGGAGATTTACCCAAGAGACACAATGTCCCAGGGACATCTAAGTTGCTTTTATCTTTTCCTCTAATTGTATACGTTATCAACACTTGTAGTTGTTTGGATAAACACAGTAAGAGACAAAGATCCCAACACTTAGTTCTCTGGGCTTTGACAGCAAATAAGGCTTTTTTTTGCTTTTTTGGGTCACACCCAGTGATATAAGGGGTTATTCCTGGCTCTGCACTCAGGAGTTACTCCTGGCATTGCTCAGGGGACCATATGGGATGCTGGAAATTGAACCCAGGTCGGCCACCTGCAAGGCAAACACCCTACCTGCTGTGCTATCTCTCCAGCCCCCAGAGCAAATAAGGCTTTTAACACTTACTTCTCTGGGCTCTGAGAGCAAGCAAGGATTTTTCTGTAAATTCCAGACTAAGTCTTCAGGCCAGTTCACCTTGTCCTTCCCCATGGGGATCCTGTCTCTAATGTTGTAACAGTTTGCATCAAGACCATGGACACGTGCTTTCTAGAATGTTCCATTTCGAAGCTGGGGTAGTTTTGCCACTTGCCCCAAGTCCATCCAAGTCACACGGCAGAAGCTCCCTGTTGGGGTGTTAGTAACTACAGCTACTGAAGCCCGAGTCATGTAATTATGACCAAGCAATTGTGCAAAGGAGTAGATATACTTCAGTCCATCAACTCCCAAATACTAGGAGTATAAGCATTGATGGTCTTTCTGTGTTTAACCAAAGAACAGTGCTGTAGAGTAAAAACATAAAAAAGCTATAGAGGAAATTGAAAAGAAGGTACAAATACACAGCACTTCAACTACAAAGCAGTACAAATACAAAGTTGAGAATTACCAGAAAGTTATGATTTATAAGTAATCAAGACTGACCTGGGGAACTGAGAGAACAGGAGGGAAAATACAAAGGAAATGTTAAAGATAAACTTTAACTAAATCAGGGATGTTAGCAAGGACATGATAAGCTTCTCTGGGAGGAGCAAAAGGGGCAATTCACAGATGAAGCCTAAGACACTTTGGGTTAATATCCAGGAGATTACCAACAGTCTGGCCCCTGTTTCCTTCTTCGATCCTCTGTCACCCTTCACCGGCCAGGGTGGGGAGACTAATCAGAGCCACCAAAGGCACGCAGCACATGCCCAGACATTATTTGAACACAACTCTCAGTACTCAGTGTAATAGCCGAGTTTTGCCTGATCAGGGAGAGAGGAAGAGTTGGGGTGCAATTTTCAAGTTGATTTTAGGATACAGAAATTCTACATTAGAAAAAAACAACAATGTGGAGTCAGAGATAGTAAGCGGGGAGGGGCGCTTCCCATGATGACCCAGATCGATATTCGGCATCTCACATGACCCATAAAGAACTTAAAAAAATAATTCCAGAGTGCTGCTGCTGAAATAAGCCCTGAGATTCCACACATATGCCCAAACTACAACCAAAAATAGCCCCAAAGTAAATTTTCATTTGCAAACTGCAACCACCCCAAGAACCACGCCCAAGGGATGGTCTGGAAAACAAGGCTACTAATGAATAGTGACCGAGGACTACAGTGTCATTTGTCATTGGGGAGCTGCCCCTCTGCCCCTCAAAAATGAGGTCGTTTTATAGTTTTGGAGGCACCACCGGCGACATGGACAAGAAACTTCCGACTCTGTGCTCAGGCACCTGTCCTGGTGGAGCACGGAGATTGAACTTGGATGGGCCAGGTGCAATGCAAACGCCCTAACTGCTGTGCTATCTCTTTAGTCCTCTAAAAGAATCTGAAGTTTCTATAGCACTGAGGCTGGGACCAAAGCGTCCAGGACAGCGCCCAGCACAGTCTGATGCTGGGAGGGTCAGGACGGCCCAGCTCCGATGCTCTGTGGCCCCCACGCTCAGCCCTGTGCCCACCCGCCACTGCCCCGCGGCGGAGCTGAAGGCGACTGTGGCTGCAGGGGATTCCCAGAACCACAAAATCACACCCGTGACCCCTGTGCCCCGGTACAGCCCCCACTGCATTCACCAAAGCTCTGTGTCCCCCACAAAACCCTGGCCCGCCTCAGGAACCACCGGATATCGGTTGAAAAAGGAGATTAAAAGTATCCTTAGAGCTGGCTTGGCCCCGCCCCTCAGTGAGGGAGACAGGGAGGCACGGGGCGGGGCGCTCACTGTGAGGCCACTAGTGTCCTGCTAGGAGACTGGCCTTCACAGACCCCTTCCACGCGGGAGAGCCACTTCGCCCCTCACCTGCGCAACAAATGGAGGCTGATCCACCTTTTTGCACGCAAACACCTAAATGCCCTGCTGTGGTGTCATTTCCGCTTCTGCAAGCATCCTTAAAGGGTCAGACACTGACTCTACAGAGAACAACTAGAAAAATGCAGGTAAATGTGTAAGACTGGTAGGCTGGAGCGATAGCACATTGGATAGGGGGTTTGCAGTCTACGCAGCTTACCCAGGTTCAATCATCTGGATTCTATATGATCTGCCAAGCAGGACCAGGAGTGCAGAAGAGCCAGAAGAAACCCCTGAGCACTGCTGGGTGTGACCCAAAAAGAAAAAAAAAGGTACTGGAAGTGGAATGGGCTCACATAAAGGACTGAGAAGTGGTGGCTAGAGGGCTCAGTCACAAAGTGGGGTTCTGGAGAAGGAAGTCCCCTGATCCTGTATTGCACAGTGACTCTGAAGCCTGCCCTGGAGATGCAGAGAGGAACTGCTCTAGAAACAACCCAGAGAATCAGAGAGACACTGGAACTGGAGGAAAGGCTTCTACCCCTTAACAACACCAGAGCAATGGACTCATGACTACAAGAAAAACCCTAGGAGGCAGTTTCAGAAACAATATTTCAAACCAACAGTGGCCTGAGGGGTAGTATAGTGCGTTGGGCACTTGCCATGAACTCGGTCAACCTGAGTTCAGTCCCTGACATCCCCAATAGTGGCATGGGAACCACCAGAAGTAACCCTTAAGAACTGTCAGGTTTCCACAAGGCTCCCGTGCGGCCGCCATCTTTCTTTCCAGAGAGGAGCGGGCGGGCCGGTCAACGCCCTTCCCCCTCCGGGCAGGCTTGGTGGCGCGCATCAACACAAGTCCATTTGCTTTTCTGCTCCAAGCGGCTGGTTCTCTGTGCTAAGTCCTTGTGCCTCCGGGGCCGTGGCCGTGCCGGAGATTGGGGGGGGGGGGGTGGGTCGTAAACTCTAAACAATAATTGTGCATCTTCTATCGAAATAATCTATCTAGTCAAAGTAGATAGAGTATTAACTAGAACTCATCTGCCTCATAAGAATTGGGAGGGGAGGGAGGTGGGGGTCTATTGGGGTTCGGGGTTAAAAATGAGTATTGGTAAAGGGAAATGTGTTCGGTATCTACATGACTGAGACCTAAACCCGAAAGCTCTGTAACTTTTCCCACAGTGATTCAATAAATAAATAAATTATAAAAAAAAAAAAAAAAAAAAAAAAGAACTGTCAGGTTTTCCCCAACACACATGCTAGAGAAAAATGGAGCTCAGATAGAGAACGGAGCACCAAATAAAGGTAGTTTGGAGGATCCTCCCAGGATGGGAGAAGCATGCTGAAAGTAGACTATAGACCAAACATGATTGCCACTCAATGCCTCTTTTGGAGACCACAACACCCAAAAGGAGAGAGAGAGAACAAAAGGGAATGGGAATGGGGGTGGGAGGGATACTGGGACCCGTGGTGGTGGAAACTGAGCACTGGTGGAGGGATAGGTATTTGACCATTGTATAATTGAAATCCAAGCAGGGAAATTTGTAAGTCTACAACTGTACCTCATGCTGTTTCACTAATAAAAATTTTTAAAAAATACATAATTAAGTACATAAAACACCACGTACAGACCAAGCCCCAGCATGTAGCCATGCATGGGGCTAACAGGCAGCAAAGCACACTGGTCACTTTGCATCCTGGCTTGGCCTTTTGCACAGATCTACATGGTGTTTGACATTTTGGTGTATAATAGATTGTTAGGATTTTACTCCTTCCAAAGTGTAAGTCTCAAAACATTTACCCTCAGTGTTTGTGTAAATCAAATGTAAAACTGCATACAATGAGTGTGGATATGCTACAGCGAGTGAAGTGCTTCCTTCCTTGTGGCTGACCTGGACACAAATTATAAACAGCACAGCGGGATGTGGCTCCCAGAACATAACACAGAAGGGCATGAAGAATGGAGGTTTGGCTATCTATCCAACGTCAAAAGGGTTCACCTCAGCATCCTGGTTGATCTCTGCCATGATCCTCTGCAAACCAGGGCCTCTGAGCCACGTCAGAGTCACAGCAAAGAATGAAACCACGGTGAGCCTTGAAAGTACCCAGCAAGATGCAATTTTGTACCTATTTACTTTTTATTTAATACCTTCCACCTTGCTTTATCACTAAGATCCATTATTTACCAGTTAACATACTGGGAAGTCCACATGCCAGGACATTGTCATAACCATGGTGCAGGTGATAATCAGCAAGTACCTTTCACTTTGGTACTAGTATCACAGGAAGCTTTCACACGTAACAGGATTATTTCCTTCCTTGTAGTCCTTTTGTATCAACCCACAACCCACTTGTTGAAACTAAATTGTTTTACCTCAGGGCCCTGTTCTGACGCCCGCCATTGTTATTATGGAAGTGACTGATCCAGCATAACTTTTATATTTACTAAAGCTTGAGGGAACATGAAGGTCTTCCTATATTCCTTACCTACAGGATTTTCTCCAGGATTCTCTTTAAAGTCGCAGGTGCGAACAATGCACTTTCCACGTTCTTACATAAATATATATATATATATATATACTTACATATATATATATATATAAATATGTATATTTATATATAGCTTCTCTCCATTGTGAATTCTCCTATGCATAAGGCCTGAGGATCCAGGATAGTCCTTCCCACACTCCTGACAGATATAAGGTTTCACTGCAAAATGACTTTTCACATGCACAGTAAGGGCTGAAGACAAACTGAACACCTTTCCACATTCCTTACACTTATGAGGTTTCTCTGCACTGTGAATTTTCCTGTTCAGAAAGCTATGCCAATTGCATCAAAATTTCCTGCAGTCATTTCATATATAAGGCCTCAATCCAGGATAAATTTTTCTCACACAGAAAAGCTTGAGGATTGAGTAAAAATCTTCCCACACCCCTACATATGTTTTCTTCGAGTATGAATATTCCTATGTTTAAAAAGGAGTTAAGGGAAAGTGAAGGCTTTGCCAACGCCTTTACAAACATAAGGTTTGTCTCCAGTATGAAAATTTCAGTGTCACAAAAGGACTGTGAAATAAGCAAAGGCCTTGCCACACTCCTTACATATATATATGAATTCAATGCAATGTGCGTTTTCTTATGGACAACAAAGTTTGAATAGTAAGAGAAGACTCTCCCACAGTAGTGACACGAATAGTTTTTCATTTCCCTGTATGAACTTTCCTATGCTCAGAAAGACCTGAGAAGAAATGAAAGGCCTTTACATCTACCTCTCATATATAAGGGTTTTCTATGAAACAGAAATTATAAAAACTAAGACTTCAGGAATAAGCAAATGCCTTCCGACTTTGCTCACAAGTATAAATTATCTCTCCAGTGTGATTTTTTCTGTTTACTAAGGCTTGTGGAATAAGCAAAAACTTTCCACTCCGTATATGCATATGGTTTCTTTCCAGTGTGACTTTTTCTGTGCATACTAAGATGTATGAGTCAGAGAAACGCCACAGCACATTCCTTACATGCATACGGACTCTCCAGTATGAAATCTCCTGTGTATAAGGTATGAGGATCCATTGAGGCCTTCCCACAGTCCTTACACTTAAACGGTTTCTCTCCTGTGTGGATGTTCACATAGTCCCACCGGGGTGATGCTGGACTGAAAACTTTGTCCTCAGTGCTTACATTTGTGGGGATTCTGTCCAATATGGGCTTCTATGGGAATGTGATGGTGCTGAGGACATGGGATGAGTGATCTTCTGATCACCCTCAGAAGACGTCCCACCTGTCTCGGCATCCTTGTGGGAATGAGGGCCAAATTGCTCACTTGAGCATTTATCACAGTGTGCAGGAAGAGACATTCCACCAGGGCTGGCTGTTGCCATGTAGAAGAACAGAGGATTCCAATTATTAGTCTATGTCATGAGAGTTTTTATGTCAAAAGACATCAAGCTCTGCAGGTAGGTAGCTGGTAGTGTAGAGGACGAGTTTCTTGGGGAAGTGATAAATCCAGATGGGAATTAAAGCAGTGACTCCGAAGCCAACCCTGGGGATTCAGAGAGCAACTGGCCTAGTAGACACCCAGAGAGCTGGAGACTTGGAACAGGGGCAAAGGCTGGTAAGAACATCAAAGAACAAGGTCCGGCCAACGCTCTACCCCTTGACAACACGCGAGCAGTTGACTCTCAGCTACAAAGAAAACCCCAGAAGGCAGTTTCAGAAACATGATTTCAAACTGAGAGTATCAGGCTAGTACAATGCGTTGTATGCAGTCAATGTAGGTACAATGTCCAGAATTCCAAATGGTCCCTTGAGCACCATCTGACTAATAGATGGATGGAATTTTGGTCTATTCAATCATAATTGTTTCCCTTTTTTACATCTAATATTAGTGAAGTGACATGGGTGGGATCCAGGAATGTGACCAACCTTGTGAGTAATCACAGGTAAACGGAATGGTCTGCTGGGATGTGGGGAGCTTGGGACCTGTGCCATATTCCCACTTATAAAAGATTTCATCAAGGCACCCCTTCCATCCTTTCAAACGACATTCTGTGCACAGTTACGTGTATATAAACTCTCCAATTGAGACCAGAGCACCTGTAGATTGGGGTAGGGTGTTGCTTGCACATGGCCAACCTAGGTTCAATCCCCAGGATCCTGTAGAGTCTCCCAGAGCACCATCAGAAATAATACCTGAGTGCAGAGCCAGGAGAAACCACTGAGGATCACCAGGTATTCTAGGATAATAGTGGTCTACCCTTGCTCCCTGGCCTGGGAGAACTTATGTTTGTTGATTGCCTATAACCTTTCAATTACCTTTGTCTCCTGATCAGACTTTGACTTTTAAATATTGTCTTTCTCTTCTCCTTAATGTCTTTTGCATGGTTAGCTATTTCAGAGCAATTGCTTTTTGTATGGATACAGGAAGACAGTTACAAAGACAAGCCTGAGCTTGACAGTTGATGGTCTCCAGATAATATTACCTCCTGGATATCTGCGCTTTTGACTGAAGCCTCAGTTGCCCTTACTCCCTCGGTCCTCAGACGAGGGGTCCGATGAGGGACTAGATGGACCCAGGGCAAGGGGTGAGCTAGCTACCCCGGCATCGAAATGAACGTGGACAAAGTACCATAATGTTTATCTATAAGAGCCTGGTCATGGACAAATTCTGTCATGAATCAAAAAGTAGTAACTAGACTTGGACGCTGCTGGGATTAGGAGTGATTGATCCAGCCTGAGCACTGTAGTCTGAATCTGTGGTGAGAAGTCCCCAGGAGAGTCACCCACAACCCTAAAAGTGTCTATTACTGTGTCCATACAGAATGGTAATCATTAGGAAGCAAAACTAAATATGGCAAATAAGTTGCTAGTCTGTCTAGGGAGAGGAGTAACACACCCTAAGGGCTGCTTTTCCTTCATGGGCTGCAGGTGATGCGGAAGTCTGGAAAACCATTTTTCATCGAACTTCCCGTGGGGAGGCGGGGATTGGGGTCGTGGTGAGAGAAGAAAATGAGCAGCTTCAGGGAGACAGGGGGAATGACGGAGACTGAGAAAGGAAATGGTCCTCCTCCACCCTGATCCCCTATCTTCCAGTATGTAGGTGTTACACCCACCAACTGCCCCCAGTGCTGTGTAATCCCATCAATGGCCAAGACCAAGAGACTATAAAACCCTGCTCCTGGAAGAGAACAGCCCAGTCTCCTAACTCTGCGTCTGGTTGTCTTACTAGGTGTGTTCAGTTTCCCTCCCAACCCCGAGCAGAGCCCCGACAGCTGAAGACCTCTGGTTCGAGCCACAGCTATGCTTAAGACCACTCTCCACAAGTTCGGACGAGCCTCACGCATGAAGGAACCAGCAGAGGAACCCAGGTGTGCAGGACCTGGGGCTTAGATCTCCAATCTGCTCGTATTCGGACTGGGCCTCCTCCACCCAGATCTCCCATCTTCCAGTATGTAGGCGTTACACCCACTAACTGTCCCCGGTGCCGTGTAATGCCATCAATGGCCAAGACTCAAAGACTATAAAACCGTGCTCTGGGAAGTGCATGGGCACACAAAATCTTATTATCTAGTCTTACTCTGGAAAAACTGGCAGGCTACCATAAATATCCTGCCCACACTGCAGCATCTGGCAAACACCCCGTGGTGTATTCAATATGCCAAAAAACAGTAACAATGACGGTTCTCATTCTCCTGACCCGAAAGAGCCTCAAATATGGCACTTTTTAAAATCTCAGGGATAGGAAGAGGGAGACATTACTGGGACCTGCTTGAGTCAATCGATGAACAACAGGATGACAATGATACAGTGAGAGAAGAAGAGACACAGGGTTAGAGGACACGGATGCAACTTAGAGAGAAGGCTGAGAACTGAGAGTAAGAGTGGCTGGGGATATTGGAGAGGAGTCACAGAGAACATTGGAGAGCGAGTTAGAGAGAGGGTTGGATAGAGCTGGGAGACAAGAGACTAAATAAATGACAACTAATCAGCAATCAGCCTGGTCCTCATTTTACTTTCATCGGTCCAAAACAACAGCTGTCCAGGGTGGAGAAGTGGCTCGAGAGCACCAAATGTGGACAGTGAGAGAGAGCCGCTAGGAGAGAGCAGGAACATCTGTTATCTTGCAAATCCTGTTCAAACCCTCACTTCTCATAGGGTCCCCAAGGCCCCCTGGAGTGACTCCTGAGTGCAGATTCAGGAGTAAGCCCAGAGCACTTCTGGCTGTAATCCTAAAACAAAAACACAAAAAAGTGAACTATGTGTGTGTGGGTGGGGGGAGCTGGAGCAATAGCACAGTGGATAGGGTGTTTACCTTGGACATGACCAACCCAGGTTTGATTTCCAGCATCCCAAATGGTCCCGCAAGAACAGCCAGGAGTAATTCCTGAATGAATGAGCCAAGAATAACCCCTTTGCAACACCGGGGGTGACCCAAAAATTAAAAAAAAAAGTGAATTGTGTAGTTAATCAGAAAAAAGAAGACAACTTTCTCGACTTAGCATAAAAGCATTTTTATGATGGCTACAGAGACAGCACAGACCATGAGTTGCTTGTCTGGCACGTAGCTGACCAGGGTTCAATCCCTATCACTTCACAGGGTCCCCAAACCTAGCATTATCAATGAGAACACAGCCGGGGTAAACTCTAATCTCCATTGGGTGTAGCCAACCAAAAATAAATCAATAAATTTAGATGCCAGAACTTTAGTCTGGTAGGGCACTGGCCTTGTACACGGCTGACCTGTATACCCAGGCACCACACTGAGTACCATTTGGTACATTTTGGCAGCAACCACAGGGTATTACCATATATATGTATATATATATATTTGTTTGTGCATGTGTGTATATCTATATCTATATCTATATCTATATCTATATCTATATCTATATCTAATTTGTTCACAAGTCAACCTCCACCAACCAGTTTTTGTAGAATGCAGGTTTGGGTTTTGGGGCTACAGGTGGCAGAACTTTGAGCTTACCTGAGTGGTGCTTGGGGAATCCTGCTTTGTACAGGAGACTGTACCATAGCATATTGCTTGCAAGGACCCGTCCTGCATTCCTGGCCTATCTCTGACCCAAGATTTCAAATTCTATATAAATAATGTGAAACTTGTGAGAAAGATACAGGCAGGGGGCAGGGTTGAGGCCCAGCTGTAGATAGAGGTCAGGGCAGGGTTGCTGGCACCTGGGGCCTCCTGGTGCAAACCTGAGCCAGAAGTACAGGCTGCAATTTCAAAGGTTTGCAGTGGCCCGAAAGAGCTGACAGTGAGTGGCAGGGCACGTGTCATGAACGCAAAAGACTTAACTTCACAACCTGAATTGCCAAGGAGTGATCCCGGAGAACTGCTGTGTTTGGCAAAATCCCGCATAGCCAATCCTCCTCCTGCCCAAATAAAGGAAATGAGGAGTTAACTGCCAACATCAGAGGTGCAAAATCTAGTAATATGTTCTGAACGGTCAGTCCTCTGGGCTTGTTGTTTGGTTTTGAGACCACATCCAAAATGCTCAAAGCTTACAGGCCAGGTTTTCAGACTATGATTTTACTACTATGGGTATGTTATTTTATAAAAGAAAAAGAGGATGAAAAATTATACTTGGAGCCAGAGTGATCGTACAGTTGGCAGGGCATATGTTCGGTCCCTGCCATCACATAGAGTCCCCCAAACACTCCCAGGAGTCATTCCTGAGTGGCAAAGCCAGAAATAACACCTAAGTATTACCAATGTGTCCCAAAAAGAAAAGAGAAAAAAAAAGAAAAATTAAATTTAGCCCAAACGAGATTTTAAAGTCCATAAATTTGCTCAGAGCCTCCAACTCCTTCATTTTACCCTAACAACATCTGTTGAAAGGGCTCAAGAAATTTCACGTGTATGAACTTTCCATGAAGGTATAAACAGGAGAGAGCACAACAGACTGAAGCAGATGCCAGCCACCTGGAAGCCCAGAGGGCCTTCCCTGGTATCCTGTGTCCACTAGTCCCCTGAGCACAGAGCAGGGCACAGACCTCAAGTACTACCAGGTGTGGACCCAAATCTCACCTCCTCTTCTTCCCAAGTAGTGAGATTCACCCAAGGAGAGGAGCTCAGAGGGCTGAGCAACTGATTTACCTTTGGGGGACATGGCAAGGCTCCCCCTGCATCTCAGACACACAGACACAAGAGGGGGAGAGTCTCTGACTACGTCCAAGTTTGTAGCAAATGCAGTGGGGGGGGGTAGGGAAAGACAGGAGAAACAGTCCAACCGCAAAAAGATGCTCAAAGAATGCTCATGTGTCAAGACAAATTCTGAAGTGGGAGGGCTGGAGTCATACTTAGTGATGCTCAGGGGACAATATCACTTAATGATGTTGTGGCAGGGATAACTCTGGTCACCGCAAGAAAGACAAACACCCTCCTGGCTGTACTACTGCACCAGCCCCTGAGAGTGAGACATTTAGAACCTATTGCAGCTGGCCCCTGGAAAACCCGTTTCTGCAAGTACTCACTTCAACAGCAGGGCACACCCCTGGTCTTGGAGAGATGGACTATGGAGATGCTTGGAATCTGGACAGGTGAGGCAGAAATTCTTTTCCTGAGGAAATATGATCACATAGGGTTAGCAAAGCTAATAAATTGGTAGAGTGCTTTTCTTTCAAGCAGCTAAGCCGGGGTCAATACGCAACAGGACATAGGCACACCCACTCCAGCACTGCTAAAAATGATATATGACCTGAGAACCAAGAGTAACCCCTGAGCACTGAGTGCTGCTGTGGCCAAAAAAAGTAAAATAAATTAAGTAATGAAGACATTTCTGGGGCCAGAACGATGGTACAGCAGTAGGGAGTTTGCCTTCCATGCGACCAACCCGGGTTCGATTCCTGAAATCCCATATGGTCCCCCAGCACTTCAAGGAGTTATTCTTGAATGCAAAGCCTGAGTAAACCCTGATCATCCTGGGTGTGACCTTAAAAATCCAAAAAAAAAATGGAATTTCTGTGTAAAGAGATTGGAGACACAGTATAGCAGGTGAGGTGCTTGTCTTGCACTCGGCCAAGGGAAGTTTGAATCCTGGCATCCCATACTGTGCCCTGAGCCCAGCCAGGAGTGATCCCTTTGTCCAAAGGCAGGAGAAGTAACTGAGTCTTGCAGTTGTACTTCCTACAGACTAATTAATTATTTCATTTAAACGAATAAAGGTGTGGTGGCCAATAGTGATCCTAAATTGCATTATTAGAGGGTTTAGGGCACACTCTGGAAGTGCCCAAGCTACTTCCTGCTAAGATTGCATATTTGCTTGCAAGACCCACTGTAGCACCACTCTGATGCACCCCTCCAGACCGCAACCTGAGTTGGCTTAAAGCTCCACACCTTGGGGCCTGAGTGGCAGCATAGACAAATGGGCATTTCTTTTGAAGGTGGCCAACCTGGGTTTAATTCTGGGCATCCCTCATGGTTCCAAGCACCACTAGGATTTGCACTTGCTGGATTTGGAGCCAGGAGTAACCATAATGCCTCGCTGGGTGTGACCCAAAATGCAAAATAAATAAATAAAAAGGAAAGAGAAGCTCCCCACCTCCCTGAACTCCCAGAACCAACTGAATGCACAAGAACCAGTGAAAATCAAAGGCTCTGCCAAATGTTTTTGGGCACCAAGCATATGAAGAATGTGCCCAGCACCACCACCCCCATCCAGCCCCGACACCCCCCAAGAACGACAGGACAGAGGGGAGGGTGTTTTTTCCTTCATGCTGCTGACCCAGGTATGGGGTACCCTGAGCAACCCCAGTATTGACCCCTGAACACTGCCAGGTGGGGTTCAACACCCTCCACGAGGAAAAAGAATGCCCCCCAGGTCCCTTTGATGAGGGAATCCCACGCTTTAGCCCTACTCCACAGTCCGCCTAAGGAATGACAGGGGGCCAGTAATGGGATGTCCTGGGGACACTGCTGGGATGACCCACCCACCCCTGTGACTGACCAGGTGCTGGTCGTCGCCTGGAAACTAAGATAACGCTGAGGTGCCCTCACCCACCCCATCAGATCTGGGGGAGACGGAGGCTCCCTCTAGCTCTGCCACTTTCTGCTTTGTGAGGGGCCCGAGCAATGGGTCAGCAGGGAGGGCACTGGCTTTGCATCCCGACACCCTGAAGGGTCCTCGGATCCCCAGGGAGGGGGGTTCTGGGCGCCACCGGGTAAGGGTCTAAAACACATAAAAAAATTAAAAAAATTTTTTTCTCTTGTTCGTTCGGTTATTGTCCTTGATTCTGGAACTTTCAGAACGACCTTCGTGCTTCAAATTCGTTTTTCTCCTCGACCACGTGCTTCCTCTGCACACCCACCTTTTATTTTTTGGGGGGTGGGGGGCTTTGCTCAGGGGTTACTCCGGACTCTGGGCTCACTCCAGGCCATGATCGGCGCTGTTGGGTGCTGGGATCGAACCCGGGCGGCCGCGTTCCCCCGTTATGCATCTTCCTAAATAAGTTCTACTTAGTAAAAACAACCGTTTTCCCCTCAAAATCAATTTATAAACAAGATAAACCTTTTGGCAGGGTCTCTCAGTGCGAGCCGGGTGAGGGGCCACCACCCCGGGCCACCGCCATGGAGCGACCCCGCCGCCCACAAGGCGGAGACCGCGGAGGTTCAGGCGCTCAGAGTGACCACCCGGGCGGGCAACAGTGAAACCGACCTCCCTGCCCCCCTTGGTGCCCCCTCACCCACTCCTCACTTTCCGCAACCACACGACCCGCCAGCACTTCCGCACAGAATGGCCAAGGCCTGCGGATAAAGGGCATGGATTCTGTGACGTCACTTGCACGTTCGCCCAGAGCCTTAAAGGGTCAGGCTTCAAATATTCCTGACCAGGTACTTGCCTGGTCAGGAAGGTTCATTTTTCCTCGTTTTCTGGATAGGATCAGGTGATCCAGACATCAGGGGTTCGCCAGGTTTGGGATAGATGGGAGAGAGATGAGCTGAACAGATAACATGTCGAGCAGAGAGTCTTTGTATTGACGAAGCAATAAAGTTCACAAAAATACTTTGCAAACAGCCACCAAGGCCATCTCTCTGAGTCCCGGTGTTCATTTATTTATTAATTTATTTACAACCCTCAGCCACATGCTAGGACCAGGCCCCCAGGATTCCTCCTGGCAGGTGCCAATGAAAAAGACTGGCTTGAACAGGGTCCCTCAGCATTGCGGACTGATGAGCGGCCGCTCAAAGTGATCTTGCAGTTTTACATACATATGTCTACACAGAAAGCTGCAGGACGGGGCCCGGCACAACCCCTGGTTGAGAAGTTTGGGATGGTCAAGACTTCTGCCATGAGCAGGTGGGGCATCCTCAAGACCCACAGCCCGCCATGTTGATCTCCACCCTGGACCATGTTGCTCCATTGCAGAGCTGGAGGTGAAGATGCCCCAAGGATAATGTACTCTCAGTCGAGACCCCTGTGCCATGCTAAATCCCCCCAGTGCAACCAGCAAAGCTCCATATCCTCCTAAAGCCTCTGGAGCAAGGCAGACCCCAGGAACCCACTGGATATGGATGGGGGGAGTAAAAAAACAACCACAAAAGTGCCCCAAGAGCTGGCACAATCTCGTTGGTCACATTATAGGCACTGGAGGTGAGAGGTCCTCGTGTTCTCCCACTAATTGGCCTTCAGTGTCCCCCTTCGACTGAAGTATCACTTGTCCTTTAAACGTGTGCCCGGAGGAGGCCTAATCCACTTGACATCACTAGGAATAAAGGTGCACACGGAAGACTCCCGTCTATTACATCATCCATTTCACCAAGGAGACTTAACGTGCCAGGTTTCAATTCCAGACAGACCATTATGGCAGCCCAGGTGAATCAGTGCAAGGGGGATGAGCTCGAATCAAAAAGAGGAGAGGTAAGTGCTGGAGGAGCTGGTCACAGAGTTCAGGGCAGCGAGTTAAGGTGGAGTCTCTTAACTGGTCAAACAGAACCAATGCTCCCAAATACATCGATCATGAAAACAAAAGCAGGTTGATTCAAAGTAAAACAGACAAGTAGGTTGTGAATGGATCCTGGGACAATGAGTTTCTCTGGGAAGTCATTCATCAAGATGGGTGCAGTGTCTCTGAAGCCAGCCCTGAAGATGCAGAGGAACTGGCCTAGCAGCAACCCAGAGAGCTGGAGAGACACTGGACAGAAGCAAAGGCTGGGAAGAACATCAGAGAGCACTGAACAGTGAACACACTACCCCTTGAAAACACGCTATATAAGAACCTACAAGGAAACCCAGGACGCAGCTCTAGAAACACGTTTTCAACCAAGAGTATGGGGAAAGAGGTTAGTACTGTGGCTTAATGCTTGTGTTAAGCATGGTTTTCCTGAGTTCCATTCCTGGCATCCAAAACAACACAGACTCCTAAGAACTGCCAAGTATGGCATGAATTACATAAAACATATTTCAATAAATAAATCCATGTATGGACCTACCCTAAAAACGGAGGCACATAGGAGCTAATGGGCACCAAAGTGTACTAGATCATTGTGTAGATTTCGTCTTTTGGACAGACCAAAAAGAGTTTTAATCATTCTGGTGGCTAGTAGGGTTGAGATTTTACCACTTACAAACGCAATGTTTTGTCATCTTTTCTCCTAATATAACTGAAATGAGAAGAGTAAAATCCAGAACTGTGACCACCCTTTATAGTTACACCTGATAACACCTGATGTTATTGCCTGCTGAGATGGGAGTTTGGGCATTCTGCCAGGTTCCCACCATTTGTAAAATATTTTGATCAAGGGACCTGTTCCATCCTTTCATAGAACCATCAGAAATCTTTCTGTGCACAGTCAAATCCATTTCAACTATCTCTAATCCACCCTACAGAATAATGACAGGGCCATTATCCTAAACTTTTCAGAAATATTTATCCTCAATGCTTAGGGAAATCTAATAAAAATCTGAATACAAGGAGTGCAGAGCTGATACAGCGGGAAGGTGCTTGATTGCACAAGACTGATTGGGATTCAAAGTCCAGATCCCCATAAGGATACCTATGTCCTCTCTCGCAGGTATGGATGAGCTCAGAGCCAAGAGTACGGCCTGAGCAAAGCAGGTGTGACTCCTCAAAACATAACAGAGGAAGGTGTGAAGTGTGGAGGTTTGCCTCTTTCTCCGTTCCAAAGGATTCACTGCAACATCCTGGTTGATCTCTATCATAAACCCCGCCAACCGAGGTCTCTGTCTCAAGTCCAAGCAAAAATGAGACACTGGGCTGGAGTGATAGCACAGCGGGTATGGTGTTCACATTGCATGCAGTCAACACGGGTTCAATTTCCAGCATTCCATAGGGCCCCCCAAGAACAGCCAGGAGTATTCCCTGAGTGCAGAGCCAGGAGTAACCCCTGTGCATCTCTGGGTTTGACCAAAAAAAAAAAAAAACAAAAGAAAACAAAAAAAGTGACACTGACAGCTGTGATCGAGGGGTGTTTTTAGTACCCGTTTACTTAGTTCCTATTTAATCAGTTTTCACCTGGATTCCATCATCAAGACCCACCCCTACAAAAAAGTACTTGTTTTGTGTATTGAACAGAAAGTGCTATGTCATGGGGATCAGGTTTATGAATGACAGATGTGAGCGATTTCAGTGATCCCTGTGATCAAGGATTTCTCTGCCTGTATATGGTTTTTCTGGGCTCACTTCCAGTACCACATGGTCCCCCGGTACCAATGGGAGTAGTTACAACCTGGGCAGCACTGGGAGCCTTAGGACTTGCATCTTTGGGGAGGGAGACACAGTCAGTAGTGCTCCTGGCCTATTTATTCCTGCCTTTGCACTCAGGAGTCACTCCTCTGGGGCACGGGTTGAGGTCTTCTAAAGTCCTAACGTCCAGCACCTCCTAATGGTTTGGAGGGAATTGATGTAGGCATGCAGGCAGATAGAGAAGGTCCCCCCTCCCAAGGTAAAAGCAGTAAATTTCTTGGGAATAGCTCTGAAGTTGTGAAGGCCAACCTTGCAGAAAACAGGAACTAAGGCCTGATCACGCCCTCACCTTTGGCCAGCAACAGACCCAGAGAAGCTCCTGCAGAAACAAAAGGCCAGGAAAGGAATTTCAAAGATCATCACCACTCCCAACCTGCCTAGGCAACCTCCTTAGCAACGGGTCTTTGACCTAGGTAAAAGCCCAGATTGGATTCCCTTCTGTTCCAGGGAGACCGCTCATTGGCTTTCCCAGACATTTGCGGGAGCAGGGCAAGTGGGGGGTCCCCGAGCGTTGGAACCAATGTCGGACTCCAGAAGAATGTGGGGCCCCCTACCAGTGCTTCCGACCCCCTGCCCCAAATTATATAGTCAGATCAGGAGGTGTGGACCAGGTGGGGTGGGGTGGGGATTGGGGGATGACCCGAGACCTCAATGGTGCTGCTTTATTTTCGAGGGGTCCGTGTGCCAAGAGGAGCCACCTCTGGTAAATTCAACTCTCTTACACCTGCAAAGGGCTGGAGGGGATGAGGGAGTCCAGCATCTTCCGGCCCTGCCCGCGTTTGACTGGGACTTGGGTCAGAGAATAAACTGGGGATCTGTGTCCGGGTGTCCCTGCTGCCTGGGGCTCGCCCCACTCACTCTATGTCTGGAGGCACACCCAGTGGGCAGTGCTCAGAGCCAGCTACCCGAGAGTAAACAGGGTGGCATAGGAGAGGCTTGCCTTCCTGCAGTACGATGTGTCCAACCATCTCAGTTCTAAAGGTCTCCAGACCCCACGTCCAAATATCACAGCACCCCACATTGCTGAGGGTGCCATCTTCTGTCCTGAGTTTTGAGGTTCTTATACACATGAGAAGTCCCATGTCTTCTGTTCTCCGTGGAGTGGAGGAGGGTGGCAGAGGCCAGATTCAACTCCAACATCTCCAGTTGTCTGGGGTGAAGGTAACAGCCATCAGAGAAACTAGGGTGTGTTAAGAAGAATTTTAATTAACACAGTAATAATGAGCCTAAGACTAGGCAATCTCCTTCCCTGGAAAATCTAAATACCTCACTTCTGCCATGGAATTTTTTTTTTTTTTGCTTTTTGAGTAACATCCAGCAATGCTCATGGGTTACTCCAGGCTCTGCACTCAGAAATTACTCCTGGTGGTACTTGGTATGGGATGCCCAGCACTGGACCTGGGTTGGCTGTATGCAAGGCAAACATCCTACCAGCTATACTATACTTCTGGCTCTGAGGGGTTTTTTTGGGGGCCTGCTTTTGTGTGTGCCCATAGGGTTCTGGGGACCATTGTGTACCTGGGATTGAACCTGGTCGGTTACAAGCAGTGTGAGATTATTTTGTCATTGTTCAGTTCATTTTGAACAAGAAAAGTTATGAGCCCTTTTTGCTCTGTCTGTGGCCCAGCTCTTTGGAAAGGTTTCCAGTTATAGTCAACCCCACGTGCCATCACCCTACGTTCTGAGGATGCCCCGACCGTCTTCTAGAAAGAAAAGGGGTCAGGGATACAGCAAGATACAGCTCAGAACCCACCAAGTTTGGGTGGGGAAACTGCCATCACGGGACTGAGGCTGTTTTGGTTTGATTTGGTTTGTCCATGGTTTGTCCGTGGTTTGAGGCCCCAACACCAGCCAGGCTCAGAGGTTCTCCTGGCTCTCCACTCAGGAATCACTCCGGCATGATGGTGGGGTTGTATGGAGAGCCAAAGAGAGAACCAGGGACCTCTGACTGCAAGCCAAGAGCAATAACCGCTCTGCTCCGGCTGCAGTGACCCAAGCGGCTTACCTGATTAATGACTCTAGACCTAACACTGAAGCAAAGGAAAGGGCTGGAAATCTTAAGTGTGGGAAAGGACGGCCCGCGGCAGTTCCGCGAAGCACCACAAAGTGTCACTGTGGGCATTTCCGTCCCTCCCCAGGTCTGTTTCTCTTAAGAATTTTCCACCTTTGGGTTTGCTTCAGTGATAAGTATGGGATAATTAAAGATCAAGCAAGTCGCTTCCACAGATGCTGCTGTACGACAACTGTGTGAGTGCTTTCTTTCACTAGAGTAACCTGGGTTCGATTCTAGCCTTCAGATCTTGTGGGGTACATATCTGAATCTTCTTGGAGGTCAAGTGGGTTGCTCACGCTTTGTCTCTTGACCAGGAGGGGTACAGAGGATTGAACCTGATGTGGAAAGAGCAGGGCAAAGTCATTTATTTTTTGTTCTCTTCACTGAGCTAGAAAGCTTCTGAAGCCACTTCGCTATGTCTGTGACCAAGCCATTGAGAAATATTTCCTGTTATGGGAAACCCACACCCCAGCACCCGACATTCTGAGAGTCCAACCCTCTACTACAAGGAAGAGGCAGCAAGGATACAGCAAAATGCAGCGCAGAAACCCCCACGTTGGGGTGAGGGAATCCCCCAATAAGGGACCGGGGCTGTTTTGGTTGTATTTGGTTTGTTCATAGTTTGGGGGACACAAATTCAGCAACGGCAGAGGTTCTCCTGATGTTGCATTCAGGAATCACTCCGGCATGATGGTGGGACTGTATGGAGAGCCAGAGAAAGAACTGAGGCCCGTGACTGCAAGGCAAGAACACTAACCACTCTGCTCCCGCTGCAGCGACCCAAGTGGCTTCCTTGATCCTTAATGACCCTATACCTAACATTGAAGCAAAGAAATGGGCTGGAAATCTAAAGCGTGAGAAAGGTGGGCCGCAGCAGTTCTGGCGATACACTACGAGATGGCGCTGTGGGCGTTTCTGTCCCTCTCCAGGATCGTTTCTTTGTTTTATTTATTTATTTGTTTCTCTGTTTTTATTTATTTACTTTTAAATTAGTGAATTACCATGAGGTACACTTGTAGACTTACCAATTTTTGTGCTTGGGTTTCAGTTATACAATTATCGAGTACCCGTCCCTCCACCACCACTGATCCCAGTTAATCCCTCCCATTCCCATCCCCCATCCCACCCTGCCTCTGTGGCAGGGCACTCCCTTTTGTTCTCTCTCTCCTTTTGGGGGCTGTGGTTTGCAAATGAGGCACTGAGTGGCAATCATGTTCGGTCTATAGTAAACTTTCAGCATGCATCTCCCATCCTGGGAGGATCCTCCCAGCACCCTTCATTTGGTGCTCCCTTCTCTATCTGAGCTGCCTTTTTCCCTAGCGTGTGCGGCTGGCCTCCATGCGATGGAGTAAACCTCCTGGCACTTATCTTGGCTATTTTCGGGTGTTAGTCTGAAACAAAATGACAGACATAGAAAGATTGCTTTCATCTGGGGAACATAAAGTAACAAAATGTGCTCGTTTCTCTAAGAATTTTCCACCCTTGGGTTTGATTCAGTCTTCAGTATGGGGTAATAAAGTATCAAGCAAGCCTCTTCCACAGGTGCAGCAGTAGGAAGGAAAGCCTGTGGTTGCTTGTCTTTCACTTGAGTAATCTGGGTTCGATTCCAGCCTTCAGATCTTTGTGGGATGGATAGCTGAATAGCCTTGGGGGTCGAGTGGGTTGTACTAGCTTTGTCTCTGAACCTGGAGGGGTGCAGAGGATTGAACTGAACCTTTAATGAGCAAGGCAAGTTTATTTTCTCACATTGTTCTTTTCTCTCTGTACAAGAAAGATTCTGAATGCACATTGTGATGCCTGTGACCAAGCCCTTTGAATGTTTCCTGTTATGGGCAACCTACATTCCATCACCCCACATTAGGAGGGTACTCTGTCTTCTACACGGTTGTGGGGAATGGAAGAATATATAGTTCTGACACCATCTAGTCGGGGTGATGGAATCCGCCATCAAGGAACTGAAACTCTGTGTTTTACTTTTCTTTCTTGTTTGTTCCTTTATGATTGTGGCCACACCCGGATATGCTCAGGGCCTTCTCCTGCCTCTGCACTCAGGAATCACTATGGACATGACTGAAGAACCATAGGGGAAATCTATGACTATACCCGAGTCCTGTGGATGCAAGGCAAAAGCCCTATCCAGTCTGCTCCTGTTGCAGCGGCCTAAGCTGCGTGCTGGATCCTTAATGACCCCATACTTTATATTTAAGCAAAGAGAAGGGCTGAAAATCTTAAATGTGGGAAAATTTGGACCGCGGAAGTTATGCTGAAATGCCACGAGATGGAGCTGTGAGCGATCCCGTCCCTCTCCAGGCCCAATTTTCTAAGAATTGTTCACCCTTAGGTTTGGTTCTGTGTTAAGTATGGGGTAATTAAAGATCAAGCACAGAGCTTCAAAGGGGCAGTGGTCAGAGAGCCTTGAGGTTGCGAGTCTCTCACATGGGTGACCAGCATTCGATTTCCGCCTTCAGATCTTGTGGGATACATGGCTGAACCACCTTGGGGGTTGAGTGGACTGCTGCATCTTTGCCTCTAGACCAAGAGGGGAGCAGAGGATTGAACCTGACGTGGACAGAGCAAGGCAAAGCTGCAAGGCTGGAGCAATAGCACAGCGGGTAGGGCGTTTGCCTTGCATGCGGCCGACATGGCCACCTGGGTTCAATTCCTCCACCCTCTTGGCATGCTAACAAGAGTATCTTGCCCACACGGCAGAGCCTGGCAAGCTACCCATGATGTATTTGATATGCCAAACCCAGTAACAAGTCTCACAATGTTACTGGGCCCCCCTTGAGCAAATCAATGAACAATGGGAGGACACTGACTGTGACATTCTGAGCTAAAAAACATCTGAAGCCACTTTGTTATGTCTGTGACGAAACTATTTAGAAATATTTCCTGCTATGGGCAACCCACACCTCATCACCCCACGTTCTGAGGGTACCCAACCCTCTTCTACGAGGAAGAGGCAGCATGGATACAGCAAGATACATCTCAGAAACACCCATGTTGGGGTGAGCTAATCCTTCAATAAGGGACTGAGGCTGTTTTGGTTTTATTTGGTTTGTTCATGGTTTGGGGGACACAAATCCAGCAACGCGCAGAGGTTCTCCTGGCTCTGCACTCAGGAAGCACTCAGGCATGATCGTGGGACTGTATGGAGAGCCAAAGAGTGTGAGAGCTTTCTTTCACTTCGGTAACCTGGGTTTGATTCCAGTCTTCATATCTTTGTGGAGTACATAACCAGACTCAATATAAACAGTGCTCCTCTCCCACAGCCCAGGGGCTTCTCCCTTGGGGTGGTTTGTGTCCATGGACTGAGCAGAACACTCTCTGAGTACCTTGTGCCAGCGGAGGGCTTGTTTGCAGCATGGCACTCACTTCCTACTGGTAACCCACAGAAGACATCCCACCTGTCTTGGCATCATCATGGGGCTGAAGGCATAACTGCTTACTCGAGATTTTGTCACAGTGTGCATGACCAGAAGAATTCCACCCGGGCTGCTGCTACCCGAAGAACAGCAGAGAAGACTTCCAATTACTGTGCTGTGCCTGATAGTCTTCTCGTCAAAAATATTCTAGACCTGCAGGTTGGTTTCTAACATTTACCCGACTTGTTTACAATTCTGACACGTGGGTGGATTTTCTAGGCAATGACCTAACGTTTCAGCAAGATGGACGAGCAAAATAGACGGACGGCAGGTCACATAGCTGTGTAATTTTTTCCAATTCAAATAACAGACACAGTAAGTGGAAATAACTCCCTCTGCAGAAAATTGAAGCACCAGTTTAGAGTGAAAATAATAGAGGCCCGAGACTGGGTTGGGTACTAGCTTAGTGTGGAGCTTAGCGGGATATCTTAGTGGGATACACGTGCGAACACAATGATGCATCCCCACATAGCTAAGACAGACGTTTGAAAATATCTCACATGAAGCAGATTCCTCTCGAGGATCAATGAGTTTTCTGTTATCTTGCTCTATTTACTTAGGTGGAGAGAGGGTCACACTAGCATTGTTCAGGGATTCCTGCTGCTGGGACTCTCGGGGCTGAGAGAGATAACCACGAAAAAACTGCCTTTGTTCAAACACTCTTGAACTTATTCGCCAACGTGGCTTGGCACATGCCTCAGGAAACAGCAAGCGGACGTCCAAGCTCGCAAAACAATGCAGAGAAGCCATCAAGGATGACCTCAAATACAGGAGAACAGCGATGCTGGTAGATGCGGCAGAAGCCGGGAAAAGCATTCGTAATGCCCGCCTGTCCTTCATCAACTACAAGACCAAGATGACTACCCTCCGATATCCTGATGGATCTGCCACATCTTCCAGAAGGGCAATGGAGAAGATTATTCATGACTTCTACTCAGATCTCTTTAATAGTCATGTCCACTTTCCCACATACCACATTCTGCACGATTGACATATTGGTCCCAATGTTCTCCCTTCCAAAATTCAACACACCATCTCTTCGGTAAAGAAACAAGACCACCTGGCCCAGACAAGATCAGACCTGAACACCTGAAGAACTTACCATCAGTACTTATCAATACACTGGCTCAGCTCTTCACACGCTACCTGTCTGAATGCAAGGTTCCATCCCAATGGAAAACCAGCAAGACTGTACTACTATACAAGAAGGGAGACATCTATGACATTGGCAACTATCGCCCAAACTGCCTATTGTCTGTCATCTGCAAACTGTTCACTCGAATCATCTTCAATGGGATTAGCAGAACACTAGATGAAGAACAACCATGTGAACGAGCCGGGTTCCGAAAAGGATTCAATGCCATCTACAATATCCACACAATTACTAAACTCATTGAGGTTTCTCAGGAGTTCAAGATGCCGCTCTGTCTAATGTTCATTGATTTGAAAAAGGCCTTTTTTTCCTGTTGAGATGGAAGCGGTCATAGAAGCCCTAGCCAATCAGGGTGTACAAACTATATACATCAGGATCCTCCGTGAGCTGTATTGTGGATTCACTACCAGGATCTCACCATTCTACAAAGAAGTAATTATCCATGTCAAGAGAGGGGTTGGCCAGGGTGATACCATTTCACCAAAACTCTTCAGTGCCACCATTGAGAACATCATGCGGTGACAGGAATGGGAAGAAATGGGAGTGAAGATAGATGGTCGGCAACTACACCACCTCCGCTTTGTTGATGACATCGTTTTAATAACACCAAACATCAGCCAAGCAGCACAAATGCTGACCTACTTCGACCATGAGTGGGGAAAGGTCAGACTACAGCTGAATCTTACGAAGACAATGGTTATGAGAAGCAGCCTCATTCCTGACGCTCCATTCGCCTTCAATGCACCACCATCTCTGAATACAACAGTTATAAATACCTAGTTCGAGAAAGATACTTGATGAATGACCTGGCACCTCAGTTATGCAGGAAGAAGAGAGCGGCTTGGAATGCCTTCAAGCGCGTTGAAGAAATAACTAAGAGGATATAGAACCTCCAGCTATGAGCACATCTCTTCGATTCCACTGTTCTTCCTTCATTAACATATGGCTTAGAGACCTGGGCCCTACGAAAACAGGATGAGATTGCTACTCGGGTCTCTCAAAGAGGAATCGAAAGAGCTATGCTTGGAATATCACGCATCATTCAAATGAGAGATAGAATACGGAGTTCTGATCTCTGTCAACGGTCAAGAATCAGGGAGACTGTCTCATCTGCCAAGGCATCAAAAATCAGATGGGCTGGACACGTAATGAGGTTTACAGACAACCACTGGCCTAGACTCATTACTGACTGGATACCACAGGACGTCAAAAGATCGTGTGGATGCCCACCTACAAGATGGTCAGACTTCTTTGTCAAGACCCTCAATGATTGGTTTGAGGCTCTGCATGTTCCTAGAATGAACAGATGCCATTGGGCTACACTAGCACGCAACAGGCATGCATGGAGACGTTACTGGCACCCACTCGAATAAATCGATGGATAAATGGAGATCAAGTGATCAAGTGATATATTTTTTAGGTTTTAGAATTACTGGTTTTATGAAGCAACACGATTGGAACTGGAAGATACCGTCCTGAGTGAAGTTAGCCAGAAAAAGAAACAAAAACAGGATAATGTTCACTCATCTGTGGAATACCAAACACTGGATGTGGAAATGTACTGTAAAGGGGCTGCTTAAATCATCCCTGATTTCAGTGTTTAGAGAGAAACCGGACAAAGAATAAAAGAAACTTGGGTTGGAAGAGAACCAGAAGTTTACAGGGATCAGGGATTCATTTATGCCTGTGACGTGAGTTAGGGGTATAGTCATTTACCCAAAACACAGATGCAACGGAACTGAAAACAAGTGATCTAAGCTGTAACCACTGAAACCTAGTCATGTGCTTGTCCAGATGACACGCGGGGGTAGAGTGGGGACTGGGGTGGGGAGTGAATATAGGAACACGGGTGGAGGGAATCTGATATAGGAATTGTTCAATTATTGTACGCCTAAATGCAACTATCAATAACTTTGAAAATACTGGCACTTTAATGAAAACTTTAAAAAACAATACAATAAAATAAATTTCTATATTTCAGCACCCACTGAGGTTAAGGACCCTCTAGTCCCAGCATTAGGCTCCTATATTTTTCCTGTGATGCTGAGACCATAGATGTGGTTGTAGGGATGGAGCCGGTCCCCACCTTTCAAGTCGCATGCTCGGTCAACTGAGCACTCCAATGGCATAATAGTTTCAACAAGAGAATCTTACAGCACACTTGTATGTAATACCCCTGTTCCCTAAAGAAATTGCTGTAATGCCACATCCTAAAACTGTGATTTGAGTTCTGAAATCAAACAATATCCACAATGAGAATTAGTCCAATGTTGAATGGAATGCAGTTGAATGACCAAGCAGGTGGAGGACAACTCCATATTTCTCATAGCCCAAGCAAGTCTACAGAAAGGGAAAATCCGCGGGAAGTGTTGCGAAGGGGAGCTCGGCAATCCCCAAAAAGGCCTTTTGGGTTTTGTTTTTAATCAGACCCAGTGATGCTTGGGATAACATAGGGGATGCTGGACATTGAAGGTAGGCGGCATCTGTAAGGCGAGAACCCACCGTGATGCACTGCTGTTCTCGTCCTAATTAACTTCACTATGGGCTCACAGTCACAATTTAACATACACACAATAAAACAGTTTTTGGTGCATACAAGCATACAGTAGGTAGGCATTTGCCTAGCATGAGGCTGACAGGGTTTGGTCCTTACACACTGCTAAAAGCAACTTACGAGAACCACCAGAAATAACTGCTGAGCATCCCCAGGCCCCATAACAAAAGAAAACTCAATTTCTTCCCATATTCAAAAAACCATGGCAATGATCCAAAGGCAAAGATATGCATGGTGTCAGATTGAGCGGAGTCCAGAAAGGGCAGCTGACCTTTTAGGTGTACAGTCAGGCTAGTTATACAGCCGGGAACAGAAGGGCCTTGAAACACATGGACTACTCGACATACCTGACAGATAAGGAAGAATGACAACAAAGTCAAGAAAGCAAAGCACAGGATCTATCCGTGATGAACAGCTCCGGGGAGAAGACAGCCCTACCCCATGCCACACCTCCACATCACATGGTCTAGCGATGAGAAGGGGATACACAATGTCCAATGAGCAACTAAAAGATGTTGTGGACTGGAGGACTCCTGGGTTGGCCACACGCAAGGCAAGCATCCTACTTGCCCTACTATTTCTCTGGCCATTTCTAAATAAATCAGAGAAAACGGGAAAAAGTATGAGAGCAATTACAAAGCTTTCAGGTTTAATTCTTGGTCATACAATAAAACACCCATCCTTTCACCGTGCCCATTTCCCACCACTAAAAACCCAAGTATACCGCCATTCCACAGCCTCCCACTAACTATGGGGCAGATAATTTCCACATTCTTCTCTCTACTTTGATTACATTCAATATGTTGACTCGAGACCACCATTATTATTTGGGATTTTACCCCAGCACTCAGATCTGGCGAAAACGCAACATCGACAATTCTTTTTCGATTGGTGGTTAAAAATAACATATGATTTTGGAATTCTGAAATTTTAACAACTAAATCTGGAGGGATTTCTGCTAAAACCCGCTGGGTTCCGAGATTTGTTCCTGAGTCTCTGGGATTATGGCCATTAAACAACTTTACCACGAGGCAGAGAGGCGGTTCGTGGGAATGACATAGGTTCTTGTTGGGGAGGGGAAGAATTGGCCGGCTCCACCCCATCCTGAGAGGCCCCACGTATCTTCCTGAGTGAGGGCCCAAACCTGACTTTCCAAAGGCCTTTGGAGGATGGAGGCCACCGAGCCACCACGTGGGAGCAGTTGGGGGAACAGCTCCAATTTCCCCTGGGGTGGACTGGGGACAGTAACCTACTGCAGGGTCCAGATATATTTCTGCTAAAAGGCGCTGGGTTTTGAGATTTGTCTCTGAATCTCTGGGATCGTGGCCATTACGCACCTTGATCACGAGCCACATAGGTCAATCATAGGTGCCAGACAACTCAGGGTTTCGTTGGGGTGGGGAGAAAAGGGCCGGCTCCACCACCATCCAATTATGCCCTGCATGTCTCCTCACAGCAGTCCCAAACCTAACCATCCAGAAGCCATTAGAGATGGTGGCCACTGAGCCACCAGGCAAGAAACCTATTGCCACCTGAAATACCCAGCTTTGGTAACCTACTGTGGGGACCAGACACATTTCTGCTGAAAGCCGCTGGGTTCAGAGATTGGTTACTGAGACTCTGGGATCATGGCCGAGTGATCAAAAGCCAGACAGTCCGTACATGGGCAGCGACTTGGGGTCTCATTGATGTGGGGAGGAAAGGGCAGAGTCCACCCCAATCCCATAAGGCCCTGCATGTCTTGTCACTGCAGGCCCAAACCTGTCTGTCCAATGGCCTTTGGAGGATGGTGGCCACCGAGCCACCAAGTGGGATAAGGCGGAGATACACACCCTTTCCCTTTGTGGTGGTCTGTCACTGGTATCTCATTGCGGGAACAGGGCGCATCTCTGCCGCTGGGTTCCGAGATTTGTCTCTGAGTCTCTGGGATTATAGCCTTTAAGCAGTTTGATCAGGAACCAGAGAGACCTTGCCTCCAATTTTATAGCTGAGTCGGGAATGGTTTGTTGGTGTGTCTCACACATACCTAACTTTTGGCCGTTTACTTTCTTGGAAGACTTTGCCCAAAGTTCTTGTTGTCTGGCCAAAGGCATAGCAGCAATTTTGGAGTATCTGGAAGTCTGATGGTGCCATCATTCTGCTGATGCACTCGCCTTACAGGCACAGATTGACCTGCTGGTGGTTCCATACACCTGGGAAGTAGAAATTCTATATATGGAAAAAAACACCAATAGTGGGGTTGGGCTCACTGTAAAGCGAGTAGGATGCTTGCCTTGCTGATCCAGGTCAAGCCTCGCGATCCCATAGGAACACAGTAGCACTGCTGAATAATTCCTGAGCTGCAGAACCAGAAGTAAACCTTGAGCATCAAAGAATCCCTTCCAACTCCCCTGAATTAAAAATAGCTATTAAATTAATCCAAAGTGGGGCTGAAGTGATAGCAGAGCGGGTAGAACGTTTGACTTGCACATGACCAACCCGGTTTCGAATCCCAGCAACAATATGGTCCCCTGAGCTTTACCAGGAGTAATTCCTGAGTGCATAAGCCAGGAGAAACCTATGTGAAACGCTGGGTGTGACCCAAAAAGTAAAAAAAAAAGAATCCAAAGAGTAAATTTTCAGAGGCAAATATCTCTCACTTGTCCAAACACGCCCCGAAGTCCCAAACCCAGCACGGAAGCCAATGAAAATGACCGATCGCAAAAGTGTACCTTTCCTTTCCTTTGGGAGCTGCCGGGGAACATATCTGGAGTTTCGATGAGTGTTATGTCCAGTTCAAAGGCTTCAAACATGGTCCTGCGCAGTCTCGAGTAGGGAGGAATGAGATGGCCAAGACCCCCACTCTCTGCAGGCTCCTCACACCAAGGCCTTAAGTCCATGTGCCCACTCTCCTTTGCCATCTCGGACATGGTTGCGATCGTGGCGGCAGGGGCCCTCAGGATAACGCACCCTCACCCATGACACTTGAGCCACAAAACAGCCCCCAATGCACCCCTCAAAAGCTCCACAACCCTAAAGCCTGGATATCCAGAACAAGTTAAAAAAAAGCATGAAAGTGCCCTACAAGCTGGCGTGAACTGCCGCTCAAGTTCCGAAACCGGGATTTTCAGGATGCTCAAACATTCCAAATTCTAACACAGGAAAGATTGAAGAATGAAGGTTTACCTGATTTTCCATTTTCAAAGAATTCAGTGCTGCATCTTGGTTGATTTCTGCCATAATTCCCACCAAACAGCCCCTCTGGGCCAAGTCAGAAGCATAGCAAACAATGACAGAGTAGTGAGCCGTGACAGCTCTTAGCAGGGGGGTGTTTCTGTACCTGTTCATTCAGTCACCTTCCTCCTTATTTTCATCACCAGGACCCATTATTTACAAGTTAACACACAAGCAATTCCAAGCACTAGAATACTGGCATAGGTGCAGCCCGGGTGAAAATCAGCAGGTAACATTCAGTGACATGAGAAGCCTGTTCCGAGCAGGCAGGCTTACTTTCCTCTTAACTGCACTTTTTTAACACCCTTGACCATTGTTTCCAAAGGGAACTTGCTTGACTGACTTGTCCTGTTCTGTCCTTAGAGACTGTTATTCAGTATGAATATTTATGTTTATTATGGTGTGAGGGGTACATGAAGCCATTCCCACATTACTGACATATATGCAGTTTGTCTCCAGTATGAATTCTCACATACTGAGTAAGAGAATAGCACCAAATGAAGCTCTTCCCACAAGTCGGACACTGAAAGGGTTTCCCTCCACTGTTAATTTTCCTGTGCTTAGCAAGGATTCAGAATGGCAGAAGGCCTTCCCACATTTCTCGCCTATATAAAGTTTATCTCTGGCGTGAATGCTCCTTTGTACACTAAATCTGAGGCTTCTCAAAAGGCCTTTCCACATTTCTTACATGTATATGGTTTCTCTCCTGTGCGTATTCTCCTATGTACAGTAAGTATTGAGGAAATACAGAGGCCTTCCACATTCCTTACATATACAGTTTCTCTCCAGTGTGAATTTTCCGATGTATACTAATATTTGAGGCTGTAGCAAATGCCTTCCCACATTCCTTACATATATACGGTTTCTCTCCACTGTGAATTCTCCTATGTACAGTCAATTGTGAGGAAGAAGTAAAGGTCTTTCCACACTCCATACATATCTAAGAAGTCTCTCCAGTATGAATTCTCATGTGCAGAGTAATTGAAGAGAACCGTGGGAATGCCTTTCCACATGTCAGACACTGATAAGGTTTCTCTCTGAGATGAATTTTCATATGTGCAGTGAGTCTTGAAGCTCCAGCAAAGGCCTTTCCACATTCCTTACATATATATGGTTTCTCTCCAGTGTGAATTTTCCTATGGTCACGAAGTGTTGAGGATACAGTAAAGGCCTTCCCACATTCCTTACATATATATGGTTTCTCCCCAGTGTGAATTCTCCTATGTACAGTAAGTCTTGAGGATATAGCAAAGGCCTTCCCACATTCCTTACATATACACGGTTTCTCTCCAGTGTGAATTCTCCTATGTACATTAAGTGTTGAGGATTGAGCAAAGGCCTTCCCACATTCCTTACATATAAATGGTTTCTCTCCAGTGTGAATTCTCCTATGTACAGTAAGTTTTGAGGTTCTAGCAAAGGCCTTTCCACATTCTTTACATATATGCGGTTTCTCTCCAGTGTGAATTCTCCTATGTACACTAAGATTTGCGGCCCCAACAAAGGCCTTTCCGCATTCTTTACATCTATACGGTTTCTCTCCAGTGTGAATAATTGCATGTCTACTAAGCCCTGACGACTGAGTAAAGGCCTTGCCACACTCCTGACATAAATAAGGCTTCTCTCCACTATGAGTTTTCATGTGTCTATTAAGATGTGAGGTCTGAATAAAGGCCTTCCCACAAGTCTGACATTTATATGGTTTCTCTCCTGTATGAATTCTCCTATGCAAAATAAGATGTGATGATTTATTGAAGGCCTTCCCACATTCTTCACATGTATAACGTTTCACTCTTGCATTTATATTCATATGGTCATGCATATGGTCATGATGGGGTAACCCTTGACTCACACTTTGTTCTCGGGGCTGACTTTTCTGGGGATTCTGTCCACTGTGGTTTTCTAAGGGAACACCACAGTGCTGAGAACATGGGAAGGCTCCCTCACATTCCTTACATGTAGATGGGTTCTGCTCACGGTGACTGTGGTTGATGGTATGTTGCTGTGAGGGACTCACTATAAACAGTGCTCCTCTCCCTAGCAGGTGCACCATTGGGGAATTTTTTGCCTGTGAACTGAGAATAACACACTCCAAGGAACTTTTTCCAGGAGAGGGCTTCTTCAGACTGAGGTAGCTCTCGCTATTCTGATCACCCTCAGAAGACATCCCGCCTGTCTCGGCGTCCTCATGGGACTGAGGGTAGGATTGCTCACTAGAGACATTGTCACACAGTGTAGGATCAGAGACATTCCACTCGGGCTGGCAGCTTTCCTGTAGAACAACAGAGGATTCTAATTATTTACTTATTCACTGAGTCTTCCTGACAAAAAACTGAGCCCTTCAGTTGTGGTTTCACACATATGCACCACACAAATGCAATTACCGACATATGAATTGTCTTACGATAGAATAATTTCATGTTACTGTAAATTGGACACACAAAATTGATGGATGCAGAGTCAGTAAATTCTGTGACTTTCTCCTCTTTAAATTAATGAAGGAATACAACTGGAAACACTACCTTCTATAGAAAACGGATGCATCTATTTCAAGAGACAATGAAATAGATCCACATGTGGGTTTGGTTAAAGTTCCATGTGGAACCTGTGATGCAGGGGTGAAGACAACGCTGCATCGTCATGCAGCTGAGACAGACCACGTGGCCACTGCAAAGCTCTCACCAAAAGTGATGCCTTTCAGGATCAATGAAGTTTTTTGTTCTTTCTGTTTTGTAGTTTCTATTTATTGGGGGTTGGGTGGGTGGAGGGGCACACCATGCAGTGTCTAGGATCAGATCTTTGGTCTATGCTGTCTATAAGGTGTGCTGGGTAAGGACTATCCATCCCTGTGAAAAGAAAGTATATTTCTCACTGCTGTATCTACAGGGCCCACGAATTAGCTTTCTAAACAACTACCACTGTCAAGCAAATCAAAACTCACAGTATTTTTATACATGGTTGATTTCAGCACCTAGTGCACCTAAGGATCCTCTACTCTAAGCATCAGGCTTTGGAATTCCTCCCTGCCATTCCCAGCCTTCCACCTTAACAATCACATACTTGGTCCACTCCTGCTGGCATAATATTTATTCTGAATTCGTGAATCTTACCAATTCACTCGTACTTGCTGACCCCATTCCCAAATCAAAGTGCTGTAATGACAAATCCTGAAGCTGCGGTTTCCATTCTGAAACTGAACAAAACATGCAATTCAAGCACTTGTCAAAAAATGTAGCAAAATGATGCCATGTAGTTAAGAGTACATCTCTGTGTTTCTGAAAGGCCAAAGAGTCCCGCACTAAAGAAAAGATTTGGATAGTAGAAAACTGTGAGGATCTTGGCAATTCTACACTAGGTTTTGTTTTTGTTTTTGAGTAGACCTGATAATGTTTGGGGAACCAGGTTATTGAACAAATTATTGATCAGGTCACTTTCGGGCACTGCAAGGCTCTCCCTGCTGTCCTATCGTTCAGATTCAAACTGGCTCTGTTATGGTCTTACTTATTCAAAAGCCATGGAAGCAAATTACGGGGTCATTCTGTGAATGACAGTCCAGGGGAATGAAGAGCAGCGTGAGTGCGGCACAGACCCAAGGATCCAGGACACCAAGGCCCCGGTCTCAGAAGCGTGTTTCCTACATGCTCAGCGCACCCATACACTGCACAGGCCTGAGCCAGGAAAGGTCCTCAGACACTCACCCGCACACATGTCCCTCCTCCTCGAACTCAGGGCTCCTCCTTCCAGCCAGGAGATCACCGCAGGCTTCATCCCAGAGTGCCCTGCCCCGACAGAGACAGAGGCATGGATAAGTGACAGGGAAAAGGCGACAGGTAAATCCCCATGTTTTCCTGATTTAATTGGGCAAATAGCTGAAAGGCATGAACAGAATGTCCATTTCCAAAATGCCACATATTTCCAGTTATTCGAGAGGTAAGAACCAAGAAAATACCACAAATACTCTAGACCTGGCCTTGTGTATGGCCGACAGGGGGTTGATCAGCACAGTATGTTGTTGTTTTTTTGTCTTGTTTTGGATCTCACATGGCAATGCTCACGGGTGACTCCTGACTCTGTATTCAGAAATCACTGCTGCTGGTGCTCAGGGATGACATGGGATGCCGGGGATTTAACCCACGTGCGCTGCTTGCAAGAAAATCACTTTCCTCCCTGCACTGTCTCTCTAGGCCCAGCAACAAATGCAGTTTCCTGAGACCCTCATGACCTCATCACGGATTTCAGTAAAACTAAGTGCAGAATAAGTCTGGAAATGGCCAAGGGTGGCAAGAGACCCTTATTTTTTTCAGCTAAAACATGTACCCAGACGGGGGTATGGTGCCGCCAGTAGGTCAATTTGTACCTGTGAGGCGAGTGCATCAGCAGGCTGATGGCGCCTTCAGACTTCCAGATACCCAAAAATTTCTGCTGTGCCTTTGGCCAGACCCTAAAAACTTGGGGCAAAGTTTACCAAGAAAGTAAATGGCCAAAAGTTAGGTATGTGGGAAACACACCAACAAACCACCTCCGGCTCAGCTATATAATTGGAGGCAAGGCCTCTTTGGTTTCTGACTGAACTGCTTAATGGCCATGATCCCAGAGACTCAGAAACAAATCTCAGAACCCAGCGACTTTAGGTAGAAATGCATCTGGTCCGTGTAGTAGGCTACCGGGGCTGGGCTAACCCAGGTCGGAATAGGTTTCGTGCCTTGGCCTGTTCCCCTTGGCATCCCAGTGGCCACCATCCTTCAGAGGCCACTGGATAGTCAGATTTGGGACCCGAGTGACGAGACACACAGGGCCCCATGGAATGTGGGTAGAGCCAGGCTTGTCCTCCCCACCCCAACGAGACCCCAAGTCATCACCCACGAACGGCCTCTCTGGCTCCTGATCAAGCTGCTTAACAGCCATGATCCAAGAGACTCAGAAACAAATCTCAAAACCCAGTGGCTTTTGATAGAAAAGCGTTCGGACCCCACAGTATGTTACTGTCGCTGGGCCACCCCAGGGAAGAAAGGGTATTGCCCCTCCGCCTGCTCCCTCTTGGTGACTTGGTGACTGTCATCCTCCAGAGGCCATTGGACAGTCAGGCTGGGTCCACGGTGACGAAACTTGTTGGGCCTCACGGGATGAGGGGGCAACCGGGTCTGTCCTCCCCACCCTAACGAGACCCCAAGTCATCGCCCATGAATGGCCTCTCTGGCTTTTGACCAAACTGCTCAACGCCCTTGATCACAAAGTCTCAGAAACAAATTTCGAAAGCCAGCAGCTTCTGACAGAAATGTGTCCAGACCCCGCAGTAATTTACTGTAGCTGGGCCACCCCTGGGGGAAAAGGGTGATGTCCCTCCGCCTGTTTCCTTCTGGTGGCTCGGTGGCCGTCATCCTGCAGAGGCCACTGAACAGTCAGGCTTGGGCCCATAGTGACAAAACTTGTTGGGCCTCACGGGATGGGGTGGAGCCGGGCCTGTCCTCCCCACACCCACAAGACCCCAAGTCATCGCCCATGATCGGCCTCTCTGGCTTCTCAACAAGCTGCTCAATGGCCATGATCCCAGAGAAGCAGGAGCAGATCTTGAAACTCAGTGGCTTTTGGCAGAACTCGCTCCAGATTTAAGTGTTAGATTTTCATAATTTCAAAACCACATGGCCCTACTGCAGCCATTTGACATCATATGTTATTCATAACTAGCAATAGAACACAAATTGTCTATTGTTGCCTTTTCAGCAGATCTGAGTGTTGGGGTAAAATCTCAAATAATAATGGTGGGTCTGGTGTCGAAATATTGAATGTGATCAAAGTAGAGAGAGAATAATGTGGAAATCATCTGCCCCACAGGTAGGGGGAGGGTATGGGATGGGGGTATACTGGGGTTTTTGGTGGTGGAGAATGGGCACTGGTGAAGGTACAGGTGTTTCATTGTATGACCAAGATTTAGACCGGAAAGCTTTGTAAATGCTCTCACGCTGATTCAATAAATAAAATTATAAACAATGAAAAAAAAAAAGTAAGGTGAAGTTCGTGCACAATACAATCAGCTAATCAGTGGCTAAATAAATAACAGTACTCCTACAAAAAAATGTATCCAGAAAGAGAGCACCACAGGAGTTTCTCACGGCCAATCCAGTTGCGATACCCCATATCATCTAGGGTCCCTCATGCCAGCCAGGAGTGATCCCAGGAGCAAATCCTAAATCCTGCTGAAATCTCACAAGAACCATTAGAAGTAAATCCAAGCACTGAAATAGGGCAGTGTCTAATGAGTTGAGAGACAAGATATCAAATCCGCTGTGGTGGGAGAAAGATAGTATAGCACATAGGACAGAAGCGCTGCACACACATATGGTCTTGGAGCAAGGCCAGGTGTGGATACTGAATACAGACACAGGAATAATCCCTAATCCCTAAGGAAAAAAGAAAATGCAAAAACCGTGAGTGACTGGTGCAAAAGTACTGGGGGAGAGGCACCAACATTTTAAGTTGCCAAGAGGTTTTAGTCCATGGTACCCCATGTCATCCTTTAGCACATTGCCAGGAGAACTGTGGACTGTGCCCCCAAACAAAGGAAACAGCAAAACCAATTAAACACACAAAAGTTTGTGTAGTATACAAAGTAAATTGATTCACCAATGGATGGATCTATTTAAAGGGACCTGAGCGATAACTGGTCAGATAGGGATTTTCCCATGGACACAGTTGAAACAGGTTGACGTGAATCAACCCATAGGGTTCGACTACCCCACAAGAGTAATTCCTGAGGACAAAGCTGAGAGTAAGCCCTGAGTATCCACAGGTGAACCCTAAAAAAACGAGGGAGGAAAGAGCTACTGGACGGCTGTCCAATATCCCAGCCCGTCACAGAGCTACTGTTGGACACACAGCTGCCACCAACCCCAGGGAGCCCACGCGGGTCTGTTCAGACACGGTTGGCTCCATACTGCTCTCACCCACAGCCTGCAGATGTTGGTAGGTCTCCAGCATCACGTCCCTGTACAGCTTCCGTTGAGAGGCTTCCAGGCATGACCATTCCGCCAGGGTGAAGTTCACAGCGACGTCATGGAAGGTCACTGCGTCCTGAGACAGCACACGGAGAAGGTGCGAGTCAGAGTCTATCTTAGCCTCATTCCCACTACTTGAGGCCAGGACCCAGGGTCCTATATTGTCGATGGGCTACTCCGCTCCGAATGAACCAGCCTCCAAGCACACGCATGACTGACGGGCCCCAGAAATCACAGAAGTCAGCTAGATCTGCTAAAGTGGGAGGACGTTATACAGAAGGTTCTTGGATGTACCTGCCTTTCCTGGTAACCCCAGGGCCAATTCGAGCACCACTGGTCCAGTGAGTACTGTAGAGAGGATCACCTGAACACAAACTTGTACGATCCAAAAGACTATCCCTGGGTGTAGCAAAAACCTCTGCATGCTCACCGCTGCACCCCCACAGCACATGAAAACTAGGATTGAAAACTCGACAGTCCATATAGACAACTACTCAGAGCAGTGCATGGTATGTGTGCCTGTAGGAACTCACTGCTAAGGACCGCCCCAAATCCCGCTCAAACAAGGTAGACGTTTCTTGACCCCAACATCTCTACTGGCCTCAGAGGTCCTTGGCTCTTTCTCCTTGGGATGGGCGCATGACCAAAAATCCACACACAAGATTATGTGAATGTAAGACTATATGACCTAGCAGGTAGTTTCTCCAAAGTAGCAAGGACAAAACAGGAGAAAAGCAAGTCTGGGGGCCCAAGTCACTGTAGTTGCCAGGGCCCAAACGTGGCCAACACACCCCAAGGTGCTCTGAGGCCCATCACTTGTGAATCCAGAGCACAGAGTCAAGAGGACAGCTGATGACAAAAACAATGCAAAAGAAGCCGGAGCAGCAGGTTGGCGTAACAGGGCAGCTGTTCTTGGGACAGCATGTAGAAGTGGCGATCCCCAACATCCCATATGGTCCCACAAGCACTGCCAGGGGCAATGCCAGAGTGCAGCACAAGGAATGATTGCTAGAATCCTTGCTCTGCCACCCCTAATAAAGAAAACCCAAGATGAAACCTTTGGACCTCCAGCATCCCATTGGTCACCTAGACCTGTCAGGAATGAGCTCTGAGCACTGAGCTTTGAGTAATCCTCATGGCTCCAAAGCCAAATAAAACAAAACAAAGTAACACAAAAGCAGCTTCAAACAGCAGAATGGGATTGTCTGATCAGAAGTCTCATCTTGGAATCCGTCCAAAAGAAACTCAAAACAGATGGTCCAGGAAGCCTGGGCACTCCCGGTACTACCTCATGTCATTCTATCCGTCTACTCCTACCTGGGGACGATTTATCAGAAGCCGCGTCACCATCTTCTCCTGTCACTGTTGTTCTGAGGATCAGCAGGAGGCTCCGTGCAAAGACCTGGAGAAGTCAGAACAGTGAGCACCAGAGAGGAGCACCTCCTCCCACTCCTGAGCTCAGACCAGCCACACCCTCAGGCACAGCCTCACAATTCCACCTCTGGGAGACAATGGCAGAAGCTCCTGTCACCGCTGGAGATGCAAATTT
This sequence comes from Sorex fumeus, assembly GCF_029834395.1. Classification (NCBI taxonomy): domain Eukaryota; kingdom Metazoa; phylum Chordata; class Mammalia; order Eulipotyphla; family Soricidae; genus Sorex; species Sorex fumeus. The sequence continues at coordinate 20,332,775 of NW_026606076.1, read as the reverse complement.
GGTTGGCATCTGTGCTGCACTTCAGGAGAGGAGCCTGGGTCCAGGCTACAGGGGAGGAAAAGAAAGCCTTCTCTGATCCCCGGATTCTTCTCTGGCTCCCACAAGAAAGTCCCTGTAGGCCCTGCCAGGGGCCAACTCTCAGCCCAGGATATTCCGAACACTAGCGCCCTTTGCAGGCTGGCAGCAGTGCTGCCCCCAGGAAACTGTAGCCTGGAATGTGGCTCCACCATGTAACTTAGAGTGGGAAAACTTTGACACTCTTGTTGGGTGGACAAGGACATGCACCTGGGCACTCTGTTCTGGGGACCTCAGTATTTGCCACAATGGCAGGTGTCGTCTGCTCAGGGAGAGGTCAAGAGTCAGGGGTGCTTTGCAGCTTGATATGAGGAAGCTGAAATTCATGAACCTGAAAAAGATATACCAGTATTGTGGTTAGAAGGCAATAATATGAGTTGGGCGCTTGATTAGATGAAACAATCAATTCTCTGCATCCCATATGGCCCCCAGCAGCACCAGGGATAATACCTGAGCTTAGAGACTCGAGTAAGTTATGAGCATCTCCACGTATGTGCCCTCTCTCCCGCCAAAATCTAAAGAACCAAAAATAGCCCCCCAAATACAATTTCAATGGCAAGCCTCAGCCACCTGTAAGCCCCCTTCCCCCATCCCCCGCATGACTCGGGCTCTCACGGCAGACAATGAAGATGACCAGTAACAGATCTCCTGCCATTCGGTGGAGGGGCTGACGTTCTGCCCCTCAAATATGGAGATGCTACAGAATCGAGCTGAGGGCCGATGGTTCAAACATGGGACTCCTGGGAGGGTTGGGACGGCCAAGCCCCTGGCTGCGTCCTGCATTCACCCACTATTGCCCCATCCTGAGCTGGAGACGATCATGGCCAAAGAGGCACCCCAGAATCACGAACTCACAACTGTCACTCCTGAACCCTGAGACAGCCCCCCCTGCAACCCAAAGCTCTGCTTCCCACTAAAACCTCCACCACACATCAGGATCCACCTGGATGTTGGCGAACAAGTGAAAAACCAGCGCAAAAGTGCCCCCCAAGTTGGCTCAGAGTGTAGAAACTGGAAGGCACAGGGTGCTCACATGAGGTTGCTCGAGTCCTGCAACTAAATCCTTCTTCAGACTCCCCCTTCCAGGAAGGAGCGCAAATTTACTTGTCCTTTGCCAAGTGAGAAACGGACTCAGTGTCTGTGTCAGGGTTGGAAAATGAACCATGACATTTATGACATCACTTATGACATCACTTCCGTTTCCATAAGGTGCCTTAAAGAGCCAGAGTCTATGCACTGAGAACCTTTTTGCCACCCAGGTGAATCTGTGCTGCAAGGGGGATGGACTCGAATAAAGGAGTGGAGAGGCAAATGCTGGACTGGTCGGTCACACACTGGGGGCCTGGGGGTAAGGAGAAGTCCCCTGATCCTGCATTGTCACCTAACATCGGACCAATGATATCTAAACACAGAATGTTACCCTGACTCTTCTCAAATGATCTTTGAGCTCAGAGACAAGAGTAAACACTGAGCACTGTAGGCTGTGGTGAAAAATATAACAAGAAAAAAGGCAAATCCAACCGAAGATGGGGGGAAATGATGTACAAAGACAAATTCGAGAATGAAACATTAAAAGAGTCAAATTTCTGGTCCTTAAAACTTCCCTATCCTTGGGGCTGGAGAGATAGCACAGCGGATAGTGTGTTTGCCTTGCACGCGACCAACCCGGGTTCGATTCCCAGCATCCCATATGGTCGCCTGAGCATTGCCAGGAGTAACTCCTCAGTGCAAAGCCAAGAGTAATCCCTGTGCATCGCCAGGTGTGACCCAAAAAAGAAAAAAATATCCCCTATTTTTGATCTATCCCTGCTACAGAAATTCAGTTTCTCCTGAATCCCTATTGTTCTTTCAGCATTGTTTGTGCATATATTTGAGTATACATAATTGTGACTTTGTGTGATTTTTGTTTCGGGGCCACAACCGGAAGATTCAGGGCTTACTCCTAGCTCTACACCCAGGAATCACTCTGGTACAGACATTATGGGATGCAGGGGACAGAACCTGGGTTAATTGCTTGGATGCTTAAGTCCTTACTCACTGTATTATGGCTGCGGCCCTAAGTAAATGTGCTCCTACCACACCCAGTGGGATTCCTGAGCAAATGTCCTGATTCCTAGAAAACCAAAACTTTATTGCTTAAAAAACAAAACCCTTTACCCTGGTTGGATTCTAGTTCTAAACAATTTAGGTTTAACATCGGTTCATCATTCCTCCTCTGCTACAAGGTGCTGAGGCTAACTGAGTAACACCCATCCCAATCATTCCCATTTCCTTAGTATTCATCTTTAACTTCCCTGTGCTCTGCTTCCCTTATACATTATTCACTCATTTCCCATAACCACAACCTTTGAATTGTAAAGTCAGATTCTTCAGAGATCTCTGGATTTTGTATTTGGAAGTGAAATGTTGACTTTCTCTTTCCTTTATATCTGCTACAGTTTACTTTAGACAAATCTCCTTTTTTGCTCCTGAACAAGGACCAGTGCAGTCTCAGGTTGGGAAGATTGTGCTGGGAGGATTGGGATGGCCATGCCCCCAGCCCTCAGCTTTGTATAGACAAAGGAAGGCAATAGTATGCTTTTGTAACTTCAGAGTTAATTGACTGCAGATACTATATACTCCTGGGCATTGTCATGTTTATGAGACTTAAGCCTCAGCTGCCCTTTGTTCTTAGCAACTCAAAAGCAAGAGACTTGATGGACCCATGATAGCTGTGAGCTACCTTGGCATTGAAAAGGGACAGGTAAGCACCATAACAAATTCCATTATGATCAAAACAGAAGCAACTGGATAAGGATCCTGCTGTGCTTAGGAAGGACTAACCTGTCCTGGGGAGTGTAATCTGGGAGCTATAGGAGACACCCTATAAACTTAACAGATCTCTTACTGTGTCCATTCAAAATGAACAGAAAGAGTAAGTGTAAATTTAAGATGGCTGTTTCAAGGAATATTAACTAAGCAAAGAAAAAATATGTCCTTAGAGAAAATCCTGCCCTTGAGCTGATCTCTCCTCGAGTTAAATTTTTGGCCTAGAAGTTCCCCCTGAGGGAAGGGCTTTATATCCTTTGATTGTACAACCACATGTCTGTGTATTTGCTACCCCTAACTCTGTGGAATGGGCTATAGAATAAAGGCTGCGGAAGACAGGTGAGGAGAGGAAATGAGGAACAGTGGGAGACTGGTATAGGTACACAGGAGAACGGAATAAAGAGCAACTCATCACTGTGAGTCCACAACATAAAATGTGGGGGTGCGGTGAGGTGTTGGTGGCCCAGCGCTGCCTCCACAACTCCGGAACCCTTCCCAAAAGAGACAGAGTGAAAGGAAGACAGAAAATCATAGCCTGATGTTAAAAGTGACCTGTTTATTGCAGAACAGCTACCATACTTAGCGAACATCTGAGGGGTCATGAAGTAAGGACATAGGAATGACTGATCATTTACGCAGATAAGCATCTGGCAGAGGAAATTCTCATGGGGAGATTCACCCAAGGAGACACTCTCTCTCTTATCTTTTCCTCTAGTTGTATAAGTTATCAACACTTGTAGTTGTTTGGATAAACACTGTAAGAGACAAAGATCCCAAAACTTAATTCTCTGGGCTTTGACAGCAAATAAGGCTTTCTTTTTTTTTTTTTTTTTGCTTTTTTGGGTGACACCCGGTGATACAAGGAGATACTCCTGGCTCTGCGCTCAAGAGTCACTCCTGGCATTCCTCAGGGGACCATAAGGAATGTTGGGAATCAAACCCAGGTCTGCCGCCTGCAAGGCAAACACACTACCCAGAGCAAATAAGGCTTTTAACACTGACTTCTATGCGCTCTGAGAGCAAGCAAGGCTTTTTCTGTAAATCTCAGACTAAGTCTTCAGGCCAGTTCAGCTTGTCCTTCCCCATGGGGGTCCTGTCTCTAACGTTGTAACAGTTTGCATCAAGACCATGCATATGTGCATTCTAGAATGTTCCATTTGAAGCCAAGGTAGTTTACCCACTTGCCCCGGGTCCATCCAAGTCCCAAGGCAGAACCTCCCTTTTGGCGTGTTAGGAACTACAGCAACTGAAGCCCGAATCAAGTAACTATGACAAAGCAATTATGCCCAGGAGTGGATATACTTGAGTCCATCAACTCCCAAATATTAGGAGTATGAGCATTGATGGTCTTTCTGTGTTTAACCAAAGAACAGTGCTGTAGAGTAAAAACATAAAAAAAGCTATAGGGGAAACAGGAAAGCAGGTACAAATACATAGCCACTTCAACTACAAAGTAGTACAAATACAAAGTTGAGAGTTAAGTTACCAGAAAGTTATGGTTTATAAGTAATCAAGACTGACCCGGGGAACTGAGACAACGCGAGGGGAAATAAAAGGAAATGCTAAAGATAAACTTTAACTAAATTAGAGATGTTAGCAAGGACATGATAAGCTTCTCTGGGAGAAGGAAAAGAGGCAATTCATAGATGAAGCCTAAAACACTTTGGGTTAATATCCAGCAGATGAGCAACAGCCTGGGCTCCGTTTCCTTCTTCGATCCTCTGTCACTCTTCACCGGCCAGGGTGGGGAGAACAATCATAGCCACCAAAAGCACACAGCGTATGCCCATACATTATTGGAACACAACTCTCAGTACTCAGTGTAATAGCCGAGTTTTGCCTGACCAGGGAGAGAGGAAGAGTCTGGGTGCAATTTTCAACTTGATTTTAGGATACAGAAATCCTACGTTAGGAAAAAACAACAATGTGGAGTCAGAGATAGTCTGGTGGGAGGGGCGCTTCCCATGCTGACCCAGATCGATATTCGACATCTCACATGACCCTTAAAGAACTTAAAAAAAAAGTATTCCAGAGGGCTGCTCCTGAAGTAAGCCCCGAGCTTCCACAGAAGCGCCCAAAATATAACCAAAATAGCCCCAAAGTAAATTTTCATCTACAAATCACAACCACCCCTCGAACCATGCCCACAGGATGGTTTGGACATCAAGGCTACTAATGAATAGTGACTGAGGGCTACAGTGTCATTTGCCATTTGGGCGTTGCCCCTCCCGCCACTCAAAAATGAACAGGCCTTTTATAGTTTTGGAGGAATCAACGTCGATATGGACGAGAAACTTATGACTCTGCGCTGAGGCACCCGTCCTGGTGGAGCTTGGAGATCGAACTTGGGTGGGCCCGATGCAAAGCAAACACCCTAACCTCTGTTCTGTCTCTCCAGTCCTCTAAGAGAATTTGAATGTTCTACAACACTGAGGTTGGGACCAAAGCGTCCAGGACAGCGCCCAGCATAGTTCCGTGCTGGAAGGTTAGGACGGCCCAGCCTCGATGCTCTGTAACCACCACGCTCAGCCCCGCGCCCACCCGCCACTGCCCCATGACTCAGCTGAAGCCGATTGTGGTTGCATGGGATCCCCAGAACCATGGACTCACACCCATGAGCCCTGTGCCCCGGAACAGCCCCCACTGCACTCACCAAAGCTCCGCCTCCCCCACAAAACCCTGGCGTGCCTCAGGAACCACCTGGATATCGGTTGAAAAAGGAGCGTAAAAGTGTCCTTAGAGCTGTCTTGGCCCCGCCCCTCACAGTGCGGAGACTGGGATGCACAGGGCGGGGCACTGACGGGAGGTCGCTAGTGTCCTGCCACGGAACCGGCCTTCACAGACCCCGTCCACGCGGGACAGCCACTTCGACCCTCACCTGCACAACAAATGGAGGCTGATCAAGTTTCTTGCACGCAAACACCTAAATGCCCTGCTGTGATGTCACTTCCGCTTCTGCAAGCATCCTTAAAGGGTAAAGCACCAGCTCCGCAGAGAACTAGAAAAATGCAGGTAAATGTGTAAGGCTGGTTGGCTGGAGCGATAGCACGGTGGATAGGGGGTTTGCCTTCTATGCAGCTTACCCAGGTTCAACATCTGGATTCTATATGGTCCCACAAGCAGGGCCAGGAGTGCAGAAGAGCAGGAGAAATCCCTGAGCACCGCTGGGTTTGACCCAAAAAGAAAAAAAAAAAGTGTACTACAAGTGGAATGGGCTCACATGAAGGACTGAGAAATGGTGGCTAGAGTGCTCAGTCACAAAGTGGGGTTCTGGAGGAGGAAGTCCCCTGATCCTGTATTGCACAGTGCCTCTGAAGCCTGCCCTGGAGATGCAGAGAGGAACTGCTCTAGAAACAACCCAGAGAACCAGAGAGACACTGGAACTGGAGGAAAGGCTTCTACCCCCTTAACAACACCAGAGCAGTGGACTCATGCCTACAAGTAGAACCTTAGGAGGCAGTTTCGGAAACAATATTTCAAACCAACAGTGGCCTGAGGGGTAGTATAGTGCGTTGGGCACGTGCCATGAACTCGGTCAATCTGAGTTCAGTCCCTGACATCCCCAATAGTGGCATGGGAACCACCAGAAGTAACCTTTAAGAACTGTCAGGTTTTCCCCAACACACATGCTAGAGAAAAAGGGAGCTCAGATAGAGAACGGAGCACCAAATAAAGGTAGTTTGGAGGATCCTCCCAGGATGGGAGAAGCAAGCTGAAAGTAGACTATAGACCAAACATGATTGCCACTCAATGCCTCTTTTGGAGACCACAACACCCAAAAGGAGAGAGAGAACAAAACGGAATGGGAATGGGGGTGGGAGGGATACTGGGACCCGTGGTGGTGGAAACTGAGCACTGGTGGAGGGATAGTTATTTGATCATTGTATAATTGAAATACAAGCAGGGAAATTTGTAAGTCTACAACTGTACTTCATGGTGTTTCACTAATATTTTTTTTTAAAAATACATAATAATTAAGTACATAAAATACCACGTACAGACCAAGCCCCAGCATGGAGCCATGCATGGGGCTAACAAGCAGCAAAGCACACTGGTCACTTTGCATCCTGGCTTGGCCTTTTGCACAGATCTACATTGTTAGGACTTTACTGCTTCCAAAGTGTAAGTCTCAAAACATTTACCCTCAGTGATTGTGTAAATCAAATGGAAAACTGCATACAATGAGTGCGGATATGCTACAGCGAGTGAAGTGCTTCCTTGCATGTGGCTGACTTAGACACAAACTATAGACAGCACAGCTGGATGTGGCTCCAAGAACATAACACAGAAGGGCATGAAGAATAGAGGTTTGGCTATTTCACAGATGACAGATCATCCTGTTATTCGTCGATTGCCTCGAGCAGCCACAGTAACGTCTAATTCATCCTAGCCCTGAGATTATATTCAAGGCTCTTTAGGAGAATGAGACCCATCATTGTTATTGGTATTTGTCATATTGGGTACGACACAGGGAGTTTGACAGAATCTGCCATGTGGGCAGGTTACATTCGGTAGCCTGCCAGATTGTCAAAGTGGGAATGAGATGTTATAATAAGATATTGCGTGGCCGCATATGCGGCCGCGCGGTGCCGAGATCTGCTTTTTATGGTCTCTGAGTCTTGGCCGCTGATGGGATTACATGGCGCCAGGGGGCCAGTTGGTGGGTGTGACCCTCCCCTACTGGAATTTGGAGGATCTGGGTGGAGGATGCTTGACTCCAATTCAAGTAGGCTTGTAGATCTCGGCACCAGAACCCACGTGGCTTTGTCCCTCTGCCGGTACTTTCAGGTGTGCGGAGAATGGTCTCAGCATGGTGGTGTCTGGTCTTTGAGGTCTTCGGCTGCTGGAGCCCTGGTCAGAGCGGGGAGGAAAGCTCAACCCACTCCCTCCAAGGAGGGCCAGCGAGGAATAGCCAGGCGCGGGCGCAGAAGACTGCACTGTTCTCCCTCCGGGATCTGGTTTTTATAGTCTCTGAGTCTTGGCTGCTGATGGGATTACAGGGCGCCAGGGGGCCAGTTGGTGGGTGTGAACCTCCCCTACTGGAATTTGGAGGATCTGGATGGAGGACGCTCAACTCCCAATTCGAGTAGGCTTGTAGATCTCGGCACCGGAACGCACGTGGCTTTGTCCCTCTGCCGGTACCTTCAGGTGTGCGGAGAGTGGTCTCAGCATGGTGGTATCTGGTCTTTGAGGTCTTTGGCTGCCGGCGCCCTGGTCGGAGCGGGAAGGAAAGCTCAACCCGCTCCATCCAAGGAGCGCCGGCGAGGAATAGCCAGGCGCGGGCACAGAAGACTGCACTGTTCTCCCTCCGGGATCTGGTTTTTATAGTCTCTGAGTCTTGGCCGCTGATGGGATTACACGGTGCCAGGGGGCCAGTTGGTGGGTGTGACCCTCCCCTACTGGAATTTGGACGATCTGGGTGGAGGATGCTTGACTCCAATTCGAGTAGGCTTGTAGATCTCGGCACCGGAACCCACGTGGCTTTGTTCCTCTGCCGGTACCTTCAGGTGTGCGGAGAGTGGTCTCAGCATGGTGGTATCTGGTCTTTGAGGTCTTCGGATGCGGAGCCCTGGTTGGAGCGGGGAGGAAAGCTCAACCTGCTCCCTTCAAGGAGCGCCGGCGAGGAATAGCCAGGCGCGGGCGCAGAAGACTGCACTGTTCTCCCTCCGGGATCTGGTTTTTATAGTCTCCGAGTCTTGGCCGCTGATGGGATTACAGGGCGCCAGGGGGCCAGTTGGTGGGTGTGAACCTCCCCTACTGGAATTTGGAGGATCTGGGTGGAGGATGCTCGAATCCAATTCGAGTAGGCTTGTAGATCTCGGCACCGGAACCCACGTGGCTTTGTCCCTCTGCTGGTACCTTCAGGTGTGCGGAGAGTGGTCTCAGCATGGTGGTGTCTGGTCTTTGAGGTCTTCGGATGCGGAGCCCTGGTCGGAGCGGGGAGGAAAGCTCAACCCGCTCCCTCCAAGGAGCGCCGGCGAGGAATAGCCAGGCGCGGGCACAGAAGACTGCACTGTTCTCCCTCCGGGATCTGGTTTTTATAGTCTCTGAGTCTTGGCTGCTGATGGGATTACACGGCGCCAGGGGGACAGTTGGTGGCTGTGAACCTCCCCTACTGGAATTTGGAGGACCTGTGTAGAGGATCCTCGACTCCAATTCGAGTAGGCTTGTAGATCTTGGCACTGGAACCCACGTGGCTTTGTCCCTCGTTGATCTCTGCCATGATCCTCTCCAAACCAGGGCCTCTGAGCCAAGTCAGAGTCACAGCAAAGAATTAAACCATGGTGAGTCCTGACAGTACCCAGCAAAATGCAAAGTTTGTACCTATTTAGTTCTTATTTAATTCCTTCCACCTTGCTTTATCACTAAGAAACATTATTTACCAGTTAACACACTGGGAAGTTCACATGCCAGGACATTGTCATAACCATGGTGCAGGTGATAATCAGCAAGTACCTTTCACTTATGGTACTAGTATCACAGGAACTTTCACACATAACACATTATTTCCTTCCTTACTGTCCTTTTGTATCAATTCCCTACCCACTTGTTGAAACTAAAATTGTTTTACCTCAGGGCCCTGTTCTGATGCCGGCCATTGTTATTATGGAAGTGATTGATCCAGCATAACTTTTATATTTACTAAAGCTTGAGGGAACATGAAGGCCTTCCTATATTCCTTACCTACAGATTTTCTCCAGGATTCTCTTTAAAGCCGCAGGTGCGAATAATGTGCTTTCCACGTTCTTATATAAATATATATACATATATATGTATATTTATATATAGCTTCTCTCCAGTATGAATTCTCCTATGCATAATAAGGCCCAAGGATCAACGAAAGTCCCTCCCACACTCCTGACAGATATAAGGTTTCACTGCAAAATGACTTTTCACATGCGCAGTAAGGGCTGAAGACAAACTGAACATCTTTCCACATTTCTTACACTTAGGAGTTTTCTCTCCACTGTGAATTTTCCTGTTCAGAAAGCTATGCCAATTGCATCAATATCTTCCTGCAGTCCTTTCATATATAAGGCCTCAATCCAGGATATATTTTTCTCACACGGCAAAGCTTGAGGATTGAGTAAAAGTCTTCCCACACCCCTACATATGCTTTCTTCGAGTATTAATTTTCCTATGTTTAAAGTTAGGGGGAAGTGAAGGCTTTGCCAAAGTCTTAACGAGCATAAGATTTGTCTGAAGTATGAAATTTTAAGTGCATCAAGGTAAAGGTAAAGGCCCTCCCGTTGATCGTCGATTTGCTCGAGCGGGCCCAGTAACGTCTCCATTGGAGACTTTGTTGTTACTGTGTCTGGCATATCCAATACTCTCGGTAGCTTGCCGGGCTCTCCGAAAGTGCATCAAAGGATTGCTAAATAAGCAAAGGCCTTGCCACACTCCTTATATATATATATATATATATATATATATATATATATATATGTCTATACATATATATATATATATATTCTCACTGCAATGTGGGTTTTCTTATAGTCAAAAAAGTTTGAATAGTAAGTGAAGACCCTCCCACAGCAGTGACACGAGTAGTGTTTCATTCCCCTGTATGAACTTTCCTATGCTCAGAAAGACCTGAGAAGAAATGAAAGGCCTTTCCTCCTACCTCACATACATAAGGGTTTTCTACGAAACAAATTATAAAAACTAAGACTTCAGGAATAGGCAAAGGCCTTCCAACATTGCTCACAAGTATACGTTATCTCTCCAGTGTGAGTTTTTCTGTGTACTAAGGCTTGTGGAATAAGCAAAGACTCTCCACTCCGTATATGCATATAGTTTCTTTCCAGTTTGACTTTTTCTGTGCATACTAAGATGTTTGAGTCAGAGAAACGCCACAGCACATTCCTTACATGCATATGGACTCTCCAGTATGAAATCTCCTGTGTATAAGGTATGAGGATCCATTGAAGGCCTTCCCACTGTCCTTACACTTAAAGAGTTCCTGTCCTGTGTGGATGTTCACATGATCCCACCGGGGTGATACTGGTCTCAAAAGTTTGTCCCCAGTGTTTGCATTTCTGGAGATTCTGTCCAATATGGGCTTCTATGGGAAAGTGATGGTGCTGAGGACATGGGAAGAGTGATCTTCTGATCACCCTCAGAAGACATCCCACCTGTCTCGGCATCCCTGTGGGGTTGAGGACCAAATTGCTCACTTGAGCATTTATCACAGTGTGCAGGAAGAGACATTCCACCAGGGCTGGCTGCTTCCATGTAGAACAGCAGAGAAGGATCCCAATTATTAGTCTATGCCATAAGAGTTTTCATGTCAAAAGAAATCAAGCTCTGCAGGTACGTAGCTGATAGGGTACGGGACAATGAGTTTCTTGGGGAAGTAAAAAATCCAGACGGGAATGAAAGCAGTGACTCTGAAGCCAACCCTGGGGATTCAGAGAGGAACTGGTCTAGTAGAAACCCAGAGAGCTGGAGACATGGAACAGGAGCAAAGGCTGGTAAGAACATCAGAGAGCAAGGTCCGGCCAAAGCTCTACCCCTGGAAAACGCGCGAACAGTGGACTCTCAGCTACAAAGAAAACCACAGGAGGCAGTTTCAAAAACATGATTTCAAACTGACAATATCCGGCTAGTACAGTGTGTTGCATGCAGTCAATCTAGGTACAATGTCCAGAATTCCAAAGGGTCCCCTGAGCACCATATGACTCATAGATGGATGGAATTTTGTTCTATCCGATCATAAATGTTTCCTTTTTTACCTCTATTATTAGTAAAGTGACACGGGTGGGATCCAGGTATGTGACCAACCTTGTGAGTAATCACAGTTAAACGGAATGATCTGCTGTAATGTGGGGAGCTTGGGACCTGACCCATATTCCCACTTATAAAAGATTTCATCAAGGCGCCCCTTCCATCCTTTCAAACGACATTCTGTGCACAGTTATGTGCATCTAAACTCTCCACCTGAGACCAGAGCAACTGTAGATCTGGGTAGGTTGTTGCTTGCACATGGCCAACCATGGTACAATCCCCAGGATCCTGTAGAGCCTCCCGGAGCACCATCAGAAATAATACCTGAGTGCAGAACCAGGAGAAACCACTGAGGATCACAAGGTACTGTAGGATAATAGTGGTCTTACCTTGCTCCCTTGTTGATGAGAGCTTATGTTTGTTGATTGCCCATAACCTTTCAATTACCTTTGTCTCCTGATCAGACTTTGACTTTAAATATTGTCTTTCTCTTCTCCTTTATGTCTTTGGCATGGTTAGCTATTTCAGAGCAATTGCTTTTTGTACGGATACAGGAAGACAGTTACAAAGACAAGCCTGAGCTTGAGAGTTGATGGTCTCCAGATAATATTACATTCTGGACATCTGCTCTCTTGACTGATGCCTCACTTGCCCTTACTTCCTTGATCCCCAAAAGAAGGGTCCTATGAGGGACTAGCTGGACCCAGGGCAATTGGTGAGCTAGCTACCCTGGCATCGAAATGGGCCTGGACAAAGTACCATAATGCTTATCTATGAGCCTGGTCATGGACAAATTCTGTCATGAATCAAAAAGTAATAACTAAAACTTGGATCCTCCTGGTATTAGTAGTGATTGATCTGGCCTGAGCACGGTAGTCGGAATCTGTGGAGAGAAGTCCCAAGAGAGACACCAACAAGGTTAAAAGTGTCTATTACTGTGTCCATACAGAATGGTAATCATTAGGAAGTAAAACAAAATATTTCAATTAAGTTGCTGGTCTAAGGAGAGCAGTAACACATCATAAGGGCTGCTTTTCCTTTGTGGGCTGCAGGTAATGGGAAAGTCATTCTATTCCCATGGGGAGGTGTGGATTGGGGTCGTGGTGAGAGAAGAAAAAGGGCACCTTCAGGGAGACAGGGGGAATGAAGGAAACTGAGAAAAGGAATTGTCCTCCTCCACCCAGATTCCCTATCTTCCAGTATGTAGGCGTTACACCCATCAACTGTCTCCGGCGCTGTGTAATTCCATCAATAGCCAAGACCCAGAGACTATAAAACCCTGCTCCTGGAAGAGAACAGCGCAGTCTCCTGCATCCGCATCTGGCTGTCTTACTGGGGCCTTTTGGAGGAGGGTGTGTTGAGCTTCCCTCACCACCCCAAGCAGAGCCCCGGTGAAGACCTCTGGTTCGAGCCACAGCCATGCTTAAGACCAATCTCCACACATTCGGATGAGCCTCACGCATGAAGGAACCGGCAGAGGAACCCAGGTGTGCAGCACCTGGGGCTTAGATCTCCAAGCTGCTCGTATTCGGACTGGGCATCCTCCACCCAGATCTCCCATCTTCCAGTATGTAGGCGTTACACCCACTAACTGTCCCTGGTGCCGTGTAATCCCATCAATGGCCAAGACCCAAAGACTATAAAACCGTGCTCTGGGAAGTGCACGCCACATGAAATCTTATTATCTAGTCTTACTCTGGAAAAACTGGCTGGCTACCAGAAGTATCCTGCCCACAACGCAGAGTCTAGCAAACTCCCCATGGTGTATTCAATATGCCAAAAACCAGTAACAATGATGGTTCTCATTCTCCTGACCCTGAAAGAGCCTCAAATGTGGCACTTCTAAAAATCTCAGGGATAGGAAGAAGGAGACATTACTGGGGTCTGCTTGAGTCAATCGATGAACAATAGGATGACAATGATACAGTGAGAGAAGAAGAGACACAGAGTTAGAGGACACAGTTGCGACTTAGAGAGAAGGCTGAGAGCTGAGAGTAAGAGTGACTGGGGAGATTGGAGAGGAGTCACAGTGAGCATTGGAGAGCGAGTTAGAGAGAGGGTTGGATAGAGCTGGGAGTGACAAGAGACTGAATAAAGTGCAACTAATCAGCAACTAGCCTGGTCCTCATTCTACTTTCATCGGTCCAAAGCAACAGCGGTCCAGGGTGGAGAAGTGGCTCGAGAGCACCAAATGTGGACAGTGAGAGAGAGCTGCCAGGAGAGACCAGGAACATCTGTTATCGTGTAAATCCTGTTTAAACCCCCACTTCTCATAGGGTCCCCAAGGCCCCCTGGAGTGACTCCTGAGTGCAGAGTCAGGAGTAAGCCCAGAGCACTTCTGGCTGTAATCCAAAAACAAAAACACAAGAGTGAACTGTGGGGGGGGCTGGAGCGATAGCACAGAGGATAGGGTGTTTACCTTGGATTCAACCAACCCAGGTTTGATTTCCAGCATCCCAAACGGTCCCCCATGAACCGCCAGAAGTAATTCCTGAATGCACTAGCCAAGAACCACCCCTGTGCATCACTGGGGGTGAGCCAAAAAGCAAAAAAAAAAAAAAAAAAAAAAGTGAATTGTGTAGTTAATCAGAAAAAGGAACACAACGTTCTTGACTTAGCAAAGAAGCATTTTTATGATGGCTACAGAGATAGCACAGACCACAAGTAGCTTGTGTGACACATAGCTGACCAGGGTTCAATCCCTATCACCTCACAGGGTCCCCAATCCTAGCATTATCAATGAGAACAGAGCTGGGGTAAACTGTAAACTCCATTGGGTGTAGCCAACCAAAAACAAATCAATAAATTTAGGTGCCAGAACTATAGTTTGGTAGGGTACTGGCCTTGTACACGCTGACCTGTATACCCCAGCACCACACTGAGTGCCGTTTGGTACCTTTTGGCAGCAACCACAAGGTATGACGTGTGTCTGTGTGTGTATATGTGTGTATATCTATATTTATATATGTAATTTGTTCACAATTCAACCTCCACCAATCAGTTTTGTAGAATGCAGGTTTAGATTTTGGCGCTACAAGTGGCAGAACTTAGAGCTTATCTGAGTGGTGCTTGGGGAATCCTGCGTTGTACAGGAGACTGTACCACGGCAAACTGCTTGCAAAGACAGTTCCTGCATTCCTGGCCTATCTCTGACTGCAGGAATTCAAATTTATATAAATAATGTGAACCTTGTGAGAACGATACAGGCAGGGGGCAGGGATGAGGCCCAGCTGGTAGATAGAGGTCAGGGCAGGGTTGCTGGCAACTGGGGCCTCCTCGGGTAAACCTGAGCCAGAAGTACAGGCTGCAATTTCAAAGGTTTGCAGTGGCCCGAAAGAGCTGACAGTGAGTGGGAGGGAACTTGTCATGGACGCAAATGACTTAACTTCACAACCTGAATTGCCAAGGAGTGATCCCGGAGTACTGCTGGGTTTGGCAAAATCCCGCATAGGCAATCCTCCTCCTGCCCAAATAAAGGCAGTCAGGAGTTAACTGCCAACAGAAGAGGTGTGAAATCTAGTAATATATTCTGAACCGTCAGTTCTCTGGGTTTGTTGTTTTGTTTTGGGACCACATCCAGAAATGCTCAGAGCTTACAGGCCAGGTTTTCAGACTATGATTTTACTCCTATGGGTATGTGATTTTATAAAAGAAAAAGAGGATGGAAAATTATACTTAGTGCCAGAGTGATAGTACAGTTGGAAGGGCATATGTTCGGTCCCCGGCATCACATACAGTCCCCCAAGCACTGCCAGGAGTGATTCCTGAGTGCAAAGCCAGAAATAACACCTGAGCATTACCGCTATCTCCCAAAAATAAAGGAAAATTAAATTTAGCCCAAACGAGATTTTAAAGTGCATAATTTTGCTCAGAGCCTCCAACACCATCATTTTCCCCTAACAGCCATCTGTTCAAAGGGCTCAAGAAATTTCACATCTAAGAACTTGCCATGAAGGTATAAACAGGAGAAAGCACAACAGATTGAAGCAGATGCCAGCCACCTGGAAGCCCAGAGGGCCTTCCCTGGTATCCTGTGTCCACTAGTCCCCTGAGCACAGAGCAGGGCACAGACCTCAAATACTACCAGGTGTGGCCCCAAATCTCACCTCATCTGCTCCCCAAGTAGTGAAATACACCCAAGGAAAGGAGGTCAGAGGGCTGAGCACCTGATTTACCCTTGGGGGACATGGCATGGCTCCTCCTGCATCTCAGAACACAGACACAAGAGGGGGAGAGTCTCTGACTATCTCAAAGTTTGTAGCAAATGGAGCGGGGGGGGTGGAGAGGGAAAGACAGGAGAAACAGTCCAACCGCAAAAAGATGCTCAAAGAATGCTCATGTGTCAAGACAAATTCTGAAGTGGGAGGGCTGGAGTCATACCTAGTGATGCTCAGGGGACAGTATCACCTAGTGATGTTGTGGCAGGGATAACTCTGGTGACCACTAGAAAGACAAACGCCCTCCTGGCTATAGTACTGCACCAGCCCCTAAAAGTGAGACATTTAGAACCTATTGCAGTTGGTCCCTGGAAAACCCCTTTCTGCAAGTACTCACTTCAACAGCAGAGCACACTCCTGGTCTTGGAGAGATGGACAGTGGACATGCTGGGAATCTGGACAGGTGAGGCAGAAATTCTTTTTCCTGAGGAAATATAATTACATAGGGTTAGCAAAGCTAATAAGTTGATAGGGTGCTTTTCTTTCAAGCAGCTATGCCGGGGTCAATATGCAATAGTACATAGGCTCACCCACTCCAGCACTGCTAAAAATGATACATGAACTCAGAACCAAGCGTAACCCCTGAGGAATAAGTGCTGCTGTGGCCAAAACAGTACAATGAAGACATTTCTGGGGTCAGAACGATGGTACAGCAGTAGGGAGTTTGCCTATCATACGGCCAACCCGGGTTCGATTCCCGGAATCCCATATGGTCCCCCAGTACTGCCAGGAGAGACTCCTGAATGCAAAGTCTGAGTAAACACTGAGTATAGCAAGATATGACCCTAAAAACCCAAAAAAAAAAAAGAAATTTCTGTGTAAAGAGATTGGAGACACAGTATAGCAGGTGAGGTGCTTGTCTTGCACTTGGCCAAACCAAGTTTGAATCCTGGCATCCCATACGGTGCCCTGAGCCCAGTCAGGAGTGATCCCTGAGTGCAAAGGCAGGAGAAGTAACTGAGTCTTGCAGTAGTACTTCCTACAGACTAAATAATTATCTCATTTAAACAAATAAAGGTGTGGTGGTCAATAGTGATCCTAATTTGCATTATTAGGGGGGTTAGGGCATACTCTGGAAGTGCCCAAGCTACTTCCTGCTAAGATGGCATATTTGGTTGCAAGACCCTCTGTAGCACCACCCTGATGCACCCCTCCAGACCGCAACCTGAGTTGGCTTAAAGTTCCACACCTTGGGGCCTCAGTGACAGCATAGACAAGTGAGCATTTCTTTTGAAGGTGGCCAACATGGGTTTAATTCTGGGCATCCCTCACGGTTCCTAGCACCACTAGGAGTGCTTGCTGAATTTAGAGCCAGGAGTAACCATAATGCCTCGCTGGGTGTGACCCAAATGCAAAATAAATAAATAAAAAGGAAAGAAAAGCTCCCCACCTCCCTGAACTCCCAGAACCCACTGAATGGACAAGAACCTGTGAAAATCAAAGACTCTGTCAAATGCTTTTGAGCCCCAAGCACATAGAGAATATGCCCAGCCCCTCCCCCCATCCAGGCCCAACACCCCCCAAGAATGACAGGACAGAGGGGACGGTGTTTTTTCCTTTATGCTGCTGACCCAGATATGGGGTACCCTGAGCAACCCCAGAATTGACCCCTGAACACTGCCAGGTGGGGCTCAACACCCCCCACGAGGAAAAAGAATGCACCCCCAGGTCCCTTTGATGAGGGAATCCTATGCTTTACCTACTCCACAATCTGACTAAGGAATGACAGGGGGCCAGTAACGGGATGTCCTGGGGACACTGCTGGGATGATTTACCCACCCCTGTGACTGACCAGGTGCTGGGAGATGCCCCAAAACTAAATTAATGCTGAAGTGCCCTCACACGCCCCATCAGATCTGGGGGAGACTGAGGCTCCCTCTAGCTCTGACACTTTCTGCTTTGTGAGGGACCCCAGCGATGGGTCAGCAGGGAGGGCGCTGGCCTCACATCCAGACACCCCAACGGGTTTTCGGATCCCCAGGGAGGGAGTCCTGAGCGCCATGGGATAAGGGTCAAAAACACATAAAATATTTAAAACAACTTTTTTTTTCACTTTTGTTTGTTCGGTTATTGTTCTTGTTTCTGGAGCTTTCAGAACGACCTTAGCACTTCAAATTCGTTTTCCTCCTCGACCACATGCTTCATCTACCCACCCACCTTTTATTTATGGGGGGGGGGGGCATGCCCAGGGTTTACTCCGGGCACTGGGCTCACTCCAGGCCGTGATCTGATGATGTGGGTTGGCGGGATCGAACCTGGCCGGCCGCGTTCCCCCCTTACACATCTTTCTAAGTAAGTTCTCCTCAGTAAAAATGACCGTTTTCCCTCAAAATCAATTTATAAACAAGATAAAGCTTTTGGCAGGAGCGCTTGGTGCGTCCCGGGTGAGGGGCCGCCACCCCGGGCCACTGCCACGGAGCGGCCCCGTTGCCACAAGGCAGAGACCCGGAGGTTTAGGCGCTCAGAGTGACCACCAGGGAGGGCGGCTTGGGAACCAATCTTCCTGGACCTCCCTGCTCCCCTGAGTGCCCCTGAACCCGCTCCTCACCTTCCGCAACCACGCAACCCGCTGGCACTTCCTAAAAGAACGCCAAGTCCAGGCAGATAAAGGACCCGGATTCTGTCCTCACCTTCCGCAACCACGCAACCCGCTGGCACTTCCTAAAAGAACGCCAAGTCCAGGCAGATAAAGGACCCGGATTCTGTGTTGTCATTGGCACGTTCGCCCAGAGCCTTAAAGGGCCAGGCTTCAAATATTCCTGACCTGATCAGGTACTTGCCTGGTCAGAAAGGTTCATTTTCCCCCGTTTTTGAGATAGGATCAGGTGATCCAGAGAGCTGGGGGTCGCCAGGTCTGGGATCGATAGAGAGGGATGAACTGAACAGATAACATGTCGAGCAGAGAGTCTTTGTATTTACAAAGGAAATAAAATTCACTAAAATACTTGGCAAACAGCCGCCAAGACCATCACTCTGAGTCCCATCGTTCAATTATTTATTCATTTACAACCTTCAGCCACATGCTAGGACCAGGTCCCCAGGATTCCTCCTGGCAGGTGCCAATGAAAAAGACTGGCTTCAACAGGGTCCCTCACCATTGCGGGCTGAGGAGCCGCCATTCAAAGTGATCTGGCAGTTTTACATACGCATGTCCACACAGAAAGCTGCGGGACAGGGACTGGTACAACCCCTGGTTGAGAAGGTTTGGATGGTCAAGACTTCTTCCATCAGCAGGTCCAGCATCCTCAATACCCACAGCCCCCCATGTTCAGGCCTGCACCCAGGCTATGCTGCCCCATCGCAGAGCTGGAGACGAAGATGACCCCAAGCTCACACCTGAGACACATGTGCCGTGATAAATCCTCCCAATGCAACCAGCAAAGCTCTACATTATCCTAAAGCCTCTGGAGCAAGGCAGACCCGAGGAACTCACTGGATATGGATGGGGGGGAGAGTGAAAAACAACCACAAAAGTGTCCCAAAAGCTGGCACGATCCCGTTGGTCACATGAGAGGCACTGGAGGTGAGAGTTCCTCATGTCCTGCCACTAATTGGCCTTCAGTGCCCCCCTTCGACTGAAGCATCACTTTGTCCTTTAAACGCATGCCCAGATGAGGCCTGATCCATATGACATCATTAGGAAGTAAAGTGCGCATGGAAGACTCTGTCTGTGTCATCATCCATTTCACCAAGGAGCCTTAAAGTGCCAGGTTCCAAGTGCAGACAGACCATTATGGCAGCCCAGGTGAATCAGTGCAGGGGACAGTAGTTCGGATAAAGGAGAGGAGAAGCAAGTGCTGGAGGGACTTGTCACAGAGTTCAGAGCAGCGAGTTAAGGCAGAGTCCCTTGGTCCTGTACTGGTCAAACATGGAGCCAATGCTTCCACACACACGTCCGTCATAAAAACAAAAGCAGGTTGAATCAAAGTAAAACAGGAGCAGGCAAGTAGGTTGTGAATGGCTCCTGGGACAATGAGTTTCTCTGGGAAGTCATTAATCAAGTTGGGTGCAGTGAATCTGAAGCCAGCCTTGAAGATGTAGAGGAACTGGCCTAGCAGCAACCCAGGGAGCTAGAGAGACACTGGACAGGATAAATTGATGGGAAGAACATCAGAGAGCACTGTACAGTGAACACTCTACCCTTTGAAAACATGCAAGGAGAGAACTCTCACTTATAAGGAAACTCCAGGATGCAGCTCTAGAAACATGTTTTCAACCAAGAGGAAAGGGGTTAGTACTGTGGGAAAGAGTTAGTTCTATGGGGAAAGAGGTTAGTACTGTGGCTTAATGCTTGTATTAAACATGGTTTTCCTGAGTTCCATTCCTGGCATCCAAAACAACACAAACTCCTAAGAACTTCCAAGTATGGCATGAATTACATAAAACATACTTCAATAAACAAATCCCATGTATGGACCAACCCTAAAATCGGAGACGCATAGTAACTAATGGGCACCACAGCATACCAGAATATTTTGTAGACTTTGTCTTTTGGACAAACCAAACACGGTTTTAATCAATTCAGTGGCTAGTAGGGTTGAGATTATACCACTTGCAAACGCAAGGTTTTGTCATCTTTTCTCCTTATATAACTGAAATGAGGAGAGTGGAATCCAGGAATGTGACCACCCTTTATAGTTAATCATCACAGCTGATGTTTTTGCCTGCTGAGATGGGAGTTTGGGCACTCTGCCAAGTTCCCACCATTTGTAAAATATTTTTATCAAGGGGCCAGTTCCATCCTTTCATGGAACCATCAGAAATCTTTCTGTGCACAGTCAAGTCCATTTCAACTATCTCTAATCCACCCTATTAAAGAACAATGACAGGGCCATTATCCTAAACTTTTAAGAAATATTTATCCTCAATGCTTAGGGAAATCTAATAAAAATATGAATACTAGGAGCACAGATTTGATACAGCGGGAAGGTGCTCGACTGCACAAGACTGATCAGGATTCAAAGTCCAGATCCCCATAAGAATACCTATGTCCTCCCTTGCAGGTATGGATGAGCTCAGAGCCAAGAGAATGGCCTGAGCAAAGCGCTCCTCAAAACATAACAGAGGAAGGCCTGAAGTGTGGAGGTTTGC
This sequence comes from Sorex fumeus, assembly GCF_029834395.1. Taxonomy (NCBI): domain Eukaryota; kingdom Metazoa; phylum Chordata; class Mammalia; order Eulipotyphla; family Soricidae; genus Sorex; species Sorex fumeus. The sequence goes on along the minus strand of NW_026606076.1, from coordinate 20,311,854 downwards.
CTCTTTTGACATTCCAAAGGATTCACTGCAATATTCTGGTTGGTCTCTATCATAAACCACCCCAACCAGTGTCTCTGCCTCAAACCAGAGTCCAAGAAAAAAACGAAACACCGGGATGGAGTGATAGCACAGCGTGTAGGACGTTCGCATTGCTCACAGCCAGCCCGGGTTAGATTTCCAGCATTCCATAGGGTCCCCCAAGAACCACCAGGAGTAATCCCTGAGTGCAGAGTCCGGAGTATCCCCTGCGAATCTCTGGGTTTGACCAAAAAACAAACAACAAACCAAAAAAACCAAAAAGAGTGACACTGATAGCTGTGATTGAGGGGTGGTTTTGTACCCATTTACTAGTTCCTATTTCATCAGTTTTCACCTGGATTCCATCAGCAAGACCCATTATTTACAGGGGCTAGAACAATAGCACAGAGGGTAGGGCACTGGCCTTGCATGCGGAAGACCCAGGTTCGATTACTAGCATCCCATATGGTCCCCAGAGCACAACAAGGAATGATTCCTGAGTGCAAAGCCAGGAGTAATCCCTGAGCATCTCCGGGTGTGATCCAAAAAGAAAAAAAAAGGAAAAAAAAGAAAAGAAAAACAGGACCCATTATTTACAGGTTAACATACACATCAAGTCTAAGTGCTGGGACACTGGCATAGGAAATAATAATCATTACTATTATTATTATGGTTTGCTATGTAAGGTAACTCAGGAGGTTAATTCAGGTTCACCAGGAACTCAGGTCTTCATAGGCGTATGAAAATACACAGTGGCAAGAAGTCTTAAGAGTGTACAGAATGGGAAGATCTTTGTGTTTCCCTGAATTGCATTCATCAGCAATTCCCTTTCCCTCATAGTACTGAAGTCACCAGTTTGATTTGAACTTGAGAACTGTAAAATAAAGAATGAACTAGGAGTGTATATTTAAGAGATCAAAAGGTTGAAGCTGAGTGTTTGCCATAGGATCCCCCAAGCACCACACTCCCAGAGTAATTCCTGAGTGCATATTCAGGAGAAACCCCTGCGTATCACCCAGGCGGGACACAAAAAATGAAAAAAAAAAATCAAAGGGCAAGCCATGAAGAACCCAGGGATAATGGATGCATTGTGTATCCCACCCAAGGCCTAGGAGAGATTAAATGATGTATTCAAGGTAAACTGAAATTCAGAATTTCAGTTTAGGAATTTAGGAATAGGAACTGAATTCAGAATTTCAGTTTAGGAATTTAGGAATAGGAATTTCTGGGCGTTTTTCTTGCAGTGGATGACCTGGATTTGATTCCTTCCCCTCCCAGACCCACCTGCAGTGATCCTGCCTGTGGAGCCAGAAGTAACTCCTGGGCATTTCTGGTTATGCATTACCCCCCCCCCCCCGCCCTTACAAAAAAGTACTTGTTTTGTGTATTGAACAGAAAGTGCTATGCCAGGAGGATCAGGTTTATGAATGACAGATGTGAGCGATTTCAATGATCCCTGGGATCAAGGATTTCTCTGCCTGTAGATGGTTTTTTTGGGCTCACCTCTAGTACCACAGAGTCCCCTGGTACCACTGGGAGTAGTTACGGTAAGGTCCTAAGGGACCCTGAGGGAGATTCCAGAGTTAAAACTCTACAAATTAGTAACTCTCCCTTTCCTGCCCCCTCCCTAGCAGAGCTTTAGAGTGAAACCATTCCTTATTGGAATGCAAATTCTGAAACCATTTGTTGACTGTTTCCTGTTGGGATGTAAATTCGGGAACCATTTGTTGGGCCTTCCTTATCTATTACCTCTGTTAGGAACTTTATCCACCTCCACTGGAATGCAGGGCTGAGAATCAAAGGAAGCCAGGTGATAACCAAATGTCCTAGTTACCAGATGCCCATTAGCCACAATGCCTATGTATGTAAATACATATCTTTGAATCTATAGGATAAGGAGTGATGTACTTTTAAACGGATTGGTTAAGAAAGTATATGTTGTTACAAATCTATTGGCAATGAAATGCGAGGGCTTTGCTGTAAGGCCAGTGAAGGCCTATATAAGATCCCCTTTGAAGAAGTTCGGGGTCTTGCCTTACCTAACTGATCTGCTTGTCTGTTTAGGTGGCTCAACCCTGGCTAGCCAGTCTTACAATGAACCTTGCTTGCTGTTTGCAGTCTCTGGAGTCTCTTTATCATTAAAGGGAGATCATGATCCGCGCCCTAACACTCCCAACTGTCCCACCTGGAGACTAGACTGTAGCCTGGGGAGGGTCCCTCCGCGCCCCCCATCTCTTCTCTGGTCCATTACCTGGACCAAGTTGGTCTTCCTCACATGGTCCCAGGTTTCGATGCTCACGACCTTCACCTCCACGTCCACCTGACCGGTCTCGAGGGGGATGAGCATATAGGGCACCGTATGGATAAGGTAGGTAGCACAACCACCCTCTGACACCAGGGGGATCCCAGTTTGGACGCCCTGCATGGAGCCTCCTTGTGGGGGAATTCCACTCGGACCTGGGGACAGGGGCGGAGTGGTGGTTGGGATGCATGTCCATGCTCCCTGCTTCTTGCTGCCCTGAGGATCCCCTGAGAAAGGATACTTATTCGTGCTGTGTCACCTCAGGGAAGCTGCTGCACTTCCCTGGGCCTGCATTTTCTCCTCTTTACATGTGTCATTGCAGGGACTGGGAGTGAGGTTGCAAGCTTGGTATGTGTGTGTTCAATCCGCAGCACCACAAACAGGCTCGATCCCCCAGGAATGGATGGGTTCTCTAAAGGCCCTTTCAGGTGTCTGCCCAGGGTAGCCCAGGTGACCTCCAGCACCTCATCCTCGAGACTTTGCAATGAACTGCCACCCCATTGGCCAGGAATTGCCAGTGGGGTCCCCAGTCGATTTCTTGAACACTGCTGTTGCCCTGCCAACAGAAAGCATCATGGTCGCCCCCTCTCCTCCACTTGGGTGCTTGGGAGGGAAGCACAGGAGAAAATATCATCGAAAAAACAGCTTTGCCAAGGAATTCGGTGGTTTCCAGACTCCTGGCGCTCTCTCCCACATTATTATTTTTTAATTTTTTTTCTTTTGGGGTCACATCCAGCAATGCACAGGAGTTACTCCTGGCTCCGAGCTCCGAGCTCCTCGACAGTGCTCGAGGGACCATAATGGGATACTGGGAATTGAATCTGGGTTGGCTACATGCAAGGCAAACACCCTACATGCTGTGCTATCACTCCATCCCCAAATTTCTGCCTTGAGCATCAGAGAGATAGGTTAGAGGGTAGGGCACCATCCCTAGCACGCCAAAGGATCCTTGAGCCTTACCCGTAGTGATTTTCAAGCACAGAACAAGAGGAATTCTCTGAGCACCGGTGCATGTGGCTCCAAACCAAGTAATAATAAGATAAAACCTTGGGTCTGAGTAGATCCTTAAAGGGCTGCAGCACATTTTGCATGCCAGAGCCCCAGGTATAGCCCGTGGTACCACATGGCTCCCTGAGTCCTACCAAGGGCAACCCTTGGGGCTGGAGCGATAGCACAGCGGGTAGGGTGTTTGCCTTGCATGTGGCTGACTCCGCTTCAATTTTCAGTATCCCATATGGTCCCCTGACCACCGCCAGGAGTGATTCCTGAGTGCAGAGCCAGGCGTAACCCATGAGCATCGCCGGGTGTGACCAAAAAAGAAAAAAAAAAAACCAGACCCTACAAAGGTCAACCCTTTAGCATCAAGTCAGGAGGAATCACCTGTATCCAGGAATAACTCTAAAACCAAATAGTAATTTGAATAATAATCATAGTAATAATAGGAGAAGATATGCCAAGGCCAAAAATAAAAAAGAGCAGGTCAGGGGGCTTGCTTTCTCTTCCGAGCCTGCTCTCTCCACATTTTCCCATGAAGCCACATCTCTCCCTCTTTCTCTCCCGGTCATGTTCTGTCCTGAGGCCACACTGGGTGTGTGTGTGCTTAGGGCTTATTTCTGGCTCTGCAATCATGGATTATTACTCTTAGCAGCGCTGGGGAATCATGCGGGATGCTGGGGATCAAACCCAGGTTTCTAGAGGCAAGGCAAATGCCCTCCCTGACACAGCATCCTTGAACTGAGACTGAATCCCAGATGATGAGGGAGTTGCAAGTGGGGACCCTCCCGCCAGCACCATGGGGTCTCAGCTGGGCAGGGCGGCAGGAGGAGTGCCAGAATGGGACCTCTCTTAGCATCTCCCCACTGATTTGTGCCCCTTTTCCTGGGGCTCAATTCTCCCTGGGAGCCCCCAACAGGGAGTATAAAGAGAGGATTCAGCCCTTGTTCTTGGGGGGCCTTTGCACTCTGGGAACGCTCATGAGTGAGGGCTACCCTGAGCTTGAGTGATCGTGAACCCGTTTATGTTTTAGGGCCCCAGGGGGCTACCTGGTGATCTCAGAGCCCCAGGAGACCCCAGAGAGCCAGTGAGTATGGCCTCAACTCCACATTCAGTGTTGTCCCGAATTCTGAATCAGGGGAAGTGGGAGACTGATATAAGTACGCAGGAGAACGGAATAAAGAGCAACTGATCACTGAGAGTTCACGAAGTAAAATGTGGGGGTACTGTGAAGCGTTGGCGGTCCAGAGCCGACTCCTCACTTCCCCAGGCTTTTCCAACAGAGGGAAAGACAGAGAGATGGGGAACCACAGACCCATGGTGAAAATGGCTCATTTAATGTAGAGCAGCTACCATACTTATAGAACATCTGAAGGTGGAGGTTAAGGTAAGGACATAGGTGTGATTGATCATTTACATATATAAACACTTGGCAGAGGAAATTCTCTTGGGGGATTCATGCAAGGAGACACTCTGTCTCCCAGGAACATGTACATTGCTTTTACCTTTCCCTCTATAGGAAACCACTAGAACAATGCTAGTAAATATGTACTGTTGGCTGGGTCAGAGCGACAGCACAGTGGACAGGACATTTCTCTTGCATGCAGCTGATCCAGGTTCAATCCCCAGCATCCTTTATGGTCCCCCAAGAACTTCCAGGAGTAGTTCCTGAGTGCAGAGCCAAGAGTAACCCCTGAGCATCGCTGGGTGTGACCCAAAAAGAAAAAAAAAGAGTGTACTGCAAGTGTTATAGGCTCACATAAAGGAGAGAAAAGGTGGTGGCTAGAGTGATCGGTCACAAAGTAGGGATCTGGAGGAAGAAGTTCCCCAATCCAGTATTTGCAGTGACTCTGCAGCCAGCCCTGGAGATGCAGAGAGGAACTGATCTAGTAACAATCTTGAGAGTCGGAGAGACACTGAACAGGAGCAAAGGCTTCTACCCCTTAACAACACAAGAGCAGTGGACACTTGTCTACAAGGAAAACCCTAGGAGGCAGTTTTAGAAACAAGGTTTCAAACCAAGAGTATGTGGCCAGGGGCTGGAATGAGATAGCATAGTAGGTAGGGCGTTTGCTTGAACACAGCTGACTTGGGTTTGATTCCCAGCATCCCATAGGGTCCCCTGAGCACCACTTAATCACTTAACTTCCCGTTAGTCGTCGATTTGCTCGAGCGGGCGCCAGTAATGTCTCCATTTGTCCCTGTCGCGTGCTAGTGTAGCCCAATGGCATCTGTTCGCTCTGGGAACATGAAGGGCCTCAAACCGATCGTTCATGATCTTGACGAAGAAGTCTGACCATCTGGTAGGTGGGCGGCCACTCGGTCACTTGACATCCCGTGGAATCCAATCAGTAGCAGCTCTAGTCCAACGGTCATCTTTAAATCTCATTATGTGACCAGCCCATCTGATTTTCGACACCTTGGCAAATGAGACAGCGTCCCTGATCCTTGATCGTCGACGGATGTCAGAACTCCGGATTCGTTCTCTCATTTGAGTGAAACGTGATATTCCAAGCATAGCTCTTTCTATTCTTCTTTGGGAGACCTGAATAGCGTTCTCATCTTGTTTGCGTAGGGCCCAGGTCTCTGAGGCATATGTTAATGCAGGAAGAACAGTGGAATCAAAGAGATGTGCCCATAGCCGGAGGTTCTTCGTCCTCTTAGCTATTTCTTCGACGTTCTTGAAGGCGTTCCAAGCTGCTCTCTTCCTCCTGTGCAGCTCGGGTGCCAGGTCATTTGTCATGTTGACCTCTCGACCTAGGTACACATAGCTGTTGCATTCGGAGATGGTCGTTCCGTTGAGAGCAAATGGGGCGTCAGGAACGAGGCTGTATCTCATAAACATTGTCTTCGTAAGATTCAGCTGTAGTCCTACCTTTCCACACTCACGGTTAAAGTCGGCCAGCATTTGTGCCGCTTTGCTGATGTTTGGTGTTATTAAAACAATGTCATCAGCAAAGCGGAGGTGGTGTAGTTGCCGACCATCTATCTTCACTCCCATTCCTTCCCATTCCAGTCTTCGCATGATGTTCTCGAGGGTGGCACTGAAGAGTTTCGCTGAAATGGTATCACCCTGCCACACCCCTCTCTTGACATCAACGATCACTTCTTTGTAGAATGGTGAGATCCTGGTAGTGAATCTGCAATACAGCTCACGGAGGATCCTGATGTATTGGGCTTGAATGCCCTGATTGGCTAGGGCTTCAATGACCGCTTCCTTCTCAACAGAATCAAAGGCCTTCTTTAAATCAATGAACGTTAAGCAGAGCGGCATCTTGAACTCCCGAGAAATCTCAATGAGCTTGGTTATCGTGTGGATATGGTCAATGGTGCTGAATCCTTTGCGGAACCCTGCTTGCTCGCATGGTTGTCCTTCATCTAGTGTTCTGTCAATCCTATTCAGGATGACTCGAGTGAACAACTTGTAGATGACAGACAATAGGCAGATCGGGCCATAGTTGTCAATGCCATGGATGTCTCCCTTCTTGAACAGTAGTACAGTCCTGCTGAGCACCACCAGGAGTAACTCCTTATAGCAAAGCCAGAAGTAACCCCTATGCATCACCGGGTATAACCCACAAAGAAAAAAAAAGGAGTACCTGGCCTGAAGGGTAGTGCAGTGCGTTGGGCACCTACCTTGAACTCGGTCAACCTGATTTCAGTCCCTGATATTCCCCAATGGTGGCATGGGAACCATGAGGGGTAACTCTTAAGAAATGTCAGGTTTCCCCCAAAATAAAAGTATATAAAATACAGCATATAGACTGTAAAATCTTATCACGCCGAAGGTTGTGTGTTCACGGGCTAACTGGATGGTACTGTCTCACCGCCTGCGTTCTGTGCTCTTGAGCCGCTGTGTGTGGCCTGGATCGGAATGGCTGTTGGCCAAGGGCAGACGGAAGAAGAAACGGGGGCCAGGCCGGTCTATATCAATAGTAGTTTATTCCAATCCTATTCACGCCTGTCTTTCTCTGCCTCTTTCTCTCCTGGGCCCCAGTCTTGGAAGCTCTCTTCTTCTGGCTCTGACTCTGGATCTCTGGAGCCCGAGCTCTCTCACTTGTGACTCCTTTTCCGAGCTTACGTCTTAGTTTATATAGTAGTCACATAAGGCGGTGACATAAAGGTGGGTTGAATACTGACGGATCAACAAAGAGAGGTAGGACCACTCCTCCAGGAGATTAACTCAAGGGTAAAATCTCATCTACAGAGATTACTTCAGATTACTAGAAGATCCACCCAAGGGTGGGATCCCAACAAGGGTGCGTTCTTCCCTCAGTTAGTAATCTACTTAAATAGTTGTAATAAATATACTTCTAATATTTCTAGCAATGTCATTCTGTATGAGCACAGTAAGAGTTATAAACTTAGTTTGGTTCTTCCTGAGAACATCTCACTATACATTTCACAGTCCTCAGGCCAGGTTAATCTTCCTAGCTCCAGCAGGGTCCTAGTCTCGTCGTTACTTACTTTTGGATCATGACAGCATTTGTCCATGATCATGCCCTCAACTTATAGTTGAGTATTGTGGCTCTTTGGCCTGGCCCATTTCGATGCCAGGGTAGCTCACTGCTTGCCCTGGGTCCATTCAGTCCCTCGCTGGGACCCTGCTTTTGGGGTGCTAGGAACTAAGGGCCACTGAATCAAGAAATCAGATGCCCAGGAGTAAATATTATTCGGAGTCAATCAACTCCCAAGTTACAAAGCATAATATTAACTCTCTTCCTGTGTCCACACAGAAAGGACATTGCTTACAATACAAGTTCAGTATTCTTAGATGGGTGTGACCTGACAAACCTAAGCTACCTGAGGAAGGACAAAAGAGTGTTATCCTACAATAGACCAACTCCCAGAAAGGAGGGGCTAACAGGCAGCAAACCACACTGGTGACTCTGCAGGCTGGCTTGGCCTTCTGCACATGTGTACATGGTGTTTACTATTCCGGTGAATATTACATTGTTAGGATTTTAATGCTTCCAAAGTAAAAATCTCAAAACATTTATCCTCAATGTCTGTATAAATTGAATGGAAACCTGAATATAAGGAATGGAGATATGCTACAGCAAGTAAAGTGACTCCTTGCCCGTGACTAACCTGGACACCAAATATAGACAGCACAGCGGGATGTGGCTCCCCAAAATATAACACAAAAGGGCCTGCAGATTGGAGGTTTGACTGTATAACCGAAGTCAAAAAGTTCTGTGCAGTATCATGGTTAATCTCTGCCATGATCCCCGCAATCCAGGGCCTCTGAGCCAAGCCAGAATCACAGAAACGATTGAAACCAATGTGAGCCTTGACAGTACCCAGCAAAATGCAATTTTTGTAACTATTTATTTATTTATTTTGCTTTTAGGCGACACACAGGGGTCACTCTTGGCTCTGCACTCAGGAATTACCCTTGGTGGTGCTCAGGGTACCATATGGGATGCTGGGAATTGAACCTGGGTCGGCCACGTGCAAGGTAAACTCCCTACCCACTGCGCTATTACTCCAGCCCACAACTATTTTTTTCCTAATTTTTATTAGTAAAACACCATGAGGTACAGTTGTAGACTAACAAATTTTTGTGCTGGGTTTCAGTTATACAATGATTGAGTATACATTGCCCATTCTCCACCACCACTAATCCCAATATCCCTCCAACCCCGCCACCCCCCATTCCACCCTGCCTCTGTGCTAGGGCATTCCTTTTTTTTCTCTCTCTCCTTTTGGGTGTTGACGTTTGCAAAAGAGGCATTGAGTGGCAATCATGTTCGGTCTAGAGTCTACTCTCAGCATGCATCTCTCATCCTCTAGCCCCCACATATTTACGTTTTATTTAATTCCTTCCACCTCGATTTACCACTAAGATTCATTATTTACCAGTTCACATAATGTGAAGGCCAAATGCCAGGACATTGTCATAGCCTGGGTCCAGGTGACAATCAGCAAGTACCTTTCCCTTATGGTACTAATGTCACAGGAAGCTTTTACATGCACCAAGATTATTTCCTTCTGGACTGTACTTTTGTAGCAATCCCCCACCCACTTGTCGAAACTAAAATTGTTTTACCTAAGGGCCATGTTGTGACCCAGGCCATTGTTATTAGGGAACTGATAATTTACTAAGGCTTGAGGGGAACACGAAAGCCTTCCTATATTCCTTACTCACACGATTTTTTGCAGTATTAATTCTCTTATACCTTTAAAGGCTGCAGGTGCGAATGATGGACTTCCCATGTTCTTACATGTATATGTGTGTATATATGTGTGTATATATATTTATATATAATATATATATATGAATAGTTTCTCCCCAGTGTGAATTCTCCTATGCATAGTAAGGCCTGCAGATCCAGTAAAGGCCTTTCCTTTCCGCACTCCTGGCATATATAAGGTTTCACTCTAAAATGACTTTTCATATGTGTAATAAGTGCTAAAGGACAAACGGATGGCTTTCCTACATTCCTTAAACTTATGAGGTTTCTCTCCAGTGTGAATTTTCCTGTTCAGAAAGTTATGCTAATTGCATGAAAATCTTCCTGCAGTCCTTACATATGTAAGGCCTCAATCCTAGAAAAATGATTTTTACGCAAAGCAAAGTGTGTGGATTGAGTTAAGATCTTCCCACACCATATTATATGTTTTTTTTTTCGAGTATGAGTTTTCCTATGTTTAATAAGGAGTTAAGGGGAAGTGAAGACGTTGCCAAAGTTTTTACAAACATAAGGTTTATCTCCAGTATGAATTTTTTTGTGCCTCAAAAGGCTTGCAGAATAAGCAAAGGCCTTGCCACACTCCTTACACAAAAATGGATTCACTGCAGTGTGGATTTTCTTGTGGATGAAAAAGTTTGAGTATAAAGTGAAGACCCGGGCTGGAGCGATAGAAAAGCGGGTAGGGCGTTTGCCTTGCATGCAGCCGACCCATGTTCAATTCCCAGCATCCCATATGGTCCCCTGAGCACTGCCAGGAGTAACTCCTGAGTGCAGATCCAGGAATCACCCAAAAAAAAAAATAGAAAGTGAAGACCCTCCCACAGTCCTGACATGAATAATGTTTCATTCCTGTATAAACTTTCCTATGCTCAGAAGGAACCTGAGAATAAATGAAAGGTCTTCCCTCCTACCTCACATATATGAGTAGAGCCAGTGGTCCCTCCTCAAACAACTCTAGAGACAGTCACCCCTGAAGGCCTCTGTGCTCCTGTCACTGCATCATATCATCTTGTCACTTTCCTCCTCCCTGTGGACGGTGGGTAGGACAGCGCAATATCATCTTCTCCCACCTATAATTCCCAAGAATCAGCAGGAAGCTCCGTGCAAAGATCTAGAGACGTCAGTTTTGTGAGCATGACAGAGGTGCACAAACTCCAGGGTCCTGACCATAAGTTTCTGCTTTGGAGTCTGAAATTGCTCTCAGGGAGGGCAGGGCAAGCAGCTGACCTACTCTCCTAACTCACAGGTCGTAGATCCACTTGAACTGAAAATGTTATGATATCTAAACAGAAATATAGTGGAACAGAGAAGAATTAGGACCCGGGCCAGAGCAACAGCATATTGGGAAGGGCAATTGCCTTGAATGCAGCTTACTCTGGTTTAATCCCTCACATTCCACTGGATCCTCCAAGCTACCTGGAGTGACTTCTGAGTGCAGAGTCAGGTTACTCCAGTACCCAGATTACTGCTGGCTGTGGCCCCAAAACAAAAACACACAAGTAAAAATTGAACTGTGTAGTTAAACGAAAAAAAGAACACAAGTTTCTGGACTTTACCCAGCATAAAATCATTTTTATGATGGCTACAGAGATAGCACAGATCACAAGGTGCATGTCTGACACACATCTGACAAGGGTTCTGTCCCTATCACCCCACAGGATCCCCAAACCAAGAGTGATCAATGAAAACAGAGCCAGGGGTAAACTCCGCGGGGTGTGGCCAAACAAAAAAAAAATTAGGTGTCAGAACTATAGTATGGTAGGGTATGGGCCTTGTACACAGCTGACCTGGGTTCAGTCCCTGGCACCACACTGGATACCAAAAACAGCAACCACGGGGTATGACCAGAAAAAAAAGTTTTTGTTCATGAGTCAACCTCTACCAGACAGTTTTGGAGAATGCAGGTCAGACTTGGGTTTTGGAGCCACAGGTGGTAGATCTTTGGGCTCACCCAGGTGGTGCTTGAGGAATCCTGCGTTGTGCAGGAGATTGTACCGTGTGACAGGCTGCCTGCAAGGCCAGGGCGTGCACTCCTGGCCTATCACTGACCCCAGGAAATCAAAGTCTCTATAAGTACTGTGAACCTTATGAGAAGGATACATACAGGCAGGAAACAGGGATGAGGCCCAGCTGGTAGAGGTCCAGGCAGGGCTGCTGGCACCTGGGGCCTCCCGGTGCAAACCTGAGCCAGAAGTACAAACTGCAATTTCAAAGGTTTGCAGGGGCCAGAAAGAGCACACAGTGAATGGCAGGGCACTTGTCATGCATGCAGCAGACTCAACTTCACAGCCTGAATCACCAAGGACTGATCCCAGAGCACTGCTGGGTTTGGCAAAAGCCCACACAGCCAATCCCTCTCCTGGCCAAATAAAGGCAATGAGGAATTTATCTGACAAAAGCAGAGGTGTGAAATCTAGTAATATATTCGCAAGGGTCAATCCTTTGGGTTTTTTTTTTCTGATTTGGGACCACACTCAGAAGTGCTCAGAGCTTACAGGCCAGGTTTGCAGACTATATGATTTTACTCCTACGGGTACATGATTTTATAAAAGAAAAACGGGATGAAAAATTACACTTGGGGCCAGAATGACAGTACAATGGGCAGGGCGTTTGTCTTGCAACCAGCTGACCTGGGTTTGGTCCCTGGCATCCCATATGGTTCCCCGAGCACTGCCAGGAGTGATTCCTGAGTACAGAGGCTGAGTGCAGAGTCAGGAATAAGCCCTGAGCATCGCCAGTGTGACCCAAAAAGCGGAGAAAAAAAATTGCACTTATCCCAAATGAAAGTTTAAAGTCCATAATTTTGCTCAGAGCTTCCAAGTCCTTCCTTTCCTCCTAACAGCCTCTTGTTCAAAAGGACTCAAGAATGTTCATATTTAAGAACTTCCAATTAAGGTATGAATAGAGGAGTAAGAGAGAATACATCATATTGAAGCAGACACTGGCCAACTTGAAGCCAGAGGGCGTTCCCTGGTACCCCTAGCCCCCTGAGCAGGACACAGACCTCAAGCACGCCAGGTGTGGTCTGAAATCTCAACTCATCTGCTCCTCAAGTAGTGAGATAGACCCAGAGAGAGGACCTCAGAGGGTTGGGGACTTGCTTTACCTTTGGGGGACATGGCATGGCTCCCCCTGCATCCCAGACACAGACACTGAGGGGGGAAGAGTCTCCAAGTTTGTAGCAAATGGGGGGGGGGGAGAGACAGTAGAAATACGCCAACACCCAAAAAGAAGTTCAAAGAATGCTCGTGTGTCAAAACAAATTCTGGAGTGGGAGGGTTGAGGCCATACCTACTGATGCTCTGTGGACCCTGAGGCATGTCAGGGATAACCCTGGTCACTGCAAGAAAGACAAACGCCCTCCTGAGTATACTAATGACCAGCCCCTAAGAGTGAGACATTTAAAACCTAGTGCAGCTGGTCCCTTTCTGCAAGTACTCACTTCAACAGCAGGGCACACCCCTGGTCTGGGAGAGATGGACAGTGAGGGATGCTTGGAATCTTGACAGGTGAGGCAGAAATTCTTTTTTCTGAGAAAATATAATCATACAGGGTTAGCAAAGATAATAAGTTGATAGGGTGCTTTTCTTTCAAGCAGCTAAGCCAGGGTCAATAGGTAACAGTACCTATGTTCACCCACCCCAGCACTGTTAAAAATGATGCCTGAGCTCAGAAACAAAGAGTAAGCCCTGAGCTTTGAGTGACGCTGTAGCCCAAAAAAACTACAATAAAAAAGATTATAAAGGAATTTTAGAGATCATATAACAGGTGAGGTGCCTATCTTCCACTCGGCCAAACCAAGTTTGAATCCTGGCATCCCAATATGGTTCCCTGAACCCAGCCAGGAGTGATCCCTGAATGCAGAGGCAAGAGAAGTAACTGAGTCTTGCAGCTGTACTCCTCCAGACTAAATAATTAATTCATTTAAATAAATAAAGAGGTGTGTGGCCAATACCGATGTAAAATTGGATTACTAGAGGAGTTACGGCACACTCTAGAAGTCTCTTTGCTACTTCCTGCTAAGACTGCACACTTGGTTGCAAGAACCGCTGTGGCATAGCACAGCCCTGATGCACCCCCTGCCGATCCCCCTCCTCCCAGCCCTGAGTTGTCTTAAATCTCTGCACCTTGGGGCCTGAATGTTAACAGACAAATGAGCATTTGTTTTGAAGGCAGCCAACCTGGGTTTAATTCTGGGCATCCCTCATGGTTCCTCGCACCACTAGGAGTGCTTGATGGAATAGAGAGCCAGGAGTAACCCACGTGCATCGCTGGATGTGAGCCAAAAAGCAAAATAAAAAAAAAAAAAAAGAAAGAAAAAGTAAAGAGACGCTCCCACCTCCCTGTACTCCCAGAACCCACTGAATGCACAAGGAACAAGATCAAAGGCTCTGCCAAATGCTTTTGAGCCCCAAGCACATACATGTGTCCTGCCCCTCCCCCCACCCACCCCATCACTGGCCGCCGGCTCTGGGCTCACTCCAGGCTGGTACCGGGACTCTGTGGGGTGCCGGGATCAAACCCGGCCGGCCGCGTTCCCCCATCATGCATCTTTCTAAGTTCTACTCAGTAACAACGACCTTGTTTCACTCAAAATCAATTTATAAACAAGATAGAGCTTTCCGCAGGGGCGATCGGTGCGTCCCGGGTGAGGGGCCGCCACCCCGGGCCACCGTCACGGGGCGACCCCGCCGCCCAGAAGGCAAAGACCGCGGAAGTTCAGGCGCTCAAACGACCACTCGGGCGGCCGGCGGGAAACCGACCATGCCAGTCCCCCCTGCTCCCCTGGGTGCCCCCTCACACGCTCCTCACCTTCCACAGCGATGGCGGCCAGCCAGCACAACCACGCCACCGCCCAGACCCGGAGGGAAAGAGGATCCCGATTCCGTGACGTCACCAGCACGTTCGCCCAGTGCCTTAAAGGGCCAGGCTTCAAATATTCCTCACCAGGTACTTGCCTGGTCAGAAAGGTTTATTTTTACCCGGTTCTGGGATAGGACCAGGTGATCAGGACATCTGATGTTTGCCAGGTCTGGGATAGATTGAGAGTAACGGACTGAACAGATAGCATATCGATCAGACGTCTTTGTTTTGTCGAAGGAAATAAAATTCACAAAGATATTTTGCGAACAGCCACCCAGCCCATCTCTCTGAGTCCCCATGTTCATTTATATCGCACTGAACGTCCAGGTCTTGAGTAGCTTCAACTGTTTATTTTCACAATGATAGGAGAGAGCTAGAAACTAAGTGAATCACGTGGCTCAGAAAGGGTTCAGGGGTAGCCCAGAAAGGGACTCAGGGATTGGTGATGACTGGGGAGATATTTGTGTAAGCAAAAATTCCTGTGTCTGTATTTGTGTGTGTTCAGAGCAAAGGGTGCTCTCCAGTCATTCCTTGAGAGCTATGTGCAGCAACTATTCAAACAGTGCTCAAGGTCTACATAGCCGTGAATCCTACATGGATCAGACAAATGAACGGAAAGTCCCTTAACTGCTGTGCAGCTAAATAGTCTTTTAATATTTTTGTACTAGATGATTTATTAAGCTATAATTCTTCAAAATTTGAACCAGTGGGCAAGAACAATGGTATAGCAGGTGTGTAGGAGAAAGCCTCTTTTTCAAACACATTGATCTATTGTTCGGCTATGATGGTTTGATGTTTGTTACAGTAAGAATATGAAATTTAGTTCGCAAATTTACTTCTTAGCGCAATTATTCCATAAACATACTCAATTTCTTGTAACCACTCCACTAGGGTGCCAGATCGTCACAGAGTGCAAATAGGAACAATAGGTTACCCCCCCCCCAAGTGAGGTAGTAAACATCAATAGCTGATTTATTAGTGTATTCACTTTTCCTTGCTTCAATAACTAAATTTACGAGGTATCAGGATGTAGGCCTGGTGAATTTAATTTTGTGGGTGCTTATGAAAATGACAGGTGTGGCAGGATGTGCTTTTTTCTAACAAACAGACTATGCTTCTCTAGGGAGGCTGCTGCTTTGCCTAGCAGAACAGCCTGCAAGCTGGTGTGAACAAACACTCCAAATTTTGGAGTTCATTAGAAATTTGCCCCTATCTTCAACTTCCCCTATCTTTCCCACTACCACACTGTCCACTACCACATTGTTCATTGATTTGCTTGAGCAAGCCCAATAATGTGTCCATCCTGATACTTGTCGGTACTGTGTTTGGCATATCTAATACGCCACGGGGAGCTTGCCAGACTTTGCCTTGCGGGCGAGATACTCCCGGTAGCTTGCCAGGATCTCCAAGAGGGGCAGAGGAATCGAACTCGGGGCAGCCTCAAGGGCCACGTGCAAGGCAAACACCCTACCCGCTGTGCTATCGCTCCAGACCAACTACTACACTATTCTGTTGGAAATATAGCTCTAAACATTCTAGGTTTAACATAGGTATGTCCAGTCTCCCTTGTCACAGGGAGTTTAGGTTTATTGGATTACACCCATCACAATGCTCCTGAGGCACTCCCATTCCTCTGTTTCTTGGAATATAGCTCTAAAAACTTTAGGTTTAACATTGGTATGTCCTTCCTCCCTTGCCACAGGGAGCTTAGGTTTATCAGAGTGCTCCTGCGGCACTCCCATTCTTATGTTTTCTCTGTAACTTCCTTCTCTGTGATTTGCTTTCCCAACTGGCCTGTCACCTTTTTACCCTACTCAGACTCTGTTAATTTGTAAGGTCTGAATCCTCAGAAATCTGAGTGAAAAACTGCTTTTATCTTCTCCTTATGTCCTTTGCATAGTTACTTCAGAGCAATGTCCTTTTTGTATAGACTAGGAAGATAGTTAATACTCTGACTTTGTAACTTGGGAGTTAATTGACTCCAAATAATACTTCATACCTGGGCATCTGCTTTCTCAATCTAAGCCTTAGCTGCCCTTATTTCCTAGCACCCCAAAGGCAGTGTCACTATGAGGGAGTGGATGGACCCAGGGCTAGCTCTGAGGTACCCTGGCATCGAAATGGGCTAAACCAAAGCGACACATAAGTTAAGAGCATGGTCATGGACAAATTCTGTCATGATCCAAAGAGTA
Source organism: Sorex fumeus (assembly GCF_029834395.1). Classification (NCBI taxonomy): domain Eukaryota; kingdom Metazoa; phylum Chordata; class Mammalia; order Eulipotyphla; family Soricidae; genus Sorex; species Sorex fumeus. The sequence continues at coordinate 20,295,289 of NW_026606076.1, read as the reverse complement.
ACAACTATATTGGTACCATGCTAGGGCTAAGAAAGACTAATCTGGCCTGAGCACTGTAGTCTGAGATCTATAGTAAGATGTCGCCAGCTTAATGTATCTATTACTGTGTCCATACAAAATGACTGATTTTATTAAGGAGCAGAATTAAGATGAATGTTTATATGGTTCCTGGACTAAGGAAAGGAAAAATGCACCCATAGATGGCATGTCACCGTTAGGTGGGTCTTCTTGCTGAAAGAGTTTGTCCTAGAAGAAGCTTCCTCTGAGAGAGGGACCATACATCCATTGATTGTATAACCTCGCCTATGTGTAATTGCTACCCCAATTCCCTCATGATTTGGGAGATAACTAAGGCTGTAAGAGTCGGCAAGAGAAAAAAATCAAGAGAGAATCTGAGAGGGAAAATCCAAGAGGAATGAAGGAGATTCATGGAAGGAGAATCAGAGAAGAACTGAGACGAGGTTGGAAGAAACTGAAATTGATACCAACCAGCCTGGCCCTCATTCCCTCCATCATCCACCCATGGCCATCGGCTGGCCAAGGGTCAGGGAAGCAGTCTAAGACCATCAAATTCAGGCGGCGGTGGGGTGGGGAGGAAGAGAGAGAGCAGAGAGAGGGGGTTTCATATTCATTTTTGAATACACAACATGAAATGACAAACCAGTTCTTTGAAACGATTAGCACTTGTGTTTGCTTTCAATAGAAGAAAAAATTCAAGTACTTTATTGATATGAAAAATAATCGAATTTTTTTCATTTTCAGTACCCAGTAAGGATAAGTGCCTTTTACTCCCAGGATAAGACTCTGGATTTTCTCCTTGCAGTGTCCAGAGATCACAGATGTAATGGCAGGGAGAGAGCCTGGACCCCCACCTTTCAGGTCACATGCTTGCTCCACTGAGCTATCCCACTGGGTATAATGATATTCATTTTTGAATGTGTGAATCTTACCAGCTCACGCATATTTAGTGACCCTATTCCCAAGTCAGATTGCAGCTACGCCAAATCCTGAAGCTGTGGTTTGAGTTCTGAAATAAATCACAGCAAGTGAGGTAAGAATTATTCGAATGACCCATGGGTGAACAGGCCGAGCAGGTAGATGACATCTCTGTGGTTCTCACAGTCCAAACAGGCCCAGAGTAAAGGGAAGATCCTTTGGGAGTATTGCTGGGAGGAGCCTGGCAATCACGCACTAGCCTCTTGGCTTTTCTATTTGACTAGACCCAGGATATTTGAGGATCCTATGGGATACAGCAACTCAAACCCACTGCAAGGCAAGCACCCTTCCCACTATACTATGATTTCAGCACAAACTAGCTTTATTATGGGCTCACTCAATGACTTTTAACATAAAAGCAAAAGAATATTTCATAGTGGGTCAGAGAGTGAATAGCAGGTAGGGCATCTGCCTTGCATAAGGCTGACAGGGGTAGGATTCTGAGGAATGCCGAAATGAACCCCTGAGGACTGCCAGGAATAAACCCCTTGGCAACATCAGACCCCAAACCTAAACAAAACAAAATGTCTTCATATAATCAAAAAACATGCAAATGATCTGAGGTAAAAGACATGCTTAGTGACAGAGAGGGTGGGTTGCAAGTTGGTTCTGCTGCTCCTGAAAAGGGCACCCCAACAATACAGGCTGTGCAGCCAGGCTGGTAAGGGAAAGGGGTACAAAGGACCCTGAATCTCATGAACACATGACTAATGATGAAGAATGGAACAAGCCAAGAAAGCAAAGCACAGGATCACCCCAGGAGAGCAAAGGGGACTGTGAGTAGAGCACAGATGCCTGCATCCAGGAGCCCGAGGCCCCCTGGGGTCAGCATCATGATTCACACACACTCAAGGCACACCCACGATGCCAGGGCCCGAGCCTGGTAGGGTTCGCAGATACTCAGCTGCATACACACCTCTCCTCCCCGGGCTCAGGGCTCCTCCTACCAGCCGCGGGATTACAGCTGGCTTCATCCTAGAATACCCTGCCCCTACAGAATCAATGTAGAGATTAGAGACAATGAAAAGGTGAGAGGCCTAGCCCATATGTACCTGTAGCCAGTGAAGTTACTGAAAGTACACAAACAACACAATCTTCACTTTTTCTGCCTTGCATGCACAGTAACAACAAAGTCTCCAATGGAGACGTTACTGGGCCCTCTCGAGTCTTGCATGCAACTGGTCCAATTCAATCCCCGGATCCCATATGATCTCCCAAGCAAACACCAAGACTGACAAGTGAGTGCAGAACCCAGAATCACCCCTAAGTATCATGGCGGGGCTGAAAAATGAAACTAAACAAAACAAAATTGGACGCATACAAAATATAATGTTAGGTTCTTGAGAAAATTTTATTTGGGGGAGTTTTGAATTATTGAGTATAAAATGTATTATAAAGGTAACTTTAAAATTGTTATTGTGTAACAATTCAATCAGCTAATCAGTGGCTGAATAAATAGCAGTACTCCTACATTAAAAAAAAAATAAAAGTATTGTGTAAAAATACTTGCCAAAATTTCGTTGTCTGTTGAATCTTGACTATCCTGCCTCTAAAGAGACCACCTCTTAAGGTGCCTGTAAACAATGCATGACGAAAATATTTTTTGGTTTTTTAGGTTAATATCTGGTAATGCACAGGCATTACTCCTGGCTCTGAACTCAGGAAATATCCCTGGCGGTACTCAGGGACCATATGGGATGCTGGGAATCGAACCAGGGTTGGCCACTTGCAAGGCAAATGCCCCATCCGCTGTGCTATCACTCCAGCCCCTGCATGATGAAAATTCTTGTATTTTATTATGGAATTGCCATTGGTTTACTCTGTATATCTATTGAGTCACGGCTATAAGTAGAGTTGATTCCAAAACTACTTGTGACTTGTAGTGTAACTTAATCTCATCTGTATTGTATAAATACTAAATAGGGGTAGTAAATACTACCCCAATTGGCCCCTGAGCACTGCTACGAGTAATCCTTCAGCACAGAGCAAAAAGGAATGTGGACTGTGGCCCCAAGACAAAACCAAATCAAACACATTGAAGTGAAGGGTAGCACAAGAAGTCAATTTAGCAATGGAAGGAACTTTTTACAGGAGCTTGAGCAACAGTACAATGCAGAGGATGCTTCGCTTGCATGTGGTTGATCTGGTTCAATGCCCTGCATCTCAGATGGACCAAGGCCCACCTAAAGTGATCCCTGAGTAAAATGCGGTGGTAATCCCTGAGCATCAAGAGTTCTGGCCCAATAACAAAAACAGAAAAGGAAAGGACATAGCGAAACAGAAAAATACACAGCTGTCAAACATCCTGACCTGTCAGAGTAATGGCAACACAGCCCTTGCCCAGTCCCTAAGATTCCTAATGGGTCTCTCCTGGCACATGCTACCACGCAGCTCTCACTGATGGCCCACAGATGTTCATAGGTCTCCAGGATCACGTCCCTATAGAGTTTTCTCTCATATACGGCCAGGCACATCCACTCATAGGGGAAGGTGATGGCCACATGAGTAAAGGTCACAGCATCCTGAGTCAGGACACATATAGAGGCAGGAGTCAGGGTCGATCCCCAGCCCATTTTCACTTGGCAGTGAGGAGGAGACCACCAGGAATCTAGAATGATTCAGCTCAGGGGGTCTCCCCTCAGGAAGAACAAGCCTTCACTCAAAATTCCTGGCTGACATACTCCACAAATCATTTTAAGGAAGCTGAATCTGATAAAATGTGAGAAATCTATAGTACAAAGTTCTTGCCAGGTGTCAGCCTTACACACAGATACCCCAGGGCCAAACTCAGAGCCATTGGTCCAGTGAGCACTACAGAGTAACAACTGAACACAGACCCAAATAAACCAACAAAGTGATCCTAGATATGGCCCCAAACACTAAGCACCCCGCCATACACACAGCTCTTGTTCTAGGAATGAAAAAGTGACACTCAATGTTCAGCAAAATACTTAAAACTCTGTGTAACATATGTGCCTATAGGACTCAGAAATCCTGGTTCAGGGTTGCCACAAATCTGTCTCAGAAAGTAGTGACTCAGTCCCAAAGATCCTTTCTCCATCTCCCTTGGAACGGAGCATCCCTGGAATTGTGCACAGCATATGTGAATATGACTGTAATAGAGCAAGCAAGGCTCTCCAGAGCAGATAGGACAAAAAAGGGATCAAGGAGTTCGAGGACACCCAGGGTCAGCAGCATTTTTCACCTTCATTTAGGGCACCCCACACTTCCCAGAGCTCCACCAGGGAGGGTCCTCAGATACACCCCTGCACACATGCCTCTACTCCCCTCCCCAGTCTTAAGAGCTCCTCCTTCCAGTTCGGAGATCACTGAGGGCTTCACACCGCCAGAATGCCCTGTCCCAACAGAGATCGAATCACAGATTAGTGATAAATCTTCTGTTGACATAGTTACTAACACCCAACAAAGGGGGGTTGCAGTAAACCCCAAAGCTTAACAAATCCAAAGATGGCCAAAGACGACCAAAGCACAATATTGGTTATAAAAATAAACACAAACGGATCCAGACAGACACCACCAGCAGCTCAGGCACTGGCCTTCCTCACGGTCAATTAAAGTTTGATCTTGACATTCAGTAGGGTCTCTCAAGCCATCAGATATGATCCCTGATTGCATATTCCAAAGACAAATCCTGACTCCGGATGAACCAAGAGCCACTGGAAGTGACCGCGAGCACTGAAACAGAGCAACATCTGATGGGGTGAGGCCCTACAGCAGGCAGGCAGGAAACAGACACTGCACACATGTACAGGATTGAGCCCCAGCAGCACACAATGACCTGGACAACAACCAGGATTAATAACTGAACACTCAGCCAGAAATAATCCCTAAGTATTTTTAAGTATAACCCCAAAACAAATCAAAACAAAATAAAAGGGAATCCCCTGCCACAGAGGCAGATTGAACAGGGGATGGGGGGTGGGAGGGATACTGGGATTAGTGGTGGTAGAGAATGGGCACTGGTGGAGGGATGGGTACTCGATCACTGTATAAGTGAAACCTAAGCATGAAAACTTTTAAATCTACAACTGTACCTCTTGGTGTTTCACTAATAAAAAAATTTAAAAAATAAAATAATAAAAATAAAAATAAATTAACTAAAGTTGTGGGCCTGGTGCAACAGTACCAAGATTAAGATAGCAACCTTGTAAGCTGCCAAGCGTGTTCAATCCTGAGAACCCCATGGCCCCTGAGCACCCCCAGGATTGATCCCTCAGTACAGAGACAAGTGGATTAAGGTTGTGCCCCAAATAAAAGCAAAACCAAAACAAATACTAGAAATTATGTGTAGTACAAGAAGTGATCAGAGAACTCAGCCTTGGCAGGAACCAAGAACTTTTTAGAGAGACCTGAGCTATGGTACAACACTCAGGGACCTTGCCATGCACGGGGCTAACCTGGGTCGATCCCCAACACTCCAGATTCATGCAAAACCACAGAGAATGATTCCCACGGGCAGAGCTTAGAGTAAGCCCCGAGCATCGCCAAGTGAGCACCAACAAGAAAACCACGGAAGGAACTAAGCTACTGCATGGCTGTCCTCACCACGACAGTCACAGCTACTGCTGGACACACAGTCACGGCCTGGCACACGGAGCCCACATGGGTCTGTCCAGACAAGGTCGGCCCCGCACTGCTCTCACCAATGGCCCACAGGTGCTGGTAGGTCTCCAGCATCACGTCCTTGTAGAGCTTTCTTTGAGAGGCATCCATGCACATCCACTCCTCTGGGGTGAAGATCACAACCACGTCAGGGAAGGTCACCGTGTCCTGAGCCGGCATACAAAGGGGACAGGAGTCAGGGTCTGTCCCCACCCTGATCCGTGGGCTGTGAGGCCAGGACCCCAGGGCCCTAGAGGGGCTCAGGGTCTGTCCCCTAGGGAGAAACCAGCCTCCACCTGAACTCCTGGCAGACGGGTCCCAACTTTTCTCTAAGACAGCTGCATCTATGAAAATGTGAGGATGCTCTACTAGAAGGTTCCTGAAGGTGGCAGACTTTCTCCTGACCCCAGGGAATTCCACCACTGCTCCTATGAGCACTGCAGAGAGTCACAACTGAGCACAAAATCATTGGGACCCAAATGAGTGACCCCACTTTCAGCTCAGAACTCTAAACATACACCCCCTGCATCCCACAGCCCATGCTCTAGGGAGAAGGGGACACTCAATGTCCTGCCACCGACTGAAGGCTGTGAATGCACATATGTGCCTGTAGGACTCTGATCATGGTTCAGGGCCACCCCAAATGCCTCTCAAAGTGTCTTAAGCCCAACAGCTCTGCCGGCCCCAGAGATCCTTTGTTCTGTTTCCCTGTGACTGGTGCATGCCGAGAACTGCAAAAGGAGCAGAGAGTGAATGAGAGACTATATGACAGAGCAGACGAAGCTCTCCAGAGTAAGGACAAAATAGGAGAACAGCATGGTCTAGGGCCGGAGTCACTGTAACTCCAAGGGCACAAACAGAGCCAGCACACCTGGGGACCTATGAGGCACATCAGGTGGAAATCCGGAGCACAGAGCCAAGAGGAAGCCCTGAGTATCTCCCCTGTGGCACAAAAATGACTACGAAAAGAAACAAAGCAGTATGACTGTGTAACAGGACAGTGGGATGGGGATAGTGGGTAGGGCTGGTGATAACCGCCATCCCATAGGGTCCCCTAAGCACTGCCAGGTGCAACGCCAGAGTGCAAAGCCAAGAGTATAATCCCCAGAATCACTGCATGTGGTTCCGAAAACAACAAAAAAAAATTACCCAGACACCAGCCTTTTATGCTCAGCACCCCATAAGGTCCTTGAGTCATCCTTGAGCACCAGTAATCTTTTTTTAAAAAATTTTTATTAGAGAAACACCATGAGGTACAATGTAGACTTTCAAATTATTGTGCTTGGGTTTCAATTATACAATGATCAAATACCCATCCCACCACCAGTGCCCATTTTCCAACATCACAGGTCCCAGTATCCCTCCCACTCCCCATCCCCCGCATCCCACCCTGCCTCTGTGGCAGGGCATTCCCTTTTGTACTCTTTCTCCTTTTGGGTGTTGTAGTTTTCAAGAGGCGTTGAGTGGAAATCATGTTTGGTCCATAGTCTACTTTCGGCATGCTTCTCCCATCCGGGGAGGATCCTCCCAAAACCCTTTATTTGGTGCATCCTTCTCTATCTGAGCTGCCTTTTCCCTTAGCATGTCTGGCTGGCCTCCAAGCCATGGAGCAAACCTCCTGGTACTAATCCCGGCCACTCTTGGGTGTTAGTCTCTTGTTTTCTTACTTTATATTCCACAAATGAATGCAATCTTTCTATGTCTATCCTTCTCTTTCTGACTCATTTCGCTGAACGTGATACTTTCCATGTAGTACCACGTGTATATAAATTTCATGGCTTCACCTTTTCTAACAGCTACATAGTACTACACTGTATAGATGTACCAAAGTTTCTTTAACCAGTCATCTGTTCTTGGGCACTCAGCTTTTATCCAGATTCTGGCTATTGTAAAGAGGAGCACCAGTAATATATGAGGTGGGAGGGGTCCAAAAGCCAAATACAATGGAATTGACACGTGGCCTCATAGAGTAGAGAACCAGGTGCTCCCACAAGGCAGCAGGGTCATTCCTGAAGCAACTCAGAGACAGACAGCCCGGGAAGCCTGACGCTCCTATCACTGCATTATCTCATTTTGTCATTCTCCTCCTACCTGGGGTTGGTGTCCGATGGCATCACACCACCATCTTCTCCTGCCTGTTTTTCCAGAGGATAAGCAACCTGGAGGAGAAGTCAGAATTGTGAGCACTGGACAGGAACAAAACCCCAAGTTCTGAACAGCCACGCCCTCGGGCACTGGCTCACAGACCCGCCTGGGAGACACTGCCTAAAGCTTCTGTCTCCCCAGGAGAAGCAAAATGGGTTGGCATCTGTGCTGTCTTTCACAACACAAGTACTAGGCTTGGCATCAAGAGAGAAAAGTCGGCCCTGGCTTGAACTGGGGACTCCTCCCGGATCCTACAGAAGGTTCTCACAGGCCCAGCCAGTTAGGATTTGGAGGTCAGGATATCCCATGCATCAGCACCCCCTTCTGTCCTCCTGAGAGAGCCACATTCTGGGCTATAATTGCCTAGGGGAGCCCCTCTCTATTAAAAAAAAACAGGGGCTGGAGTGCTAGAACAGTGGGTAGGGCATTTGCTTTGCAAGTGGCCAACCTGGGTTCGATTTCCAGCATCCCATATGGTCCCCTGAGCACCTCAGGAGTAATTGTTGAGAGCAGAACCAGGAGTAACCCCTTGCATCCTGGGTGTGACCCTGTGGGAAGTCAAGAGCCCTCTCATTGACCCTGGCCATGGTTCCCATGTTAGGAACTGCTTGGGACAGACATTGGTGACAGTCTCCCAGGACTTCCTGATCTCCTGATCTATAGCCACACACCAGGCTGACAGCTTATCTGGCCTTATCTATAGTAACCTCCAGGATGCATCTACTCCCTAAGACCCTTTGATATACAAAATGTAAAGCTCAGGATGCACCTACTGCCATAAGACCCTTTGATTCACAAATGTCTACCTTGAATGTTAGGTAAAGCTCTTGTTGCTGACCTTACCATATATGGTTATATTGCTTCTGCTCCTGACTGAGCTGCCCGGACCCTATATAAACAGCCTGTATCCCTCAATAAAGCCTGACCCTTTTTCTCTCTGTTTCTAAACTGTACTCTGTCTCTTGTGTCTCGTGTTCATTCGGTTGGTCCCTCCTTGCATCATCGGATCAATCCTCAGGCCACCTCCACGGACCAGAGAGTGGTTACCGGGGCCCCCTGCATGACCCAAAAAAACAAATAAATAAACAAATTTAAAAAACAAATCTACAAACCATTTTACCCTAGTATACACACACAAACACACACACACACACACAGACCCTTTACTCCCAGTACTCACCTCTATAGCCAGGGGTCTGGACAGGACTTTGCAACTTGATGTGAGGAAGCAGATATTCCTATTCCAACATACAGTAAACCTGTTAGGATGCTTGCGTTGCTGACACGAATCAATCCTCTGCATCCCCACGGCCCCCAGAGCACTGCCAGGAATAACATCTGAGGCCAGAGCCAGAGAAAGCCCTTAGGGTATCTCCGGGAATGCAGAGCACCCCATTCCCCAGACCAGAAATACCTCCAAAAGAAAAGTATCACTGGCAAACCCCGGCCACCTGCAGATCCACTGCCCAGGCCTGAACCATGAGGGTAGCCAATGAAAAAGCTGGACGGCAACAGGGTCTCTTGCCATTGTGGGCAGGTGGGGGGGGGGGGGGGGCTCTGGCTCTAACCCTCAAAGTGAATCTGAAGATTCTACAGCAGCGAAACTTGGGCAAGGTCCCATGAGTCAGCTGGAGGGTCCGGACAGCCAAGCCCCCGACCTCGGCCCATCCTGCATCCCAAGGCCCCCAAGCCCCGCGCTCAGCACCGCACCCACCCGCGGCTGCCCCAATGCGGAGTTGAAGGTGACCGTGGCCACAGAATCTCCCCAGGATCACGCATTCCCAACTGTGAACCCCGCGTCCCACTACAGCCCCCGACGAAACTCCAGAAGCTCCGCACCCCCCAAAAGACTCCAACATACCTCAGCAACCGCCTGGATATCGGGGAACACAAGAAAAATAAGCGTGAGAGGCCCCTTGAGCTAGCGCGGTCCCGCAGCAAAGTGTGGAGACGGGGAGGCACAGGGAGCTCACGGGAGGCCACCCCGGTCTGTCCTGCAGCAAGACAAAATCACCCTTCAGAGTTCCGCTTCCTCACTGGGACCCCACTTTGTCCTTCACCCAAGTGAACAAGGACTCTCTGACCCCGTTTCCAGGAAGAGAAGCACCAGGAAGGCCCCGCTGTGATGTCACTTCCAGTCCTGCAAGCAGCCTTAAAGGGCCAGACTCCAGATGTGCAGAGAACCATTATCTCCACCCAGGTGAACCAGTGGCTTGAGGTGGATGGATTCGCATAAGAGAGTGGAGAGGCAGCTGCTGGATTGGGAGCTCAGGTAAAAAGAAGAAGTCCCCTGATGCTTTACTGGTCAGTCAAGTGTAGAGTCAATGCTCTCACCCACAAGGCCATCAGGAAAACTAAAACAGGGTTGAGCCGGGTAAAACAGGCAGGTAGGGAGTGGGTGGGGAACAGGACAGTGAGTTTCTCAGGGAAGTAATAAATCAAGATGGGGATAAAAGTCAGCCCTGGAGAGGAACTAGCACAACCAAAACAGAGAGCAGCCACCTGAGGGTGGTCAGAAACTGGAAGAGGAAGAAAGGCTGCGAAGGACATCTGAGAGCACTTTACGCGTTAATGCTCTACCTCTGACAACACAGGAGCAATGGAAAGTCACCGGCAAGGAAAGTTCGATGGGGGGATTCAGAAATACATTTCAAACCCAGAGTATGGACCAGGAGTTACAAGTACAGTGGGTTAGCACTTGTACTGAATTTGGTCTACTTGAGTTCCATCCCTGGCATCCCAAATGGTTGCCGTAGCACCACCAGAAGTGTCAGGTGTGCCTCCAAAATCAAAAGTATTACTGAAAGAGCATAAGGACCCATCCTAGAATGGAGGTATATACTGATTCACAGTTAGCAAACTTCCCTGGTAAAAAGGCCTTACTTAGCCTTTTCAACAACCTAAATGATTTATAGTATTATATGACTACTAGATTATTGGGATTTTTACTACTTCCCAAAACAAAAAGTTTCAGACTCTTTTTCCTCTTTAATATTAGTGAAGTGAGAAGTGCTCTTTTTTAAATTTTTTTTTTTTTTGCTTTTTGGGTTACACATGGCAATGCACAGTGGTTACTCCTGGTTAATAAAGTCAAGAGTTACTCTTGGAGGTACTCAAGGGGCCATATGGGATGCTAGGAATTGAACCGCATGCAAGGCAAACGCCCTACCCGCTGCTCTATCTCTCTATCCCCTATTTCGTTTTTAGTTTTTTTTTTTTTTTTTTTTTTAAGGAAGAATAAAGACAGCGTTAAGAAAGCAAATCACAGGGTCATTCCATGACAAATTCCCAAGAGGCCAGGGAGGAGAGCCGTGTGTGCAGGTGACTGTCAGGGACCCTCACTGGCTCGGGTCCTGGACAGTGTGTGGGTGCCCTGAGCTCATGTGAAATGTGCCGCTGACCCCTGGGACCTCGGGCGCCTGGATCCAGTCATCTGTGCCGTGCTCTCTCTGCCTTTCACTACCTTGGACAGTCCATCATGGAATGACCCTTTGATTTGCTCTCTTGACTCTGTTGTTATTCTTCCTCAACTGTCAGTCCTCAAGGCTCCTCCTTCCAGCCAGGAGATTACCACAGGCTTCAACCTGGAATGCCCTGCTCCCAGAGACAGAGACATGGATTGGTGACAAGGAAAAGGTGACAAGAGAACCCCGTGTGTCCCTGACATAATGGGCCAAATTAATGAAAGGGCATCAACAGTATATCCACGCACAGCCTGTGTCGCTGAATTGTCAAGTCACCCCAGATCAAAGAAAAAAAACCCGGAAACACATGACTTGTATCTGAATCATGGTAGCTGCCAGGGTGCGTATAGGGCTACCACACCCTGGTGGTCCTGATGCCTGTCAGGGGTAAATCCGCAGCACAGAGCCAAGAGGACATCCTAAACACTCCACTACGGCACAAAAAATACGAAAGAAAACAAAACAGCAGGCTGGAATAACAGGACAGTGGATGCAGGGACAGTGGGTAGGGCTGGTAATCCCCAACATCCCATATGGCCTCCCGGGCACTGCCAGGTGCAATGCAGGAGTGTAGAGTCAGGAGTAACCTGAGAATCACTGGGTGTGGCCCCTCCCCATCAGCACCCTCCAAAACAAAACAAGGCATGATCAGCCTGGGATTGCTGTCAGCCCACTGGGTTGCCCAGGCCTGGCAGGAGTGACCCTTGAGTATGGAGCTGGGAGTAACCTTTGAGCACCACTACTGTGGCCCAAACACAAATTAACAAAGTTTGGCATCTAACAGCCCAGGTGACCTCCAGCACCTCATCCCAAGACTTTGCAATTAACTGCCACCCAATTGGCCAGGAATTGCCAGTGGGGACTCCCGTCGATTTCTTGAGCACTGCTGTTGCCCTCCCACCAGAAAGCATTATGGTCGCCCCCTCTCCTCCACTCGGGTGCTTGTGAGGGAGGCAAAGGATAAAAATGGGATGCTAGGAATTGAACCCAAGTCAGCCGCATGCAAGGCAAATGCCCTACCCGCTGTTCTATCTCTCCAGCCCCTATTTCATTTTAATTTTTTTTTTAAGGAAGAATAAAGACAGCGTTAAGAAAGCAAATCACAGGGTCATTCCATGACAAATTCCCAAGAGGCCAGGGAGGAGAGCCGTGTGTGCTCATCATTGAAACATCATCGAAAAAACAGCTTTGGCAAGAGTTCGGTGTTTTCCAGCCCCTTACCGCTCTCCTACTTTATTAGGAGATAATTACTTTAATCATTTTTTTTCTTTTTGGGTCATATCCAGCAATGCACAGGAGTTACTCCTGGCTCCAAGCTCAGGAACTACTCCTGGCAGTGCTCGAGGGACCATTATGCGATACTGGGAATTTAATCTGGGTTGGCCGCATGCAAGGCAAACACCCTACCTGCTGTGCTATGGCTCCATCCCCAAAAGTTCTGCCTTGAGGATCAGAGAGATACGTTAGAGGGTAGGGTACCATCCCTAGCACCCCAGAGGATCCTTGAGACTCGCCAGTAGTGATCCCCGAGCACAGAAACAGAGGGAAGCTCTGAGTACCACTGCATGTGGCTCGAAAACAAATAATAATAAGATAAAAGTATGGGTCTGAGTAGCCTAGGACCATGGATCAAACACTGAAAATGGAACCGGTAGGGCACTTGCCTTCTATGTGCAATCCAGGTTCTATCCCTCCACCCCATACATTCCCCCTGAGCACCGTCAGGAGTGATTCTTTAATGCAGGGGAAGGAATGACCCCAAAATATCACAGAATGTGGTTCCCGAAACACAAACAAAAACCGTTCATGGAGGATTCCATCATGCCAAAGTTTGGGATACCGAGCTGAGTCTTGCTTCCACCACCTTCCTCCACGGAAGACAGGAGGACCGCGAAGGTATGGGGATCCCCAGGACAGGAACCATTTGGGAAAGGGGGCTTAGAGGGAGAGATTCTACTGCGGGCAAGCATTTGCCACTCGGCTGGGTTCAATCCAGACACCCGGGTTGCCCCATGCGAGGCAAGCGCCCTGGATGCTCGGCTACCACTCCATGCCCTGAGGCAGCCTGCTGGATCCTAGTGACCCGCAGGGTAACATGAAAGCGACCCCAAGGGCTAGAAATCTTTAGGCAGGAGAGGTCGGGCCACAACTCTTCCACCAATCCACCGCAAGAGGATGCTGTGGGGCGTCTCTGTCCTTACTCTGGGACTTTTCTCTAAGAAATGTATATTCCTGATCCTGACCTGCCTTCAGGAGCTGCTATAGCTCCCCAGATCCTCAGAATTTCTGCAGGAAAAAATTATTTCTGTACAGAGGAGCTGTATCCATAGCCCCCAGAGCTGACTTGATAAGCTAGTGACTCTGGCTTAATTATTTTAGGGTGTGGGCTGTGGACGGCCACAACATTTTTCAGGGCAGCTCAGGTGACCCTGTATGGTGCCTGAGTCGGAACCCAGAGTGAGCACAGAAGACGACTGTGCCTTCCCACAGCACGATCTCTTCAAACCGACCAGTTCTTAGAGGTCTCCAGCCCCATCATCCCATCCCTCAGCAACCCACAATTCTGACAGTGTATCTTCCTCCCTCCCTAAGCGACCTTTGGGGTTCATATACAAATGGAAAGTCCCAAGTCCTCTGGTTTCCATAAGGAGGGTGGCAGGGGCCAGGTCCAACTCCAACATCTCCAGAAGTTTGGGGTGAAGGTACCTGCCGTCAGAGGAACTTGGGGTGAGGTGGGAAGAACTTTATTTAAAATGGTAATAATGAGCCTCAGCAGTCAATTTCCTTCCCTGGAAAATCTAAACACACCAAATCTGCTGAGATTTTTTTTTTTGCTTTTGGGGTCACACACAGCGATGTATAGGGGTTATTCCTGACTCTGCTCTCAGGAATTATTTCTGGTGGTGCTCAGGAAACCCTATGGGATGCTGAAAATTGAACCCAGGTCGGCCAGGTGAAAGGCAAATGTCCTAACTGCTGTGCTATCGCTCCAGCCCCACTGCTGAGGATTTTTCATTTTTATGGGGGTTTGGTGTGGGCCTGCGAGGTTCTGGGGACCATCAGAAATGCCTAGGATTGAACCTCATCTGCCACAAGAAGGCAAGTTTTCATTTTTAAAAAAATTTAAATAAGCCTCTTCCTTTTTGTCCCCAACGCTGTGACGGTCTTCTTCCCCACCCAGGTCAGTTTATCTGCCAGTACTCGAACCTGGGATTTGGCTTTCTCTGTGCAAGCGCCCCAGGCGTCCTCTAGGACTCTAGAATAAAAGAAGCCCTGAGCCTCTTCCTCTTTCTCTTCATCCCCAACTCTGTGCCCGTCTTCTCCTCCACCCAACCTTTACCCCTCCCCACACATACCACATTCCCGTGGGGGAGTGGCCTCTTCAGAAGTGGGCGACACTTTGGTAGGAGTGGTCCTGGTCTAATTTTAGGCAGGCCAATGCTCACACGGATGCAGGTAATTACTCATACCAAGAAATCTAGAGTAACATCACAATTCCCATACCCACTCACCAAAATGATGAAACAGCACAAATCCTCACCATGTGGGGAGGACGATGAAAAGAGTCCAGAAGCCTCAGTAGGTGGTACTCACGGAAGAAAACTCTCTGACAAAGAATTCAGATATAAAGTCATAAAGATGTTCAATGAACTCAATGAAACAGTCAGACTGATATCCAATAAATTGAAGGAGGACATGAAAGATACAATGGATGGGACAATCGAGAAAATCCAGGAAGAAATGAGAGCAGAAATTGGAAAGTTATGCACAGAAATGTCACGAATTAAAGATTATGTTAGATGAAATAAAAAACTCAGCTGTGCCCTCAACAGTAGAATGACCACAGCTGAAGACAGAATCAGTGAGCTGGAAGAACAGCTGCACCAAGCTAACTGGCAACAACAATGGCAAGAGACCTCAAAATAGCGCGAGAGCGAATCAGAGTCTTAGGAGATGATTCCAAGAGGAACAACATTAGAATCCTTGGAGTACCAGAAGCTGAGGGAAACAATCCCAATGAAAAAGTCACGGTTAAACAAATCATTCCTGAAAAATTCCCAGAGCTCGACAATGCCGCTATGCAGATTCAAGGAGCCCAAATGGTCCCAGCTAAAAGAGACCCTAACAAAAACACTCCAAGACATATCATAGTTAGAATGATCGATGCTGCCTATTGAGGCACGATACTGCAAGCAGCAAGGTCATAGAAGGAAATCACACACAAAGAAGCACCCCTTAGCTTCACAGCAGATCTATCAGAGGAAACCCTCCAAGCGCGAAGGCAATGGCGGGATATAGTGACAAAACTCACTGAAATGAATACTTCACCAAGAATACTCTATCCGGCTAATCTCTCACTCAAACTTGAAGGAATGGTACACTATTTTCTAGATAAACAGCAGCTCAGGAACTTCATAGATTCAAAGCCAAACCTCAAAGAAGGCCTAAAGGGGCTACTATAAGACAAGACAAACCCTACAAGCACTACAGTCCCCTACAAAAAGATGACACAATACCCCATAACAATAATCTCTCTCAACGCCAACCGTCTAAATTCACCAATTAAGAGACATAGAGTGGCAAAATGGATTCAGAGACAGAAACCAACATTCTGCTGCTTACAAGAAACTCATCTCAACAGTCAGAGCAAATAAAGACTCAAAGTGAAAGGATAGAAAACAATCCTGCAAGCAAACAGCTCCCTCAAAAAGCTGGGGTGGCCATACGACTAGCCGACAACACTACTTTCAGGCTAAAAAAGATTAGAAGGGACAGCGAAGGCTATATTCTCTTCATCAAGGGATACATACAACAGGAAGAAATCACACACTTAAATGTATACACACGTAATGAGGGAACAACTAAATATTTAAAACACCTGCTCACAGATTTTAAGGAGGGCATTTCTAGCAACACAATAGTAGAGAAACTTCGGTCTCTGCGCTCGGGAATCCGTCCTGGTGGAGCTTGGAGATCGGACTTGGATGGGCCACATGCAAAGCAAACGCCCTAACCACGGTGCTATCGCTCTGGTCCTCTAAGTGAATCTGGAGGTTCTACAGCAATGATGTCGGGCCAAAGGATCCAGGACAGGGCCCAGCGAAGTCCAGTGCTGGGAGGGTCAAGACCACCCCCTCTTCCCCTCCCCTCTCTGTAACCAACTCGCTCATACCCACGCCCACCCGCCACTGCCCAATTGCGGAGCTGGAGGAGATCGTGGCCACAGTGGATCCCCAGGATCACTCACTCACACCCTCCACCCCTGCGCCCCGGTACAGCCCCTGCTATACTCATCAAAGCTCCGCGTCCCCAAAAAGTCACTGCTGCGCCACAGGAATGACTGGAAGAGAAGCGTGAAAGTGCCCCCAAGCTGGCGTTGCCACTCTACTCACAGTGACGAGATGCGGAGGCGCCAGGCGCTAATGGGAGGCCGCTTGTGCCCTGCCACAAAAGCAGCCCTCTCAGACCCCTTTCAACGCAGGACAGCCACTGCTCCCTTCACAGGTGTGACAAATGGATACCTGATCCAGTGTCTGAAGCAAGCACCCTAAAAGACCTGCTGGGATATCACTTCCACTTCTGCAAGCAGCCTTAAAGGGCCAGACATCAGGTGCACAGAAAACCACTAGAACAAAGCAGGTAAATGTGTACTGCTGGCTGGGCCAGAGCGATAGCACAGTGGACAGGACATTTGTCTTGCATGCAGCTGACCGAGGTTCAATCCCCAGCATCCTTTATGGCCCCCCAAGCACTGCCAGGTGTAATTCCTGAGTGCAGACCCAGGAGTAACCCCTGAACATCGCTGGGTGTGACCCAAAAAGAAAAGAAAAAAAAAGTGTACTGCAAGTGGAATGGGCTCACATAAAGGAGTGGAGAGGTGGCGGCTAGAGTGATGGGTCACAAAGTGAAGATCTGGAAGAAGGAGAAGTGCCCCAATCCTGTATTAGCAGTGACTCTGTAGCCAGCCCTGGAGATGCAGAGAGGAACTGATCTAGTAACAAGCCTGAGAGCCGGAGAGACACTGGAACAGAAGCAAAGGCTTCTACCCCTTAATAACACAAGAGCAGTGGACACTTGCCTACAAGGAAAATCCTAGGAGGCAGTTTCAGAAACAAGATTTCAAGCCAAGAGTATGTGGCCGGGGCTGGAGTGATAACATAGTAGGTAGGGTGTTAGCCTTGCACGCAGCTGACTTGGGTTCAATTCCCAGCATCCCATATGGTCCCCTGAGCACCACCAGGAGTAATTCCTGATTGCAAAGCCAGAAGTCACCCTTATGCATCACCGGGTATGACCCAAAAAGAAAAAACAAAGTACGTGGCCAGAAGGGTAGGTTGGGTACCTGCCTTGAACTCGGTCAACCTGAATTCAGTCCCAGACATTCCTCAATGGTGGCAATGGGAACCATCAGGAGTAACTCTTAAGAACTGTCAGGTTTCCCCCAAAACAAAAGTATATAAAACACAGCATATAGACAAACCCCCAGAAAGGAGTGGCTAACAGGCAGCAAACCACACTGGTCACTCTGCAGCCTGGCTTGGCCTTTTGCACATATCTACATGGTGTTTACCATTCTGGTGAATATTGGATTGTTAGGATTTTATTGCTTCCAAAGTAAAAATCTCAAAACATTTATCCTCAACGTTTGTGTAAATCTAATGGAAACCTGAATACAAGGAGTACATATATGCTACAGCAAGTAAAGTTCTTCCTTGCACATGGCTGACCTGGACACCAAATATGGACAGCACAGCGGGATGAGGCCACCCAGAACTTAAGACACAAGGGCCTGAAGAATGGAGGTTTGGCTTTCTGAGATCAAAAAGTTCTCTGCAGCATCGTGGTTAATCTCTGCCATGATCCCCCACAAACCAGGACCTCTGAGCCAAGCCAGAGTCACAGCGACGAATGAAACCATGGTGAGCCTTGACAATACCTAGCAAAATAAAATTTTTCTACCTATTTATTTTTACTGTTTTTGGGGGCATACCCTATCCATTGTGCTATTACTCCAGCACCCACCTATTTTTTTTTTAATTTTTATTAGTGAAACACCATGAGGTACAATTGTAGACTTACAAATTTTTGCGCCTGGGTTTCAGGTATACAATGATCGAGTACCCATCCCTTCACCAGTGCCCATTCTCCACCACAACTAATCCCAGTATCCCTCCCACCTCCAACCCCCCATCCCACCCTGCATTCCCTTTTGTTCTCTCTCCTTTTGGGTGCTGTGGTTTGCAAATAGGCACTGAGTGGCAATCATGTTCGGTCTAGAGTCAACTTTCAGCATGCATCTCCCATCCTATAGCCCCCACCTACTTAAGTTTTATTTAATTCTGTCCACCTTGCTCTATCACTAAGACTCATTATTTACCAGTTAACAGAATGTGAAGTCCAACTGCCAGGACTCTGTCATATCCATGGTCCAGGTTATAATCAGCAAGTACCTTTCCCTTATGGTACTAATGTCACAGGTAGTTTTCACACGCACCAGGATTATTTCCTTCTGGACTGTACTTTTGTAGCAATCCCCAACCCACTTGTTGAAACTAAAACTGTTTTACATAAGGGCCATGTTCTGACAATGGCCATTGTTATTAGGGAATTGATAGATCCAACATAACTTTTATATTTACTAAGGCTTGAGGGGAACACGAAAGCCTTCCTATATTCCTTACCCACAGATTTTTTGCAGTATTAATTCTCTTATGCCTTAAAAGGCTGCAGGGGCCTTTAAATGATGGATGATGGACTTCCCATGTTCTTACATATGTGTGTGTATGTATATAGTTTCTCCCCAGTGTGAATTTATCTATACAGAGTAAGGCCTGCAGACCCAGTAAAGGCCTTTCCTTTCTGCATGCCTGGCATGCATAAGGTTTCACTCTAAAATGACTTTTCATGTGCGTAGGAAGGGCTGAGGACAAACTGAAGACTTTCCCGCATTCCTTACACTTTTGAGGTTTCTCTCCAATGGGAATTTTCCTGTTAAGAAAGTTATGCTAATTGATTGAAAATTATCCTGCAGACCTTACATATGAAAGGCCTCAATCCTGGATAAATGCCTTTTACACAAAGCAAAGCTTGTGGATTGAGTTAAGAGCGATAGCACAGTGGGTAGGGTGTTTGCCTTACAAGCGGCCAACATGGCCGACCCGAGTTTGATTCCTCCGCCCCTCTCGGAGAGCCCGGCAAGCTACCGAGAGTATTCGATATGCCAGACACAGTAACAACAAAGTCTCCAATGGAGACGTTACTGGGCCTGCTCGAGCAAATCGATGATCAACGGGAGGGCCTTTACCTTTGGGCTGGAGCGATAGCACAGCGGGTAGGGCGTTCACCTTACAAGCGGCCAACATGGCCGACCCGAGTTCGATTCCTCCGGCCCTCTCGGAGAGCCCGGCAAGCTACCAAGAGTATTCGATATGCCAGACACAGTAACAACAAAGTCTCCAATGGAGACGTTACTGGGCCCACTTGAGCAAATCGACGATCAATGGGAGGGCCTTTACTTTTACTTCCCACCCTAATATGTGGTTTTTCAGATATGAATTTTCCTATGTTCAATAAGGAGTAAAGCGGAAGTGAAGCCATTTCCAAAGTCTTTACAAGCATAAGGTTTGTCTCCAGTACGAAATTTTCTGTGCCTCAAAAGGCTTGCAGAATAAGCAAAGGCCTTGCCACACTCCTTACACATATATGGATTCACCGTAGAGTGGGTTTTCTTGTGGAATACAAAGTTTGAGTATAAAGTGAAGACCCGGGCTGGAGCGATAGCACAGCGGGTATGGCGTTTGCCTTGCTTGTAGCTGACCCGTGTTCGACTCCCAGCATCCCATATGGTCCCCTGAAAACAACCAGCAGTAACTCCTGAGTACAGAGCTAGGAATGACCCAATAAGGAAAAAAAAAAAGAAAGTGAATACCCTCCCACAGTGGTGACATGAATAATGTTTCATTCCTGTATGAATTTCCCTATGGTCACAAAGAAACTGAGAAGAAATGAAAGGTCTTCCTGCCTACCTCACATATTTAAGGGTTTTCTCTGATACGAATTTTGTGAAAACTAAGACTTCAGGGATAAGCAAAAGCCTTCCCACATTGCTCACATATAAGTTATCTCTCCAGTGTGAGTTTTCCTGTGTACTCAGGCTTGTGGAACAAGCACAGACTTCCCACTCCATACAACCATATGGCTTCTCTCCAGTGTGACTTTTCCTGTGCATACTAAGGTGTATGAGTCAGATAAAGGCCTCAACACATTCCTTACAGGCATACGGACTCCCCAGTATGAAATCTCCTGTGAATAAGGTATGAGAATCCATCAAAGGTCTTCCCACAGTCCTTACACTTAAGCGGTTTCTCTCCTGTGTGGATATTCACATAGTCCCGCCGGGGTGACATTAGACTCAAGAGTTTGTCCTCAGTGCTGACATTCCTGGGAATTCTGAGTACTGTGGGTTTCTAAAGGAAAGTGATGGTGCTGAGAACACGTGAAGGCTCCCCCACATTCCTTATACATGGACCGGTTCAGTTCACAATGACTGCCTGAGGGCCTGTCAGTGTGAGAGACACATTATAAACAGTATTCCTCTCCCACAGACCAGAGGCTGCCCCACTATGGAAGGGTTGTGTCCGCTGACTGAGCTGAACATCCAAGGATCTTTTCCTAGGGGACGACTTTGTCAGAACGGGCATACTCTTGCCATTTTCATCACCCTCAGAAGACAATGGACCTGTCTGAGCATCCCCATGGGGATGAGGGCAAAACTGCTCACTTAAGCCTTTATCACAGTGTGCAGAAAGAGACATTCCGCCAGGGCTGGCTGCTTCCACGTAGAACACCAGAGAAGGATTCCAATTATTGCTCTATGCCATGAGAGTTCTCATGTCAAAAGAAATCAAACTCTGCAGGTAGGTAGCTGGTGGGGTATGAGACAATGAGTATCTTGGGGAAGTAATTAATCAAGATGGGGCTGAAAGCAACGACTCTGAAGCCAGCCTTCGGGATTCAGAGACGAACTGACCTAGTAGAAACCCAGAGAGCTGGAGACACTGGAACAGGAGCAAAGGCTGGTAAGAATTATCAGAGAGCACAGTTCGGCCAATGCTCTACCCCTTGACAACACACAAAAAGTGGACTCTCAGCTACAAGGAAAACCCCAGGAGGCAGTTTCAGAAACATGATGTTAAACTGAGAGTATCAGGCTAGTGGTTTGGATGCTTGCCTTGCATGCCGCAAACACAACATTTCATACCTCACACCACTCATACTCCAAGAGTAGCGTACCAAATTTGAAGTGGTTTTAAAGTAGAAGGCAACCAATCTTAGAGGGAAATATATTTTTACAGATATATGTGTCTGTGTATATATCTATATCTATATCTCTCTCCGAATATATATATATATATATAGAGAGAGAGAAGCACACAAGACTCAAGCCTTAACAACATATTAGTAATAGCTTATAAAAAGGCTTAATAGCCTCTGGGGGAAATACAACAATCTTTACACACTCTCCTCTAACGAAAGTTTTTTTTGTGCATTTTCAGTGGTTTATTCGTAAGAAACAATACAAAATAAATTATTTCGTTTCTGCTTTGGGGCAGGGGTTGGGGTATAGTATGGAAATATCCAAAATACGGTGGTGGGAATGTGTAATGGTGGTGGGATTGGGGCTCGAATATTAAATGGAATCAAATATTGTGAACTACTTTAAAAAATAAAGTAAAATTTAAAAAAAATTCTTAAAAAAGCAATGATGGGCTTGGACCTAAACACTGAACACAAAAATCCCAACCCCCAGGGCCCATAATCACTAGGGATGAGAAGGGAACACTCAATGCCCAGCAAGCAACTCAAAGTTGTGTGTGGACATTTGTGCCTAGGGGACTATGAATTTAAGTTCAGGGCTGCCCCAAATAACTCTCAAAGCAGGCAAAAGTGACCTGACCCCCAACACTTTTGCCAGCCCCAAAGATCTTCTGCTCCATCTCCCTGGTACTGGCACATGCCCAGAACCACACAAAAATCAGCGAGTGAACATGAGACTGTGTGACTGAGCAGATGAGGCTCTCCAAAGCAGAAAGGATGAAACAGAGGGAACGCATGTCCGGGTTCCTGAATCACTGTGGCTGATAGGGCACATATGGGGCTATGTGGCCCAGGGGCTCCAATGCCTGTTAGGGGTGAATCCAGAGCAGAGAGCAAGAGGAAGCCCTGAGCACCTCCACTGTGGCACAAAAATAAATCTGAAAGAAGAGCGATTAGGGCTGGTAAACCTTGCGTCCCATATGGTCTCCCAAGCACTGCCAGGGAAATGCTGGAGTGAAGAGCAAGAAGAAACCCCAAGATCACTAGGTGTGGTCCCCAACCTTCCCAAACAGAACAAAGCTAAAGAAGTCACTCTTGGATCTGAGGTACCACACAGAGTACGAGACCTGGCAGGGGTGAATCTTGAGCACTGAGCTGGGACTACTTCTCAGTGGAGTATGATCTAAACCCAAATACAACAAAACAAATAAACAAGGACAAAAGCAGTCTTAAAAAGAGTAGAGCCATGGGCTGGAGCAATAGCACAGCGGGTGGGGCATTTGCCTTGCATACAGCCGACCTAGGTTAATTCCCAGTGACACATATGGTTCCCCAGAGCACAGCGAGGAGTAATTCCTGCGTGCGTGAACCAGAAGTAACTCCTGTGCATCGCAGAGTGTGACCCAAAAAGAAAAAAAAATACAGTAGTGTAGGATGACATTGCTTTGTCCTTCTTCCACAAAAAGCTTAGCTTTATCTGGTTACACCCATCACAGTGCTCCTGAGGCACTTCCATTCCATTGTGTTTATCTGTAAACAGTCTTCCCTATGCTCTCTTCTCCACCCAGTTAATCAGGTTTCCTCCTAATCAGACTCTGTTAATTTGTAAGGTCAGATTCCTCAGAAATCTATGATTTTATGAGTGAAATGTTACCTTTCTCATCTCCTTATGCCTTATGAACAGTTTACTTTAAAGCAATGCCCTTTTTGTATAGATACAGGAAGACCGTTAACATTATGCTTTGTAACTTAGGATTTGATTGGCTTTGAATATCATTCACTCCTGGGCATCTGCTTTCTCAACTTAAGCCTCAGTTGCCCTTAGTTCCTAACACCCCAAAAGCAGGGTCCCGATGAGGGACTGAATGGACCCAGGGCAAGCGGTGAGCTACCCTGGCATGGAAATGGGACAGGCCAAAGTGCCACGATTCTTAACTATAAGTTAAGAGTTTGATCATATGCAAATGCCGTCATGATCCAAAACTGGCAGGCTACCGAATGTAACCTGCCCACATGGCAGAATCTGGCAAACTCCCTGTGGCATACCCAATATGCCAAATACCAGTAACAATGAAGGGTCTCATTCTCCTAACTCTGAAAGAGCCTTGAATATGGCACTTTTTTCAAAAATCTCAGGGCTAGGACAAAAGAGACGTTACTGGGGCCTGCTCCAGGCAATTGACGAATAACAGGATGGTTGTAATTGTTGTGATTGTGATTGATCCAAAAGTAGTGATGAGTCTAGGATCCTGCTAGGGGTGGGAAAGACTATCTGACCTGAGCACTGCAGTCCGAGATCAAGATGCCCCTAGGAGGGCAATTCTATAAGTTTAAGATATTTCTTACTGTATCCATACAAAATGATTTATATTATATATGCTTATATGTTTGCTAGACAAGGAAAGGAGAAACACACCCAGGAGAATCTGCTCTAGGGTGGATTGATCTGATAATGAGGATCTGTCCTAGGAGTGGATGTCCCCAGGGAAAGAGGGAAAGAATTCTACCCCTATTGATTGTGATTACACCTATGTGTAATGATTACCCCAACCCCTCATGCTCTGGGATTTAACTGTACTGGAAGAGTGGGCTGGGAGTTCAGAAGGAAGGAGAAGGGGAGCAGAAGGAAGAGATAGAGGGATCAGAATCCAGACTTCAGAGGAGGATGAAGGGGGATGGAGAAGGTGAATGAAGTAGCATGGGGGAAGAAGTGGAGGCAGAGGCGGAGAAGAGAGACTGATGTGGATGGAGAGGGGATTGGAATAAACTGTGACTAAGTCCAACCAGTCTGGCCCTCATTCCTTCCTTTGCCTGCCCATCGCCATCGACCTTCCAGGGGTGGGGGAAGAAGGGTGAGACTAACGAACGCCAGCGGTGGAAGAGATTGAGCCATCGTTGCAGTGTGCAGTGCCCCTTTCATGAGCTTACACAAGTAGAGCCAGTGCTCCTTCCTGAAACAACTCTAGAGACAGTCAGCCCTGAAGGCCTAGGCACTGCTCCCTGCATCATATCATTTGGCACTTTCCTCCTCCAGAGAATCAGCAGGAATCTCCATGCAAAGATCAGTGAGCATGAGAGGTGCACAAACCCCAGGGCCATGACCAGAAGTTTCTGCTTTGGAGTCTGAAATTGCTCTCAGGGAGGGCAGGGCAAGCAGCTGACCTGCTCTCCTATCTCAAGGGTGTAGTTCCACTTGAACTGAAAATGTTATGATATCTAAACATATAGTGCAACAGAGAAGAATTAGGGCCCGGGCCAGAGCAACAGCATATTGGTGAGGGCACTTGCCTTGAACGCAGCTGACTCTGGTTTAATCCCCCACATCCCATAGGATCCCCCAAGCCCACCTGTAGTGACTCCTGAGTGCAGAGTCAGGCTACTCCAGTACCCAGAGTACTGCTGGCTGTGGCCCCAAAACAAAAACACACAAGTAAAAAGTGAATTGTGTAGTTAATTGGAAAAAAGAACACAACTCTCTTTACTTTACCGAGCATAAAAGGATTTTAATGATGGCTACAGAGATAGCACAGATCACAAGGTGCTTGTCTGACACACAGGTAACAAGGGTTCAATCCCCATCACCCCACAGGATCCCCAAACCTAGAGCGATCAATGACAACAGAGCCAACGGTAAACTCTGCCGGGTGTGGCCGACCAAAAATAAATTTAGGTGCCAGAAATACACTCTGGTAGGGTATGGGCCTTGTACACAGCTGACCTGGGTTCAGTCCCTGGCACCACACAGGGTACCAAAAGCAGCAACCACAGGTTATGACCAGAAAAAAAAAGTTTTTGTTCATGAGTCAACCTCCACCAGTCAGTTTTGGAGAATGCAGGTCAGACTTGGGTTTTGGAGCCAAAGGTGGCAGATCTTTGGGCTCACCCACGTGGTGCCTGAGGAATCCTGCGTTGTGCAGGAGATTGTACCGTGTCGCAGGCTGCTTGCAAGGCCTGGGCCTGCACTCCTGGCTTATCACTGTCCCCAGTAATTCAAAGTCTATGTAAGTACTGTGAACCTTATGAGAAGGATACAGACAGAAAACAGGGATGAGGCCCAGCTGGTAGAGGTCCAGGCAGGGCTGCTGCCACCTGGGGTCTCCCGGTGCACAGCTGAGCCAGAAGTACTAACTGCAATTTCAAAGGCTCACAGGGGCCAGAAAGAGCACACAGTGAATGGCAGGGCACTTGTCATGCCGGCGACAGACTCAACTTCACATTATGAATCACCAAGGAGTGATCCCAGAGCACTGCTGGGTTTGACAAAAGCCCGCACAGCCAATCCCCCTCCCGCCCAAATAAAGACAATGAGGAATTTATCTCCCAACAGCAGAGGTGTGAAATCTAATAATATATTCGCAAGGGTCAGTCCTTTCAGTTTTTTGTTTTGTTTTGGGACCACACACAGAAGTGCTCAGAGCTTACAGGCCAGGTTTTCAGACTACATTTTTTGTTAGTTTTTTTTGCTTTTGTGTTTTGATTTTAGGTCACACCTGGCTATGTGCAGGGGTTACTCCTGGCTCTGCACTCAGGAATTACCCCTGGTGGTGCTCAGGGAAACATATGGGATGCTGGAAATCGAACCCAGGTTGGTTGCATGCAATGCAAACGCCGTACCCACTGTGCTATTGCTCCAGTGCCATGGTTTTCAGACTGTATGATTTTACTCCTATGGGTACGTGATTTTATAAAACAAGAAAGGGATGAAAAATTACACTTGGGGCTGGAGTGACAGTACAGCGGTCAGGGCATTTGATTTGCACATGGCTGACCTGGGTTTGGTCCCTGGCATCCCATATTGTTCCCCGAGCACCGCCAGGAGTGATTCCTGACTGCAGAGGCTTAGTGCAGAGCCAGGATAACAACCCTTGAGTATCACCAGTGTGACCCAAAAAGCGGGAAAAAAAGAAGAAAAATTGCATTTATCCCAAATAAAATTTTAAAGTCCATAATTTTGCTCAGAGTCCTCCAACTGCTTCCTTTCCTCCTAACAGCCTCTTGTTCAAAGGACTCAAGAATGTTCATATCTAAGAACTGCCAATTAAGTTATGAACAGAGGAGTAAGAGGGAACACAGCAGACTGAAGCAGACACTGTCCAACTGAAAGCCCAGAGGGCCTTCCCTGGTACCCCTTATCCACTAGTCCCCTGGCAGGGCACAGAACTCAAGCCCTGCCAGGTATGGTCCCAAATCTCACCTCATCTGCTCCCCAAGTAGTGAGATAGACCCAGGGAGAGGAGCTCAGCGGGCAAAGCACCTGCTTTACCTTTGGGGGACATGGCATGGCTCCCCCTGCATCCCAGACACACAGAGATCGGGGGACAGACTCTGACTATCTCCAAATTTGTAGCAAACAGGGGAGCAAAAGACAGGAGAAATACCCCAACACCCAAAAAGAAGTTCAAAGAATGCTCGTGTGTCAAGTCAAATTCTGGAGTGGGAGGGTTGTGGCCATACCTAGTGATGCCATAGAGGAATGTCGGGGATAACCTGGTCACTGCAAGAAAGACAAACGCCCTCCTGACTATACTACTGACCAGCCCCTAAGAGTGAGACATTGAAAACCTATTGCAGCTGGTCCCTGGAAAACCCCTTTCTGCAAGTACTCACTTCAACAGCAGGGCACGCCCCTGGTGTGGGAGAGATGAACAGTGAGGGATGCTTGGAATCTTGACTGGTGAGGCAGAAATTCTTTTTTGAGGAAATATAATCATACAGGGTTAGCAAAGATAGTAAGTTGATAGGGTGCTTTTCTTTCAAGCAGCAAACCGGGGTCAATATGCAACAGAGCATATGCTCACCCACCCCAGCACTGTTAAAAATGATGCCTGAGCTGAGAATCAAGAGTAATCCCTGAGCACTGAGTGGTGTTGTGGCCCAAAAACTACAATAAAATAAATTATAAAGGGATTGGAGAGATCGTATAGCAGGTGAGGTGCTTGTCTTGCACTCGGTCAAACCAAGTTTGAATCCTGGCATCCCATATGGTTCCCTGAGCCCAGCCAGAAATGACCCCTGAGTGCAGAGGGAGAAGTAACTGAGTCTTGCAGTTCTACTCCTCCAGACCAAATAATTAGTTCATTTAAATGAATAAAGTGGTGTGCCCGATATTGATGCGAAATTTCATTACTAGAGGGGTTAGGGCACACTCTAGAAATCTCCAAGCTACTTCCTGCTGAGATTACACACTTGCTTACAAGACCCGCTGTGGCATAGCACAGCCCTGATGCACCCCCTGCTGATCCCCCTCCTCCCAGCCCTGAGTTGTCTTAAATCTCTGCACCTTGGGGCCTGAGTGACAGCATAAACAAAAGAGCACTTGTTTCAAGGGCAGGAAACCTGGGTTTATTTCTGGGAATCCCTCATGGTTCCTGGCACCACTAGGAGTGCTTGCTGAACGAAGAGCCAGGAGGAACCCACGTGCATGGCTGGGTGTGACCCAAAAAGCAAAATTTTTAAAAAAAGAAAAAGTAAAGAGAAGCTCCCCACCGCCCTGTACTCCCAGAACCCACTGAATGCAAAAGGAACAAGTGAAAAGCAAAGGATCTGCCAAATGCTTTTGAGCCCCAAGCACAGAAATGTGCCCTTCCCCTCCCCCCACCCACCCCATAACTGGCCCCCAGGCTCTGTGCTCACTCCAGGCTGGTACCGGGACACTGTGGGGTGCCGGAATCGAACCCGCCGGCCGGGTTCCTCCCTTACGCATCTTTCTAAGTAAGTTCTCCTCAGTAACAACGACCTTGTTTCCCTCAAAATCAATTTTTAAATAAGATTTAAAAGCTGCTGCTTTCGGCAGCAGCTCTCGGTGCGTCCCGGGTGAGGGGCCGCCACTCCGGGACACCGCCACAGAGAGACCCCTCCGCCCACAAGGCGGAGACCGCGGACATTCAGGCGCTCAGAGCGACCCCTCGGGCGGCCGGGGAAACCGACCTTCCCAGACACCGCTGCCCCCCTGGGTGCCCCCTCACCCGCTCCTCACCTTCTGCACCTAAGCCGACCGCCAGCACTTCCGCCCCGACTTCCAAGCAGTGCAGGGAAAGAGGATCCCGATACTGTGACGTCATAGGAAGTGCGCCCAGAGCCTTAAAGGGCCAGGCTTCAAATATTCCTGACCAGGTACTTGCCTGGTCAGAAGATTCATTTTTCCCTTTTCTGGGATAGGATCAGGTGATCAGGACATCTGCTGTTTGCCAGGTCTGCGATAAATGGAGAGTGACCAACTGAACAGATAGTGTGTCGATCAGAAGTCTTTGTTTTGATGAAGGAAATAAAATTCACAAAGATACTTGGCTGTTGAACAGCCACCCAGACCATCTCTCTGAGTCCCCACGTTCATTTGTATTGCACTGAAAGTCCAGGTCTGGAGTAGCTTCAACTGTTTATTTTCACAATGATAGGAGAGAGCTAGAAACTAAGTGAATCACGTGGCTCAGAAAGGGGTCAGGGGTAGCCCAGAAGGGGACTCGGGGATTGGTGATGACTGGGAAGATATTTGTGTAAGCAAAAATTCCTGTGTCTGTCTTTGTGTGTGTTCAGAGCAAAGGGTGCTCTGCAGTTATTCCGTGAGAGTTATGCACAGTAACTCTTCAAACAGTGCTCAAGTTCTACATGGCCGTGATTCTACATGGATCAGACAAATGAACGGAAAGTCCCTTAACTTCTGTGCAGCTAGTCTTTTAATATTTTAGTACTTGATGATTTATTAAGCTATAATTCTTCAAAATTTGAACCAGTGGGCAAGAAAAACTGTATAGCAGTTGTGCAGGAGAAGAAAGCCTCTTTTTCAGACATGTAGATCTATTGTTTGGCTATGATGATTTGGTGTTTGTTACAGTAAAAATATGCAATTTAGTTTACAAGTTTGCTTCTTAGCAGAATTATTCCATAAACATACTCAATTTCTTGTAACCTCTCCACTAGGGTGCCAGATCATAACAGTGTGCAAATAGGAACAATAGGTAAGGGTCCCCCCAAAGTGAGGTAGTAAACATCAATAGATGATTTATTTTTGCATTCGCTTTTCTTTGCTTCGGTAACTATGCTTGCCTCCTTATGCTTATATAAATTTATGGGGTACCAGGATGTGGGTCTGGTGAAGTTAACTTTGTGGGTGCTTATGAAAAGGACAGGTGCATCAGGATATGCTTTTTCTAACCAACAGACTGTGCTTCTCTTGGGAGGCTGCTGCTTTGGCTAGCGGAACAGCCTGCAAGCTGGTGTGAACAAACACTCCAAATTTTGGAGTTCATTCGAGATTTGTCCGTATCTTCAACTTCCCTTATCTTCCCACTACCACACTGTCCTCCCATTGTTCCTTGATTTGCTCGAGCAGGCCCAATAATGTCTCCATCCTGAGACTTGTTGTTACTGTCTTTGGCATATCTAATACGCCACGGGGAGCTTGCCAGACTTTGCCCAGCGGGCGAGATACTCTCGGTAGCTTGCCAGGCTCTTCTAGAGGGGCAGAGGAATCGAACTCAGGGCAGCCTCAAAGGCCACATGCAAGGCAAATGCCCTACCCACTGTGCTTTCGCTCCAACCCGACTACTACACTATTCTGTTGGAAATATAACTCTAAACATTCTAGGTTTAACACTGGGATTTCCAGTCTTCCTTGTCACATGGAGTTTAGGTTTATTGGATTACACCCATCACAATGCTCCTGAGGCACACCCACTCCTCTGTTTCTTGTAATATAGCTCTAAACACTTTAGGTTTAACATTGGTATGTCCTTCCTCCCTTGCCACAGGGAGCTTAGGTTTACCACAGTGCTCCTGAGGCACTCCCATTCTTCTGTGTTTCTCTGTAACTTTCTTCTCTGTGATTTGCTTTCCCAACTGGCCTGTCACTTTTTTCTCCTAATTTGTAAGGTCTGAATCCTCAGAAATATGAGTGAAAAACTGATTTTCTCTTCTCCTTATGTCCTTTGCATAGTTACTTTAGAGTAATGTCCTTTTCGTATAGACATATGAATATGGAATAGAATAATACTCTGACTTTGTAACTTGGGAGTTAATTGACTCCAAATAATACCTCATACCTGGATATCTGCTTTCTCAATCTAAGCCTCAGTTGCCCTTAGTTCCTAGCACCCCAAAGGCAGTGTCACGATGAGGGACTGGACGGACCCAGGGATAGCTGTGAGGTACTCTGTCATTGAAATGGGCCAGACCAAAGGGCCATATAAATTAAGAGCATGGTCATGGACAAATTCTGTCATGATCCAAAGAGTAACAACTAGATTAGGACCATGCTAGTGTTAAGAAAGACTAATCTTGCCTGAGCACCGTAGTATGAGATCTATAGTAAGATGTCCCCAGCTTTATGTATCTATTACTGTGTCCATACAAAATGACTAATATTATTAAAGAGTAGAATTAAGATGAATGTTTATATGGTTGCTGGACTAAGGGAAGGAAAAACACACCCAAAGATGGCATTTCGCCTTTAGGTTGGTCCTTGTGCTGAAAAAGTTTGTCCTAGAAGAAGCTTCCCCCAAGAGAGGGACCATACATCCATTGATTGTATGACCTTGGCTATGTGTAATTGCTACCCCAAACCCCTGATGATTTGGGAGATAACTAAGGCTGTAAGAGTGGACAAAGGAAAAATCCAGAGAGAATTTGAAAGGGAGAGTCCAATAAAAATGAAGGAGATTCATGGAAAGAGAATCAGGAGAATTGAGATAAGCTTGGAAGAAACTGTTGAAAATGATATTCATTTTAGAATGTGTGAATCTTCCCAGCTCAGGCCTATTCAGTGACTCTCTTTCCAAGTCAGATTATAGCTATGCCAAATCCTGAAGCTGTGGTTTGAGTTCTGAAATAAATCACAGCAGGTCAGGAAAGAATTAGTCGAATGACCCCTGGGTGAACAGGCTGAGCAGGTGGATGACATCTCTGTGTTTCTCACAGTCCAACAGACCCAGATCAAAGGGAAGATACTTTGGGAGTATCGCCGGGAGGAGCTTGGCAATCACACACTACCCTTTTGGCTTTTCTATTTGACTAGACCCAGGGATATCTGGGGATCATATAGCATACTGCGAATCAAACCCAGTGCAAGGCAAGCACCCTCCCCACTATACTATGACTTCAGCACAATCTAGTTTTATTAAGGGCTCACTCATTGACTTTTTAACATAAAAGAAAAAGAACATTTCGTAATGGGTCAGAGAGAGAATAGCAGGTAGGGCATCTGCCTTGCATAAGTCTGACAGGGGCATGATTCTGAGCACTGCCGAAAGGAACCCCTGAGGACAGCCAGGAATAAACCCTTCGGGAACATCAGACCCCAAACCAAAACAAAACAAAATATCTTCATATACTTAAAAAATGCAAATGATCTGAGGTTAAAGACAAGCTTAGTGACAGAGAGGGTGGGGTGCAAGGTGGTTCTGCTGCTCCTGAAAAAGCTACCCCAGCAATACAGGCTGTGCAGTCAGGCTTATTAAGAGAAAGGGGTACAAAGGACCCACATGACTAATGAAGAAGAATGGAACAAGCCAAGAAAGCAAAGCACCAGATCACCCCAGGGGATCGAAGGGCCATGTGAGTACAGCACAGATGCCTGCATCTTGGATTCCGAGGCCCCCTGGGGTCAGCAGCATGTTTCACACACACTCAGGGCACACCCACGATGCCTGGGGCTCGAGCCTGGGAGGGTCCTCAGACACTCAGTTGCATACACACCTCTCCTCCCCAGCTTCACGGCTCCTCCTACCAGCCAGGGGATTACAGCTGGCTTCACCCTAGAATACCCTTCCCCCACAGAATCAATGTAGAGACTAGTGACAATGAAAAGGCGAGAGGCCTACCCCATATGTCCCTGATATAGCCAGCCAAGTTACTGAAAGTACGCAAGGAACACAATCTTCACTTTTGTTACCTTGCATGCAACTGGTCCAATTCAATCCCCGGATCCCATATGATCCCCCAAGCAAACACTAAGAGTGATATGTGAGTGCAGAACCCAGAGTCACCCCTAATATCACAGCATGGCCGAAAAATGAAACAAAACAAAACAAAATTGGATGCATACAAAATATAAAGTTAGGCGCCAAAAGATAGTACAACAGGTAGTGCAGATTCTTCAACCACACATACCTGGGTTAGGTTCTGAAATTAAACAAAAAATGCAATGTAAGAATTCATTGAATGTGGGACTCGAGCGATAGCACAGTGGGTAGGGTGTTTGCCTTGCAAGCGGCCAACACGTATTTGATTCCCAGCATCATATATGATCCCCTGAGCACTACCAGGAGTAATTCCTGAGTGCAGAGCCAGGAGTAACCCTTGTGCATTGCCACGTGTGAACCAAAAAGAAAAAAAAATAATTTATTAAATGGAACATAATTAGATGAGTTTGAGCAGGTGGAGAACATTTCCATGGTTCTCGCAGTCCACAGAGGCCCACAGCAAAGGGGAGTCCATTGAGGGAATCGCTGTGAGCAGCTTGGCAATCCCCAAATTAGCTTTCTGAGTTTTCATTTTTGACCAGACCCAGTGATGACTGGGGAAACATATGTGATGTCCAGATTCAACCTGGGTTGGCTCTGTGCAAGGGAAGCACACCTGTGTGTACTATCTCTCCAGCTCCATTTAGCTTTGTTATGTGCCACCTCATTCAATATTTAAACATAAAGTCAACTATATTCCTTAGTGGGTAGAAGAAAACAGCAGGTAGGGCATTTGCCTTCTAAGAGGCTGACAGGGGCTGATGCCTGAGCACCACCAAAAGTAACCCCTGTGAACAACCAGGAAAAACGGCTGAGTATTTCAGGCCCAAAATAAAACCAAAATCATTTTGTTGATATTATGAAAAGCCATGCTAATTATCCGATGGCAAAAATAACATGACAGAGCTGGAGTGATACCACAGTGGGTAAGACATTTGTCTTGCACATGACTGACCCGGGTTTGATTCCCAGCATCCATTATTTTCCCCTGAACACTGACAGGAGCAATTCCCGAGTGCAGAGTTGGGACTAACCCTAAAGCATCGCCGGGTGTGACCCAAAAAGAAAAAAAAAGTTAAGCATGACAGTGAGGGCAGAGCATCCAGCTGTGCCTGGAAAGAAACCTGACATTGCAGGCTGTACAGCCAGGCTGATAAGGCAGGGGGACTGAGCACCAAGAAACCATTGCGTGATTCTGCACTCCTGACACATGAGGGGACAAAGCTACGAAAGCAAAGTGAGGATCATTCTGTGTTTGAGAGTCCTGGGGAGGGAATGGCAGCATGGGGAAGCACAGACGCCTGGATCCAAGAACCTGAGGCTCCTGGGGTCAGCAGCACGTTTCACACACACTCTGCACCCACACGCTGCCTAGGGCTCGAGCCAGGGAGCGTAATCAGACACACACCCACACACACACACACACGCTACTCCTCCCCGACCTCAGGGCTCCTCCTTCCAGCCAGAAGATAACCCAGACTCAACCTCAGAATGCCCTGCTTCCACAGAGACAATGTACGGATTAGTCACAAGGAAAAAAGTGACAACTTACTAGGACAATTCCATGTGTCCTAATAAAAGAAGTGAAATTACAGAAAAGGCATGAACAGAATCTCCACTTTCCATATGCCCCAGATTGGTGGATATCAGGGACATAAGACCCAAGTTTCATTTCAAGAGTGAAATTTGGGTCCTTCTGAAGTCTCCCATGAACTTCTGGAAGTGACCTCAAGCAGTGAAATATAGCACAGACTGATGGGGTGAGGCTCTAAGAAAGAAATGAACTAGTGGCTGGAGTGATAGTCCAGCAGGGTGGGCAAGTGCCTGATACACACATACAGGTTTTATCCCTGGTATCCATATGGATTCCAGAGCACTTTCGGGAGAAATTCCTCAATAATAACCAGGCATAATCTCTGAGCATTGCCGGGTCTAGCACGCAAACCAAGTCAAAACAAAAAAAAAAAGTAATAAATGAAGTTGCAGGTCTGGTGCAGTAGTACAAAGGTTAAGGTACCAGCCTCGTAAGCTGCTGACCAGGTTAATCCACAGCACCGCCAAGGGCCCCTGAGCACTGCTATGAGTGATCCTTCATCACAGAGCCAGAAGGAATGTGGACTGTGGCCCCAAAACAAAACCAAAGCAAACACATTGAAGTGAAGGGTAGTACAAGAAGTTAATTTAGCAATGGAAGGAACTTTTTAAAGGAGCTTGAGCGACAGTACAATGTGGAGGATGCTTCGTTGGCATGTGGTTGATCTGGTTCAATGCCCTGTATCTCAGATTGACCCCAAAGCCCACATAAAGTCATCCCTGAGTAAAGGGCCTTGGTAACCCCTGAGTATCATGAGGTGTGGCCCAATAACAAAAACAGAGAAAAGGAAAGGTTGTAGAGAAACAGCGAAATGCACAGCTGTCAAACATCCTGGCTGTCAGAATAATGGCCACACAGCCCCTGTCCAGTCCTCAAGATGCCTTATGGGTCTCTCCTGGCACACACTCCCACGCAGCTCTCACTGATGGCCCGCATATGTTCATAGGTCTCCAGTATCACGTCCCTGTAAAGCTTTCTCTCATAAATGGCCAAACACATCCACTCCTGGGGTGAGGGTTATGGCCACCTGAGTAAAGGTCACCGCATCCTCAGTCAGGAGACATACAGGAGCAGGAGTCAGGGTCCATCCTCAGCCCATTCCCTTGGCAGTGAGTAGGAAACTACCAGGAATCTAGAAGCATTCAGCTCAGGGTGTCTACCCTCAGGAAGAACGAGCCTCCACTCAAAATTCCTGGCTAACAGGCCCCAGAAATCATTCTAAGGAAGCTGGATGTGATAAAATGTGAGAAATCTATAGTATAAAGTTCCTGTTATGTGTCAGCCTTACACACAGACACCCCAGGGCCAAACACAGCACCACTAGTCCAGTGAGCACTGAAGAGTAACAACTGAACATAGACTTAGAGAGACCAATAAAGTGATCCTAGATGTGGCCCCAAATACTAAGCATCCCCCCCATACACATAACTCTTGTCCTAGGAATGAAAAGGGAAACTCAATGTTCAGCGAGGTACTCAAAACTCTGTGTAACATATGTGCCTGTAGGACTCGGAATTCCTGGTTCAGGGTTGTCACAAATCTGTCTCGGAAAGTAGTGACTCAGTCCCAAAGATCCTCTGCTCCATCTCCCTGGGACCAGAGCATCCCTGGAATTGTGCACAACATCGTGTGAATGTGATTGTGTGACACAGCAGGCAAGGCTCTCCAGAGCAGAAAAGACAAAAGAGGGTAAACACACATCCTGGGACTGAGTCACTGTAGCTGCCAGGGCACTTATGGGGCCTGCACATCCCGGGGGTACTGATGACATCAGTTGTGAACCCAGAGGACTGAGCAAAGATGAAGCCCTGAGCGCCTCCAATGTGGCACAAAAATAAATACGGAAGAAAACAAAGCAGCATAATGGAGGAACAAGAAGGATATCAGGCCAGGGACAATGGGTAGGGCTGGTGGCCGCAGCCATTTCACAGGTCCCCCAAGCAATACCAGGTGCAATGCTGGAATGCATAGCTAGGAGTAACCCTTGAGAATCACTAGGTGTGGCTCATCCTCTTCAAAATCACCCAAAACAAAACAAAATCCAAGATCAGCAGTGGGCCCCTGGCACCCCATAGGGTCATTACCCACTGTACTACTGCTCCCGCCCCAAAATAGTTATTTTGGAACAATTTTCCAGGTTCAATCAAATGAAATATCAAGATTTTTATTAAAGAAAAAATAGAACTTTCTTTAGGTTTTGAGCAATGATTTCACTACCCAGTGAAGCTAAGGGCCTCAACACCAAGCAGTAGGCTTTAGATTTCCTCTCTGTAGTGCCCAGCCCTCCACTTTAAAAATCACACACTTGGTCCACCAAGTATCCTATCGGCATAATATCTGTTCCAAATTTTACCAGCTCACTCATACTCAATGACACCATTCTCATATCAAATTGCTGCAGTGTCAAATCATGAATCTGCTATTTGAGTTCTGAAATCAAATGCAATACGCAGTATAAGAATTCATTGATTTGAAGCGTTCAGCATAAGAGAAGGAACACATGGAGGGTGCGGGATCCCGGAGGGGAAAAAAAAAAGAAAAAACAGGTTCCAAAAAGAGCCGAGATCACCGGCAAGTTCCAGATGGAGTAGGCGCCGCATCCCGCCTCCCCCAGATGGAACCCCAGTGACCAGAAGCCTCTAGAAACACAGCTCGAGTATGCGGGAACGAGGACTTTTTCTCAAATCTGCCGGACTACACCTCCCAGGTAACCTCTGATTCCGGAAGTCACGCCCACAGCCCGCCCCCCAGCGCCATCTTTGAAGCGTTCAGCATAAGAGAAGGAACACATCGAGGGTGCGGGATCCCGGAGGAAAAAAAAAAAGAAAAAACAGGTTCCAAAAAGAGCCGAGATAACTGGCAAGTTCCAGATGGAGTAGGCGCCGCATCCCGCCTCCCCCAGATGGAACCCCGGTGACCAGAAGCCTCTACAAACACAGCTCGAGTATGCAGGAACGAGGACTTTTTCTCAAAACCGCACGGCCGCTTATGCGGCCGCGCGACATCTCTCTATATACAAAGTGATCAATGAGAAGTAAACCACCCAATCTTTCTCCCTGAAAATCAGAGTTAAGTTTGGAGCACGGCCACAGCCCCAGAAACACAAGGACTTAATGCAGAACCCAGCAGCTTAGAGCAGAAAAGTGAATGGACGATGAGTTAACCCAGGCCATCATCTCTGCCCAGAGGGGAAAGGGTGTTGCCCCATTCGCCCTCTCTTTTCTGGAAAGAAGGAAGGCGGCCGCATGGGAGCCTTGTGGACAGCAGGTATGAGCCAGGGGTGTGGGGGCGACTAAAACCTCATGGGAAGGGGGGCGTTCCGGTCCGTCCTTCACGCCCTACCGAAGTCACCAGTTGCCCCCCATGAGCGGCTCTCCAGCACAGCCACAGCCCCAGAAGCACAAGGGCTTAATGCAGAACCCAGCAGCTTGGAGCAGAAAAGTGAAAGGACTATGCGTTAATCCAGGCAATCATTTCTGCCCAGAGGGGAAAGGGTGTTGCTCCCTTCCGCCCTCCTCCCTCTGGAAAGAAAGATGGCGGCCACACGGGAGCCTTGTGGACAGCAGGTATGAGCCGGGGGTGTGGGGGCGACTAAAACCTCATGGGAAGGGGGGCGTTCCGGTCCGTCCTTCACGCCCTACCGAGGTCACCAGTTGCCCCCCACGAGCGGCTCTCCAGCACAGCCACGGCCCCAGAAGCACAAGGACTTAATGCAGAACCCAGCAGCTTGGAGCAGAAAAGTGAACGGACTATGCATTGATCCAGGCCATCAAGTCTGCCGGAGGGGAAAGGGTGTTGCCCCATTCGCCCTCTCCTCTCTGGAAAGAAAGATGGCGGCCACATGGGAGCCTTGTGGACAGCAGGTATGAGCCGGGAGTGTGGGGGTGACTAAAACCTCATGGGAAGGGGGGCGTTTCGGTCCGCCCTTCACGCCCTACCGAGGCCACCAGTTGCCCCCACGAGCGGCTCTCCAGCACGGCCACAGTCCCAGAAGCACAATGACCTAATGCAGAACCCAGCAGCTTGGAGCAGAAAAGTGAAAGAACTATGCGTTAATCCAGGCAATCATTTCTGCCCAGAGGGGAAAGGGTGTTGCTCCCTTCCGCTCTCCTCCCTCTGGAAAGAAAGATGGCGGCCACATGGGAGCCTTGTGGACAGCAGGTATGAGCCGGGGGAGTGGGGGCGACTAAAACCTCATGGGTCGGGGGGTGTTCCGGTCCGTCCTTCACGCTCTACCGAGGTCACCAGTCACCCCCCGCGAGCGGCTCTCCAGCACAGCCATGGCCCCAGAAGCACAAGGACTTAATGCAGAACCCAGCAGCTTGGAGCAGAAAAGTGAACGGACTATGCATTGATCCAGGCCATCAAGTCTGCCGGAGGGGAAAGGGTGTTGCCCCATTCGCCCTCTCCTCTCTGGAAAGAAAGATGGCGGCCACATGGGAGCCTTGTGGACAGCAGGTATGAGCCGGGAGTGTGGGGGTGACTAAAACCTCATGGGAAGGGGGGCGTTTCGCTCCGCCCTTCACGACCTACCGAGGCCACCGGTTGCCCCCCGCGAGCGGCTCTCCAGCACGGCCACGACTCCAGAACACAGAAACCAATTTCTTAACTATCTGACTTTCAGTAGAAATACTTCCAGGGTCAATAGGTAAAATAGCAGAAATCCAAAACCAACATTTAATTCTTGAACCCAGCTGTAGAAAGCAAATCACTTCACAATGCTTTTTCAGCATGTCTGATTTGGGAGGGGGGGGTAAACTCTAAATAATAGTGGTGAATCTTATTGAAACAATGAATCTAATCAAAGCAGATAGAGTGTTAACTAGAATTCATCTGCCTCACAGGGACGGGGAGGGGTGGGGTGTGGGGTTTTATTGGGGTTCTTCAGGGTAAAAAATAAGTATTGGTAAAGGGAAATGTGTTTGATATTTGCATGACTGAGACATAAACCTGAAAGCTTTGTAACCTTTCCCACAGTGATTCAATAAATAAATAAATAAATAAATAAATAAAAAAGAATTCGTTGAAAGAAATGTAGTTGAATGAGGCAGTGTGAGTGGAGGACATCTCCTTGGTTCTCATAATCCAAACAGGCCCACAGCAAACAGAAGATCTGATTAGACAATGGATGTGAGCAGCATGGCAATCCACACAAGATGTTCGGGTTTTACTTTTTGACCAGACCCTGTGATGTTCGGTACACATATGGGATGCAGGTTATTGAACAAGTTCGGCCGAGTGCACGGTAAGCACAGTCCCCACTATACTATTACTCAGGCCCAAACTAGCTTTGTTACGGGATCACTCATTCACTATTTACAGAAAAATGTGAAAGATATTTTGCGGGCACCCGACCAATGTATACTGTGCAGCCAGGCTGCTAATATACAGACTGGGGGCGGGGGGGGGAGGGGCGGAATGCCAAGGGCTGTGAATCGTATACACTAACACATCAGGATAAATAATAACAACGCCAAGAAACTAAAGTGCAGGATCATAATTGAGGGAGAGTCCAGACAAGTGAAGAGCAGTGTGAGCACAGCACAGAGGCCTGGATCCAGGAATTCGAGGCTTCCGGGGTCAGCAGCATTTTTCACTTGCACCCAGGGCACCCCCACACTGCCCAGAGCTCCTCCAGGGAGGGTCCTCCAACACTCACCTGCACACACACCTCTCCTCCCTGGTCTCAGAGCTCCTCCGTCCAGCCAGGAGATCATTGAAGCCTTCACCAAGGGAATGCCCTACCCCCACAGAGCTCGAATCACAAATTAGTGACAAATCTTCTGTTGCCATAATTCCTAACACCCAACAAAGGGGGGTCCCATATAGGGTCTTAGATGGACCTGAGGAGAGTGGCAAAGCTACCCAGCATCAAAAAGGGACAGTCTAGAAAGCATAAAAGCACAGTCTTCATGAAAGTCTTGTAACTTAAGGAAAAGGACTTCCAATGGGTAGGAAAAGCTGAACCAGCCTGAAAACTTACAGTAGTACCCTTGCTTGCCCTCAGGGCTGAGGTTGTAACTAATCCAAATAACTGCAAGTGTTCATAAATAAACTTATTTGTTGAATATGTACAACTACAAGGAAAAAATAAAACCCACAGAGATGTCAGACAGAATGTCTTCTTGAGTTAATCCCCCCAAGAGAATTACCTCAATTGCAACATTTTATGTCTGCAAATGACCCTCACAGCTAAATGCAGTCCTGTATCACACCCCCCTCAGTTGATTTGTAAGTATGCTTTCAGCTCTGCATGAAATTGGCCATTTTGATCACCAATCAGTGGTTCCCATCTCTTTGTTCCTCCACTATCAGGGAACAAGTGAAAAAAAAAGGTGTGAAAGCGCCCCCCAAGCTGGTGCAACAATCCCGCTTATAGTGCAGAGACAGGGAAATGTGGGGTGCTCACAGGAGGCCCTGTCTCCTGCCACAAAATTGGTCGTCACAGTCATCTTTCCAATAAGTGACCCTACTTTGTGCTTGCTGATGACATCATTCTAATAACACCAAACATCAGTCAAGCGGCACAAATGCTGAACGACTTTGACCGTGAATATGGAAAGGTCACACTACAGCTGAATCTTACGAAGACAATGTTTATGATAAACAGCCTTGTTCCTGACGCTCCATTCGCTCTCAACGGAACCACCATCTCCGAATGCAACAGTTATATATACCTAGGTCGAGAAATCAACATGATGAATGACCTGGCACCTGAGTTGCACAGGAGGAAGAGAGCGGCTTGGAATGCCTTCAAGAGCATTGAAGAAATAACTAAAAGGACAAAGAACCTCCAGCTACGAGCACATCTCTTTGATTCCACTATTCTTCCTGCATTAACATATGCCTCAGAGACCTGGACCCTACGAAAACAGGATGAGAACGCTATTCGGGTCTCTCAAAGAGGAATTGAAAGAACTATACTTGGAATATCACGATTCACTCAAATGAAAGATAGAATCCGGAGTTCTGATCTTCGTCAACGCTCAAGAATCAGGGACGCTGTCTCATTTGCCAAGACATCAAAAATCAGATGGGCTGGACACGTAATGAGGTTTACAGACAACTGCTGGACTAGAGCCATTACTGATTGGATTCCACTGGACATCAAAAGATCACGTGGACACCCACCTATAAGATGGTCAGACTTCTTCGTCAAGACCCTAAATAATCGGTTTGAGACTCTGCATGTTCCTAGAACGAACAGATACCATTGGGCTACGCTAGCACGCAACCGGGATGAACGGAGACATTACTGGCACCCGCTCAAATAAATCGGTGAATAACGGGGATTAAGTGATTAAGTGACTTTGTCCTTTATCCACGAGAACAATGACTGCTGGGCCCTGTGGCAGGATACCAGCAACTGGAGGCCCTGAGTTCACTCTAACTGAGTGCAGAGTCAGGAGTAAACCCAAGCATCCAAGCAAGTAGAAGGATGGAAAGCCACCCCAAATTTATATTAAGCTAAAAACAAAGGGGAACACAGCATAGGGTAGCTGGTATTACAGCAGGTGGTGCAATGGTCTTGCCAATGGTCAATCCAGGTTTGATCCCCGACAACCCCATACTATCCACCACCAGCCAGGCATGATCCCTGAGTGCAGAGACCAGGAGCAAACCCTGAGACCTGCTGGTTTGGTTTGTTTGGCACCCCCAAATAATTTAAAAACCTTAAAGACTCCAATGAAGGCAGGGCGACAATGCACAGGATTCGGAAACATGCTTTGCATGCAGGAACTTCTGATTTGATGCTGGGCGCCACCTGATCGCCTAAGATCACTTGAAGTGACCCCAAGCACTGATGGGATGCTGGGATGAGGGGCTGAGACTCTAAGAAATAAATGATGTTAGTGGCTGTAATGACAGCATAGTGCACAGGGCTTGCAGGCAAACCACCAGAGTTCGAATCTCAGCATCCCATATGGTCCCTGAGAACTGCCACGAGTAAATACTGAGGGAAGAGCCAGGAGTAACCCCTGAACACCACTGAGTGTGGCCCAACCGCCAAAAATAAATGAATGGAATTTAAAGGTTAGAAATGAAAAAAATATCCAAGTGTGTCCTCGAAACAATACCAAGAACAAAAGCAAGACAGGTTAAGTGTGGAAAGAGAAGTTAATTTATTTGGTTTGTTTTGAGTCAGACACATCAATGTATAGTGTTTTTTCATGGCTCTGGGCTGAGGAAATACTCCTGGTCATGCCTGGGGAACATATTGGATGTCGAGGATCAAACCAGCAGTGATTCCTGAGTACATACCATGGAGTCACCATGTGCATAGTCAGCTGGACCCCAAAATGAAACAAACAAAGCAAAAAAAATAGGTTGGACTAATAATAAACTCACAGTTGTGAGTATCTCACAACTGGGGAGATACTCCAGCAAATCGGGGTTCACCTGTACCCTGCACACACTTGGCCATCCCAGCCCATACTATGCCGCAGGGCTGACCACAGCTCACTCAGGCATAAGACAGAAGGCGGGAAGAATCAAGATTTGCCTGATTTTTGATTTACAATGATTCTCGGCAATATTATGGTTGATCTCTGCCTTAAACTCCTTTAAAACAGGGCCTCTGGGCCAAGGCAGAATAAGAGCAAAGACTGAGACAATGGTGAACCTTGGCAGTCCAGAGTGAGGGGTGGTTATGTATGTATGTATTTAATTTACTAAAGAGAAAAATCCCCAACTGCTAATAAAATTTTAGGATTAAAATTGATGAGAATTTGTACAGTGCTTTGGGAAGTATTGTCATTTTGACAATATTAATTCTCCTGATCCATGAACAGGAGATACTTTTCCATTTCCTCACATCCTCTTTTATTTCCATAAGCAGCGTTTTATAGTTTTCTTCGTA
Source organism: Sorex fumeus (assembly GCF_029834395.1). Taxonomy (NCBI): domain Eukaryota; kingdom Metazoa; phylum Chordata; class Mammalia; order Eulipotyphla; family Soricidae; genus Sorex; species Sorex fumeus. The sequence continues at coordinate 20,252,335 of NW_026606076.1, read as the reverse complement.
CAGGTCCTTTACTTCCTTAGTTAAACTAATTCCTATGTAGTTCATTGTCTGCCGTACACTTAATGTGATCTTCATTGAGTTGAGAAAAATAATGGACACACGTTTAATGTCAACACTTTTGTCAATTTTGAATGTCCTTCTTACAAAACTATTTGGTCATTCCAGGAAAAGCCATATATGTGTCAATAATTGTATTTGCATGGTGTAAATGTTAGACATCAATCCTGCAGGGTTCGAGATTTTTTTTTTGACATGGAGACTCTCAAGAAATCAAGAAAAATTCGGAATTCTCCTCTGCTGTTCTCCAGGGAAGCAACCAGCCTCAGTGGAATGTCTCTGATCCTGGGCACTGTGACAGTCTCAAGTGAGCAGTGGTGCTTGCATCACTGTGAGGATTTTGAGACAGGCAGGATGTCTTCAGATGGGAAAAGTCCCAGAGCTGTTAGCAGCACGGACACAATTTGAGTCAGCCACCACACAAGTGTGATCATCTGAATATCCACACAAGATAGAAACTGTAGACATGTAAAGAATGTGAGAAGCCTTAGATGGATCCTCATACCTGATTATACATAGGAGAATTCATACAGGAGAGAAACGCTATTCATCCAAGGAATATGGGAAGATCTCAAGACTTAATATGCATACGAAAATTCATTTAGAGAAAACTTATTCATGTGAGGATAAGGAATGTATGAAGACCTTTATTTCCTTCTCAGGGGTTTCGGTGCATAGGAAAATTCATGCAGGAGAGAAACCTTACTCATGTAAGGACTGTGGGAAGATCTTTACTTTGTACTCAAAACTTACTAAGCACAGGAAAACACACACTGAAGAGAATCCTTATATATGTAAGAACTATTGGAAGGCATTCAGTTACCTCACTCCTTATTACATATAAGAACATTCATACTGGAAAGTATCCTTATGTATGTAAGGCAAGCAGGAAGGCCTACATTTTGTCCTCAAGCCTTAGTGATCACAGAAAAATTCATATGGCAGACAGCTTACATATGAAAGGACTGTAGGAAGGCCTTCATTCAAAGTTGATGTCTTACTAAACAGAAAATTTCATACCAGAGAGAAACCCCATACATTTTTAAAAAGGTCTTTGCTCTACATTCAAGCCTTAGTATGCATAGGAAAATTTATATTGGAGGAAGTCTTACGTATGTCAGGAATGTGCAAAAGTCTTCACTCAACCCTCAACTCTTACGATCCATAGGAAAATACAAACCGGAGGGAAAACTCATGTTTGTCAATGTAGGAAGACGTTTGTGTGCCTCTCTAGCCTTTGCAGTCATTGCAAAATGCACATGGGATGAGTTGACCCCGAAGTACTATAACCAAGTTCAGAATAATCCCCCTAGGGAAGACACGTTTTATTTAGGCTAGGAAGGTTAGGAGGGGGCTGCAAAAGTGCAGACAAGAAGCTGAGAATCCAGCATGACAAGCTTCCCGTGACATCAACCTATAAGGAAAAAGTACTCGATGATTATCACCAGGGCAGGGTTATAGTTATGCCAGTGTCCTGGCATTTGACATTCACATGTATGTTAACTTGTAAATAACAGTCTTGGTGATGGAAGCCAGGAGGAAAGTGACTAAATAAGTACCAAAAAATAAATAGGAAAAACCTCTTGAAGCTGCAAAAGCTTTTAAAAATGAATGAGACAATCTTACCAACCCTACAACCAGATATAAAAACGTGCACATGAATGCGTTGTCTTCACCTATTGATATTAATATTGCAAATTTGTTATCTCATAAATTTTATTTATTGTTTTGGACTTTTGGGTCACATCTGGCAATGCACAGAGGTTACTCCTGGCTATGCACTGAGGAATTATTCCTTGTGTTGTTTGGGCGACCATATGGGATGCTGCGATTCCAACCTTCGTAGGCCGCATGAAAATCAATTGCCCTACCCACTGAACTATCGTTCCAGCCCTGTTTTATCATTTTTAATACAGAATTGTATCAACAGATGGTGTTTTAATTTTCTTTAGTAAATTAAATAAATAACAATCCCTCACTCTGGACCGTCAAGGTTCACCGCTGGACCATTCTTTGCTCTGATCCTGGCATGACCCAAAACCCTGTTTTCTGGGGGGTTTTGGCAGAGACCAACCACAGTGCTGCAGGGAATCATCTTCAATCAAAAATCATCCAAACCTTCATTCTTCAGGCCTTTCTGTGATATATTGTAGGGCACTGTGCTCAGGCTCTACATCTGGTATTAAGCTCAGAGCTACATACCTGGGGGAATTCTCATGTGTTGTGGAGCACTGAGGTTGGAATACAGGTCTGCATATCTTACAAGCACATTTTCCACTGTTGCATCTTTGCATATCTCGTATTCTGGGATTTTTTTGAAGACTCAAATCAGCATTGAGAATGTTATTTCTATAAACTGTCATCTTAAGAAAATGTTCCTGGAAATCTTTCATAGGGATGATGGAAGACAGTTTAAATTCATTTTATTGTGCATAGAAGAACTTGTGCAAATTTTTAAAGGGTGAAAGGGGTCCCTGGAGTGAAATATTTTACAAATGGTGGGGCCATGGGAGGGACCTCAAGCTTTCTCCATCTCAGCAGGTAATTCCGTTCATCTGATATACAGGGTGGTCACATTCCTAGATAACACTCCTTTTGCTTTTCAGTACTATTAGAGATACGGAAACCAGAAACATTTACTTTTGCTTTTTTTGGGGGGTGGCTGGAGCGATAGCACAGCGGTAGGGCGTTTGCCTTGCATGCAGCCCACATAGCCGACCCGAGTTCGATTCCCCCGCCCCTCTCGGAGAGCCTGGCAAGCTACTGAGAGTATCTCACCCACATGGCAGAGCCTGGCAAGCTCCCCGTGACGTATTCAATGTGCCAAACACAGTAACAACAAAGTCTCCAATGGAGACATTACTGGGCCCGCTCGAGCAAATCGATGATCAACGGGAGGGCCTTTACCTTTACCTTTACCTTTTTTTGGGGGTGGGTTACACCTGTGATACACAGGGGTTACTCCTGGCTCTGCACTCAGGAATTACCGCTGGTGGTGCTCAGGTGACCATATGGGATGCTGGGAATCGAACCCGGGTTGGACACGTGCAAGGCAAATGCACTACCCGCTGTGCTATCACTCCAGTCCCAGAAACATTTACTTTTGGAAGCACTAAAATCCCAGTAATCTAGTGGCCACTCAAATGCTAAAAGCCACTTAGATAGCAAAGCTATAAAATGATCAGTAAGATTTGCTAACTCTGAACTCTTTGTATAACTCCATTCTCGAATAGGTCCTTATGCTAGTTTTTATTTTTTAGGTAATATTTTTCTTTCGCGACAACACCTGGCACTCATTACAGGTAACTCTTTCACTCATTTGGGATTCCAGGGATCGAGATCAAGTTAACCAAGTCCAGTGCAATGTACTGTTTCCATCTGATCCTTACTTTGCATTTGAAAATGTGTGTTTCTGAAGCCTCCTCATGGAACATTCCTTTTAGGTAGGTGTCCACTGCTGGCGTGTTGTCACAGGGTAGAGCGTTGAATCTATAGTGTTCTAGATACTCTTAGTAGCCTTTTTCTCCAGTCCCAGTTTCTCTCCAACTCTCTGGGGCCTGCTCTCAGGGTTATTCTGTTCCTCTCCAACACTGGCTTTGGACTCACTGTTTTCACTCCCATCTGGATTATTACTTCCCTGAAAAACTTGCTTTCCCCTCCTGTTACCTACCTTCCAGTTAGTGAATCAAACTGCTTCATTTTTCTTGATAGACACGTGCATGAGTACATTGGTTCGATGTTTGACTGACCAGTGCAGGATCAGGGCACTTCTTACTCCCCAGAGACCCATGGTGTGACTGGCCTCCCCAGCAGTCGCCTCCCCCTCCTTTTTGTGACCCTGCCCCTTGCAGCACAGGATCCCCTGGGTGTCCCAAAAGGAACTCTCTGCATCTGGAGCCTGGTCCTTTAAGGCTGCGGGTGGAAACGGAAGTGATGTCACAGACAGGGCCTTCCTGGTACCTATGTCCTTGCTGACAGATGGTTAAGTCAGTCCCACTACTGTTACATGGGTGAAGGGCGGCCCTGGACTGGATGGAGGCGGTTCTTGGAGGCTGATTTTGGGGCAGGACGGGGGCGACTCTCCGTCTCTGCACTATGAATAGCATGGGGCATGCTTTCACCCTGGTTTCTCACTTGTTCCCCGACATCCAGGTTTTCCTGAGGCGTGGCAGAGGCTTTAGGGGGACGTGGAGATTTGGGGGTGCTTTGGAGGCTATACTGGTGCGCAATGTTGTTGGTGTGAGTGCGTGGTCTTGGGGGGCCGCTGAGGCCACAATGGTCTCTAGCTCCGTGTGATTGCAAGAAAAGAGAATAATAAGGATTCTGGGAAACTATGGAAATACAAGAAAACAGTGTTTTCAGAACCCACTCTTTTACTCTTTAAATGTTCCTCACTAATTTGTCCTTGCACATTATTTTTTGTTTGTTTTGTTTTGCTTCCTTACAGTTGTCCTGTTAGTGCTTTGGTTTTGGTCACTTCCTGTAGTGTTCTGCCCCTAGTTCTGATTCAGCTCAGGGATCGCTGCAGCTGTTGCCCAGGGTGGTCAACTATTGTACTTGGGTCAGCTGAGTGTAAGACCACTCCGCCCACAAAGTGGAATATTTACAGTATAAGTAGTCTTGAGAAGTTGCAAAGGTCAGGCACAGTTCATATTATGGTCCTTAGTAAAGAAATGCCTTGGTTATTTGGATTTATTTTCTATAAACCTGGGTGATTGCACCATTTTCAAATATATTCCTGCAAAACAGGAGCGAGCATAGGATGAGACTCACGTGGATGTGCTGATGCGGGATTAGATTAAATCAGGACTCAGATGGACCCAGGTCCAGCAGGACAGAGCATGGCTATGCCTCAGGCTCATCTGGACCCAGAAGTAACCTTGTTCCCCTGAACAGAGTGCACAGGCGCATGTCCTTGTCCACCCTGCAAGAGAGTGGCTGAAGGTTTGTCTACCCTAAGTCCCAGTGACTTTCCCCATGGCAGAGCCACATTTCAGGCTGTAATTCCCAGGGGCAGCACTGCTGCCTGCCTGCAGGGGGTGCTGGTACTCAGGAACTCCTGAGGCCCCTGGCTGGGCCTCTAGCGAATATTTTGTGCTCCATGGAGGAATCTGATAATCATAGAAGGCTGGGATTTCCACTGCTTTCACCCCATCTTGATGACTTCCTCACGCAACTCAATGTCAGGTGCCTTGTACCAACTTGCCTGTTTGACCTTGAATCAACCCACATGTGTTTTTCCTGATGGACTGTGTGTGAGAGCATTGTTTCAATGTCTGACTAACCAGTACAGGATTCGGGCTCTTGGCCTTACCCCAAGCGCCCTACTGTGTGATCCACCACTCCAGCAGCTGCCTCTCCACTACTATATCCAGTCCATCCCCCTTGCAGCACGGATTCACCTGCTGGGCACAGAGGGTCTCTGCATCTGGACCATGGTCCTTTAAGGCTCCTGGCAGAAGCAGAAATGATGTCATAGACAGGCCCTTCAGAAATTCTATTCTAGTGGTGGTTGCCTAGCTCTGGCCGCCATTGGTCTCCTCGGTAGAGGAGGATCTTGCACCCGGCTTGACAGGGCAACTGCGAAACCCATTTTGTGGCAGAACGCAAGTGGCCTCAGCTGAGCGCCCCACATCTTGGCACTGTGAGTGGTGGGGCTGCGCCAGCTTGGGGGGCACTTTCGCGCTTGTTTTCCACTGTTCAGGATTTCCAGGTTTTTCCTGAGGTGAGGTAAAGTGCAAGCTTTCAGGGGACCCAGAGGCTTTGGGCGATGGATGCTGTGCCAGGCCCAGGGGTCGCAGGTGTGAACAAGTGTTCCTGGTGGGTCCCCTTGGCCAGGATATCCTCCAGCTCCTGAAAGGTTCAGAGTTTGGTGGGCCTGTCGCTGCGGGACCTACAGAGGGCAGGGCTTGGCCCTCTCGAATCTGCCAGCACCAGACTGTGCTTGACCCTGTCTGGAGCCTTTGGCCCTGGCATCCTTAGTGTGGCACCTTCTGATTCACTTAGAAGGGCAGGGCCCCAGCCGCACTGCAGCAGGAGACCCAGATGTCCTCTGTCCTTTGATTGACTGCCCTGATGGGGCGGTGCCACCTGGTGATAGAGAGGGACCACCCAGTGTCTCTGTCCTTGCAGGTGAGTGGGGTTTGCAAATGAAACTTTTTCATAAATATCATTTTGGTTTGGCTCTTGTGCCACATGTGGAGTTTGTCAGTGTTTACTTTCAGCTATGCAGTCGGGAAGTTCTGCTTGTGGTACTCAGGGAACATAAGGGATTCTGGGAATTGATCTCGGTTGGCTGCATGCAAGGCAAGTTCCCTACCCACTTTACTGTCTCTAGTCTCAGCTTTTGTTTATTTTTTCCTAGGTTCAGAATTGCTCCATCCTAAGGTCCAGTTGCAAAGCACCCCACACATGTAATCTCTCCCTGACCAGACGACCCACAGCTGTTGTGAGTACTGGGGGTAAAGTTTTGTTTTTCTTTTTTAAGAGAAATACTTGATTTCCAGGGAGCGTGGTGGTGTTGGGGAAGCTTTTCTCAGGGTCTCTCCTGCTGTGGTGAAAATAATTCATTTAGAAATGGCCAGAGCAATAGTACAGCAAGTAGGGTACTTTCCTTGCAAGCAGCCAACCCAGGTCTTTCTATGTCTAGTAATCCATATATTCCCTGAGCCCCATTAGGACTGAACCCTGATCCCATAGCTGCAATAACCCCTGAGCACTGCCAGTTGTGGTCTAAAAGTGAAATGTATGTGCATGCACACACACACATACACACAGAGGATGTGAGAGCAATGAGAGAGAGGAGTAGTATTCAGGAGAAAACATGAATTTCTGCAGTATAGAAAAATACAGAAAAAGGGGACGGGGATGCGCAGCTAGCTTGATCCCCTAGAATAGCCGGTTTGACCCCTGGATCTGCGCGGGACGGGCAACTCAGGCACATCTCACGGAAACAAAGCTGAATGACTCCGGGAACTCTCTCATTTTAACAGGTACTGCCCGGTGCCCAGCGCATGGGACCCTTTCTGGAGACGTGGCCGCTAATGCAGCCGCGATTTATTCTCCCACTACATATCCCATAGGAACCATAAGTTACCCTCTTAGAAGAAACCTTCTCTAGGTTAGGTCAACCACTAGAAACACATTAGCCAATAACTCGTTAAGCCTATCTCAACTCACTCTGCATATCAAGCAGAATAGTAACAGTGAACGAGAAGGACTAAACCACACTGGTCACAATGGTAAAGCAACGCAAAAGCCGACCAAACTTTCATATTGAAGAGGCTAGCTCAGAAGTTACCAACAGTACTGTAGTGTTAGACAACCTCTCTGACAAGGAATTCAGAAGGGAGCTACTTAGGATGCTTAGGGAACTAAACGAAACAGTAGAAAGCAATGCCAATAAAAGACAAGAGGATTTGAAGGCAGAAATGAGGAAAATGCCACCGGAAATGTCAGACCTGAAAAACCTGGTAGGCGAATTGAAAATCTCAGTGGAAGGCCTCAGCAGCAAAGTAACAGCTGCTGAGAACAGAATCAGTGATCTCAAAGATGAAGTTCAGAGACTCTCCAGAAAAGAGCAGAAAATGGAAATGAGACTCACAATTCGGGAACAGATGGCAAGAGAAGATCGTCATGAAGCCAAGAGGGGTAACATAAGAATTATTGGAGTTCCAGAGGGACAGGAAGAAAACCTTGATGAAGAAGAAACTGACAAAGACACCATTGCTACAACGTTTCCAGAGCTGAAGAAAACTTGTAACCACATTCAGGAGGCCCGAAGGGTACCAGCTAGAAGAAATCCGAATAAAAATACCCCAAGATACATCCTGATCAAAATGACCAAAACCTTAGATAGAGACAAAATTCTGAGAGCAGCAAGATCAAAGAAAGAAATCTCCTACAAAGGAGCATCCTTAAAATTCACAGCTGATTTTTCTGATGAAACCCTCATGGCCCGAAAAAAGTGGTGGGATATAGTGAAAAAACTCAATGAAATAAATGCCTCTCCAAAAATACTTTACCCAGCGAGACTCTCATTCATAACAGAAGGAACAACACAGTTTCACAGACAAACAACAGCTCAGGAACTTCATAGACTCAAAGCCATGGTTACAAGAACAACTAAATGGGTTACTTTAAGGCAAGACAGGACCCTCAAATACACCAAATTTCAAAAGAACAATGGGACAAAAACCCATAACAATAATCTCTCTCAATGTCAATGGGCTAAACGCACCAATAAAAAGACACAGAGTGGCAGGATGGATTAGAAAATCGAACCCAACATTCTGCTGGCTGGAAGAAACACATCTCAATAGTCAAAGCAAACACAGACTTAGAGTCAAAGACTGGAAAACAACCCTACAGGCCAAGAGCTTCCATAAAAAAGTTGAGGTAACCATTCTAATATCAGACGACATTGATTTCAGAGTGAAGAAGGTCACAAGAGACAGTGAAGGCCATTTCTTACTGATCAAAGGTTCTGTCCAACAGGAAGAACTTACAATACTAAATGTATATGCACCTAATGAGGGACCAGCAAAGTACTTAAAACAACTACTCATAGATTTGGAGAAAGACATCAATATCAACACAATACTACTGGGACACTTCAACACCATTTTATCACCTCTTGATACATCAACGAGACTCAAGCTTAATAAAGACATAATTCATCTGAGGGAAACAATGGAAGAAAGGGACTTAGTAGATATATACAGGACACTTCATCCTCAAAAAGCTGAATACACATTCTTCTCAAGTGTACATGGAACATTTTCGAAGATAGACCACATGCTGAGCCACAAAACATACCACTGTAAAATTAAGACGATAGAGATTTTATCACCAATCTTCTCAGACTATAATGTGCTGAAATTAGAAGTAAATCACACACAAAATCAGAAAATTAAATCAAACACCTGGAAATTAAACAATGCAATATTGAACAACGAGTGGCTTAGAAAGGTAATCAAAGAGGAAATCAAAAGATTCCTAGAAATGAATGAAAATGAGGACACGAGTTACCAAAACTTATGGGACACAGCAAAAGCTGTATTAAGAGGCAAGTTTATAGCTCTACAAGCATTCCTCAGAAAGGAGGAGCGAGCCCACATAAATAACCTAACCTCACAGCTTAAGAGCTTGGAGAAGGATCAAAAAAAGGAGCACAACCGAAACAGGAAGAATGAAATAATAAAACTCAGAGCAGAGATTAACGAGATGGAAACCCAAAAAACAATCCGAAAGATCAATCAAACCAAGAGCTGGTTCTTCAAGAAAATTAACAAGATTGATAAGCCTCTAGCAAAACTCACAAAGAAAGGGATAGAGAAAACCTTTTTAATAAACCGAATCAGAAATGAAAAGGGTGTCATTATAACGGAAACTACAGAAATTCAAAGGATCCTCAGGGAGTACTTTGAGAAGCTTTATGCCATGGAACATCAAAACTTCGAGGAAATGGATAAATTTCTAGACTCCTACAGACTCCCAAGGCTGACCAAGAAGACCTGGAATACTTGAACAGACCTATCCCCATCGAGGGAATTGAAATGGTAATAAAAAGTCTCCCCAAGAACAAAAGTCCTGGCCCGGATGGGTTCACTAGAGAATTCTTCCAAATACTTAAAGAGGACTTACTCCCAATCCTCTTTAAGCTTCTCCATGAAACTGAAATATCAAAAACACTTCCAAAGATTTTCTACGAAGCAAATATTACCCTGATACCAAAAGCAGAGAGCGATACCACAAAGAAAGAAAATTATAATATGCAGATATCCGTGATGAAAACAGATGCAAAGATCCTCAACAAACTACTAGCAAATAGAATCCAACTACTCATCAAAAAGATCATACACCATGACCAAGTAGGATTCATCCCAGGGATGCAAGGATGGTTTAACGTTCAGAAATCAATCAACATAATCCATCATATCAACAAAAGAAAAGATAAAAACCATATGATCATATCAACAGATGCAGAGAAAGCATTTGACAAGATCCAGCACCTGTTTATGATGAAAACCTTAGCCAAAATGGGTATAGAGGGGAATTTCCTCAACATAGTTAAAGTCATCTACCACAAGCCTACAGCAAGCATCATCCTCAATGGGGAAAAAACTGAGAGCCTTCCCTCTAAGATCAGGGACGAGACAAGGATGTCCACTCTCTCTACTGCTGTTCAATACAGTACTGGAAGTACTTGCAATAGCAATTAGGCAAGAAAAAGATATTAAGGCATTCAGGTAGGAAAGGAAGAAATCAAGCTCTCACTATTCGCAGATGATATGACACTATACTTAAAGAACCCTATAACCTCCACCACGAAACTCCTAGAAACGATAGACTTGTATAGTATAGTTGCTGGCTATAAAATCCATACCTAAAAGTCCATGACTTTCATACGCAAACAGTGAGATAGAAGAAAATGACATGAAAAAAACAATCCCGTACATAATTGTTCCCCAGAAAATCAAGTACCTAGGAATCAGCTTAACTAAGGAAGGAAAGAACCTGTACAAAGAAAACTACAAAACTCTACTTCAGGAAATAAAAGTGGACACAAGGAAATGGAAAGATATCCCCTGCTTATGGGTCAGGAGAGTTAACATTGTCAAAATGGCAATACTTCCCAAAGCATTGTACAAATTCAATGCAATTCCTATAAGGATTGCCATGCCATTCTTCAAAGAAACGTAGCAAACACTCCTGAAATTCATATGGAACAATAAACCCCCACGAATATCTAAAACAATTCTTGGGAAAAAAGACAATGGGAGGAATCAACCTCCCTAACTTCAAACTCTACTATAGAGCAGTAATAATTAAAACAGCATGGTACTGGAACAAATGCAGAGTTGCAGACCAATGGAACAGGGTTGAATACACTGACATCTCCCCTCAATCATATGATCATGTAGTCTTTGATAAAGATGCAAGAAATGTGGAGTAAGGAAAGCCTTTCTAACAAATGGTGCTGGCAACACTGGATGGCTACATGCAAAAAAAAGGCTCAGAACTCTGGCTAACACCATGTACAAAAGTAAAATCAAAATTGATTAAAGACCTCAACATCAGACCGAAAACCATAAGGTACAGTGAAGACAAAGCTGGCAAAACCCTCCATGACGTTGAAGCTAATGGTATCTTCAAAGATGTCACACCACTAGCTGAGCGAGTGAAAACAGAGATAGATAAATAGGACTATCTTAAACTAAGAAGCTTCTGCACCTCCAAAGAAACAGTGAACAAAATACAAAGACAGTCTACAGAATGGGAAAGGATATTCACTGAATTCACATCTGACAAGGGGTTGATATCAAGGATATATAAAGTACTGGTCGAACTTCACAAGAAGAACATACCCATCCCCATAAAAAATGGGGCAATGAAATGAACAGAAACTATCTCAAAGAAGAAATCCAAATGGCAAAAAAGCACATGAGAAAATGCTCTACATCATTAATCATCAGGGAGATGCAGATCAAAACCACAATGAGATACCATCTCACACCTCAGAGACTGGCCCACATCCAAAAGAACAAAAACAACTGGTGCTGGCGTGGATGTTGCGAGAAAGGAACACTCCTTCACTGTTGGTGGGAATGCCGACTGGTTCAGCCCTTTTGGAAAACAGTATGAACCATTCTCAAGAAATTAGAATTTGAGCTCCCATTTGACCCAGCAATACCACTCCTGGGAATATATCCCGGAGGCAAAAATGTATAGTCGAAGTGACATCTGCGTTTGTTTGTTCATTGCAGCACTCTTTATAATAGCTAGAATCTGGAAAAAACCCCGAGTGCCCAAGAACAGATGACTGGTTAAAGAAGCTTTGGTACATCTACACAATGGAGGGGGCTAGAGCGATAGCACAGTGGGTAGGGCGTTCGCCTTACAAGGGGCCAACATGGCCGACCCGAGTTCGATTCCTCCGCCCTTCTCGGAGAACCCGGCAAGCTACCGAGAGTATTCGATATGCCAGACACAGTAACAACAACGTCTCCAATGGAGATGTTACTGGGCCCGCTCGAGCAAATCGACGATCAACGGGAGGGCCTTTACCTTTACCTTTACACAATGGAGTGCTATGTAGCTGTTAGAAAAGATGAAGGCATGAATTTTACATACAAGTGGTATCATGTGGAAGGTATCATGCTAAGCGAAATGAGTCAGAAAGAGAGGGATAGACATAAAAAGATTGCATTCATCTGGGGGACATAAAGTAACAAAATAGGAGATTAATACCCAAGAATAGCCAAGATCAGTACCAGGAGGATTATTCCATATCTTAGAGGCCAGCTGGGCACGCTAGGGGAAAGGGCAGCTCAGATAGAAAAGGGAGCACCAAATAAAGGGTGTTTGGAGGATCCTCCCAGGAGGGGAGATACATGTTGAAAGTAGAATATGGACTGAACATGATTGATATTCAATGCCTCTTTTCCAGACCATAACACCCAAAAGGACAGAGAGAACAAAAGGGAGGCAGGGTGGAATGGGGGATGGGGGGTGGGAGGGATACTGGGATTTGTCGGGGTGGAGAATGGGCACTGGTGGTGGGATGGGTACTCGATCATTGTATAACTGAAACCCAAGCACAACAACTTTTAAGTCTACAACTGTACCTCATGGTGTTTCACTAATAAAAACAAAAAAATTGATGAGAAAACAAACTTGCAATAACAATAGATATAGAAAATAAATTTTTTGTAGGAGTACTGCTATTTATTCAGCCACTGATTAGCTGATTGAATTGTGCATGAACTCCACCTTACTTTTTTTCCATTTTTTACAATTTTATTTATTGAATCACCGTGAGAGCAGTTACAAAGCTTTTGGGTCTAAGTCTCAGTCATAAAATGAAACACTCGTACCTTCAACAGTGCCCATTTCCCATCACCAAAAATCCCAGTATACCCCCATCCGATACCCTCCCCCTGCCTGTGGGGCAGATGATTTCCACATTACTCTCTCTCTCTACTTTGATCAAATTCACTATTTCGACATCAGGCCCACCATTATTTGAGATTTTACCCCAACACTCAGATCTGCTGAAAAGGCAACAATAGACAATTTGTGTTCTATTGCTAGTTATGAATAACATATGATGTCTTGTGGCTGCAGTAGGGCCATGTGGTTTTGAAATTCCAAAATTTTAACACTTAAATATGGAGGGATTTCTGCCAAAAACCACTGGGTTTCGAGATCTGCTCCTGAGTCTCTGGGATCATGGCCGTTGAGCAGCTTGATGAGGAGCCAGAGAGGCCATTCGTGGGCGATGACCTGGGGTCTCGTTGGGGTGGGGAGGACAGGCCTGGCTCTCCCCCCCCCCATCCCGTGAGGTCAAAGAAGTTTCGTCACTGCGGGCCCAAGCCTAACTGTCCAATGGCCTCTGGAGGATGATAGCCACCAAGTCGCCAAGAGGGAGCAGGGGGAGGGACAGCACCCATTCCCCCGTGGGGTGGCCCAGCGACAGTAACCTACTGCGGGGTCCGGACACATTTCTGCCAATAGCTGCTGGGTTTCGAGATTTGTTTCTGAGTCTCTGGGATCAAGGCCGTTGAACAGCTTGATGAGGAGCCAGAGAGGCCGTTTGTGGGCGATGACTTGGGGTCTCGTTGGGGTGGGGAGGACAGGGCTGGCTCCACCCCGCCCCCATCCCGTGAGGCCCAACAAGTTTCGTCACTGCGGACCCAAGCCTGAATGTCCAATGGCCTCTGGAGGATGACAGCCAACAAGTTGCCAAGAGGGAGCAGGCGGAGGGACAACACCCTTTCCTCCCTGGGGTGGCCTGGTGAGAGTAACGTACTGTGGAGTTCAGATGCATTTCTGCCAAAAGCCACTGGGTTTTGAGATTTGTTTCTGAGTCTCTGGGATCATGGCCGTTAAGCAGCTTGATCAGGAGCCAGAGAGGCTATTCATGGGCGATGACTTGGGGTCTCGTTGGGGTGGGGAGGACAAGCCTGGCTCCACCGGCATCCCATGAGGCCCTGTGTGTCTTGTCACTGGGGGCCCAAATGTGACTATCCAGTGGCCTCAGATGGATGGTGGCCACTGGGCCGCCAGGGGGAACAGGCCAAGGCACGAAACCCATTCCCACCAGGGTTGGCCCAGCACTGGTAGCTTACTGCAGAGAGCAGACATTTTTCTACCTAAAGCCACTGGGTTCTGAGATTCGTTTCTGAGTCTCTGGGATCATGTGCATTAAGCAGTTGAATCAGGAACCAAAGAGGCCTTGCCTCCAATTATATAGCAGAGCCGGAGGTGGTTTGTGGGTGTGTTTCCCACATACCTAACTTTTGGCCGTTTACTTTCTTGGTGAACTTTGCCCCAAGTTTTTGGGGTCTGGTCAAAGGCACAGCAGCAACTTTGGGGTATCTGGAAGTCTGAAGGCGCCATGACGATGCTGATGCACTCGCCTCACAGGTACAGATTGACTTGCTGGCGGCACCATACCCCCTAGAAAATAAATTTATGTGAACATTGTTATATTTGATTGCAGCATTTTTAAGAATCTAAGAATCTTTGAAGCTTTTTGTTGCTTCAAGAGGTGTTTACGTATTTTTAATTTTTATTTAGTCACGTTCTTCTTAACTTTCATCACCCAAACCCATTATTTACAAGTTAACATACACGTGAGTCCAAATGCTGCGACACTGTTAAAGCTGGAGCTCAGGTGATAATCAGCAAGTACCTTTACTTATAGTAATGATATCACCGGAAGCTTGTCACATGCTCCCTGGATTATTTCCTTCTTGGCTGCACTCCTGCAGCCCCCTAACACTCCCAGTCCAAACAAAACTTATCTTCCCTAGGGGCATTTGTCTGAATGTGCGGATAGTTATTAGGGATTGACTCATCCAGTGTGCATTTTATGATGTCTAAAAGGCTTGAGAGGTTTGCAAAGGCCTTCCCACATTAACAAACTTAAGATTTCTCTCCAGTATATGTTTTCGTATGGCTATGTTTTGGGGCTGGAGCGATAGCACAGCGGTAGGGCGTTCACCTTACAAGCGGCCAACATGGCCAACCCGAGTTCGATTCCTCCGCCCCTCTGCGAGAGCCCGGCAAGCTACCGAGAGTATTCGATATGCCACACACAGTAACAACAAAGTCTCCAATGGAGACGTTACTGGGTCCGCTCGAGCAAATCGACGATCAACGGGATGGCCTTTACCTTTACCTTATGGCTAGTAAGGGTTATGGGTTCAGTGAAGATCTTGCATTTTTCTTACATATTTAAGACTTCTCTCCACTATGATTTTAAAATACATAGTAAGGCTACAGTGTAGAGTGAAGACCTTCCCACATGTCAGACATTTATGTGGTTTCCAATGTAATTTTTCTTCTGTGCTTAGTAAAACAACAAGTTTGAGTGAAAGCCTTCTCACGGTCCTTCTATATATAGAGACAGTTTGTCTCCAAGACCAATTTTCTATGATTCTAAGGCTTGAGAGGTTAATGTAGGCCTTTCCGCATTGCTGATACATGTAAGTATTCTTTCCATTATGAATATTAATATGTGTAATGAGGAGGAGTAAGTGAACGCATTCCCACAGTCCTTACATATATAAGTGATGCCCCGAATTCATCTCAAAGATGGTAAAAGTGATTCAATCCTAAGGTTCTCTGCTCCAAATCCCTGGGACAGGCACATGCCCAGAACTGCACACAGAGCATTGTCTGAACTGTGTGACTGAGCAGGCGAGGCTCTAAGAGCAGGAAGGACAAAATAGGAAAAACACATGTCCTGTGGCCTGAGACATTTGTAGCCATCAGGGTACATACATAAGTAGCAAATCCGGGTTCCCCTGATGCCTGTCAGGGGTGAATCTGGAGCACAGAGCCAAGAGGAATCCCTGAGTACCTCCATTGTAGCACGAAAATAAACATGAAAGAAAACAAAGCAGCAGGATGGAGTAACAGGACTGTGGGTCTGTGGACAGCAGTTAGGGCTGGCGATACCGCCATCCCTTATAGTTCCTCAAGAACTGTCAGATGAAAATCCTTTGTATAGAATCAGAAATAACCTGAGAATAACTGGGTTTAACCCCTCCCCTTCAACATCTTTCAAAAACAAACAAACAAACAAGTCTAATCAGCATTGGACCCCTGGCACCCTATATGGCTGGTTCCCCAGTCCTGAGAGGAATGACCCTTGAGCACCACTAATATGGCCCATTCAAATCAACAACAACAAAAATAACAACAGTGGCCTCAAACAGAGAGCTGATAAATCAGGCTAGGAACCAGATCCCAGTCTCCTTCCTGAAAAAATCAGAGACTATCGGCCTTGGAAGCCTGTGCCACAAGTCACTGCACTGTGTCATCTTATCACTATCCTGCCTGAAGATGGTGTGGCAGAGGCCATCTCACCATCTCCTTCCTGTTTTCCCTGTGGACCAATAGGAGGCTCCGTACAAGGACCTGAGCTGTGGGCACCAGAGAGGAGCACAACCAGCCCTGGCCCCCACCTGACCAGAATTCCCTGCATTGGAACCAGAAAGGTAGTGACCAGCCAGATGTTTGGACACTGGCTCACAGAACCATCCACGGGGAGACACTGACAGATGTTCCTGTTTCTCAGGGGACAGAGAAGTTTGTTGTGACCCTGCTGCTGTCAGGACAGGAGTGGTTGAGGCTTACAGGGGAGGAAAACGCTGCACTGCCCAAGCCCGGGACTCTACCCTGGGAACCACATAGGAAGGTCCCTAAGACCAGAGACTAACTCTGAGGCCAGGAGCTCCCATGCAGCTGCAACCCCTGCAGGCCCCAGTGACCACAGCACCTTTATTCGCTCTACCGTGGGGCCAGCAACAGGGACAAAACTTCAGCTGCCCTCTTGCAAAGGGGAAGGGACACAGGTCTGGGCGCTCTCTTCCAGGGACCAAGGTCACTTCTGGGCTCAGGTAGGCCCCAGGTAGTCCCAGCTCTGATCCTCTGGACCTGGACCCATCCTGGTCGTGATTTACTGAAATCCCACAATCAGCACATGAGCCTCATCCAGCACTTGCTCCTATTTTGCAGGGATACCTCTGAGAATGCCAAGAGAGAGATAGCCACAAAAAAAACGCCTGTCTTCGAAAACTCTAGAACTTATTCGCCAACGTAGTTTGGCACATGCCTCAGGCAACCGCAAGTGAACATTAGAGCTCGCAAAGCAGTGCAGAGATGCGATCAAGGAAGACCTCAAAGAGAGAGGAGCAGAAGTACTGGTAGATGCAGCAGAAGCCGGGAAAAGTTTGTAATGTCCGCCTGTCCTTCGCCAACTACAAGACCAAAATGACTGCCCTCCGACGTCCTGATGGATCCATCACATCTTCCAGAAAGGCAATGGAGAAGATTATCCATGGCTTCTACTCACATCTTTTTGATAGACATGTCCACCTGCCAACATACCAAATTCCACAGGATGGATATGTCATTCCCATTGTTCTCCCTTCTGAAATCCGACACGCCATTTTGTCAGTAAAGAAACAAACAGCACCTGTCCCAGACAAGGTCAACCTGAACACCCGAAGAACCTGCCGTCAGTACTCATCAATGCACTGGCTCGGCTCTTCACACGCTACCTGTCTGAATGCAAGGTTCCGTCCCAATGGAAAACCAGCAGGACTGTACTACTGTACAAGAAGGGAGACATCCATGACATTGGCAACTATCACCCGATCTGCCTATTGTCTGTCATCTACACGTTGTTCACTCAAGTCATCCTGAATAGGATTACACAACACTAGATGAAGGACAACCATGCGAGCAAGCCGTGTTCCGAAAAGGATTCAGCACCATTGACCACATCCACATGATAACCAAGCTCATTGAGGTTTCTCAGGAGCTCAAGATGTCGCACTGTCTAACGTTCATTACTTTAAAGAAGGCCTTTTATTCTGTTGAGACAGAAGTGGTCACTGAAGCCCTAGTCAATCAGGGCAGTCAAACTCAATACATCAAGATCCCTGTAAGTTGTATTACGGATTCACTACCAGGATCTCACCATTCCATAAAGAAATAATCATTGATGTCAAGAAAGAGGTTCGGCAGGGTGATACCATTTCACCGAAACTCTTCACTGCCACACTCGAGAACATCATGCAACGACTGGAATGGGAAGGAATGGGAGGGAAGATAGATAATCGGCAACTATACCACCTCCACTTTACTGATGACATCATTCTAATAACAACAAACATTAGCCAAGCAGCACAAATGCTGGTCGACTGTGACCGTGAGTGTGGAAAGATCGGAATACAGCTGAATCTTACGAAGACAATGTTTATGAGAAACAGCCTCGTTCCTGACGCCCCATTCGCTCTCAACGGAACAACCATCTCCAAATGCAACAGCTATGTGTACCTAGGTCGAGAAGTCAACACAACAAATGACCTGGCACCCGAGCTGAGCAGGAGGAAGAGAGTGGCTTGGAACGCCTTCAAGAGCCTCAAAGAAATAGCTAAGAGGATGAAGAACCTCCGGCTCCAGGCACATCTCTTTGATTCCACTGTTCTTCTTTGCATTAACATACGCCTCAGAGACCTGCGCCCTATGCAAACAGGATGAGAATGCCATTCGGGTCTCCCAAAGAGGAATTGAAAGAGCTATGCTTGGAATGTCATGTTTCACTCAAATGAGAGAAAGAATCTGGAATTGTGACATCCGTCGATGATCAAGAATCAGGGATACTGTCTCATTTGCCAAGCCATCAAAAATCAGATGGGCTGGTCACGTAATGAGATTTAGAGAAGACTGCTGGACTAGAGCTGTTACCAACTGGATTCCACGGGATGTCAAAAGAACAAGTGGCCACCCACCTACCAGATGGTCAAACTTCTTCATCAAGATCATGTACGATCGATTTGAGGCTCTTTGTGTTCCTAGAGTGAACAGACGCCATTGGGCTACACAAGCACGCAACAGGGACAAATGGAGACGTTACTGGCATGCGCTCGAGCAAACGACGATTAACGGGAAGTCAATTGATCAAGTGAGCTCTGAGAACCATGTAAACAATGTGTTGTATCACAAATCTATCCAAATAACCAGGGCGTTTACTACGAACCATGATGTTATGTGTATCTAACAACTGGAATTTCTGGAGTGAGTCTACTTTGAAACCATGAATATTTTATCTTGGGACCTGAAGTGGTAATATATTGGGTAAAACATTCACCTTACACTTGGCAGACCTAGATTCAATATATTAGAACATATATACTCTTCCAGGAGCTGGAGGAGATCCTGGCCAAGAGGAGCCCCCAGGATCACTTGTTCACACCTCTGACCCCTGCGCCTGGCACATCCCCTGCTGAACCGCTAAAATCTCTTGGTCCAAAGAAAGCTTTCGCCTTACCTCACCTCAGCAACTGTCTGGAAATCCTGAACAGTGGAAAATAAGCACGAAAGCGCCCCCCACAGGAAAAACACATGTGGGTTGATTCAAGGTCAAACAGGCAGGTTGGTACAAGGCACCTGACATTGAGTTGCGTGAGGAAGCCATCAAGATGGGGTGAAAGCAGTGGAAATGGCAGCCTTCTATGATCCTCAGATTCCTCCAATAAGCAAAAAAAAATTCCCTAAAGGCCCAGCCAGGGGCCTCAGGAGCTCCTGAGTACCAGCACCCCCTGTAGGCAGGCAGCAGTGCTTCTCCTGGGAACTACAGCCTGGAATGTGGCTCTGCCATGAGGAAAGACTGGGACATAGGGTAGACAAACCTTCAGCCACTCTCTTGCAGGGTGGACAAGGACATGCGCCTGTGCACTCTGTTCAGGGGAACAAGGTCACTTCTGGGTCCAGATGAGTCTGAGGCACTGCCATGCTCTGTCCTGCTGGACCTGGGCCCATCTGAGTCCTGATTTAATCTAATCCCGCATCAGCACATCCGCGTGAGTCTCATCCTATGCTCGCTCCTGTTGTGCAGGAATATATTTGAAAACGGTGCAATCACCCAGGTTTATAGAAAATAAATCCAAATAACCAAGGCATTTCTTTACTAAGGACCATAATATGAACTGTGCCTGACCTTTGGAACTTCTCAAGACTACTTATACTGTAAATATTCCACTTTGTGGGCGGAGTGGTCTTACACTCAGCTTACCCAAGTACAATACTTGACCACCCTGGGCAACAGCTGCAGTGATCCCTGAGCTGAGTCAGAAGTAAGGGCAGATCCCTACAAGGAGTGGTCGAAACTACAGCAACAACAGGACAACTCTAAGGAAGCAAAACAAACAAACAAAAAATCATGTGCAAAGTCAAACTAGAGAGGAACATTTAAATAGTAAAAGAGTGGGTTCTTAAAACTCTGTTTTCTGGTATTTCCGTAGTTTCCCAGAATCCTTATTATTCTATTTTCTTGCAATCACACGTTTCTTCTGTGTACAAGTGTGTATGTGTCTCTGTGTGTTTTTCTTTGAGCCAGAACAAGCATTGTTCAGGGGGTATTCCTAACTCTGCAATCAGGGTTTCACTCGTGGAAGCTTTGGGGTCATGAGGATGCTGGGGACCAAACCCAAGTTGATTGTGTGCAAGGCAAGTATTTGCTGTACTTTCGCTCTGCATCTTCCTACATAAATTTCTTCCAAAAACACCAGGAGTCCTGTACAAAGTCACATACACACAAGTATCTTCCTTCAAAAAAAGGGAAAATTAAAAAAAAATAACAAAAATCTTTTCCCTCAGCATTTTATCCCAATAGCTACGAGTCACCCACTCAGGAAGAGATGAAGAGTGGAGGGTGCTTTGCAACTTGACATGAGAGAGATGAAACTCGTGATCTGAAAAAAAAACCACCAATATTGTGGCTGGACAGACAATGAAGTCTGTAGGGAACTTGCCTTGACCTGGTAAATTCTCCGCGTACCTATGTCCTGCAGCAACACCAGCAGGAATCATACCTGAGCCCAGAGCCAGAGGAAGCCCTGAGCATCTCCGGGGATGCCCTCTCCCCCCAACCCCCCAACGAAACCCTAAACCAAAAATAGCCCCAAGGGAACATATTCACTGGCAAACCCCAGCCACCTGCAGGTCCACTGCCCCTGAATGTAACGGACCAACACGGTGGCAATGAAAATGAAGAACAGCAAAGGGACCCATGCCATCTGGGGTTGAGGGGGGCTGCGGCTCGGCCCTTCAAATCTGGAGGTTCTACAGCTACAAGATTAGGGCCGAAGGTTTCAACATGGGACTGCCAGGAGGGTCGGGACAGCCAAACCCCCCACCCTGTGCAGGTCCCGCACCCCCGTGCTCAGCCCCAAGCTCAGCCCCTCCCCCCACCCACCCACCCGCCACTGCCCCATCAAGGAGCTAGAGGCCATCATGGCCTCAGCGGCCCCCCGGGACCACGCGCTCACACCCGCAACACCGTGCCCCAGTGCAGCCCCCACCGCGCCCCCTAAAACTCCAACTCCCCCTAAAGCCGTCACCACGCCTCAGGAACACCTGAATGTCGGAGAACAAGTGAGAAACCAGCCCGAAAGCGTCCGCCAGTCTAGCACGTCGCTCACAGTGCAGAGACAGATAGTGGCCCCATCCTGCTCCAAAATCCATCTTCAAGAACTGCTTCCAGCCAGTTCCAGGCCGTCCTTCACCCATGTAACAATAGTGGGACCGACTGAACTGTCTCTGTCAACAAGAAAACAGGTACCCATAAGACCCTCTCTGTGACGTCATTTCCATTTCCACCCGCAGCCTTAAAGGGCCAGGCTCCAGGTGCAGAGAGGTCCTTTCGGAACACCCAAGGGATACTGTGCTGCAAGGGGCAGGACTCACATAAAGGAGGGGGAGGCAACTGCTGAGGAGGCTAGTCACACCATGGGACTCTGGGGAGTAAGAAGTGCCCTGAGCCTGCACTGATCAGTCAAACATCTAACCAATGCACTCACACACGTGTCCATCCAGAAAACTGAAGCAGGTTGTTTCACTAAC
Organism: Sorex fumeus; assembly: GCF_029834395.1. Taxonomy (NCBI): domain Eukaryota; kingdom Metazoa; phylum Chordata; class Mammalia; order Eulipotyphla; family Soricidae; genus Sorex; species Sorex fumeus. The sequence goes on along the minus strand of NW_026606076.1, from coordinate 20,230,354 downwards.
TGGCACGTAGGTAGCAGGTGGGGACAGTGAGTTTCTCAGGGAAGTAATAATCCAGATGGGAGTGAAAACAGTGACTCTGAAGCAAGCCCTGGAGAGGAACAGAACAACCCTGAGAGCAGCCACCAGAGAGTTAGAGAGAAACTGGAACAGGAGAAAAAGGCTGCTAAGAGTATCTAGAACACTATAGGTTCAAGGCTCTACCCTCTGACAACACGCAAGCAGTGGACACCTACCTAAAAGGAATGTTCCATGGGGAGGCTTCAGAAACACACATTTTCAAACGCAAAGTATGGATCAGGTGGGAACAGTGCATTGCACTGGACTTGGTCAACTTGATCTCCATCCCTGGCATCCCAAATGTTGACTAAGAGTAACCCCTAAGAAGTGCCAGGTTTGGCCCCCCAAAAAATATTATCTAAAAAAATAAAACCTAGCATAAGGACTAATCCCAGAATGGAAGTATACACAGAGTTCAGAGTTAGCAAATCGTACTGATCATTTTATAGCCTTGCTGTCTAAGTGGCTTTTAGCATTCGAGTGTCCACTAGCTTGTCAGGATTTTACTGCTTCCAAAAGTAAATGCTTCTGCAGCTGGAGTTGTAGCACAGCGGGTAATGTGTCTGCCTTGCATACGGCCAACCCAGGATCGATTCTCAACATCCCATATGTTCGCCTGAGCACCACCAAGGGGAATTCCTGAGTGCAAAACCAGGAGTGAACCCTGTGTGTCGCCATGTGTGACCCCCCCCCAAAAAAGCAAAAGAAAATATTTCTGGTTTCCTTATCTCTAATAGTAATGAAATGAGAAAGGAGTGTGATCCAGGAATGTGACCACCTGTACTTTCAGGAAGCACAGCTGAATAGAATTGCCTGCTGATATCGGGGAAAGATATAAGATGATAGTTTTTGGAGATACACATTCTCAATACTGAGTTGAGTCTTCAAAAAGCAAAAATCCCAGAATACAAGATATGCAAAGATTCAACAGTGGAAAAGGTGCTCGTCAGATACACCGACCTATATTCCAACCTTAGTGCTCCACAACATATGAGAATTCCCCCAGGTATGTAGCTCTGAGCTTAATGCCAGGTGTAGGGCCTGAGCACAGCGCCCTACAATTTAACACAGAAAGCCCTAAAGAATGAAGGTTTGGCTGATTTTTGATTGAAGACGATTCCCTGCAGCATTGTGGTTGGTATCTGCCAACCCCCCCCCCCCAGAAAACAGGGTTTTTGGGCCATGCCAGTATCAGAGCAAGGAATGGTCCAGCGGTGAACCTTGACGGTCCAGAGTGAGGGGTTATTTATTTAATTTACTAAGGAAAAAGAAAACAGCAATTGTTGATACAATTCTATATTAAAATTGATAAGACAGGGCTAGAACGATAGTTCAGTGGGTAGGGCAATTGCCTTGAATGCGGCCTATGAAGGTTCGATACCCAGCATCCTATATGGTCCCTCAAGCACTGCAAGGAATAATTCCTGAGTGCATAGCCAGGAGTAACCTCTATGCATCACCGGATGGGACCCAAAAGGCCAAAAAATGAATAAAATAAAATTTGAGATAAGAAATTTGCAATATTAATATCAATAGGTGGAGAAAACAAATTCATGTGAACGTTGTTATATCTGGTTGTAGGGTTGGTAAGATTGTCTCATTAATTTTTAAAAACTTTTGTTGCTCCAAGAGGTTTTTCCTATTTATATTTGGTACTTATTTAGTCACTTTCCTCCTGGCTTCCATCACCAAGACTGTTATTTACAAGTTAACATACACGTGAAGTACAAATGCCAGAGCACTGGCATAACTATAGCCATGGTGATAATTACTGAGTACCTTTCCCTTATAGGATGATGTCACGGGAAGCATGTCATGCTAGATTCTTAGCTTCTTGGCTGTACTTTTGTAGCCCCCTACTAACCTTCCTGGTCTAAATAAAACTTGTCTTCCCTAGGGGGATTGTTTTGAACTTGGAGATAGTTCTTCGGGGTCAACTCATCCCATGTGCATTTTACAGTGACTACAAAGGCTAGAGAGGCACACAAAGGCCTTCCTACAATTACAAACATGAGTTTTCCCTCCAGTTTGTATTTTCCTACGGATCGTAAGAGTTGAGGGTTGAGTGAAGGCCTTCGCACATTCCTGACATATGTAAGACTTCTCTCCACTATGAATTTTCCCACCCGCATGGCAGAGCCTGGCAAGCTCCCCGTGACGTATTCGATATGTCAGACACAATAACAACAAAGTCTCCAATAGAGACGTTACTGGGCCCGCTCGAGCAAATCGATGATCAACGGGAGGGCCTTTAGTTACTTACTTACTTACTAAGGCTTGAATGTAGAGCAAAGGCCTTTTTAATATGTATGAGGTTTCTCCCTGGTATAAAATTTTCTGCTTAGTAAGATATCAACTTTGAATGAAGGCCTTCCAACAGTCATTCCATACGTAAGCTGTCTGCCATATAAATTTTTCTGTGATCACTAAGACTTGAGGACATAATGCAGGCCTTCCTTACATACATAAGGCCTTGCCTTACATACATAAGGTTTCTTTCCAGTATGAATATTCTTATATGTAATAAGGATTGAGAGGTAAGTGAGTGCCTTCCAACAGTCCTTAAATATATAAGGATTCTCTTCATTGTGCGTTTTCCTGTGCTTAGTAAGTTCTGAGTACAAAGTAAAGGTCTTCCCACAGTCCTTACATGAGTAAGGTTTCTCTCCTACATGAATTTTCCTATGCACAGAAACCCCTGAGAAGTAAATAAAGGTCTTCATACATTCCTTATCCTTACATGAATAAGGTTTCTCTAAATGAATTTTTCTATGCATACTAAGTCTTGAGGTCTTCCCATATTCCTTGGATGAATAGCGTTTCTCTCCTGTATGAATTCTCCTATGCATAATCAGGTATGAGGATCGATCTAAGTCTTCCCACATTCTTTACATGTCTACAGTTTCTCTCCTGTGTGGATATTCAGATGATCACACTTGTGTGGCGGCTGACTCAAATTGTGTCCATGCTGCTAACAGCCCTGGGACTTTTCCCATACGAAGACTTCCTTCCTATCTCAGAATCCCCATGGTGATGCAGGCACCACTGCTCACTCGAGACTGTCACAGTCCCCAGGATCAGAGACATTCCACTGAGGCTGGTTGCTTCCCTGGAGAACAGCAGAGGAGGATTCTGATTATTTCTTGATTTCTTTAGAGTCTTCATATACAAAAAATATGTCAAACCCTGCAGGTTTGATGTCTAAAGTTTCCACCATGCAAATACAATTATTGACACATATATGGCCTTTCCTGGAATGACCAAATATTTTTGCAAGAAGGATATGCAAAATTGACAGAAGTGTTGTCATTAACATGTGTCCATTTTTTTCAACTCAATGAAGAACACTTAAGTGGAAATAATTTCTATACAGAAAAAGGAATCACCAGTTTCAAGCAAATAAAAATGCACCCAAGTCTGGGTTCAGTTGTAGCTCAGTAAGGAGCTTTGTATACATGTATGAAGGCAATGCTGAGTCCCCACAAAGCTGAGAAGGCAAGGACCATTGAAGGCATCTAACCTAATTGGATCAATGTAAGGATCAATGAGGTTTTTTTTCTGTTTGTTTGTATTTATCTGTTGGGACAGTGTTGCACGAAACACTGCTCATAGATCACTCCTATTGGGGCTGTGTGGACCATATTGGGTGCTGAGTATAGAATCTGGTTTCCATCACTGAACAAAGCAGTGCACTTCCCACTACACTATTACTAGCACCAACAAACCAGTTCTTTTCAACAATGTCCACCTGTGCTTACATTCTATAAAAAAAAACCTTAGTATTATTTTGGTATTTAAAAAATCAATGTCTTTAAATCTTAAAACTACTGAGTTTAGCCCCCACTGAGGCTAAGAGCCTATGACTCTTGACATAAGTCTGTGGATTTCCTCCCTGCCATGTCCAGAGTCTGGAGATTTGCTGACAGCAAAGGATGCCAGGTGCCCCTATTCAAGCCACATGCTTGGTCCACTGAAAATACCACCGGCATAGTAATATTTATTCTGAACATGAAAATCTTTCCAGCTCAATTGTAATCGATGACCCTGTTGTACTGCATCAAAATATGGTAATACTGAATCCCAAATTTGGGGTTTGCGTTCTAAAATCAAACAAAACATAATGTAAGAGTTACTCAGTGGATAGTAGAATGAGGCCCAGCAGATAGCGGACATCTTGATAGTTCTCACAGTCCAAACAGGCCCACAGCAAAGGGTAGATCTTCTGGGTGATCACTGTGAGGAGCTTGACATTACGCAAGTAGCTTTTGGGTTTTGTATTTTGACCATACCAGATAATGGAACCATATGGAATGCAAGGGATCAAAAATCAGTCAGCGGCCTAAAATACAAGTGCACTCCCTGCTATACATGTCCTGACCCAAACTAAGTTTGATATGGACTCATTCTTTATATAAAAACAAAGGTAAATATATGACTAAGAGGAACATGAGAGAACAGCAGAGAGACCATGTGCTTATCTTGAGGCAAACAGGCTCAGGTCTCAGATCCCTGAACACCTCGGGTACAATTGCTGAGCACACAGCTAGGAGTTAAACATGAGACCCACGAGGAGTCCCATATTACTATGGCTGGGCCCAAAATCTAAACAAGGATAAACTTCTTAGATACTCAAAAACATATAATGATCCGAGGGCAAATATAAGCATGGTGTTAGAGAGGGAAGAGGGGGTCTGGCTACTCCAGAAAAGGGGACCCGGAGTTGCAGGCTGCACAGCCACCATGCTGAGGCACATACAGGAAGACCAAAGGCTGAGATTCCTATGGACTATTCTACACACCTGACAGATAAGGAAGATTAATGACAAAGCCAGGAAATTAAAACACACATCATTCCATGATGGACAGTCCAGGGGCAGGAAGGGCAACATGAACTCGGCAGAGATTTCTGGATTCAGGAGCCTGAAGCCCTTCGACCTCAAACAGCAGAGAGCTGGGCACTCAGGCGCGGAGCCACATCCCACGTCTCCTTCCTGAAACAACCCAAGACGTGAGAAGCCTGTGAGCTCCTCCTGTCACTGCACTGTGTCATCTTGTCGCTCTCATGCCTGAGGATGGAGTGGCAGAGATGCGTCACCACCTCCTGCCTTTGATTTTCCTGTGGATCAGCAGGAGGCTCCATGGAAAGACCTGAGCTGTGAGCACCAGAGGAGCACAGCCAGCCCCCCCCCCCCCACCTGACCAGAAGTCCCTGGATTGGAGCCAGAAATGTAGTGACTTGCCCGACGCTTGGACACTGGCTCACAAACCTATTCACAGGGACACACTGCCAGATTCAATTGCCTCTCCAGGGTACAGAGAAGTGGGCTGTGACCAGGCTGCCTGTGGGGACAGGAAGGCTTATCTCAGCCTACAGGGGAGGAAACTATAGCCCTGCCCGAGCCCCGGGAATCCACTTGGGGCCATACAGGAAGGTCCCTATGGCCAGAGACTATCTCTGTGGTCAGGAGCTCCTGTCCAGAGATGGCCCCTGCAGGTCACAGTGACAATAGGCCCATTAGAGGCTCTGCTGTGGGGGCAGCCACAGGGATTCAGGGTGTTCAAACCTTCAGCTACCCTCTTGCAGAATGGTCGGTGACATGGGCCTGCGAGCTCTCTTCCAGGGAACAAGGTCACTTCTGCGCTTGGGTGAGCCCCTTGCAGTCCCATGTCTAATCTGCTGGACCTAGGCCATCCTGGTCATGCTTTACTGTAATCCCGAATCAGCACATGAGCCTCCTCAAGAACTTGCTCCTGTTTTTTTTTTTTTTTTAGGAATAGTTCTGAAAACCATGAAATCATTGTCTTGTGTCACAAAATTATCCAAATATCCAGGGTGTTCACTATGAACCATGTTTTTACGTATGTCTGACAACTGGAATTTCTGGAGTGAGTCTACTTTAAAATCACGAATATTATATCTTGGAATTGGGGTGGTAATACAGCAGGTAAAACATTCACCTTCCACTTGACTGACCCAGGTTCAATACACTAGCACATATATGGGCCCCTGACCCCTGCCAGAAGTGATGCCTGAGCTCAGAGGCAGGAATAAGGCACAGTCAAAGCAGAGTGTTTACCAAAAATACTTAAACCAACTTCAAAAGGTAACTCTAATGAATGAAACAACAAATACTCAAGTGTGAATTCTGAAGCGCCCTTCCCAGGTAGCCTGATGTTAAGAATAGTGAATCGGTAGGTCCCATGGTACGAGACATTTGGTGTTCCATCTCTCCAGAGTAACAAAGACACAGGAACCACAACAATTGATGGCCAGTGCACAGTGGACCCTTAATTCAGAACCGAATAGCATACTTACAGAACATCTGAGGGTGATCCAGGTACAGAACTGCATGTATTGTGATTTACCATTTACACAGGTCAAGCTTTTCAACAGAGGCAATTATTTGGGAGCGGGGGATTAACTCAAGAAGACGTTCTGTCTGAGAAATTCACTCAGTGGTTATAAGATCTGTGTTGCTTTGCTTTTCCCTCAGCCCTGCACCCACCCATTTCTGACCCTTCCTGGAGCTGGAGGCGATCCTGGCTAAGGGGACCCTCCCACAATCACTTGCTCACACGTGCACACCCTACATCCCGGCACAGCCCCCAGTCCACTGCCCAAAGACGCTGGGTTCCCCTAAAGTCTTTGCCATACCTCAGGAACTGCCTGGATATCAGGAATTAGTGAAAAACAAGAAGGAAAGTGCCCTCGAAGTTGGCCCAGCTCTGCCACTCACAGTGTAGGAGACTTGGAGGCCGCAAGTGTCCTGTCAAAAAATTGGCATTCACATTCCCCCTGTCAAATGAGCCGCCAATTTCTCCTCTACCCATGAGACCAATGGTTGCTTGAGCTAGGCAACCTCGACTAGAATATAAAGGATGCTGAAAGTACCAGTTCTGTGACATCACTTTCACACCCCCCAGGATCCTTAAAGGGCCATGGTCCAGATGAAGAGACCCTCTGTGCCCATACAGGTGAATCGGTGCTTTAAGGGGGCTGGACTGGATAAAGTAGTGGAGAGACAGCTGCTGGAGTGGTGGGTCATACAGTGGGGGGCTGGGGGTAAGGACAAGAGCCCTGATCCTGTACTGGTTAGTCAACCATTGAAACAATGCTCTCACACACAGTCCATCAGGAAAAACACATGTGGGTTGATTCAATGTCAAACAGGCAAGTTGGTACAAGGCACCTGACATTGAGTTTCGTGAGGAAGTAATAAATAATGGTTGGATCAGTGACTCTGAAGCCAGCCCTGGAGATGCAGCAAGCCATATTGGTCATCTTGGAGCCTTTTTTGTCCTTTAGGCAGATCTGAATCCTTTTTATCATTCTGGTGATTACTACATTGAGGGGACTTTGCTAATTCTGTAATATTATGGAACTTGGGAGAATGGGATCCAGGAATATGACCAACCTTGTGAGTAATCATAGGTAAACAGAACAGCCTGCTTGGATGTGGGGAGCTGACCCATATTCCTGGCATTTGTCAGACATTTGATTCAAGGGACCCCTTCCATCCTTTCCGGTTTAACAGAGTTCCGGAGCACCACCAGGAGTAATGCCTGAGTATTTCAGGGTATGACCCAAAAAGACAGGAAAACAAACTTTAAAATTTAAGAAACAAATTGTCTTCACGGCACTCCATTAAAGAACCTTGCCAGGGCCATTTAACTAAGATTACACTTTCTGAAAAATTTATCCTTTATACTTACACAATGCTAACCAGTACCTGAACACATGGCAGGCAGAGATGGCATGGGAGAAGGAGCTGGTCACACACAGCCCACCTGGATTTCAACCACAGTAACCCATAATGATCCTGAGTCCCCCAGGTATCGATAACTGAGCTGAGAGTGAGGAGTGGGACTTAGTTGGGTGTGGCTCCAATGAACATGAATCAAGAGGCCCTGAAGAACAAAGGTGTGGCTGGTTTTCTTCCATAACCCCCCAAACCCAGGGCCTCAAAGGTAATCCACAGGGGCTGGAGCAATAGTCCAGAGGTGAGGGCTTTTTCCTTGCACGGGGAAGCCCAGTTCCAATCCCTGCCATCCCACATGGTCCCCAGGCACCGACAGGAATAATTACTGATTGTGGAGGCAGAAATAACTCCTGAGCATCACTGGGTGTGAACAAAAAGCAAAAAAAAAAGTCAAGGCAGAGTCACAACAAAGAATAAGACAGTGGTGATCCTTTACAGACCTGAGCGAAGAGGATTTTTCTTTTGCCTTTTAATTCCCATTCCTCCTGGCTTCACGAGAAAATCCAAAAAGTGTATGTTAACATACACATGAAGCTTAAATGCCAGGACCCTGGCATAGATATCCCCTTATAGACTGGCATCACAGAGTGTTTGTTGCACACTAAGGGATTATTTCCTTCCTGGCTACACTTTTGCAGCACAGCATCCCATGGTACAAACACAATAGACTTTGTGAAAGGGGCCTGTTTTGACATTGAAAATTGTTATTTTGGGATTGAGTTATCCAATATGAATTTTATGATGTTTCCTAAGACACAAAAGACACACGAAGGCTTCCCACATTCATGACATAAAAAAGATTTCACTCCTGTGTGAACTGCCCTATGTTCAGTAAGGCCTGAGGACAGACGAAAAGCCTTCCCACATTCCTTACAAACAAAAGGTCTCTCTCCAGTGTGAATTCTCATATGTTCAGTAAGGCGTGAGGAAATAGTGAAGGCCTTCCCACAATCCTTACATACATAAGGCTTCTCTCCAGTGTGATTTCTCATATGGCAAGTCAAGTGTGAGGAATAAGCAAAGGTCTTCCCACATTCCTTACATACATAAGGCCTCTGTCCAGTGTGATTTCTCATATGAACAGTAAGCTGTGAGGAATAAACAAAGGCCTTTCCGCATTCCTTACATACATAAGGCCTCTCTCCAGTGTGATTTCTCATATGAACAGTAAGCTGTGAGGAATAAACAAAGGCCTTTCCGCATTCCTTACATACATAAGGCTTCTCTCCAATGTGAATTTTCATATGATCAGTAAAGTCTGAAGACATAGTGAAGGCCTTCCCACATTCCTTACAAACGTAAGGTCTCTCTCCAGTGTGATTTCTCATATGACGAGTAAAGCTTGAGGATTCAACAAAAGCTTTTCCACATACCTTACATCCATAAGGCTTCTCTCCATTGTGAATTCTCAAATGCCGAGTAAGGCCAGAGGATTCAACAAAGGCCTTCCCACATTCCTTACAAACATATGGTCTCTCTCCATTGTGAATTCTCATATGACAGGTAAGTCTTGAGGAATTAACAAAGGCCTTTCCACAAACCCCTTACATCCATAAGGCTTCTCTCCACTGTGAATTCTCATATGCCCAGCAAGGATTGAGGAATATGTAAAGGTCTTCCCACATTCCTTACATATATAAGGCCTCTCATCAGTATGATTTTTCATATGTGCAGTAAGGGTTGAAGATCGAGAGAAGCCCTCTGCATGTGCCTTATATTTGAGGTTTCTCTCCAGTATGAATTTTCATGTGTCTAGAAAGGGATGAGGAGTAAGCAAAGACCTTCCCACAGTGCTCACACAAATATGCTTTCTGTCCAGTATGAATTCTCCGATTTTTTAAGAGGTCTGAGGGTCGAGTGAAGGCCTTCACACAGTCCTTACATGTATGTGGTTTCCCTCCAGTGTGGATCTTCATGTCATCTCAAAGGGGTGACGCTGGATTTGAACCATGTCCTTGCTGCTGACACTTCTGGGGATTCTGTCCACTGTGGAGTTCCAAGGGAAGATCACAGTCCTGGGAACACGGGGATGCTCCCCAACATTCCTCACACTTGGACAGGGTCAATCCATGGTGACTTTGCCTGTGGACCTTTCGGTGTGAAGGACTCACTATAAACAGTGCTCCTCTCCCACATTCAAGGGTCTGCCCCAATGTTGGGGTTTGTGTCTGTGGACCATGAACAACAGACTGTGTAAACCTTTTCACAGTGGAGGGCTTCTTCAGAGTGAGGTAGCACTCTCCATTCTCATCACCCTCAGAGGCCATCCTGCCTGTCTTGGCATCCCCATGGGGCTGAGGGCACAAACGCTCACTCGAGACTTTTTCACAGTGCAAAGGGTCAGAGACATTCCACTCGGGCTTGATGCTTCCCTGCAGAACAGCAGAGGATTCCAATTATCGTTCTATGCCTTAAGAGTCTCCATGTCAAAAGAAACTGATACCTGCAGATTGATTTCTAACATTTGCACCACACCAACACAAGCCCCGACAGGTGTATGGCATTACCATGGACTAACCTAATGTTTCTGTAAGACACACATGCAAAATTGATGAATGAGGGGCCATTATTTGTGTAAATATTTTTCTCAACTCAATGAACAGGTACAAATAATTCCCTCCTCAGAAAACTGATGCACCAGTTTCAGGAGACTATTAAACACACTAAACTCTGGGTTTAGTTCTAGCTCAATGTGCAGTGGAGGCTGGGACGCATCTGTGAAGAAAATGTGCATCCCACACTGCTAAGACTGACCACAAAGGCCATTGAAAACATCTCACCACAGGCAGATTCTTTTCAGGATCAATGACTTTTTCTGTTCTGTAGTTTGTTTTCATTTGGGTGCGGGGGTACACTATGCAGTGCTCAAGGATTATTCCTGGTAGGTCTTGGGAAACATATGGAGTAATTTGGATGGACAAGTTTAAAAGAACAGGTCTTTTCACGATTACCATCTGTAGATACTTTCAATCAAATGAAAAAACACGGCATTTTCATGAAACATATTATAATTTTCTTTAGGTTTTGAGCAGAGATGTCAGCACCCAGTCAGCATTATACTCTGAATTTCCTCCCGGCCATACAGAGCCCTGCACTTTAAAAATAACATGCTAGTATTTTTAAATAAACTGACATTTTCCTTTATTTTTATAATACTGATTCCAAACTTGCAAATCTTACCAGCTCACTCATACTCCATGACTGAGTTCCCAAATCAAATTGCTGAAAAGCCAAATCCTGAAGCCGTGCCTTGAGTTCTGAAACCAAACACAATATACAATGTAAGAATTCCTCGAATGGAACATCCTTAAACAGGCAGTACAGCCTGAGGACATCTCTATGGTTCTCACAGTCCAACATATCCCACAGAAAAGGGAAGATCCCTGGGGAGGATCGCTGTGCGAAGACTGGCAATTCTACTTGACATATTTTTGGGTTTTTGTCTGTTGAACATACGCAGTGATGCTCAGGGATCTATATGGGATGCTGGTTATTGAACCAGGTGGACAGTGTGCAGGACTCAGAGCCAAAATAGCATTGTTATGGCCTCAGTTATTAAATGGAAAAGGCATAAAATATTTTGAAACTACAGCGGCATTATAGGCTGTACAGACAGGCGGGTAAGGCAAAGACGAGGGGGGGGACAAGGAGCGAGAATTTCATGGACTGGCAGATGAGAAAGAATAATGTCAAAGTCAAGAAGGTAAAGCACAAGATTATTCCATGACAGACAATCCATGGGAGCAAAGGGCAGCGTGAATGCAGCACAGATGCCTGGATCCAGGAACCCAAGGATATCAGGGTCAGCAGGGCATTCCACATGTGCTTAGGGCACCTGCACACTGTCCAGGGCCTGAGCCATGGAGGGTTCTCAGATACTCACCTGTATGATGCCTCTCCTCCCCGGCCTCAGTGTTCCTCCTTCCAGCCAGGAGATCACCACAGGCTTCACCTCAGAGTGCCCTGAACCTCACAGAGATGGAGCATGGATTAGAGACAAGGAAAACGTGACAAGTAAACCCCATGTGTCCCTATAAAAATGGAGTCAATTACTGGAAAGTCATGAACAGAATCTGCACTTCTAAAATGCTCCAGATTTGGAGTTATCCAAGAGCTAATATTCAGGTCGTAATTTAAGAGTAAAATATGGGGCCCCAGAAAACACCACAAATAGAATAGCCCTGGCCTTGCAAAGGACCAACAAGGGTTTGATCAGATCGTAGTATGTATTATTTTTTTCTTTATTTTGGGATCCTCACCTGGGGATGCTCAAGGCTTCTTCATGACTGTGTACTCAGAAATCACCTTTGGTGTTGCTTGAGGATCACATGGGATGGTGAACTTGCAAGAGAAGTATCATGTCCTCTGTACTGTCACTCTAGGCTCGGCATCACATGCAATGTACTGAGCTGTGTGAACTGATGCCTGAGTGCAGTAAACCCCAAAGCTTAACAAATCCAAAGATGGCCAAACACGACCAAAGTCCCAAATTGGTTTTTAAAATAAACATAAAAGGATGCAAACAGATAGCACAGCAGGTCAGGCACTGGCATTTCTCAAGGTCAATTAAAGTTCCTTCCTGATATTCAGTAGGGTCTCTCAAGCCATCAGCTGTGATCCCTGACTGCATAATCCAGAGGGAAATCCTGACTCATGATGAACCAGGAACCACTGGAAGCGACCACGAGCATTGAAATAGAGCAACATCTGATGGGGTGAGACCCTAAGAAATAAATGAGCTATGTTGGGAGCAATATTACTCCAGGCAGGACACAGACACTACAAACACATACAGAATTGATGCCCACCAGCACACAATGTCCCGGACCACAACCAGGATGAAGAACTGTATACTCAGCCAGAAATAATCCCTAAGTATTTGTAAGTTTAACCCCAAAACCAAATCAAAACAAAACAAAAGGGAATGCCCTGCCACAGAGGCAGGTTGGGCAGGGGGGTAGGGGGTGGGAGGGATACTGGGATTAGTGGTGGTACAGAATGAGTACTGGTGGAGGGATGGGTACTTGATCACTGTATTACTGAAACCGAAGCACAAACATTTTTAAGTCTGCACTGTCCCTCATGGTGTTTCACTAATAAAACTTTTTAAAAAATCAAATAAACAAAATAAAAATAAATTAACTGAAGTTGTGGGCCTGGTGCACACTTGATTAAGACAGCTACCTTTTAAGCTACCAAACGTGTTCAATACTCAGAACCCCATGGCCCCTGAGCACCCCTGGGAGTGATCCCTCAGCACAGAGACAAGAGAATTCAGGTTGTGCACCAAATACAAGCAAAACCAAAACAAATACATAGAAATTATGTGTAGTACAAGAAGTAATCAGAGAACTCAGTATTGGCAGGACCCAGGAACATTTCAGAGAGACCTGAGTGATGGTACAACACGCAGGGAGCTTGCCATGCACAGGGCTAACCTGGGTCGATCCCCAACACTCCAGATTCATGCAAACCCACAGAGAGTGATTCCTATGGACAGAGCTTAGAGTAAGCCACAAGCAACACCAGGTGAGCACCAACAAGAAAACCAGGGAAGGAGCTAGAGAAACAGCTACTGAATGGCTGTCCTCGCCAGGACAGTCACAGCTTCTGCTGGACACACAGTCACGACCAGGCACAGGGAGCCAACATGGGTTTGTCCAGACAAGGTTGGCCCAACATTGCTCTCACCAATGGCCGACAGGTGCTCGTAGGTCTCCAGCATCACATCCTTCTAGAGCTTTTTTTGAGAGGCATCCAAGTACGTCCACTCCTCTGGGGTGAAGATCAAGGCCACGTCGGGGAAGGTCACTGTGTCCTGAACCAGCATACAAGGGGGGCAGGAGTCAGGATCTGTCCCCAACCTGTTCCCTAGGCTGTGAGGTCAGGAACCCAGGGACCTAGAGGGGCTCAGGGTCTTTCCCCTCGGGAGGAACCAGCTTCCACCTGAACTCCTGGCAGACGGGTCCCAACTTCTTTCTAAGACAGCTGCACCTATGAAAATGTGAGAATGCTCTACTAGAAGGTTCCTGAAGGTGGTGGTCTAGCTTCTTACCCCAGGGAATTCCACCACTGCTCCTATAAGCAGCATGATTGTGTAACAGGACTGTAGGTTGGGGATATTGGGTAGGGCTGGTGATCCCTGCCATCCCATAGGGTCCTCTAAGCACTGCCAGGTACAATGCCAGAGTGCAGAGCCAAGAGTATAATCCACGAAATCACAGCATGTGGCTCCAAAAACAGAACAGAATAATCAGACACCAGCCTTCGATGCCCAGCACCCCATATGATCCCTGAGTCATCCTTGAGCACCAGTAATCTCTTTTTTTTATTTTTATTAGTGAAACACCATGAGGTACAGTTGTAGATTTACAAATTTTTTGTGTTTGGATTTCAATTATACAATGATCAAATACTCATCCCTCCACCAGTGCCCATTTTCCAACACCACAGGTCCCAGTATCCCTCACATCCCCCATCCCCCGCATCCCCACCTGAGTCTGTGGCAGGGCATTCCCCTTTGATCTGTCTCTCCTTTTGGATGTTGTGGTTTGTCAAAGAGGCATTGAGTGGCAATCATGTTTGGTTTATAGTCTACTTTAAGCATGCTTCTCCCATCCTGGGAGGATCCTCCCAATACCCTTTATTTGCTGCTCCCTTTTCTAGCTGAGCTCCCTTTTCCCCTAGCAGGTGTGGCTGGCCTCCAAGCCATGGAGCAAATCTCCTGGTACTAATCTCGGACACTCTTGGGTGTTAGTCTCCTATTTTGATAATTTATGTTCCCCAGATGAATGCAATCTTTCTATGTCTATCCCTCTCTTTCTGACTCATTTCGCTTAGCGTGATACTTTCCATGTAGTACCACTTGTATGTAAATTTCATGAGTTCATCTTTTCTAACAGCTACATAGTACTCCAATGTGTAGGTGTACCAAAATTTCTCTAACCAGTCATCTGTTCCCAGGCACTCAGGTTTTATCCAGATTCTGGCTATTGTAAAGAGGAGCACCAGTAATCTATGAGGTGGGATTGGTCCAAAAGCCAAATACAACGGAACGGACACGTGGCCTCATACAGCAGAGAGCCGGGTGCTCCCACAAGGCAGCAGGATCCATCCTTAAGCAACTGAGATCCAGACAGGCCAGGAAGCCTGATGCACCTGTCATTGCATCACCTAATTTTGTCACTCCCCTCCTACCTGGGGTCGGTGTGTCCGATGGCATCTCACCACCATCTTCTCCTGCTGGTTTTTCCAGAGGATCAGAAACCTGGAGGAGAAGTCAGAATTGTGAGCACTGGACAGGAGCAAAACCCCAAGTTCTGAAAAGCCACGCCCTCGTGCACTGGTTCAGAGACCCGACTGGGAGACACTGCCTAAAGCTTCTGTCTACCCAGAAGAAGCAAAATTGGTTTGGCATCTGTGCTACCTTTTGTGACACATGTTCTGGGCTTGGCTACGAGAGAAAAGTCGGCCCTGCCTTGATCTGGGGACTCCTCCCGGATCCTACAGAAGGTTCTCACAGGCCCAGCCAGTTAGGACTCTGAGACCAGGATATCCCATGCATCAGCACCCCCTTCTGACCTCCTGAGAGAGCCACATTCTGGGCTATGATTGCCTGGGGAAGCCCCTCTCTTCTTAAAAAAAAAAAAAAAACAGGGTCTGGAGTGCTAGAACAGCCGGTAGGGTGTTTACTTTGCAAGTGGCCAACCTTGGTTCGATTT
The DNA here is from genome assembly GCF_029834395.1 of Sorex fumeus. NCBI lineage: Eukaryota > Metazoa > Chordata > Mammalia > Eulipotyphla > Soricidae > Sorex > Sorex fumeus. Next base: position 20,214,816 of record NW_026606076.1, on the reverse strand, counting down.
CCAGCATCCCATATGGTCCCCTGAGCACCTAAGGAGTAATTGTTGAGAGCAGAACCAGGAGTAACCCCTTGCATCCCGGGTGGGGCCCAAAAAGCAAATAAATAAATAAACAATTTTTTAAGAAAATTCTACAAACCCTTTTACCCTAGTATACAAACACAACACACACACACACACCCTTTACCCCCAGTACTCACCTCTATAGCAAGGGGTCTGGGCAGGACTTTGCAACTTGATGTGAGGAAGCAGATATTCCTATTCCAACATACAGTAAACCTGTTAGGATGCTTGCGTTGCTGACACGAATCAATCCTCTGCATCCCCACGGCCCCCAGAGCACTGCCAGGAATGACAACTGAGGCCAGGGCCAGAATAAGCCCTCAGGGTATCTCTGGGAATGCAGAGCCCCCCATTCCTGCACCAGAAATAACTCCAAAAGGAAAGTATCACTGGAAAACCCCGTTCACCTGTAGATCCACTGCTCCGGCCTGATCCAAGAGGGCAGTCAATGAAAAAGCTGGATGGCAACAGGGTCTCTTGGGGGGGGGGGGGGGGCTGTGGCTCAAAGTGAATCTGAAGATTCTACAACAGCGAAACTTGGGCAAGGTCCCATGAGTCAGCTGGAGGGTCCGGTCGGCCAAGCCCCGACCTCGGCCGGTCCTGCATCCCAAGGCCCACAAGCCCTGCACTCAGCCCCTCACCCACCGGCGGCTGCCCCAATGTGGAGCTGAAGATGACCTTAGCCACACCGGACCCCCAGGATCACGCACTCACAACTGCGACCCCCGCATCCCACTACAGCCCCCGAAGAACCTCCAACAACTCCGTTCCCTCAAAAGCCTCCATCATACCTCAGCAACCGCCTGGATATCGGGGAACACAAGAAAAACAAGCACGCAAGAGGCCCCTTGAGCTGGCGCGGTCCAGCAGCTCAGCGTGGAGATGGGGAGGCACGGGGACCTCACGGAAGGCTACCCCCATCCTGCAGCAAGACAAAATCGGCCTTCACAGTCCCGCTTCCTCGCTGGGGCCCCAGTTTGTCCTTCACCCACGTGAACAAAGACTCTCTGACCCATTTCCAGGAAGAGAAGCACCAGGAAGGCCCCGCTGTGATGTCACTTCCGGTCCTGCAAGTAGCCTTAAAGGGCCAGACTCCAGATATGCAGAGAACTACTATCCCCACCCAGGTGAATCAGTGGCTTGAGGGGGATGGATTCGCATAAGGGATTGGAGAGGCAGCTGCTGGATTGGGAGCTCGGGTAAGGAGTCCCCTGATGCTTTACTGGTCAGTCAAGTGTAGAGTTAAAGCTCTCACACACAATGCAATCAGGAAAACTAAAACAGGGTTGATCCGGGTAAAACAGGCAGGTAGGGAGTGGGTGGGGCACAGGACAGTGAGTTTATCAGGATTTTTAATTTTTTATGAGGGTTTGGTGTGGACCTGCAAGGCTCTGGGGACCATTAGAAATGCCTAGGATTGAAGCTCATCTGCCACAAGGAAAGGAAGTTTCCATTTAAAAAAAAATAAATAAAGGGCTGGAGAGATAGCACAGGGGGTAGTGCGTTTGCTTTGTATTTGGCCAACCCGGGTTCAATTCCCAGCATCCCATACAGTCTCCTGAGCACCATCAGCAGTACTCCTGAGTGCAAAGTCAGGAGTAACCCCTGTATATCGCCAGGTGTGACCCAAAAAGCAAAAAAAAAAATTAAATTACAATGTTATGTTCTCTCTCTGAGTAAGGCAAGTTCTAAACCTCCTCTGTTTATTCTCTGGCTGAACTACTTCATAAAAGTTTCCTGTAATTGTACACCCCACAACCTGATACCCCAAATTTCTGACGGTGTTCTCCTCCCATTCTATGATAATGAGGGATGTGAAAGCAAGATTCATCTCGGTACTCCAATAAGGTTGCATCTGAAGGAATCTGCCGAATCATCAAATTGAGGCTATTCTGATTTCTTTCCTTTTTCTTATGTTTTGGGGGTCACAGTTGACGATGCTCAGGGGTGACTACTGGCTCTATACTCAGGAATGACTCTTGGCATAATTGGGGGATCTTATGGGATACCGGTGAAGGTACCCAAGTCTGCAGAATGGAAGGCAAGTGCTCTAAGGGCTCTGCAACTGCTCCACGCCCCAGGTTGCATAGTTAATCCTTAATTCCCGACATCTAAAGTGGAAGCACACCCAAGAGTGGAAATTTCTTACAGAAATGGGCCTAGGGAGGGACAGAAACTCCCTCACAGTGGCATTTCGTGGCGGATAGGGGGAACTGCCGTTGCCCAAGTTCCCCACCCTTAAGATTTCCAGCCCTCGGGTTTGATTCAATGCTGCAGGTCATTAAAGAATGAAGCACGCAGCCTGGGACCATAGTGGGATAACAGTGGGTAAGGCCTTGCATCGCTTTGGAGCTCTTGCAGCCCATCTAGACACCTGCGAACCGACAGGAATATTTAAAAATTGGCGTAACCAACCACTGAGCATTGCTCTGTATCCTCCCCCCAACCAGATGCTTGCCGCCGTCCAGAGCTCCATCCCCCCCCAACACACACTGACAGACCCCGCAAGAGTCTCTGGCTTCTTAATTAGGTGTTCAGAATTTGCTATTCCCAGTGGGGTTTGAAGCAACATAAAGAAACATGATCTTTGTTCCCTCCCCACACACCATACTGACTCTCTGGGCAAGTGACACTGGGTTCTTTATTGGGGAGAGGGGTCGGTGGCCACAGCAGAACTTCTGCGGGCACTCAGGGACCCTATATAATGCTGGGAATTGACCTGTGTTGAGCACAAAGCATTGCCTCCCCCCATCTTCTATCTCGAAGAACCCCATCTGAAAGGTTTCCTGTCTTGGTCACCCCATACCTCATCACCCTACATTTCAATAAAAGTCCTTCCTCTGTTCCATGAACAGCTGGTGAGTTCGAAGCAAGATTCAGCTCGTTACCCCGGGGCATGAGGTGAAGGAATCCCCTGACAAAGAAACTGAGGTTATGGTTTTTGTTTACTAGTTTCTGGTTGGGGGCCACACCCGGCAATGTTCTTTCCTTAATTACTCCTGCAGGTGCTCAGAGAACTATATGGGGTGCCTGGGTTCGGACCCGGTTTAACTGCTGCAAGGGGAGCGCTTTTCTACCCACTTTCCTCCTGCTCTATTGCCTGAGGCTTGATCGTTAATCATTGAAGCAAAACCCAGCTCTGGACATCTTCCCTGTAATCCCGGGACAAGACACTTCCTCTCCGAAGCCAAAAGTCGGCACTGTGGAGTGTTTCTGTCCCTGCCCAGGGTCCTTTCTCTCAGGAATGTCCACCCCTGGCCCTAACCCCCTCCCAGAACCTACTGAAGCTCCCCAGGACTCTCCACGCTCTCTGCAGAGACCTCTGATCCTTGCCCAACTCTGCAGCCCCCAACACTGCCACACTAGTGCCCTGGCTTTATTTGGGGGGGGAGAGCAGAACTAAACCTGTGGGGGGTGCAAGACTTTCTATGGTGTGGGGGATGGAACCCAGGTTGGCCAAGGTAAGACAAGAGATTTCTCAGAGTTCTGTCTCCTTTTCCTGACCCTTTTCCCCATCATGGTCATCCTCACACAATTTCCCCCTCCACATATTTTTTTGCTCTTTGGGGTCACACGGGATACCCCTGGCTCGGTACTCAGGGATTACTTGTGGTGGTGCTCAGGTGACTATATGGAATGCTGCATATCAACCCCGTGTCGACCACATGCAAAGCAAACACCCAACCCGCTGTGCATTTGGAAGGACCCCAAACATTCTTTACTCCCTGCCAGAGTTCTGGGGATTACGTAGATTTGAGATGTTCAAAACACTGTGCTTGTGGCACTTTTGTAGTAGCCACGAAGTACACTTTCTGCACTCCCCACTCCCTTGGCCAAACAAAATAGGTTCCACTGAGAGATCCCGTTCTGACATTGTAAATTTTTATTAGTCATTCAATATGAATTTTACCATGTATCCAAAGATCAGAGGGAAAAAAGGTCTTCCCACATTCTTTACATACATGTTTTGTTGTGTAAAGCTTTGATATGAGTAGTAAGGTCTGAGGATGTAGTAAAGTGGCTGGAGATGTAAGTAAAGGTCTCCCCACATTCTGTACATGTATATGGTTTCTGCCCAGTGTGAATTCTCCCGTGTACTATAAGTTTTGGCGATCAAGTAAAGGCTTCCCCATACTCCTTATATGTATAAGGCTTCTTTCCAGAATGAGTTTTCACATGCATAGTCAGGGCTGAGGATTGAGTGAAGGCGTTACCAAACACCAACATTTATGAGGTTTCTCTCCACTCTTAATTTCCCTATGTGTAATGAGGAGTGATAGGTACCGAAGAGGTTTCCCACAGACATCACATATAACAGGCTTCTCTCCATTATGTATTTCCTTGTGCGTAAAAAAAGGCTTGAGTAAGAAGCAAGAGGCTTCCCACTGTCCTTACATACATATGGTTTCCCTCCGGTATTAACTCTGCTATGTATAATAAGTTATGAGAATTGATGGAAGACCTTCCCACATTCTTGACACATATATGGTTTCTGTCCTGTGTGGATGTTCACATGGTCACACTGGGGTGATGTTGGACTCAAAGTCTGTCCTTGCTGCTGACATTCCTGGGGATTCTGTCCACCTGTGTGGGTTTCTAAGGAAACGTCAAGGTGTCGAGGACCTAGGAAGGCTCCCCCACATTTCTTACACTTGGACGGGTTTGTATCACAGTGACTTTGCTTATGAGACTGTCAGTGTAAAGGAATATCTATAAATTGTGACCTCTCCCACCGTGCAGGGGCTTTCCCCCTGGGGCGGTTTGTGTCCATGGACTGAGTAGAACAGTCTCTGAGTAGCTTTTCCCAGGGGAGAGCTTCTTTGCAGCAAGGGCGCTCAGTTCCTTCTCGTCACCCAGAGAAGACATCCCACCTGTCTTGGCATCCTCATGGGGCCGAGGATACAATTGGTCGCTCGAGATTCTGTCACAGTGCGCATGATCAGACAACCCATCCAGGATGGCTGCTTCCCTGAAGAATAGCAGAGAAGGCTTCCAATTAGTGTGCTGTTCCTGAGAGTCACCTTGTCCTGAAAATTCTACATCTGCAAGTTGGTTTCTAACATTTAACCCCCTTGATTGAAATTCTGACATGTGACCTGATTTTCCAAGAAACGACTAATGTTTCAATAAGACAGACAAGCAAACGACCGATGCGGGGTCACATAGCTATATAAATTTTCTTTCAACTCAATTAACAGACACAGTAAGTGGAAATAACTCCCTCTACAGAACAATGAAGTACCAGTTTAGACTGAAAATAAAAGGAACCTGAGACTGGGTCTGGTTCCAGCTCAGTGTGTAGCCCAGGGTACATGTGAAAAGGCAAAGATGCATCCCCACACACCTGAGATGGACACTGTGAAAACATCTCACCTGAAGCAGATTCCTCTCCAGGATCAATGAGTTTTTTGTTTCTTGTACTGTTTACTTAGGTGGGGAGAGGGTCACACGAAGCACTGCTCAGGGATTCCTGCTGCTGGGGCTATGGGAGACATGTAGGGTGCTGATATGGAGTCCAGGTTTCCTTCCTGGTGCAAAGCAAGTACCCTTCCTAATGCAAAATCAATAGTACGGCACCATCATGTTCTTTTCAACAATCACCACTTGTCTTTGCTGTCTATCAAATGTAAAATCACAGTATTTCCTCTGTATTAAGAAAAGCTTTCGGAGGGTCAGAAGCATAGTACAGGGTTAGGGTGTTTGTCTTGCACACGGTCGACCCAGGTTCAATCCCGGATATCCCATATGGTCCCTTAAGCATCGCTAGGAGTAATTACTGAGTGGAGGGCCCATAGTAACACTGAGCATCGCAGGGTATGACCCAAAAAGCAAATAAATAAATAAATACAAAGAATTTTTTTAGGTTTTAGAATTACTGATTTTATGCAGCAACACTGTTGGAACGAAAAGATACTGTGTTGCGTGAAGTTAGGCAGAAAAAGAAACACAAACAAAATGATGTCACTCATCTGTGTAACAATGGATGCAGGAACTTACTGTAAAGGGTGGGCTTAAATCATCCCTGATTCCAGTGTTTAGAGACTGTCATAGTACACAGATCAGAGACATACCATCGAGGCTGGCTGCTTCCCTGGAGAACAGCAGAGGAGGATTACAATGATTTCTTGATTTCTTGAGTCTCCATGTCAAAAAATGTTGAGGCCTGCAGGTTTGGTGTCTAACATTTCTACCAAGCAAATACAATTACCGACACACGTATGGCATTTCCTGAAATGACAAAATGTTTCTGCAAGAAGGACATGCAAAATTGAGAGAAGTGTTGGTCATTAACATGTGTCCTTTTTTTTCTCAACTCAATGACGATCACATTAAGAGAAAATAATTCTTATACAGAAAATGGAAGCAACAGTTTCAAGCAAATAAAAACACACCCAAGTCTGGGTTCGGTTGTAGTTCAGTATGGAGCTCGTCATGCATGTACGAAGGCAAGGCTGAATCCCCACAAAGCTGACAACGCAGGGGCCATTCAAAACATCAAACCTAATGAATTAATGTCAGGATCAATGAGTTTTTTTTGTTTGTATTTATTTGTTGGGGCAGTTTCACATGAAACAGTGCTCATAGATTACTCCTAGTGGGTCTGTGGGGACCATATTGGGTGCTGGGTATAGAACCTGGTTTCCATCCCTGGACGAAGCAGTGCACTTCCCACTACACTACTAGTAGGGCCAACAAACCAGTTCTTTTCAACAATGACCACCTGTGCTTACATTCTATAAAAGAAAAACTCCAGTATCATTTTGATATTTAAAAACACAGAATGTGTTTAAATTTTGAAACTACTGATTTTCACACCCAACGAGGCTAAGAGCCTATTACTCTTGGCATAAGGCTGTGGATTTCCTCCCTGCCGTGTCCAGAGTCTGGAGATCTGCTGACAGCAAAGGATGGATGCCAGGTGCCCCCATTCAAGCCACATGCTTGGTCCACTGAAAATCCCACCCACATAATAATATTTATTCTGAACATGAAAATCTTTCCAGCTTACTTGTAATCAAAGATCCTGTTGTACTGCATCAAAATGAGGTAATACGGAATCCCAAATTTGGGGTTTGAGTTCTGAAATCAAACAAAACAGAATGTAAGAGTTACTCAGTGGATAGTAGAATGAGGCCCAGCAGATAGCGGACATCTTGATAGTTCTCACAGTCCAAACAGGTCCACAGTAAAGGGTAGATATTTTTGATGATCACTGTGAGGAGCTAGGCATTACCTAAGTAGCTTTTGGGTTTTGTATTTTGACCAGACAATTTACTGGGACCACATGGAATCCAGGGGATCAAAAATCAGTCAGCGGCCTAAAATGCAAGTGCGCTCCCTGCTATCCATGTCCTGATCTAAAATAATTTTGATATGGACTTATTCATTATTTTAAAACAAAGGCAAAAATATGACTAAGAGGAACACGAGAAAACAGCAGAGAGACCATGTGCTTAGCTTGAGGCAGACAGACTCAGGTCTCAGATCCCTGAACACCTCGGGTACAATTCCTGAGCGCACAGCCAGGAGTTACACCTGAGTACAATGAGGAATCACGTGTGACTATGGATGGGCCCAAAACCTAAACAATGATAAACTTCTTAGATACTCAAAAACATATAATGATCCAAGGGCAAAGATAACCATGGTGATAGGGCAGAAGGGTCCGTCTGCTCCAGAAAAGGGGACCCGGAGTTGCAGGACTGACAGCCACCCTGCTGAGGAACATACAGGAAAACTAAAGACCGAGATTCCCATGGACTATTCTACACACTTGACAGATAAGGGAGATTAACGACAAAGCCAAGAAATTAAAGCGCAGATCATTCCATGATGGACAGTGCAAGGGGATGAAGGGCAGAACGAACATGGCACGGATGCCTGGATCCAGGAGCTTGAGGCCCCATGGCTTCAAACAGCAGAGAGCCGGGCACTCAGGCTCGGAGCTACATCCCACGTCTCCTTCCTGAAACAACCCAAGACCCGAGAAGCCTGTGCGCTCCTGCCACTGCACTGGGTCATCTTGTCGTTCTCATGCCTGAGGATGGTGTGGTAGAGGGCGTGTCATACCTCCTGCCTTTGTTTTTCCTGTAGATCAGCAGGAGTCTCCATGGAAAGACCTGCTGAGACTGACCATTGAAAACATCTCACCACAGGCAGATTCTTTTCAGGATCAATGAATTTTTCTGTTCTGTAGTTTGTTTTCATTTGGGCACCGGGGTACACCATGCAGTGCTCAGTGATTATTCCCGGTAGGTCTCAGGGAAACACATGGAGCAATGTGGATGGACCAGTTTAAAAGACCAGTTCTTTTCACGATTACCATTTGTAGATACTTTTGATCAAATGAAAGAGCACGACATTTACATGAAACCTATTACAATTTTCTTTAGGTTTTGAGCAGAGATGTCAGCACCCAGTGAAGATAAGGGTCCTCAACCTCAAGCATCATACTATGAATTTCCTTCTGGCCTTTCCCGGCCCTGCACTGTAAAAATAATATGCTGGTCCACTGACATTTTCCTTTAGTTTTATAATATTGATTCCAAACTTACAAATCTTACCGGCTCACTCATACTCTATGACTGAGTTCCAAAATCCTGAAGACTTGATTTGAGTTCTGAAACGAAACACAATATACAATGTAAGAATTCTTCGAATGAAACATCCTTAACCAGAAAGTATGGCTTGAGGACATCTCTATGGTCCTCACAGTCCAAAGTATCCCACAGAAAAGGGAAAGTCCCACAGAGGATTACCGCAAAAAGCTTGGCACAAACGCAGTATTGTTGAACATATGCAGTGATGCTCAGGGAATATGGGATGCTGGTTATTGAACCAGGTGGACACTGTGCAGGACAAGCGCATTTCCTGCATTTCTATCACTCACAGGCAAAATAGTTTTATTGTGGCCGCACTAATTAACTAAACGAAAAAGGCAAAAAATATTTTGAAGGTACAGCGACATTATAGGCTGTACAGACAGGCTGGTAAGGCCAAGACAAGGGGACCAAGGAGAGAGAATTTTATGGACTGGCAGACGAGGAAAAATAATGTCAAAGCCAAGGTGAAACGCAAGGTTATTCCATGACAGACAATCCATGGCAGCGTGAATGCAGCACTGATGCCTGGATCCAGGAACCCAAGGAAATCAGGGTCAGCAGCGCATTTCACGTGTGCTCAGGGCACCCACACACGGCCCACAGCCTGAGCCAGGGAGAGTTCTCAGACACTCACCTGCACGCATGCCTCTCCTTCCCGGCCTCAGGGTTTCTGCTTCCAGTCAGGAGATCACCGCAGGCTTCACCCCAGAATGCCCTGAACCTCACAGACATGGAGCATGGGTGAGTAACAAGGAAAACGTGACAAGTAAACCCCATATGTCCCTATAAAAATGGAGCAAATTACTGGAAAGACATGAACAGAATCTGCACCTCTAAAATGCTCCAGGTTTTGAGTTATTCAAGAGCTAAGATTCAAGTCTTAATTTAAGAGTGAAATATGGGGGGGGGGCAGAAAACACTACAAATAATATAGCCCGGGTATTAAAGGGCGAACAGGGATATGATCACAGCACAGTATGTAGTATTTTTTCTCTAGAATGGGATCCTCACGTGTGAATGCTCAAGGCTTCTCTCTGACTGTGTACTCAGAAATCACCTTTGGTGGTGCTTAAGGATCACATGGGATGGTAAGGATAGAACACATGTCCAGATATTGCAAAACAAGCACCGTGCCCACTGTACTGTCACTCTAGGCTCGGCATCACATGCAATGTACTGAGCCTGAGTGAACTGATGCCAGAGTGCAGTAAACCCCAAAGACTAACAAATCCAAATATGCCCAAAGATGACCAAAGTCCCAAATTCGTTATAAAAATAAACATAAAAGGATCCGACAGACAGCACAGAAGGTCAGGAACTGGCCTTACTCAAGGTCAATAAAAGTTCGATCCTGACATTCAGTAGGGTCTCTCAAGGCATCAGCTTGATCCCTGACTGTATAGTCCAAAGGCAAACCCTGAATCCTGATGAACCGAGAACCACTGGAAGTACCATGTGCACTGAAATAGAGCAGCATCTTATGGGGTGAGGCCCTAAGAAATAAATGAAGTGTTTTGAACGCGATATTACAGCAGACAGGACACTAACACTGCACACACATACAGAATTGATCCCCAGCAGCACACAATGTCCTGCACCACAACCAGGATGAATAACTGAATACTCAGCCAGAAATAACCCCTAAGTATTTGTAAGTATAACCCCAAAACCAAATCTAAACAAAATAAAAGGAAATGCCCTGCCACAGAGGCAGGAATGGATGGGGAGATGAGGGGTGGGAGGGATACTGGGATTAGTGGTGGTGGAGAATGGGCACTGGTGGAGGGATGGGCACTCGATCACTGTGTAACTGAAATTCAAGCACAAAAATTTGCAAGCCTACAACTGTACCTCACGGTGTTTCATTAATAAAAAATAAAAAAATTAAAAATTAAAATAAAATAAAAATAAATTAACTGAAGTTGTGGGCATGGTGCAATAGTACCAGGACTCTCGAGACTCACACAAACCCACAGAGAGTGATTCCTATGGACACAAACCCACAGAGAATGATTACTATGGACAGAGCTTAGAGTAAGCCCCGAGCATCGCCAGGTGAGCACCAACAAGAAAACCAGGGAAGGAGCTAGAGAAACAGCTACTGCATGGCTGTCCTCACAAGGACATTCACAGCTACTGTTGGACACTGTCACGGCCCAGCACAGGGAGCCCACATGGGTCTGTCCAGACAAGGTTGTCCCCGTACTGCTCTCACCAATGGCCGACAGGTGCTGGTAGATCTCCAGCATCACGTCCCTGTAGAGCTTTCTCTGAGAGGTATCCAGGCATGTCCACTCTGCGGTGAAGCTCACGGCCACGTCGGGGAAGGTCACCGTGTCCTGAGCCGGCATACAAAGAGGGGCAGGAGTCAAGGTCTGTCCCCACGCTGTTCCCTGGGCTGTGAGGCCAGGACCCCCCAGGCCGTAGAGTGTCTCAGGATCTGTCCCTTCAGGAAGAACCAGTCTCCACCTGAGCTCCTGGCAGATGGGTCCCAACTTCTCTCTAAGACAGCTCTGTCTATAAAAATGTGAGGATGCTCTGCTAGAAGGTTCCTGAAGGTGGCAGACTTGCACCTGAACCAAGGAATTCAATCACTGCTCCTATGAGCACTCCAGAGAGTAAAAACTGAGCATACAATCATTGTGACCCAAATGACTAACCCTGCTTTCAGCTCAAAACACGAAACATACACCCCCTGCATCCCACAGCCCATGCTCTAGGGAGAAGGGGACACTCAATGTCCAGCCACCGACTGAACGCTGTGCATGCACATATGTGCCTATTGAACTCTGATCATGTTTCAGGGCCACCCCATATGCCTCTCAAAGTGTTTTAAGCCCAACAGCTCTGATGGCCCCAGAGATCCTTTGCTCTGTCTCCCTGGGACCAGCACATGCCCAGAACTGCAAACCGAGCAGCCAATGAATGCTGGACTGTGTGATAGAGCAGGAGAAGTTCTCCAGAACGAGAAGGACAACACAGTGGAAACACATATCCTGGGGCCCGAGTTACTGTAGCTGCCAGGGAACAAACAGGGCCAGTGTACCTGGGGACCCATGATGCACATCAGGAGGAAATCCGGAGCACAGAGCCAAGAGGAAGCCCTGAGCATCTCCCCTGTGGCACAAAAATAAGAAAAGAAACAAAGCAGCATGACTGTGTAACAGGACAGTGGGATGGGGATAGTGGGTTGGGCTGGTGATATCCGTCGTCCCATAGGGTCCTCTAAGCACTGCCAGGTGCAATGCCAGAGGGCACAGCCAAGTAAGTATAACCCCCAGAATCACTGCGTGTGGCTCCAAAAACAAAACAAAATACCCAGACACCAGCCTTTGATACCCAGTACCCCATATGGTCCCTGAGACATGTCGGGAGTCACTCGTGAGCACCAGTAATCTTTGAGATGCTGTGGTCCAGAAGTCAAATACAACAAAACTTACACAAACGTGGCCTCATAATGCAGAGAGCCAAGTGCTCCAACAAGGTGGCAGGATCTTTCCTGAAGCAACTGAGACAGACAGCCCGGGAAGCCTGACGCTCCTGTCATTTCATCACCTCATTTTGTGACTCCTACCTGGGGTTGGTGTTTTCAATGGCATCTCACCATCTTCTCCTGCCTCTGTTTTTCTCGAGGATCAGAGACCTGGAGAAGTCAGAATTGTGAGCACTGGACAGGAGCAAAACCCCCAAGTTCTCACCAGCCACACCCTCGGGCACTGGCTCACAGACCCACCTGGGGGATACTTGTCAGATGTTTGTTTCTCCCCAGGAGAAGCAAAATCGGTTGGCATCTGTGCTGCCTTTTGCGACACAAGTCCTGGGCTTGGCTACGAGAGAAAAGTCGGCCCTGCCTTGGTCTGGGGAGTCCTCCCAGATCCCACAGAAGGTTCTCATAGGCCCAGCCAGGAAGGACCCTGAGGCCAATATATCCCGTGCATAAGCGCCCCCTTCTGGCCCCGTGAGAGAGCCACATTTTGGGCTATGATTGCATGGGGGAGCCCCTCTCTTCTTTTAAAAAATACAGGGGCTGGAGTGGTGGAACAGTGGGTAGGGTGTTTGCTTTGCAAGTGGCCAACCTGGGTTCGATTCCCAGCATCCCATAGGGTCCCCTGAGCACCACAGGAGTAATTCTTGAGACAGAACCAGGAGTAACCCCTTGCATCGCCGGCTGTGACCCAAAAATCAAATAAATAAAATTGTTTAAAAACTTTCTACAGGGGCTGGTGCAATATCACAGTAGGTAGGGTGTTTGCCTTGCACGCCGCCAACACGGATTCAATTCCCAGCATCCCACATGGTCCCCGAAGCACCACCAGGATTAATTCCTGAGAGCAGAGCCAGGAGTAACCCCTGAGCATTGGCTGGGTGAAAACCAAAAAGCAAAAAATAAAATTTTATAAACGTTCTACAGACATACACTTTTACCAGCATTACCCAAACACACAAACACACACACCCTTTACCCCCAGTACTCACCTCGATAGCCAGCGATCTGGGTAGGACTTTGCAACTTGATGTGAGGAAGCAGATATTCCTATTGCAACATACAATAAACCTATTAGAATGCTTGCGTTGCTGACACTAATCAATCCTCTGCATCCCCAGGCCCCCAGAGCACTGCCAGGAGTAACATCTGAGGCCAGAGCCAGAGAAAGCCCTCAGGGTATCTCTGGGAATGCAGAACCATCATTTCCCACGCCAAAAGTAGCCCGAAAAGTAAATTATCATTGGCAAACCCCGGCCACCTGCAGATCCACAGTCCCGGCCTGGCCAACGAGGGCAGCCAATGAAAAAGGCTCTGCGCCTCAAAGGAAATCTGGAGATTCTACAGCAGTGAAACTTAAGTAAGGTTCCAACATGAGTCAGCTGGAGGGTCCAGATGGACAAGCCCACCCGACCCTGGCCGGTCCTAAATTCCGAGACCCGCAACACCCGCGCTCAGCCCCGCACCCACCCGCGGCTGCCCAAACCTGGAGCTGAAGGCGACCATGGCCACAGCGGCCCCCCTGGATCATGCCCTCACACCCGCGACCCCGGCATCCCACTACAGCCCTCTACGAACCTCCCAAAGATCCACACCCAAAAAAGACTCCATCGTACCTCAGGAACCGCCTGGATATCGGGGAACACAAGAAAAACAAGCGGAGAGTGTTCCCTGAGCTGGCCTGGTCCCGCAGGTCACAGCGTGGAGACGGGGAGGCGCAGGGCGCCCACAGGAAGCATCCCAGTCCTGCAAAAAGATGAAGTGGGCCTTCACAGTCCCGCATTCTCGCTGGGGCCCTACTTTGTCCTTCACCCACGTTAACATGGACTCTCTGACCTGTTTCCAGGAAGAGAAGCACCAGGAAGTCCCCGCTGTGATGTCACTTCCGGTGCTGCAAGCAACCTTAAAGGGACAAACACCAGATGTGCAGAGAACCATTATCCTGTGATGTCACTTCTGTTGCACAAGCAGCCTTAAAGGGCCAGACTGAAGATGTGCAGAGAACCATGATCCCCACACAGGTGAATCAGTGGCGGGAGGGGGATGGATTTGAATAAGGGAGTGGAGAGGCAGCTGCTGGAGTAGCTGGTCAGCGGGCAAGCTCCGGTAAGAAGAAGCTGGCGTCACTCTTCCACTCACAGTGACAAGATGGGGAGGCGTGAGGCGCTAATGGGAGGTCACTTGTGCCCTGCCACAAAAACAGCCCTCACAGACCCCCTTCAACACAGGACAGCCACTGCTCCCTTCACCCGTGTGACAAATGGAGACCTGATCCAGTGTCTGAACCAAGCACCTAAAAACCCTTCTGTGATGTCACTTCCACCTCTGCAAGCAGCCTTAAAGGCACAGACACCAGGTGCACAGGAAACCACAAGACAAAGCAGGTAAATGTGTACTGTTGGCTGGGCCAGAGCGATAGCACAGTGAACAGGACATTTGTCTTGCATGCAGCTGACCCAGGTTCAATCCCTGGCATCCTTTATGGTCCCCCAACCACTGCCAGGAGAAATTCCTGAGTGCATAGCCAGGAATAATCCCTGAGCATCGCTGGGTGTGACCCAAAAAGAAAAAAAAAAGTGTACTGCAAGTGTAATGGGATCACATAAAGGAGTGGAGAGGTGATATCTAGAGTGATTGGTCACAAAATAGGGGGTCTGGAAGAAGTCCCCCAATCCGACATTAGCAGTGACTCTGTAGCCAGCCCTGGAGATGCAGAGAGGAACTGATCTAGTAACAAACCTGAGAGCCAGAGAGACAATGGAACAGGAGCAAAGGCTTCTACCCCTTAATAACACAATAGCAGTGGACACTTGCCTACAAAGAAAACCCTGGGAGGCAGTGTGAGAAACAAGATTTCAAACCAAGAGTATGTGGCCAGGGGCTGGAATGATAGCACAGTAGGATGGGCGTTTGCCTTGCACGCAGCTGACTTGGGTTTGATTCCCAGCATCCCATATGGTCCCCTGAGCACCACCAGGAGTAATTCCTGATTGCAGAGCCAGAAGAAACCCCTATGTATCACCAGGTATGACCCAAAAAGAAAAAAAAAAAAGATCGATGCTGCGAATAGAGACACAATACTGCAAGCAGCAAGGTCAAAGTAGGAAATCACACAAAAAGGAGCACCCCTTAGATTCACAGCAGACCTATCAGAGGAAACCCTCAAAGCCCAAAGGCAGTGGCGAGATATAGTGAAAAAGCTCACTGAAATGAATGTTTCACCAAGAATACTCTATCCTGCTAAACTCTCACTCAAAATCAGAGGAACGGTAGACTATTTTCTAAATAAACAACAGCTCAGGAACTTCATAGACTCAAAACCAAACCTAAAACAAGGGCTAAAGGGGCTACTATCAGACAAGACAAACCCTACAACCACAACACACCCTTACAGAAAGATGACACAAAACCCCATAACAATAATCTCTCTCAATGTCAACGGTCTAAATTTACCATTTAAGAGACACAGAGTGGCAAAATGGATACAGAGACAGAACACAACATTCTACTTCCTAAAAGAAACTCATCTCAACAGTCAGAGCAAACACAGACTCAAAGTCAAAGGATGGAAAACAATTCTGCAAGCAAACAACTCCTTTAAAAAAGCTGGGGTGGCCATACTAGTATCCAACAACATTAATTTCACGTTGAAAAAGATTAGAAGGGACAGTGAAGGCCATTTTCTCTTCATCAAGGGATACGTACAACAGGAAGAAACCACACTTAAACATATACGCACCTAACGAGGGAACAGCTAAATATTTAAAACAACTGATCACAGATTTTAAGGAGGACATTGCTAGCAACACAATAGTATTTGGAAACTTCAACATCGCCTTATCACCTTCTTATCAACAAGAACAAAACCCAGCAAGGAATCATTGACTTTGAAAGAAGAAATAGAAGAGAAAGGGCTTATAGACCTATACAGGACTTTACACCCCAAAAAGAAAGAATACACATTCTTCTCCAGTGCACACAGAACATTTTCCAAAATAAACCAAGTGCTAGGCCACAAAACATACCTCAACAGGATCAGGAAGATAGAAATAGTATCAACCATCTTTTCAGACCATGATGCACTGAGGATAGAAGTGAATCACACACAGACACGGAGAAACAAATCAAACAACTGAAAATTAAACAACTCAATGCTGATCAATGAGTGGGTCAGGAACGAAGTCAAGGGTGAAATCAAAAGATATGTGGAAACAAATGAGAATGAAGACACGAGCTACCAGAACCTATGGGATGCAGCAAAAGCCATATTAAGGGGAAACTTTATAGCTCTGCAAGCATATCTTAGGTCTGTAGAAAGCATGCACATAAACAACTTGACCTCACAGCTCAAGATCTTAGAGAAGGTTCAACAGAAGGAGCCTAAATCAGGCAGAAGGAAAGAGATTATAAAACTTAGAGCAGAAATCAATGACATGGAAACCAAAGAAACAATCCGAAAGATCAATGAAACCAAAAGCTGGTTCTTCGAGAAAATAAACAAGATAGATAAACCACTAGCAACACTCACAAAGAAACAGAGGGAGAGAATCCTAATAAACCGAATCAGAAATGAGAAGGGGATATCACAACAGAAACCAAAGAAATACAAAAGATCATCAGAGACTACTTTGAAAGTCTGTATGCCATGAAACAAGAGAACCTAGAAGAAATGGATAAATTTCTGGACTCCTATAATCTCCCAAAGCTGAATCAAGAAGATCTAGAGTATCTGAATAGACCTATTAACATCAACAAAATTGAAACTGTAATCAAAAGTCTTCCCAAAAACAAAAGCCCAGGTCCAGATGAATTCACTAGCGAATTTTTCCAAACATTAAAGAAGACGTACTGCCAGTCCTTCTCAAGCTTTTCCAGGAAATTGAAAAAACGGAAACTCTCCCAAGCAGTTTCTATGAAGCCCATATCTCTCTAATACCAAAAGGAAACAAAGACACCACGAGAAAAGAAAACTACAGGCCGATATCCCTGATGAACACGGATGTGAAGATGCTCAACAAAATACTAGCAATTAGAATTCATCTACTCATCAAAAAGATCATACATCATGACCAAGTAGGATTCATACCGGGGATGCAAGGCTGGTTTAACACTCGGAAATCAATCAACATAATCCACCATATCAACAAAAGAAAAGATAAAAATCATATAATCATATCAATAGATTCAGAGAAAGCATTTGACAAGATCCAGCACACCTTCATGATGAAAACCCTAGCCAAAATGGGGATAGAAGGGACTTTCCTCAATATAGTTAAAGCTATCTACCACAAGCCTACAGCAAGCATCATCCTAAATGGGGAAAAACCGAGAGCCTTCCCTTTAAGACATGAAAGGTCTTCCCACCTACCTCACATATATAAGGGTTTTCTCCAATACGAATTTTGTGAAAACTAAGACTTCAGGGATAAGCAAAGGCCTTTCCAAATTGCTCACACATATAACTTTTCTCTCCAGTGTGAGTTTTCCTGTGCATACTAAGGTCTGTGAGTCAGATAAAAGCCTCGACACATTCCTTACATGCATATGGACTCTCCAGTATGAAATCTACTGTGTATAAGGTATGAGGATCCATCGAAGGCCTTCCCACAGTCCTTACACTTAAGCAGTTTCCCTCCTGTGTGGATGTTTACATAGTCCCGCCGGGGTGATGCTGGACTCAAGAGTTTGTCCTCAGTGCTGACATTCCTGGGAATTCTGTCCACTGTGGGTTTCTAAGGAAATGTGATGGTGCTGAGAACACGTGAAGGCTCCCTCACATTCCTTACATGTGGACAGGTTCAGTTCACAATGACTGCCTGTGGGTCTGTCAGTGTGAGAGATACACAATAAACAGTATTCCTCTCCCACAGACTAGGGGCTGCCCCACTATGGAGGGGTTGTGTCCACTGACTGAGCTGAACATCCAAGGATCTTTTCCTAGGGGAAGACTTTGTCAGATCGAGCATACTCTTGCTATTTTCATCACCCTCAGAAGACAATGGACCTGTCTGAGCATCCCCATGGAGATGAGGGCAAAACTGCTCACTTAAGCCTTTATCACAGTGGGCAGAAAGACATGCCACCAGGGCTGGCTGCTTCCACGTAGAATAGCAGAGAAGGATTCCAATTATTGCTCTATGCCATGAGAGTTCTCATGTCAAAAGAAATCAAACTCGGCGGGTAGGTAGCTGGTGGGGTATGAGACAATGAGTATCTTGGGGAAATAATTAATCAAGATGGGGCTGAAAGCAACGACTCTGAAGCCAGCCTTCGGGATTCAGAGACGAACTGACCTCACAGAAACCCAGAGAGCTGGAGACACTGGAATAGGAGCAAAGGCTGGTAAGAATATCAGAGAGCACAGTTCGGCCAACGCTCTACCCCTTGAAAACACACAAACAGTGGACTCTCAGCTACAAGGAAAATACAGGAGGCAGTTTCAGAAACATGATGTCAAACTGAGAGGATCAGGCAAGTGGGTTGAGTGCTTGCCTTGCATGCAGTCAATCTGGGTTCAGTGTCCAGAATCCCAAATGGTCCCCTGAGCACCGTCTAATAGATGGATGGAATTTTGCTGCATCCAAACATAAATGTTTCCTCTTTTTCTTCTAAGATTAGTGAAGTGACATGGGTGGGATCCAGGAATGTGACCAACCTTTTGAGTAATCACAGGTAAATGGAATGGCCTGCCGCCATGTGGGGAGCTTGGGAACTGACCCATATTCCGGCTTGTAAAAGATTTCATCATAGATCCCCTTCCATCCTTTCAAATGACATTCTATGCACAGTAAAGTTCATCTAAACTGTCTCCAATTGACACTAGAGCAATTGTACATTGGGGAAGGGTATGGCTTGTACACAGACGACCTGGGTTCAATCCCCGTGATCCTACAGAGTCTCCTAGAGCACCAACAGAATACCTGGGTGCGGAGCCAGGAGCAACCCCTGAGCATTATCAGGTAGGATCCAAATAGACAAAAATAAATAAATATATTTTCCCCCATTCCACCCCATTAAGAAACCTTGCCAGGGCCATTTTCCTAAGATGACACTTTGGAAAATATTTATCCTTTATGAATACACAAACATAACAATAACAGACATGATGCAGGGGATAAGGAGCTAGTCACGCACAGCCGACCTGAATACTAAACACAGTACGTCATAATGATCAAGAGTCCCCCAGGTATGGATGCCTGAACTCAGAGCCAGGAGTAGGGCCAGAGAACATCAGTTTCTCCCAGTATGCTTTCTCTTATGCCTAGTAAGGTCTGAGAAATGAAGGCCTCCCACGAGTAAACCTAACCCTGAATTGTGCAGCCGTGAACACAACATCTCATTCCTCACACCACTCATACTCCAAGAGTAGCGTACGACATTTGAAGTGGTTTTAAAGTAGAAGGCAACCAATCTTACCTTAACCAATCTTAGAGTGAAATATATTTTACAGATATATATATGTGTATATATATATATATATATATAGAGAGAGAGAGAGAGAGAGATAAGCACACAAGACTCAAGCCTTAACAACATATTAGTAATCGCTTATAAAAAGGCTTAATGGCCTCTGGGTGAAGTAGAGCAATCTTTACACACTCTCCTCTAACCAAAGTTTCTTCGTGCATTTTCAGTGGTTTATTCATAAGAAACAATACAAAATAAATTATTTCAGTTCTGCTTTGGGGCAGGGGTTGGGGTACAGGATGGAAACATCCAAAATATGGTGGTGGGAAGGTGTAATGGTGGTGGGATTGGGGCTAGAATATTGGGTAAAAGGTAAAGGTAAAGGCCCTCCCGTTGATCGTCGATTTGCTCGAGCGGGCCCAGTAACGTCTCCATTGGAGACTTTGTTGTTACTGTGTCTGGCATATCGAATACTCTCGGTAGCTTGCCGGGCTCTCCGAGAGGGGCGGAGGAATCGAACTCGGGTCGGCCATGTTGGTCGCTTGTAAGGCGAACGCCCTACCCGCTGTGCTATCGCTCCAGCCACGGATATTGAATGAAATCAAATATTGTGAACTACTTTATAAAAATAATGTAAAACTTATTTTTTTAAAAAAAAGCAATGATGGGCTTGGACCAAAACACTGAACACAAAAACCCGATCCCAACGGTCCATAATCACTAGGGATGAGAAGGGGACACTCAATGTCCAGCGAGCAACTCAAAGTTGTGTGTAGACATTTGTGCCTAGAGAACTCTGAACTCAAGTTCAGGGCTGCCCCAAATTCCTCTCAAAGCAGGCAAAAGTGACCTGACTCCCAACACTTCTGCCAGACCCAAAGATCCTCTGCTCCATCTCCCTAGTACTGGCGCATGCCCAGACTGCACACAAAGCAGTGAGTGAACGTGAGAATGTGTGACTGAGCAGGTGAGGCTCTCCAGAGCAGGAAGCACAAAACAGAGGAAATGCAGGTCCTGGATCCTGAGTCACTGTAACTGACAGGGCACATATGGGGCCATGTAGCCGGGGGGCTCCAATGCCGTTAGGGATGAATTCAGAGCAGAGAGCAAGAGGAAGCCCTGAGCACCTCCACTATGGCACAAAAATAAATCTGAAAGAAGAGCGGATAGGGCTGGTGACCTGGCATCCCATATGTTCCCCTAAGCACTGCCAGGGGCAATGCTGGAGTGCAGAGCAAGGAGAAACCCAAAGAATCACTAGGTGTGGTCTCCAACCTTCCCAAAAAGAACAAAGCGAAATAATTCAGACTTGGATCTGCGGCACCACACAGAGTACGAGACCTGGCAAGGGTGAATTTTGAGCAGAGATGGGAGTACTCCTCAGTGGAGTATGATCCAAACCCAAATACAACAAAACAAATAAACAAGGACAAAAGCAGCCTCAAAAACAGTAGAGCCAGTGCTCCCTCCTGAAACAACTCTGGAGACAGTCAGTCCTGAAGGCCTATGCACTCCTGTAACTGCCTCATATCATTTGTCACTATCCTCTTCTGTGGATGGTGTGGATGGTGTGTCAGACAGTACAACATCATCTTTTCCTACCTATAATTCCCGAGAATCAGCAGGAAGCTCCATGCAATGATCTGTGAGCATGAGAGAGGTGCACAAACCCCAGAGTCCTGACAGAAGTTTCTGCTTTGGAGTCTGAAATTGCTCTCAGGGAGGGCAGGGCAAGCAGCTGACATGCTCTCCTATCTCACGAGTCATAGATCTACTTGAACTGAAAATCTTATGATATCTAAACATATAGTGCAACACAGAAGAATTAGGCCCCGGGCCAGAGAAACAGCATACTGGGGAGGGCACTTGCCTGGAACGCAGTTGACTCTGGTTTAATCCCCCAGATCCCATAGGATCCCCCAAGCCCACCTGGAGGGACTCCAAAGTGCAGAGTCAGGTTACTCCAGTACCCAGAGTACTGCTGGCTGTGGCCCCAAAACAAAAACACACAAGTAAAAAGTGAATTGTGTAGTTAATCGGAAAAAAGAACACAACTTTCTGGACTTTACCCAGCATAAAAGTATTTTTATGATGGCTACTGAGACCGCAAAGATCAAAAGGCGCTTGTCTGGCACACAGCTTACAAGGGTTCAATACCCATCACCCGACAGGATCCCCAAACCTACAGCGATCAATGACAACAGAGCCAGGGGTAAACACCGCCGGGTGTGGCCAACCAAAAATAAATTTAGGTGCCAGAACTACAGTCTGGTAGGGTATGGGCCTTGTACACATCTGACCAGGGTTCAGTCCCTGGCACCACACTGGGTAACAAAAGCAGCAACCACAGGGTATGACCAGAAAAAAAAAAGTTTTTGTTCATGTGTCAACATCCACCAGCCAGTTTTGGAGAATGCAGGTCAGACTTGGGTTTTGGAGCCACAGGTGGCAGATCTTTGGGCTCACCCAGGTGGTGCTTGAGGAATCCTGCGTTGTGCAGGAGATTGTACCGTGGCAGGCTGCTTGCAAGGCCAGGGCCTGCACTCCTGGCCTATCACTGGCCTCAAGAATTCAAAGTCTCCATAAGTACTGTGAACCTTATGGACCTCACTCTAGGTGCGAGGTGGGTGAGGGGCCGCCAACCCGGGCCACTGCCACAGAGCGACCCTGCTGCCCACAAGGCAGAAACCGCGGAGGTTCAGGCGCTCAGAGCGACCCCTCGGGCAGGCGGGCATCGGGGAAACTGACCTTCCCGGACCCCTTTGCCCCCCTCCCCGGGGTGCACCCTCACCTGCTCCTCACCTTCTGCAGCTAAGCCGGCCCCCCAGCAAGTCTGCCCAGACAGCCAAGACCCCCAGTGAAAGAGGAGCCGATTCTGTGACGTCATCTGCACATTCGCGCAGAGTCTTAAAGGACCAGGCTTCAAATATTCCTGAGCAGGTACTTGCCTGGTCAGATAGGTTCATTTTTCCCCATTTCTGGGATAGAAACAAGTGATCTGGACATCTGATGTTTGCCAGGTCTGGGATAGATGGAGAGTGACCGACTAAACAGATAGCATGTCGATCAGAAGTCTTTGTTTTGAGGAAGGAAATAAAATCCACAAAGATACTTTGCAACCAGCCACCCAGACCTTCTCTCTCAGTCCCCACGTTCATTTATATCACACTGAAAATCCAGGTCTTGAGTAGCTTCAACTGTTTATTTGCACAATGATAGGAGAGAGCTAGAAACTAAGTGAATCACATGGCTCAGAAAGGGGTCAGGGTAGCCCAGAAGGGGACTCAGGGACTGGTGATGACTGGGAAGACATTTGTGTACGCAAAAATTCCTGTATCTGAATTTGTGTGTGTTCAGAGCAAAGGGTGCTCTCCAGTTTTTCCTTGAGAGCTGTGTGCAGCAACTCTTCGAAAAGTGCTCAAGGTCTACATGGCCATGATTCTAGATGGATCAGACAAATGAATGGAAAGTCCCTTAACTGCTGTGCAGCTAAATAGTCTTTTAATATTTTTGTACTAGATGATTTATTAAGCTATAATTCTTCAAATTTTGAACCAGTGAGCAAGAATAACTGTACAGTAGTTGTACAGGAAAAAGCCTCTTTTTCAGACATGTTGATCTATTGATCTATTGTTTGGCTATGATGATTTGGTGCTTGTGAGGGGCCGCCAACCCGGGCCACTGCCACAGAGCGACCCTGCTGCCCACAAGGCAGAAACCGCGGAGGTTCAGGCGCTCAGAGCGACCCCTCGGGCAGGCGGGCATCGGGGAAATGAATTCAGTAATGAATTTATTTAAAATTTACAGAATATGAAATTTATTTAGTTTACAAGTTTACTTTTTAGCGGAGTTATTCCATAAACATACTCAATTTCTTGTAACCATTCCAATAGGGTGCCAGATTGACACAGAGTGCAAATAGGAACAATAGGTTAGCCCCCCCCCCCCCCAAAGTGAGGTAGTAAATATCAATAGCTGATTTCTTTGTGTATTCACTTTTCTTTGCTTCGGTAAATATGCTTGCCTTACTATGCTTATATAAATTTATGGAGTACCAGGATGTGGGTCTCGTGAATTTAATTTTGTGGGTGCTTATGAAAAGGACAGGTGCATCAGGATTTGCTTTTTTCTAACCAACAGACTGTGCTTGCACTTCTGCTCTTCTCTCTTTGAGGTCTTCCTTGTTCGCATCTCTGCACTGCTTTGTGAGCTCGGACGTTCCCTTGCAGTTGCCTAAGGCATGCACCAAACCAGGTTGGCGATTAAGCTCAAGAGTTTTCGAGAACAAGCGTTTTTTTTTTTTTTTTTCCCTGCGGCTATCTCTCTCTTGGCGTTCCTTACGCAATCAAGGAGGTGCTGAACCAGTCGTATTACTCATCAATGTTGTCAACAATGGCATCTTCCCATGTTGCAGCAATAGTGCCAAAGGGCTCCCAGTTGGTGGTCATTCTGGGAGTTCTCTTTTTAAACTTTGCAGTCCTTTCTCTAAAACTTACTTCTCTGGGGTCCAGGAGCTAAGGTTAAAAGCTGGCTGGGATCCAGCTTTCTGTCGTTAGAGACTATGGCAACTGAAGCCTGAGTCAGGTAATTATGACAGATGGCCAGGAGAAAATATAATTTAGAATCAATTAACTCACAAATATTAAGAGCTTAGCATGAATGGGTTTTCTGTTTTGAAGCAAAGAACATTGCTCTATAGTGATACATTATTGATTATATAGGTTACAGCGGAAAGAGAAATGCAAATAAATGACTACAGATACAAAGTCCAGAGTCACCAGAAGGTTTGACTTTATGATTTAATGATAGATTAGGAGTGCTCATAAGAGCACTATAACCTTCTCTGAGGGGAGGAAAAGTGGAAATTTACTGATCGAGCCTAAAACACTTAGGGTAAAAAGACAAATTCTAGAGTGAAACATTTAAAGTGGATCCTTAAGCCACTTTTTCTATTCTGCAGAAATTCATGTTTTCTCGTGAATACTACTCCGCTCTCTCATTGTTCTCACATCCTCTGTGTGTGTATATGTGTGTGCATGCACATGTTTCAATTTTAGACCACAACTGGCAGTGCTCAGGGATTATTGCAGCTCTGGGATCAGGGTTCAGTCCTAGTGGGGCTCAGGGACTATATGGATTACTAGACATAGAAAGATGTGGGTTGGCTGCTTGCAAGGAAAGTACCCTACTTGCTGTACTGTTGCTCTGACCCTTTCTAAATTAATTATTTCCACCACATCAGGAGTTACCCTAAACAAAGCTTCCCCAACAACACCCCACCCCCAACCCACGGAATTCAACTATTTCTCTTAAAAAAGGAAAACAAAACTTTACCCCCGGTACTCACAACAGCTGGGGGTCATCTGGTCAGGGAGAGATTACATGCGTGGGGTGCTTTGCAACTAGATCTTAGGATGGAGAAATTATTGACCTAGGGAAAAATACAAAAGTTGGGACCAGAGACAGTAAATGGGTACGGAACTTGCCTTGCATGCAGCCAACCAAGATCAATTCCCGGCATCTCTTATGGTCCCCTAGTACCACGAGCAGGAATTCCCGACTGCAGAGCTGAAAATAAACCCTGACCACCACCCGATGTGGTACAAGAGCCAAACCAAAATGATAATAATGAAAAAGTTTCATTTGCAAACGCCACCCACCTGCAAGGACTGAGACACTGGGTGGCCCCACCCCATTAGGACAGTCAAACAAAGGACAGAGGACAACTGGGTCCCCTGCTGCAGTGGGGCTAGGGCCCCGCCCTTCTAAGTGAACCTGAAGGTGCCACACTAAGGATACCAGGGCCAAAGGCTCCGGACAGGGCCAAGCACAGTCCGGTGCTGGCAGATTCGGGAGGGCTAAACCCTGCGCTCTGCAGGTCCCGCAGTCCCAGGCCCACCGACCTCTGACCCTTCCAGGAGCTGGAGGAGATCCTGGCCAAGGGGATCCCCAGGATCACTTGTTCACACCTGCGACCCCTGCGCCTGGCACAGCCCCAACTGCACCACCCAAAGCCTCTGGGTCCCCTGAAAACTTTCGCCTTACCTCACCTCAGGAACCACCTGGACATCCTGAACAGTGGAAAAAAAGCGCAAAAGCGCCCCCCAAGCTGGCGCAGCCCCACCACTCACAGCACCAAGACGCGGGGTGCTCACCTGAGGCCGCTTGCGTTCTGCAACAAAATTGGCCTCACAGTTGCCCTGTCAAACCGGGTGCCAGTTCTTCCTCTACCCAGGAGACCGATGGCGGCCAGAGCCAGGCAACCACAACTAGAACAGAAAGGATTTCTGAAGGGCCCATCTATGTGACATCATTTCTGCTTCCGCCAGGAGTCTTAAAGGGCCATGATCCAGATGCAGATACCCTCTGTGCCCACCAGGTGAATCCATGCTGCAAGGGGATGGACTGGATAAAGGAGTGGAGAGGCAGCTGCTAGAGTGTTTGCTGATACAGTGGGGGCCTGGGAATAAAGGAAGGACTCCTGATACTGCACTGGTCAGTCAAACATTGAAACAATGCTCTCACACACAGACCATCAGGAAAAACACATGTGGACTGATTCAAGGTCAAACAGGCAGATTGGTACAAGGCACCTGACATTGAGTTGCATGAGGAAGTCATCAAGATGTGGTGAAAGCAGTGGAAATAGCAGCCTTCTATGACCCTCAGATTCCTCCATGGAGCACAAAAAATTCCCTAGAGGCCCAGCCAGGGGCCTCAGGAGTTCCTGAGTACCAGAACGCCATGCAGGCAGGCAGTAGTGCTGCCCCTGGGAACTACAGCCTGGAATGTGGCTCTGCTATGGGGGAAGACTGGGTCTTAGGGTAGACAAACCTTCAGCCACTGTCTTGCAGGCTGGACAAGGACATGCGCCTGGGCACTGTGTCCATGGGAACAAGGTCACTTCTGGGTCCAGATGAGCCTAAGGCAAAGCTGCGCTCTGTCTCACTGGACCTGGGCCCATCTGAGTCCTGATTTACTCTAATCCTGCATCAGCACATCTGCGTGAGTGTCATCCTATGCTCACTCCTGTTGTGCAGGAATATATTTGAAAATGGTGCAATCACCCAGGTTTATAGAAAACAAATCCAAATAGCCAAGGCATTATTTACTATGTACCATAATATGAACTGTGCCTGATATTTGGAACTTCTCAAGACTACTTACACTGTAAATATTCTATTTTGGGGGTGGAGTGGTCTTACACTCAGCTGAACCAAGTATGATACTTGGCCACCTTGGTCCCTGGCTGCAGTGATCCCTGAGCTGAGTCAGAAATAAGGGCAGATCCCTACAAGGAGTGGTCAAAACTACAGCAACAACAGGACAACTCTTAAGGAAGCAAAGCAAACAAACAAAAAATCATGTGCAAAGACAATCTAGTGAGGAACATTTAAATAGTAAAAGAGTGGGTTCTGAAAACTCTGTTTTCTGGCATTTCCATAGTTTCCCAGAATCCTTATTATTCTCTTTTCTTGCAATCACAAGTTTCCTGTGTGTACAACGATGTATGTGTGCGTGTGTATGTTTTCTTTGAGCCAGAGCATGCATTGTTCAGGGGGTATTCCTAACTCTGCACTCAGTGTTTCACTCCTGGAAGCTTTGGGGATCACTAAGATGCAGGGGACTGAACCTATGTTGACTGTGTGCAAGGCAAGTATTTGCTGTACTTTTGCTCCGCCCCTTCCTACATAAATTTCTTCCAAAAATACCAGGAGTCCTGTACAAAGCTCCCCCAACATACACACACAAATAAACAAGTATCTTCGTTTAAAAAAAAAAAAAGTAAAAATTTAAAAAACAACAACAAAAATCTTTACCCTCAGTATTTATCCTAATAGCCACAGGTCACCTGCTCAGGAAGAGATGAAGAGTGGAGGGTGCTTTGTAACTTGACATGAGGGAGATGAAACTCGTGATCTGAAAAAAAAAATCAATATTGTGGTTGGACAGACAATGAAGTCTGTAGGGCACTTGCCTTGACCCGGTAAACTCTCCGCGTACCTATGTCCCGCAGCAACACCAGCAGGAATCATACCTGAGCCCAGAGCCAGAGGAAGCCTTGAGCATCTCCGGGGATGCCATCTCCCCCCAACTCCCCAAAGAACCCCCAAACCCAAAACAGCCCCAAGAGAACATGTTCTCTGGCAAACCCCAGCCACCTGCAGGTCCACTGCCCCCAAATGACCCGGACCAATACGGCGGCAATGAAAATGATGAACAGCAAGGGGACCCTTGCCAATCGGTGGGCTGAGGGGGGGGCTGCGGCTCTGCCCTTCAAATCTGGACGTTCTACAGCTACGAGATAACGGCCAAAGACTTCAACATGGGACTGCCGGGAGGGTCGGGACAGCCAAGCCCCCCGCCCTGTGCAGGTCCCGCACCCCCGTGCCCCTCCCCCCGCCAGCCCACCCGCCGCTGCCCCATCACGGAGCTAGAGGCCATTGTGGCCTCAGTGGCCACCCAGGACTACGTACTCACACCCGCAACATTGTGCCCCAGTATAGCCCCCACCACACCCCCCAAACCGCCACGTTCCCCTAAAGCCTCCACCACGCCTCAGGAACACCTGGATGTCGGGGAACAAGTGAGAAACAGCGAAAAAGCGTCCCCCACGGTAGCGTGTCGCTCATAGAGCAGAGACGGAGAGTCGCCCCTGTCCTGCCCCAAAATCTGCCTTCAAGAACCGCTTCCAGCCAGTTCCAGGCCATGCTTCACCCAGGTAACAATAGTGGGACTGACTGAACCATCTCTGTTAGCAAGAAAGCAGGTACCCGGAAGGCCCTCTCTGTGACGTCACTTCTGTTCCCACCCACACCCTTAAAGGGCAGGGCCACTGGTGCAGAGAGATCCTTTCGGGACACCCAGGGGATCCTGTGCTGCAAGGGGCAGGGCTCACAAAAAGGAGGGGGAGGCAACTGCTGGGGAGGGAAAAGTGGTGCCTCATTAATTTTTAAAAGCTTTTGTTGCTTCAAGAGGACTTTCCTTTTATATTTGGTACTTATTTAGTCATTTTCCTCCTGGCTTCCATCATCAAGACTGTTATTTACAAGTTAACATACATGTGAAATTCAAATGCCAGGACACTGGCATAACTATAGCCCTGGTGATAATCACCGAGTACCTTTCCCTTAAAGGATGATGTCATGGGAAGCTTGTCATGCTGGATTCTTAGCTTCTGGGCTGCACTTTTGTAGCCCCCTCCTAACCTTCCTGGTCTAAATAAAACTTGTCTTCCCTACGGGGATTTTTCTGAACTTGGGGAAAGGTCTTCAGGGTCAACTCATTCCATGTGCATTTTACAATGACTACAAAGGCTAGAGAGACACACAAAGGCCTTCCTACATTTACAAACATGAGTTTTCCCTCCAGTTTGTTTTTTCCTATGGATCATAAGAGTTGAGGGTTGGGTGAAGGCCTTCGCACATTCCAGACATAAGTAAGACTTCTCTCCACTATGGATTTTCCTACGCATACTAAGGCTTGAATGTAGAGCAAAAGTCTTTTTAACATTCATGGGGTTTCACTCTGGTATGAAATTTTCTGTTTTGTAAGACATCATTTTTGAATGAAGGCCTTCCCACAGTCCTTCCATATGTAAGCTGTCTGCCATATGAATTTTTCTGTGATCACTAAGGCTTGAGGACATAATGCAGGCCTTCCTGCTTGCCTTACATACATAAGGTTTCTTTCCAGTATAAATGTTCTTATATGTAATAAGGAGTAAGAGGTAAGTGAATGCCTTCCAACAGTCCTTACATATATAAGGATTCTCTTCAGTTTGCGTTTTCCTGTGCTTAGTAAGTTCTGAGTACAAAGTAAATTACACAGTCCTTACATGAGTAAGGTTTCTCTCCTGCACGAATTTTCTATGCAAAGAAACCCCTGAGAAGGAAATAAATGTCTTCAAAACATTCCTTATCCTTACATGAATAAGGTTTCTCTAAATGAATTTTCCTATGCATACTAAGTCTCAAGGTCTTCCCATATTCCTTGGATGAATAGCGTTTCTCTTCTTTATGAATTTTCCTATGCATAATCAGGTATGAGGATTGATCTAAGCCTTCCCACATTCTTTACATGTATACAGGTTCTCTCCTGTGTGGATATTCAGATGATCACACTTGTGTGGCGGCTGACTCAAATTGTGTCCGTGCTGCTAACAGCCCTGGGACTTTGCCTGTCTCAGAATCCCCATGGTGAAGCAGGCACCACTGCTCACTCGAAACTGTCACAGTGCCCAGGATCAGAGACATTCCACTGAGGCTGGTTGCTTCCCTGGAGAACAACAGAGGAGGATTCCAATTATTTCTTGATTTCTTGAGTCTCCATGTCAAAAAAAAAGTCGAACCATGCAGGTTTGATGTCTAACATTTCCACCATGCAAATAAAATTATCGACACATATATGGCTTTTCCTGGAATGACCAAATAGTTCTTGAGAAGGACATGCAAAATTGACAGAAGTGTTGTCATTACCGTGTGTCCATTTTTCTCTCAACTCAATGAAGAACACATTAAGTGGAAATAATTTCTATACAGAAAAGTAAGCACCAGTTTCAAGCAAATAAAAATACACCCAAGTCTGGGTTTGGTTGTAGCTCAGTATGGAGCTCTGGATGCATGTACGAAGGCAAGGTTGCGTCCCCACAAAGCTGAGGATGCAGGGGCCATTGAAATCATCTAACCTAATTGAATCAATGTCAGGATCAATGAGGATTTTTTTTAATGTTTATATGTTGGGACAGTGTCACACGAAACAGTGCTCATAGTGCTTTGCAACTGGCCCTTTGGAAGCAGAAATTCTTTTTTTTTATTAGTGAAACACCATGAGGTACAGTTGTAGATTTACAATTTTTTGTGCTTGGGTTTAGATTATACAATGATCAAATACCCATCCCTCCACCAGTGCCCATTTTCCACCACCATGGATAATATCCCCCCCACACCTATCCCCCCCATCCCACCCTACCTCTGTAGCAGGGCAATCCCTTGTGTTCTCTCTCTTCTTTTGGGTGTTGTGGTCAGGAAGCAGAAATTCTTGACCTAGAAATAAAAGACATAAAAGTTGGGACGAGAGACAGTAAAGCGGGTAAGGGAATTTGCCTTGCACGTTGCCAACTCAGATCAATCCCTGGCATCCCATATGATCCCCGAGTACCATCAACAGGAATTCCCAACTGCAGAGCCAAAAGTAAACCCTGAGCATCTACATATATGGTAAACAAGCCAAACCAAAAATATAATGAAGGTGCTGGACCAATAGCAGAGCGAGCACAGCATTGGCCTTGCATGCGGCCAACCCAGATTTAATTTCCAGCATCCCATCTGGTCCCCTGCCCCTGGCGGCCCACTGGCCCCCGACTCCTGCCCGGGCACCCGCCATTCTCCTACGTGGACATAGACGGCACCCGGTGAGCAGCATGCAGCTGACCTTCCTGCCCCTCTGAGTCCAGCGCCATGTGGACCTTCCCTTGCCTGTGCCAGAACTTGGCTGCCTGGCTGGACTTGGCCGCGGGGGGTCAGGACCACGTGCTGCACTTGGGGGGCTGCGGGCCAGGAGCTGGGCCCTAACCAGATGGCTGCGGCAGCGCTCCAGGCCCCCAGGACGGCTGCTGGATCCCCGGAGTGGGGAGGGGGCCCCATGCCAGTGCGCCGCGCCCCTGGCCCGCCCTGCCCGCACCCCTGCAGTTCCGGAAGGGCCAGGCTTAGACCCTGCTGGAATTCAGCGCACCCAGGGACGGGCCCTGCCACTTCTGTATGTGGCTGGCTCCGGCTCCGGACAGTCCGACCATAAGTTCGGCTTCCAGCTGGGGCCTGTCTGCTTCAGTAGCTGACAGTCTCGGGGGTCGCAGGAGGAGGGCACAGATGGGACGCCCCCCCCCCCGCCCCCGAGGGGCAATAATGATGCTAAGGCCTCGAACTGTTCTATTTATCTTCTCCTACAACTGTCTCACGGTCAGACAAGAGGAATCTCCTCCCTTCTTCAGCCCCCGGGGGGACCCCAAACCTCTCCCCTCCTCACTTGGGGGCTCAGCGGAAGTTTAGCTGGAAGTTTAGCACCCCTGCACCTCATACAAAGGACTTCCAGCTTGGAGCTGATATAGACACTCCAAATCTGCCTCCCGTCCTGTCCCCCCAAAATCTTGTGCTTCCGGAATCCTTGTTGAACACTGGATTCCCTCCTGTTCAAGATAGACTGCTCGTTGGCTTCCCGAGACATTTGCAGGAGCCGGGCAGATGGGGGGTCCCCGACTGTGGGAACCAAAATTGGGCTCCAGAAGGAAGTGGAGCCCCAGGGGGCTCCACTTCCCCACTCCGGGGATCCCCCTACCTCAGCCCAACTCCAGACGCTGCCCCACCCCTGCCTCCGACCCCCTCCCCTGAATCATGTAGCCAGATCAGGAGGTGGAGTGGAGTGGAGTGGGGTGGAGTGGGGGTGGGGGATGACCCAGGACCCCAGTGGTGCTGCCTTCATTCTCGGGGATCCGTGTGTCAAGAGGAGATCGCCTCTGGTGAATTCAATTCGCTTACACCCGCCAAGTTCTGGAGGGGATGATAGAACCCAGCATCTTTCAGCCCTGTCCACGCCCTACTGAGCCTTGGGTCAGAGAATAAACTGGTGAACTGTGTCTGGGTGTCCATGCTGCCTGGGGCCCGCTCCACTCACTCTCTGTGTGGAGGCACACCCAGACAATGCTCCAGAGCCAGCTGCCCGAGAGGAAACAGGATGACACAGGAGAGGCTATGCCTTCCCGCAGTACGATGTCTCCAACCAACTCGGTTCTAAAGATCTCCAGACCCCAGGTCCCCACATCACAGCACCCCACATTGCTGAGGGTGCCATCTTCCATCCTGAGTTTTGGGGTTCCTATACAAATGAGAAGTCCCATGTCTTCTCTTCTCCATGGAGGAGAGTGGCAGGGACCAGATTCAACTCCAGCATCTCCAGATGTCTGGGGTGAAAGGAAACAGTCATCAGACAGACTGGATTAGGTTAAGGAGAATTTTAATTAACACAGGAATAATGAGCCTAAGACCAGGCAATCTCCTTCCCTGGAAATTCTAAATGAATCACTTCTTCCAAGCAATTTTTTCTTTGCTTTTTGGGTCACACCCAGCAATGCTCAGGGGTTTACTCCAGGCTCTGCACTCAGAAATTACTCCTGGCGGTACTTGGGGGGCCATACGGGATATTGGGGATTGGACCCGGGTCGGCTCCATGCAAGGCAAACATCCCACCCGCTGTACTACAACTCTGCTCCAAGGATTCTTTTGGGGTGGGGCCTGCTTTGGTGTGGGCGCACCAAGTTCTGGGGACCATTAGGTACCTGGTCGGCTACAGGTAGGGTGAGATTATTTTGTTGTTGTTCTTTTCACTTTGACAAGAAAAGTTATGAGCCCACTTTGCTCTGTCTGTGGCCCAGCTCTTCGGAAAGGTTTCCAGTTATACTCAATGCCACGTGCCATCACCCCACATTCTGAGGGTGGCCCAACCCTCTTCTACAAGCTGCAAGATACAGCTCAGAACCCACCAAGTTGGGGTGGGGGAATTCGCCATCAAAAGACTGAGGCTGTTTTGGTTTTATTTGGTTTGTTCATAGTTTGGGGGCCACAAACCCAGCAATGTTCAGGGGTCCTACTGGCTCTGTACTCAGGACCCACTCCTGCATGATGGTGGGACTGTATGGAGAGCCAAAGAAAGAACCAGGGGCCTGTGACTGCAAGCCAAGAGCTTGCATCAGTGCTTAGGAACGTCCTGGTTTTTAGGGCAGTCCTGGGTCTTTTGTGAGAGACATCCGGTTATCTGGTCTGACCTCCATCCTTCGAGTACTTGTATCTGAATTCCTTGCTCAGGGGCAGAAAAACCAGTTATTCTGCAATGATGCTTCCTGTAAAGTGAAGCTAAATTAATTCTGGAGGTGGTCCATTTTGGGCCTCTCCCTCACAATACTCAGGCCACGTGATGTTACAGAGGTCAACAAGACACTCCTTACTTAAACTATCTAGCTGGAGGTTCTTCCTATGTTTCAATAAGCAATCCAAAGTAGAATATTTGGGAATCGATGTTGAATTTCCCGTGTCTCCTAAGTGCCAGCAA
Source organism: Sorex fumeus (assembly GCF_029834395.1). Classification (NCBI taxonomy): domain Eukaryota; kingdom Metazoa; phylum Chordata; class Mammalia; order Eulipotyphla; family Soricidae; genus Sorex; species Sorex fumeus. Next base: position 20,181,162 of record NW_026606076.1, on the reverse strand, counting down.
TAACCTATGAGAAGGAAGGAAAAATCTGAAAATAGGATGATTCCTTGGAAAATTTTTCTCCTGGTAATTTCTCCCAAGGGGCTTTGTCCCCTTCTGCCTGAATTGCTATGGTTCTAACGAGTTCCAGCGTGGACATGACCACAACTGCACGCTAGCCTATACTGGTTCAGAAAATCACAAGTAAGGACATCTCCATCAGTGATCTTCCCAATAGTCCACACGACCACGGCTGGCGTGTGGAGCTGTATTTAGAGTGTCGTGGGTTTCTGAGAAACCTTGCTACTTTGAGGAGAGAAGAGAAAAAGCTCCGTTTGTTCTTAGCTTGCTACAGGTTCCATTGCTTCCAGCTGGCTGGCTTTCTTCCTCAAACTTCTTACCTGCCTTTTACAGATTTTTTTTTTGCCTTGAATTGCCTAGAGCTAAGCCTGCTGGCTGTCTCCATTAGCATTTGAATTGATCGCTAGTTGATCTTCAGCTTAGACTAAACTGGGTGGGGAAAGGATTTTCTGCCTAGGATTTAGTCTCTTGCCCTCCATTTTCCAGAACCTTCTTACTAGTGTGTTTTCCTCCCATTCCTCCCATAGTGAAGGGTGCCTATGTGAAGTGTTTAATATGGGGCAATTAAGGATCAAGCAAGCCGCTTCCACAGCTGCAGCGGTAGGAGAGCCTGTGGGTGATTGTCTTTCACTTCAGTAAGCTGGGTTCGATTCCAGCCTTCAGATCTTTGTGGGATACATTGCTAAATCTCCTCGGGGGGTCAGTGGGTTGGCCTAGTTTTGTTTATGAACCTCAAGGGGTGCAGACAATTAAACCTGGCCTGGAACGAGCAAGGCAACGTTATTTTCTTACATTTGTTTTTCTCTTCGCTCTGAGCAAGAAAATTTTGAACCCCCATTGGAATGTCTGTGATGATCGAGCCCTTTGAATGTTTCCTGTTATAGGCTACCCAAACAACCCAATCCCCAATTTGGGTTGTTATGGGCAACCCAAGTTTTCTAAGAGTAAAAAATCCTTAGAGATACGGGCCTGGAAGGGCCAGAAACTCCCCACAGCGCCATCTCGTGGCTTTTCGGCAGAAATGCCGTAGCCCGACTTTCCCACGCTTAAGAATTCCAGCCCTTTTCTTTGTGTGAATGTTAAATAAGGGGTCATTAAGGATCAAGCACACAACCCAGGGCCATGGATCGAAAACTGAACACTGAACCAGGAGGGCACTTGCCTTGTATTTGCGATCCGGGCTCTATCCCTGCACCCCAAACGTTCCCCTGAACACCACCAGGAGTGATTCCTGAATGCAGGGTTAGGGATGATCCCGAATATCACCGGTGTGGTCCCGAAACACAAACAAAAGCCTTTCACGGAGGATTCCTTCACACCAAAGTTGGGGTTGCCGAGCTGAGTCTTGCTTCCACCACCTTCCCCCGTGGAAAAGCTGTGAAGTTGTGTGGATGACCGGGACAGGAACCCTCAGCAAAAGGGGGCTTAGAGGGAGAGATTCTACTGCAGGGAAAGCACTTGCCATGCTGCTGGCTTCAGTCCTGGCACCCGGGTCGCCCCATGCGAAGCAAGCGCCCTGGATGCTCGGCTACCGCTGCACGGCCTGAGGCAGCCTGCTGGATCCTAGTGACCCGCAGGGTAACATGAAAGCGAACCCAAGGGCTGGAAATCTTTTGGCACAGCTCTTCCGCCAGCTCTTCCGCCAATGCACTGCGAGAGGGCGCTGTGGGGCATCTCCGTCCCTTCCCTGGGACGTTTCTCTAAGAAATGTCATCCCTGGTCCTGATCTGCCTCTAGAACCCGCTATAGCTCCCCAGGATTCTCAGAATTTCTGCAGGAAAAAACAATATTTCTGCACAGAGGAGCTGTATCCATAGCCTCCAGAGCTGACTGGCCAAGTTAGTGGCTCTGGCTTACTTTAGGGTGTGGGCTGTACACGGCCGCAAAATTTTTCAGGGCAGCTCAGGTGACCTGATATGGTGCCTGAGACGGAACCCAGGGTGAACATAGAAGACGACTGTGCCTTCACGCAGTACCATCTCTTCAAACCGACCTGTTCTTACAGGTCTCCAGCCCTGTCATCCCACACGTCAGCACCCCACATGTCCGACATTGTATCTTCCTCCCTCCTAGGAGAACTTTGGGATTCATATATAAATGGAAAGCCCCAAGTACTCTGTTTTCCATAATGAGAATGGCAGAAGCCAGATTCAACTCCAAAATCTCCAGACGTTTGGGGTGAAGGTACCTGCCATCAGAGGAACTTGGGGTGGGTTAGGAAAAACTTTTACTTAAAATGGTAATAATGAGCCTTGGCAGCCTATCTCCTTCCCTGGAAATTCTAAATACACCAAATCTTCCTAGGATTTTTTTTTCTTTTTTGATCATAGCCAGTGATGTACAGGGGTTACTCCTGGCTCTGCACTCAGGAATTACTTCTGGCAGTGCTCAGGGGACCATATGGGCTGCTGGGAATTGAACTCGGGTCAGCCAGGTGCAAGGCAAACATCCTAACCGCTATGCCATCGATCCAGAACCACTGCTGAGGATTTTTAATTTTTTATGGGGGTTTGGTGTCGGCCCGGGAGGTTCTGGGGACCATTAGAAATGCCTAGAGTTGGACCTCATCTGCCACAAGGAAGGCAGGTAAAGGTAAAGGTAAAGGCCCTCCCGTTGATCGTCGATTTGCTCGAGCGGGCCCAGTAACGTCTCCATTGGAGACTTTGTTGTTACTGTGTCTGGCATATCGAGATACTCTTGGTAGCTTGCCAGGCTCTCCGAGAGTGGCGGAGGAATCGAACTCGGGACGGCCATGTTGGCCGCTTGTAAGGCGAACGCCCTACCGCTGTGCTATTGCTCCAGCCCCACAAGGAAGGCAAGTTTTCATTTTTTTAAATTTATATAAAGGGCTACAGAGATAGCACAGCAGGTAGGGCGTTTGCCTTGCACGTGGCCGACCCAGGTTCAATTCCCAGCATCCCATATGGTCCTCTGAGCACCGTCAGGACTACTCCTGAGTGCAGAGCCAGGTGTAACTCCTGTGCATCGCCGGGTGTTACCCAAAAAGCAAAAAAAAAAAAAAAAAATTTAATAAAAATGTTATGTTCTCTCTCTGAGTAAAACAAGTTCTAAATCCACTCTGTTTATTCTCTGGCTGAACTACTTCATAAAAGTTTCCTGTAATTGTACACCCCACTACCTGACACCCCAAATTTCTGACGGTGTTCTCCTCCCATTCTGTGATAATGAGGGATGTGGAAGCAAGATTCATCTTGGTACTCCACTAAGGTTGCCTCTGAAGGAATCTGCCGAATCATCAAATTGAGGCTGTTCTGATTTCTTTCCTTTTTTATGTTTTGAGGGTCACAGTTGACGATGCTCAGGGGTGACTACTGGCTCTGTACTCAGGAATGACTCTTGGCATAATTGAGGGATCTTATAGGATACCGGCGAAGGTACTCAAGTCTGCAGAATGCAAGGCAAGTGCCCTAAGGGCTCTGCAACTGCTCCACGATCCAGGCTACATGCTTAATTCTTAATTACCCCACACCTAACATTGAAGCAAAGCCAGGGTGGAAATTTCTTACAGAAACAGGCCTAGGGAGGGACAGAAACGCTCCCACAGCGCCATCTCGTGGCGGTTAGGCGGAACTGCCGTTGCCCGAGTTCCCCACCCTTAAGATTTCCAGCCCTCAGGTTTGCTTCAATGCTGGGGGTCATTAAGAATCAAGCATCCAGCCTGGGACCATAGTGGGATAACAGTGGGCAAAGCATTGCATCGGTTTGGAGCTCTTGCAGCCCATATAGATCCCTGCACACCGACAGGAATATTTAACAATTTGCGGGACCAACCCCTGAGCATTGCTCTGTGTTCCCCCCACAACCAGATGTTTGCCGCCGTCCAGAGCCCTCCCCCCCAACACACACACTGACTGATCCCACAGAGTCTCTGGCTTCTTAAATGAGTGTTCAGAATTTGCTATTCCTAGTGGGGTATGAAGGAACATAAGGAAACATGATCTTCGTCCCCTCCCCACCCACCATATTGACTCTGGGCAAGTGACACTGGGTTCCTTATTGGAGAGAGGGGTCGGTGGCCACAGAACTGAAATAAACATAGCCTCATAAGGAAAGTATAGGGCCCTCCGACAAGGAGGCACAATACAGGATCCTTCCTGAAACAACTCAGAGACATTTGGCCCAAGAAGACTGAGAGCTCCTATCATTGCATCACCTTCTCTTGTTACTCTCCTCCTACCTAGGGATGGGGTGTCCGATGGCATGTCACCATCTTCTCCTGACTCTGATTTTCCCGAGGATCAGAGACCTGGAGGAGGAGTCAGAGCAGTGAGCACTGGAGAGGAGCACAACCCCAGCCCTGACCAGCCACACCGTCAGGCACTGGCTCTCAGACCCGCCTGGGCAACAATGCCTAATGCTTCTGTCTCCCCAGGATGAGCAAAATGGGTTGGCATCTGTGTTGCCTTTCACGACACAAGTTCTGGGCTTGGTTACAAAGGAGAAGACTCATTCCTGCCTTGGCCTGAGGACTCCTCCCTGGGTCCCACAGAAGGCTCTCACAGGCACAGCCAGGCACTGATTCAGAGGCAGGATCACGTGCCTCAGCGCCCCCTGCAGGCTGGCAGCAGGGCTGCCCCCGACAACCACACCCCAGAATGTGGCTCTATCATGGGGACAGACCCTCTCTTAAAATAACACAATTTCTACACACACACATACACACACACATACCCTTTACCCCCAGTACTAACCTTGAAAAACAGAGGTCTAGACAGGGCTTTGCAACTTAATGTGAAGAAGCAGAAATTCCTGTTCCGACAGAAATTACTCTAAAACTAATAAGATGCTTGGCCTGTTGACACCAGTCAATCCCCTGCATCCCTATGCATCCCTATGGCCCAAAGAGCACTCTAGGTAAAACACTTGATCCAGGAGCCAGAGTAAGCACTCAGCGTATCTTCGGGTATACAGAGCCCCCCATTCCCCACACCAAAAATAGCCCCAAAAGTAAACTAAAACCCCAGTCACCTACGGATCCACTGCTCCGGATGGCCCTCTCATACCAGAGAGGGCATTGAAAAAGCCGGATTGAAACAGGGTCTCTTGGCATTGCGGGAGCTGCGACTCTGCCCAAAGAGAATCTGGAGATTTTACAGCAACGAGACTGGGGCCAAGGTCCAAACGTAGGTCAGCTGAAATTCAGGATGGCCAAGCCCCTGCCCTCGGCAGGTCCCTCTACCCCAAGGCCAACAGCCCCGTACACACCTGCCACTCCTCCAATGCAGAGCTGGAGGCGATTGTGGCCGCAGGAGGCCCCCAGGATCACTCACTCACATCCTCCTCCCTTGACCCCGTCAAAGATCCACCGCACCTCAGGAACCACCTGATATCAGGTATCAAGTGAAAAACAAGTGCAAAACTGGCCCGTAAGCTGACGAGGACCCGTAGCTCAGTGCGGACACGGGGAACTGCCAGGTGCTCAGGGGAAATTGTCCCCATCTGCCACAAAGTTGGCCTTAAGAGTCCCACTTTCTCACAGGGCCCCTACTCTGTCCTTTACCCACGTGAACAAGGACACCGACCCAGTTTCCAGGAACAGAAGCAACAGGAAGGGCTCCCTGTGATGTCCTCTGTCTCAGCAGGCAGTCTTAAAGAGCCAGACTCCAGATGTGGAGAGAACCATTGTGCCAAACCAGGAGAATCTGCCGTGCAAGGGGGATGGACTCACACAAAGCGGTGGAGAGGCAGCTGCTGTACTGGCCGTTCACACAGCGGAGGGCTAGTGATGGGTAAGAATCCCCTGGTCTTGTACTGGGCAAACAATGAGCCAATGCTCTCACATACAGTCCATCAGGATAATCGCAGAGTAAAACAGGCAATAGGGAGCTGGTGGGGCACGGGATAATGAGTTTCTCCAGGAAATCATCCATCAAGGTGGGGAGAAAGCAGTGACTCGAAGCCAGCACAAGAGCAGAGAGGAACTGGCCTAGCAGCAGCCCAGAGAGCTGGAGAGATGCTGGAACAGGAGCAAAGGCTCGTAAGAACATCAGAGAACACTGTCTGGTCAACGCTACATGATTGACAACACGCAAGCAGTGAACACTAATCTACAAGGAAAACCTAGGAGGTAGTTTCTGAACCCTGAGTGGGGCTGGAGAGATAACACAGCAGATAGGACGTTTGCCTTGCATGCGGACTACCTAGGTTTGATTCCCAGCATCTCATAGGTCCCGCGAGCACTGCCAGGAGGAACTCCTGACTGCAGAGACAGAAGTAATCCCTTTTTATTACCAGGTGTGACCAAAAAAGCAAAAAAAAGTAGACACTGAGCAACTCTGGATGTGGTAAACAAGCCAAATCAAAACAATGATACTGAAAAAGTGTCATTTGCAAAACTCAGCATCTGGCAGGGATCAAACCACCATGTGGCCCTGCCATATCACGACAGTCAAAGGACAGACAACAACAGAGGGGCTGGGGCCGTGCCCTTTGAAGTAAATCTGAAGTTCTACACTAGTGAGTGATGCCAGGGACAAGTGCTCTGAAACAGGGCAGAGCAAAGTCCCATGCTGGGAGAGTCGGGACAGCCAAGCCCTGCCCTCTGCAGGTCCCGCAGGCCCGAGCTCAGCCCCTGGGCTCAGCCCCACGCCCACCTGCTGCTGACCATTCATGGAGCTGGAGGTGATGGTGGCCAAAGGGGACCCCCATGATCACCCACACACACCGCAACCCCTGCACCCCCTAAAACCTCTGGGTTCCCCTAAAGCATCCCTCATGCCTCAGGAAATGGCTGATATCAGAAATGAGAGAAAAATAAGCACAAAAGGGCCTCCCAAGCTGGAGTGGCCCTGGCACTCACAGTGTGAAGAATGGGAGGCACTGGGAACACACGAACCACCACTCGCGTCCTGACAAAAAAAAGGTCTTCACAGTCCCCCTCCATGAAGGGCTGCCATTTCCTCCTCTACCACCAGACCAATGGCGGCCTGATCAGGCAACCACAATGGGAAGAGAAAAAACATCTGAAGGTCCCTGGCCTGGGACGCCACTTCCACTGCTGCCGGAACCTGAGCCTTAGAGGGACCGGGTCCAGATGTAGAGACCCTTCTTGCCCATTCAGATGAATCTGTGATCAAGGGGAATGGACTGGATAAAGGTGTAGAGAGGTGGCTGTGGAGAGTGGTGGGTCACACAGTGGGAGGATGGGGATAAGATGACCCCTGATCCTGTAATTCTCAGTCAAACAATGACCCAATGCTCTCACACACAGTCCACCAGGAAAAATGCAGCTGGGATGATTCAAGGTAAAACAGGAAGGTTGGAACAATTCACCGGATGCTGAGTTTCTTGGGGAAGTAATCAAGATGGGGTGAAAGCAGTGACTGTAAAGCCAGCCCTGGAGATGCAGAGAGGAACTGGCCTAGCAGCAGTGAAGAGAGCTGGAAAGACACTGGAAGAGGAGCAGAGGCTGGTAAGAACATCAGAGAGCACTGTCTGGTCAACACACTACCCCTTGAAAACACCAAACCAGTGGACTCTTGCCTACAAGAAAAAACATTTCAGAAGAACAATTTTAAATCTAGACTATGGGGCAAGAGGTCAGTACAGTGGCTTGGGCGCTTGCCTTGCATGTGGTCAATTTGGGTTGAACCCTCAGAATTCCAAATGATCCCTTGAGCACCATCGAAGTGCAAAAAACCAGGATAAGGCCCTGAGCACTGCCAGGCTGCACCAACATCATCATATATTCCGATCCTAAAAATAGAGGCTAATGGGCAGCAAGCCCATGGAGCCTTTTTTGTCCTTTAAGCAGATCTGTATCCATTTTATCATTCTGGTGTCTACTACACTGAGGGGACTTCGCTAATTCTAAATACAACACTGAATTTTTTCTGTAATATTATTGAACTTGGTCGGCGGATCCAGGAATGTGACACACCTTGTGAGTAATCATAGGTAAATTGAACGGCCTGATGAGATGTGGGGAGTTGACCCATATTCCCGGCATTTGTCAGACATTTGATGCAAGGGGCCCCTTCCATCCTTTCATATGTGTTTCTAAGCACAGGAATGTTCATTTAAACTGTTTCCAATAGGGGCCAAAGAGTAGGTACAACAGACAGGATATTTGCCTTGCACCAGGTTTAACAGGGTTCCCGGAGTACCACCAGGAGTAATCTCTGAGTATTTCAGGATATGACCCAAAAAGACCGGAATAAAAAGTTCAAAATTTAAAACACAAACTGTCTTCACGGCACTCCACTAAAGAACCTATCCAGGGCCATTTAACCAAGATAAAACTTTCTGAAAAATTTATTCTTTATACTTACACAATGCTAACCAGTACCTAAACACATGGTAGGCAGAGATGGCATGAGGGAAGGAGCTTGAACACAGCCCACCTGGATTCCAACCATAGTACCCCATAATGATCCTGAGTCTCCCAGGTATGGATGACTGAGCTGAGAGCGAGTAGTAGTACTCAGCTGGGTGTGGCTCCAAAGAACATGAATCAGGAGGCACTGAAGAATGAAGATGTGGCTGTTTCTCTGCTATAATTCCCCAAACCAAGGGCCTCAAAGCCAAGTCACAGAGGCTAGAGCGATAGTCCAGGGGGAGGGCTTTTTCCTTGCATGGGGCCAGCCCAGTTTCAATCCCTGCCATCCCACATGGTACCAAGAAACCACCAGGAGTAATTACTGATTGTAGAGGCAGGAGTAACCCCTGAGCATCGATGGGCTTGAACCAAAAAGCAAAGAGAAAGTCAAGCCAGAGTAATTTCAAAGAATGAGAGAGTGGTGAGCCTTGACAGCCCTGAGCACAGGGGATTTTTTTGGCTTTTAATTCACATTCCTCCTGGCTTTCGCCAGAAAATGCAAAAAGTACATGTTAACATACACATCAAGTTTAAATACCGGAACCCAGGCATAGACTTTCCCTAATAAACTGACATCACAAAATGTTTGTTACACACTAAAGGATTATTTACTTCCTAGCTACACTTTTGTAGCACAGCATCCCATGGTACAAAGAAAACAGACTTTCCCAAAGGGGGCTGTTTTGACATTAAAAATTGTTAGGGCATTGAGTTATCTACTATGAATTTTCTGATGTTTCCTAAGACCAGAAAGACACAGAAAGGCCTTCCCATATTCTTGATATATATAAGATTTCATCCCAGTTTGAACTGCCCTATGTACATATAGGCCGGAGTTCTGACGGAAGGCCTTCCACATTCCTTACAAACAAAAGGTTTCTCTCCAGTGTGAATTCTCACATGATCAGTAAGGGTTGAGGAACAAACAAAGGCCTTCCCACACTCCTTACAAACATAAGGTCTCTCTCCAGTGTGCTTTCTCATATGCCGAGTAAGGCTTGAGGAATAAACAAAGGCCTTCCCACATTCCTTACAAACATAAGGTCTCTCTCCAGTGTGAATTCTCATATGGCAGGTAAGACTAAAGGATACAACAAAGGCCTTTCCACATACCTTACATCCATAAGGCTTCTCTCAACTGTGAATCCTCATATGCCGAGTACGGTCTAGGGAATAAATAAAGGCCTTCCCACGTTCCTTACATATATGAGGCCTCTCTTCAGTATGAGTTTTCATATGCCCAGTAAGGGTTGAGGATCGAGGGAAGCCCTTTCCATGCGCCTTATATTTATGACATTTCTCTCCAGTATGAATTTTCCTGTGTCTAGAAAGGTGTGAGGAGTAAACAAAGACCTTCCCACATTGCTCACACACATATGCTTTCTCTCCAGTATGAATTCTCCGATGTTTTAAGAGGCCTGAGGGTCGAGTGAAGGCCTTCACACAGTCCTTACATGTATGTAGTTTCCCTCCAGTGTGGATGTTCATGTCATCACAAAGGGGTGACACTGGATTCAAATCACACCCTTGCTCCTGACACTCCTTGGGATTCTGTCCACTGTGGGTTTCTAAGGGAACATCCCACAGTCCTGGAAACAAGGGGAAGCTCCCCCACATTTCTTACTCTTGGACAGGGTCAATCCATGGTGACTTTGCTTGTGGGCCTTTTGGTGTGAAGGACTCACTATAAATAATGCTCCTCTCCCACTTTCTATGGTATTTCCCAATGTTGGGGCGTGTATCTGTGGACTGAGAACAACAGACTGTGTGAACCTTTTCCCAGTGGAGGAAATCTTTAGAGTAAGGTCGCTCTCTCCATTCTGATCACCCTCAGAGATGATCCTGCCTGTCTTGGCATCCCCATGGGGCTGAGGGCACAAACGTTCACTCGTGACTTTTTCACAGTGCGAAGGGTCGGAGACATTCCACTCGGGCTGGCTGCTTCCCTGTAGAATAGCAGAGGATTTCAATTATAGCTCTATGTTTTATGAGTCTCCATGGCAAAAGAAATTGATACCTGCAGATTGTTTCTAACATTTGCACCACACCAATGCAATTCCTGACAGGTGGATGGCATTAACATGGACTAACCTAATGTTACTGTAAGACACACATGGAAAATTGATGAATGAGGGGCCATTTGTTAAATATTTTTTTCAACTCAATGAACAGGCAAAATTACCACCCTCCACAGAAAACTGATGCACCAGATTCAAGAGAAAAATAAAACACACTAAACTCTGGGTTCAGTTCTACCTCACTGTCGAGTAGAGCCCGGAAAGCATTTGTGAAGAAATGTTGCATCCCACATTGCTGAGACTGACCACAGGGGCCATTGAAAACATCTCACCACAGGCAGATTCTTTTCAGGATCAATGATTTTTTCTGTTCTGAATTTTGCTTTCATTTGGGGGCCGGGGTACACCATGCAGCGTCAGGGATTAATCCCGGCGGGTCTCTTAGGGAAACACATGGAGCAATGTGGATGGATCAGTTTAAAAGACCAGCTCTTTTCACGATTACCATTTGTAGATACTTTCAATCAAATGAAAAACCATGGCATTTACATGAAACATATTACAATTTTCTTTAGGTTTTGAGCAGAGATGTCAGCACCCAGTGAAGATAAGGGTCCTCGACCTCAAGCACCATACTCTGAATTTCCTTCTGGCCATTCCCGGCCCTGCACTTTAAAAATAACATGCTGGTCCACTGACATTTCCCATTAGTACTATAATATTGATTTCCAAATTTGCAAATCTTACCGGCTCACTCATACTTGCTGACTGAGTTCCCAAATCCTGAAGCCACGCTTTGAGTTCTGAAAGGAAACACAATATACAATGTAAGAATTCTTCGAATGAAACATCCTTAACCAGGCAGTACAGCTTGTGGACATCTCTATGGTCCTCACAGTCCAAAGTATCCCACAGAAAAGGGAAGGTTCCTGTGGAGCATTGCTGTGAAAAGCTTGACAATCCTACAAGACATGTTTTTCTTTTCTGTATGCTAAACATATGCAGTGATGCTCAGGGAACTATATGGGATGCTGGCTATTGAACCAGGTAGACAGTGTGCAGGACAAGCTTATTTCCTGCATTACTATCACTCAGAGTCAAAATAGCTTTATTATGGCCTCAGTTATTAACTAAACAAAAGACGCAAAAATTTTGTTGAAGGTACAGCAACATTATAGGCTGTACAAAAAGGCTGGTAAGGAAAAGACAGGGGGACCATGGAGTGAGAATTTCATGGAAATTCTGGCAGAAGAGGAAAAATAATGTCAAAGTCAAGAAATTAAAGCGCAAGATTATTCCATGACAGACAATCCATGGGAGCAAGTAGAGCACAGATGCCTAGATCCAAGAACCCAAGGATATCAGGGTCAGCAGTGCGTTTTACATGTGCTCAGGGCAGCCATACACTGCCCAGGGCCTGAGCCAGGGAGGGTTCTCAGACACTCACCTGCAGGCATGACTCTCCTTCTCGGCCTCAGGGTTCCTCCTTCCAGCCAGGAGATCACTGCAGGCTTCACCCCAGAATGCCCTGAACCTGTCAGAGATGGATCATGGATTAGTGACAAGAAAAACATGACAAGTAAACCCCATGTCTCCCTATAAAAATGGAGTCAATTACGGGAAAGGGATAAATAGAATCTGTACTTCTAAAATGCTCCAGATTTAGAGTTATCCAAGAACTAAGATTCAAGTCTTAATTTAAGAGAATACGGGGCCCCAGAAAACATCACAAATAGGATAGCCCTGGCACTGCAAAGGACCAACAGGGGTTTTATCACAGCACACTACGTAGTATTTTTTTCTCTAATTTGGGATTCTCTCCTGGGGATGCTGAAGGCTTCTCCCTGACTGTGAACTCAGAAATCACCTTTGGTGGTGCTTGAGCATCACATGGGATGGTAAGGATAGAAAGCATGTCCAGATCTTGCAAGGCAAGCACCGTGCCCACTGTTACTGTCACTCAAGGTTCGGCATCACATGCAATGTACTGAGCCTGTATGAACTGATGCCTGAGTGCAGTAAACCCCAAAGCTTAACAAATCCAAAAATGGCCAAAGACGACCAAAGCCCCAAATTGGTTATAAAAATAAACTTAAAAGGATGCAGACAGACAGCACAGAAGGTCAGGCACTGGCCTTGCTCAAGGTCAATAAAAGTTCGATCCTGACATTCAGTAGGGTCTCTCAAGTCATCAGCTTGATCCCTGTCTGTATAGTTTAGAGGCAAACCCTGAGTCCTGATGAAACAAGAACCACTGGAAGTGACCACGAGCACTAAAATAGAGCAACATCTGATGGGGTGAGTCAATAAGAAATAAATGAACTGTGTTGGGAGCTATATTACAGCAGGCAGGACACTAACACTACACACATACAGAATTGATCCTCAACAGCACACAATGTCCTGGACCAAAACCGGGATGAATAACAGAATACTCAGCCAGAAATAATCCCTAAGTATTTGTAAGTATAACCCCAAAACCAAATCAAAACAAAATAAAAGGGAATGTCCTGCCACAGAGGCAGGGTGGACTGGGGGCTGGGAGGTGGGAGGGATACTGGGATTAGTGGTGGTGGAGAATGGGCACTAGTGGAGGGATGGGTACTCAATCACTGTATAACTAAAACCCAAGCACAAAAATTTGTAAGTATACAACAGTACCTCATGGTGATTCACTAATAAAAATGAAAAAAAATTAAACTAAAATAAAATAAATAAAAATAAATTAGCTGAAGTTGTGGGCCTGGTGCAATAGTACCAGGATGAAGACAGCAACCTTTTTGGCTGCCAAGCATGTTCAATCCTCAGCACACCATGGCCCCTGAGCACCCCCTGGAGTGATCCCTCAGCACAGAGACAATATTCAAGTTGTGTCCCAAATAAAAGCAAAACCAAAATTCATAAAAATTATGTGTAGTATAAGAAGTAATCAGAGAACTCAGCAATGGCAGGAACTAGGAACTATTTAGAGGGACCTAAATGATGTTTTAGCGCATAAGGAGCTTGCCAAGCACGGGGCCAAGCTGGCTCAATCCCTAACACTCCAGATTCACGAAAACCCGCAGACAGTGATTCCTAAGGATAGAGCTTGGAGTAAGCCCAGAGCATCGCTAGGTGAGCACCAACAAAACAACCAGTGAAGGAACTAGAGGAACAGCTACTGCATGGCTGTTCTCACCAGGACATTCACAGCTACTTTTGGACACACAGTCACAGCCCGGCAGCCCGGCACAATGAGCCCACACAGATCTGTCCAGACAAGGTCGGCCCCGCACTGCTCTCACCAATGGCCGAACGGTGCTGGTAGGTCTCCAGCATTACGTCCCTGTAGAACTTTCTCTGAGAGGTATCCAGGCATGTCCACTCCTCTCAGGTGAAGCTCACAGCCACGTCGGGGAAGGTCACAGTGTCCTGAGCCAGCATAAAAAGAGGGGCAGGAGTCAGGGTCTGTCCCCACGCTGTTCCCTGGGCTGTGAGGCCAGGAACCCCGGGCCCTAGAGGGACTCAGGGTCTGTCCCCTCGGGAGGAACCAGTCTCCACCTGAACTCCTGGCAGATGGGTCCCAACTTCTCTCTATGACAGCTGAGTCTATGAAAATGTGAGGATGCTCTATTAGAAGGTTCCTGATAGTGGCAGACTTTCTCCTGACCCTAGGGAATTCAACCAGTGCTCCTATGAGCACTCCAGAGAGTACAAACTGAGCATACAATCATTGTAACCCAAATGAGTGACCCTGCTTTCAGCTCAAAACACGAAACAAACACCCCCTGCATCCCACAGCCCATGCTCTAGGTAGAAGGGGACACTCAATGTCCAGCCACCGACTGAAAGCTGTGCCTGTAGGACTCTTATCATGGTTCAGGGACACCTCAAATGCCTCTCAAAGTGTCTTAAGCCCAACAGCTCTGTTGGCCCCAGAGATCCTTTGCTCTGTCTCCCTGGGACCAGCACATGCCCAGAACCGCAAACCGAGCAGCCAATGAATGCTGGACTGTGTGATAGAGCAGGAGAAGCTCTACAGAGCGATAAAGACAAAATAGTGGAAACACATATCCAGGAACCCAAGTTCCTGTAGCTGCCAAGGCACAAACAGGGCCAGCACACCCTGGGACCCATGATGCACATCAGGTTGAAATCCGGAGCACAGAGCCAAGAGGAAGCCCTGAGCATCTCACCTGTGGCACCAAAATAAATATGAAAAGAAACAAAGTAGCATGACTGTGTAACAGGACAGTGGGATGGGGATAGTGGGTAGGGTTGGTGATCCCCGCCATCCCATAGGGTCCACTAAGCAGTGCCAGGTATAATGCCAGAGTGCAGAGCCAAGAGTATAATCCCCAGAATCACTGTGTGTGGCTCCGAAAACAAAACACAATACCCAGACACCAGCCTTTGATGCCCAGCACCCCATATGGTCCCTGAGACATGTCAGGAGTCATCCCTGAGCACCATCAATCTTTGAGCTGTTGTGGTCCAAAAGTCAAATACAACAAAACTGACACAAACGTGGCCTCGTACTGCAGAGAGCCAAGTGCTCCGACAAGGCGGCAAGATCCTTCCTGAAGCAACTAAGACATCCCGGGAAGTCTGACACTCCTGTCACTGCATCACCTCATTTTGTCACTCCTACCTGGGTTTGGTGTGTTCGATGCCATCTCACCATCTTCTCCTGCCTCTGTTTTTCCCAAGGATCAGAGACCTGGAGGAGAAGTCAGAGTTGTGAGCACTGTACATGAGCAAAACCCCCAAGTTCTGCCCAGCCACACCCTCAGGCACTGGCTCACAGACCCGCCTGGGGGACACTTGTCAGATGTTTCTTTCTCCCCAGCAGAACCAAAATGGGTTGGCATCTGTGCTGCCTTTTGCGACACAAGTTCTGGGCTTGGCTACAAGAGAGAAAAGTCGGCCCTGCCTTGGTCTGGGGACTCCTCCCGGATCCCACTGTAGCTTCTCACAGGCCCAGTCAGGAAGGACTCTGAGGCCAGGAAATCCCGTGCATCAGCGCCCCCTTCTGGCCCCGTGAGAGAGCCACATTTGGGGCTATGATTGCATGGGGGAGCCCCTCTCTTCTTTAAAAAAAAAAAAAAAAACAGGGGCTGGAGTGGTGGAACAGTGGGTAGGGCGGTTTGCTTTGCAAGTGGTTGACTTAGGTTCGATTCCCAGCATCCCATAGGGTCCCCTGAGTACCACAGGAGTAATTCTTGAGACAGAACCAGGAGTAACCCCTTGCAGTGCCGGGTATGACCCAAAAAGCAAATAAATAAAATTGTTTAAAAACTTTCTACAAGGGGATATGGTGCCACCAGCAGATCTATCTGTACCTGTGAGGCGAGTTTATCAGCAGCCTGATGGTGCCTTCAGACTTCCAGATACCCCAAAATTGCTGCTGTGCCTTTGGCTAGATCCCCAAAAACTTGAGGCAAAGTTTACCAAGAAAGTAAACGGCCAAAAGTTAGGTATGTGGGAAACACACCCACAAACCACCTCTGGCTCAGCTGTATAATTGGAGGCATGGCCTCTCTGGTTCCTGATTGAACTTCTTAATGGCCATGATCCCAGACACTCAGTAACAAATCTTGAAACCCAACAGCTTTTGGCAGAAAAGCGTCTGGTCCCTACAGTAGGTGACCGGTGCGGGGCCAACCCAGGTGGGAATAGGTTTCGTGCCTTGGCCTGTTCCCCCTGCCGGCGCAGAAGCTGCCATCCTTCAGAGGCCACTGGACAGTTAGGTTTGGGCCCCCAGTGATGAGACACACAGGGCCTCATGGGATGGTGGTGGAGCCGTTTCTGTCCACCCCACCCCAACGAGACCCCAAGTCGTCGCCCACGAATGGCCTCTCTGGCTCCTGATCAAGCTGTTTCACGGCCATGATGCCAGAGCCTCAGAAACAAATCTCGAAACCCAGTGGCTTTTGGTAGAAATGCGTCTGGACTCCACAGTATGTTACTGTCGCTGGGTCACCCCAGGGGGAAAGGGTGTTGTCACTCCGCCTGCTCCCCCTTGGTGGTTCGGTGGCCATCACCCTCCAGAGGCCATTGGACAGTCAGGCTTGGGCTCGCAGTGATGGAATATGTTGGGCCTTGTGGGATGGCGGGGAGGAGCCGGGCCTGTCCTCCCCACCTCAATGAGACTCCAAGTCATCATCCACGAACAGCCTCTCTGACTCATTATCAAGCTGCTTAACAGCCTTGATCCCAGAGACTCAGAATCAAATCTTGAAACCCAGAGGCTTCTGGCAGAAATGCGTCCGGACCCAACAGTACATTACTGTCGCCGGGCCATCCCAGGAGTGAAGGGTGTTGTCCCTCCGCCTGCTCTCCCTTGGCGGCTCAGTGGCTGACATCCTCCAGAGGCCATTGGAAGTCAGGTCTGGGCCTGCAGTGACAAGACGTTTTGGGCCTCACGGGATTGGGGTGGGGGGGCTGGGCCTGTCCTTCCCAACCCAACGAGATTTCATATCATCGTCCACGAACAACCTCTCTGGCCCCTGATCAAGCTGCTTAAAGGCCATGATTCCAGAGACTCAGAAACAAATCTCGAAACCCAGCGGTTTTTTGCAGAAATGCGTCCGGACCACACAGTAGGTTACTGTCACTGGGCCACCCCAGGGGGGAAAGGGTGCTGTCCCTCTGCCTGCTTCCCCCTGGCGGCTTGTTGGCCGTCATCCTCCAGAGGCCATTGGACAGTCAGGCTTGGCCCACAGTGATGAAACTTGTAGGGCCTCACGGGATGGGGATGGACCGGGCCTGTCCTCCCCACCCCAACGAGACCCCAAGTCATCGCCCACGAACAGCCTCTCTGGCTCCTGATCAAGCTGCTCAACGGCTGCGATTCCAGAGACTCAGGAGCAAATCACGAAACCCAGTGGCTTTTGACAGAAATTTCTGCAGATTTAAGTGTTAAAATTTTGGAATTTCAAAATCACATGGCCCTACTGCAGCCACGTGACATCATAAGTTATTCATGACCAGCAATAGAACAGAAATTGTCTACTGTTGCCTTTTCAGCAGATCCTAGTGTTGGGGTAAAATCTCAAATAATAATGGTGGGTCTGGTGTCAAAATATTGAATGTGTTCAAAATAGAGAGAGAGTAATGTGGAAATCATCTGCCCCACAGGTAGGGGGAGGTTGTGGATTGGGGGTATTCTGGGGTTTTTGGTGGTGGAGAATGGGCACTGGTGAAGGCACGGGTGTTTCATTGTATGACCGAGACTTACACCCAAAAGCTTTGTAACTGCTCTCATGGTGATTCAATAAATAAAATTATAAAAACTGAAAAAAAGTAAGGTGGAGTTCATGCACAATTCAATCAGCTAATCAGTGGCTGAATAAATAGTAGTACTCCTACATTAAAATAAATAAATAAATAAAATAAAAACTTTCTACAGGGGCTGCAGCAATAGCACAGTGGGTAGGGTGTTTGCCTTGCACGCGGTCAACACAAATTCAATTCCCAGCATCCCACATGGTCCCCGAATCACCGCCAGGAGTAATTCCTGAGTGCAGAGCCAGGAGTAACCCCTGAGCATCAGCTGGGTGAAAACCAAAAAGCAAAAAAAAAGAATAAATAAAAACTTTCTACAGTCATACACTTTTATCAGCAGTACACAAACACACGAACACACAAGCATGCACACGCACACCCTTTACCCCCCATACTCACCTCGATAGCCAGCGGTCAGGGCAGGACTTTGCAACTTGATGTGAGGAAGCAGATATCCCTATTCCAACATACAGTAAACCTGTTAGGATGCTTGCGTTGCTGACACTAATGAATCCTCTGCATCCCCAAGGCCCCCAGAGCACTGCCAGGAATAATATCTGAGACCAGAGCCAGAGAAAGCCCTCAGGGTATCTCCAGGAATGCAGAGCCCCCCATTCCCCATGCCAAAAATAGCCCCAAAAGGAAATTATCATTGGTAAACCCAGACAGCTGCAGATCCACCGTCCCAGCCTGACCCACAAGGGCAGTCAGTGAAAAAGCTGGACAGCAACAGGGTCTCAAGCCTTGGGGGCGGGTGGCTGCGGCTGAGTTTCGGTGCCTCAAAGTGAATCTGAAGATTCTACAGCAATGAAACTTGGGCAAGGTCCCAACATGAGTCAGTTGGAGGGTCCAGACAGCCAAGCCTCGGACCTCGGCAGGTCCTGCATCTCAAAACCCTCAACCCCCGCGCTCAGCCCCACACCCACCCGCAGGTGCCCAAACGCGGAGCTGAAGGCAACCATGGCCACAGTGGCCCCCCTGTATCACGCACTCAGACCCGCGACCCCCACATCCCACTAGAGCCCCCTATGAACCTCCCAAAGATCCGCGCCCCCCAAAAGACTTCATCATACCTCAGGAACCACCAGGATATCTGGGAACACAAGAAAAACAAGTGTGAGAGTGTTCCCTGAGCTGGCCCTGGTCCCACGGGTCACAGCGTGGAGACGGGGAGGCCACCCCAGTTCTGCAACAAGACAAAGTCGGCCTTCACAGTCCCACATTCTCCTGGGGCCCTACTTTGTCCTTCATCCACGTGAACAACGACTCTCTGACCTGTTTCCAGGAAGAGAAGCACCAGGAAGGCCCCACTGTGATGTCACTTCCGGTGCTGCAAGCAACCTTAAAGGGCCAGATTCAAGATTTGCAGAGAACAATTATCCCCACCCAGGTGAATCAGTGGTGTGAGGGGGATGGATTTGAATAAGGGAGTGGAGAGCCAGCTGCTGGAGTAGCTGGTCAGCGTGGGAGCTCCAGTAAGAAGAAGTCCACTGGGGGACTGGAGAGATAGCACAGTGGGTAGGGCATTTGCCTTGCACGCGGCCAACCCGGATTCGATTCCCAGCATCCCATATCATCCCCTGAGCACCGCCAGGAGTAACTCCTGAGTGCAGAGCCAGGAGTAACCCCTGTGCATCGCCAGGTGTGACCCAAAAAGCAAAAAAAAAAAAAAAAAAAAAAAGAAAAGAAAAAGAATAAGTCCGCTGATGCTTTACTTGTCAATGACGTGTGAAGACAATGGTCTCACACACAAGGCCCCATCAGGAAAACTGCAACAGAGTAGATCTGGGTGAAACAGGCAGGTAGGGAGTGGGTGGAGCACAGACAGTGAGTTTCTCAGGGAAGTAACAAATCAAGATGGGGGTGAAAGCAGTGACTGGGCAGCCAGCCCTGGAGAGGAACTGGAACAACCCAGACAGAGAGCATCCACCTGAGAGCTGGACAGAAACTAGGACAGGAAGAAAGGCTGCTGAGGACATCTGAGAGCACTTTATGTGTTAATGCTCTACCCCTGACAACACACGAGCAATGGAAAGTCACTGGCAAGGAAAGTTACATGGGGAGGCTTCAGAAATACATTTTCAAACCCAGAGTAAGGATCAGGAGTGACAAGTACAGTGGGTTAGCACTTGCTCTGAACTTGGTCAACTTGAATTCCATCCCTGGTATCCCAAATGGTTGCCTGAGCACCACCAGAAGTGTCAGGTGTGGTTCCAAAATCAAAGATATTATGGAAAGAGCATAAGGACCCATTCTAGAATGGAGGTATATACTGAGCTTACAGTTAGCAGACTTTCCTGGTAAAAAGGCCTTACTTAGCCTTTTCGACAACCTAAATGATTTATAGCATCCTAGTGACTACAAGATATTGGGATTTTTACAACTTCCAAAAGCAGAAAGTTTCATGCTTTTTCCCCCCCGAATATTAGTGAAGTGAGAAGTGCTCTTCTATTCTTTTCTTTTTTTTTTCTTTTTGCGTCAGACGTGGTGAAGTACAGGCGTTACTCCTGGCTCATGCAGTCAGGAATTACCCCTCATTCACTGAAGCACTGTTTACAATAGCTAGACTCTGGAAAAAACCTGAGTGCCCGAGAACAGATGACTGGTTAAAGAAACTTTGGTACATCTACACAATGGAGTACTATGTAGCTGTTAGAAAAGATGAACTCATGAAATTTACATCCAAGTAGTACTACATGGAAAGTATCATGCTAAGTGAAATGAGTCAGAAAGAGAGGGACAGACATAGAAAGATTGCATTCATCTGGGGAACATAAAGTAACAAAATAGGAGACTAACACCCAAGAATAGCCGAGATAAGGACCAGGAGGTTTAGTCCATGGCTTGGAGGCCAACCGCACATGCTAGGACTAAAGGCAGCTCAGATAGAAAAGGGAGCACCAAATAAAGCCCATTTCAACATTCTCCAATTCACCCTATAAAGAGCCTGGCCAGGGCCAATCATGTTTTGTGAATATTAATGTCTAGTGCATACGTATATTTAACAAAAATATGGATACTGGATACGAGGTATGTAGAAATGATACAGCAGATCAATTGCTTGCTTGCACATGGCTGACCAGAATTCTAAGCCCCTGTAAGGATACCTGTGCCTGCCCAGGTATGGATCCCTGAGCTCAGAGCCAGCAGTAATGCCTAAGTCCTGTGGGGCACGGCTCCCCAAACCTAACACAGGAAGTTCTGAAGAATGAACGTATCCACTTTCATAAGAATTCACTGAAGTCATCTGGTTAATTTCTGCCATAATTCCCGCAGACCAGGGCCTCTGGACCAATCCAGAGTAAGAGTAAATAATGACACAATGGTGAGCCGTGAGAGTGTGGAGATGGGGAGGCTGCTCGTGTCCTGCCACAAAATCTGCATTCGGGGTCCCCCTTCCATGACGCGGTGCAAGTTTACTTGTCCTTTGCCAAGTGAGGAATAGTGCCTTGATCCCACCCAGGGTCTATGTCAGGGAAGGAAAATGAATCAGGAATACCAGTTTTATGACATCACTTCTATTTCCATAAGGTGTCCAAAAAGGCACTGAGAATCTTTTTGCCACCCAGCTGAATCTGTGCTGCGAGGGGGATGGACTCAGATAAAGGAGTGGAGAGGGAGCTGCTCAAGTGGTCGGTCATAGAGTGGGGGGTCTGGGGGTAAGGAGAAGCCCCCATATCCTGTAGTCGTCGCCAAACATTGAACCAACGATATCTAGACACCCAATTTTACCCTGACTCTTGCCAAGTGATCCCTAACCTCACAGCCAAGAGTAAACCCTGAGTACTGTCAGTTGTGGTGACAAATATAACAAAAAACCTACCAAAAGGGGAAAAAAAGACATGCAAAGACAAATTCTAGAGTGAAACATTCAAAATGTCAAGTAGCTGTCCTTAAAATTCCCCATTCTTGATCTTTCCCTGCTACAGAAACTGTTTGTCCTGAATCCTTATTGTTCTTTCTCTGCTTTTGCATCTTTGTTGTGTGTGCGTATGTGTGCATGTGTGTGTATACATGTGTCTTTGTGTGATTTTTATTTTGAAGTCACAACCGGCAGATTCAGGGCTTACTCCTAGCTTGGCACTCAGGGATCACTCTGGTGGGGACCATAAGGGATGCCGGGGATGGAACCTGGGTTGATCGCAGGAATGCTTAAGTGCTTACTCGCTGTACTATGGCTCTGACCCTAAGAAAATGTGCTCCTAGCACACCCAGGATGATCCCTGAGCAAATGTCCTTACCCCTGAAAAACCAAAACTATCTGGCTTAAAACAAACGAACAAACACCACAATCCTTTCCCTTGTTGGATTATAGTTCTGAACAATTTAGGTTTAACAATACTTTATCATTTCTCCTCTGCTGCAAGTTGCTTAGGGTTACTGAGTAACAGCCATCCCAATGCTCCTGAATCACTCCCATTTCCTTAGTATTCATCTTTCAGGTGCTCTGCTTCCCCTATGCATTAATCACCCATTTCCCCTCACCAGAACCTGTGAATTGTAAAATCAGATTCTTCAGAGATCTCTGGATTTTGTACTTGTAAGTGAAGTTTTGACTTTCTTTTTCCTTCATGTCCTCTGCAGTTTACTTAAGACAAATATCCATTTTGCTCCTGGACAAGGACCAGTGAAGTCCCATGCTGGGAAGATTGTGCTGGGAGGACTGGGATGGCCATGCCTCCAACCCTCAGCTTTGTAGAGCAAAGAAAAACAATGTTACGCTTTTGTAACTTCAGAGTTAACTGACTCCAGATACTATTTACTCCTAGGCATTGTCATATTTATGAGATTTAAGCCTCAGCTGCCCATTGTTCCTAGCACCCCGAAAACAAGAGACTGGATGGACCCAGGAGAGCTGTGAGCTACCCTGGCATTGAAAAGGTACAGGCAAGCACCAAAACAAATTCCGTCATGACTCAAACATAAGGAAGTGGATAAGGATCCTGCTGGGATTACAAAGGAATAACCTGTCCTGAGGAGTGTAGTCTGGGATCTATAGGAAACATCCCCAACAGATCCAGCCTATAAGCTTAACAGATCTCTTACTGTGTCCATTCAAAATGAACAGAAAGATTAAGGCCTCAAGATTGTTTAGATGAATATGGACTAAGCAAAGGAAAATACGTCCTTAGATGAAATTCCACCCTTGAGCTGATCTCCTTGCAGGGTGAGATTTTTGTCCAAAAAGAAGTTTCCCCTGAGGGAATGGCTTTACAATCATGGATTGTACAACCACACATCTATGTATTTGCTACCCCACTCCTGGGGAAAGGGCTGGAGAAATAAAGGCTGTGGGAGAAGGGC
The DNA here is from genome assembly GCF_029834395.1 of Sorex fumeus. Classification (NCBI taxonomy): domain Eukaryota; kingdom Metazoa; phylum Chordata; class Mammalia; order Eulipotyphla; family Soricidae; genus Sorex; species Sorex fumeus. Next base: position 20,158,179 of record NW_026606076.1, on the reverse strand, counting down.
GAAGGGAGGGAGTGAGGGGCAGTGGGAGACTGGTATAGATAGGCAGGAGAATGGAATAAAGAGAAACTGATCACTGTGAGTTCACGATGTAAAATGCGGGGGTGCTGTGAAGCGTTGGTGGTCCAGAGCTGCCTCCTCACTTCCCCAGGCTTTCCCAACAGAGAGAAAGACAGAGAGACGGGGAACCACAGACTGATGGTGAAAACGGCCCATTTAACGCAGAGAAGCTACCATACTTATAGAACATCTGAAGAGGGGGGTTGAGGTAAGGACATAGGTGTGATTGATCATTTACAGAGATAAACATTTGGCAGAAGAAATTCTCTTGGGGAGATTCACGCAAGGAGACACACTGTCTCCCCAGGACATCTACATTGCTTTTACCTTTCCCTCTAGTTGTATACGTTATCAACACATGCAGTTATTTGGATAAACACAGTAAGAAACAAAAATCCCAACACTTAATTCTCTGGGCACTGAGAGCAAGTAAGGTTTTTACCGTAAATCCCAGACTAAGTCCTCAGGCCAGTTCAGCTTGTACTTCCCCATGGGGGTCCTGTGTCTTAAGCTGTAACAGTTTGCATCAAGAACATGCATTTCTGCTTTCTAGAATGTCCCATTTGGATGCCAGGGTAGTTTTGCCACTTGCTCTTAGTCCATCCTGGTCCCACGACAGGACCTCCCTCTTGGGGTGTTAGGAACTACAGCAACTGAAGACTAAGTCAAGTAATTATGGCCAAGCAATTATGCACAGGAGTAGATATATTTCAGAGTCAATTAACTCCCAAAACCTTGGATTGATGGTCTTTCTGTGTTGAACCGAAGAACACTGATCTAAAGTAAAATATAAAACGGCTACAGGGGAAATAGAAAAGCAGGTACAAATACACAGCACTTCAAATACAAAGCAGTACAAAGTTGAGAATTACCAGAAAGTTATGGCTTATCAGTAATCAAGAGTGACATCGGAAACTGAGACAATGAGAGGTAAAATACAGAGAAAAGGTTAAAGATAAACTTGAACTAAATTAGGGATGTTAGCAAGGATAGATTAGCTTCTCTGGGAGGAGGAAAACCAGCAATTCAGATTAAGCCAAAAACACTGTGGGTTAAAATCTAACAGATCACAACAGCCTGGCCCTGTTTCCTTCTTCAATCCTCTGTCACCCTTCATCAGCCAGGGTGGGGAGATGAATCACGGCCATCAAATGCACTACGCGCATGCTACATTACTTGAACACAACTCTCAGTACCTCAGCATAACAGTTGGGGGTAGCCTGATCAGGGAGAGATGAAGAGTTGGGGTGCAGCCCAGCTTGATTTTAGGGTACAGAAATTCTAAATGTTAGAAAAAAATGTGGAGTCAGAGAGGCAGTAACCTGGGAGGGGCACTTCCCTTGCTGAACAAAATCAATCCTCGGCATCTCATATGACCCCTAAAGCACTGTATCACTGTCATCCCATTGTTCATCCATGTGCTCTAGCGGATGCCAGTAACGTCTCCACTGGTCCCAGCCTTGAGATCATAGCAGCCTCTCCTTACTCATCCTTCTGAAATGTGCCATACTAGAGGCTCTTTCAGGGTCAGGAGAATGAGACCCATCATTGTTACTGCTTACGGCATATCGAAATATGCCACGGGAGCTTGCCAGGCTAGGTCGTGCAGGCAGCATACTCTCTGTAGCTTGCTGGGCTCTCCGAGAGGGATGGAGAATGTACATTTTACTTAGACTAAACATTTTTTTTCTTTTTGGGTCACAACTGGCGATGCACAGGGGTTACTCCAGGCTCTGCACTCAGGAGTTACTCCTGGCGCTACTCAGGGGACCATATGAGATGCTGAGAATCGAACCCGGTTCGGTCGCGTGCAAGGCAAATGCCCTACCCGCTGTGCTATCTCTCCAGCCCCCATATTAAACATTTTAAATATATCATTTTATTTATATCAAATATATAAAATGTATTAAATAAACATGTTGAATATATTAACCCTAAAGCACGGACAGAAATAATTCCACAGTGCTGTTCCTGGAGTAAGCCTCAATCTTCCACAGATCTGCCGAAAATACAACCAAAAATAGCCCAAAAGCAAATTTTTATTTGCAAGCCACAACCATCCCTAGGACTGTGTCCCCAGGATGGCCCTGGACATCAAGGCTACTACTGAACAGTGACCCAGGGCTACAGGGTTGTTTGCCTTTGGGGAGCTGCCACCCTGTCCCTCAAAAATGAACAGGTCTTTTATTTTTGGAGGCTCCACCGGGGACACGGAGGAGAAACTTCTGGCTCTGCGCTCAGGAATCTGTCTTGGTGGAGCTTGGAGATCGGACTTGGGTGGGCCACATGCAAAGCAAACGCCCTAACCGGGGTGCTATCGCTCCGGTCATCTAAGTGTGTCCTGCCACAAAAGCAGCCCTCACAGAACCCTTCAACGCAGGACAGCCACTGCTCCCTTCACCCCTGTGACAAATGGAGGTCTGATTCAGTGTCTAAAGCAAGCACAGCATATAGACCAACCCCCAGAAAGGAGAGGCTAGCAGGCAGCAAACCACACTGGTCACTCTGCAGCCTGGCTTGGCCTTTTGCACATATCTACATGGTGTTTACCAATCCGGTGAATATTAGATTGTTAGGATTTTACTGCTTCCAAAGTAAAAATCTCAAAACATGTATCCTCAATGTTTGTGTAAATCGAATGGAAACCTGAATACAAGGAATGGAGATATGCTACAGCAAGTAAAACGCTTCCTTGCATGCGGCTCACCTGGACACCAAATATAGACAGCACAGCAGGATGTGGCTCCCCAAAATATAACACAGAAGGGACTGAAGAATGGAGGTTTGGCTGTCTATCCGAGGTCAAAAAGTTTTCCACAGCATCATGGTTAATCTCTGCCATGATCCCCCAAAAACCAGGACCTCTGAGCCGAGCCAGAGTCACAGCAACGAATGAAACCATGTTGACCTTGACAATACCCAGCAAAATGAAATTTTTGTACTATTTATTTATTTAATTTTTTATTGCTTTTTTGGGCATACCTAGCATTGCACAGGGGTTACTCCTGGCTCTGAACTAAGGAATTACCCTTGGTGGTGCTCAGGGTACCATATGGGATGTGGGGAATTGAACCCGGGTCGGCCACATGCAAGGCAAACACCCTACCCACTGTGCTATTACTCCAGCACCCACCTATTTTTTTAAAAATTTCTATTAGTGAAACACCATGAGATACAGTTGTAGACTTACAAATTTTTGTGCTGGGGTTTCAGGTATACAATGATCGAGTACCCATCCCTCCACCAGTGCCCATTTTCCACCACCGATGCCAGGATCCCTCCCACCTCCAACTCCCCATTCCACCCTGCCTCTGTGGCAGGTCATTCCTCTTTGTTCTCTCTCTCCTTTTGGGTGCTTTGGTTTGCAAAAGAGGCACTGAATGACAATCATGTTCTGTCTAGAGTCTACTTTCAGCATGCATCTCCCATTCTATGGCCTCCACTTATTTACGTTTTATTTAATTCCATCCACCTTGCTCTATCACTAAGACTCATTATTTACCAGTTAACAGAATGTGAAGTCCAACTGCCAGGACACTGTCATACCCATGGTCCACGTGATAATCAGCAAGTAACCTTCCCTTATGGTACTAATGTCACAGGAAGCTTTCACACGCACCAGGATTATTTCCTTCCGGACTGTACTTTTGTAGCAATCCCCAACCCACTTGTCGAAACTAAAATTGTTTTACCTAAGGGCCATGTTCTGAACCTGGCTATTGTTATTAGGGAATTGATTGATTCAACATAACTTTTATAGTCACTAAGGCTTGAGGGCAACACGAAAAGCCTCTTATATTCCTTACCCACAGATTTTATTGCAGTATTAATTCTCTTATGCCTTAAAAGGCTACAGGTGCCTTTAAATGATGGATGATAGACTTCCCATGTTCTTACATGTGTGTGTATCTATATCTATATCTATATATATATTCTCCCCAGTGTGAATTCTCCTATGCATAGTAAGGCCTGTAGATCTAGTAAAGACCTTTCCTTTCCGCATTCCTGGCATATATAAGGTTTCACTCTAAAATGACTTTTCATATGCATAGTAAGGGCTTAGGACAAACTCTGAAGACCTTCCCACATTCCTTACCTGTATGAGATTTCTATCCAATGTGAGTTTTCCTGTTCAAAAGTTATGCTAATTTATTTAAAATTATCCTGCAGACCTTACATATGAAAGGCCTCAATCCTGGATAACTTTTTTAACCAAAGCAAAGCTTGTGGATTGAATTAAGATCTTCCCACCCTAATATATGTTTTTTAAAGTATGACTTTTCCTATGTTTAATAAGGAGTTAAGGGGAAGTGAAGGCGTTGCCAAAGTCTTTACAAACATAAGGTTTGTCTCCAGTACAAAAATTTCTGTGCCTCAAAAGGCTTACAGAATAAGCAAAGGCCTTGCCACACTCCTTATATGGATTCACTGTAGAGTGGGTTTTCTTGTGGACTAAAAAGTTTGAGTATAAAGTGAAGACCCGGGCTGGAGCGATAGCACAGCGGGTACGGCTGTTGCCTTGCATGTAGCTGACCCATGTTCGATTCCCAGCATCCCATATGGTCCCCTAAACACCACCAGGAGTAACTCCTGAGTACAGAGCCAGGAATGACCCAAAAATGAAAAAAAAGAAAGTGAAGACCCTCCCACAGTCGTGAAATAAATAATGTTTCATTCCTGTATGAACTTCTCTATGCTCAGAAAGAACCTGAGAAGAAATGAAAGGTCTTCCCACCTAACTCACATATATAAGGGTTTTATCTGATACGAATTTCGTGAAAACTAAGAATTCAGGGGAAGGCCTTCCCACATTGCTCACACATACAAGTTATCTCTCCAGTGTGAGTTTTCCTGTGCACCCAGGCTTGTGGAACAAGCAAAGACTTCCCACTCCATACAAGCATATGGCTTCTCTCCAGTGTGACTTTTCCTGTGCATATAAAAGTGTATGAGTCAGATAAAGGCTCGACACTTTCCTTACAGGCATATGGACTCTCCAGTATGAAATATCCTGTGTATAAGGTATGAGGATCCATCAAAGGCCTTCCCACAGTCCTTACACTTAAACGGTTTCTCTCCTGTGTGGATATTCACATAGTCCCCCCGGAGTGACACTAGACTCAAGAGTTTGTCCTCAGTGCTGACATTCCTGGGAATTCTGAGCACTGTGGGTTTCTAAGGGAATGTGATGGTGCTGAGAACATGTGAAGGCTCCCCCACATTCCTTACACATGGACAGGTTCAGTTCACAATGACTGCCTGTGGGCCTGTCAGTGTGAGAGACACACTATAAACAGTGTTCCTCTCCCACAGACCAGAGGCTGCCCCACTATGGAGGGGTTGTGTCTGCTGACTGAGCTGAACATCCAAGGATCTTTCCCAGAACGAGCATACTCTCATCATTTTCATCACCCTCAGAAGACAATGGACCTGCCTGAGCATCCCCATGGGGATGAGGGCAAAATGCTCCCTTGAGTCTATCACAGTGTACAGTAAGAGACAATCCACCAGGGCTGGCTGCTTCTAAGTAGAACAGCAGAGAAGGATTCCAGTTATTGCTCTATGCCATGAGAGTTCTAATGTCAAAAGAAATCAAACTCTGCAGGTAGGTAGCTGGTGGGTTATGAGATAATGAGTATCTGGAGGAAGTAATTAATCAAGATGGGGCTGGAAGCAACGACTCTGAAGCCAGCCTTGGGAATTCAGAGACGAACTGACCTAGTAGAAGCCCAGAGAGCTGGAGACACTGGAACAGGAGCAAAGGCTGGTAAGAATATCAGAGAGCACAGTCCGGCCAACGATCTACCCCTTGACAACACACAAAAACTGGACTCTCAGCTACAAGGAAAACCCCAGGAGGCAGTTTCAAAAACATGATGTCAAATTGAGAGAATCAGGATAATGGGTTGGGTGCTTGCCTTGCATGTAGTCAATCTGAGTTCAATGTCCAGAATCCCAAATGGTCCCCTGAGCACCATCTAATAGATGGATGGAATTTTGCTCCATCCAAACATGTTTCCTTTTTTTCTTCAAAGATTAGTGAAGTGACATGGGTGGGATCCAGGAATTTGACCAACCTTTTGAGTAATCACAAGTAAATGGAATGGCCTCCGGTATGTGGGAAGCTTGGGAGCTGACCCATATTCCCACTTGTAAAAGATTTCATCATAGATCCCCTTCCATCCTTTCAAATGACATTTTATGAACAGTAAAGTTCATCTAAACTGTCTCCAATTGACATCAGAGCAATTGTACATCAGGGAAGGGTGTTGCTTCCACACAACTGACCTGGGTTCAATCCCCAGAATCCTACTGGAGCACCAACAGAAATAATATCTGGGTGCAGATCCAGGAGCAACCCCTGAGCATTATCAGGTAGGATCCAAATATACAAAAGAAATTTAAATAAAAAATAAAGTATCCCCCATTCCACCCCATTAAGAAACCTTGCCAGGGTCATTTTCCTAAGATGACACCTTGGAAAATATTTATCCTTTATGCATACACAAACATAACAATAACAGAGATGATACAGGGGATGAGGAGCTAGTCACACACGGCCGACCTGGATACTAAACACAGTACCCCATAATGATTCAGAGTCCCCCAGGTATGGATGCCTGAACTCAGAGCCAGGAGCGCAAAGCAAGAAGAAACCCAAAGAATCACTAGGTGTGGTCTCCAACTTTCCCAAGAATAACAAAGCCAAATAATTCAGTCTTGGATCTGCGGCACCACACAGAGTACGAGACCTGGCAGGGGTGAATTTTGAGCACTGAGCTGGGACTACTACTCAGTGGAATATGATCCAAAGCCAAATACAATAAAACAAATACACAAGGACAAAAGCAGCCTCAAAAACTGTAGAGCAAGTGTTCCTTCCCAAAAGAACTCTAGAGACAGACAGCCGTGAAGGCCTATGCACTCCTGTCACTGAATCATATCATCTTGTCACTTCCCTACTCCCTGAGGATGGTGGGTCAGACAGTGCAATATCATGTTCTCCCACATATAATTCATGAGAGTCAGCAGGAAGCTCCATGCAAAGATCTAGAGACGTCAGTGCTGTGAGCATGAGAGAGGTGCACAAACCCCAGGGTCCTGACCAGAAGTTTCTGCTTTGGAGTCTGAAATTGCTCTCAGGGAGGGCAGGGCTAGCAGCTGACCTGCTCTCCTAACTCACAGGTCGTAGATCTACTTGAACTGAAAATGTTATGATATCTAAACAGAAATATAGTGGAACAGAGAAGAATTAGGCCCCGGGCCAGAGCAACAGCATATTGTGGAGGGCACTTGCCTTGAACACAGCTGACTCTGGTTAAACTCCCATATCCCATAGAATCCCCTGGAGGGACTCCTGAGTGCAGAGTCAGGTTACTCCAGTACTCAGAGTACTGCTGGCTGTGGCCCAAAACAAAAACACACAAGTAAAAAGTGAATTGTGTAGTTAATCAAAAAAAAACTTTCTGGACTTTACCCAGCATAAAAGCATTTTTATGATGGCTACAGGGATACCACAGATCACAAGGTGCTTGTCTGGCACACAGCTTACAAGAGTTCAATCCCCATCACCCCACAGGATACCAGAACCTAGAGCGATCAATGACAACAGAGCCAAGGGTAAACTCCGGAGGGTGTGGCCAACCAAAAATAAATTTAGGTGCCAGAACTATAGTCTGGTAGAGAATAGGCCTTGTATACAGCTAACCGGTGTTCAGTCCCTGGCAGCACACTGGGTACCAAATGGAGCAACCACAGGGTATGACCAGAAAAAAAAAGTTTTTGTTCATGAGTCAACTTTCACCAGCCAGTTTTGGAGAATGTAGGTGAGACTTGGGTTTTGGAGTCACAGGTGGCAGATCTTTGGGCTCACACAGGTGGTGCCTGAGGAATCCTGTGTTGTGTAAAAGATTGTACCCTGTGGCAGGCTGCTTGCAAGGCGAGGGCCTGCACTCCTGGCCTATCACTGACCTCAGGAATTCAAAGTCTATGTAAGGACTATGAACTTTATGAGAAGGATACAGACATGAAACTGGGATGAGGCCCAGCTGGTAGATGTCCAGACAGGGCGGCTGCCACCTGGGGCCTCCCGATGCAAACCTGAGCCAGAAGTACAAACTGCAATTTCAAAGGTTTGCAGGGGCTAGAAAGAGCACACAGTGAATGGCAGGGCACTTGTCATGCATGCGGCAGACTCAACTTCACAGCCTGAATCACCAAGGAGTGATCCCAGAGCACTGCTGGGCTTGGCAAAAGCCCGCACAGCCAATCCCCCTCCTGCCCAAATAAAGACAATGAGGAATTTATCTGCCAACAGCAGAGGTGCGAAATCTAGTAATATATTCACAAGGGTCAGTCCTGTGGGTTTTTTGTTGTTTTGGGACCATACTGAAAAGTACTCAGAGCTTACAGGCCAGGTTTTCAGACTATATGATTTTACTCCTATGGGTACATGATTTTATAAAAGAAAAAGGGATGAAAAATTACACTTGGGGCCAGAGTGACAGTACAGCGGCACGGCATTTGACTTGCACCCAGCTGACCTGGGTTTGGTCCCTGGCATCCCATATGGTTGCCTGAGCACTGCCAGGAGTGATTCCTGAGTACAGACGCTGAGTGCAGAACCAGGAATAAGCCCTGAGCATCGCCATTGTGACCCAAAAAGAGAAAAAAAATTGCACTTATCCCAAATGAAAGTTTAAAGTCCATAATTTCGCTCAGAGCCTCCAAGTCCTTCCTTTCCTCCTAACAGCCTCTTGTTCAATGGACTCAAGAATGTTCATATATAAGAATTTCCAATTAAGGTATAAATAGAGGAGTTGGAGAAAATACACCTGACTGAAGCAGATACTGGCCAACTGAAAGCCAGAGGGCCTTCCCTGGTACCCCTTACCCACTAGTCCCCTGAGCAGGGCACAGACCTCAAGCACTGCCAGGTGTGGTCCCAAATCTCATCTCGTCTGCTCCCCGAGCAGTGAGATAGACCCAGGGAGAGGAGCTCAGTGGCAAAGCACCTGCTTTACCTTTGGGGGACATGCATGACTCCCCCTGCAACCCAGACACACGGACGTCGAGGGGGGAGAGTCTCTGACTATCTCCAAGTTTGTAGCAAACGGGTCGGGGGGAAGACAGGAGAAATACCCCAAGTTCAAAGAATGCTCGTCTGTCAAGACAAATTCTGGAGTGGGAGTGTTGCGGCCATACCTACTGACGCTCGGTGGACCCTATGGGGTGTCGGGGATAACCCTGGTCACTGCAAGAAAGACAGACACCCTCCTGACTATACTACTGACCAGCCCCTAAGAGTGAGACATACATTTAAAACCTATTGCATCTGGTCCCCGGAAAACCCCTTTCTGCAAGTACTCACTTCAACAGCAGGGTACACCCCTGGTATGGGAGAGACGGACAGTGAGGGATGATGGAATCTTGACAGGTGAGGCAGAAATTCTTTTTTCTGAGGAAATATAATCATACAGGGTTAGCAAAGATAGTAAGTTGATAGGGTGCTTTTCTTTCAAGCAGCTAAGCCAAGGTCAATATGAAACAGTACATACGTTCACCCACTCCAGCACTGTTAAAAATGATACCTAGGCTCAGAACCAAGAGTAAGCCCTGAGCACTGAGTGGTAATGTGGCCCAAAAAAAATACAATAAAATAAATTATAAAGGGATTGGAGAGATCGTATAGCAGGTGAGGCGCCTGTCTTCCAATCGGCCAAACCAAGTTTGAATCCTGGCATCCCAATATGGTTCTCTGAACTCAGCCAGGAGTGATCACTGAATGCATAGGCAAGAGAAGTAACTGAACCTTGCAGTTGTACTCCTCCAGACTAAATAATTAATTCATTTAAACGAATAAAGGGGTGTGGCCAAGACTGATCCTAAATTGCATTACTAGAGGGTTTAGGGCACACTCTAGAAGTCTCCGGAGCTACTTCCTGCTGAGATTGCACATTTGGTTGCAAGACCCACTGTAGCATGGCACAAGCCTGATGCACCCCTCTGGACCCACCCCTCAACACTGAGTTGTATTAAAGCTCTACATCTTGGGGCCTGAGTGACAGCATAGACAAAAGAATATTTGTTTTGAAGGCTGCCTGGGTTTAATTCTGGTCATCCCTCATGGTTCCTGGCACCACTAGGAGTGCTTGCTGAACGGAGAGCCAGTAGGAACCTACGTGCATGGCTGGGTGTGACCCAAAAAGCAAAATTCTAAAAAAAGAAAGAAAAAGTAAAGAGCAGCTCCCCACCTCCCTGTATTCCCAGAACTCACTGAATGCACAATGAAGAAGTGAAAACCAAAGGATCTTTCAAATGCTGTTGAGCCCCAAGCACAAAAATGTGCCCTGCCCCTCCCCCCACCCACCCCATCACTGGCCCCCGGCTCTGGGCTCACTCCATGCTGGTCCCAGGACGCTGTGGGATGCCGGGATAGAACCCGGCTAGCCGCGGTCCCCCCTTATAAATCTTTCTAAGTTCTCAGTAACAACGACCTTGTTTCCCTCAAAACCAATTTAAAAGCAAGATAAAGCTTTCGGCAGCAGCTCTCCGTGCGTCCTGGGTGAGGGGCCGCCACCCCGAGCCACCTCCACGGAGCGACCCCACCGCCCATGAGGTGGTAACCGCGGAGGTTCAGGCACTTAGAGCGACCACTTGGGCGGCAGGCGGGAAACCATCCTTCCCGGACCCCCCTGCCCCCCTGGGTGCCCCCTCAACCGCTCCTCACCTTCCACACCAAAGCTGGCCCGCCAGCACTTCCGCCTGACCTCCAAGACCCCCAGGGAAAGAGGATCCCGATTCTGTGACGTCATCGCAGTGCGCCCAGAGCCTTAAAGGCCCAGGCTTCAAATATTCCTGACCAGGTACTTGCCTGGTCAGAAAGGTTCATTTTTCCAAGTTTTGGGGATAGGATAAAGTGATCGGGACATCTGATGTTTGCCAGGTCTGGGATAGATGAAGAGTGACGGACTGGACAGTTAGCATGTCGATCAGAAGCCTTTGTTTTGACGAAGGAACTAAAATTCACATACTTTGCAAACAGCCACCCAGACCTTCTCTCTCAGTCCCCACGTTCATTTATATCGAACTGAAAGTCCAGGTCTTGAGTAGATTCAACTGTTTATTTTCACAATGATAGGAGACAGCTAGAAACTAAGTGAATCACGTGGCTGAGAAGGGGAATCAGGACTGGTGATGACTGGGAAGACATTTGTGTACGCAAAAACTCCTGTGTCTGTATTTGTGTGTGTTCAGAGCAAAGGGTGCTCTCCAGTTATTCCTTGAGAGATATGTGCAGCAACTCCTCAAACAGTGCTCAAAGTCTACATAGCAGTGATTCTAAATGAATCAGACAAATGAATGGAAAGTCCCTTAACTGCTGTGCAGCTAAGTAATCTTTTAATATTTTAGTACTTGATGATTTATTAAGCTATAATTCTTCAAAATTTGAACCAGTGAGCAAGAATAACTGTACAGTAGTTGTGCAGGAGAAAGTCTCTTTTTCAGACATGTTGATCTATTGATCTATTGTTTGGCTATGATGATTTGGTGCTTGTTACATTAAGAATATGAATTTTAGTTTACAAGTTTTCTTTTCAGCGGAATTATTCCATAAACATACTCAATTTCTTGTAACCATTCCACTAGAGTGTCAGATCGTCACAGAGTGCAAATAGGAACAATAGGTTAGGGTCCCTCCAAAGTTAGATAGTAAACATCAATAGCTGATTCCTTTGTGTATTCGCTTTTCTTTGTTTCGGTAACTATGCTTGCCTCACAATGCTTAGATAACTTTACGGGGTACCAGGATGTGGGTATGGTGAATTCAATTTTGTGGGTGCTTATGAAAAGGACAGGTGCATCAGGATGTGTGTTTTTCTAACCAACAGACTGTGCTTCTCTTGGGAGGCTGCTGCTTTGGCTAGCAGAACAGCCTGCAAGCTGGTGTGAACACACACTCCAAATTTTGGACTTCATTCGAGATTTGATGGTGTGGGGACCCAACATCCCAAGTCCCTGGGATGTCTGTAAAGGGCCTTCAAAGGACTTGTTAGTGCTGGTGATCTTCTCTCTGGTCCCAAGAGTCAGCTCTGGAATGGAGTAGAAGGCTGGAAGCAACACAATCTCCCCTATCTTCAACTTCCCCTATCTTCCCACTACTACACTGTCCTCCCATTGTTCATCGATTTGCTCAAGCAGGCCCAATAATGTCTCCATCCTGAGACTTGTTGTTACTGTGTTTGGCATATCTAACACACCACGGGGAGCTTGCCAGGCTTTGCTGTGCAGGCGAGATACTCTCAGTAGCTTGCCAGGCTCTCTGAGAGGGGCAGAGAAATGGAACTCGGAGCAGCCTCAAGGGCCACATGCAAGGCAAAGGCCCTACCCGCTGTGCTATCTCTCCAGCCCAACTACTACATTATCATGTTGGAAATATAGTTCTAAACATTTTAGGTTTAACACTGGTATGTCCATTCTCCCTTGTCACAGGGAGTTTAAGGTTTATTGGATTACACCCATCACAATGCTCCTGAGGCACTCCTATTCCTCTGTTTCTTGGAATATAGCTCTAAACACTTTAGGTTTAACATTGGTATGTCCTTCCTCCCTTGCCACAGGGAGCTTAGGTTTATCACAGTGCTCCTGAGGCACTCCCATTCTTCTGTGTTTCTCTGTAACTTCCTTCTCTGTGATTTGCTTTCCCAACTGGCCTGTCACCTTTTTCTCCTAATCAGACTCTGTTAATTTGTAAGGTCTGAATCTTCAGAAATCTGAGTGAAAAATTGCTTTTCTCTTCTCCTTATGTCCTTTGCATAGTTACTTTAGAGTAATGTCCTTTTCGTATACACATAGGAAGATAGTTAATACTCTGTAACTTGGGAGTTAATTGACTCCAAATAATGCTTCATACCTGGGCATCTGCCTTCTCAATCTAAGCCTCAGTTGCCCTTAGTTCCTAGCACCCAAAGACAGTGTCACAATGAGGGACTGGATGGACCCAGGGCTAGCTATGTAGTACCCTGGCATCGAAATGGGCTAGACCAAAGTGCCATATAAGTTAAGAGCAAAGTCATGGACAAATTATGTCATACTCCAAAGAGTAACATCTAGAGTTAAGAGTACCATGCTAGGGCTAAGAAAGACTAATCTGGCCTGAGCAATGTAATCTGAGATCTATAGCAATATGTCCCCAGCTTAATGTATCTATTACTGTGTCCATATTAAATAACTACTAATTTTATTAAGGAGTAGAAATAAGATGAATGTTTATATGGTTCCTGGACTAAGGGAAGGAAAAAACGCACCCATAGATGGCATTTCACCTTTAGGTGGGTCTTCTTGCTGAAAGAGTTTGTACTAGAAGAAGCTTCCTCTGAGAGAGGAACCATACATCCATTGATTGTATGACCTCGCCTATGTGTAATTGTTACCCCATCCCCCTCATGATTTGGGAGATAACTAAGGCTGTAAGAGTCCATAAGGGAAAAAAATCAAGAGATAATCCGAGAGGGAAAGTCCAAGAGGAATGAAGGAGATTCATGGAAGGAGAATCAGAGGAGAACTGAAACAAAATTGGAAGAAACTGCAATTGATACCAACCATCCTGGCCCTCACTGCCTCCGTCATCCACCCATGGCCGCCAGCTGTCCAAGGGTTGGGGAAGCAGCCAAAGACCATTAAATTCAGGCGGCGATGGGTGGGGGGGAGAGAAGAGAGAGAGGAGAGAGAGGGGGCTTCATATTCATTCATTTTTTGAATACACAACATAAATTGACAAACCAGTTCTTTGAAAAAATTGCCACTTGTGTTTGCTTTCAATAGAAGAAAAATTAAAGTACTTCATTGATGTGAAAAATAATCAAATTTTTTCAGTTTCAGTACCCAGTAAGGCTAAGTGTCTTTTACTCCCAGGGTAAGACTCTGGATTTCCTCCTTGCAGTGTCCAGAGATCACAGATGTAATGGCAGGGAGAGAACCCGGAACCACACCTTTCCAGTCACATGCTTGCTCCACTGAGTTATCCCGCTGGGTATAATGATATTTTTGAATATGTGAATCTTCCCAGCTCACGCATATTGAGTGACCCTATTCCCAAGTCAGATTGCAGCAATGCCAAATCCTGAATCTGTGGTTTGAGCTCTGAAATAAATCACAGCAAGTCAGGTAAGAATTAGTAGAATGACCCCTGGGTGAACAGGCCTAGCAGGTGGATGACATCTCTGTGGTTCTCACAGTCCAAACAGGCCCAGAGTAAAGGGAAGATCCTTTGGAAGTATTGCTGGGAGGAGCTTGGCAATCAAACACTAGCCTTTTGGCTTTTCTATTGGACTACACTCAAGGATATCTGGGGATCATATAGCATACTGCTAATCAAACCCAGTGCAAGGCAAGCACCCTCCCCACTATACTATGACTACAACACAAACTAGCTTTATTATGGGCTCACTCAATGACTTTCTAACATAAAAGGGAAAGAATATTTCATAGTGGATCACGTGCTAATGTAGACCAATGGCATGTGTTCGCTCTAGGAACACGAAGAGCCTCAAAACGATCATTCAGGGTCTTGACTAAGAAGTCTGACCATCTGGTAGGTGGGTGACCAAGCCTGTCTTTTGACATCCTGTGGAATCCAGTAGGTAACAGCTCTACTCCAGCGGTCATCTCTAAATCTCATTACGTGACCAGCCCATCTGATTTTTGACACCTTGGCAAACGAGACAGCATTCCTGAGTCTTGATGGTTGACAGAGGTCGGAACTCCGGATTCTTTCTCTCATTTGAGTGAAACGTGATATTCCAAGCATAGCTCTTTCAATTCTTCTTTGGGAGACTGGAATAGTGTTCTCATCCTGTTTGTGTAGGGCCCAGTTCTCTGAGGCATATGTTAATGCAGGAAGAACAGTGGAATCAAAGAGATGTGCCCGGAGCCAGAGGTTCTTCATCCTCTCAGCTATTTCTTCGACGCACCTGAAGGCTTTCCAAGCCGCTCTCTTCCTCATGTGCAGCTCACGTACGAGTTCATTTGTCATGTTGACTTCTCAACCTAGGAACACATATCTGTTGCATTCAAAGATGGTCATTCCGCTGAGAGCGAATGGGGCATCAGGAATGAGGCTGTTTCTCATAGACATTGTCTTCATAAGATTCAGCTGTACTCTGACCTTTACACACTCACGGTCGAAGTTGGCCAGCATTTTTGCCGCTTGGCTAATATTCGGTGTTATTAAAAAGATGTCATCAGCAAAGCAGGGTGGTGTAGTTGCCGACCATCTATCTTCACTCCTATTCCTTTCCATTCCAGTCGTTGCATGATGTTCTCGAGGGTGGCACTGAAGAGTTTCGGTGAAATGGTATCACCCTGCCAAACCCCTCTCTTGACATCAATGATTACTTCTTTGTAGAATGGTGAGATCCTGGTAGTGAATCTGTAATACAGCTCACGGAGGATCTTGATGTATTGAGTTTGAATCCCCTGATTGGCTAGGACTTCACTAACCGCTTCTGTCTCAACAGAATCAAAGGCCTTCTTTAAATCAATGAACGTTAGACAGAGCGGCACCTTGAACGTCCAGGAAACCTCAATGAGCTTGCTTTGCTCAAGCGGACCCAGTAACGTCTCCATTGTGAGACTTGTTGTTACTGTGTTTGGCATATCAGATATGTCACGGGTAGCTTGCCAGGCTTTGCTGTGTGGGTGAGATACTCTCAGTAGCTTGCCAGGCTCTCCGAGAGGGGTGGAGGAATCGAACCCAACTCAGCTGGGCTGGCTGCGTGCAAGGCAAATGCCCTACCGCTGTACTATTGCTCCATACCACCCTGAACGCGCCCGATCTTGTCTGATGAGCTTGGTTATCATTTGGATATGGTCGATGGTGCTGAATCCTTTGCGGAACCTGACTTGCTCACATGGTTGTCCTTCATATAGTGTTCTGCCAATCCTATTCAGGATGACTCGAGTGAATAGTTTGTAGATGACAGACAATAGGCAGATCGGGTGATAGTTGCCAATGTCATAAATGTCTCCATTCTTGTACAGTAGTACAGTCCTGCTGGTTTTCCATTGGGACAGAAACTTGCATTCAGACAGGTAGCATGTGAAGAGCCGAGCCAGTGTATTGATGAGTACTGATGGCAGGTTCTTCAGGTGTTCAGGTTGACCTTGTCTGGGACAGGTGCTGTTTGTTTCTTTACTGACGAAATGGCGTGTCGGATTTCAGAAGGGAGAACATTGGGAATAACATATTCATCCTGTTGAATTTGGTATGTCGGCAGGTTGACATGGCTATCAAAGAGATTTGAGTAGAAGTTATGGATAATCTTCTCCATTGCCCTTCTGGAATATGTGATAGATACATCAGGATGTCAGAGTGCAGTCATCTTGGTCTTGTAGTTGGCGAAGGACAGGCAGGTGTTATGAATCCTTTTCCCGGCTTCTGCCGCATCTACCAGCACTCCTGCTCATCTCTCTTTGAGGTCTTCCTAGATCGCATCTCTGCACTGCTTTGCGAGCTCGGACATTCCCTTGCAGTTGCCTGAGGCATGTACCAAACCATGTTGGCGAATTAGCTCAAGAGTTTTCAAAGACAGGCGTTTTTTTGTGGCTATCTCTCTCTTGGCGTTCCTCGCACAATCATGAAGGTGCTGAACCAGTAATCGTATTCCTTGTCAATGTTGTTAACAATGGCATCTTCCCATGTTACCACAATAGTGCCAAAAAGCTCCCAGTTGGTGATCGTTCTGGGAGTTCTCTTCTTAAACTCTGCAGCCCTTTCTCCCTGCTCTGTGAAGTAGAATTTTGCACGAAGGATTTGGTGGTCCGATCCTGTTTGGAATCTTGGGACAACAGCGACTTGGTCAGGCAAAACCGTTACAACCCCCACAGAACAAGATAAGCGGAACTCTGAGACCTTGGACTCCAGGCTCAATGGACCCGGGGACAGAGATTCTCTGCTTGCTCCCATCAACAACAGGTGACAAAGGGATTAAAATCAGGAGCCCCACACTACCCTGTCCTGTCTTCTTCCACCAACCACTAGAGACCCAGCGATTGGATTACACACAGAAGACCCACCCTACCCCTAGTGGTGCCAGATAAATACCTCAGCAGCAGACCTCCACTATCTCCACTACCTCCACTACCCAGATGCTGCCAAGCTCCAGGACGCTTTCCGGACCACGCGGCCACGCCACACATCCTAAGACACTAAATACCCATCTTTCAGAATTGCCCTACCATATTTGATAAGGTTCAAATATGGTTTGAGCCATGGAAACACCTAAAAGGGCGATTAGAGGCTGCCCCAAAAGCCTCTAGCCCTCTCGGAGAGCCTGGCAAGCTATCTAGAGTATTCCGCCCGCACAGCAGAGCCTCGCAAGTGATCCTTTGTGTATTTGATATGCCAAAACCAGTAATTATAAAGGGTCTCATTCCCCTGGCCCTGAAGGCATCACCAATATGGCAGCATTGAGACGGATGAGAAAGGAGAGGCAGATAAAATCTCAAGGCCGAACTAGGCTGCCACAACGAAGGAAGACAAAAATGATCGTCTGTACTTTCAATGCTTGTTTGGAGGTTCTAGCAGGGGAGCACAGGTACTTGTATACCCTCAACCGAAGACCGGTCCATCTTTATTCTCTTCAATCGAGCACGCAGCTTCGGGAGGGACGCACATGGAACAGTGAGAGAGGAAGGGGACACCCGCCTAGCCAGCCAGATTAGCCGAATCAACCCTGGCGATCAATGGGGTGACAGATGTCGCAGCCAGATCGCCCTCACCGTGACCGTACATTCAATGCACGTATGCTAGCAACAGATGCATCCATTGAGGACCTGATGGTACAAGCTTAAAATATAAAGTACAACATCATTGGTCTGACCGAGACAAGAAGGCACCAGTCTCATCACGCTATTTTTGACACTGGAGAATTGTTCCTCGGAAATATGCGATAAAAGTGTGGAAAGAGAAGTAAAACACAGCGATGTATAGGGTTTATTCATGGCGCTGCGCTGAGGAAATACTCCTGGCCATGACTGGGGACCACATTGGATGTTGAGGATCAAACCAGCAGTGATTCCTGGGTGCAGAACCTGGAGTCACCATGTGCATCACCAGCTGGACCCCAAAATGAAACAAAGCAAAAAATTAAGTTGGACTCATAACAAATAAGGCCCACAACTGGGGAGATACTCCAGCAAATTGGAGCTCACTTGTAACCTACACACTTAGCATTCTGACTCCCGTCCATTCCTCTGGGGTGAAGCTCATGGCCAGATCGGGGAAGGTCACCAAGTCCTGAACCGACATACACAGGGGATAGGAGTGAGGCAATCCCATCCCATACTATGGTGTAGGGCCTGACCACAGCTCCCTCAGGCATAAGAAAGAGAAGTGGGAAGAATGATGAGTTGCCTGATTTTTGATTTATAATGATTCTCGGCAACATTATGGTTGATCTCTGCCCTAAACCCCTCCAAAATAGGGCCTCTGGGCCAAGCCAGAATTAGAGCAACGACTGAGACAATGGTGAACCTTGGCAGTCCAGAGTGAGGGGTGGTTATGTATGTATGTATGTATGTATGTATTTACTAAAGAGAAAAATCCCCAACTGCTAATACAATTTTAGGATTAAAATTGATGAGCAAACAAACTTGCAATATCAATAGATGTAGAAAACGCTGCCATCCCTTATGGTTCCTCGAGCACTGGCAGATGGAAATCCTTCATACAGAACCAGAAATAACCTGATAATCACTGGGTATGGCCCCTCCCCTTCAACATCTTTAAAAAAAAAGCAAACAAGTCTAATCGCGTTGGACCCCTGGTACTCCATGTGGTCAGTCCCCCAGTCCTGTCAGGAGTGATCCTTGAGCACCATTAAAGTGGCCCATTCAAATCAACAAAAAAAAAAAATCGGAACAGTGGCTTCAAACAGAGAGCTGATAAATCAGGCCAGGAGCCGGATCCCCCGTCTCCTTCCTGAAACAATCAGAGTCTATCAGCCTGGGAAGCTTATGCTACATGTCATTGCACTGCGTCATCTTGTCACTCTCCTGCCTGAAGATGGTGTGGCAGAGGCCATCTCACCATCTCCTGCCTATTTTGCCTGTGGACCAAAAGGAGGCTCCATGCAAGGACCTGAGTTGTGGGCACCAGAGAGGAACACAACCAGCCCTAGCCCCCACGTGACCAGAAGTCCCTGCATTGGAGCCTGAAACGTAGTGACCATCCGGATGTTTGGACAGTGGCTCACAGAACCATCCATGGGAAGACACTGCCAGATGTTTTTGTCTCTCAGGGGAGAGAGAAGTGGGTTGTGACCCGGCTGCCTGTCTGGACAAGAACAGTTGAGGTCTACAGGGGAGGAAACTGCAGCGCTGCCCGAGCCTCGGGACTCTACCCTGGGAGCCACACAGGAAGGTCCCTAAGGCCAGAGACTAACTCTCAGGCCAGGAGCTCCCGCACAGAAGCAGCCCCTGCATGCCCCAGTGGCCACGGCACCGTTATTGGCTCTGCTGTGGGAGCAGTCACAGGGACTCAGGGTGGACAAAACTTCAGCTGCCCTCTTGCAGAGTGGATGGGACATGGGCCCAGGCACTTGCTTCCAGGGACCAAGGTTACTTCCAGGCACCTGTAGGCCCCAGACTGTCCCAGCTCTGACCCGCTGGACCTGGACCTATCCTGGTCGTGATTTACTCTAATCCCCCAATCAGCACATGAGCCTCATCCAGCACTTGCTCCTATTTTGCAAGAATCACTCTAAAAACCATGTAAACAGTGTGTTGTATCACAAAACTATCCAAATAACCAGGGTGTTTACTATGAACCATGATGTTACGTGTGTCTAACAAATGGAATTTCTAGAGTGAGTCTACTTTTAAACCATGAGTGTTATATCTTGGGGCCTGGAGTGGTAATACAGCGGGTAAGACATTCACCTTGCACTTGGCTGACCCAGGTTCAATATAATAGAACATATATGGGCCCCTGACCCTTATAGGAAATGATCCCTGAGTTCAGAGGCAGGGATAAGCCAAGGACAATGAAGGGTGTTTACCAAAAATACTTCAACTTCAAAAGGTAACTCTAATGAAACAAAACAACAACAATGAAAATTACTCAAGTGTGAATTCTGAGGTGCCCACACCAGGTCTCCAGATGTGAAGAATAGTGAGTTGGTAGGTCACATGGTAACATGCTGGGTGTTATTCTCTCCAAAGAAACAAAGACACAGGGACAAAAACAACTGATGGCCAATGGATAGTACATAGTCAACCATTAATTCAGAACCGAATAGCATACTTATAGAACATCTGAGGGCGTCTCAGGTACAGAACTGCACATATTGTGATTTACCATTTACAGAGGTCAAGCGTTTCAACAGAGACAATTCTATGGAGGAATTAACTCAAGGACACATTCTGTCTGAGACTATACTGAGAAATTCGCTCAGGGGCTATATGCATCTCTGTTGCTTTTCTCTTTCCCTGCCAGTACATATTGAACAATTAAGTTTACTTCTTATTAATAATTGAAATTATCGATATACACAGTACAGAAACATTCCAAAACTTACTTCTCTGGAGTCCAGGAGCTAAGGTTAAAAGCTGGCTGGGATCCAGCGTTCTGGGGTAAGAGACTACGGCAACTGAAGCCTGAGTCATGTAATTATGACGGATGGCCAGGAGTAAATATATTTTAGAGTCAATTAATTCACAAATATTAAGAGCTTAGCGTGAACAGTTTTTCTGTTTTGAAGCAAAGAACATTGCTCGATAGTGATAGATTATTGATTATATAGGTTACAGCGGAAAGAGAAATGCAAATAAATGACTAGAGATACAAAGTCAAGAGTCACCAGAAGGTTTGACTTTATGATTTAAGGATAGATTAGGAGTGCTCATAAGAGCACTATAACCTTTTCTGGGGGAAGCAAAAGTGGAAATTTACTGATCAAGCCTAAAACACTTAGGGTACAGACAAATTCCAGAGTGAAACATTTAAAGTAGATCATTAAGCCACCTTTTCTGTATTTTTCTATTCTGCAGAAATTCATGTTTTTTCATGAATACTACTCCTCTCTGTCATTGCTCTCGCATCCTCTTTGTGTGTGTCTGTGTGTGCATACACATGTTTCAATTTTAGACCACAACTGGCACTGCTCAGGGATTATTGCAGCTCTGGGATCAAGGTTCAGTCCTAGTGGGGCTCAGTAACTATATGGATTACTGGACATAGGAAGACCTGGGTTGCCTGCTTGCAAGAAAAGTACCCTACTTGCTGTACCATTGCTCTGGCCCTTTCTAAGTGAATTATACACATCAGGAGTCACCCTGAACAAAGCTTCCCCAACAACACCCCCTCCCTGGAAATCAACTATTTTTCTTAAAAAAGGAAAACAAAACTTTACCCCCAGTACTCACAACAGCTGGGGGTCATCTGGTCAGGGAAAGATTAGATGTGTGGGGTGTTTTTGCAACTGGACCTTAAGATGGAGAAATTCTTGACATAGGGAAAAAAACACAAAAGCTGGGACCATAGACAGTAAATGGGTAGGGAACTTACCTTGCATGCAGCCAACCGAGATCAATTCCCGCCATCCCTTATGGTCTCCAAGTACCATGAGCAGGAATTCCCGACTACAGAACAGAAAGTAAACCCTGACCACATCCAGATGTGGTACATGAGCCGAACAGAAATAATAATAATGAAAAAGTTTCATTTGCAAACCTCATCCACCTGTAAGGACAGAGACACTGGGTGGCCCCACCCCATCAGGGCAGTCAAACAAAGCACAGAGGACAACTGGGTCTCCTGCTGCAGTGGGACTGGGGCACTGCCCTTCTAAGTGAATCTGAAGGTGCCACACTAAGGATGCCAGGGCCAAAGGCTCCGGACAGGGCCAAGCACAGTCCGGTGCTGGCAGGTTCAGGAGGGCTAAGCCCCGCCC
The DNA here is from genome assembly GCF_029834395.1 of Sorex fumeus. Lineage (NCBI taxonomy): Eukaryota > Metazoa > Chordata > Mammalia > Eulipotyphla > Soricidae > Sorex > Sorex fumeus. Next base: position 20,136,169 of record NW_026606076.1, on the reverse strand, counting down.
TCTGCAGGTCCCACAGCCCCAAGCCCACCAGCCTCTGACCCTTCCAGGAGCTGGAGGAGATCCTGGCCAAGGGGACCCCCCCAGGATCACCTGTTCACACCTGCGACCCCTGCGCCTGGCACAGCGCCCACTGCACCATCCAAAGCCTCTGGGTCCCCTGAAAGCTTTTAGCTTTACCTCACCTCAGGAACCGCCTGAACATCCTGAACAGTGGAAAACAAGTACGAAATCACCCCCCCAAGCTGGCACAGTCCCACCACTCACAGTGCCAAAACTCAGGGCGCTTACCTGAGGCCACTTGCGTTCTGCCACAAAATCTGTCTCACAGTTTCCCTGTCATGCCAGGCGTCAGTTCCTGCTCTACCCAGGAGACCAATGGCGGCCAGAGCCAGGCAACCACAACTAGCACAGAAAGGATTTCTTAAGGGCCCGTCTATGACATCATTTTTGCTTCCGCCAGGAGCCTTAAAGGGCCATGCTCCAGATGCAGAGACCCTCTTTGCCCACCCAGGTGAATCCGTGCTGCAAGGGGGATGGACTGGATAAAGGAGCAGAGAGGTAGCTGCTAGAGTGTTTGCTCATACAGTGGGGGCCTGGGGATAAGGGGAGGACTCCTGATACTGCACTGGTCAGGCAAACATTGAAACAATGCTCTCACACACAGTCCATCAGAAAAAACACATGTGGGTTGATTCAAGGTCAAACAGGCACGCGGAAACAAGGCACCTGACATTGAGTTACGTCAGGAAGTGATCAAGATGGGGTGAATGCAGTGGAAATGGCAGCCTTCTATGATCCTCAGATTCCTTCATGGAGCACAAAAAATTCCTTGGAGGCCCAGCCAGGGGCCTCAGGAGTTCCTGAGTACCAGCACCCCCTGCAGGCAGGCAGCAGTGCTGCCCCGGGGAACTACAGCCTGGAATGTGGCTCTGCCATGGGGAAAGACTGGAATGTAGGGAAGACAAAGCTTCAGCCACTCTCTTGCAGGGTGGACAAGGACATGCGCCTGTGTACTCTGTCCATGGGAACAAGGTCACTTCTGGGTCCAGATGAGCCTGAGGCACAGCCGTGCTCTGTCTCACTGGACCTGGGCCCATCTGAGTCCTGATTTACTCTAATCCTGCATCAGCACATATGCGTGAGTCTCATCCTCTGCTCGCTCCTGTTGTGCAGGAATCACTTCACTTAATCACTTAATCCCCGTTATTCATCGATTTATTCGAGCGGGTGCCAGTAACGTCTCCATTCATCCTGGTTGCATGCTACCGTAGCCCAATGGTATCTGTTCGTTCTAGGAACATGCAGAGCTTCAAACCGATCATTTAGGGTCTTGACGAAGAAGTCTGACCATCTTATAGGTGGGCGTCCACGTGATCTTTTGATGTCCTGTGGAATCCAATCAGTAATGGCTCTAGTCCAGCGGTTGTCTGTAAACCTCATTACGTGTCCAGCCCATCTGATTTTTGATGTCTTGGCAAATGAGACAGCGTCCCTGATTCTTGAGCGTTGACGAAGATCAGAACTCCGGATTCTATCTCTCATTTGAGTGAATCGTGATATTCCAAGCATAGTTCTTTCGATTCCTCTTTGAGAGACCCGAATAGCGTTCTCATCCTGTTTTCGTAGGGTCCAGGTCTCTGAGGCATATGTTAATGCAGGAAGAATAGTGGAATCAAAGAGATGTGCTCGTAGCTGGAGGTTCTTTGTCCTTTTAGTTATTTCTTCAATGCTCTTGAAGGCATTCCAAGCTGCTCTCTTCCTCCTGCGCAACTCAGGTGCCAGGTCATTCATCATGTTGATTTCTAGACCTAGGTATATATAACTGTTGCATTCGGAGATGGTGGTTCTGTTGAGAGCGAATGGAGCGTTAGGAACAAGGCTGTTTCTCATAAACATTGTCTTCGTAAGATTCAGCTGTAGTCCGACCTTTCCACATTCACGGTCAAAGTCGTTCAGCATTTGTGTCACTTGGCTGATGTTTGGTGTTATTAGAATGATGTCATCAGCAAAGCGGAGGTGGTGTCGTTGCCGACCATCTATCTTCAATCCCATGTTTTCCCATTCCAGTCGTCGCATGATGTTCTCGAGGGTGGCACTGAAGAGTTTTGGTGAAATGGTACCACCCTGCCGAACCCCTCTCTTGATATGGATGATTATTTCTTTGTAGAATGATGAGATCTTGGTAGTGAATCCGCAATAGAGCTCACGAAGGATCCTGATGTATTGAGTTTGTACGCCCTGATTGGCTAGGGCTTCAATGACTGCTTCCGTCTCAACAGAATCAAAGACCTTCTTTAAATCAATGAACGTTAGACAGAGCGGCATCTTGAACTCCCGAGATACCTCAATGAGCTTAGTTATTGTGTGGATATGGTCGATGGTACTGAATCCTTTTCGGAATCCAGCTTGTTCACATGGTTGTCCTTCATCTAGTGTTCTGCTAATCCTATTCAGGATGACTCGAGTGAATAGTTTGTAGATGACAGACAATAGGCAGATTGGGCGATAGTTGCCAATGTCATGGATGTCTCCTTTCTTGTATAGTAGTACAGTCCTGCTGGTTTTCCATTGGGATGGAACCTTGCATTCAGACAGGTAGCGTGTAAAGAGTCGAGCCAATGTATTGATGACTACTGATGGTAAGTTTTTCAGGTGTTCAGGTCTGATCTTGTCTGGGCCAGGTGCTCTTTGTTTCTTTACTGACGAGATGGCATGTTGGATTTCGAAAGGGAGAACATTGGGAACGACATATCCATCATGTGGTATGTGGTATGTGGGCAAGTGGATGTGGCTATTAAAGAGATCTGTGTAGAAGTCATGAATAATCTTCTCCATTGCCCTTCTGGAAGATGTGATAGATCCATCATGATATAGGAGGGCAGTCTTCTGGTTTTGTAGTTGGTGAAGGACAGGCGGGAATTACGAATGTTTTTCCCAGCTTCTGCTGCATCTACCAGTGCTGCTGCTCTCCTGTTTTTGAAGTCATCCTTGATGGCTTCTCTGCACTGTTTTGCCAGTTCGGATGTTCGCTTGTGGTTGCCTGAGGCATGTGCTAAGCCACGTTGGCGAATAAGTTCAACAGTGTTCGAAGAAAGACTTTTTTTGTGGTTATCTCTCTCTTGGAATTCCTTGCACAATCATGGAGGTGCTGAATCATTCGATCGTATTCCTCATCAATGTTGTCAATGACGGCATCTTCCCATGTTGCCGCAATAGAGCCAAAGAGCTCCCAGTTGGTGGTTGTTCTGGGAGTCCTCTTCTTAAACCTTGCATTCTTTTCTCCTCGTTCTGTGAGGTAGAATTTTGCACGAAGAAGACGGCGGTCTGATCCCGTTTGGAATTTTGGGACAACAGCAACATCGGTTAGGCAAAACCGCTGATTGAATATGATGTGGTCTATTTCATTGTGGAACCGTCCATCGGGAGACTTCCATGTCCAACGTTTAGATTCAGCCTTTTGGAATTGTGAGTTACCATGGAAGGTTTTGGTTGACATGATGAACTCAGACAGTCTGTCACCCTGTTCATTCCATTCCAGGCCATGGGTTTCGATGTAGAGTTCATCGACTGATCTTCTTGGTCCTATCTTGGCATTAAAATCACCGACAATGATCTTGTAGAGAAGGTGTGATCTTCTTTATAGAACTTCTCCAGCTCCATGTAGAATTTCTCAGTTTCTCTTTCACCATAACTGGATGTTGGTGCATAGACAACAAAGATAGAAACTGCCGGTAGTGAGCCACATTTATTCAAGTGTAATCGTCCGATTCGGGTTGTTAGGCATTCGAATGAATCAATGCTCGTGACTAAGTTTGTGTTGACAAGGATACCAACACCACCGACGCCTCTTTTATCACATGTTCCAAGGAACAGTTCTTCTCCAGTGTCGAAAACAGCATGATGGGATTGATGTCTTCTCGTTTCGGTCAGACCAATGATGTCGTACTTGATTTTTCGCGCTTGTACCATAAGGTCTTCAATGGATGCAGCAGATGCCAGCGTACGAGCATTAAAAGTACAATCATTTTTGTTTTTCTGCGTTTTGGCAGCCTATGTCTGCCTTGGTGTTTTATCAGCCTCTCCTTCCATATCCTTCTCAACTCTGCATATTCAGGGTTAGGGAAATGAGATCCATTTATTACTGGATTTGGCATATCAATTTGGTCTATTTGGCACAGACCACGGATAGCTTGTCAGGCTCTGCCATGCGGGTTGGATATTTAAGGTACCCTGAAAACTTAGAGAAAAGTAAATAAATAGTTGCGCGGCCGCAAATGCGGCCGCGCGCTCCCAGGAGCTTGTTGTAATAATCTCTGGATCCTGGCCATTGTTGGGGTTACACGGCAGTTGGAGGGTGTAACTGTCTAGCTACTGATAGGTCCAGTCCCAAACCGTGCAGGCTTGGAGATCTCAGCCCCGGGTCCCACACACCTGGGTTCCTCTGCCAGTTCTGTTATGTCTGAGGCTTATCCAAGTGTGTGGAGAGTGGCCCCAGTAAGGCCTTGGATAAGCCTTACTGTGTGCAGGAATATATTTGAAAATGGTGCAATCACCCAGGTTTATAGAAAATAAATCCAAATAACCAAGGCATTTCTTTACTAAGGACCATAATATGAACTGTGCCTGACATTTGGAAGTTCTCAAGACTACTTATACTGTAAATATTCTATTTTGGGGGTAGAGTGGTCTTACACTCAGCTGACCCAAGTATGCCACTTAGCCACCCTGGGCCCTGGTGCAGTGATCCCTGAGCTGAGTCAGAAGTAAGGGCAGATCCCTACAAGGAGTGGTCAAAAGTATAGCAACAACAGGACAACTCTAAGGAAGCAAAGCAAACAAACAAACAAAAAATTATGTGCAAAGACAAACTAGTGAGGAACATTTAAATAGTAAAAGAGTGGGTTCTGAAAACTCTGTTTTCTGGCATTTCCATAGTTTCCCAGAATCCTTATTATTCTCTTTTCTTGCAATCACACGTTTCCTGTTTTTACAAGTGTTACGTGTGTGTGTTTTTCTTTCAGCCAGAACAAGCATTGCTCAGTGGGTATTCCTAACTATGCACTCAGGGTTTCACTTCTGGAAGCTTTGGGGATCACTAGTATGCAGGGGACCGAACCCATGTTGACTGTGTGCAAGGCAAGTATTTGCTGTACTTTGGCTCCGCCCCTTCCTACATAAATTTCTTCCAAAAATACCAGGAGTCCTGTACAAAGTCCCTCACACACACACATACACACAAATAAACAAGTATCTTCCTTCAAAAAAAGGGGAAAAATTAAAAAACAACAGCAAAATCTTTACACTCAGTATTTATCCCAATAGCGACACGTCACCTGCTCAGGAAGAGATAAAGAGTGGAGGTTGCTTTGCAACTTAACATGAGGGAGATGAAACTCATGATCTAGAAAAAAAACAATATTGTGGTTGGTCAGACAATGAAGGCTGTAGGGCACTTGTCCTGACCTGGTAAATTCTCCGCATACTTATGTCCCGCAGCAACACCAGCAGGAATCATACCTGAGCCCAGAGCCAGAGGAAGTCCTGAGCATCTCCGGGGATGCCCCCTCCCCCAACCACCCCCAAAGAACACCCAAACAAAAAGTAGCCCCAAGAGAACATGTTCACTGGCAAACCGCAGCCACCTGCAGGTTCACTGCCCCCGAATGTCACACACAAACAGGGCGGCAAGGAAAATGATGAACAGCAAGGGGACCCTTGCCATCGGAGGGTTTGTGGGGGCTGCGGCTCTGTCCTTCAAATCTGGAGGTTCTACAGCTACAAGATTAGGGCCAAAACTTCAACATGGGACTGTTGGGAGGGTTGGGACAGTCGCAAGCCCCCCACCCTGTGCAGGTCCAGCACCCCCGTGCTCAGATCCAAGCTCAGCCCCTCCCCCAACCCGCCCACCCGCCGCTGCCCCATCACGGAGCTAGAGGCCATCCTGGCCTCAGCGCCCCCCCCACCACATGCTCACACCCGCAACATTGCACCCCAGTACAGCCCCCACCGCGCCCACCAAAGCTGTGCATCCCCCTAAAGCCTCCGCCACACCTCAGGAACACCTGGATGTCGGGGAACAAGTGAGAAGCATCGCGAAAGCGTACCCCATGCTAGCGTGTCGCTCACAGTGAAGAGACGGAGAGTTGCCCCTGTCCTGCCCCAAAATCGGCCTTCAAGAACCGCTTCCAGCCAGTTCCAGGTTGTCCTTCACCCACGTGTAACAATAGTGGAACCTCTTTCAGCAACAAAATAGGTACCCCTAAGACCCTCTCTTTGACATCACTTCCATTTCCACCCGCAGCCTTAAAGGGCCAGGCTCCAGGTGCAGAGAGATCCTTTCGGGACACCCAGGGGATTGTGTGCTGCAAGGGGTAGGGCTCACAAAAAGGAGGGGGAGCCAACTGCTGAGGAGGCCAGTCACACCATGGGACTCTGGGGAGTAAGAAGTTCCCTGAGCCTGCACTGGTCAGTCAAACAATGAACCAATGCACTCATACACGTGTCTATCAAGAAAAATGAAGCATGTTGTTTCACTAACTGCCACGTAGGCAGCAGGTGGAGACAGTGAGTTTCTCAGGGAAGTAATAATCCAGATGGCAGTAAAAACAGTGACTTCAAAGCCAGCCCAGGAGAGGAACAGAACAACCCTCTGAGCAGCCACTAGAGAGTTGGAGAGAAATTGGAACAAGAGAAAAAGGCTGCTAAGAGTATCTAGAACGTGATAGGTTCAACGCTCTACCCTCTGACAACACGCAAGCACTGGACACCTACCTACAAGGAATGTTCCATGGGGAGGCTTCAGAAACACACATTTTCAAATGCAAAGTATGGATCAGGTGGGAAGAGTACATTGCACTGGACTTGGTCAACTTGATCTCCATCACTGGCATGCCAAATGTTGACAAAGAGTAACCCCTAAGAAGTGCCAGGTGTGGCCTCCAAATAAAAATTATATAAAAAAAATAAAACCTAGCATAAGTACCAATCCCAGAATGGAGGTACACACAGAGTTCAGTTGGCAAATCTTACCGATCATTTTATAGCCTTGCTATCTAAGTGGCTTTTAGCATTCGAGTGGCAACTAGATTGTTGGGATTTTAGTGCTTCCAAAAGTAAATGTTTCTGCGGCTAGAGTGATAGCACAGCGGGTAGTGCGTTTGCCCTGCACGCGGACAAACCGGGTTCGATTCCCAGCATCCTATATGGTCTCCTGAGCACCACTAGGGGTAATTCCTGAGTGCAGAGCCAGGAGTAAACCCTGTGCATCGCCAGGTGTGACCCCTTCCCCCCAAAAAAAGCAAAAGTAAATGTTTCTGGTTTCCTTATCTCTAATAGTACTGAAATGAGAAAGGAGTGTGATCCAGGAATAAGAACACCCTGTACTGTCAGTAAGCACAGCTGAATGGAATTGCCTGCTGAGATGGGGGAAAGCTTGAGGTCTCGCCCATGGCCCCACCATTTGTAAAATATCTCACTCCAGGGACCCCTTTCACCCTTTCAAAAAACTGGCACAATTTCTTCTATGCACAATAAAATGTAATTGAACTGTCTCCCATCCACCCTATGACAGAAGATTTCCAGGAACATTTTCTTAAGATGATAGTTTTTGGAAATACACATTCTCAGTACTGAGTTGAGTCTTCAAAAAACAAAAATCCCAGAATACGAGATATGCAAAGATGCAACAGTGGAAAAGATGCTTATCAGATATGTCGACCTGTATTCCAACCTCAGTGCTCCACAACATATGAGAATTCTCCCAGGTATGTAGCTCTGAGCTGAGAGCCAGGTGTAGGGCTTGAGCGCAGCTCCCTACAATAGAACACAAAAGGCCTGAATAATGAAGATTTGGCTGATTTTTGATTGAAGACCATTCCCTGCAGCATTGTGGTTGGTCTCTGTCAAAACCCCCCAGAAAACAGGGTTTTTGGGCCATGCCAGTATCAGAACAAAGAATGGTCCAGTGTTGTCATTAACGTCTGCCCATTTTTTTCTCAACTCAATGAAAAACACATTAAGTGGAAATAATTTCTATACAGAAAAAGGAAGCACCAGTTTCAAGCAAATAAAAATACACCCGAGTCTGGGTTCGGTTGTAGCTCAGTACAGAGCTTGGAATGCATGTATGAAGGCAAGACTGCGTTCCCACAAAGCTGAGAATGCAGGGGCCATTGAAATTATCTAACCTAATTGAATCAATGTCAGGATCAATGAGGATTTTGGGTTTTTTTTGTTTATGTTTATATGTTGGGACAATGTCACACAAAACAGTGCTCATAGTGCTTTGCAACTGACCCTTAGGAAGCAGAAATTCTTGACCTAAAAAAAAAAAGACATCAAAGGTGGGACGAGAGACAGCAAAGTGGGTAAGGGAATTTGCCTTGCACGTTGCCAACCCAGATCAATCCCTGGCATCCCATATGATCCCCGAGTACCATCAACAGGAATTCCCAAGTGCAGAGCCAAAAGTAAACCCTGAGCATCTCCAGATATGGTACACAAGCCAAACCAAAAAAATAATGAAGGGGCTGGAGGAAAAGCAGAGCCGGCACAGCATTTACTTTGCATGTGGCTGACCCAAATTTAATTCCCAGCATCCCATCTGCTCCCCTGAGCATCGCCAGGAGTAATTCTTGAGTGCAGAGCCAGCAGTACCCCTGTGCATCGCTGAGTGTGACCCAAAAATAAATAAATAAATAAATAAATAAAAAGAAAGAAGAGAAAGAAAAAAGAAAAGAAAAAATTTCACTTGCAAACCTTACCTACCAACAGGGAATGAGCCACTGGGTGGCCTTTTCCCATCACAACAGCCAATCAAAGCACAGAGGTGAACTGGGTTTCCTGCTGCAAGGGGGCTGGGGCCCTGCACTTTGAAGTGAATCTGAAGGTTCTACACTAGTGATGCCAGGACCAAAGGCTCTGGAAACAGCCAAGCTCGGCCCAGTGATGGCAGGTTTGAGAGGACTAAGCCCCGCCCTGTGCAGGTTCCTCAGCCCCGCACCCACCCACCTCTGAGCCTTACTGGAGCTGGAGGTGATCCTGGCTAAGGGGACCCTCCCACGATCACTTGCTCACACGTTCGAATCCTGCAACCTGGCACAGGCCCCACTCCACTGCCCAAAGCCTCTGGGTCCCCCTAAAGCCTTTGCCACACCTCAGGAACTGCCTGGATATCAGGAACGAGTGATAAACAAAGGTGAAAGCGCCCCCAAGCTGGCCCAGCTCTGCCACTCACAGTGCAGGTGACTGGGAGGCCGCTAGTATCCTGTCACAACTTCGGTCTCCACAGTCCCCCTGTATAAAGAGCCGCCAAATCGTCCTCTACCCACGAGACCTGTGTAGCCCTGAGTCAGGCAACCACGACTAGAATAGAAAGGATGCTGAAAGTACCACTTCTGTGACATCACTTCCGCACCAGACAGGATCCTTAAAGGGCCATGGTCCAGATGCAGAGACCCTCTGCCCCCATCTAGGTAAATTAGTGCTTTAAGGGGGCTAGACTGGATAAAGTAGTGGAGAGGCAGCTGCTGGAGTGGTGGGTCACACAGTGGGGGGCTGAGGTTAGGACAAGAACCCTGATCCTGTACTGGTCAGTCAACCATTGAAATAATGCTCTCACAAACAGTCCATCAGGAAAAAAAAATGTGGGTTGATTCAAGGTCAAACAGGCAGGTTGGTGCAAGGCACCTGACATTGAGTTTCGTGAGGAAGTAATCAAGATGGGGTGAAAGCAATGACTCTGAAACCAGCCCAGAGATGTAGAGAGGAACTGGCCTAGTACCAGCCCAGAGAGCTGGACAGACACTGGAGAGGGTAAAAGCCTGGTAAGACCATAAGAGAGCACTGTCCAGCCAACATGCTACCTCTTGAAAACGCCTGACCAGTAGACTCTTGCCTACAAGAAAAACTACAGGAGGCAGTTTCAGAAACACAATTTCAAATCCAGAGTATGGACAAGAGGGATATTACAGTGGGGTAGGCGCTTGCCTTGTATGTGGTCAATCTGGGTTCAATCCTCATAATTCCAAATGGTTCCCTGAGCACCATCAAAGTGAAAATCAAGGAGTAAGCTCTGCGCAATGCCAGGTGTGTACCACCAACAAACATATATATATATATATATATATATATATATATATATATATATATATGGAGCAATAGCACAGTGGGTAGGGCTTTTCCTTGCAAGTTACCAACATAGCGTACCCGAGTTCGATTCCTCTGCCCCTCTCGGAGAGCTAGGTAAGCTACTGAGAGTATCTCGCCTGCACAGCAAAGCCTGGCAAGCTACCCGTGGCGTATTCGATATGCCAAACACAGTAACAAGAAGTCTCAAAATGGAGACGGTACTGGGACTGCTCGAGCAAAATAGATGAACAACGGGAGGACAGTTTTTTTGACATATATAATATAATATATATATATATATATATATATATCCAGGAGCAATAGCACAGCGGTAGGGCGTTCGCCTTACAAGCGGCCAACATGGCCGACCCGAGTTCGATTCCTCCGCCCCTCTCAGAGAGCCCGGCAAGCTACCGAGAGTATTCGATATGCCAGACACAGTAACAACAAAGTCTCCAATGGAGACGTTACTGGGCCCGCTCGAGCAAATCGACGATCAACGGGAGGGCCTTTACCTTTACCTTATATAATATATGGAGTATTTGTATTATACATAATGTATATCATATAAATTACATCACGGATCACGGTCCTCCCGTTGTTCATCGATTTGCTTGAGCAGGCCCAGTAATGTCTCTATCATGAGACTTGTTGTTACTGTGTTTATCACATCAAATACATCACGGGTAGCTTGCAGGGCTCTGCCGTTAGGGCGAGATACTGTTGGTAGCTTGCCAGGCTCTCCGAGAGGGGCAGAGGAATCGAACTCGGGTTGGCCATGTTGGCTGCGTGCCAGGCAGACACCCTACCCGCTGTGCTATTGCTCCAGCCCATAAATTACATATATATCAAATTTATATCTATGTACATGTATGTACATATAAAAACCTAGAGTATATTCCGACCCTAAGAATGGAGGATAATAGACAGCAAACCATTCCGGTCACTTTGGATCCTTTTATGGCCTTTAAACAGATCTGAATCCTTTTTATCATTGGGGTGACTACGAGATTGATGGAACTTTGCTAATTCCAAATAGAATGCTTATTTATTTCTCTGATATTATTGAACTGACGGGTGGGATCCAGGAACTTGACCAACCTTGTGAGTAATCACAGGAAAATGGAAGGGCCTGCTGGGATGTGGGGAGCCTGGGGAGTGTTGGGATGTGCGGAACTGACCCATATTCCCAACATTTGTCAGACATTTGAATCAAGGAGCCCCTTCCATCCTTTCAAACGTCTTTCTACTCACAGTAAAGTTCATTTAAACTGTTTCCAGTAGGGACCAAAGAGACAGGACAGCATGGAGGACATTTCTCTTGCATTACCTTTATTTTTTTTGAATGGGAAAATACTTTATTTTTAAAACCAAAGCAGAAAAGATGTCTTATGAGTAAAAGATAGGAAAGATATTCCATATTTTACAACATGAAAACTTTTTTTATAATTATAAATAACATAGGGCTGGAGCGATAGCACAGTGGGTAAGGCATTTGCCTTGCACACAGCCAACATGGCCAACCCGAGTTTGATTCCTCCGCCCCTCTCAGAGAGCCTGGCAAGCTACTGAGAGTATCTCGCCTACATGGCAGAACATGGTAAGCTACCCGTGACGTACTTGATATGGCAAACACAGTAACAACAAGTCTCATGAAGGAGACATTATGGGGCCCACTCGAGCAAATCGATGAACAATGGGAGGACTGTGACTGTGATAAATAATATAGTCTCTGGGTCTTGGCTGGTGATGGGATTACACGGCGCCAGGGGGCCAGTTGGTGGTTGTGACCCCTGCCTACTGGAATTTGGAGGATCTGGGTGGAGGATGCTCAGCCCCGATCCGAGCAAGCTCGGAGATCTCAGCCATGGGACCCGCATGCCTTTGTTCCTCTGCCGGTACCTTCATGAGTGTGCAGAGTGGTCTCAGCATGGTGGTGGCTGGATCTGGAGGTCTTTGGCCGCCGGAGCCCTGGTTGGGGTGGGGAGGGAAGCTCAACCCATTCCCCTCTAAGGGGCCCTGGCGAGGACAGCCAGGCGCAGGGGCAGGGGATTCTGAGCTGTTCTCTTTCAGGAGCTGGAATTTATAGTGTCTGGGTCTTGGCCATTGATGGGATTACACGGCGACAGGGGGCCAGTTGGTGGGTGTGACGCCTTCCTACTGGCATTTGGAGGATCTGGGTGGAGGATGCTCAGCCCCGATCCTGAGCAGGCTTGGAGATCTCAGCCCCGGGACCGGCATGCCGTAGTAAAACCCAGTCAAAGGACAGACAACAACGGGGGGGGGGGGGCGGGGGGGGTCCCTGCCATTTGAAGTGAATCTGAAGGTTCTACACTAGTGAGTGATGCCAGGGCCAAATGCTCTGGAACGGGGCAGAGCAAAGTCCCATGCTGGGAGGGTAGGGACACCCAAGCCCTGGCCTCTGCAGGTCCCGCAGGCTCCGAGCTCAGCCCCTGCACTCAGCCCCACGCCCACCTGCTGCTGACCATTCATGGAGCTGGAGGTGATGGTGGCCAAAGGGGACCCCATGATCACCCACACCCACCACAACCCCTGAACCCCCTAAAGCCTCTGGGTTCCCCTAAAGCAGCCCTCATGCCTCAGGAAATGGCTGATATCAGAAATGAGAGAAAAACAAGCACAAAAGGGTCCCCCAAGCTGGAGGGGCCCTGGTGCTTACAGGGCAGAGAACGGGAAGCATTGCGCGCTCACAGACCGCCACTTGCGTCCTGACAAAAAATAGGTCTTTGTGGGAAGCCAAGAGCCCTCTCATAGACCCTGGCCATGGTTCCCATGTTAGGAACTGCTTGGGACAGACATTGGTGACAGTCTCCCAGGACTTCCTGATCTCAGCAGATGCCTGATCTATAGCAAGTAACATCAGGCTGAGAGTTATCTTATCTGGCCTTATCTATAGTAACCTCCAGGATGTATCTACTCCATAAGGCCCTTTGATATACAAATATAAAGCTCAGGATGCACCTACTGCCCTAAAACCCTTTGATATACAAATGTAAAGCTCAGGATGCACCTACTGTCCTAAAAGCCTTTGATATACAAATGTAAAGCTCAGGATTCACCTACTGCCACAAGACCCTTTGATGTACAAATGACTACCTTGAATGTTAGGTAAAGCTCTTGTTGCTGACCTTACCATATATGGTTATATTGCTTCTGCTCCTGACTGAGCTGCCCCCACCCTTTATAAACAGCCTGTATCCCTCAATAAAGCCTGTCCCTTTTTCTCTCTTTTTCTGTTTCTAAACTGTACTCTGTCTCTTGTGTCTCGTGTTCATTCGGTTGGTCCCTCCTTGCACCATCGGATCAATCCTCGGGCCACCTCCGCGGGCCGGAGAGTGGTTACCAGGGCCCCCTGCAGGTCTTCACAATCCCCCTTCCATGAAGGGCCGCCATTTCCTCCTCTACCACCAGACCAATGGTGGCCTGATCAGGCAACCACAATGGGAAGAGAAAAAATATCCAAAGGTCCCTGGCCTGGGATGCCACTTCCACTGCTGCTGGAACCTGAGCTTTAAAGGGCCCTGGTCCAGATGCAGAGACCTTTTTTGCCCACCTAGGTGAATCTGTGCTTCAAAGGGGATGGACTCAATAAAGGCGTAGAGAGGTGGCTGTGGAGAGTGGTGGGTCACACAGTGGGGGGCTGGGGATAAGAAGACCCCTGATCCTGTACTGGTCAGTCAAACAATGACCCAATGCTCTCACACACAGTCCATCAGGAAAAACGCAGCTGGGGTGATTCAAGGTAAAACAGGGAAGTTGGTACAATTCACCGGTTGCTGAGTTTCTTGGGGAAGAAATCAAGATGGGTTGAAAGCAGTGACTGCAAGCCAGCCCTGGAGATGCAGAGAGGCACTGGCCTAGCAGCAGCCCAGAGAGCTGGACAGACACTGGAAGAGGAGCAGAGGCTGGTAAGAACATAAGAGAGCACTGTATGATCAACGCACTACCCCTTGAAAACACCAAACCAGGGCACTCTTACCTACAAGGAAAGAATCAGAAGCACAATTTTAAATCCAGACCATGGGGCTAGAGGTTAGTATAGTGGCTTGGGCACATGCCTTGCATTTGGTGAATTTGGGTTCAACCCTCAGAATTCCAAATGGTCCCCTGAACACCATTGAAGTGCAAAGCCAGGAGTAGATCCTGAGTACTGCCAGGCTGCACCAAAATCATATATTCCGTCCCTAAAAATGGAGGCTAATGGGCAGCAAGTCATTTGGTCACCTTGGAGCTGTTTTTGTCCTTTAAGCAGATCTGAATCCTTTTTATCATTCTGGTGACTACTACATTGAGGGGACTTCGCTAATTCTAAATACAACACTTAATTTTTTCTGTAATATTATTGAACTTTGGGGGGGGGATCCAGGAACGTGACCAACCTTGTAAGTAATCATAGGTAAATGGAACAGCCTGCTGGGATGTGGGGATCTGACCCATATTCCCGGCATTTGTCAGACATTTGACTCAAGGGGCCCCTTCCATCCTTTCCTGTCTTTCTAAACACAGAAATGTTCATTTAAACTGTTTCCAATAGGGGCCAAAAAGTAGGTACAACAGACAGGACATTTGCCTTGCACCAGGTTTAACAGGGTTCCCGGAATACCACCAGGAGTGATCTCTGAGTATTTCAGGATATGACCCAAAAAGATGGGAAAAACAAAGTTTAAAATTTAAAAACAAACTGTATTCACGGCACTCCATTAAAGAACCTTGCCAGGGATATTTAACTAAGATAACACTTTCTGATACATTTATCCTTTGTACTTACACAACGCTAACCAGTACCTGAACACATGGGAGGCAGAGATGGCATGGGGGAAGGATTTGGTGACACACAGCCCACCGGGACTCCAACCACGGTAACCCATAATGATCTTGAGTCCCTCAGGTATGAATGACTGAGCTGAGAGCAAGGACTAGGACTCAGCTGGGTGTGGCTCTAAAGAACATGAATCAGGAATCCCTGAAGAATGAAGGTGTGGCTGTTTCTCTTCCATAATCCCCCAAACCAAGGGCCTCAAAACCAAGTCACAGGGGCTGGAGCGATAGTCCAGGGGGAGGGCTTTTTCCTTGCATGGAGCCAGCCCAGGTTCAATCCTTCCCATCCCATATGGTCCACAGGCACTGCCAGGAGTAATTACTGATTGTTGAGGCAGGAGTAACAGCTGAGCATCACTGGGTGTGAATCAAAAAGCAAAAAAAAAAAAGTCTAGACAGACTCACAACAAAGAATAAGACAGCAGTGAGCCTTGACAGCCCAGTGCGAAGGGGATTTTTTTTTGCCTTTTAATTCACATTCCTCCTGGCTTTCATCAGAAAATCCAAAAAGTACATGTTAACATCCACATCAAGTTTAAATTGCGGAACCCTGGCACAGACTTTCCATTATAGACTGACATCACAAAAATTTTGTTACACACTAAGGGATTATTTCCTTACTGGCTACATTTATGTAGCACAGCATCCCATGGTACAAAGAAAACAGACTTTACCAAAGGGGCCTGTTTTAACATTAAAATAACATTAAAATTGTTATTACGGCATTGAGTAGTTGCTACCCCTAACTCTGTGGGATGAGGAATAAAGCCTGTGGGACACGGGTGAAGAGAGGGATAAAGAGCAGTGGGAGACTGGTATGGGTGCGCAGGAGAATGGAAGAAAGAGCAACTGATCACTGTGAGTCCACCAAGTAAAATGTGCGGGTGCAGTCAGTCCACAGAGTAAAATGGGGGTCCCTTCCCAACAGAGACAGAGACACAGGGAGACAGAAAACCACACCCTGATGGTGAAAATGGCCCGTTTAATGCAGAACAGCTACCATAGTTATAGAACGTCTGAGGAGGCATGAGCTAAGGACATAGGAGTGACTGTTCATTTACGCAGATAAACATTTGGCAGAGGAAATTCTCAGGAAGAGATTCACTCAAAGAGAGACTGTCTCCCAGGGACATCTACATTGCTTTTATCTTTTCATCTAGTTGTATAAGTTATCAATACTTGCAGTTGTTTGGATAAACACAGTAAGAGACAAAGATCCCAACACGTAGTTCTCTGGGCTTTGATAGCAAATAATGATTTTAACACTTAATTCTCTGGGCTCTTAAAGCAAGCAAGGCTTTTACTGTAAATCCTAGACTCAGTCCTCAGGCCAGTTCAGCTTGTCCTTCCCCATGGGGCTCCTGTCTCTAACGTTGTAACAGTTTGCATCAAGACAATGCATATCTGCTTTCTAGAATGTTCCATTTTGGAACCCAGGTAGTTTTGCCACTTGCCCCGGGTCCATCCAAGTCCCACAGCAGAACCTCCGTTTTGGGGTGTTAGGAACTACAGTAACAGAAGCCTGAGTCAAGTAATGATGACCAAGCAATTATGCCCAGGAGTAAATAACTTCAGAGTCAATCAACTCCCAAATATTAGGAGCATAGCATTGATGGTCTTTCTGTGTTTAACAAAACACATTGTTGTATAGTAAAGACATATAAAATCTAAAGGAGAAATAGAAAAGCAGATACAATACACAGCAATTCAACTACAAAGCAGTACAGATACGAAATTGAGAATTACCAGAAAGTTATGGCTCATATAAGTAATCAAGACTGACTTGGGGAACTGAGACAATGAGAGGTAAAATACAAAGAAAAGGTTAAAGATAAACTTTAACTAAATTAGGGATGTTAGCAAGGAAAAGATAAGCTTCTCTGGGAAGAGCAAAAGGGGAAATTCACAGATGAAGCCTAAAACACTGTTAAGTTAATATCCAGCAGATCACCAACAGCCTGGCCCCTGTTCCCTTCTTCGATCCTCTGTCACCCTTCACCGGCCAGGGTGGGGAGACTAATCATGGCCACCAAATGCACGCAGCACATACCCAGACATTATTTGAACACAACTCTCAGTACTCAGTGTAACAGTCGAGTTTTGCCCTGATCAGGGAGAGATGAAGAGTAAGGGCGCAATTTTCAACTTGATTTTAGGGTACAGAAATTCTACATGCTAGAAAAAACAACAATGTGGAGTCAGAGATAGCAAGCTGGGAGGGGCGCTTCCCTTGCTGACCCAGATTGATACTCGGCATCTCACGTGACGGATAAAGATTAAAAAAAATAATTGCAGAGTGCTGCTTCTGAAATAAACCCCGAGCTTCCATAGATGTGCCCCAAAAAACCAAAAATACCCCTAAAGTAAATTTTCATTTGCAAACCTCAACCACCCCTATATCCACGCACACAGGATGGCTCTGGACATCCAGGCCACTAATGAATAGTGACCCAGGGCTACAGTGTCATTTGCCATTGGGGAGCTACCGTCCCTCCACCCTGACCCCTCAAAAATAAACAGGCCTTTTATAGTTTTGGAGGCACCACCGGCAATATGGACGAGAAACTTCTGACTCTGCGCTGAGGAACCCGATTTTGTCCAGCTTGGAGATCGAATTTGGGTGGGCCAGATGCAAAGCAAATGCCCTAACCACTGTACTATCTCTCCGGTCCTCTAAGTGAATCTGCAGCTTCTACAGCAGGGATGTCCGGGCCAAAGCGTCCAGGCCAGGGCCCGGTGCAGTCCCGTGCTGGGAGGGTCAGGAAGGCCCAGCCCCCACGCTCTGCAGACCCCGCGCTCAGCCCCACTCCCACCCGGCACTGCCCCATGGCGGAGCTCAGGGGATCCCCAGAACCACACACTCACACCAGCGACCCCGGCGTCCCTGCACAGCCCCCACTGCACTCACCAAAGCTCCACCTCCCCCACCAAACACCACCACGCGCAGGAACAACCTAGATATCGGGAAACGGTTGAAAAAGGAGCCTGAGAGCGGCCTCCAAGCTGACCTGACCCCACCCCTCATAGTGCGCTGGAGACCGGGAGACAGCTAGTGCCCTGCCACAAACCTGGCCTTCACAGACCCCTTCCATGCGGGACAGCAACCTCGACCCTCACCTGCATAACAAACGGACGCTGACCCAGCGTTTTGCACACTAACACCAAAATGCCCTGCTGTGATGTCACTTCCGCTTCTGCAAGCCGTCTTAAAGGGCCAGACACCAGCAGCGCAGAAAACAACTAGGAAAATGCAGGTAAATGTGTAAGGCTTGTTGGCTGGAGCGGTAGCACAGTGGATAGGGCATTTGCCTTGCACGCAGCTGACCCAGGTTCAATCATCTGCATTCTATCTGGTCCCCCAAGCAGGACCAGGAGTGCAGAAGAGCGGGAGAAATCCGTGAGCACCGCTGGGTATGAACCCCCCCCCCCAAAATGAAAAGTGTACTGCAAGTGGAATGGGTTCACATTAAGGAGTGGAAAAGTGGTAGCAAGAGTGTTCAGTCACAAACTGGGCATCTGGAGAAAGAAGTTCCCCGATCCTGTATTGCATAGTGACTCTGAAACCAGCCCTGGAGTTGCAGAGAGGAACTGATCTAGTAACAACCCAGACTGCCGGAGAGACACTAGAACAGGAGGAAAGGCTTCTACCCCTTAAGAACATGAGAGCAATGGACTCATGTCTACAAGAAAAACCCCAGGAGGCAGTTTCAGATACAATATTTCAGAACAACAGTGGTCTGAGGGGTAGTATAGTGGTTTGGGCACTTGACTTGAATTCGGTCAACCTGACATCAGTCCCTGACATGCCCAATAGTGTCCTGGAACCACCAAGAGAAATCCGTAAGAACTTTTAGATTTCCCCCAAAGCAAAAATAGATAATTAAGTACATAAAACACAGCATACAGAACAACCCCCAGCATGGAGGCATACATGGGGCTAACAGGCAACAAACCACACTGGTCCCTTTGTAGACTGGCTTGGCCTTTTGAACAGATCTACATGGTGTTTACCATTTTGGTATATAATAGATTGTTAGGATTTTACTGCTTCCAAAGTGTAAGTCACAAAACATTTACCCTCAATGTTTGTGTAAAGGTAAAGGTAAAGTAAAGGCCCTCCCTTTGATCATCAGTTTGCTCGAGCGGTCCCAGTAACGTCTCCATTGGAGACTTTGTTGTTACTGTGTCTGGCATGAGCACAGATATGCTACAGCGAGTGAAGTGCTTCCTTGCATGTGGCTGACCTGGACACAAATTATGGACAGCACAGGGGGATGTGGCTCCCAGAACATAACACAGAAGAGCCTGAAGGATGGAGGTTTGACTGTCTATTCAGTGTCAAAAGGGTTCACCACAGCATCGTAGTTGATGAACCCCGCAGACCAGAGCCTCTGAGCCAAGCCAGAGTCACAGTGATGTAGGCAGGTAGATAGGGAAAGGCCAGGCCCTTTGCAATGGAAGAAGAATTCTAGGAATGACCCAACTTGTGGATACAGAAAATGGCCTGATAAGACCATCCGCAGATCCTCAGGATATAGGCCTCCCCTTGAAATTCCTCTTTTTGGACCTCCCTGGTAACCTCCTTAGCAACAAACTTTTACCTGGAAAGAGGCTTCACGTGGGGACAGGCTGGAGAAACCCTATAAAGGCCACCTGGAACAAAGGAAGGGCGCATATGCTGCCTGAGCCCATGTGCTGCTTGTGCCCACGTGGCCGAGCATATGTGGTGCCCGAGCACATGTGTCGCCCGCATCTCCCCTCTTGAAATGTGTACTTTCATGCTTTCCTGTCTAACTTTACTCTCTCACTCTCTCTCCCTCCCTCCATACCTAAAAATCCTCCAAATAAAATCTATTTGTTTCACTGCTTGTCTACTCCTGAAATTTCTTTCTGCGAGGCGAGACAAGAACCCAGTAACCCTGGGTCCCGAGTGGCAGAGGCAGGTGGGGAGAAAGTGACCACCTACCAGATGGTCAGATTTCTTCGTCAAGATTATGAACGATCGGTTTGAGGCTCTTCATGTTCCCAGAGCGAACAGATGCCATTGGGCTACGCTAGCACGCAACAGGGACAAATGGAGACGTTACTGGTGCCCGCTCGAGCAAATCGACGACTAACGGGAAGTTAACTGATTAAGTGATTTACGTCTTATTTAATTCCTTCCACCCTGGTTTATTACTAAGAATCATTATTTACCTGTTAACATTCTCGGAAGTCCACATACCAGGACGTTATCATAACCATGGTCCAGGTGATAATCAGCAAGTACCTTTCACTTATGTTACTAGTAACACAGGAAGCTGTCACACGTACCAGGATTATTTCCTTCCTTACTGTACTTTTGTATCAATACTCCACCCACTTGTTTTAACTAAAATTGTTTTACCCAAGGTTCCTGTTCTGATCCCAGTCACTGTTATTATGGAACTGATTGATCCAGCATAACTTATATTTACTAATGAAAGAATCCATGCTAGGGATCACATTTTTGTGTGCTTCAGCTAACTTGCAACATTGTTTTCTGTAAAACTGCATGGCTACTCTCGTGACAGGTTTCAGGTGTATTTACTGTTCCTGAAATGTATTGTCTCAGTAAAGCACCCTGCAGACTGGGGTAAAGGACAACTCAGGATGCGGGTTGGGGGAAATTGCCCGATCCTGGAATGTATTGTCTCACTAAAGCACCCTGCAGACTTGGGTAAAGGATAGCTCAGGATGCGGGTGCTTGGGGGAAATTGCCCATTCCTGGAATGTATTGTCTCACTAAAGGCTTAATGATTCCGGCTATAACCTTGCTTGTGCCACTGACAATCGATGTATGTAACTCCTGACTTTTGAATCTTTGATCTTTGGAATGCGCAGGTTTTGTTGTAACTGTTAATGAAAGCATATATAAGACCCCCTTTGAAGAAGCTCAGGGCTCTCAGCCACTGCCCACTTTGGGGTATGCTGCGGAGCCCCAGCATGCTGGTCTAAATAAACCCCGTTTTTACTCCTGCAGGAATTGTGTCTATCTGGTCTCTCCGTGCTTCCCAGGGCTAGGGAACTCCCGATCCCAACACTAAAGCTTGAGGGAACATGATGGCCTTCCTCTATAACTTCACGACAGGATTTTCTCCAGTTATTCTCTTCAAAGACCGCAGGTGCGAATAATGGGCATCCCATGTTCTTACATATATGTAGTTTCTCTCCAGTGTGAATTCTCCTATGCATAATAAGGCCCGAGGATCCAGGAAAGTCCTTCCCTTACTCCGGTCATATAAAAGGTTTCACTGCAAAATGACTTTTCACATACACAGGAAGGGCTGAAGACAAACTGAAGACATTTCTATATTCCTTACACTTGTGAGGTTTCTCTGCACTGTGGATTTTCTTGTTCAGAAAGCTATGCTAATTGCATGAAAATCTTCCTGCAGTCCTTACATATAAAAGGCCTCAATCCAGGATAAATTTTTCTACACACAGCAAAGCTTGAGGATTGAGTAAAGTTCTTCTCACACCCATACATATTTTTTTTCGAGTATGAATTTTCTATGTTTAATAAGGAGTTAGGGGGGAAGCGAAGGCTTTGCCAAAGTCTTTACAAACATAAGGTTCATCTCCAGTATGAAACTTTCTGTGCCTCAAAAGGTTTGCGAAATAAGCAAAGGCCTTTTCACACTCCTTACAAATATGTGGATTCACTGCAGTGTGTTTTCTTGTGGAAAAAAAAGTTTGAATAGAAAGTGAAGCCCCTCCTACAGTAGTGACACAAATAATGTGTCATTTCTGTAAGAACTTTTCAATGCCATGAAAGACCTGAAAAGAAATGAAAGGCCTTTTCACCTACCTCATAAATATAAGGGTTTTCTCCAAAATGGAAATTGTGAAAACTAAGACTTCAGGAATACGCAAAGGTTTTCCTACATTGCTCATATGTATAGGTTACCTCTTCAGTGTGAGTTTTTCTGTGCACAAAGGCTTGTGGAATAAGCAAAGACTTCCCACTCCGCACATGCATATGGTTTCTTTCCAGTGTGAATTTTTCTGTCCATACTAAGTTGTAAGAGTCAGATAAAGGCCACGATACATTCATTACATGCATACAATATCTCCAGTATTAAATTTCCTATGTATAAGGTATTAGGATCCTATAAAGGCCTTCCCACAATCCTTAAATATAACCGTTTTTTCTCCTGTTTGAATGTTCACATAGTCCCACCGGGGTGACACTGGACTCAAGTTTGTCCTTAGTGCTTACATTTCTGGGGATTCTGTCCATGGAGAACTTTTTTTTTTTAAATTTATTTATTTATTTATTTATTGAATCACTGTGGGAAAGGTTACAAAGCTTTCAGGTTTAGGTCTCAGTCATGCAAATATCGAACACATTTCCCTTTACCAATACTTATTTTTTTACCATGAAGAACCCCAATAAAACCCCACCACCCACCCCTCCCAGTCCCTGTGAGGCAGATGAATTCTAGTTAACACTCTATCTGCTTTGATTAGATTCATTGTTTCAGTAAAAGATTCACCACTATTATTTAGAGTTTACCCCCGCCCCCCCAAAATCAGACATGCTGAAAAAGCATTGTGAAGTGATTTGCTTTCTACAGCTGGGTTCAAGTATTAAATGTTGGTTTTGGATTTCTGCTATTTTACTTATTGACCCTGGAAGTATTTCTACTGAAAGTCAGATAGTTAAGAAATTGGTTTCTGTGTTCTGGAGTTGTGGCCGTGCTGGAGAGCCGCTAGTGGGGGGCAACTGGTGGCCTCGGTAGGACGTGAAGGGCGGACTGAAACGCCCCCCTTCCCATGAGGTTTTAGTCGCCCCCACACCCCCAGCTCATACCTGCTGTCCACAAGGCTCCCATGCAGCCGCCATCTTTCTTTCCATAGAGGAGAGGGCGACTGGGGCAACACCCTTTCCCCTCCAGACAGACATGATGGCCTGGATTAACGCATAGTCCATTCACTTTTCTGCTCCAAGCTGCTGGGTTCTGCATTAAGTCCTTGTGCTTCTGGGGCTGTGACCGTGCTGGAGAGCCGCTCATGGCGGGCAACTGGTGACCTCGGTAGGGCGTGAAGGACGGACCGGAACGCCCACCTTCCCATGAGGTTTTAGTTGCCCCCACACCCCCGGCTCATACCTGCAGTCCACAAGGCTCCCATGAGGCCGCCATCCTTCTTTCCAGAGAAGAGAGGGCGAATGGGGCAACACCCTTTCCCCTCCGGGCAGACATGATGGCCTGGATTAACGCATAGTCCGTTCACTTTTCTGCTCCAAGCTGCTGGGTTATGCATTAAGTCCTTATGTTTCTGGGGCTGTGGCCGTGCTCCAAACTTAACTCTGATTTTCAGGGAGAAATGTTGGGTGGTTTACTTCCCATGAATCACTTTGTATATAGAGAGATGTCGCGTGGCCGCATAAGCGGCCACGTGGTTTGGAGGAAAAGTCCTAGTTCCCGCATACTCGAGCTGTGCTTGTAGAGGCTTCTGGTCACCGGGGTTCCATCTGGGGGAGGCGGGATGCGGTACCTACCCCATCTGGGACTTCCCGATGATCTCGGCTCTTTTTGGAACCTGTTTTTTTTTATCCTTCGGGATCTGTGGATTCCCGCCCTCCATGTAGCCCTTCTCTTTGGCTGTATGCTGTAAAACCCATGAAGAACTTTTAAGGAAAGGGGATGGTGCTGAGAACATGGGAAGAGTGTTCATCTGATCACCCTCAGAAAACATGCCACCTGTCTCGGCATCCCCATGGGGATGGGGGAAAAATTGCTCACTTGAGCCTTTATCACAGTGTGCAGGAAGAGATATTCCACCAGGGCTGGCTGCTTCCTTGTAGAAGAGCAGAGAAGGATTCCAATTAGTAGTCTATGCCATGAGAGTTTTCATGTCAAAAGAAATCAAGCTCTGCCGGTACGTAGCTGGTGGGGTATGGGACAGTGAGTTTCTTGGGGAAGTAATAAATCCAGATGGGGGTGAAAGCAGTGACTCCGAAGCCAGCCCTGTGGATTACGAGAGGAACTGTCCTTGTAGAAACCCAGAGAGTTGGAGACATGGAACAGGAACAAAGGCCGGTAAGAAAATCAGAGGGCACGTTCTGGACAACGCTCTACCCCTTGACAAAACACAAGCAGTGGACTCTCAGCTACAAGGAAAACTCCAGGAGGCTGTTTCAGAAACATAATTTCAAACTGAGTAACAGGCTAGTACAGTGGGTTGTATGCAGTCAATCTAGGTACAATGTCCAGATTCCAAATGGTCCCCTGAGCACCATCCACCCTGAGATGGATGGAATTTTGCTCTGTCCAATCATAAATGTTGTGCTTTTTTCTTCTAATATTAGTAAAGTGACATGGGTGGAATCCAGGACTGTGACCCACCTTGTGAGTAATCACAGGTAAATGGAATGGCCTGCTGGGATGTAGGGAGCTTGGGAGCTGACCCGAATTCCCACTTATAAAAGATTTTATCACGGGGTCCCTTCCATCCCTTCAAACGACATTCTGTGTACAGTAAAGTTCATCTAAACTGTCGCCAATTGAGACCAGAGCAACTGTAGATCGGGGTAGGGTGTTGCTTTCACATGGCCGACCTAGGTTCAACCCCCAGTATCCTGGAGAGTCTCCCGGAGCACCAACAGAAATAATACCTGAGTGCAGACCCAGGAGAAGCCCCTGAGCATCACCAGGTATTGTAGGATAATATTGGTTTGTCCTTCCTTCCTGATCTCTGGAGCTTGTCTTTGTTGATTGCCCCCCCAACCTTTCCATTACCTTTGTCTCCTTATCAGACTTTTCCTTTAAACATTGTCTTTCCCTTTTCCTTAATGTCCTTTGAGTGGTTAGCGATTTCAGAGCAATTGCATTTTTTATGCATATAGGAAGACAGTTACAAAGACAAGCCTGTGGCTTGGGAGTTGATTATCTCCAGATAATATTACCTCCTGGACATCTGCTCTCTTGACTTAAGACTCAATGTTCTTTACTTCCTTGATCCCCAAAATCAGGATCCCGAAGATGGACTGGATGGACCCAGAGCAAGTGGTGAGCTAGCTACCCTGGCATTGAAATGTGCCTAGCCAAAGTACCATAATGCTTATCTATAAGTTAAGGGCATAGTCATGGACAAATACTGTCCTGAATCATATAGAAATAACTAAACTTGGACCCTGATGGGATTAGGAGTGTTTGATCTGGCCTGAGCACTGTAGTCTGAGTTTGTGGTGAGAAGTGCACAGGAGTGTCAAACCACAAGCCTAAAAATGTCTAGTACTGTGTCCATACAGAACGGTAAATATTAGGAAGCAAAACTGTCATTGTTACTGTCACTGTCCTCCTGTTGTTCATCGATTTGCTCGAGCAGGCCCAGTATCATCTCCATTTTGAGACTTGCTGTTACTGTGTTTGGCATATTGAATATGTCACGGGTAGCTTGCCAGGCCTTGTGCAAGACAAACGCCCAAGCGCTGTGCTAAATATATTAAGTTATTTGCTGGTCTAACGAGAGGAGAAACACACCTTAAGGTGTGCTTTGTCCTGGTGGGCTGCAGGTGATGGGGAAGTCTGGAAAAACATTTTTCATTACACTTCCCGTGTGGAGGCGTGGTTGGGGGGCATGGTGAGAGAAGTAAAAAAAGCAGCGTCACGAAGACAGAGGGATTGAAGGAGACTGAGAGAAGAAGAGACACAGAGTTAGAGATGGTTGTAACTTAGAGAGAAGGCTGAGAGCGGAGAGTAAGAGTGGCTGGGAGATTGGAGAGGAGTCACAGAGAGCATTGTAGAGCAAGTTAGAGAGATGGTTCGATAGACCTGGGAGAGACAAGGGATTGAATAAATTGCAACTACTCAGCAACCAGCTTGGCCCTCATTCTTGTTTCGCCGGTCCAAAGCAACAGCTGTCCGGGGTGATAAGTGGATTGAGAACACCAAATGCAGACAGGGAGAGAGAGCCGCCCAGAGAGTCCGGGAACATCTGTTAACATGGCAATCTGGTTCAACCCCCAATTCCCATAGGTACCCCAAGCGCCCCTGAAGTGATTCCTGAGTGCACAGTCAGGACTACGCCCAGAGTACTTCTGGCTGTGAGCCGAAAACAAAAACACACAACAAGTGAATTGTGGGGGGCTGGAGCAATAGCACAGCAGGTAGGGCGTTTACCTTGCACACCACTAGCCCACGTTTGATTCCCAGCATCCCATATGGATACCCAAGCATCGAAAGGAGAAATTCCTTAATGCATGAGCCAGGAGTAACCCCTGTGCATCACCAGTTATGACCCAAAAAGCAAAAAAGCGAATTGTGTAGTTAATTAGAAAAAAGAACACGACCTTCTCAAATTAACATAAAAGCATTTTTATGATCGCCACAGAGATAGCACAGACCATGACTTGCTTGTCTGGCACACTGCTTAAAAGGGTTCAATCTCTATCACCTCACAGGGTCCCCAAACCTAGCATTATCAATGAGAAAAGAGCCGGGGAAAACTCTAATCTCCATCGGGTGTGGTAAACCAAAAATAAATAAAAAAATTTTAGGTGCCACAACTATAATCTGGTAGGGTACTGGCCTTGTACACAGCTGAATTGTATACTCCGGCACCACACCACACTAGGTACATTTTGGTACCTTTTGGCAGATACCATAGGGCATGACATTACATATATATATGTGTGTGTGTGTGTGTGTGTGTGTGTGTGTGGTGGGTATTTTATATATATATATATATATATATTATAATTTGTTCACAAATCAACATCCTGCACCAGCCAGTTTTGTAGAATGCAGGTTTGGGTTTTGGGGCTACAGGTGGCAGAACTTTTGGCTTACCTGAGTAGTGCTTAGGGAATCCTGCATTGTACAGGAGACTGTAAGGTGGAAGACTGCTTTCAAGTACAGGTCCTGCACTCCTGGACTATCTATAATCACATCAATTCAAATTCTATATAAATAATGTGAACCTTGTGCGAAGGATACAGACAGAGGGCAGGGATGAGACCCAGCTGGTAGCGGTCAGGGCAGGGCTGCTGGCACCTGGGGCGTCCCAGTGCAAACCTGAGCCAGAAAGTACAGGCTGCAATTTCAAAGGTTTTCAGGGGCCTTAAAGAGCTGACAGTGAGTGGCAGGGCACTTGTCATGAATTCAGAAGACTCAACTTGATATCCTGAATTGCCAAGGAGTGATCCCGGAGCACTGCTGGGTTTGGCAAAAGCCCGCATATCCAATCCTCCCCCTGCGAAAATAAAGGCAATGAGAAGAAATCTGCCAACAGCAGCGGTGTGAAATCTAGTTTCTAGAATATCTAGAAATATGTTCTCAAGGGTCAATCCTCTGGGTTTGTTATTTTCTTTTGGGACCACATCCAGAAGTGCTCAGAGTTCACAGGCCAGGTTTTCCAACTATGATTTCACTCCTACAGGTGAGTGATTTTATAAAAGAAAAAGAATGAAAAATTATACTTGGAGATACTATCAGTACAGAGGGCAGGGCATTTGTTCGGTCACCGGAATCCAATCCGGTCCCCCAAGCACCGCCAGGAGTGATTCCTGAGTGCCAAGCCAGACCTAACACCTGAGCATCACCGCTGTGTTCCAAACAAGATAAAAGAATAAAAGGTAAATAAAAATTACACTTATTCCAAATGAGATTTTAAAGTCCATAATGTTCCTCAGAGCCTCCAACTCCTTCCTTTCCTCCTAACAGCCACTTTTGGAAAGGACTCAAGAATGTTCACATCTAAGAACTTTCAATGAAGTTATGAACACAGGGGCAGGGAGGAGCACACCAGAATGAAGCAGATGACGGCCAACTGGTACCCCAGAGGGCCTTCCCTGGTACCTAGTGTCCACTAGTCCCCTGAGCACAGAGCAGGGCACAGACCTCAATCACTGCCAGATGTGGCCCCAATATCACCTCATCTGCTCCCCAAGTAGTGAGATAGACCCAAGAATAGGAGCTGCATCTCAGACACACATACACAGAGGGGTAGAGTCTCTGACTATATCCAAGTTTATGGCAAATGGGGCGGGGAAGACAGGAGATATACTCCAACCTCAAAAAGATGTTCAAAGGATGCTCATGTGTCAAGACAATTTCCGGAGTGGGAGGGTTGGATTAATACCTAGTGATGCTCAAGGTGTGGCGGGGATAACTCTGGTCACGGCAAGAAACACAAATGCGTTCCTGGCTATGCTACTGCACCAACCCCCTAAGAGTAAGACGTTTAGAACCTATTGCAGCTGGTCCCTGTAAAACCCCTTTCTGCAAGTACTCACTCAACAGCAGGGCACTACCCTGGTCTGGGAGTGATGGACAGTGGGGGGTGATTGGAATCTTGACAGGTGAGGCAGAAATTCTTTTTTTCTGAGGAAATATAATCATATAGGGTTAGCAAAGATAATAAGTTGTAGGGTGCTTTTCTATCAAGCAGCTAAGCCGGGGTCAATATGCAACAGTACATAGGCTCACCCACTCCAGCACTGCTAAAAATGATACATGAACTCAGAACCAAGAGTAATCCCTGAGCACTGAGTGGTGCTGTGACCTCAAAAAGTACAATAAATTAAATAATAAAGAAATTTCTGTGAAAAGAGATTGGAGAGATAGCAGAGCAAATGAGGTGCTTGTCTTGCACACGACCAACCCAGGTTTGAATCCTGGCATCCCATATGGTGCCCTAAGCTCAGCCAGGAGTGATCTCTGAGTACTGAGGCAGGAGTAGTAACTGAGTTTTGCAGTTGTAGTCCTACAGACTAAATCACTTCACTTAATCACTTAACTTCCCGTTAGTCGTCGATTTGCTCGAGCGGGCGCCAGTAACGTTTCCATTTGTCCCTGTCACGTGCTAGTGTAGCCCAATGGCATCTCTTCGCTCCGGGAACATGGAGGGCCTCAAACCGATCGTTCATGATCTTGACAAAGAAGTCTGACCATCTGGTAGGTGGGCAGCCACGCGGTCTCTTGACATCCCGTGGAATCCAATCAGTAACAGCTCTAGTCCAACGGTCGTCTTTAAATCTCATTACGTGACCAGCCCATCTGATTTTCGACACCTTGGCAAATGAGACAGCATCCCTGATCCTTGATCGTCAACGGATGTCAGAACTCCGGATTCGTTCTCTCATTTGAGTGAAACGTGATATTCCAAGCATAGCTCTTTCTATTCTTCTTTGGGAGACCTGAATGGCGTTCTCATCTTGTTTGCGTAGGGCCCAGGTCTCTGAGGCATATGTTAATGCAGGAAGAACAGTGGAATCAAAGAGATGTGCCCGGAGACGGAGGTTCTTCGTCCTCTTAGCTATTTCTTCTTGTATTCGATATGCCAAAACCAGTAACTACAACTGGTCTCACTCACCTGACCCTGAAGGCTTCACCGACATGGCAGCACTGAGAAGGATGAGAAAGGAGAGGCCGACAAAATCTCAAGGCCGACCTAGGCTGCCACAACGAAGGAAGACAAAAATGATCGTCTGTACTTTCAATGCACGTACGCTAGCATCAGATACATCCATCGAGGACCTGATGGTACAAGCGCGAATGATCAAGTACGACATCATTGGTCTGACCGAGACAAGAAGGCACGAATCTCACCATGCCGTTTTCGACACTGGAGAAGAATTGTTCCTCGGAACATGCGATAAAAGAGGTGTCGGAGGCGTCGGTGTCCTTGTCAACACAAACTTGGCCAAGAGCATTGATTCATTCGAATGCCTAACAACCCGAATCGGACGTTTACATTTGAATAGATGTGGCTCACTGCCTGCAGTTTCTATCTTCGTTGTCTACGCACCAACATCTCATTATGATGAAAGAGAAATCGAGAAGTTCTACATGGAGCTAGAGAAGTTCTATAAAGAAGACCACACCTTCTACAAGATCATTGTGGGTGATTTTAATGCCAAGATAGGACCGAGAAGATCAGCTGAAGAACTTCACATCGGGACCCATGGCCTAGAATGGAACGAACAGGGTGAGAGACTGTCTGAATTCATCATGTCGACCAAGACCATTCATGGTAACTCACAGTTCCAGAAGGCAGAATCTAAACGATGGACATGGGAGTCTCCCGGTGGACGATTCCACAACGAAATAGACCACATCATATTCAATCGATGGTTTTGCCTGACTGATGTCGCTGTTGTCCCAAAATTTCGAACGGGATCGGACCACCGTCTCCTTCATGGAAAATTCTACTTCACAGAGCGAGGAGAAAGGGCTGCAAAGTTCAAAAAGAGAACTCCCAGAATGACCACCAACTGGGAACTCTTTGGTACTATTGCGGCAACATGGGAAGATGCCATTGTTGACAACATTGACAAGGAATACGATCGACTGGTTCAGCACCTCAATGAATGTGCGAGGAACGCCAAGAGAGAGATAGCCACAAAAAGTCGCCTATCTTCGAAAACTCTTGAGCTAATTCGCCAGCGTGGTTTGGCGCATGCCTCAGGCAACCGCAAGCTAACGTCCGAGCTTGCAAAGCAGTGCAGAGATGCGATCAAGGAAGACCTCAAAGAGAGAAGAGCAGAAGTACTGGTAGATGCGGCAGAAGCCGGGAAAAGTATTCGTAATGCCCGGCTGTCCTTCGCCAACTATAAGACCAAGATGACTGCCCTCCGACGTCCTGATGGATCCATCACATCCTCCAGAATGGCAATGGAGAAGATTATCCATGACTTCTACTCAAATCTCTTCGATAGCCATGTCCACTTGCCGACATACCAAATTCCACAGGATGGGTATGTCGTTCCCAACGTTCTCCCTTCCGAAATCCGACACGCCATTTCCTCAGTAAAGAAGCAAACAGCACCCGGCCCAGACAAGGTCAGACCTGAACACCTGAAGAACCTGCCGTCAGTACTCATCAATACACTGGCTCGGCTCTTCACTCGCTACCTGTCTGAATGCAAGGTTCCATCTCAATGGAAAACCAGCAGGACCGTACTACTGTTCAAGAAGGGAGACATCCATGACATTGGCAACTATCGCCCGATCTGCCTATTGTCTGTCATCTACAAGTTGTTCACTCGAGTCATCCTGAATAGGATTGGCAGAACACTAGATGAAGGACAACCATGTGAGCAAGCAGGGTTCCGCAAAGGATTCAGCACCATCGACCATATCCACACGATAACCAAGCTCATTGAGGTTTCTCGGGAGTTCAAGATGCCGCTCTGCTTAACGTTCATTGATTTAAAGAAGGCCTTTGATTCTGTTGAGACGGAAGCGGTTATTGAAGCCCTAACCAATCAGGGCATTCAAGCCCAATACATCAGGATCCTCCGTGAGCTGTATTGCGGATTCACTACCAGGATCTCACCATTCTACAAAGAAGTGATCGTTGATGTCAAGAGAGGGGTGCGGCAGGGTGATACCATTTCACCGAAACTCTTCAGTGCCACCCTCGAGAACATCATGCGACGACTGGAATGGGAAGGAATGGGAGTGAAGATAGATGGTCGGCAACTACACCACCTCCGCTTTGCTGATGACATTGTTTTAATAACACCAAACATCAGCCAAACAGCACAAATGCTGGCCGACTTTGACCGTGAGTGTGGAAAGGTAGGACTAAAGCTGAATCTTACGAAGACAATGTTTATGAGAAACAGCCTTGTTCCTGACGCCCCATTCGCTCTCAATGGAACGACCATCTCCGAATGCAACAGCTATGTGTACCTAGGTCGAGAGGTCAACATGACAAATGACCTGGCACCCGAGCTGCGCAGGAGGAAGAGAGCCGCTTGGAACACCTTCAAGAACAGACTAAATAATTCATTTAAATCAATAAAGGTGTGGTGGCCAAAAGTGATCCTAAATTGCATTATTAGAGGCTTTAGGGCACACTCTGGAAGTGCTCAAACTACTTCCTGCTAAGATCGCATATTTGGTTGCCAGACCCACTGTGGCATAGCACAGCCCTGATGCACCACTCTGGACCCACCCCCCAACACTGAGTTGTCTTAAAGCTCTATAGCTTGGGACCTGAGTGATAGCATAGACAAATATGCATTTGTTTTGAAGGCGGCCGACCTGGGTTTAATTCTGGGTATCCCTGGCACCACTAGGAGTGCTTGCTGAATGGAGAGCCAGGATTAACCCACGTGCATCGCTGGTTCTGACCCAAAAAGAAAAATAAAAAAAAAAGAAAGAAAGAGTAAAGAGAAGCTTCCCATCCACCTCTCTGTACTCCCAGAACCCACTGAATGCACAAGGGACAAGTGAAAATCAAAGGCTCTGCCAAATGCTTTTGAACCCCAAGAATATAAAGAATATGCCCCGCCCCTCCTCCCACCTGACCCCCAGGAAGAATTAAAGGACAGAGAGGAAGGTTTTTTTTTCCTTCATGCTGCTGACCCAGATATGGGGTACTTGAGCAACCCCAGAAATGACCCCTGAACACTGCCAGGTGGGACTCGACACCCCAAGAGGAAAAAGAATGCCCCCCAAGTCCCTTTGATGAGGGAATCCCGTGCTTTAGTCCTACTCCACAATCAGCCTAAGGAATGAAAGGGGGCCAGTAACGGGATGTCCTGCGGACACTACTGGGATAATCACGAACCCCTGTGACTGACCAGGTGCTGGGAGACGCCCCAAAACTAAGTAAATGCTGAGGTCCCCTCACGCGCCCCATCCGATCTGGGGGGAGACTGAGGCTCCCTCTAGCTCTGACAGTTTCTGCTTTGTGAGGGGTCCAAGTAATGGCCTCACATCCTGACACCCCAAAGTGTCCTCGGATCCCCAGGGAGGGACTCCTGAGCACCACCAGGTAAAGGTCTAAAACACATCACTATCACGATCATCCTGTTGTTCATCGATGGCATCGATTGCCCCAGTTTCCACTGGATGCCCACTCATCCACTTCTCACCTTCTGCAGCCCTCTGGCACTTCCACCCAGAATGCCAAGGCTCCTCAGATAAAGGACCTGGATTCTGTGACGTCACCTGCACGGTTGCCCAGAGCCTTAAAGGGCCAGGCTTCAAATATTACTGGTCAGAAAGTTTCATTTTTCCTTGTTTCTGGGATAGAATCAGGTGACCCAGACATCTGGGGGTCGCCAGGTCTGGGATAGTTGGAGAGTGACAGACTGAACAGATAACATGTTGAGTAGAGAGTCTTTGTATTTACGAAGGAAATAACATTCACAAAAATAAGTTGCAAATAGCCACCAAGACCATCTCTCTGAGTCCAACGTTCATTTATATATTCATGTACAACCCTCAGCCAAATGCTAGGATCAGGCCCCCAGGATTTCTCCTGGCAGCTGCCAATGAAAAAGACGGGCTTTAACAGGGTCCCTCACCACGGGGGGCTGACGAGATACCCCTCAAAGTGATCTGGCAATTTTACATACACATATCTACACCGAAAGCTGCAGGACAGGGCCGGCACAATCCCTGGATGAGAAGGTTGGGATGGTCAAGACTTCTCCCATCAGCAGTTCCAGCATCCTCAAGACTCACAGCCCCCAATGCTCAGCTCCGCACCCAGGCCATGCTGCCCCATCGCAGAGCTGGAGGCGGAGGTGCCCCCAAGATAATGAACACACACCTGAGACCCCTGTGGCTTTCTAAATCCCCCCAATGCAATCAACAAAGCTCTACATCCTCCTAAACCCTCTGGAGCAAGTCAGACCCAGGAACCCACTGGAAATAGATGGGGGGAGTGAAAAACAACCACAAAAGTGCCCCCAAATCTGGTGCGATTCCGTCAGTCACAGTACTGGCACTGAACGTGAGAGGTCCTCATGTCCTGCCACTGATTGGCCTTCAGTGTCCCCCTTCGACTGAAGTGTCACTTTGTCCTTTAAATGCGTGCCCATAGGAGGCCTGATACACTTGACATCATTAGGAAGTAAAGGTGCACATGAAAGACTTCCTTCCGTGACATCATCCCTTTCACCAAGGAGCCTTAAAGTGCCAGGTTCCAAGGGCAGAAAGACCATTATGCAAGCCCAGGTGAGTTCGTGCTAGGGGGATGAGATTGGAAAAAGGATAGGAGAGGCAAGTGCTGGAGGGTCTGGTCACAGAATTCAGGGCAGCGAATTAAGGTGGAGTCCCTTGATCCTGCACTTGTCAAACATGGAACCAATGCTCCCACACACACGTCCATCATAAAAACAAAAGCAGGTTGATTCCAAGTAAAACAGGCAAGTAGATTGTGAATGGCTCATGGGACAATGAGTTTCGCTGGGAAGTCATTAATCAAGATGGTACAGTGACTCTGAAGCCAGCCTTGAAGATGCAGAGGAACCGGCCTAGCAGCAACCCAGAGAGCTGGAGAGACACTGGACAGGAGCAAAGGCTGGGAAAAACATCTGAGAGCACTGTACCCCTTGAAAACACAAGAGCAGAGAACTCTAACCTACAAGGAAACCCCAGGATGCAGCTGTAGAGACACGTTTTCAACCAAGAGTAAGGGGAAAGAGTATAGTACTGTGACTTAATGCTTGTGTTAAATATGGTTTTCCTGAGTTCCATTCTTGGTATCCAAAATAATACAAACTCGTAAGAACTGCCAAGTATAGCATGAATTACATAAAACATACTTCAATAAATAAATCCCATGTATGAACCAACCCTATGAACGGAGGCACATAGGAGCTAATGGGCACCAAAGTGTACCAGATCATTTTATAGACTTGGTCTTTTTTATGTAGGAGTACTGCTATTTATTCAGCCACTGATTAGCTGATTGAATTGGGCATGAACTCAACCTTACTTTTTTTCATAGTTTTATTTATCAACCCCAATATACCCCCATTCCACCCCACCCAATGCATGTGAGGCAGACGATTTCTACTTATCTCTTCTCTACATTGGTTACATTAATCATTTTGACATAAGATGCACTATTATTGTTTAGAATTTCCCCCCAACAATCAGAATTTCTGAAAAGGCATTGTGAAATACTTTGTTTTCTATAGCTGGTTATGAGAATCATATAATGTTGCATGGCCGCTATTGTGGCCACACAATTTTGGATTTCTGCAAAGAGCCAGATAATTTAGAGATTGGTTTCTGTGCGTCTTGTGTTATGGCTGTGCCGGAGTGCTGCTCTTGGGGGGCAACTCAGGACCTCAGTAGGGAGTGAAGGACGAGCCGGTACCACCCCTCTTCTCACGAGACTGCAGTTGCCCTGTCACTGCTGGCTCATACCTTCCTTTCCTATAAGCTCTGAGGCCGTGGCCACCTTGCTGCTGGGGAGGTGGGGAGGTGGAAGGGAGAAAAACCGTTTCCCTCCCTGGGAGGCATGGTGCTGGAGTTTAACGCATGGTTCATTTACTTTTCTGCCACAAGCTGTCGGGCTCTGAACTAAGTCCATTTGCCTCTGGAGCCATGTCTGTGCCAGAGAGCCACTCATGGGGTGCAACTCGTGACCTCAGTAGGGCATGAAGGACGAGCCAGTACCGACCCCCTTCCCATGAGACTACAGTTGCCCCGTCACTGCTGGCACATACCTGACTTTCCAATAAGCTCTGAGGTGGCGGCCACCTTGCTGCCAGTGGGGAGAAAGACGGAAAGGAGCAACACCCTGTCCCTCCCGGGGAGGTATGGTACCGTAGTTTAACACAGAGTCCATTCACTTTTCTGCTGCAAGCTGTCGGGCTCTGGATTAAGTCCTTTTGCCTCTGGAGCCATGGCGGTGTATGCGGTCCAGATGCATTTCTGCCAAAAGCCACTGGGTTTTGAGATCTGTTTCTGAGTCTCTGGGATCATGGCCATTAATCAGCTTGATCAGGAGCCGGAGAGGCCGTTAGAAGGCAGTGACTCGAGGTCTCGCTGGGGAGGGGTGGTAAGGGCCGGTTCCACCACCATCTGGTGAGGCCCCGCGTGTCTCGTAACTGTAGGCCCAAACCTGACTGTCTTGTGGCCTCTGGGGATGACGGTCACCAGGCCGCCAAGGGGAACAGGCCAAGACATGAAACCTATTCCCACCTGGAGTGGCCCAGCCCCAGTAACCTACTGCAGGAACAGGACACATTTCTGCCAAAAGCTTTTGGGTTCCAAGATTTGTTTCTGAGCCTCTGGGATCATGGCTGTTAAGTAGTTCGATCAGGAACCAGAGAAGCCATGCCTCCGATTATATAGCTGAGTCGGAGGTGGTTTGTGTGTATGTCTCCCACATACCTAACTTTTTGCCCTTTACTTTCTAGGTTAACTTTGCCCCAAGTTTTTGGGGTCTGGCCAAAGGCACAGAAGCAATTTTGGGGTATCTGAAAGTCTGACTGTGCCACTAGGCTGCTGATGCACTCACCTCACAGGTACAGATTGACCTGCTGACAACACCATATCCCCAGACTTGGTCCTTTGGACAGACCAAAAATAGTTTTAATCATTCTGGTGGCTAGTAGGGTTGAGATTATACCACTTGCAAACACAAGGTGTTGTCATCTTTTCTCCTAATATAAATGAAATGAGGATAGTGGTATCCAGGAATGTGAACACCCTTTATAGTTAGTCATCACAGCTGATGTTATTGCCTACCAACCTTGATGATGGGAGTTTGGGCATTCTGCCAGGTTCCCACCATTTGTAAAATATTTTGACCAAGGGGCCCGTTCCATCCTTTCGTAGAACCATCAGAAATCTTTCTATGCACAGTCAAGTCCATTTCAACTATCTCTAATTCACTCTATTAAAGAACAATGACAGGGCCATTATGCTAAACTTTTCAGAAATATTTATCCTCAATGCTTAGGGAAATGTAATAAAAATCTGAATGCTAGGAGTGCAGAGCTGATACAGCGGGAAGGTGCTTGATTGTACAAGACTGATCTGGATTCAAAGTCCAGATTCCCATAAGGACACCTATGGTCCTCCCTCGCAGGTATGGATGAGCTCAGAGCCAAGAGTACAGCCAGAGCAAAGCAGGTGTGGCTCCTCAAAACATAACAGAGGAAGGCCTGAAGTGTGGAGGTTTACATGGTTTTCCATTCCAAAGGATTCACTGCAACATCCTGCTTGATCTCTACCATAAACCCTGAAAACCAGGGCCTCGGTTCAAACCAGAGTCCAAGCAAAAATGAGACACTGGGTTGGAGTGATAGCACAGCAGGTAGGGTGACCGCATTGCAGCTTGAGTTTGAGTTTCAGTCATACAATGATCAAACACCTATCCCTCCATTTTCCCCCATCAATGTCTTCCCCCTTCCTCTATGGCAAACAATCTCCCCCATATTCTCTACTTCTGGGCATTATGGTTTGCAATACAGATACTGAGGGGCTATCACCTATGGTCCTTTATCTATTTTTGGCACACACCTCCCATCCCGAGCGATCCTTCTAACCCTCATTGACTTAGTGATCTCTTCTCTTTTCCAGCTGCCCATCCCCAGCTCATGAGGCAGGCTAGTAACCATAGAGTAATATTCCTGGGCCTTGTGTGTACTGCCCTTGGGTGTCAGTCTCATGTTTATATTCCACAATGAGTGCAGTCAGTCTATGTCTGTTCCGCTCTTTCTGACTCATTTCACTTAGCATGATAACAATATTTCTTTCTTTTTCTTTTTGTCCTTTTTTTCCTTTTTGGGTCACACCCAGCAATGCACAAAGAAAGAGGTCACAAATAAAAACAGAGGAATGGGAGCACTGTGATAGGAGTATCCTGACAAACCTAAAAACTCTGTCGCATCCCCACCCCAAGGGACTCAGCTCCGGCAGCTGAAAACCTCCAGAACTCAACCACCGCCCTGCTCACTGTCACTCTCCGTACGCTTGGGCCAAGCCTCAACGTATGACTGAATCCCCAGTAAACCCAGTTATGAGGGAACATCAGGAACGAGACTGTTTCTCATAAACATTGTCTTGGTGAGATTCAGCTCTAGTCCAACCTTTCCACACTCATGGTAGAAGTCAGCCAACCTTTTTGCCAGTTGGTTAATGTTTGGTGTTATTAGAACGATGTCATCAGCAAAACGGAGTTGGTGTAGATGCCAACTGTCTATCTTCACTCCCATTCCTTCCATTCCAGTCGTCGCATGATGTTCTCGAGGGTGGCACTGAAGAGTTTTGGTGAAATGGTATCACCCTGCGAAACCCTCTCTTGACATGGATGATTACTTCTTTGTAGAATGGTGAAATCCTGGTAGTGAATCCATAATAGAGCTCACGGAGGATCCTGATGTATTGAGTTTGTACGCCCTGATTGGATAGGGCTTCTATGACCGCTTTGATTCTCAACAGAATCAAAGGCCTTCTTTAAATCAATGAAATTTAGACAGAGCGGCATCTTGAACTCCTGAGAAACCTCAATGAGCTTGGTTATCGTGTGGATATGGTCGATGGTGCTGAAACCTTTTCAGAACCTGGCTTGTTCGCATGGTTGTCCTTCATCTAGTGTTCTGTCAATCCTATTCAGGATGACTCGAGTGAACAGTTTGTACATGACTGACAATAGGCAGATTGGGCGATAGTTGCCAATGTTGTAATGTCTCCCTTCTTGTATAGTAGTACAGTCCTGCTGGTTTTCCACTGGGATGGAACCTTGCATTCAAACTGGTAGCCTGTGAAGAGCTAAGCCAGTGTATTGATGAGTACTGATGGTAAGATCTTCAGGTGTTCAGGTCTGAACTTGGCTGGGCCAGGTGCTCTTTGTTTCTTTACCGAAGACATGGCATGTTGGATTTCGGAAGGGGAACATTGGAAACGACATATCCATCTCGCGGAATTTGATATGTGGGCAAGTGGACGTGGCTATTAAAGAGATCTGAGTAGAAGTCATGAATAATCTTCTCCGTTGCCCTTCTGGAAGATATGATAGATCCATCAGGATGTCGGAGGGCAGTCATCTTGGTCTTGTAGTTGGTGAAGGACAGGTGGGCATTACGAATGCTTTTGCCGACTTCTGCCACATCTACCAGCACAGCTGCTATCATGTCTTTGAAGTAATCCTAGATTACTTCTCTGAACTGTTTTGCTACCTCGGACATTTGCTTGCCTGACGAATGTGCCAAGCACGTTGGCGAATAAGTTCAAGAGTGTTCGAAGAAAGGCGGTTTTTTGTGGTTATCTCTCTCTTGGCATTCCTCGCACAATCACGGAGGTGCTTAATCATTCAATCATATTCTTTGTCAATGTTGTCAATGACGGCATCCTCCAATGTTGCCGCAACAGAGCCAAAGAGCTTCCAGTTGGTGTTCATACTGGGAGTTCTCTCCTTAAACTTTGCATTCTTTTCTCCCCGTTCTGTGAGGTAGAATTTTGCACGAAGGAGACGGTGGTCCGATCCCTTTTGGAATTTTGAGCCAACAGCAACATCGGTTAGGCAAAACCACCGATTGAATATGATGTGGTCTATTTCATTGTGGAACCATACACCAGGAGACTCCCATGTCCAACATTTAGATTCAGCCTTTTGGAACTGTGAGTTACCATGGATGGTCTTGGTTGACATGATGAACTCAGACACTCTGTCACCCTGTTTGTTCCATTCTATGCCATGGGTCCCAATGTGGAGTTCATCGACTAATCTTCTTGGTCCTATTTTGGCATTAAAATCACCAACAATGATCTTGTAGAAGGTGTGGTCTTCTTTATAGAACTTCTCCAGCTCCATATAGAACTTCTCAATTTCTCCTTCACAATAATTGGATGTTGGTGCATAGGCAACAAAGATAGAAACTGCTGGCAGTGATCCACATCTATTCAAGTGAAATCATCCGATTCGGGTTGTTAGGCATTCGAATGAATCAATGCTCAGGGCTAAGTTCGTGGTGACAATGATATCGACATCACTGATGCCTCTTTTGTCACATGTTCCAAGGAACAGTTCTTCTCCAGTGTCAAAAACGGCGTGATGTGATTGATGCCTTCTCGTTTCGGTCAGACCAATAATGTCGTGCTTGATCTTTCGCACTTGTACCTTCAGGTCCTCGATGAATGCATCAGATGCCAGCGTACATGCATTGAAAGTACAGACAACCATTTTTGTCTTTCTTTGTTTTGACAGCCAAGTTCGGCCTTGAGATTTTATCAGCCTCTCCTTCCACATCCTTCTCGACTCTGCCGTATTCAGGGTCGAGGGAATAAAATCCATTTTTTTACTGGATATGGCATATCGAATATTCCACGGATAGCTTGCCAGGATCTGCCGTTTGGTTGGGATATTCAAGGTAACCTGAAAAAATAAATAAACATAAATAAAAAGTCGCACAGCCGTGAATGCGGCCGTGCACTCCCAGGAGCTTGGTGTGATAATCTCTGGATCCTGGCCGTTGTTGGGATTACATGGTAGTTAAATCATAAAGTTAAAAATAACATAACTTAAATTCTCAGAAACTGATAACATTTTAATATGATGCCACTCAATTCCTCTCACCTACCCTTCATTGAAGTCGTCATAAACAAAAAATTGACAAACACATCTCTGACCCGTTTATTTCTCTGTTTCTTGCTTTGTCCAAATGAGGCAGGGGCGGGGGGAGGGAACACAGTGCTGGGTAAAGCATGACAAAAAATTACCCCCCACATAATTAATTAAAATAAGTTTTTTAAAAAAAATATAATTACTGGACAGGTGAGAAACGGGTGTTTCACCCTGGGTTATCAGTTCCTAATCTGGCACCTGATCTCCACAGCAAAAGCATTTCAGACACACATACCACTTATTCTGACTCAAGGGTGGCTCTCCCAGAACATGGATAGCAGGGCGAGTAGCTGTCAGAAGGAAACTCCCCCGAAAGTTTCTAAAGGAAGATCTGAACCCAATCCCTGATGTCGGCAGTATAGATGCCTCTACCAACAGGGTTTAAACTGCGCTGGTCACCAGCCATCAAATCCGACTCACCCCCAAGGACTTAATCCACCACCTGCCAGCGGGACCCTCTGAGTCTTGGGTGAAGCTCCTTCGACCCCACGGACGATTCCTCCCTGGCCCACTCTAGGCAAATACAGCCTCCATCCTGCTGACCTGTCATCTCGGGATTCCTGGGAGACTCGAGATGCTCGGGATCCACAGTGCAATTTTCTAGACCTCATCCCCGCAGATTAGAGTCCAGACTAACCTTGAATGTCGAGACAGGCAATGAGCAAACCCTGCCCCAGGGTCAGGAAATACCTATGAACACGGCTTCTATTGGTCCATGTTTTGCCCCGCTCCTCTCTCATTGGCTGTTGCTAGGGCCTAGAGCCCTGCGGACTGGTTACTGGGGGAGGGCTCAGATGTGCGTGCTCCTTAGCCAGGAAACCTTTGTGCTCCAGCCACCAGCTTCTCTTCTGTACCGTTAGATGCTGACCGTTAGACTACAGACCCTGTGCTTCATCACCGGACCTAGTCCTCCAATGCCTGTTTATAAGCTTTTCCGCATGTTTTGAAAAACCCAGAACAAATACCCAGACCTTGGCTCTAATTCATTAGAAGGTCTCAGTGGACCTGATTATCAGAGTTTTAGAAATTAAGATCAATATTAGGATATTTGAAGTTTTAGTTTAGCCAATAAGAGATCTGTCCAAGTTTCCATAAGATTCACCTGCCACATTTGTATTGGCAGGGCGGGGGGGGGGGGGTTGGGGGGAACGAGGATTTAGCACTTCCTAATTAAGGAACTTTCTACAAAATTTGCCTTGCATGTGGCCAACCAAGGACTTTGGACTTCGCATTTGGCACAGTGAATTTTGATGTACTAATTATAAACGTGGCTCTGCCAAACCCAGTATTGCGGCTCAAATAATAAAGAATCTCAGACAACCCTGCCTTTCCTTAGCATTTCTGGTTCACGGATGCCGGCTAACAAAATAAAAAGTGACTGACAGTTACCTGAATTTCACATTCAAACGAATACACACAGCACCTCAATCTTTGTTTTCTTTCATCTTGAAATCTATTTTTTATTTTAATGAATCACCATGAGATTCAGACTTACAAACTTTCATGATTGTGTTTTGATCTTGAATTCTTCTGAGACAAATAGAAAGTGGTTTGTAGGAAGCTCATAGCTATGAGTATGGTGTATGGTAATACCCTCAATGTAATAATCAGGAAGGTTAAGGTGTTTTACTGGAGTGACAGAGAAGTTATGTATTTCTCAATATATATTGCTATTTTGTTCAGTTTAAATTGTTTGTCTATTGGTTACGGGAATATCTACAAGGTCTTATAAACCTGTTCCCTCTCCCCTGGCAATGAGGCAAGGCAGTAGAGAAGTCCAGTCTTCAGTCCCAAAGCAGGCCCCAGAAGCCTGTTAGCTGGATCCCCCTCTGTAAATGCACTATCTGAGTATCTAGAGTAAACTCTCTGCATGCTTTAAAGCGTGTGGTAATAATACTTTGGGGTTTTCTTTTGTTTTGAGGCCTCACCTGGCAGTAGTCAAGAAATACTCTTGGTGGGGCTTAGTGGATCATACGGGATGCTCAGGATTATGTTCGGATTAGGTGCATTTAAGGCAATGATAATACCTGCTGTACTATCACTCCAACCACTATTATGGTAGGATTTTAAATGGAAACTTTAGTAACCCTTCATAAGACGATATTATTTTTCTACAGAGAAACCTGTCTCTGAGGGGCAATATGGTTTCTCTTCCACATTTACAATTACAGTTACAGATTGTATTCAGTAAAGTTGGCAATGTGTTCACATTGGTTTGGTAAGAACTGGGGTCAAAATTTATAAATTATTTATTTTTTATTGAATCAGGGTGAATCAGAGCATTACATAATTGTTCATGATTGTGTTTCAATAGTCCAACACCCATCCCTTTTACCAGTGTATTTTCCCAAAACCAGGGTCCTCAGCTTCCCTCCCACTTCTTCAAGTCATCCCAAACCTCAGCCTGTCTCTATGGCAGGTAATGGTCTCTATGGCAGGTAATTCTCTCTCTCTCTTTCTCTCTCTCTCTCTTTCTCTTTTCATTTTAGGCATTATGGTTTGCAATAAAGAAGCTGACAGGTTATCATGTATATCCATTTACCTGCTTCCAACACTCAGCTCTTGTCCAGAGTGATCATTTCCAACTAGTGTTGTCAAATGGATCCTCTTCTATCATAACTATCATCCAATTCCCACACCACTGATCAACCATTGACCATTCACGTAGCTTGATATTTGTCAATTTAGATTAAATAAATTAGAGAAAGACCACTTTATCCAGTAGGCATCTGGTCCTATTTTCCCAACTGAAGGCTCAAGGCCAGTTTAGCTTTTTAATTTTTTTTTTCCTGAATCCAAAGGGTCCTTCTAGATCTCAGAGACAGAAGCACTGTTTTCCTCTTGTTAGAGGCTGCTTCTTGAAGACAGTGCCCTACTATCAATATGAGTGTGGCCCCATCGGAAAAAAAATACATGTAGATGCTAGTGACAAAGGAATACGAAAGAACGAAGAGAATGTACACAGAAGTTTCAGGTCAGTGATGTTCCTCTATGATTATAATGATGGATAAATAATATGGTTTTCTCAAAATATCTAGAAAGTATAGCATCAAGAGTGAATCCTGGGGCCAGATTGATACAGGTAGGGTGTTTGTAAATTATGTGGTTGACCTGGATTAGATTCAGAGTATCCAATATGGTCCACCTGTGCACCGCCAGTAGTAATTCCTAAGTGCAGAGACAGGAGTAACCCCTGAGCATCGCCAGGTATGACCTAAACAGCTAATAATAATAATAATAATAATAATATCCATCATATCAACTTTAGAAATGTCTTTGATGATTGTTAAATGAAGCAAGTCAGAAGAAGGATAATCACAGGACGATACCACTTCTATGTGGCATTTAGAATAACTGGATGAGGAAATGCAATGTTTTAAAGAGGAGGATGCTCTATTCAATCTTAGCCCCAGGGTAGAGGGAAGAGAAAGGAAAAAAGAGTGGAGGGAAGGGGGAGAAAATTCAGAGGAGAAGGAATGGGGGTCAGGTCCGGGGATTCAGGTTTTATTAAGGAAAGATAGAGCCAAATATCCAAACCACAGTATCAAGAACAATGAAATCAAGAGACCAAAATTATAACAGCCAAACTGAGAAAGATACTTGTCCAGAGGGCATGGCTGGAGGTGGGTAGGTGATATGGTCAGGAACTGAGAGCATTGGTGGGGGAAACTTGGCACTAGTGGTGGGATTGATGTTGTAATGTTGTATGTCTAAAGTTCAACCATGAATAACTTTGGAAATCATGGTACTTTAGTTTTTTACATGTCCTGATTGGAAAACAAATTTTAAAAAGAAAAGAAAATGAAATGTCTTTGATAATTATATTTCATGGAAAAGAAAGTCAAAGCAGAGGGAGCACATCAAGTCCAGCCCCAGTCCACCTAATTTTAATTGATGCTTTCAGGATCTCTGAGCCTCTCTGGTGTGATCCCTGAGCAGAGCCAAGTGTGCTACCCCAAAACAAACAAACAAAAAACCACAAAACAACATCAAAAACATATCTTCTCCCTTTTACCGTTAATTTTTCCTGGATCTCCTGTTTCCTTTGATGTTTTCTCACCTATCTCTCAGTCTACCTATTGTCATGCAGAGCAAACGCCCTACCCTCTGTACTATATCTCTCCAGCCCCTACATGGTAAATTAATAACACTGACAGATCATCAATAGTATGTAGCCTATGGATTATCAATAATTTCTGACAGTTGCACATTAGCAAAGGTTCACAATTATTTTGTCTAATGGTTAAGTATTTCCAGATCCGAATGTTTAATAGTACAGCGAGGAGGGCACTTGCCTTACGTGTGACCAACCTTGGTTCAAACACCAGCATCCTATATGGTCCTCGAAGCCTTCAAGGAGTGATCCATGAGTTCAGAGTCAGGAGTAAGCCCTGA
The DNA here is from genome assembly GCF_029834395.1 of Sorex fumeus. Taxonomy (NCBI): domain Eukaryota; kingdom Metazoa; phylum Chordata; class Mammalia; order Eulipotyphla; family Soricidae; genus Sorex; species Sorex fumeus. The sequence continues at coordinate 20,091,454 of NW_026606076.1, read as the reverse complement.
GCACAACCTGGTGTGGCCCGACATTAAAATAAGACAAGACAAACAAGCCAACAAATAAAAAAAAACTTTTTAAAGAATGGATAAACACTAAAGAGTCTGCTATACCCCTAAGTAGTTACAGTATTAGACATGAAGTTTGCCACAAAATAAAATACATATAGGGCTTATAGAAAATGTTGTAAGAAGTATGAAGCCAGCAACTATTTCAAGCTTTATTCTATAAGCATTTCACTGCTTCATTCACTATAAAATAGAATCATTTGTTCATTGTACTAAGTTCCCAATGATAGAAGGCAGAGATTCAATTGTTTTCATTTTCAAAGCATGTTTCTTTTGATCCTTAGTATGATCTGGCCATGGGAGAATGAGCAACAGTACAGCAATTAGGGTGTTCACACCTTTCAGGCAGCCAATGCAGGATTGAACCACTTCATCCCGTTTGGTCACCTGGGCACTGCCATTCCTTAGTCCAGGGCCAGAAGAAACCCCTGATCATCGTCACCTGTGACCCCAAAATAGCCAAAAATATAAATTAAAAATTAAATTCATATATATATGGTCCAGTGATCCCATTAAAATTCAGGTTGATAGTTTTTATTGTTAAGAATTATCATTTCTGCATACTGAAAGTAGACGATAGGCCAAACATGATGGACACTTACTACATGTATTGCAAATGATAACAGCCAAAAAGAGAGAGCAAGTAAAAGGGCCTGTGTTTGTCACAGAGGCAGGGGCCAGGGGGAGAGGGTGGGGGTGGCAGGAGGGGTAATGAGAACATTGGTGGTGGAGAATGGGCACTGGTGGAGGGATGGGGACTCGATCATTATATGACTGAAACTCAAACATGAAACCTTTGTAAGTCTGTAACTGTATCTCAAGGTGATTCATTAAAATTTTTTGAATTTTTAAAAAAGAATTATCAGGGGCTGTAGTGATAGCACAACGGCTAGGACATTTGCCTTGCACGCGGCTGACCTGGATTCAATTCCCAGCATCCCATATGGTCCCCCGAGCAGCACCAGGAGAAATTCCTGAGTGCTTGAGCCAGGAGTAACCCCTATGCATCGCCGGGTGTAACTAAAAAAAAAAAGCAAAAAATTATCATTTGTAATTCTTCTCTTCCTAAGTCAATTCAGACTTGGTTGTTCCACAATAAACCCCAAATTGAGAGAAGCCTTAGAGAAAAGCAATTACTCTCCAAAAGTTGTCAGGGCTATTTGATCAGCTATGGGATCTTTTGATTTCTCTGAGGCCAATTATCCCCAAGTTTGATTTCTGCTCTGCTCCTACAAAACTCTGCGGACTCAGGCTGATGAAATGGAAAAGCTTCTGAAGTTAACACCTGAGGGACTTTGATTAAAAACGTTTCTAAATTGATCCACTTGCAACTCAGGCAGTAATTTGTAGTCCATGGGCACATCAGAAAGTTCCCTGATCTCTAGGGACCAAGTCACCGGTGTGTTTTGATAGACCTGGATTAATACACAGGCATTCACCCGCAGCCTGGCTGGAGGTCCCATCAACTTCACCAACCTCAGACTCAGTAAATATCTCCTGTCTCTGCTCCTGCTTGAAGAAAGAGACAGGGATTTTTCTTCAGAAAAAATTCCTTTCCCTGGAGCTGGAGAGATAGAGCAGGGGGTAGGGAGTTCGCCTTGCACACAGCTGACCCTGGTTCCAACATCCATGACATTCCATAGGGTGCCCCAAGCACTGCCAGGAGTATTTCCTGAACGCAGAGCCAGAAGTAACCAGAACATCACCAATGTGTGAGTTCATAAGGTAAGGGCTACTACTGTGATGCATGTGTGTGTTCTGTGGCCCAGAGCTGGCTTCCCGCCTCCCCACCTCCCCAGGCCTCCCCAAGAGAGAGACAGAGAGATGTGGAGATGAAGGACCACATTCTGATGGTGAAAAAGGCCCGTTTGATGCATCGTGGCTAGCATGTTTATTGAATATCTGAAGGGAGATTGAGGTAAGGACATAGGTGTGATTGGTCATTTACATAGATAAACATTTGGCAAAGGAAATTCTCTTGGGGATATCAAATTAAGAAGACACTGTCTCCCAGGGACTTCTACATTGCTTTTATCTTTCCTTCTGGTTGTATAAGTTATCAATACCTGGGTTGTTTGGATAAACACAGTAAGAGACACAGATCTCAACACTTAGTTCTCTGAGCTCTGAGAGCAAGCAAGGCTTTTACCGTAAATCCCAGACTAAATCCTCGGATATTTCAGCTGGTCCTTCCCCATGGGGGTCCTGTCTCTTAGGGTGTAACAGTTTGCAACAAGACCATGATGGCTTGCACATGTCGACTGGGATTCGATCCCAGGCACCCCATAATGCCACCCCTCCAGGCGCGCCTGGAGTGATCTCACACCGCTAGGTGTGCAAAAACAAAACCAAGTGCAACCAGGAGGAAGAAAAGGGGCTGGCCGGCCTGCCCCTGGCGACCGGCTGTTCCGGAACTCCTGCATGGGCACCCGCAGTTCTCCTAAGTGGACATGGTCAGGGCCCAGTGAGCGGCATTCAGTTGATCTTAGGGGGTACAGCGGAAGTTTAGCTGGATGTTTAGCACCTCTGCACCCCATACAAATGGGCCTATGACTGCAAGCCAAGAGCACTAACCACTCTGCTCCTGTTGCAGCAGCCCGAACTGCTAGCTTGATTCTTAATGACCCTATACCTAACACTGAAGCAAATAAATGGGCAGGAAGTCAAGCGTGGGAAAAGTCGGGCCGCGGTAGTTCCGCAGAAATGCCACAAGATGTCGCTGTGAGAGTTTTCGTTTCTCAACAGGCCCGTTTCTCTTAAGAGTTTTCCACCCTTGGGTTTGCTTCAGTGATAAGTAATGGATAATTAAGGATCAATGAAGCTGCTTCCATAGATACTGCTGTATGAGAACCGTGCTAGTGCTTTCTTTCACTAGAGTAACCTGGGTTCGATTCCAGCCTTCAGATCTTGTGGGGGACGTAACTGAATCTTCTCGGGGGTCGTGTGGGTTGCTCCCACTTTGTCTCTGGACCACGAGGGGTGCAGAAGATTGAACCTGATGTGGAAAGAACAAGACAAAGTCATTTATTTTTATTTCTTGTTCTCTTCTCTCTGAGCTAGAAACCTTCTGAAGTCACTTTGCTATGTCTGTGACCAAGTCATTGAGAAATATTTCCTGCTATGGGCAACCCACACCCCATCACCCCACATTCTGAGGGTGCCCAAACCTCTACGATAAGGAAAAGGCAGCATGGATACCGCATGATATAGCTCAGAAACGCCCACGTTGGGAGGAGGGAATCCTCCAATAAGGGACTGAGGCTGTTTTGGTTTTATTTGGCTTGTTCATATTTTGGGAGACACAAATCCAGCCAAACGCAGAGGTTCTCCTGACGCTGCATTCAGGAATCACTCTTGCATGATGGTGGGGCTCTATGGAGAGCCAGAGAAAGAGCCAGGGGCCTGTGACTGCAAGCCAAGAGCATTAAACGTCCTGCTCCCGCTGCAGCAACCCAAGCGGCTTGCTTGATCCTTAATGACTTTATACCTAACATTGAAGCAAAGAAATGGGCTGGAAATCTTAAGCGTGTGAAAAGTCGGTCAGCGGTAGTTCCACCGAAACGGCACGAGATGGCGCTGTGGACATTTCTGTTCCTCTTCACGCTCCTTTCTCTAAGAATTTTCCACCCTTGGGTTTGCTTCAGTGTTAAGTATGGGGTAATTAAGGATCAAGCAAGCAGCTTCCACAGTGCAGCGGTAGGGAGCCTGCGGTTGCTTGTCTTTCACTTGAGTAATCTGGGTTCGATCCCAGTCTTCAGATATTTGTGGGGTGGATAGCTGAATTTCCTCGGGGGTCGAGTGGGTTTCCTTAGCTTTGTCTCTAAACCTCGAGGTGTGCAGCAAATTGAACTGAGCCTTTATTGAGCAAGGCAAGGTTATTTTCTTACATTTATTGTTCTTTTCTCTCTGTACAAAAAAGTTCTGAACGCACCTTCTGATGCCTGTGACCGTGCCCTTTGAAGGTTTCCTGTCATGGGCAACCCACGGCCCATCATTCCACATTATGAAGGTACTCTAATGGTCTTCTACATCGACATGGGGAATGGAAGAATATACAGTTCTGACACCCTCAAGTCGGGGTGAGGGAATTCACCATCAAGGAACTGAAGCTCTGTGTTTTACTTTTTTTCTTGTTTATTCCTTTATGGTTGTGGCCACACCCGGATATGCTCAGGGCCTTCTCCTGGCTCTGCACTCAGTAATCACTATGGACATGAGTGAAGAACCATATGGGAAGCCTATGACTATACCCGGGTCCTGTGGATGCAAGGCAAAAGTACTATCTGCTCTGCTCCTGTTGCAGCGGCCCAAACTGCGTGCTGGATCCTTAATGACCCCATTAAAGCAAAGAGAAGGGCCGAAAATCTTAAACGTGGGAAAATTTGGACCGCGCAAATTATGCTTAAACGCCACAAGATGGAGTTGTGGGTGTTTCCGTCCCTCTCCATGCCCGTTTCTCTAAGAATTTTCCACCCTTAAGTTTGCTTCTGTGTTAAGTATAGGGTAATTAAAGATCAAGCACGGAGCTTCAAAGGGGCGTGGTATGAGAGCCTTGAGGTTGCTAGTCTTTCACACAGGTGACCAGCATTCAATTCCCACCTTCAGATCTTATGGGGTACATAGCTGAATCACCTTGGGGGTCGAGTATGCTGCTCCATCTTTGCCTCTGGACCACGACAGGTGCAGAGTATTGACCCTGACGTGGACAGAGCAAGGCAAACTTGCAAGGCTGGAGCCATAGCACAGTGGGTAGTGCGTTTGCCTTGCATGCGACCGACATGGCCAACTCGAGTTTGATTCCTCCACCCCTCTCAGCAAGCTACCGAGAGTATCTTGCCCACAATGCAAAGCCTGCCAAGCTACCCATGACGTATTCGATATGCCAAACACAGTAACGAGTCTCACAATGTTACTGAGCCCGTTCGAGCAAATCGATGAAAAATGGGAGGAAAGTGACAGTGACAGTCTGAGCTGAAAAACATCAGAAGCCACTTTATTATGTCTGTGACCCGACCATTCAGAAGTATTTCCTGCTATGGGCAACTCACACCTCATCACCCCACGTTCTGAGGGTACCCAACCCTCTTCTTCGAGGAAGAGGCAGCATGGATGCAGCAAGATACAGCTTAGAAACACCCACGTTGGGGTGAGCTAATCCTTCAATAAGGGACTGAGGCTGTTTTGGTTTTATTTGGTTTGTTCATGGTTTGGGAGCCACAAATCCAGCAAAGCGCAGAGGTTCTCCTGGCTCTGCACTCAGGAAGCACTCTGGCATGATGGTGGGGCTGTATGGAGAGCCAAAGAGTGTGAGAGCTTTCTTTCACTTGGGTAACCTGGGTTCGATTCCAGTCTTCATATCTTGTGGGATACATAACTGGACTCACTATAAACAGTGCTCCTCTCCCACAGTCCAGGGGCTTCTCCTCTGGGGAGGTTTGTGTCCATGGACTGAGCACAACAGTCTCTGAGTAGCTTGTGCCAGGGGAGCTCTTCTTTGCAGCATGGGCGCTCACTTCCTATAGTAACCCACTGAAGACCTCCCACCTGTCTTGGCATCCTCATGGGGCTGAGGGCATAACTGCTCACTCGAGATTTTGTCACAATGTGCATGACAAGAAGAATTCCACCCAGGCTCTTTGCTACCTGAAGAACAGCAGAGAAGGATTCCAATTACTGTGCCTGATAGTCTTCTCGTCAAAAAAAAAAAATTCTAGACCTGCAGGTTAGTTTCTAACATTCACCCGACTCGGTTGCAATTCTGACACGTGGATGGATTTTCCAGGCAAAGACCTAAAGTTTCAGCAAGATGGACAAGCAAAATAGACCGACACCAGGCCACATAGCTGTATAAGTTTTTTTTTTCCAACTCAAATAACAGACACAGTAAGTGGAAATAATTCCCTTTGCAGAAAATTGAAGCACCAGTTTAGGGTGAAAATAAAAGGGGCCTGAGACTGGGTTTGGTACTATCTCAGTGTGAAGCTTAGTGGGATATCTTACGTGTGAAGGCAATGATGCATCCTCACACATCTCACCTGAAGCAGATTCCTATCCAGGATCAATAAGTTTTCTGTTATCTCGTTCTATTTACTTAGGTGGGGAGAGGGTCACAACACCATTGCTCAGGGATTCCTGCTGCTGGGACTCTGGGGGCCATGTGGGATGCTGGGATCAAACCAAAGTTTTCTTCCTGGTGCCAAGCAAGTGCCTTTCCTAAAGCAAAACCACTAGTGCTGAACCATTGATTCATCTCAGCAATCACACTTGTCCTTGCTGCCTATCAAATGTAAAGTCACATTATTTACCCTAGAATAAAAAGAATTTTGGGGGGATTGGTGCAGGGGTAGGCATTTGAATTGCACACAGCCAGCCCAGCTTCAATCCCAGGCATCCGATAAGGTCCCCCAAGCACCAATAGAAATAGTTCTTGAGTGGAGAACTAGGATTAACCCCTGAGGATCGCTGGATGTAACCTCAAAAGCAAAAATAAATAAATAAATAAATAAATAATTTTTTTTTTTAGGTTTTTAGATTTTGGGCTGGAGCGATAGCACAGCGGGTAGGGCGTTCGCCTTACAAGCGGCCAACATGGCCGACCCGAGTTCGATTCCTCCGCCCCTCTCGGAGAGCCTGGCAAGCTACCGAGAGTATTTGACATGCCAGACACAGTAACAACAAAGTCTCCAATGGAGACGTTACTGGGCCCGCTCGAGCAAATCGATGATCAACGGGAGGGCCTTTACCTTTACCTTTAGGTTTTAGAATTACTGCTTTTATGCAGCAACACGGTTGGAAGTGGAAGATACCGTCTTGAGTGAAGTTAGCCAGAAAATGAAACAAAAACAGGATGATGTCACTCACCTGTGGAATACCAAACACTGGATGTGGAAATGTACTGTAAAGGGGCTGCTTAAATCATCCCTGATTCCAGTGTTTAGAGAGAAGCCGGACAAAGAAGGAAAGAAATTTGGGGTGAAAGAGAAACAGAAGTTTACAGGGATCAGGGATTCATTTATGCCAGTGATATGAGTGAGAGGTGTAGTCATTTACCCAAAACACAGATCTAAGCCGTAACCACTGAAACATAGTCATGTGCTTGTCCAGATGACAGGCGGGGGTAGAGTGGGGACTGGGGTGGGGAGGGAATACGGAAACACGGGTGGAGGGAAGCTGATTCAGGCATTGGTGTTCAATTATTGTATGCCTAAGTACAACTATCAATAACTTTGAAAATCCTGGCATTTTAATGAAAACTTTAAAAAACAATAAAATGAAATAATTTTCCAGAATTCAGAACCCACTGAGGTTAAAGACCCTGTAGTCCCAGAATTAGGCTCCGATATTTTTCCTGTGGTGCTGAATCCATCATTGTGGTTGTGGGGATGGAGCCGGACCCCACCTTTCAAGTTGCATTCTCGGTGACTGAGCACTCCAATGGCATAATAGTTAGTTTCAACAAGAGAATCCTACAGCACACTTGTATGCAATTCCCCTGTTCCCAAAGGAAACTACTGTAATGCCACATCCTGAACCTGTGATTTGAGTTCTGAAATCAAACAAAATGCACAATGAGAATTATTCCAGTGTTGAATGGAATGCAGTTGAATGACCATGCATGTGGAGGACATCTCCATAGTTCTCACAGTCCAAGCAAGCCTACATAAAGGGAAAATCCGCGGGAAGGGTTGCTGGGAGGAGCTCAGCAATCCACAAAAAAGCCTTTTGGGTTTTGTTTTTAATCAGACCCAGTGATGCTTGGGATACCATAGGGGATGCTGGACATCTAAGGTAGGCGGCATCTGTAAGGCGAGCACCCTCCGTGATGCACTGCTGTTCTGGTCCTAATTAACTTCACTATGACTCACAGTCACAATTTAACATACACACAATAAAACAATTTTTGGTGCATACAATCATACAGCAGATAGGCATTTGCCTTGCATGAGGCTGAAAGGGGTTTATCCTTGTACACTGCCGAAAGCAACTTGTGAGAATCACCAGGAATAACTGCTGAGCATCCCCAGGCACCAAAAAAAAAGAAAACTAAACTTCTTCCTATATTCAAAAAACATGGCAATGATCCAAAGGCAAAGATAAGCATGGTGTCAGATTAACTGAGTGGGGTCCAGAAAGGGTACCCGACCCTTTAGGAGTACAGTCAGGCTAGTCATACAGCTGGGGAAACAAGGGCCTTGAAACACATGGACTATTAGACATATCTGACAGATGAGGAAGAATGACAACAAAGTCAAGAAAGCAAAGCACAGGATCTCTCCATAATGAACAGCTCCGGGGAGGAGACTCCCCTACCCCATGCAACATCCCCACATCACATGTTCTAGGGTTGAGAAGGGGACACTCAATGTCCAATGAGCAACTCAAAGATTTTGTGGACTGGAAGACTCCTGGGTTGGCCACATGCAAGGCAAGCATCCTACTTGCTCTACTATTGCTCTGGCCATTTCTAAATATATGGGAGAAAACGGGAAAAAATGGGAGAGCACTTACAAAGCTTTCAGGTTTAAGTCTCGGTCATACAGTGAAACACCCGTCCCTTCACCGTGCACATTTTCCACCACTAAAAAACCCAAGTATACCGCCATTCCACACCCTCACCCTACCTGTGGGGCAGATAATTTCCACATTACTCTCGCTACTTTGATTACAGTCAATATTTTGACAAGAGACCCACCATTATTATTTGGGATTTTACCCCAGGACTCAGATCTGCTGAAAATGCAACAGTAGACAATTCTTTTTCGATTGCTGGTTATAAATAACGTATGAATTTGAAATTCTGAAATTTTAACAATTAAATCTGGAGGGATTTCTGCCAAAACCAGCTGGTTTCCGAGATTTGTTCCTGAGTATCTGGGATTATGGCCATTAAACAGCTTTATCACGAGCCAGATAGGCGGTTCTCTGGAATGACTTAGGGTATTGTTGGGGAGGGGAGGAAAGGGCCGGCTCCACCCCATCCTGAGAGGTCCCACGTATCTTGTGAGTGTGGGCCCAAACCTGACTTTCCAATGGCGTTTGGAGGAAGGAGGCCACTAAGCTGCCAAGGGAGAGCAGGTGGAGGGACAGCACCAATTCCCAATGGGGTGGCCTGGGGACAGTAACCTACTGCAGGGTCCAGACGCATTTCTGCTAAAAGGCGCTGGATTTCGAGATTTGTCTCTGAATTTCTGGGATCATCGCCATTACGCACCTGGATCACGAGCCACAGAGGCCAATCGTGAGCACCAGACAACTCGGGGTCTTGTTGGGGTGGGGAGAAAAGGGCCGTCTCCACCACCATCCCATTAGGCCCTGCATGTCTCCTCACTGAGGGCCCAAACCTAACCGTCCAGAAGCCATTAGTGATGGCGGACACTGAGCCGCCAGGCACGAAACCTATTCCCACGTGAAATACCCAGCTTTGGTAACCTACTGTGGGAACCAGACACATTTCTGCTGAAAACCGTTGGGTTCCGATATTTGTTTCTGAGTCTCTGGGATCATAGCCTATAAGCAGTTTGATCAGGAACCAGAGAGATCTTGCCTCCAATTATATAGCTGAGCCAGAAATGGTTTGTTGGTGTGTCTCGAACATACCTACCTTTTGGCCGTTTACTTTCTTGGAAGACTTTGCCCAAAGTTTTTGGAGTCTGGCCAAAGGCATAGCAGCAATTTTGGGGTATCTGGAAGTCTGACGGTGCCATCAAGCTGCTTATGGACTCACCTTACAAACACAGATTGACCTGCTGGTGGTACCATACCCCCGAGAAGTAGAAATTCTATATATGGAAAAAAGCATCAATAGTGGGGTTGGACACACTGTAAAGCGAGTAGGATGCTTGCCTTGCTGATCCAGGTCAAACATCCCCATTGCATAGGAACCCAGCAGCACCACAGAATAATTCCTGAGATGCAGAACAAGAAGTAACCTTGAGCATCAAAGAATCCCTTCCAACTCCCCTGAAAAACGAAGCTATTAAAATTAATCCAAAGAGGGGCTGAAGTGACAGCAGAGCAGGTAGGACATTTGACTTGCACGTGACCAACCGGATTCAAATTCCAGCAACAATATGGTCCCCTGAGCTTTACCAGGAGTAATTCCTGAGTGCATAAGCCAGGAGTAATTCCATGTGCAAAGCTGTGTGTGACCCAAAAAGCAAAAAAAAAAATTAATCCAAAGTGTAAATTTTCAGAGACAAATACCTCTCACTTGTCCAAATGCACCGCAAATTCCCAACCCCAGCACGGAAGCCAATGAAAATGACCGACGGCAAAAGTGTCCCTTTCCTTTGGGGGCTGCCCATGAACATATCTGGAGTTTCGATAAGTGTTATGTCCAGTCCAAAGGCTCCAAACAGGTTCCTGCGCAGTCTCGAGTAGGGAGGAATGAGATGGCCAAGACCCCACTCTCTGCAGGCTCCTCACACCAAGGCCTGAAGTCTATGTGCCCACCCTCCAGTGCCATCTTGGACCTGGATGCGATCATAGCTGCAGGAGCCCTCAGGATAACGCACCCTCACCCATGGCACCTGCACCACAGAACAATTCCCAATGCACCACTCAAAAGCAGCACATCCCCTAAAGCCTGGATATCCAGAACAAGTAAAAACAAGCATGAAAGCGACCTAAAAGCTGGCATGACCTGCTGTTCAAGTTCTCAAACCGGGATTTTAAGGGCGCTCAAGCATTCTAATTCCTAACACAGGAAAGACTGAAAAATGAAGATTTACCTGTTTTTTCATTTTCAAAGTATTCAATGCAGCATCTTGGTTGATTTCTGCCATAATTTTCACTAACCAGCCCCTCTGGGCCAAGCCAGAAGCATAGCAAACAATAAGAGAGTAGTGAGCTGTGACAGCTCTGAGTAGGGGGGTGTTTCTGTACCTGATTATTCAGTCACCTTCCTTCTTATTTTCATCACCAGGAACCATTATTTACAAGTTAACACACAAGCAATTCCAAGCACAAGAATACTGACTAGGTGCAGCCAGGGTGAAAATCAGCAGGTACCTTTCACTGACATGAGGAGAAGCCTGTCGCAAGCAGGCAGGCTTACTTCCCTCTTAACTGCACTTTTTTTTTTCACTTTTATTTTTTTATTTATTTTTTTAAATTTATTTATTTATTGAATCACTGTGGGAAAGGTTACAAAGCTTTCAGGTTTAGGTCTCAGTCAAGCAAATATCAAACACATTTCCCTTTACCAATACTTATTTTTTACCATGAAGAACCCCAATAAGACCCCACCCCTCACCCCTCCCAGTCCCTGTGAGGCAGATGAATTCTATTTAACATTCTATCTGCTTTGATTAGATTCATTGTTTCATTAAAAGATTCACCACTATTATTTAGAGTTTACCGCCCCCCCAAATCAGACATGCTGAAAAAGCATTATGAAGTGATTTACTTTCTACAGCTGGGTTCAAGAATTAAATGTTGGTTTTGGATTTCTGCTATTTTACTTATTGACCCTGGAAATATTTCTACTGAAAGTCAGATAGTTAAGAAATTGGTTTCTGTGCTCTGGAGTTGTGGCCGTGCTGGAGAGCCGCTCGTGGGGGGCAACTGGTGGCCTCGGTAGGGCGTGAAGGGCGGACCAAAACGCCCCCCCTTCCCATGAGGTTTTAGTCGCCCGCACACCCCCGGCTCATATCTGCTGTCCACAAGGCTCCCATGTGGCCGCCATCTTTCTTTCCAGGGAGGAAAGGGCGAATGGGGCAACACCCTTTCCCCTCCGGACAGACATGATGGCCTGGATTAACGCATAGTCCATTCACTTTTCTGCTCCAAGCTGCCGGGTTCTGCATTAAGTCCTTGTGCTTCTGGGGCCGTGGCTGTGCTGGAGAGCCGCTCATGGGGGGCAAATGGTGACCTCAGTAGGGTGTGAAGGACGGACCGGAACGCCCCCCTTCCCATGAGGTTTTAGTTGCCCCCACACCCCTGGCTCATACCTGCTGTCCACAAGGCTCCCGTGTGGCCGCCATCTTTCTTTCCAGAGGGAGGATTAACTGCACTTTTTTAACACCCTTGACCATCGTGTCCAAAGGAAACTTGCTTGAATGACTTGTCCTGTTCTGTCATTAGACACTGTTATTAAGGGATCAAACCATCCAGTGTGAATTTTTGTTTATTAAGGTGTGAGGGGTACATTAAGTATTGAGGCCATACAGAGGCCTTCCCACATTCCTTACATTTACAGTTTCTCTCCAGTGTGAATTTTCCTATGTACACTAATATTTGAGGCTGTAGCAAAGGCCTTCCCACATTCCTTACATATATACGGTTTCTCTCCACTGTGAATTCTCCTATGTACAGTCAATTGTGAGGATGACATTAAGGCCTTTCCGCACTCAAGACATATCTAATACTTCTCTCCATTATGAATTCTCATTTGTAGAGTAAGGGAAGAGAACCTTGTGAATGCCTTCTCACATGTCTGACACTGATGAGTTTTCTCTCTGAGATGAATTTTCATATGTGCAGGATATACATATATGTGGTTTCTCTCCTGTGTTAATTTTCCTGTGGTCACTAAGTGTTGGGGCTACAACAAAGGCCTTCCCACATTCCTTACATATATACGGTTTCTCTCCAGTTTGAATTCTCCTATGTATATTGAGGCCGGAGGATTGAGTAAAGGCCTTTCCACATTCCTTACACATATATGGTTTCTCTCCAGTGTGAATGCTTCTATATATATTGAGGCCTGAGGATAGAGTAAAGGCATTACCACACTCCTGACATATATAAGGCTTCTCTCCACTATAGGTTTTCAGAGGTCTATTAAGACTAGACATCTGAATAAAGGCCTTCCCACATGTCTGACATTTATGAGTTTTCTCTCCTTTATGAATTCCCCTATACATAATAAGATGTGATGATTGATCGAAGGCCTTCCCACATGCTTCACATGCAAATGGTTTCACTCCTGAATTTATATACATAGTCATGATGGAGTAACCCTTGACTCACACTTTGTTCTCGGGGCTGACTTTTCTGGGGATTCTGTCCACTGTGGTTTTCTAAGGGAACACCACAGTGCTGAGAAAATGGGGAGGCTCCCCCACATTCCTTACACCTAGATTGGTTCTGCTCACGGTGGCTGTGGTTGAGGGTATGTTGCTGTGAGGGACTCACTATAAACAGTGCTCCTCTCCCTAGCAGGTGCCCCATTGGGGAATTTTTTGTCTGTGAACTGAGAATAACGCACTCCAAGGAACTTTTTCCAGGAGAGGGCTTCTTCAGAGTGAGGTAGCTCTCGCCATTCTGATCACCCTCAGAAGACATCCCGCCTGTCTCGTCGTCCTCATGGGGCTGAGGGCAGGATTGATCACTCGAGACATTATCATACAGGGCAGGATCAGAGACATTCCACTCGGGGTGGCAGCTTTCCTGTAGAACAACAGAGGATTCTATATATTGACTTATTCAATGAGTCTTCCTGTCAAAAAAACTGAGCCCTTCAGATGTAGTTTCACACATATGCACCGCACAAATGCAATTACTGACATGAATTGTCTTACTATGGAATAACTTCATGTTACTGTAAGTTGGACGTACAAAATTGATGGATAGAGAGTCAGTAAATTCTGTGAATTCCTCCACTTTAAATTAATGAAGGAATACAACTGGAAACAATTCCTTCTATAGAAAACGGATACATCCATTTCAAGAGAAAATTAAATACATCCACATGTGGGTTTGGTTAAAGCTCAGTGTGGAACCTGTGATGCAGGGGTAAAGACAACGCTGAATCGTCCCACAGCTGAGACAGACCACGTGGCCATTGAAAAGCTCTCACCACAAGTGATGCCTTTCAGGATCAATGAAGTTTTTTTTCCTTTGTTTTGTAGTTTCTATTTATTGGGGTTTGGGTGGGTGGAGGGGCACAGTGTCTGGGATCAGTTCTGTCGGTCTATGCTGCCTATAAGGTGTGCTGGGTAAGGAATATCCGTCCATGTGCAAAGCAATTATATTTCTCACTGCACGATCTATAGGGCGCAGAAATTAGCTTTCTAAACAACTACCACTGTCAAGCAAATCAAAACTCACAGTATTTTTAAACATGGTTGATTTCAGCACCTAGTGAAGCTAAGGGTCCTCTACTCCAAGCATCAGGCTTTGGAATTCCTCCCTGCCATTACCAGCCTTCCACCTTAACAATCACATACTTGGTCCACTCCTGCTGGCATAATAATATTTATTCTGAATTAGCGAATCTTACCAACACACTCGTACTTGCAGACCCCATTCCCAAATCAAAGTGCTGTAATGCCAAATCCTGAAGCCGCGGTTTCAGTTCTGAAACTGAACAAAATATGCAATTCAAGCACTTGTCAAAAAATGTAGCAAAATGATGCCATGTAGTTAAGAGTACATCTCTGTGGTTCTCAAAGTGCAAAGAGTCCCACACTAAAGAAAAGATTTGGATAGTGGAAAACTGTGACGATCTTGGCAATTCTACACTAGGTTTTGTTTTTGTTTTCAGCAGACCTGGTAATGTTTGGGGAACGAGGTTATTGAACAAATTATTGAACAGGTCACATTCAGGCGCTGCAAGCACTCCCTGCTGTAATATCGTTCAGATACAAACTAGCTCTGTTATGGTCTTACTTATTCGAAAGCCATGGAAGCAAATTACAGGATCATTTTGTGACTGACAGTCCAGGGGAATGAAGAGCAGCATGAGTGCAGCACAGACCCAAGAATCCAGAAGACCAAGGCCCCGGTTTTAGCAGCGTGTTTCCTACATGCTCAGCGCACCCATTCACTGCACAGGGCCTGAGCCAGGAAGGGTCCTCAGACACTCACCCGCACACACGCCTCTCCTCCCCAACCTCAGTGCTCCTCCTTCCAGCCAGGAGATCACCGCAGGCTTCATCCCAGAGTGCCCTGCCTGACAGAGACAGAGGCATGGATAAGTGACAGGTAAAGGTGAAAGGTAAATCCCCATGTTTTCCTGATATAACTGGGCAAATATCTGAAAGGCATGAATAGAATGTCCATTTCCAAGATGCCACATATTTCTACTTATACGAGAGGTAAGACCCAAGAAAATACCACAAATACTCTAGACCTGGCCTTGTGTATGGCCGACAGGTGTTTGATCAGCACAGTATATTGTTAGTTTTTTTCTTGTTTGGAGTCTCATGTGGCAATGCTCAGCGGTGACTCCTGACTCTGTATTCAGAAATCAACGCTGCTGGTGCTCCGGGATGACATGCGATGCCAGGGATTTAACCCATGTGTGCCGCTTGCAAGAAAATCACTTTCCTCCCTGTACTGTCTCTCTAGGCCCAGCAGCACATGGAGATTCCTGAGCCCCTCATGACCTCATCATGGATTTCAGTAAAACTAAGTGCATAATAAATCTGGAAATGGCCAAGGGTGGCAAGAGACCCTTATTTTTTTAAGCTAAAACATGTATCCAGACAGGGGTATGGTGCCGCCAGTAGATCAATTTGTACCTGTGAGGCGAGTGCATCAGCAGCCTGATGACGCCTTCAGACTTCCAGATACCCCAAAATTGCTGCTTTGCCTTTGGCTAGACCCCAACAACTTGGGGCAAAGTTTACCAAGAAAGTAAACAGCCAAAAGTTAGGTATGTGGGAAACACACCCACAAACCAACTCCGGCTCAGCTATATAATTGGAGGCAAGGCCTCTTTGTTTTCTGATTCAACTGCTTAATGTCCGTAATCCCAGAGACTCAGAAACGAATCTCAGAACCAAGCGGCTTTAGGTAGAAACGCATCTGGTCCGTGCAGTAGGCTACCAGTGCTGGGCCAACCCAGGTGGTAATAGGTTTTGTGCCTTGGCCTGTTCCCCCTGTCGGCCCAGTGGCCACCATCCTTCAGAGGCCACTGGATAGTCAGATTTGGGCCCCCAGTGACGAGACACACAGGGACTCACGGGATGGGGGTAGAGCCGGGCTTGTTCTCCCAACTCCGAGACCCCAAGTCATCACCCACGAATGGCCTCTCTGGCTCCTGATCAAGAAGCTTAATGGCCATGATCCAAGAGATTCAGAAACAAATCTCAAAACCCAGTGGCTTTTGGTAGAAATGCGTCCGGACCCCACAGTACGTTACTGTTGCCGGGCCACCTCAGGGAAGAAAGGGTTTTTTCCCTCCGCCTGCTCTCTCTTGGCGGCTTGGTGGCCGTCATCCTCCAGAGGCCACTGGAGAGTCAGGTGTGGGCCCGCAGTGACGAAACTTGTTGGGCCTCACAGGATGAGGGGGCAGCCAGGCCTGTCCTCCCCACTCCAACGAGACCAAGTCATTGCCCACGAACGGTCTCTCTGGCTTCTCAACAAGCTGCTCAATGGCCATGATCCCAGAGACTCAGGAGTAGATCTCGAAACTCAGTGGGCTTTGGCAAAACTCCCTCCAGATTTAAGTGTTAAAATTTCATAATTTCAAAACCACATGGCCCTACTGTAGCCACGCGACATCATATGTTATTCATAACCAGCAATAGAACACAAATTGTCTATTGTTGCCCTTTCAGCAGATCTGAGTGTTGGGGTAAAATCTCAAATAATAATAGTGTGTCTGGTGTCGAAATATTGAATGTGATCAAAGTAGAGAGAGAGTAATGTGGAAATCATCTGCCCCACAGGTAGGGGGAGGGTGTGGAATGGGGGTATACTGGGGTTTTTGGTGGTGGAGAATGGGCACTGGCGAAGGTACAGGTGTTTCATTTTATGACCAGGACTTAGACCGAAAAGCTTTGTAAATGCTCTCACGGTGATTCAATAAATAAAATTATAAACAATGAAAAAAAAGTAAGATGGAGTTCGTGCACAATTCAATCATCTCATCAGTGAATGAATAAATAGCAGTACTCCTACAAAAAAATGTATCCATAAAGAGAGCAGAGCAGGAGTTTCTCACGGCCAATCCAGTTGCGAAACCCGATATCATCTAGGGTCCCTCATGCCAGACAGGAGTGATCCCTGAGTGCAGAGTCCAGGAGCAAACCCTAAGTCCTGATGAAATCTCACAAGAACCATTAGAAGTAAATCCAAGCACTGAAATAGGGCAGCGTCTAATGAGTTGAGAGACGAGATATCAAATCCGCTGTGGTGGGAGAGACATAGTACAGCACATAGGACAGAAGCGCTGCATACACATGTGAGTTTGATCCCTGGGAGCCCATATGGTCTTGGAGCAAGGCCAGGTGTGGATACTGAATACACAGGCAGGAAAAATCCCTAATCCCTAAGAAAAAAAAGAAAATGCAAAAACTGTGAGTGACTGGTGCAAAAGTTCTGGGGGTGAGGCACCAACATTTTAAGTTTCAAGAGGTTTCAGTCCACGGTACCCCATGGCCCCTGACTCGGTGCTAAAGGAATCATCCTTTAGCACAGAGCCAGGAGAACTGTGGACTGTGCCCCCAAACAAAGGAAAGAGCAAAACCAATTAAACACACAAAATTTCATGTAGTATACAAAGTAAATTGATTCACCAATGGATGGTTCTTTTTAAAGGGACCTGAGCTATAATTGGGGAAATAGGGATCTTCCCATGGACACAGTTGAACCAGCTTGATGTGAATCACCCCATAGGGTCCGGCTACCCCACAAGAGTAATTCCTGAGGACAAAGCTGAGAGTAAGCCCTGAGTATCCACAGGTGAACCCTAAAAAACGAGAGAGGAAAGAGCTACTGCATGGCTGTCCAATATCCCAGCCTGTCACAGAGCTACTGTTGAACACACAGCTGCCACCCAACCCCAGGGAGCCCACGCGGGTCTGTTCAGACACGGTTGGCTCCACACTGCTCTCACCGACAGCATGTAGACGTTGGTAGGTCTCCAGCATCACGTCCCTGTACAGCTTCCGTTGAGAGGCTTCCAGGCATGAACATTCCTCCAGGGTGAAGTTCACACCCATGTCATTGAAGGTCAGTACATCCTGACTCAGCACACGGAGAGGGTGGGAGTCAGAAACTATCTTAGCCTCATTCCCACTACTCTGAGGCCAGGACCCAGGGTCCTATATTGTCGATGGGCCTCCCCTCTCCGAATGAACCAGCCTCCATGCACACGTATGGCTGACGGGCCCCAGAAATTACAATAGGCACCTGGATCTGCTAAAGTGGGAGGACGTTATACAGAAGGTTCTTGAATGTATCTGCCTTTCCTGGTAACCCCAGGGCCAATTCGAGCACCACTGGTCCAGTGGGCACTGTAGAGAGGATCTCCTGAATACAGACTTGTACGATCCAAAAGACTATCACTGGATGTAGCAAAAACCACTGCACGCTCACCACTGCACCCCCAAAGCACATGACCACTAGGATTGAGAACGTGAAGTCCATATAGACAACTACTCAGAGCAGTGCATGGCATGTGTGCCTATAGGAACTCACTGCTCAGGACCGCCCCAAATCCTGCTTAAAGAAGGTAGAATTTTCTCTACTGGCCGCAGAGATCCTTGGCTCTTTCTCCTTGGGATCACCGCATGCCCAAAAATCCACACACAAGATTATGTGAACGTAAGATTATATGACCGAGCAGGTAGTCTCTCCAAAGTAGGAAGGACAAAACAAAAGAAAAGCAAGTCTGGGGGCCCAGGTCACTGTAGTTGCCAGGGCGCAAATGGGGCCAGACCACCCCAGGGTGCTCTGAGACCAGTCAGTTGTGAATCCAGAGCACAGAGTCAAGAGGACAGCTGATGACAAAAACAATGCAAAAGAAACCGAAGCAGCAGGTTGGCGTAACAGAACAGCTGTTCCGGGGACAGCACGTAGGACTGGCAATCCCCAACATCTAATATGGTCCCACAAGCACTGCCAGGGGAAATGCCAGAGTGCAGCACAAGGAATGATTGCTAGAATCCTTGCTCTGCCACCACTAATAAAACAGAGTACCCAAGATGAAACCTTTAGACCTCCAGCATCCCATTGGTCACCTAGACCTGTCAGGAATGAGTATTGAGCACTGAGCTTTGAGTACTCCTCATGCACCACTGGGTCGGCCCCAAAGCCAAATAAAACAAAACAAACATACACAAAAGCAGCTTCAAACAGCAGAATGGGACGGTCCGATCGGAAATCTCATCTTGGAATCCGTCCAAAAGAAACTCAAAACAGATGGCCCAGGAAGCCTGGGCATACCTGGTACTACCTCATGTCATTCTATCCGTCTACTCCTACCTGGGGACGGTTTATCAGAAACCGCGACACCATCTTCTCCTGTCACTGTTGTTCTGAGGATCAGCAGGAGGCTCCGTGCAAAGACCTGGAGAAATCAGAACAGTGAGCACCAGAGAGGAGCACCTCCTCCCACTCCTGAGCTCAGACCAGCCACACCCTCAGGCACAGCCTCACAATTCCACCTCTGGGAGACAATGGCAGAAGCTCCTGTCTTTGCTGGGGATGCTGCACTTCAGGAGAGAAGCCTGGGCCCAGGCTACAGGGGAGGAAAAGACAGCCTTCTCTGATCCCCGGATTCTTCTCTGGCTCCCACAATAAAGTCCCTGTAGGCCATGCCAGGGGCTGACTCTCAGCCCAGGAGGTCCCGAATATTAGCGCCCCCCTTCAGGCTGGCTGCAGTGATGCCCCCAGGAAACCGTAGCCTGGAATGTTATTCAACCATGTAACTTAGAGTGGACAAACCTTTGACACTCTCTTGCAGGGTGGACCAGGACATGCACCTGGGCACTGTGTCCCAGGGACCTCAGTATTTACCACAATGGCAGGTGTCGTCTGCTCAGGGAGAGATGAAGAGTCAGGGGTGCTTTGCAGCTTGATATGAGGGAGCTGAAATTCATAAACCAGAAAAAGATACACCAGTATTGTGGTTAGAAGGCAATAATGTGAACTGGGTGCTTGACTAGATGAACTGATCAATCCTCTGCATCCCATATGGCCCCCAGCAGCGCCAGGGATAATACCTGAGCTTAGAGACTTGAGTAAGTCATGAGCATCTCCGTATATGTGCCCTCTCTCCCCCCACAAAATCTAAAGAACCAAAAATAGCCCCCGAAATACAATTTCATTGGCAAACCTCAGACACCTGCAAGCCCCCTTCCCCCATCCACCGCATGACCCGGGCTCTCACAGCAGACAATGAAGATGACCAACAACAGGTCTCCTGCCATTAGGTGGAGGGGCGGAAGCTCTGCCCCTCAAATCTGGAGATTCTACAGAAGCGAGCTTAGGGCCGATGGTTCAAACATGGGACTGCTGGGAGGGTTGGGACAGCCAAGCCCCTGGCTGAGTCCCACATTCACCCACTGTTGTCCCATCCTGGAGCTGGAGACGATCAGGGCCAAAGAGACACCCCAGAATCACGAACTCACAGCTGTCACTCCTGAACCCTGAGACAGCCCCCACTGCACCCCCAAAGCTCGGCGTCCCCCTAAAAGCTCCACCACACCTCAGGATCCACCTGGATGTTGGTGAACAAGACAAAAACCAGCGCAAAAGTGCCCCCCAAGTTGGCTCAGCCCCTCAGCTCAGAGTATGGAAACGGGAAGGTGCGGGGTGCTCACAGGAGGTTGCTCTAGTCCTGCAACTAAATCCTTCTTCAGTGTCCCCCTTCCAGGATGGGGCGCAAATTTTACTTGTCCTCTGCCAAGTGAGCAACAGCCCCAGTGTCTGTCAGGGATGGAAAATGAACCATGACATTTATGACATCACTTATGACATCACTTCCGTTTCCATTAGGTACCTTAAAGAGCCATAGTCTAGGCACTGAGAACCTTTTTGCCACCCAGGTAAATCTGTGCTGCAAGGGGGATGGACTCGAATAAAGGAGTGGGGAGGCAAATGCTGGACTGGTCTGTCACACACTGGGGTCTTAGGGGTAAGGAGAAGTCCCCTGATCCTGCATTGTCACCTAACATCGAACCAATGATATCTAAACACAGAGTGTTACCCTGACACCTGTCAAATGATCCCTGAGCTCAGAGACAAGAGTAAACACTGAGCACTGTAGGCTGTGGTGAAAAATATAACAAGAAAAAAGGCAAATTCTACCGGAGGAAAAATGATGTACAAAGACAAATTTGAGAGTGAAACACTAAAAGAGTAAAATTTCTGGTCCTTAAAAATCTCCTATTTTTAAAAAAAATTTCCTATTCTTGGGGCTGGAGAGACAACACAGCGGGTAGTGTGTCTGCCTTGCATGCGACCAAACCGGGTTTGATTCCCAGCATCTCATATGGTCCCCTGAGCATTGCCAGGAGTAACTCCTGAGTGCAAAGCCAGGAGTAATCCCTGTGCATTGCCTGGTGTGACCCAAAAAACAAAAAAATCCCCTATTTTTCATCTATCCCTGCGACAGAAATGCACAGTTTCTCCTGAATCCCTATTGTTCTTTCACCATTGTTTGTGCATATATATGTGTATATATAAGTGTGACTTTGTGTGATTTTTGTTTCGGGGCCACAACCAGCAGATTCAGGGCTTACTCCTAGCTCTACAATCAGGAATCAATCTGGGACAGACTATATGGGATGCAGGGGATAGAACCTGGGTTGATTGCTTGGATGGTTAAGTCCTTACCCACTGTACTATCGCTCCGGCCTAAGTAAATGTGCTCCTAGCACACCCAGTGGGATTCCTGAGCAAATGTCCTTACTCCTGGAAAACTAAAACTTTCTTGCTTAAAAAAACAAAACCCTTTAACCTGGTTGGATTCTAGTTCTAAACAATTTAGATTTAACATTGGTTCATCATTTCTCCTCTGCTACATGGAGCTGAGGCTTACTGAGTAACACCCATCCCAATCACTCCCATTCCCTTAGTATTCATCTTTAATTTCCCTGTGCTCTGCTTCCCCTATATGTTAATCACCCATTTCCCATAACCACAACCTGTGAATTGTAAAGTCAGATTCTTCAGAGATCTCTGGATTTTGTATTTGGAACTGAAATGTTGACTTTCTCTTTCTTTTATATCCTCTGCAGTTTGCTTTAGACAAATATCCTTTTTTGATCCTGGACAAGGACCAGTGCAGTCCCAGGTTGGGAAGATTGTGCTGGGAGGATTGGGATGGCTATGCCCCCAGCCCTCAGCTTTGTATAGACAAACAAAGGCGATATTATGCTTTTGTAAATTCAGAGTTAATTGACTGCAGACAGTATATACTCTTGGGCATTGTCATGTTTATGAGACTTAAGCCTCAGCTGCCCTTTGTTCTTAGAACCCCAAAAGAGACTGGATGGACCCAAGAGAGCTGTGAGCTACCCTGGCATTGAAAAGGGACAGGTAAGCACCATAACATATTCCATTATGACACAAACATAAGACACTGAATAAGGATCCTGCTGTGGTTAGAAAGGACTAACCTGTCCTGGGGAGTGTAGTCTGGGAGCTATAGGAAATATCCCCAATAGAGACACCCTATAAACTTAATAGATCTTTTACTGTGTGCATTCAAAATGAACATAAACAGTAAGTGTAGATTTAAGATGACTGTTTCAATGAATATTAATTAAGAAAAGAAAAAATATGTCCTTAGAGAAAATCCTGCCCTTGAGATGATCTCTCCTTGGAGTTAGATTTTTGGCTTAGAAGTTTCCCCTGAGGGAAGGGCTTTACATCCTTTGATTGTACAACCACATCTCTGCGTATTTGCTACCCCTGACTATGTGGGATGGGCTGGAGAATAAAGACCGTGGGAGACGGGTGAGGAGAGGGAATGAGGAGCAGTGGGAGACTGGTATATGTATGCAGGAGAACGGAATGAAGAGCAACTCATCACTGATAGGCCAAAAAGTAAAATGTGTGGGTGTGGTGAGGTGTTGGTGGCCCAGTGCTGCCTCCACAACTCCGGAACCCTTCCCATCACAGACAGAGTGAAAGGAAGACGGAAAATCACAGCCTGATGGTAAAAGTTACCTGTTTATTGCAGAACAGCTACCATACTTAGAGAACATCTGAGAGGGCATGAGGTAAGGACATAGGAATGACTGATCATTTACGCAGATAAATATTTGGCAGAGGAAATTCTCATGGGGAGATTCACCCAAGGAGACACACTGTCTCTTATCTTTTCCTCTAGTTGTAAAAGTTATCAACACTTGTAGTTGTTTGGATAAACACAGTAAGAGACAAAGATCCCAACACTTAGTTCTCTGGGCTTTGACAGCAATTAAGGCTTTTTAATTTTTTTTTTTGCTTTTTTGGGTCACACCCGAGAATATAAGGGGTTACTCCTGGCTCTGCACCCCTGGTGTTGCTCAGGGGACCATATGGGATGCTGGGAATTGAACCCGCCTGCACGGCAAACACCCTACCTGCTGTGCTATCTCTCCAGTTCCCAGAGCAAATAAGGCTTTTAACACTTACTTCTCTGGGCTCTGAGAGCAAGCATGGCTTTTACTGTAAATCCAAGACTAAGTCTTCAGGCCAGTTCAGCTTGTCCTTAGGCCCCATGGGGGTACTGTCTCTAACACTGTCACAGTTTGCATCAAGACCACGCATACGTGCTTTCTAGAATGATCCATTTCGAAGCCAGGGTAGTTTTCCCATTTGCCCCGGGTCCATCCAAATCCCACGGCAGAACCTCCGTTTTGAGGTGTTGCAACTGAAGCCCGAGTCAAGTAATGATGACCAAGCAATTATGCCCAGTGTTAGATATACTTGAGTCCATCAACTCCCAAATATAAGCATTGATGGTCTTTCTGTGTTTAACCAAAGAACAGTGCTGTAGAGTAAAAACATAAATAATCTATACGGGAAAGAGGAAAGCAGGTACAAATACACAGCACCTCAACTACAAAGTAGTACAAATACAAAGTTGAGAATTACCAGAAAGTTATGGTTTATAAGTAATCAAGACTGACCTGGGGAACTGAGACAACAGGAGGGAAAATACAAACGAAATGTTAAAGATAAACTTTGACTAAATTAGGGATGTTAGCAAGGACATGATAAGCTTCACTTGGAAGAGGAAAAGGGGCAATTCATAGATGAAGCCTAAAACACTTTGGGTTAATATCCAGCAGATCACCAACACCCTGAACACTGTTTCCTTCTTCGATCCTCTGTCACCCTTCACCGGCCAGTGTGGTGAGACCAATCACAGCCACCAAGGGCACGCAGCCCATGTCCAGACATTATTTGAACACAACTCTCAGTACTCAGTGTAATAGCCGTGTTTTCCCTGATCAGGGAGAGATGAAGATTCGGGGTGCAATTTTCAAGTTTATTTTAGGATACAGATATTCTACGTTAGAAAAAAAAAACAATGTGGAGTCAGAGATAGTAAGCTGGGAGGGGCGCTTTCCATGCTGACCCAG
Source organism: Sorex fumeus (assembly GCF_029834395.1). Classification (NCBI taxonomy): domain Eukaryota; kingdom Metazoa; phylum Chordata; class Mammalia; order Eulipotyphla; family Soricidae; genus Sorex; species Sorex fumeus. The sequence goes on along the minus strand of NW_026606076.1, from coordinate 20,067,140 downwards.
ATGGATATTCGGTATCTCACATGACCCATAAAAAATTTTTAAAAAAATTCCAGAGTGCTGCTCCTGAAATAAGCCCTGAGATTCCACATATGTGCCCAAAATACTAGCAAAAATAGACCCAAAGTAAATTTTCATTTGCAAATCGCAACAACCCCTAGAACCACGCACAAGTGATGGTCTGGAAATCAAGGCTACTAATGAATAGGAACCGAGGGCTACAGTGTCATTTGCCATTAGGGAGCTGCCCCGCTGCCCCTCAAAAATGAACAGTCCTTTTATAGTTTTGGATGCACTGCTGATGATATGAATGAGAAACTTGACTCTGCACTGAGGCAACCGTCTGGGTCGAGCTTGGAGGTCGATCTTGGATGGGCCAGATGCAAAGCAAACGCCCTAACCGCTGTGCTATCTCTCCGGTCCTCTAATTGAATCTGCAGCTTCTACAGTAGTGAGGTCCGGGCCAAAGCATCCAGGACAGGGCCCAGCACATCCCCGAGCTGGGAGGATAGGGACGGCCCAACCCCCCCCCCCCCACTCGGCCCAGCGCCCACCCACCACCGCCACACGGCGGAGCTGCAGGGGATCCCCAGAACCACGCACTCACACCCGCGACCCCTGCACCCCGGCACAGCCCCCACTGCACTCACCAAATCTCCGTGTCCCTCACCAAACCCTGGCAGGCTCAGGAACCACCAGGATATCAGTTGAAAAAGGAGCTTAAAAGTGTCCTTAGAGCTTCCTTGGCCCCACCCCTCAGTGCAGACACCAGGAGGCGCAGGGTGGGGAGCTCACGGGAGGCCACTGGTGTACTGCCACGAAAACGGCCTTCACAGACACCTTCCACGTGGGACAGCCTCCTCTCCCTTCACCTGTGTAACAAACAGACACCTGATCCAGAGGCTTGCACACAAATACCTAAATGCCATGCTATGACGTCACTTCCGCTTCTGCAAGCAGCCTTAATGGGCCAGACAGGAGCTGCGCAGAGAACAACTAGGAAAAAGCAGGTAAATGTGTAAGGCTGGTTGGCTCGAGAGAAAGCACAATGGATAGGGTGTTTGCCTTGTACACAGCTGACCCAGGCTCAATCATCTGGATTCTATATGGACCCATTTTGGCGTATAACAGATTGTTAGGATGTTACTACTTCCAAAGTGTAAGTCTCAAAACATTTACCCTCAATGTTTGTGTAAATCAAATGGAAAACAGAATACAATGAGTGTAGATATGCTACAGCGAATGAAGTGCATCCTTACACATGGCTGAACTGGACACAAATTATGGACAGCATAGCAGGATGTGACTCCTAGAACATAACACAGAAGGGCCTGAAGAATGGAGAATTGGCTGTCTATCCAACATCAAAAGGGTTCACCGCAGCATCCTCGTTGATCTCTGCCATGATCCTCTGCAAACTAGGGCCTCTGAGCCAAGTCAGAGTCACAGCAAAGAATGAAACCATGGTGAGTCTTGACAGTACCCAGCAAAATGCAATGTTTGTACCTATTTACTTCTTATTTAATTTCTTCCACCTTGCTTTATCACTAAGAACCATTATTTACCAGTTAACAAACTGGAAAGTCCAGATGCCAGGACATTGTCATAACTATGGTGCAGAGGATAATCAGCAAGTACCTTTCACTTTGGTACTAGTATCACAGGAAGCTTTCACACGTAACAGGATTATTTCCTTCCTTATTGTACTTTTGTCTTAATCCCCACCCACTTGTTGAAACTAAAATTGTTTTACCTCAGGGTTCTCTTCTGACGCCGGCCATTGTTTCTATGGAAGTGATTGATCCAGCATAACTTTTATATTTACTAAAGCCTGAGGGAGCATGAAGGCCTTCCTATATTCCTTACCTACAGGATTTTCTCCAGGATTCTCTTTAAAGTCGCAGGTGCGAATTATGTGCTTTCCACGTTCTTACATAAATATATGTATTCTTACATATATATATAAATATATTTATATATAGCTGCTCTCCAGTGTGAATTCTCCTATGCATAAGGCCCGAGGATCCAGGAAAGCCCTTCCCACACTCCTGACAGATATAAAGTTTCACTTCAAAATGACTTTTCACATGTGCAGTAAGGGCTGAAGACAAACTGAACACCTTTCCACATTCCTTATACTTTTGAGGTTTCTCTCCACTGTGAATTTTCAAGGTTCAGAAAGCTATGCCAATTGCATCAAAATCTTCCTGCAGTCCTTTCATATATAAGGCCTCAATCCAGGATAAATTTTTCTCACACAGCAAAGCTTGAGGATTGAGTAAAAATCTTCCCACACCCCTACATATGTTTTCTTCGAGTATGAATTTTCCTATGTTTAATAAGGAGTTAGGGGAAAGTGAAGGCTTTGCCAAAGTCATAACAAACATAAGGTTTGACTCCAGTATGAAAATTTCAGTGTCACAAAAGGATTGTGAAATAAGCAAAGGCCTTGCCACACTATTTACATATATATATATATATATATATATATATATATATTCACTGCAATGTGCATTTTCTTATGGACAAAAAAGTTTGAATAGTAAGTAAAGACTCTCCCACAGTAGTGACACTAATAGTGTTTCATTCCTGTATGAACTTTTCTATGCTCAGAAAGACCTGAGAAGAAATGAAAGGCCTTTCCACCTACCTCACATATAAGGGTTTTCTGTGAAACAGAAATTATGAAAACTAAGACTTCACGAAGAAGCAAAGGCCTTCCTACATTGATCACAAGTATTAGTTATCTCTCCAGTGTGACTTTTTCTGTGTACTAAGGCTTGTGGTATAAGCAAAGACTTTCCACTCCATATATGCATATGGTTTCTTTCCAGTGTGACTTTTTCTGTGCATACTAAGATGTATGAGTCAGAGAAAGGCCACAGCAAATTCCTTACATGCATACGGACTCTCCAGTATGAAATCTCCTGTGTATAAGGTATGAGGATCCATTGAAGGCCTTCCCACAGTCGTTACACTTAAACGGTTTCTCTCCTGTGTGGATGTTCACATAGTCCGACCGGGGTCATGCTGGACTCAAAAGTTTGTCCTCAGTGCTTAAATTTCTGGGGATTCTATCCATTATGGGTTGATATGGGAAAGTGATGGTACTGAGGACATGGGAAGAGTGATCTTCTGATCAACCTCAGAAGACATCCCACCTGTCTCAGAATCCCTGTGAGGATGAGGGCCAAATTGCTCACTTGAGCCTTTATCACAGTGTCTAGGAAGAGACATTCCACCAGGGCTGGCTCCTTCCATGTAAAAGAACAGAGAAGGATTCCAATCATTAGTCTATGCCATGAGAGTTTTCTTGTCAATAGAAATCAAGCTCTGCAGGAAGGTAGCTGGTAGGGTACAGGACAATAAATTTCTTGGGGAAGTGATAAATCCAGATGGGGATGAAAGCGGTGACTCTGGATCCAACCCTGGGGATTCAGAGAGGAACTGGCCTAGTAGAAACCCAGAGAGCTGGAGTCATGAAAGAGGAGCAAAGGCTGGTAAGAACATCAGAGAGCAAGGTCCGGCCAATGCTCCACCCCTTGACAACATGTGAGCAGTGGACTCTCAGCTACAAAGAAACCCCCAGGAGGCAGTTTCAGAAACATGATTTCAAACTGAGAGTATCAGGCTAGTATAATGCATTGCATGCAGTCAATCTAGTACAATGTTCATAATTCCAAATGGTCCCCTGAGCACCATCTGACTAATAGATGGATGGAATTTTGCTCTATCCAATCATAAATGTTTCCTTTTTTAACCTCTAATATTAGTAAAGTGACATGAGTGGGACCCAGGAATGTGACGAACCTTGTGAGTAATCACAGGTAAACGGAATGTTCTGCTGGGATGTGAAGAGCTTGGAAACTGGCCTATATTCCCACTTATAAAAGATTTCATCAAGACACCCCTTCCATCCTTTCAAAAGACATTCTGGGCACAGTTACATGCATCTAAATTCTCCAATTGAGACCAGAGCAACAGTAGATCTGGGTAGGGTGTTGCTTGCACATGGCCAACCTAGGTTCAATCCCCAGGATCCTGTAAAGTCTCCCGGAGCACCATCAGAAATAATACCTGAGTGCAGAGCCAGGAGAAACCACTGAGGATCACCAGGTATTGTAGGATAATAGTGGTCTGCCCTTGCTCCCTGCCCGGTGAGAGCTTATGTTTGTTGATTGCCCATAACCTTTCAATTACCTTTGTCTCCTGATAATACTTTGACTTGTAAAGATTGTCTTTCTCTTCTCCTTAATGTCTTTTGCATGGTTAGCTATTTCAGAGCAATTGCTTTTTGTATGGATACAGGAAGACAGTTACAAAGACAAGCCTGAGCTTGAGAGTTGATGGTCTCCAGATAATATTACCTCCTGAACATCTGCTCTTTTGAATGAAGCCTCAGTTGCCCTTACTTCCTCAACCCCAAAAGAAGGGTTCGATGAGGGGCTAGATGGACCCAGGGCAAGTGGTGAGCTAGCTACCCTGGCATCGAAATGGGCCTGGCCAAAGTACCATAATGCCTATCTATAAGAGCCTGGTCATGGACAAATTCTGTCATGAATCAAAAAGTAATAACTAGTCTTGGACGCTGCTGGGATTAGGAGTGATTGATCCGGCCAGAGCACTGTAGTCTGAATCTGTGGTGAGAAGTCCCCAGGAGAGTCACCAACAAGCCTAAAAGTGTCTATTACTGTGTCCATACAGAATGGTAATCATTAGGAAGTAAAACTAAATATGTCAATTAAGTTGCTGGTCTAAGAAGAGGAGTAACACACCCTAAGGTCTGCTTTTCCTTCGTGGGCTGCAGGTGATGGGGAAGTCTGGAAAACCATTTTTCATTGTGCTTCCCGTGGGGAGGCATGGATTGGGGTCGTGGTGAGAAAAGAAAAAGAGCAGCTTCAGGGAGACAGGGAGAATGAAAGAGACTGAGAAAAGGGATGGTCCTCCTCCACCCAGATCCCCTATCTTCCAGTATGTAGGTGTTACACCCACCAACTGTCCCTGGTGCCGTGTAATCCCATCAATGGCCAAGACCCAAAGACTATAAAACCGTGCTCTGGGAAGTGCACGGCCACACAAAATCTTATTATCTAGTCTTACTCTGGAAAAACTGGCAGGCTACCGGAAGTATTCTGCCCACACCGCAGAGTCTGGCAAACTCCCCGTGATGTATTAAATATGCCAAAAACCAGTAACCATGATAGTTCTCATTCTCCTAACCCTGAAAGAGCCTCAAATGTGGCACTTCTTAAAATCTCAGGGATAGGAAGGAGACATTACTGGGGCCTGCTTGAGTCAATCGATGAACAACAGAATGACAATGATACAGTGAGAGAAGAAGAGACACAGAGTTAGAGGACACAGTTGCGACTTAGAGAGAAGGCTGAGAGCTGAGAGTAAGAGAGGCTGGGGAGATTGGAGAGGAGTCACAGACAACATTGGAGAACGAGTTAGAGAGAGGGTTGGATAGAGCTGGGATAGACAAGAGACTGAATAAAGTGCAACTAATCAGCAACCAGCCTGGTTCCCATTCTACTTTCATCAGTCCAAAGCAACAGCTGTCCTGGGTGGAGAAATGGCTCGAGAGCACCAAATGTGGACAGTGAGAGAGAGCCACCAGGAGAGACCAGAAACATCTGTTAACATGTAAATCCTGTTCAAACCTGCACTTCTCATCAGGTCCCCCAGGCCCCCCTGGATTGACTCCTAAGTGCAGAGTCAGGAGAAAACCCAGAGCACTGCTGGCTGTGATCCGAAAACAAAAACACAAAAAAGTGAGCTGTGAGGAGCTGAAGCGATAGCACAGCGGGTAGGGTGTTTACCTTGGACACGACCAAAACCAGATTTGATTCCCAGCATCCCAAATGGTTCCCCAAGCACCGCCAGTAGTAATTCCTGAATGTATGAGCCAAGAATAACCCCTATGCATCACCAGGGGGTGACCCAAAAACCAAAAAAAAAAAGTGAATTGTGTTGTTAATCAGAAAAGAACACAACTTTCCCGACTTAGCAAACGCATTTTTTATGATGGCTACAGAGATAGCACAAACCCTGAATGACTTGTCTGGCACATAGCTGACCAGGGTTCAATCCCTATTACCTCACAGAGTGCCCAAACCTAGCATTATCAATGAGAACAGAGCCGGGGTAAACTCTAATCTCCATTGGGTATAGCCAACCAAAAATAAAAAGGTAAAAAGGTAAAGGCCCTCCCGTTGATCGTCGATTTGCTCCACCGGGCCCAGTAACGTCTCCATTGGAGACTTTGTTGTTACTGTGTTTGGCATATCGAATACTCTCAGTAGCTTGCCGGGCTCTCTGAGAGGGGCGGAGGACTCGAACTCGGGTTGGCCATGTTGGCCGCTTGTAAGGCGAACGCCCTACCGCTGTGCTATCACTCCAGCCAAAATAAAATCAACCAAAAAGAAATCAATAAATTTAGGTGCCAGAACTATAGTTTGGTACGGTACTGGCCTTGTACACGGCTGACCTGTATACTCCGGCACCACACTGAGTACCGTTTGGTACCTTTTGGCAGCAACCACAGGGTATGACCATATATATATATATATATATATATATATATATATATGTGTGTGTGTGTATGTGTGTGTATATCTATATCTATATCTATATACATATATATGTAATTTGTTACTCCTATGGATACATGATTTTATAAAAGAAAAAGAGGATGAAAAATTATACTTGGAGTCAGAGTGATAGTACAGTTGGCAGGGCATATGTTTGGTCCCCGGCATCACATACATTCCCCCAAGCACTGCCAGGAGTGATTCCTGCAAGCCAAGCCAGAAATAACATCTGAGCATTACTGCTGTGTCCCAAAAAGAAAAAAGAGAAAAAAAAGAAAAGAAAAATTAAATTTAGCCCAAACGAGATTTTAAAGTCCATAATTTTGCTCAGAGCCTCCAACTCCTTCATTTTCCCCTAACAGCCATCTGTTGAAAGGGCTCAAGAAATTTCACGTGTATGAACTTTCAATGAAGGTATAAACAGGAGAGAGCACACCAGACTGAAGCAGATGCCAGCCACCTGGAAGCCCAGAGGGCCTTCCCTGGTATCCCGTGTCCACTAGTCCCCTGAGCTCAGAGCAGGACACAGACCTCAAGTACTACCACGTGGCCCCAAATCTCACCTCATCTGCTCCCCAAGTAGTGAGATACACCCAAGGAGAGGAGCTCAGAGGGCTGAGCACCTGATTTACCTTTGGGGGACCTGGCATGGCTCCCCCTGCATCTCAGACACACAGACACAAGAGGGGGAGAGTCTCTGACTACCTCCAAGTTTGTAGCAAATGGAGCTGGGGGGGAGAGGGAAAGACAGGAGAAACACTCCAACCCCAGAAAGATGCTCAAAGAATGCTCATGTGTCAAGAAAAATTCTGGAGTGGGAGGGTTGGAGTCATACCTAGTGATGCTCAGGGGACAATATTACCTAGTGATGTTGTGGCAGGGATAACTCTGGTCACCGCTAGAAAGACAAATGCCCTCCTGGCTGTACTACTGCACCAGCCCCTAAGAGTGAGACATTTACAACCTATTGCAGCTGGTCCGTGGAAAACCCCTTTCTGTAAGTACTCACTTAAACAGCAGGGTACACCCCTGGTATTGAGAGATGGACAGTGGAGATGCTTGAATCTGGACAGGTTAGGCAGAAATTCTTTTTTCTGAGGAAATGTAATCACATAGGGTTAGCACAGCTAATAAGTTGATAGGGTGCTTTTCTTTCAAGCAGCTAAGCCAGGGTCAACATGCAATAGGACATAGGCTCACCCACTCCAGCACTGCTAAAAATGATACATGAACTCAGAACCAAGAGTAACCCCTGAGAATTGAGCACTGCTTTGTTCAAAAAAAGTACACTAAATTAAATAATGAAGACATTTCTGGGGCCGGAACGATGGTACAGCAGGTAGGCAGTTTGCCTTCCCTGCGGCCAAACCGGGTTCGATTCCGAAATCCCATATGCTCCCCCAGCACTGCCAGGAGTGATTCTTGAATGCAAAGCCTGAGTAAACCCTGAGCATCGCTGGGTGTGACCCTAAAAATCCAAAAAAGAGAAGTTTCTGTGCAAAGAGACTGGAGACACAGTATAGCAGGTGAGGTGCTTGTCTTGCACTCGGCCAAGCCAAGTTTGAATCCTGGCCCCGCATAGGGTGCCCTGAGCCCAGCCAGGAGTGATACCTAAGTGCAAAGGCAGGAGAAGTAACTGAGTCTTGCCGTTGTACTTCCTGCAGACTGAATAATTAATTCATTTAAATGAATAAAGGTGTGTTGGCCAATAGTGATCCTAAATTGCATTATTAGAGGGTTTAGGGCACACTCTGGAAGTGCCCAAGCTACTTCCAGCTAAGATTGCATATTTGGTTGCAAGACCCATTTTAGAACCACCCTGATGCACCCCTCCAGACCACAACCTGAGTTGGCTTAAAGCTCCACACCTTGGGGCCTGAGTGACAGCATAGACAAATGAGCATTTCTTTTGAAGGTGGCCAACCTGGGTTTAATTCTGGGCATCCCTTATGGTTCCGAACACCACTAGGAGTGCTTGCTGGATTTAGAGCCAGGAGTAACCATAATGCCTTGCTGGGTGTGACCCCAAATGCAAAATAAATAAATCAAAAGGAAAGAGAAGCTCCCCACGTCCCTGAACTCCCAAAACCCACTGAATGCGCAAGAACCAGTGAAAATCAAAGGCTCTGCCAAATGCTTTTGAGCCCCAAGCACATAAAGAATATGCCGCGCCCCTCCCCCCTTCCAGCCTTGCCACCCCCCAAGAATGACAGGACAGAGGGGAGGGTGTTTTTTCCTTCATGCTGCTGACCCAGATATGGGGTACCCTGAGCAACCCCAGGCGTGACCCCTGAACACTTCCGGGTGGGGCTCAACACCCCCCCACAAGGAAAAAGAATGCGCCCCCAGGTCCCTTTGATGAGAGAATCCCATTCTTTTGCCCTAATGCACAATCAGCCTAAGGAAGGACAAGGGGCCAGTAACGGGATGTCCTGGGGACACTGCTGGGATGACCCACCCACCCCTGTGCCTGACCAGGGTCTGGAGTCACCCTGAAACTAAGATAACGCTTAGCTGCCCTCACCCGCCCCATCAGATGTGGGGGAGACTGAGGCTCCCTCTAGCTCTGACACTTCCTGCTTTGTGCGGGGCCTGAGCAATGGGTCAGCAGGGAGGACGCTGGCCCCGCATCCCGACACCCCAAAGGGTCCTCGGATCCCCAGGGAGGGAGTCCTGAGCTCCACCGGGTAAGGGTCTAAAACACATTAAAAATTTTTTTTTCTCTTGTTCGTTCGGTTATTGTCCTTGTTTCTGGAACTTTCAGAACTACCTTCGTGCTTCAAATTCGTTTTTCTCCTTGACCACCTGCTTCCTCTACCCACCCACCTTTTTTGGGGTGATTGGGGGGGGGGCTTTGCTCAGGGGTTACTCCGGGCTCTGGGCTCACTCCAGGCTGGTGCCGGGACGCTGTGGGTTGCCGGGATCTAACCCGGCCGGCCGCGTTCCCCCCTTACGCATCTTTCTAAGTAAGTAATCCTCAGTAACAACGACCCTGTTTCCCCCAAAATCAATTTTTAAACAAGATAAAGCTCTCGCAGGAGAGCTCGGTGCCTCCCGGGTGAGGGGCCGCCACCCCGGGCCACCACCACGGAGCGACCCCGCCGCCCACAAGGCGGAGACCCGGAGGTTCAGGCGCTCAGAGCGACCACTTGGCGGCTGGCGAGGAAACTGACCTTCCAGGACCCTCCACCGGCCTCCCCTGGGGGCCCCCTCACCCACTCCTCACCTTCCGCAACCAGGAGACCCGCAACCGCCCTGAACCCAAGGCTGGCGGTTGAAGGACCCGGATTTGTGACGTCACCTGCACGTTCGCCCGGAGCCTTAAAGGGCCAGGCTTCAAATATTCCTGACCAGGTAATTCCCTGCTCAGAAAGGTTCATTTTTCCTCATTTCCGGGATAGGATCAGGTGATCCAGACATCAGGGGGTCGCCAGGTTTGGGATAGATGGGAGAGAGATGAGCTGAACAGATAACATGTCCAGCAGAGAATCTTTGTATTAACAAAGGAAATAAAATTCACAAACATACTTTGCAAACAGCCACCAAGACAATCTCTCTGAGTCCCGACGTTCATTTATTTATTCATTTACAACCCTCAGCCACATGCTAGAAATAAGTCCCCAGGATTCTTTCTGGCAGTTGCCAATGGCTTCACCATTGGGGGCTGAGGAGCTGCCCCTCAAAGTGATCTGGCAGTTTTACACACACATGTCTACACCGAAAGTTGCGGGACAGGTCTGGCACAACCCCTGGTTGAGAAGGTTGGGATGGTCAAGACTTCTGCCATCAGCAGGTCCGGCATCCTCAAGAACCACAGCCCCCATAATCAGCACTGCATCCTGGCCATGCTGCCCCATTGCAGAGCTGGAAGTGAAGATGCCCCCAAGGATAATGCACTCACACCCGAGACCCCTGTGCCGTGCTAAAATCCCTCAGAGCACCAAGCAAAGCTCTATATCCTCCTAAAGCCTCTGGAGCAAGGCAGACCCCAGGAACCCACTGGATATGGATGAGGGGGGGTGATAAACAACCACAAAAGTGCCCCAAAAGCTGGCACAATTCCGTTGGTCACATTACAGGCACTGGAGGTGAGAGATCCTCATGTCCTGCCACTAATTGGCCTTCAGTGTCCCCTTTGAACTGAAGTATCACTCCTTTAAATGCATGCCTGGAGGAGGCCTGATCCACTTGACATCTTTAGGAAGCAAAGGTGCACATGAAAGACTCCCGTCTGTGACATCATCCATTTCACCAAGGAGCCTTAACATGCCAGGTTCCAAGTGCAGACAGACCATTATGGCAGCCCAGGTGAACCAGTGCAAGGGGTATGAGCTCGAATAAAAAAGAGGAGAGGCAAGTGCTGGAGGGGCTGGTCACAGAGTTCAGGTCAGTGAGTTAAGGTGGAGTCCCTTAACTGGTCGAACATAGAACCAATGCTCCCCAATACATCCATCATAAAAACAAAAGCAGGTTGATTCAAAGTGAGACAGGCAAGTAGGTTGTGAATGGGTCCTGGGACAATGAGTTTCTCTGGGAAGTCATTAATCAAGTTGGGTGCAGTGTCTCTGAAGCCAGCCATGAAGTTGCAGAGGAACTGGCCTGGCAGCAACCCAGACAGCTCGAGAGATACTGGACAGAAGCAAAGGCTGGGAAGAAAATCAGAGAGCACTGTACAGTGAACACTCTATCCCTTGAAAACACGCTATATAAGAACCTACAAGGAAACCCGAGGACGCAGCTCTAGAAACAGGTTTCCAGCCAAGAGTATGGGGAAAGACGTTAGTACTGTGGCTTAATGCTTGTGTTAAACATGGTTTTCCTGAGTTCTCTTCCTGGCATCCAAAACAACACAGACTCCTAAGAACTGCCAAGTATGGCATGAATTTCATAAAACATACTTCCATAAATAAATCCATGCATGGACCTACCCTAAGAATGTAGGCACGTAGGAGCTAATGGGCACCAAAGTGTACTAGATCATTTTGTAGACTTGTTCTTTGGGGCAGACCAAAAACGGTTCTAATGATACTGGTGGCTAGTAGGGTTGAAATTTTACTACTTGCAAATGCAATATTTTGTCGTCATTTCTCCTAATATAATTGAAATGAGAAGACTAAAATCCAGGAATGTGACCACCCTTTAAAGTTAGTCATCAGTTTTGGCATTCTGCCAGGTTCCCATCATTTATAAAATATTTTGATAAAGGGGCCTGTTCCATCCTTTCATAGCACGATCATAAATATTTCTGTGCAGAGTCAAGTCCATTTTAACTATCTCTATTCCACCCTATTACAGAATAATGACAGGGCCATTATCCTAAACTTTTCAGAAATATTTATCCTCAATGTTAAGGGAAATTTAAAAAAAATCTTAATACAACAGTACAGTGCAGAGCTGATCCAGCGGGAAGGTGCTTGATGGCACAAGACTGATCCGAATTCTAAGTCCAGATCCCCATAAGGATATCTGTGTCTTCCCTCGCAGGTACGGATGAGCTCAGACCCAAGAGTACGGCCTGAGCAAAGCAGGTGTGACTCCTCAAAACATAACAGAGGAAGGGCTGAAGTGTGGAGGTTTGCATCTTTTTCCATTCCACCGGATTCACTGCAACATCCTGGTTGATCTCTATCATAAACCCCCCAACCGTGGTCTCTGCCTCAAACCAGAGTCCAAGCAAAAATGAGACACTGGGCTTGAGTGATAGCACAGAGGGTAGGGCGTTCACATTGCATGCAGCCAAACCGGGTTCAATTTCCAGCATTCCATAGTGTCCCCCAAGAACAGCCAGGAGTAATCCCTGAGTGCAGAGCCAGGAGTAACCCCTGTGCATCTCTGCCTGTAGATTTTTTTTCTGGGTTCACCTCCAGTATCACATGGTCCCTTGGTACCACCGGGAGTAATCAGCGACCTGGGCAGCACTGGGAGCCTTAGGATTTGCATCTTTGGGGAGAGAGACACAGTCAGCAGTGCTCAGGGCTTATTTATTCCAGCCTTTGCACTCAGGAGTCACTCCTCTGGGGCCAGGTTTGAGGTTTCCTAAAGTCCTAACGTCCAGCACCTCCTAATGGTTTGGAGGGAATTGATGTAGGCATGCAGGCAGATAGGTAAGGTTCCCCCTCCCAAGGAAAAGGCAGTAAATTTCCTGGGAATAGCTCTGAACTTGTGAAAGCCAACCTTGTAGAAAACAGGAACTAAGGCCTGATCAAGCCCTCACCTATGGCCAGCAACAGACCCAGAGAAGTTCCTGTGAAACAAAAGGCCAGGAAAGGAATTTCAAAGATCATCATCACTCCCAACCTGCCTAGGCAAACTCCTTAGCAAAGGGACTTTGACCTAGGTAAAAGCCTAGATTGATTTCCTTCTGTTCGAGGGAGACCGCTCATTGGCTTTCCCAGACATTTGCGGGAACAGGGCAAGTAGAGGGTCCCCGAGTCTGGGAACCAAAGTCGGACTCCAGAAGGATGTGGAGCGCCTCACCACTGTATCTGACCCCATCCCCCAAATTATATAGTCAGATCAGTAGGTGTAGACCAGGTAGGGTGGGGTGGGGGTTGGGGGATGACCCCAGACCTCAATGGGGGAGCACCCCAATTGTGGTGTTTCATTCTCAAGGGGTCCATGTGCCAAGAGGAGGCCGCCTCTGGTGGATTCAACTCTCTTACACCTGAAAAGGGCTGGAGGGGATGAGAGAGTCCAGCATCTTCTGGCCCTGTCTGTGTCTGACTGGGCCTTGGGTTAGAGAATAAACTGGGGATCTGTGTCCGGGTGTCCCTGCTGCCTGGGGCTTGCCTCACTCACTCTATGTGTGGAGGCACACCCAGTGGGCAGTGCTCCAGAGCCAGCTACCCGAGTGCGAACAGGGTGATACAGGAGAGGTTTGCCTTCCCGCAGTATGATGTGTCCAACCAACTCAGTTCTAAAGGTCTCCAGACCCCATGTCCACGTATCACAGCACTCCGCATAGCTGAGGGTGCCATCTTCCGTCCTGAGTTTTGAGGTTCCTATACACATGAGAATTCCCATGTCTTCTGTTCTCCGTGGAGGAGGGTGGCAGAGGCCAGATTCAACTCCAACATCTCCAGATGTCTGGGGTGAAGGTAACAGCCATCTGAGGAACTAGGGTGTGTTAAGAAGAATTTTAATTAACACAGAAATATTGAGCCTAAGACTGGGCAATCTCCTTCCCTGGAAAATCTAAATACATCACTTCTTCCAGGGAATTTTTTTTCTTTTTGAGTAATACCCAGCAATGCTCATGCGTTACTCCAGGCTCTGCACTCAGAAATTACTCCTGGTTGTACTTGGGGGACCATATGGGATGCCGGAGATTGGACACAAGTTGGCTGTATGCAAGGCAAATATCCCACCAGCTATACTGTAGCTCTGGCTCTGAGGGTTTTTTTTGGGGGGGAACTGTTTTGGTCTATGCCCACAGGGTTCTGGGAAACATTGAGTACCTGGGATTGAATCTGGTCGGTTACAAGCAGGGTGAGATTATTTTGTCATTCACTTTGAACAAGAAAAGTTATGAGCCCTCTTTGCTCTGTCTGTGGCCCAGCTCTTTGGAAAGGTATCCAGTAATAGTCAACCCTACATGACATCACCCACTTTCTGAGGATGCCCCAACACTCTTCTACAAAGAAAAGGGGTCAGGGATACAGCATGATACAGCTCAAAACCCACCAAGTTAGAGTGGGGGAATCTGCCATCACAGGACTGAGGCTGTTTTGGTTTTATTTGGTTTGTTCATGGTTTGGGGCCCCAACACCAGCAATGCTCAGGGTTACTCCTGGCTCTGCACTCAGGAATCACTCCGACACGATGGTGGGGTTGTATGGAGAGCCAAAGAAAGAATCTTCTTGGGGGTCGAGTGGGTTGCTCCCGCTTTGTCTCTGGACCACGAGGGGTGCAGAGGATTGAACTGACGTGGAAAGTGCAAGGCAAAGTCATTTATTTTCATTTTTGTTCTCTTCACTGAGCTAGAAACCTTCTGAAGCCACTTTACTATGTCTGTGACCAAGCCATTGAGAAATATTTCCTGTTATGTGCAACCCACACCCCAGCACCCCACATTCTGAGGGAGCCCAAACCTCTACTACAAGGTAGAGGCAGCATGGATACAGCAAGATACAGCTCAGAAACCACCACGATGGGGTGAGGGAATCCCCCAATAAGGGACTGGGTCTGTTTTGGTTGTATTTGGTTTGTTCATAGTTTGGGGGACACAAATCCAGCAACAACAGAGGTTCTCCTGATGTTGCATTCAGGAATCCGGCATGATGGTGGGGCTGTATGGAGAGCCAGAGAATGGACCAGGGCCGGTGACTGCAAGCCAAGAGCACTAACCGCTCTTCTCCCGCTGCAGCGACCCAAGTGGCTTGCTTGATCCTTAATGACCCTATTCCTAACATTGAAGCAAAAAAATGGGCTGGAAATCTAAAGCATGGGAAAGCTGGGCCGCGGCAGTTCTGGTGATACACCACGAGATGGCGCTGTGAGCGTTTCTGTCCCTCTCTGGGATCGTTTCTTTGTTATTTATTTATTTATTTATTTATTTATTTTTTATTAGTGAAACATCATGAGGTACAGTTGTAGACTTACAAATTTTTGTGCTTGGGTTTCAGTTATACAATTATCGAGTACCCTTCCCTCCACCACCACTGATCCCAGTTAGTCCCTCCCATTCCCATCCCCCCATCCCACCCTACCTCTGTGGCCAGGCATTCCCTTTTGTTCTCTCTCTCCTTTTGGGGGCTGTAGTTTGCAAATGAGGCATTGAGTGGCAATCATGTTCGGTCTATAGTTAACATTCAGCATGCATCTCCCATCCTGGGAGGATCCTCCTAGCACCCTTTATTTGGTGCTCCCTTCTCTATCTGAGCTGCCTTTTCCCTAGCATGTGCGGCTGGCCTCCATGCGATGAATTAAACCTCCTGGCACTTGTCTCGGCTATTCTTGGGTGTTAATCTGAAAGAAAGGGACAGACATAGAAAGATTGCTTTCATCTGGAGAACATAAAGTAACAAAACGTGCTCATTTCTCTAACAATTTTCCACCCATGGGTTTGCTGCAGTGTTCAGTATGGGGTAATTAAGGATCAAGTAAGACGCTTTCACAGGTGCAGCAGTAGGAAGGAAAGCCTGCAGTTGCTTGTCTTTCACTTGAGTAATCTGGGTTCGATTCCAGCCTTCAGATCTTTGTTGGGTGGATAGCTGAATCGCCTTGGGGGTCGAGTGGGTTGCCCTAGCTTTGTCTCTAAACCTGGAGGGGTGCAGAGGATTGAACTGAAACTTAAATGAGCAAGGCATGTTCATTTTTTCACATTAATTGTTCTTTTCTCTCTGTACAAGAAAGGTTCTGAATGCACCTTGTGATGCCTGTGACCGAGCCCTTTGAATGTTTCCTGTTATGAGCAACCTACATCCTATCACCCTACATTATGAGGGTTCTCTGTCTTCTACACCATTGTGGGGAATGGAAGAATATACAGTTCTGACACCCACAAGTCGAGGTGTTGGAATTCGCCATCAAGGAACTGTAGCTCTGTGTTTTACTTTTCTTTCTTGTTTGTTCCTTTATGGTTGTGGCCACACCCGGATATGATCAGGGCCTTCTCCTGCCTCTGCACTCAGGAATCACTATGGACATGACTGAAGAACTGCAGGGGAATTCTATGACTATACCCTGGTGCTTTAGATGCAAGGCAAAAGCCCTATCCGCTCTGCTCCCGTTGCAGCGGCCCAAGCTGCGTGCTGGATCCTTAATGACCCCATACTTAACATTTAAGCAAAGAGAAGGGCTGAAAATCTTAAATATCGGAAAATTTGGACCGCGGAAGTTATGCTGAAATGCCATGAGATGGAGCTGTGAGCGATTCCGTCCCTCTCCAGGCCCATTTCTCTAAGAATTTTCCACCCTAAGGTGCTTCTATGTTAAGTACGGGGTACTTAAATATCAAACACAGAGCTTCAAAGGGGCAGTGGTAGGAGAGCCTTGAGGGTACGAGTCTCTCACATGCGTGACCACCATTCGATTCCAGCCTTCAGATCTTGTGGGATACATGGCTGAATCACCTCGGGGGTTGAGTGGGATGCTCTATCTTTGCCTCTAAACCAAGTGGGGTGCAGAGGATTGAACCTGATGTGGACAGAGCAAGGCAAACTTGCAAGGCTGGAGCGATAGCACAGCGGGTAGGGCGTTTGCCTTGCATGTGGCCGACATGGCCACCTGGGTTCGATTCCTCCACCTTCTCGGCAAGCTAACAAGAGTATTTTGCCCACACGGCAAAGCCTGTCAGGCTACCCGTGATGTATTTGATATGCCAAACACAGTAACAAGTCTCGAAATGTTACCCGGCCCCCCTTGAGCAAATCAATGAACAATGGGAGGACAGTGACTGTGACACTCTGAGCTAAAAAACACCTGAAGCCACTTTGTTATGTCTGTGACCAAACCATTTAGAAATATTTCCTGTTATGGGCAACCAACACCTCATCACCCTACGTTCTGAGGGTACCCAACCCTCTTCTACGAGGAAGAGGCAGCATGGATACAGCAAGATACAACTCAGAAACACCCACGTTGGGGTGAGATTATCCTTCAATAAGGGACTGAGGGTGTTTTGGTTTTATTTGGTTTGTTCATGGTTTGGGGGCCACAAATCCAGCAATGCGCAGAGGTTCTCCTGGCTCTGCCCTCAGGAAGCACTCAGGCATGTTCGTGGGACTGTATGGAGAGCCAAACAGTGTGAGAGCTTTCTTTTACTTGGGTAACCTGGGTTCTATTCCAGTCTTCATATCTTGTGGAGTATATAACTGGAACATAACTGGACTCACTATAAACAGTGCTCCTCTCCCACAGTCCAGGGGCTTCTCCCCTGGGCAGTTTGTGTCCATGGACTGAGCAGAACTGTCTCTGAGTAGCTTGTCCCAGGGGAGCGCTTGATTGCAGCGTGGGCGCTCACTTCCTACTGGTAACACAC
This sequence comes from Sorex fumeus, assembly GCF_029834395.1. Lineage (NCBI taxonomy): Eukaryota > Metazoa > Chordata > Mammalia > Eulipotyphla > Soricidae > Sorex > Sorex fumeus. The sequence continues at coordinate 20,049,569 of NW_026606076.1, read as the reverse complement.
AGAAGACATCCCACCTGTCTTGGCATCCTCTTGGGGCTGAAGGCATACCTGCTCACTCGAGATTTTGACACAGTGTGCATGACCAGAAGAATTCCACCTGGGCTGCTGTTACCTGAAAAACAGCAGATAAGACTTCCAATTACTGTGCTGTGCCTGATAGTCTTCTCGTCAACAAAATTCTAGACCTGCAGGTTGGTTTCTAACATTTACCCAACTTGGTTGCAATTCTGACACGTGGATGGATTTTCCAGGCAACGACCTAACGTTTCAGCAAGATGGACAAGCAAAATAGACCTACGGAAGGTCACATAGCTGTGTATTTTTTCCAACTCAAAGAACAGACACAGTAAATGGAAATAACTCCCTCTGCAGAAAATTGAAGCACCAGTTTAGAGTGAAAATAAAAGGGGCCCGAGACTGGGTTTGGTACTAGCTTAGTGTGGAGCTTAGTGGGATAGCTTAGTGGAATACACGTGCGAAGGCAATGATGCATCCCCACATAGCCGAGACAGACCTTTGAAAATATCTCACCTGCAGAAGAGTCCTCTTGAGGATCAATGAGTTTTCTGTTATCTTGTTCTATTTACTTAGATGGGGAGAGGCTCACACCATCATTGCTCCAGGATTCCTGCTGCTGGGACTCTCGGGGCCGAGAGCGATAACCACTAAAAACCCGCCTTTATTCGAACAATCTTGAACTTATTCGACAACGTGGATTGGCACATGCCTCAGGAAACAGCAAGCAGACTTCCAAGCGCGCAAAACAATGCAGAGAAGCCATCAAGGATGACCTCAAAGACAGGAGAACAGCGATGCTGGTAGATGCGGCAGAAGCCATGAAAAGCCTTCGTAATGCCCGCCTGTCCATCACCAACTACAAGACGGATGGATCTATCACATCTTCCAGAAGGGCAATGGAAAGAAGATTCCACTCTTCTTCCTGCATTAACATATGTCTTAGAGACCTGGGCCCTACAAAAACAGGATGAGAACACTACTCAGTTCTTTCAAAGAGGAATTGAAAGAGCTATGCTTGGAATATCACGCATCACTACTGATGGATCTATCACATCTTCCAGAAGGGCAATGGAGAAGATTATTCATGACTTCTACTCAGATCTCTTTAATAGCCACGTCCACTTTCCCACATACCACATTCTGCACAATTGACATATTATTCCCAATGTTCTCCTCTCCAAAATTCAACACGCCGTCTCTTCGGTAAAGAAACAAAGAGCAGCTGGTCCAGACAAGATCAGACCTGAACACCTGAAGAACTTACCATCAGTACTCATCAATACACTGCCTCAGATCTTCACACGCTACCTGTCTGAATGCAAGGTTCCATCCCAATGGAAAACCAGCAAGACTGTACTACTATACAAGAAGGGAGACATCTATGAAATTGGCAACTATTGCCCAAACTGCCTATTGTCTGTCATCTGCAAACTGTTCACTCGAGTCATCTTGAATAGGATTAGCAGAACACTAGATGAAGAACAACCATGTGAACAAGCCGGGTTCCCAAAAGGATTCAGTGCCATCTACAATATCCACATGATTACTAAGCTCATTGAGGTTTCTCAGGAGTTCAAGATGCCACTCTGTCTAAAGTTCATTGATTTAAAGAAGGCCTTTTTTTCTGTTGAGATGGAAGCGGTCGTAGAAACCCTAGCCAATCAGGGTGTACAAACTCAATACATCAGAATCCTCCATGAGCTGTATTGCGGATTCACTACCAGGATCTCATCATTCTACAAAGAAGTAATTATACATGTCAAGAGAGGAGTTTGGCAGGGTGATACCATTTCACCAAAATTCTTCAGTGCCACCATCGAGAACATCATGTGATGACGGGAATGGGAAGGAATGGGAGTGAAGGTCGGCAACTAAACCACCTCCGCTTTCCTGATGACAGCGTTCTAATAACACCAAAAATCAGCCAAGCGGCACAAATGCTGACGTACTTCGACCGTGAGTGTGGAAAGGTCGGACTACAGCTGAATCTTACGAAGACAATGGTTATGAGAAACAGTCTCGTTCCTGATGCTCCATTCGCTCTCAATGCACCACCATCTCCAAATGCAACAGTTATATATACATAGTTCGAGAAAAAAAACATGATGAGTGACCTGGCACCTGAGTTATGCAGGAAGAGGAGAGCGGCTTGGAATGCCTTCAAGAGCATTGAAGAAATAAGTAAGAGGACAAAGAACCTCCAGCTACGAGCACATCTCTTCGATTCCACTCTTCTTCCTGCATTAACATATGTCTTAGAGACCTGGGCCCTACAAAAACAGGATGAGAACGCTACTCAGGTCTTTCAAAGAGGAATTGAAAGAGCTATGCTTGGAATATCACGCCATCACTCAAATGAGAGATAGAATCCGGAGTTCTGATCTCCGTCAACGGTCAAGAATCAGGGACGCTGTCTCATCTGCCAAGGCATCAAAAATCAGATGGGCTGGACACATAATGAGGTTTACAGACAACACTGGGCTAGACCCCTTACTGACTGGATTCCACGGGACATCAAAAGATTGCAAGGACGCCCACCTATAAGATGCTCAGACTTCTTTTTCAAGACCCTGAATGATTGGTTTGAGGGTCTACATGTTCCTAGAATGAACGGATGCCATTGGGCTACACTAGCACACAACAGGCATGCATGGAGACGTTACTGGCACCCACTCGAATAAATCGATGAATAAAGGGAGATCAAGTGATCAAGTGATATATTTTTTAGGTTTTAGAATTACTGGTTTTATGCAGCAACACTGTTGGAACTGGAAGATACCGTCTTGAGTGAAGTTAGCCAGAAAAAGAAACAAAAACAGGATGATGTTCTGTCATCTGTGGAATACCGAACACTGGATATGGAAATGTACTGTAAAGGGGCTGCTTAAATCATCCCTGATTCCAGTGTTTAGAGAGAAGCCTGACAAAGAAGGAAAGAAATTTGGGGTGAAAGAGAACCAGAAGTTTACAGGGATCAGGAATTCATTTATGCCTGTGACATGAGTGAGGGGTGTAGCCATTTACCCAAAACACAGATGCAACAGAACTGAAAACAAGAGATCTAAGCTGTAACCACTGAAACCTAGTCATGTGCTTGTCCAGATGACAGGCGGGGGTAGAGTTGGGACTGGGGTGGGGAGGGAATATGGGAACACGGGTGGAGGAAAGCTGATGCAGAAATTGGTGTTCAATTATTGTACGCCTAAATACAACTACCAATAACTTTGAAAATACTGGCACTTTAATGAAAATTTAAAAAAAAAACAATACAATAAAATAAATTTCCATATTTCAGCACCCACTGAGATTAAGGACCCTCTAGTCCCAGCATTAGGCTCCGATATTTTTCCTGTGATGCTGAGACCATAGATGTGGTTGTGGGGATGGAGCCGTATCCCACCTTTCATGTCACATGCTTGGTCCACTGAGCACTCCAATGGCATAATAGTTAGTTTCAACAAGAGAATCTTACAGCACACTTGTATGCAATACCCCTGTTCCTAAAGAAATTGCTGTAATGCCACATTCTAAAACTGTGATTTGAGATCTGAAATCAAACAAAATGCACAATGAGAATTAGTCCAATGTTGAATGGAATGCAGTCGAATGACCAAGCAGGTGAAGGACATCTCCATACTTCTCACAGTCCAAGCAAGTCTACAGAAAGGGAAATTCTGCGGGAAGTATTGCTAGGAGGAGCTCGGAAATCCCCAAAAAAGCCTTTTGGGTTTTGTTTTTAATCAGACCCAGTGATGCTTGGGATACCATAGGGGATGCTGGACATCTAAGGTAGGTGGCATCTGTAAGGTGAGCACCCACCGAGATGCACTGCTGTTCTCGTCCTAATTAACTTCACTATGGGCTCACAGTCACAATTTAACATACACACAATAAAACAATTTTTGGTGCGTACAAGCGTACAGCAGGTAGGCATTTGCCTTCTTGAGGCTGACAGGGGTTGATCCTTGAATACTGTCAAAAGCAACTTACGAGAACCACCAGGAATAACTGCTGAGCATTCCCAGGCCCCAAAACAAAAGAAAACTAAATTCTTCCCATATTCAAAAAACCATGGCAATGACCCAAAGGCAAAGATATGCATGGTGTCAGATTGACTGAGTGGAGTCCAGAAAGTGCACTCGACCCTTTAGGTGTACAGCCAGGCTAGTTATACAGCCGGGGATACAAGGGCCTTGAAACACATGGACTACTCGACATACCTGACAGATAAGGAAGTATGACAACAAAGTCAAGAAAGCAAAGCACAGGATCTATCCGTAATGAACAGCTCCGGGGAGAAGACACCCCTACCCCATGCCACACCTCCACATAACATGGTCTAGCGATGAGAAGGGGATAATCAATGTCCAATGAGCAACTCAAAAATGTTGTGGACTGGAGGAGTCCTGGGTTGGCCACATGTAAGGAAAGCATCCTACTTGCCCTACTATTGCTCTGGCCATTTCTAAATAAATGGGAGAAAACGGGAAAAAATGGGAGAGCAATTACAAAGCTTTCAGGTTTAATTCTCTGTCATACAATGAAACACCCGTCCCTTCACCGTGCCCATTTCCTACCACTAAAACCCAAGTATACCGCCATTCCACAGCCTCCCACTAACTGTGGGGCAGATAATTTCCACATTCTTCTCTCTACTTTGATTACATTCAATATTTTGACATGAGACCACCATTATTATTTGGTATTTTACCCCAGCACTCAGATCTGGCAAAAATGCAACAATCGACAATTCTTTTTTGATTGCTGGTTGAAAATAACATATTATTTTGGAATTCTGAAATTTTAACAACTAAATCTGGAGGGATTTCTACCAAAACCTGCTGGGTTCTGAGATTTGTTCCAGAGTCTCTGGGATTATGGCCATTAAACAGCTTTACCATGAGCCAGAGAGACGATTCGTGGGAATGACATAGGCTCTTTTGGGGGAGGGGAGGGACTGGCCGGCTCCACCCCATCCTGAGAGGCCCCACGTTTCTTCCTGAGGGTCCAAACCTGACTTTCCAAAGGACTTTGGAGGATGGAAGCCACCAAGCCGCCAAGTGGAAGCAGTTGTGGGGAGAGCACCAATTTCCCCTGGGGTGGACCGGGGACAGTAACCTATTGCAGGGTCCAGATGCATTTCTGCTAAAAGGCGCTGGGTTTCGAGATTTGTCTCTGAATATCTGGGATCATGGCAATTATGCACCTTGATCACGAGCCACAGAGGTCAATCATAGGTGCCAAACAACTCGGGGTTTCGTTGGGGTGGGGAGAAAAGGGCCGGCTCCACCACCATCCAGTTAGGCCCTGCATGTCTCCTCACAGCAGTCCCAATCTGAACCGTCCAGATGCAATTAGAGATGGTGGCCACTGAGCCGCCAGGCGCGAAACCTATTGCCACCTGAAATACTCAGCTTTGGTAACCTACTGTGGGGACCAGACACATTTCTGCTGAAAGCCGCTGGGTTCTGAAGATTTGTTACTTAGACTCTGGGATCATGGCTGAGTGATCAAAAGCCAGAGATTCCGTACATGGGCAGCGACTCGGGGTCTCATTGAGGTGGGGAAGAAAGGGCAGAGTCCACCCCAATCCCATGAGGCCCCGCATGTCTTGTCACTGCAGGCCCAAACCTGTCCAATGGCCTCTGGAAGATGGTGGCCACCAAGCCACCAAGTGGGCTCAGACGGAGAGACACACCCTGTCCCCCTTGTGGTGGTCTGTCACTGGTAGCTCATTGCAGGAACCGGGCGCATCTCTGCAAAAAGCCGCTGAGTTCTGAGATTTGTCTCTGAGTCTCTGGGATCATAGCCTTTAAGCAGTTTGATCAGGAACCAGAGAGATCTTGCCTCCAATTATATAGCTGAGCCGGAAATGGTTTGTTGGTGTGTCTTGCACATACCTAACTTTTGGCCGTTTACTTTCTTGGAAGACTTTGCCCAAAGTTTTTGTTGTCTGGCCAAAGACACAGCATCTATTTCGGAGTATCTGGAAGTCTGATGGTGCCATCATTTTGCTGATGCACTCGCCTTACAGGCACAGATTGACCTGCTGGTGGTTCCATACACCCGGGAAGTAGAAATTCTATATATGGAAAAAAAAAACACCAATAGTGGGGTTGGACTCACTGTAAAGCGAGTAGGATGCTTACTGTGCTGATCCAGGTCAAACCTCCCCATCCCATAGGAACCCAGCAGCACTGAAGAATAATTCCTGAGCTGCCGAACCAGAAGTAAACCTTGAGCATCAAAGAATCCCTTTCAACTCCCCTGAATTAAAAAAAAGCTAGTAAAATTAATCCAAAGTGGGGCTGAAGTGATAGCAGAGCGGGTAGGATGTTTGACTTGCCCATGACCAACCCGGTTTCAAATCCCAGCAACAATATGGTCCCCTGAGCTTTATCAAGAGTAATTCCTGAGTGCATAAGCCAGGAGAAACCCATGTGAAACGCTGGGTGTGACCCAAAAAGAAAAAAAAATAATAATCCAAAGAGTAAATTTTCAGAGGCAAGTATCTCTCACTTGTACAAACACGACCCAAAGTCCCAAACCCAGCACGGAAGCCAATGAAAATGACCGATAGCAAGCGTCCCTTTCCTTTGGCGGCTGCCCATGAACACATCTGGAGGTTCCATAAGCGTTATGTCCAGTCCAAAGGCTCCAAGCAGGGTCCTACGCAGTCTCGAGTAGGGAGGAATGAGATGGCCAATACCCCGACTCTCTGCAGGCTCCTCACACTAAGGCCTGAAGTCCATGTGCCCACCCTCCAGTGCCATCTTGGACAAGGTTGCGATCATGGCTGCAGGGGGCCTCAGGATAACCCATGATACTTGAGCCACAGAACAGCCCCCAATGCACCCCTCAAAAGCTCCACATACCCTAAAGCCTGGATATCCCGAACAAGTAAAAAAAAGCATGAAAGTGCCCTACAAGCTGGTGTGACCTGCCGCTCAAGTTCCCAAACCGGGATTTTCAGGGTGCTCAAGCATTCCAAGTTCTAACACAGGAAAGACTGAAGAATGAAGGTTTACCTGTTTCCCCATTTTCAAAAAATTCAGTGCTGCATCTTGGTTGATTTCTGTCATAATTCCCACCAAAGAGCCCCTCTGGGCCAAGCCAGAAGCATAGCAAACAATAACAGAGTAGTGAGCTGTGTCACCTCTGAGCAGGGGGGTGTTTCTGTACCTGTTCATTCAGTCACCTTCCTCCTTACTTTCATCACCAGGGCCCATTATTTACAAGATAACACACAAGCAATTCTAAGCACTAGAATACTGGCATAGGTGTAGCCCGGGTGAAAATCAGCAGGTACCTTTCAATGACATGAGAAGCCTGTTTCGAGCAGGCAGGCTTACTTCCCTCTTAACTGCACTTTTTTAACACCCTTGACCATTGTGTCCAATGGAAACTTGCTTGACTGACTTGTCCTGTTCTGTCCTTAGAGACTGTTATTAAGGGATCAAATCATCCGGTATGAATTTATATATATTTATTATGATGTGAAGGGTACATGAAGCCCTTCCCACATTACTGACATATATGCAGTTTGTCTCCAGTATGAATTCTCACATAATGAGTAAGAGAATAGCACCAAATGAAGGTCTTCCCACAAGTCGGACACTGATAAGGTTTACCTCCACTGTGAATTTTCCCGTGCTTAACAAGGATTCTGAATGGCAGAAGGCCTTCCCACATTTCTCGCATATATAAGTTTTTTCTCTGGCGTGAATGCTACTTTGTAAACTAAATCTGAGGCTTCTCAAAAGGCCTTTCCACATTTCTTACATGTATATGGTTTCTCTCCTGTGCGTATTCTCCTATGTACATTAAGTATTGAGGACATACAGAGGCCTTTCCATATTCCTTACATATAAAGTTTCTCTCCAGTATGAATTTTCCTATGTACAGTAAGTTTTGAGGCTCTAACAAAGGCCTTTCCACATTCCTTACATATATGCGGTTTCTCTCCACTGTGAATTCTGCTATGTATTCTAAGTGTTGAGGATTCAGCAAAGGCCTTCCCACATTCCTTACATATATACGGTTTCTCTCCAGTGTGAATTTTCCTATGTTCACTAAGTCCTGAGGCTCTAGCAAATGCCTTTCCACATTCCTTACATATATATGGTTTCACTCCAGTGTGAATTTTCCTATGTACACTAAGTCCTGAGGCGCTAGCAAAGGCCTTTCCACATTCCTTACATATACACGGTTTCTCTCCACTGTGAATTCTGCTATGTATTCTAAGTGTTGAGGATTCAGCAAAGGCCTTCCCACATTCCTTACATATATGCGGTTTCTCTCCAGTGTGAATTTTCCTATGTACACTAAGTGCTGAGGCTCTAGCAAATGCCTTTCCACATTCCTTACATATATATGGTTTCACTCCAGTGTGAATTTTCCTATGTACACTAAGTCCTGAGGCACTAGCAAAGGCCTTTCCACATTCCTTACATATACACGGTTTCTCTCCTGTGTGAATTCTGCTATGTATACTAAGTGTTGAGGATTCAGCAAAGGCCTTTCCACATTCCTTACATATATGCGGTTTCTGTTTAGTGTGAATTCTCCTATGTACACTAAGACTTGAGGCTACAGCAAAGGTCTTCCCACATTCCTTACATATATACGGTTTCTCTCCAGTGTGACTTCTCCTATGTAAACTAAGTCTTGAGGCCCAAAAAAAGGCCATTCCACATTCTTTACATCTATAAGGTTTCTCTCCAGTGTGAATGATTGCATGTCTACTGAGGCTTGATGACTGAGTGAAGGCCTTGCCACACTCCTGACATATATAAGGCTTCTCTCCACTATGAGTTTTCATGTGTCTATTAAGATCTGAGGTCTGAATAAAGGCCTTCCCACAAGTCTGACATTTATATGGTTTCTCTCCTGTATGAATTCTCCTATGCAAAATAAGATGTGCTGGTCTTTTGAAGGTCTTTCCACATTCTTCACATGTATAAGGTTTCACTCTTGCATGTATATTCATATGGTCATGATGGGGTAACCCTTGACTCACACTTTGTTCTCGGGGCTGACTTCTCTGGGGATTCTGTCCACTGTGGTTTTCTAAGGGAACACCACAGTGCTGAGAAAATGGGGAGGCTCCGCCACATTCCTTACACGTAAATGGGTTCTGCTCACGGTGACTGTGGTTGAGGGTATGTTGCTGTGAGGGACTCACTATAAACAGTGCTCCTCTCCCTAGCAGGTGCCCCATTGGGGAATTTTTTGTCTGTGAACTGAGAATAACGCACTCCAAGGAACTTTTTCCAGGAGAGGGCTTCTTCAGAGTGAGGTAGCTCTCGCCATTCTGATCACCCTCAGAAGACATCCCGCCTGTCTCGGCGTCCTCATGGGGCTGAGGGTAGGATTTCTCACTAGAGATATTGTCACACAGTGTAGGATCAGAGACATTCCACTCGGGGTGGCACGTTTCCTGTAGAACAACAGAGGATTCTAATTATTGACTTATTCACTGAGTCTTCGTGACAAAAAACTGAGCCCTTCAGCTGTGGTTTTACACATATTCACCACACAAATGCAATTACCGACATATGAATTGTCATACGATAGAATAATTTCATGTTACTGTAAGTTGGACACACTAAATTGATGGATGCAGAGTCAATAAATTGTGTGCCTTTCTCCCCTTTAAATTAATGAAGAAATACAACTGGAAATAATTCCTCCTATAGAAAACGGAAGCATCTATTTCAAGAGAAAATGAAATAGATCCACATGTGGGTTTGGTTAAAGTTCCGTGTGGAACCTGTGATGCAGGGGTGAAGACAACGCTGCATCACCACGAAGCTGAGAAAGACCACGTGGCCATTGCAAAGCTCTCACCACAAGTGATGGCTTTCAGAATCAATGGAGTTTTTTGTTCTTTCTGTTTTGTAGTTTCTATTTATTGGGGGTTGGGTGGGTGGAGCGGCACACCATGCAGTGTCTAGGATCAGTTCTGTGGGTCTATGCTGTCTATAAGTTGTGCTGGGTAAGGACCATCCATCCATGTACAAAGAAAGTATATTCCTCACTGCACCCTCTCTAGGGCGCACCAGTTAGCTTTCAAAACGACTACCACTGTCAAGCAAATCAAAACTCACAGTATTTTTATACATGGTTTATTTCAGTATGTAGTGAAGCTAAGTGTCCTATACTCTAAGCATCAGACTTTGGAATTCCTCCCTGCCATTCCCAGCCTTCCACCTTAACATTCACATACTTGGTCCAATTCTTCTGGCATAATAATATTTATTCTGATTTAGAGAATCTTACCAACTCACTCGTACTTGCTGACCCCATGCCCAAATCAAAGTGCTGTAATGCCAAATCCTGAAGTTGCGGTTTCTGTTCTGAAACTGAAAAACATACAATTCAAGGACTTGTCAAAAAACGTAGCATAATGATGCCATGTAGTTAAGAGTACATCTCTGTGGTTCTCAAAGTCCAAAGAGTCCCAAACTAAAGAAAAGATTCGGGTAGTGGAAAACTGAGGATCTTGGCAATTCTACACTAGGTTTTGTTTTTGTTTTTTGAGTAGACCTGGTAATGTTCGGGGAACCAGGTTATTGAACAAATTATTGAACACGTCACCTTCAGGCACTGAAAGGCACTCACTGCAGTACTATCATTCAGATCCAAACTAGCTCTGTTATTGTCTTACTTATTCGAAAGCCATGGAAGCAAATTACAGGATCATTCAGTGACTGACAGTCCAGAGAAATGAAGAGCAGCATGAGTGCGGCACAGACCCAAGGATCCAGGAGACCAAGGCCCCGGTCTCAGCAGCGTGTTTCCTACATGCTCAGCGCACCCATTCACTGCACAGGGCCTGAGCCAGGAAGGGTCCTCAGACACTCACCTGCATACACGCCTCTCCTCCCCAACCTCAGGGCTCCTCCTTCCAGCCAGGAGATCACCGCAGGCTTCATCCCAGAGTGTCCTGCCCCAACAGACACAGAGGCATGGATAAGTCACAGGGAAAAGGTGACAGGAAAATTCCCATGTTTTCCTGATATAAGTGGGCATATATCTGAAAAGCATGAACAGAATGTCCATTTCCAAAATGCCACATATTTCTAGTTATTCGAGAGGTAAGACTCAAGAAAATACCACAAATACTCTAGACCTGACCTTGTGTATGGCCGACAGGGGGTTGATCAGCACAGTATATTGTTGGTTTTTGTCTTGCTTGGGGTCTCACCTGGCAATGCTCAGGGGTGACTCCTGACTCTGTATTCAGAAATAACTGCGGCTAGTGCTCGGGGATGACATGGGATGCTGGGGATTTAACCTACATCACTGCTTGCATGAAAATCACTTTCCTCCCTGTACTGTCTCTCTAGGCCCAGCAACACATGGAATTTCCTGAGCCCCTCATGACCTCATCACAGATTTCAGTAAAACTAAGTGCATAATATATCTGGATATGGCCAAGGGTGGCAAGAGACCCTTATTTTTTTAAGTTGAAAAATGTATCCAGAAAGACAGCAGAGCAGGAGTTTCTCACGGACAATCCAGTTTTGAAACCCGATATCACCTAGGGTCCCTCATGCCAGCCAGGAGTGATCCCTGAGTGCAGAGTCCAGGAGCAAATCCTAACTCCTGCTGAAGTCTCACAAGAACCATTAGAAGTAAATCCAAACACTGAAATATGGCAGTTTCTAATGAGTTGAGAGACGAGATATCAAATTCCCTGTGGTGGGAAAGAGATAGTACAGCACAAAGGACAGAAGCACTGGACACACATGTGGGTTTGAACCCAGGCAGCCCATATGGTTTTGGAGCAAGGCCTGGTGTGGATCCTGAATACACAGGCAGGAATAATCCCTAATCCCTAAGGAAAAAAGAAAATGCAAAAACCATCTGACTTGAGTGACTGGTGCAAATGTACTGGGGGTGAGGCACCAACATTTTAAGTTCCCAAGAGGTTTCAGCCCACGGTACCCCATGGCCCCTGAGCTCTCTTAGGAGTCATCCTTTAACACAGTGCCAGGAGAACTGTGGACTGTGCCCCCCCCCAAACAAAGGCAACAGCAAAACCAATTAAACACACAAAATTTCGTGTAGTACACAAAGTAAATTGATGCACCAATGGATAGAACTATTTAAAAGGAACTGAGCAATAACTGGGCAAATAGGGATCTTCCCATGGACACAGTCGAAAAGGGTTGATATAAATCACACCATAGGATCCGGCTACCCCACACGAGAAATTACTGAGGATAAAGCTGAGAGTAAGGCCTAAGTATCCACAGGTGAACCCTAAAAAAAAGAGGGAGGGAAGAGCTACTGCACGGCTGTCCAACATCCAAGCCCGTCACAGAGCTACTATTGGACACACAGCTGCCACCCAACCCCAGGGAGCCCACGCGGGTCTGTTCAGACAGGGTTGGCTGCACACTGCTCTCACCGACAGCCTGCAGATTCTGGTAGGTCTCCAGCATCACATCCCTGTACAGCTTCCGCTTAGAGGTCTCCAGGCATGACCATTCCTCTGGGGTGAAGTTCACAGCCACATCATGGAAGGTCACTGCGTCCTGAGTCAGCACACGGAGAGGGTGGGAGTCAGAGTCTATCTTAGCCTCATTCCCACTACTCTGAGGCCAGGTCCCAGGGTCCTATATTGTCGCTGGGCCTCTCCACTCCAAATGAACCAGCCTCCATGCACACGCATGACTGACGGGCCCCCAAAATCACATAAGGCAACTTGATCTGCTAAAGTGGGAGGAAGTTATACAGAAGTTTCTTGGATGTATCTGCCTTTCCTGGTAACCCCCCGGCCAATTCGAGCACCACTGTTCCAGTGAGCACTGTAGAGAGGATCACCTGAACAGAGACTTTTATGATCCAAAAGGCTATCCTGGCTGTAGCAAAAACCACTGCACGCTCACCGATATACCCCCACAGCACATGACCACTAGGATTGAGAACTCGACATATAGACAACTTCTCAGAGCAGTGCATGGCATGTGTGCCTGTAGGAACTCACTGCTCAGGACCGCCCAAATCCCGCTCGAAGAAGGTAGAAGTTTCTAGACCCCCAAATCTCTACTGGCCTCAGAGACCCTTGGCTCTTTCTCCTTGGGATCGGCGCATGCCCAGAAATCCACACACAAGATTATGTGAACGCAAGACTGTATGACCGAGCAGGTAGTCTCTCCAAAGTAGGAAGGACAAAACAGGAGAAAAGCAAGTCTGGGGGCCCAAGTCACTGTAGTTGCCAGGGCACAAACGGGGCCAGCACACCCCAGGGTGCTCTGAGGCCAGTCTGTTGTGAATCCAGAGCACAGAGTCAAGAGGACAGCTGATGACAAAAACAATGCAAAAGAAGCTGAAGCAGCAGGTTGGCGTAACAGGACAGCTGTTCCTGGGACAGCATGTAGGACTGGCGATCCCCAATATCCCAAATGGTCCCAAAAGTAATGCCAGGGGCAATGCCAGAGTGTAGCACAAGGAATGATTGTGAGAATCCTTGCTCTGCCACCCCTAATAAAACAGAAAACCCAAGATGAAACCTTTGGACCTCCAGCATCCCTTTGGTCATCTAGACCTGTCAGGAATGAGCATTGAGCACTGAGCTTTGGTAATACTCATGCACCACTGGGTCGGCTCCAAAGCCAAATAAAACAAAATGAACATACACAAAAAGCAGCTTCAAACAGCAGAATGGAACAGACCAATCGGAAGTCTCATCTTGGAATCTATCCAAAATAAACCCAAATAGATGACCCAGGAAGCCCGGGGACTCCTGGTTCTACCTCATGTCATTCTATCCGTCTACTAGTACCTGGGAATGGTTTATCAGAAGCCGCGTCACCATCTTCTACTGTCACTATTGTTCTGAGGATCAGCAGGAGGCTCCGTGCAAAGACCTGGAGAAGTCAGAACAGTGAGCACCAGAGAGGAGCACCTCCTCCCACTCCTGAGCTCAGACTAGCCACACCCTCGGGCACAGCCTCACAATTCCAACTCTGGGAGACAATGTCAGAATCTCCTGTCTCCGCTAGGGATGCAAATTTTGTTGGCATCTGTGCTGCACTTCATGAGAGGAGCCTAGGCCCATGCTACAGGCGAGGGAAAGAAAGCATTCTCTGATCCCCGGATTCTTCTCTGGCTCCCACAGTAAAGTCTCTATAGGCCGTGCCAGGGGCCGACTCTCAGGCCAAGAGCTCCCAAATACTAGCGCTTCCTGCAGGCTGGCAGCAGTGCTGCTCCCTGGGAACTGTAGCCTGGAATGTGGCTCCACGATGTGACTTAGAGTGGACAAACCTTCAACACTCGCTTACAGGGTGGACAAGGACATGCACTTGGGCACTCTGTTCCGGGGACCTCAGTATTTACCACAATGGCAGGTGTCATCTACTCAGGGAGAGATAGAGAGTCAGGGGTGCTTTGCAGCTTGATGTGAGGGAGCTGAAATTCATGAACCTAAAAAAGATATACAAGTATTGTGGTTAGATGGCAATAATGTGAATTGAGTGCTTGACTAGATGAAACGATCAATCCTCTGCATCCCATATGGCCCCTAGCAGTGCCAGGGACAATACATGAGCTTAGAGTAATGAGCATCTCCGGGTATGTGCCCTCTCTCCCCCCTAAAATATAAAGAACCAAAAATACCCCCCCAAATACATTTTCTTTGGCAAACCTCAGCAACCTGAAGGCCCCCTTCCCTCTCACATACCCTGCATGATCGCGGCTCTCACGGCAGACAATGAAAATGACCAGCAACAGGTCTCCTGCCATTAGCTGGAGGGGCTGAAGCTCTGCCCCTCAAATCTGGAGATTCTACAGAAGCAAGCTTAGGACTGATGGTTCAAACATGGGACCGCTGGGACGGTTGGAATAGCCAAGCCCTCGGATGATTCTCGCATTCACCACTGTTGCCCCATCGCGAGGCTGGAGACGATCGTGGCGAAAGAGGCACGCCAGAATCACGAACTCACAACTGTCACCCCTGAACCTTGAGACAGCCCCCACTTCACCCCCAAAGTTCTGTGTCCCCACACACCTCACGTCCATCACACCTCACGATCCACCTGGATGTTGGCGAACAAGTGAAAAACCAGCGCAAAATTGCCCCCAATTTGTCTCGGCCCCTCAGCTCAGAGTGAGGAAACGGGAAGGCGCAGGGTGCTCACAGGAGGTTGCTTCAATCCTGCAACTATATCCTTCTTCAGAGTCCCCCTTCCAGGATGGGGTGCAAATTTACTTGCCCTTTGCCAAATGAGCAATATCCCCAGTTTCTGAGTCAGGGATGGAAAATGAACCATGACATTTATGACGTCACTTATGACATCACTTCCGTTTCCATTAGGTACCTTAAAGAGCCAGAGTCTAGGCACTGAGAAACTTTTTGCCACCCAGGTGAATCTGTGGACTCGAATTAAGGAGTGGAGAGGCAAATGCTGGACTGGTCCCTCACACACTGGGGGCTTGGGGGTAAGGAGAAGTCCCCTGATTCTGCATTGTCACCTAACATCGAAACAAAGATATCTAAATACATGTTACCCTGACTCTTGTCAAATGATCCCTGAGCTCAGAGATAAGAGTAAACACTGAGCACTGTAGGCTGTGGTGAAAACTATAACAAGAAAAAAGGCAAATTCTACCGAAGGGGGGGAAAATGATGTACAAAGACAAATTTGAGAGTGAAACACTAAAAGAGCCAAATTTCTGGTCCTTAAAAATCCTCTATTCTTGGGGCTGGAGAGATAGTACAGCGGGTAGGGCATTTGCCTTGCACGCGGCCAACCCGGGTTCGATTCCCAGCACCCCATATTGTCCCCTGAGCATTGCCAGGAGTAACTCCTGAGTGCAAAGCCAGGAGTAATCCCTGTGCATTGCCAGGTGTGACCCAAAAAAAGAAAAAAATCCCCTATTTTTGATCTATCCCTGCTACAGAATCTCACAGTTTCTCGTGAATCCCTATTGTTCTTTCACCATTGTTTGTGCATATATATGTGTAAATATAAGTGTTACTTTGTGTGATTTTTGTTTCGGGGCCACAACCGGCAGATTCAGGGCTTACTCCTATCTCTACAAGCAGGAATCACTCTGGTACAGACCATATGGGATGCAAAGCATAGAACCTGGGTCGATTGCTTGAATGCTTAAGTCCTTACTCACTGTACTATGGCTTTGGCCCTAAGTAAATGTACTACTAGCACACCCAGTGGGCTTCCTGAGCAAATGTCCTGACTCCTGGAAAACCAAAACTTTCTTGCTTAAAAAAACAAAACCCATTAACCTGGTTGGATTCTAGTTCTAAACAATTTAGGTTTAACATTGGTTCATCATTTCTCCTCTGCTACAAGGAGCTTAGGCTTACTGAGTAACACCCATCCCAATCACTCCCATTTCCTTAGTATTCATCTTTAACTTCCCTGTGCTCTGCTTCCCCTATACGTTAATCACCCATTTCCCATAACCACAACCTGTGAATTGTAAAGTCAGATTCTTCAGAGATCTCTGGATTTTGTATTTGGAAGTGAAATGTTGACTTTCTCTTTCCTTTATATCCTCTGCAGTTTACTTTAGACAAATATCCTTTTTTGCTCCTGGACAAGGACCATTGCAGTCCCAGGTTGGGAAGATTGTCCTGGGTGGATTGGGATGGCCATGCCCCCAGCCCTCAGCTTTGTATAGACAAAGGAAGGCAATATTATGCTTTTGTAACTTCAGAGTTAATTGACTGCAGATACTATATACTCTTGGGCATTGTCATGTTTATGAGACTTAAGCCTCAGCTGCCCTTTGTTCTTAGCACCCCAAAAGCAAGAGACTAAATGGACCCAGGAGAGCTGTGAGCTACCCTGGCATCGAAAAGGGACAGTTAAACACCATAACAAATTCCATTATGACCCAAACATAAGCAACTGTATAAGAATCCTGCTGTGGTTAGAAAGGACTAACCTGTCCTGGGGAGTTCAGTCTGGGATCTATAGGAAATATCCCCAATAGAGACACCCTATAAACTTTATAGATCTCTTACTATGTCCATTCAAAATGAACAGAAAGAGTAAGTGTAAATTTAAGATGACTGTTTCAATGAATATGGAATAAGCAAATAAAAAATATGTCCTTAGAGAAAATCCTGCCCTTGAGCTGATCTCTCCTTCGAGTTAGATTTTTGGCCTAGAAGTTTCCCCTGAGGGAAGGGCTTTACATCCTTTGATTGTACAACCACATCTCTGTGTATTTGCTACCCCTAACTCTGTGGAATGGGCTGGAGAATAAAGGCTGTGGAAGACAGGTGAGGAGAGGAAATGAGGAGCAGTGGGAGACTGGTATATGTACGCAGGAGAACAGAATAAAGAGCAACTCATCACTGTGAGTCCACAACGTAAAATGTGGGGGTCCGGTGAGGTGTTGGTGGCCCAGTGCTGCCTCCACAACTCCAGAACACTTCCCAACAGAGACAGAGTTAAAGGAAGACGGAAAATCACAGCCTGATGGTAAAAGTTACCTGTTTATTGCAGAACAGCTACCATACTTAGAGAACATCTGAGAGGGCATGAGGTAAGGACATAGGAATGACTGATCATTTACACAGATAAATATTTGGCAGAGGAAATTCTCATGGGGAGATTCACCCAAGGAGACACTCTGTCTCTTATCTTTTCCTCTAGTTGTAAAAGTTATTATCACTTGTAGTTGTTTGGATAAACAAAGTAAGAGACAAAGATCCCAACACTTAGTTCTCTGGGCTTTGACAGCAAAAAAGGCTTTTTTTTTTGCTTTTTTGGGTTACACACGGTGATAAAAGGCGGTACTCCTGGCTCTGCACTCAGGAGTTACTCCTGACGTTGCTCAGGGGACCATATGGGATGCTGGGAATCAAACCCAGGTCAGCCGCGTGCAAGGCAAATACCCTACCCGCTGTGCTATCTCTCCAGCCCCAGAGCAAATAAGGCTTTTAACACTTACTTCTCTGGGCTCTGAGAGCAAGCAAGGCTTTTACTGTAAATCCCAGACTAATTCCTTAGGCAAGTTCAACTTGTCCTTCCCCATGGGGGTCCTGTCTCTAATGTTGTAACAGTTTGCATCAAGACCATGCATACGTGCTTTCTAGAATATTCATTTCGAAACCAGGGTAGTTTTGCCACTTGCCCCGGGTCCATCCAAGTCCCACGGCAGAACCTCCTTATTGGGGTGTTAGGAACTACAGCAACTGAAGCCCAAGTCAAGTAATGATTACCAAGCAATTATGCCCTGGAGAAGATTATTTCATAGTCAATCAACTCCCAAATATTAGGAGAATAGCATTGATGGTCTTACTCTGTTTAACCAAAGAACATTCTGTATAGTTAAAACATAAATAATCTATAGGGGAAATATAAAAGCAGGTACAAATACACAGCACTTCAACTACAAAGCAGTACAAATACAAAGTTGAGAATTACCAGAAAGTTATGGTTTATAAGTTATCAAGACTGACCTGCGAAACTGAGACAACAGGAGGGAAAATACAAAGGAAATGTTAAAAATAAACTTTAAATTAGGGATGTTAGCAAGGACATGATAAGCTTCTCTGGGAGGAGGAAAAGGGACAATTCATAGATGAAGCCTAAAACACTTTGGGTTAATATCTAGCAGATCACCAACAGCCTGGCCCCTGTTTCCTTCTTCGATCCTCTGTCACCCTTCACCGGCCAGGGTGGGGAGACCAATTATAGCCACCAAAGGCACGCAGCACATGCCCAGACATTATTTGAATGCAACTCTCAGTACTCAGTGTAATAGCCGAATTTTGCCTGATCAGGGAGAGAGGAAGAGTCCGGGTGCAATATTCAGGTTGATTTTAGGATACAGAAATTCTACATTAGAAAAAAACAACAATGTGGAATCACAGATAGTAAGCTCGGAGGGGCGGTTCCCATGCTGACCCAGATCAATATTTGGCATCTCACATGACCCATAAAGAACTTAAAAAAAAAAAAAGAATTCCAGAGTGCTGCTGCTGAAGCAAGCCCTGAGATTCCACATATATACCCAAAATAAAACCAAAAATAGCCTCAAGGTAAATTTTCATTTGCAAACCGCAACCACCCCAAGAACCACGCCCAAGGGATGGTCTGGAAATCAAGGCTACTAATGAATAGGGACCGAGGGCTACAGTGTCATTTGCCATTAGGGAGCTGCCCCCCTGCCCCTCAAAAATGAACAGTCCTTTTATAGTTTTGGAGGCACCACCGGCGATATGGACGAGAAACTTCTGACTCTGCGCTCAGGCACCCGTCCTGGTGGAGGTTGGAGATCGATCTTGGGTGGGCCAGATGCAAAGCAAACGCCCTAACCGCTGTGCTATCTCTCAGGTCCTGTAAGTGAATCTGCAGGTCCTACAGCAGAGAGGTTGTGGCCAGTGTCTTGGACAGGGCCCAGCACACTCCCGTGCTGGGAGGGTCAGGACGGCCCAGCCCCGACGCTCTGCAGGCCCCACGCTCGGCCCCGCACCCACCCGCCACAGCCCCACGGCGGAACTGCAGAGGATCCCCAGAACGACGCACTCACACCCACGACCCCTGCACCCCGGCACAGCCCCCACTGCACTCACCAAAGCTCGCATCCCCCACCAAACCCTGCCGCGCCTCAGGAACCACCGGGATATCCACTGTAAAAGGAGCTTGAAAGTGTCCTTAGAGCTTTCTTGGCCCCGCCCCTCAGTGCAGAGACCAGGAGGCGCAGGGCGGGGTGCTCACGGGAGGCCACTAGTGTCCTGACATGAAAGAGGCCTTCACAGACCCCTTCCACGCGAGACAGCCACTTCACCCCTCACCTGAGCAACAAATGGATGCCTCAGAGTCTTGCACACAAACATGTAAATGCCCTGCTGTGACATCACTTCCGCTTCTGCAAGCAGCCTTAAAGGGCCAGACACCAGCTGCAGCTGCGCAGAGAACAACTAGGAAAATGCAGGTAAATGTGTAAGGCTGGTTGGCTGGAGCGAAAGCAGTGGATAGGGTGTTTGCCTTGTACGCAGCTGACTCAGGTTCAATCATCTGGATTCTATATGGTCCCATTTTGGTGTATAAGAGATTGTTAGGATTTTAATGCTTACAAAGTGTAAGTCTCAAAACATTTACCCTCAATGTTTGTGTAAATCTAATGGAAAACTGAATACAATTAGTGCAGATATGCTACAGCGAGTGAAATGCTTCCGTGCATGTGGCTGACCTGGACACAAATTATGGACAGCACAGCGGGATGTGACTCCCAGAACATAACACAGAAGGGCCTGAAGAATGGAGCTTTGGCTGTCTATCCAACGTAAAATGGGCTCACCATAGCATCCTGGTTGATCTCTGCCATGATCCTCTGCAAACCAGGGCCTCTGAGCCAAGTCAGAGTCACAGCAAAGAATGAAACCATGGTGAGTCTTGACAGTACCCAGCAAAATGCAATGTCTGTACCTATTTCCTTCTTATTTAATTCCTTCCACCTTGCTTTATCACTAAGAACCATTATTTACCAGTTAACATCATGGGAAGTCCACATGCCAGGACATTGTCATAACCGTATATTGTCATAACCATGGTGCAGGGGATAATCAGCAAGTACCTTTCACTTAATGTACTAGTATCAGAGGAAGCTTTCACACATAACAGGATTATTTCCTTCTTTATTGTACTTTTGTATCAATCCCCACCCACTTGTTGAAACAAATTGTATTACCTCAGGGTCCTCTTCTGACGCCGGCCATTGTTATTATGGAAGTGATTGATCCAGTATAACTTTTATATTTACTAAAGCCTGAGGGAGCATGAAGGCCTTCCTATATTCCTTACCTACAGGATTTTCTCCAGGATTCGCGTTAAAATCACAGGTGCGAATAATGCACTTTCCACGTTCTTACATAAATATATATATATATTCTTACATATATATAAGTATGTATATTTATATATAGATTCTCTCCAGTGTGAATTCTCCTATGCATAAGGCCTGAGGATCCAGGATAGTCCTTCCCACACTACTGACAGATATAAGGTTTCACTGAAAAATGACTTTTCACATGCGCAGTAAGGGCTGAAGACAAACTGAAGACCTTTCCACATCCCTTACACTTATGAGGTTTCTCTGCACTGTGAATTTTCCTGTTCAGAAAGCTATGCCAATTGCATCAAAATCTTCCTGCAGTCATTTGCAGTCATTTCATATATAAGGCCTCAATCCAGGATAAATTTTTCTCACACAGCAAAGCTTGAAGGTTGAGAAAAATCTTCCCACACCCCTACAAATGTTTTCTTCGAGTATGAATTTTCCTATGTTTAATAAGGAGTTAGGGGAAAGTGAAGTCTTTGCCAAAGTCTTTACAAACATAAGGTTTGTCTCCGGTATGAAAAATTCACTGTCACAAAAGGATTGTGAAATAAGCAAAGGCCTTGGCACACTCCTTACATATATATATATATATATATATATATATATATATATATGGATTCACTGCAATGTGCGTTTTCTTATGGACAAAAAAGTTTTAATAGTAAGTGAAGACTCTCCTACAGTAGTGACACAAATTGTTTCATTCCTGTATGAACTTTCCTATGCTCAGAAAGACCTGAGAAGAAATGAAAGGCCTTTCCACCTACCTCACATATATAAGGGTTTTCTACGAAACAGAAATTATGAAAACTAAGACTTCAGTAATAAGCAAAGGCCTTCCTACATTGCTCACAAGTATAAGTTATCTCTCCAGTGTGAGTTTTTCTTTGTACTAAGGCTTGTGGAATAAGCAAAGACTTTCCACTCCGTATATGCATATGGTTTCTTTCCAGTGTGACTTTTTCCGTGCATACTAAGATGTATGAGTCAGAGAATGGCCACAGCACATTATTTGCATGCATACGGACTCTCCAGTAGGAAATCTCCTGTTCGTAAGGTATAAGGATCCATCAAAGGCCTTCCCACAGTCCTTACACTTAAACGGTTTCTCTCCTGCGTCGATGTTCACATAGTCCCACCGGGGTGATGCTGGACTAAAAAGTTTGTCCTCAGTGTTTACATTTCTGGGGATTCTGTCCAATATGGGCTTCTATGGGAAAGTTATAGTGCTAAGGACATCGGAAGAGTGATCTTCTGATCACCCTCAAAAGACATCCCACCTGCCTCAGCATCCCTGTGGGGATGAGGGTCAAATTGCTCACTTGAGCCTTTATCACAGTGTTCAGAAAGAGACATTCCACCAGGGCTGGCTGCTGCCATGTAGAAGAACAGAGAAGGATTCCAATTATTAATCTAAGCCATGAGAGTTTTCATGTCAAAAGAATTCAAGCTCTGCAAGTAGGTAGCTGGTAAGGTACGGGACAATGAGTTTCTTGGGAAAGTAATAAATCCAGATGGGGATGAAAGCAGTGACTCCGAAGCCAACCCTGGGGATTCAGAGAGGAACTGGCCTAGTAGAAACCCAGAGAGCTGGAGACATGGAACAGGAGCAAAGACTGGTAAGAACATCGGAGACCAATGTCCGGCCAACGCTCTACCCCTTGATAACACGTGAGCAGTGGACTCTCAGCTACAAAGAAAACCCCAGGAGGCAGTTTCAGAAACATGATTTCAAACTGAGAGTATCAGGTTAGTACAGTGCGCTGCATGCAGTCAATCTAGGTACAATGTCCAGAATTCCAAATGGTCCCCTGAGCACCATCTGACTAACAAATGGATCGAATTTTGCTGAATCCAATCATAAATATTTCCTTTTTTACCTCTAATATTAGTAAAGTGGCATGGGTGGGATCCAGGAATGTGACCAACCTTGTGAGTAAACCGAACCAGTAAACAGAATGGTCTACTGGGATGTGGGGAGCTTGGGACCTGACCCATATTCCTACTTATAAAAAATTTCATCGGGGCGCCCCTTCCATCCTTTCAAACGACATTCTGGGCACAGTTATGTGCATCTAAACTGTCCAATTGAGACCAGAGAAACTGTAGATATGGGTAGGGTGTTGCTTGCACATGTCTAACCTAGGTTCGATCCCCAGGATCCTGTAGAGTATCCCGGAACACCATCAGAAATAATACTTGAGTGCAGAGTCAGGAGAAACCACTGAGGATCACCAGGTATTGTAGGATAATAGTGGTTTGCCCTTGCTCCCTGGCTGGTGAGAGCTTATGTTTACTGATTGCCCATAACCTTTCAATTACCTTTGTCTCCTGATCAGATTTGACTTGTAAATATTGTCTTTCTCTTCTCCTTAATCTCTTTTGCATGATTAACTATTTCAGAACAATTGCTTTTTGTATGGATACAGGAAGACAGTTACAAAGAGAAGCCTGAGCTTGAGAATTGATGGTCTCCAGATAATATTACCTCCTGGACATCTGCTCTTTTGACTGAAGCCTCAGTTGCTCTTACTTCCTCAATCCCCAAAAGAAGGGTCCGATGAGGGAATAGATGGATCCAGGGCAAGTGGTGAGCTAGCTACCCTGGCATCGAAATGGGCCTGGCCAAAATACCATAATGCTTATCTATAAGAGCCTGGTCATGGACAAATTCTGTCATGAATCAAAAAGTAACAACTATACTTGGATGCTCCTGGTATTAGGAATGATTGATCTGGCCTGAGTCTGAATCTGTGGAGAGAAGTCCCCAGGAGAGTCACCAACAAGCGAAAAAGTGTCTATTACTGTGTCCATACAGAATGTTAATCATTAGGAAGTAAAACTAAATATGTCAATTAAGTTGCTGTTCTAAGGAGAGGAGTAACACACCTTTAGGGCTGCTTTTCCTTCGTGGGCTGCAGGTGATGGGGAAGTCTGGAAAACCATTTTTCATTGTGTTTTCGGTGGGGAGGCGTGGATTGGGGATGTGGTGAGAGAAGAAAAAGAGCAGCTTCACGGAGACAGGGGGAATGAAGGAAACTTAGATAAGGGATGGTCCTCCTCCACCCTGATCCCCTATCTTCCAGTATGTAGGTATTACACCCACCAACTGTCCCTGGCGCTGTGTAATCCCATCAATGGCAAAGACCCAGAGACTATAATATCATGCTCCTGGAAGAGAACAGCGTAGTCTCCTGCCTCCGCTTCTGGGTGTATTACTGGGGCGCTTTGGAGGAGGGTGTGTTGAGTTTCCCTCCCCACCCCGAGCAGAGCCCCGACAGCTAAAGACCTCTGGTTCGAGCCACAGTCCCACAAGTTTGGACGAGCCTCATGCATTAAGGAAACAGCAGAGGAACCCAGGTGTGCAGGACCTGGGGCTTAGATCTCCAAGCTGCTCGTATTGGGACTGGGCCTCCTCCACCCAGATCTCCCATCTTCAAGTATGTATGCGTTAAATCCACCAACTGTCCCCGGTGCCGTGTAATCCCATCAATAGCCAATACCCAAAGACTATAAAACTCTGCTCTGGGAAGTGCGTGGCCACATGAAATCTTATTATCTAGTCTTACTCTGGAAAAACTGGCAGGCTACCAGAAGTATCCTGCCCACATCACAGAGTCTGGCAAACGCCCCATGGTGTATTCAATATGCCAAAACCCAGTAACAATCATGGTTCTCATTCTCCTGACCCTGAAAGAATCTCATATGTGGCACTTCTTAAAATCTCAGCGATATGAAGAAGACATTACTGGGGCCTGCATGAGTCAATCGATGAACAACAGGATGACAACGAAACAGTGAGAGAAGAAGAGACACAGAGGTAGTGGACACGGTCGCGCCTTAGAGAGAAGGCTGAGAGCTGAGAGTAAGAGTGGCTGGGTAGACTGGAGTGGAGTCACAGAGAGCACTAGATAGCGAGTTAGAGAGAGGGTTGGATAGAGCTGGGAGAGACAAGAGACTGAATAAAGTGCAACTAATCAGCAACCAGCCTGGTCCTCCTTCTACTTTCATCGTTCCAAAGCAACCGCTAACCAGGGTGGAGAAGTGGCTCAAGAGCACCAAATATGGACAGTTGAGAGAGAGCCGCCAGGAGAGACCAGTAACATCTGTTAACGTGTAAATCATGTTCAAACCCCCACTTCTCATAGGGTCCCCCAGGCCCTCTGGAGTGACTCCTGAGTGGAGAGTCAGGAGTAAGCCCAGAGCACTTCTGGCTGTGATCCGAAAACAAAAACACAAAAAAGAGAATTGTGGGACGGCTGGAGTGATAGCATAGCGGGTACGGTGTTTACCTTGGACACGACCAACCATGGTTTGATTCCCAGCATCCCAAATGGTCCCCCAAGCACTTCCAGGAGTAATTCCTGAATACATGAGCCAAGAAGAACCCCTGTGCATCACCAGGGGTGACCCAAAAAGCAAAAAAAAAAGGGGCGGGGAATTGTGTAGTTAATCAGAAAAAAAGAACACAACTTTCTCGACTTAGCAAAAGCATTTTTATGATAGCTACAGAGATAGTACAGACCCTGAATTGCTTGTCTGGCACATAGCTGACCAGGGTTCAATCCCTATCACCTCACAGGGGCCCAAAACATAGTATTATCAATGAGAACCGAGCTGGGGTAAACTCTAATCTCCATTGGGTGTAGCCAACCAAAAATAAATCAATAAATTTAGGTGCCAGAAGTATAGTATGGTAGGGTAATGGCCTTGTACAAGGCTGACCTGTATACCCTGGCACCACACTGAGTACCGTTTAGTACCTTTTGGCAGCAACCACAGGGTATAACCATACACACATATGTGCACACACACACACACACACACACATATATATATATGTGTGTGTGTGTGTGTTTGTGCATGTGTGTATATCTATATCTATATACATGTGTGTGTGTGTAATTTGTTCACAAGTCAAACTCCACCAACCAGTTTTGTAGAATGCAGGTTTGGATTTTGGCGCTACAGGTGGCAGAACTTTGAACTAACCTGAGTGGTGCTGGGGGTATCCTGAGTTTTACAGGAGACTGTACCATGGCAGATTGTTTGCATGGACCGATCCTGCATTCCTGGCCTATCTCTGACCCAGCAATTCAAATTCTATATAAATAATGTGAACCTTGTGAGAAAGATACAGGCAGTGGGCAGGGATGAGGCCCAGCTGGTAGATAGAGGTCAGGACATGGTTGTTGGCACCTGGGGCCTCCTGGTGCAAACCTGAGCCAGAAGTACAGGCTGCAATTTCAAAGGTTTCCAGCGGCCCAAAAGAGCTGACAGTGAGTGGGAGGACACTTGTAATGAACACAAAAGACTTAATTTCACAACCTGAATTGCCAAGGAGTGATCCCGGAGCACTGCTGGGTTTGGCAAAATCCCGCATAGCCAATCCTCCTCCTGCCCAAATAAAGGCAATGAGGAGTTAACTGCCAACACAAAAGGTGTGAAATCTAGTAATATATACTGAATGGTCAGTCCTCTGGGTTTGTTGTTTTGTTTTGGGACCACATGCAGAAATGCTCAGAGCTTACAGGCCAGGTTTTCAGACTATGATTTTACTCCTGTGGGTACGTGATTTTATAAAAGAAAAAGAGGATGAAAAATTATACTTGGAGTCAGAGTGATAGTACAGTTGGCAGGGCATATGTTTGGTTCCCAGCATCACATACAGTCCCCCAAGTACTGCCAGGAGTGATTCCTGTGTGCCAAGCCAGAAATAACACCTGAGCATTACTGCTGTGTCCAAAAAGAAAAAAGAGAAAAAAAAAAGAAAAGAAAAACTAAATTTAGCCCAAACGAGATTTTAAAGTCCATAATTTTACCCAGAGCCTCCAACTCCTTCATTTTCCCCTAAGAGCCATGTGTTGAAAGGGCTCAAGAAATTTCACATGCAAAAGCTTTCAATGAAGGTATAAACAGGAGAGAGAACGCCAGACTGAAGAAGATGCCAGCCACCTGGAAGCCCAGAGGGTCTTCCCTGGTATCTTGTGTCCAATAGTCCCTTGAGCACAGAGCAGGGCACAGACCTCAAATACCACCAGGTGTGGCCCCAAATCTCACCTCATCTGCTCCCCAAGTAGCGAGATACACCCAAGGAGAGGAGCTCAGAGGGCTGAGCACCTGATTTATTTTTGGGGGACATGGCATGGCTCCCCCTGCATCTCAGACACACAGACACAAGAGGGGGAGTGTCTCTGACTATCTCCAAGTTTGTAGCCAATGGAGCGGGGGGCGGGGAGAGGGAAAGACAGGAGAAACATTCCAACTCCAAAAAGATGCTCAAAGAATGCTCATGTGTCAAGACAAATTCTGACGTGGGGGGGTGGGGTCATACCTAGTGATGCTCAGGGGACAATATCACCTAGTGATGTTGTGGCAGGGATAACTCTGGTCACCGCAAGAAAGACAAACCCCCTCCTGTCTATACTACTGCCCCAGGCCCTAAGAGTGAGACATTTAGAACCTATTGCAGCTGGCCCCTGGAAAACCCCTTTCTGCAAGTACTCACATCAACAACAGGGCACACCCCTGTTCTTGGAGAGATGGACAGTGGAGATGCTTGGAATCTGGACAGGTGAGGCAGAAATTCTTTTTTTCTGAGGAAATATAATCACATAGGGTTAGCAAAGCTAATAAGTTGGTAGGGTGCTTTTCTTTCAAGCAGCTAAGCCGGGGTCAATATGCAACAGGACATAGGCTCACCCACTCCAGCACTGCTAAAAATGATGCATGAACTCAGAACCAATAGTAACCCCTGAGCACTGAGTGCTTCTTTGGCCAAAAGAAGTACAATAAATTAAGTAATGAAGACATTTCTGGGGCTGGAATGATGGTACAGCAGGTAGGGAGTATGCCTTCCCTGCGGCCAACCCGGGTTCAATTCCCGAAATCCCATATGGTCCCCCAGCATTGCCAGGAGTGATTCTTGAATGCAAATCCTGAGTAAACCCTGAGCATTGCTGGGTGTGACCTTAAAAACAAAAAAAGAAATTTCTGTGTAAAGAGATTGGAGACACAGTATAGCAGGTGAGATGCTTGTCTTGCACTCGGCCAAACCAAGTTTGAATCCTGTTATCCCATATGGTGCCCTGAGCCCAGCCAGGAGTGATCCCTGAGTGCAAAGGCAGGAGAAGTAACTGAGTCTTGCTGTTGTACTTCCTACAGACTGAATAATTAATTCATTTAAATGATTAAAGTTGTTGTGGCCAATAGTGATCCTAAATTGCATTATTAGAGGGTTTAGGGCACACTCTGGAAGTGCCCAAGCTCTTTCCTGCTAAGATTGCATATTTGGTTGCCGGACCCACTGTAGCACCACCCTGTTGCACCCCTCCAGACCGCAACCTGAGTTGGCTTAAAGCTCCACACTTGGGGCCTGAGTGACAGCATAGACAAATGAGCATGTCTTTTGAAGGTGGCCAACCTGGGTTTAATTCTGGGCATCCCTTATGGTCCCTAGCACCACTAGGAGTGCTTGCTGGATTTAGAGCCAGGAGTAACCATAATGCCTCGTTGGGTGTGACCGCAAATGCAAAATAAATAAATAAAAAGGAAAGAGAAGCTCCCCACCTCCCTGAACTCCCAGAACCAACTGAATGCACAAGAATCAGTGAAAATCAAAGGCTCTGCCAAATCCGTTTGAGCCCCAAGCACATAAAGAATATGCCGCGCCCCTCCCCCCATCCAGCCCGGCCACCCCCCAAGAATGACAGGACAGAGGGGAGGGTGTTTTTTCCTTCATGCTACTGACCCAGATATGGGGTACCCTGAGCAACGCCAGGTTTGACCCCTGAACACTGCCAGGTGGGGCTCAACACCCCCCACGAGGAAAAAGAATGCGCCACCATGTCCCTTTGATGAGGATATCCCATGCTTTACCTACTCCACAATCAGCCTAAGGAACGACAGGGGGCCAGTAACGGGATGTCCTGGGGACACTGCTGAGATGATCCAACCACCCCTGTCACTGACCAGGTGCTGGTCGTCGCCACGAAACTAAATTAACGCTGAGGTGCCCTCACACGCCCCATCAGATCTGGTGGAGACTGAGGCTCCCTTTAGCTCTGACAGTTTCTACTTTGTGAGGGGCCCAAGCGATGGGTCAGCAGGGAGGGTGCTGGCCTCGAATCCCAACACCCCAAAGAGTCCTCGGATCCCCAGGGAGGGAGTCCTGAGAACCACAGGTAAAGGCATAAAACACATAAAAAATTAAAAAAAAATTTTTTCATTTTTGTTTGTTCCGTCATTGTCCTTGTTTCTGGAGCTTTCAGAACGACCTTAGCAGTTCAAATTCGTTTTTCTCCTTGACCACGCGCTTCTTCTACCCACCCACATTTTCTTTGGGGGCTGGGGGACTTTGCTCAGGGGTTACTCTGGGCTCTGGGCTCACTCCAGGCCGTGACTGGAGGCTGTGGGCGGCCGGGATCAAATTCGGGCGGCGCATTCCCCCCTTAAGCATCTTTCTAAATAAGTTCTACTCAGTGAAAACGAGTGTGCTTACCGCAAAATCAATTTATAAACAAGATAAACTTCTCAGCAGGAGCTCTTGGTGCTACCGGGTGAGGGGCCGCCACCCCGGGCCACCGCCACGGAGCGACCCGACCGCCCACAAGGCGGAGAACGCGGAAGTTCAGGCGCTCAGAGCGACCACTGGGCGGCTGCCGCGGAAACCAACCTTCCGGGACACCCCCTGACCCTCTGGGTGCCCCCTCACCCGCTCCTCACCTTCCGCAACCACACGACCTAAGACCCGCCGGCACTTCCGCACAGACTGCCCAGGCCTGGAGGATAAAGGATGCTAATTTTGTGACGTCACGTGCATGGTCGCCCAGAGCCTTAAAGGGCCAGGCTTCAAATATTCCTGACAGGTAATTCCCTGCTCAGAGAGGTTCATTTTTCCTCCTTTTTGGGATAGGAACAGGTGATCCAGACATCAGGGGGTCGCCAGGTCTGGGATAGATAGAGAGGGAGAAGCTGAACAGATAACATGTCGAGCAGAGAGTCTTTGTATTTCCGAAGGAAATAAAATTCACAAAAATACTTTGCAAACAGCCGCCAAGACCATCATTCTGAGTCCCAACATTCATTTATTTATTCATTTACAACCCTCAGCCACATGCTAGGACCAGGCCCCCAGGATTCCTCCTGGCAGGTGCCAATGAAAGACTGGCTTCAACAGGGTCCCTCACCACTGGGGGCTGAGGAGCGGCCGCTCAAAGTGATCTGGCAATTCTACACACACATGTCTACACAGAAAGCTTCAGGACAGGGCCAGGAACAACCCCTAGTTGAGAAGGTTGGGATGGTCAAGACTTCTGCCATCAGAAGGTCCGGCATCCTCAAGAACCACAGACCCCATAATCAGCTCTGCATCCTGGCCATGCTGCCCCATCGCAGGGCTGGAAGTGAAGATGCCCCCAAGGATAATGCACTCAATACCCGAGACCCCTGTGCCGTGCTAAAATCCCTCAGAGCACCTAGCAAAACTCTATATCCTCCTAAAACCTCTGGAGCAAGGCAGACCCCAGGAACCGAATGGATATGGATGAGGGGGGTGAAAAACAACCACAAAAGTGCCCCAAAAGCTGGCACAATCCCGTCGGTCACATTACATGCACTGGAGGTGAGAGATCCTCATGTCCTACCACTAATTGGCCTTCAGTGCCCCCCCTTCGACCGACGTATCACTTTGTCCTTTAAACGCGTTCCCGGAGGAGGCCTGATCCACTTGATATCATTAGGAAGTAAAGGTTTACATGGAAGACACCCGTCTGTGACATCATCCATTTTACCAAGGAGCCTTAAAGTGCCAGGTTCCAAGTGTAGACAGACCATTATGGCAGCCCAGGTGAATCAGTGCAAGGGGGATGAGCTCGAATCATAAAGTGGAGAGGCAAGTACTGGAGGGGCTGGTCACAGAATTCAGGGCAGCAAGTTAAGTTGGAGTCCCTTAACTGGTCGAACATAGAACCAATGCTCCCCAATACAGCCATCATAAAAACAAAAGAAGGTTGATTCAAAGTAAGACAGGCAAGTAGGTTGTGAAAGGGTCCTGTAACAATGAGTTTCTCTGGGAAGTCATTAATCAAGATGGGTGCAGTGTCTCTGAAACCAGCCATGAAGTTTCAGAGGAACTGGCCTGGCAGCAACCCAGACAGCTGGAGAGACACTGAACAGGAGCAAACGCTAGGAAGAACATCAGAGAGCACTGTACCTGAACACTCTGAAAATTAATTAATTAAGTCTTAATTAAAGTTAATTAATTAAGCCTCATCTACCCTTTGAAAACACGCTATATAAGAACCTACAAGGAAACCCCAGGACACAGCTCTAGAAACAGGTTTTCAACGAAGATTATGGGGAAAGAGGTTAGTACTATGGTTTAATGATTGTATTAAACATGGTTTTCCTGAGTTCCATTTCTGGCATCCAAAACAACACAAATGCTTAAGAACTGCCAAGTACGGGATGAATTACATAAAACATACTTCAATAAATAAATCCATGTATGGACCAACCCTAAGAACGGAGGCACATAGGACCTAATGGGCACCAAATTGTACTAGATCATTTTGTAGATCATTTTCATCTGTTGATCTGACCAAAAACGGTTTGAGTCATTCAGGTGGCTAGTAGGGTTGAGATTTTACCACTTGCAAACACAACGTTTTGACATCTTTTCTCCAAATATAACTGAAATGAGAAGAGTAAAATCCAGAACTGTGACCACCCTTTATAGTTAGTCATCACAGCTGATGTTATTGCCTGCTGAGATGGGAGTTTGGGCATTCTGCCAGGTTCCCACCATTTGTAAAATATTTTGATCAAGGGGCCTGTTCCATCCTTTCATAGAACGATCAGAAATATTTCTGTGCACAGTCAAGTCCATTTCAACTATCTCTAATCCACCCTATTACAGAATAATGACAGGGCCATTATCCTAAACTTTTCAGAAATATTTATCCTCAATGTTAAGGGAAATCTAATAAAAATCTGAATACAACAGTACAGTGCATAGCTGATACAGCGGGAAGGTGTTTGATGGCACAAGACTGATCCGGATTCTAAGTCCAGATCCCCATAAGGATATCTGTGTCCTCCCTCGCAGGTATGGATAAGTTCAGACCCAAGAGTATGGCCTGAGCAAAACAGGTGTGACTCCTCAAAACATAAGCGAGGAAGGCCTGAAGTGTGGAGGTTTGCCTCTTTTTCCATTCCAAAGGATTCACTGCAACATCCTGGTTGATCTCTATCATAAACCCCGCCAACCGGGGTCTCTGCCTCAAACCAGAGTCCAAGCAAAAATGAGACACTGGGCTGGAGTGATTGCACAGCGGGTAGGGCATTCGCATTGCATGCAGCCATACCGGGTTCAATTTCCAGCATTCCATAGGGTCCCCCAAGAACAGCCAGGAGTAA
The DNA here is from genome assembly GCF_029834395.1 of Sorex fumeus. Lineage (NCBI taxonomy): Eukaryota > Metazoa > Chordata > Mammalia > Eulipotyphla > Soricidae > Sorex > Sorex fumeus. The sequence continues at coordinate 20,017,301 of NW_026606076.1, read as the reverse complement.
CCCCTGTGCATCTCTGGGTTTGACCAAAAATCAAAAGAAAACAAAAAGAGTGACACTGATAATTGTGATCAAGGGGTAGTTTTTGTACCCATTTACTTAGTTCTGATTTAATGTTTTCACCTGGACTCCATCATCATGACCCATTATATACAGGGAAGAGAGCAATAGCACAGAGGGTAGGGCATTTTCCTTGCATGTGGCCGACCCAGGTTCGATTCCCTGCATCCCATATGGTCCACCGAGCACAGCCAGGAGTGATTCCTGAGTGCAAAGCCAGGAGTAACCCATGAGCATCTCCAGGTATGACCCAAAACAAAAAAAAATGGACCCATTCTTTACAGTTTAACATACAAATCAAGTCCATGTGCTGGGACACTGTCATAGGAAATAGTAATCATTACTATTATAATTATGGTTTGCTATAATTGGTAACTCAGGAGGTTAATTCAGGTTCATAAGGAACTGAGGCCTCAGTAGGTGTATGAAAATACACAGTGGCAAGAACTCTTAAGAGTGTACAGGATGGGAAGGCCTTTGTGTTTCCCTGAATTGCAATCATCAGCAATTCCCTTTCCCTCATAGTACTGAAGTCATCAGTTTAATTTGAACTTGAGAACTGTAACATAAAGAGTGAACTAGGAGTGTATATTGAAGACATCAAAAGGTTGAAGCAGAGTGTTTGCCATAGGATACCCCACGCACCACACTCCCAGAGTAATTCCTGAGTGCATATTCAGGAGAAACCCCTGAGCATCACCCAGGTGGGATACAAAAATGAATAACAAAATATTCAAAGGGCAAGCCCTGAGGAACCCAGAGATAGTGGAGGAATTGTGTATCCCACCAAAGGCCTGGGGAAGATTGAATGATGCATTCAAGGTAAATTGAAATTCAGATTTTAGGGACTGCTGGGCATTTGTCTTGCAGGGGATGACGGGATATGATTCCTTTCCCTCCCAGGCCCACCTGGAGTGATCCTGCCTGTGGAGCCAGAAGTAACACTTAAGAATTTCTGGTTGTGCCTTACCCCCAGCCCTACAAAAAAGTACGTGTTTTGTGTATTGAACAGAAACCACTATGTCAGAGGGATCAGGATTATAAATGCCAGATGTGAGCAACTTCAGTGATCCCTGCGATCAAGGCTTTCTCTGCCTGTAGATGGTTTTTCTGGGCTCACCTCCAGTATCACATGGTGCCCTGGTACCACAGGGAGTAATCAGCTACCTGGGCAGCACTGGGAGCCTTACGATTTGCATCTTTGGGGAGGGAAACACAGTCAGCAGTGCTCAGGACTTATATATTCCTGCCTTTGCACTCAGTAGTCACTCCTCTTTTGGGCCAGGGTTGAGGTATCCTAAAGTCCTAACGTCCAGCACCTCCTAATGGTTTGGAGGAAATTGATGTAGGCATGCAGGCAGATAGGGAAGGTCCCCCCTCCCAAGGCAAAGGCAGTAAATTTCCCGGGAATAGCTCTGAAGTAGTGAAGGCCAACCTTGCAGAAAACAGGAACTAAGGCCTGATCACCTATGATCAACCCTCACCTATGGCCAGCAACAGACCCAGAGAAGCTCCTGCTGAAACAAAAGGCCAGAAAAGAAATTTCAAAGAACATCATCACCACTCCCAACCTGCCTAGGCAACCTCTTTAGCAACGGGACTTTGACCTTGGTAAAAGCATAGGTTGGATTCCCTTCTGTTCCAGGGAGACTGCTCATTGGCTTTCCCAGACATTTGCGGGAGCAGGGCAAGTGGGTGGTCCCCGAGTGTGGGAACCAAAGTCGAACTCCTGAAGGATGTGGGCCCCCCCCAACACTGCTTCTGACCCCCTCACTCAAATCATATAGTCAGATCAGGAGGTGTGGACAAGGTGGGGTGGGGTGGGGGTTGGGGGACAACCCCAGACTTCAATGGTACTGCTTCATTCTCGAGGTGTCCGTGTGCCAAGAGGAGCCACCTCTGGTGGATTCAACTCTCATACACCCGCAAAGGGCTGGAGGGGATGAGAGAGTCCAGCATCTTCCAGCCCTGCTCGCGTCTGACTGGGCCTTGGGTCAGAGAATAAACTGGGGATCTCTGTCCGGGTGTCCCTGCTGCCTAGTGCTCACCCCACTCACTCTATGTGTGGAAGGATACCCAGTGAGCAGTGCTCCAGAGTCAGCTACCTGAGAGCGAACAGGGTGACACAGGAGAGGCTTGCCTTCCTGCAGTACGATATGTCCAACCAACTCAGTTCTAAAGGTCTCCAGACCCCATATCCACATATCACAACACCCCGCATAGCTGAGGGTGCCATCTTCCGTCCTGAGTTTTGAGGTTCTTATACACATGAGAAGTCCCATGTCTTCTGTTCTCCGTGTAGGAGGGTGGCAGAAGCCAGATTCAACTCCAGCATCTCCAGATGTCTGGGATGAAGGTAACAGCAATCAGACAAACTAGGGTGTGTTAAGAAGAATTTTAATTAACATATGTGGGGAGAGGGTCAGACCAGCATTGCTCAGGGATTCCTGCTGCTGGTACTCTCGGGGCCGAGAGAGATAACCACGAAAATACCACCTTTCTTTGAACACTCTTGAACTTATTCGCCAATGTGGCTTGGTACATGCCTCAGGCAACCGCAAGCGAACATCCAAGCTAGCAAAACAATGCAGAGAAGCCATCAAGGATGACCTCAAAGACAGGAGAACAGCGATGCTGGTAGATGGCGGCAGAAGCCGGGAAAAGCTTTCGTATTGCCCGCCTGTCCTTCACCAACTACAAGACCAAGATCACTGCCCTCCGACATCCTGATGGATCTATCACATCAACCAGAAGGGAATGGAGAAGATTATTCATGAATTCTACTCATATCTCTTTAATAGCCACATCCACTTGCCCACATACCACATTCTGCACCATGGATATATCATTCTAAATGTTCTCCCTTCGAAATTTAACATGCCATCTCGTCGGTAAAGAAACAAAGAAAAGATCAGACCTGAACACCTGAAGAACTTACCATAAGTACTCATCAATACACTGGCTCGGCTCTTCACACACTACCTGACTGAATGCAAGGTTCCATCCCAATGGAAAACCAGCAACACTGTACTACTACAAAAGAAGGGAGACATCCACGAAATTGGCAACTATCGCCTAATCTTCCTAATGTCTGTCATCTACAAACTGTTCACTTGACTCATCCTGAATAGGATTAGCAGAATACTAGATGAAGAACAATTATGTGAAAAAGCAGGGTTCCGAAAAGGATTCAGTACCATCTACCGTATACACACGATTACTAAGCTCATTGAGGTTTCTCAGGAGTTCAAGATGCCGCTCTGTCTAACGTTCATTGATTTAAAGAAGGCCTTTGATTCTTTTGAGATGGAAGCAGTCATAAAAGCCCTAGCCAATCAGGGTGTACAAACTCAATACATCAGGATCCTCCGTGAGCTCTATTACGGATTCACTACCAGGATCTCTCACCATTCTACAAAGAAATTATCATCCATGTCAAGAGAGGGGTTCAGCAGGGTGATACCATTTCACCAAAACTCTTCAGTGCCACCCTCAAGAACATCATGCAATGTCTGGAATGGGAAGGAATGGGAGTGAAGATAGATGGTCGGCAACTACACCCCCTCCTCTTTGCTGATTACATCGTTCTAATAATACCAAACATCAGCCAAGCGGCACAAATGCAGACCTACTTTGACCGCGAGTGTGGAAAGGTTGGACTACAGCTGAATCTTATGAAGACAATGTTTATGAGAAACAGCCTCGTTCCTGATCATCCCTTTGCTTTCAATGGAACCAACATCTCCGAATGCAACAGTTATATATACCTAGTTCGAGAAATCAACATGGCGAATGACCTGGCACCTGAGTTGCGCAGGATAAAGAGAGCGGCTTGGAATGCCTTCAAGAGTGTTGAAGAAATAATTAAGAGGACAAAGAACCTCCAGCTACGAGCACATCTCTTCGATTCCACTCTTCTTCCTGCATTAACATATGACTCAGAGACCTGGGCCCTACGAAAACAGGATGAGAACGCTACTTGGGTCTCTCAAGGAGGAATCGAAAGAGCTATGCTTGGAATATCACACTTCACTCAAATGAGAGATAGAATCTTGAGTTCTGATCTCCGTCAATGGTCAGGTATCAGGGACGCTGTCCTATCTGCCAAGGCATCAAAAATCAGATGGGCTGGACACGTAATGAGGTTTACAGACAAGCACTGGCCTAGAGCCATTACTGACTGAATTCCACGGGATGTCAAAAGATTGCGTGGACGCCCACCTACAAGATGTTAAGACTTCTTCCTCAAGACCCTGAAAAATTGGTTTGAGGCTCTGCATGTTCCTAGAACAAACAGATGCCATTGGGCTACACTAGCACGCAACAGGCATGCATGGAGACCTTACTGGCACCCACTCCAATAAATTGATGAATAAAGGGAAATCAATTGATATATTTTTAAGGTTTTAGAATTACTGCTTTCATGCAGCAACATGGTTGGAACTGGAAGATACTGTCTTCAGTAAAGTTAGCAAGAAAAAAAAAAAAACAAAAACAGGATGCTGTTCACTCATCTGTGGAATACCGAACACTGGATGTGGAAATGTAATGTAAAGGGGCTCCTTATATCATCCCTGATTCCAGTGTTTAGAGAGAAGCCGAACAAAGAAGGAAAGAAATTTGGGGCGGAAGAGACATAGAAGTTTACAGAGATCAGGGATTCATTTATGCCAGTGACATGAATGAGGGGTGTAGCCACTTACCCAAAACATAGATGCAACAGAACTGAAAACAAGAGATCTAAGCTGTAACCACTGAAACCTAGTCATGTGCTTGTCCAGATGACAGGCGGGGGTAGAGTGGGCACCTGGGTGGGGAGGGAATACGGGAACATGGGTGGAGGGAAGCTGATGCAGGCATTGGTGTTCAATTAGTGTATGCCTAAATACAACTACCAATAATTTTGAAAATACTGGAACTTCAATGAAAACTTTAAATGCAATACAATAAAATAAATTTCCATATTTCAGCACCCACTGAGGTTAAAGACCCTCTAGTCTCAGCATTAGGATCCGATATTTTTCCTGTGATGCTGAGACCATAGATGTGGTTGTAGAGATGGAGCCAGACGCCACCTTTCAAGTCGCATGCTCGGTCCACTGAGCACTCCAATGGCATAATAGTTAGGTTCAACAAGAGAATCTTACAGCACACTTGTATGCAATACCCCTGTTCCCAAAAGAAATTGCTGTAATGCCACATCCGGAACTGTTATTTGAGTTCTGAAATAAAACAAAATGCACAATGAGAATTAGTCCAATGTTGAATGGAATGCAGTTGAATGACCAAGCAGGTGGAGGACATCTCCATACTTCTCACAGTCCAAGCAAGCCTACAGAAAGGGAAAATCTGCAGGAAGTGTTGCTGGGAGGAGCTCGGCAATCCCCAAAAAAAGCCTTTTGGGTTTTGTTTTTAATCAGACTCAGTGATACTTGGGATAACATAGGGGATGCTGGACATTGAAGGTAGGCGGCATCTGTAAGGCGAGCACCCTCCGAGATGCACTGCTGTTCTGGTCCTAATTAACTTCACTATGCGCTCACAGTTACAATTTAACATACACACAATAAAACAATTTTTGGTGCGTACAAGCGTACAGCAGGTAGGCATTTGCCTAGCATGAGGCTGACAGGGTTTGATCCTTGAACACTGTGAAAAGGAACTTACGAGAACCACCAGGAATAACTGCTGAGCATCCCCAGGCCCCATAACAAAAGAAAACTCAATCTCTTCCCATATTCAAAAACCCATGATAATGATCCAAAAGCAAAGATATACATGGTGTCAGATTGACTGAGCGGGGTCCAGAAAGGGTACCCTACCCTTTAGTTGTACAGTCTGGCCAGTTACACAGCTGGGAAAACAAGGGCCTTGAAAAACATGGACTACTCGACATATCTGACAGATAAGGAAGAATCACAACATAGTCAAGAAAGCAAAGCACTGAATCTCTCCGGAATGAACAGATCCGGGGAGAAGACACCCCTACCCCATGCCACACCCCCACATCACATGTTCTATGGATGAGAAGGGGATGCTCAATGTCCAATGAGCAACTCAAAGATGTTGTGGACTGGAGGACTCCTGGGTTGGCCACATGTAAGGTAAGCATCCTACTTGCTCTACTATTGCTCTGGCCATTTCTAAGTAAATGGGAGAAAACGGGAAAAAATGGGAGAGCACTTACAAAGCTTTCAGGTTTAAGTCTCGGTTATACAATGAAACACCCGTCCCTTCACCGTGCCCATTTTCCACCACTAAAAACCCAAGTATAATGGCATTCCACAGACTTCCTCTACCTGTGGGTCAGATAATTTCCACATTCTTCTCTCTACTTTGATTACATTCAATATTTTGACACAAGACCCACCATTATTGTTTGGGGTTTTACTCCGGTACTCAGATCTGGCGAAAATGCAAGAGTAGACAATTCTTTTTCAATTGCTGGTTATAAATAACATATGATATTGGAATTCTGAAATTTTAACAACTAAATCTGGAGGGATTTCTGCCAAAACCTGCTGGGTTCCGAGATTTGTTCCTGAGTCTCTGGGATTATGGCCATTAAACAGCTTTATCATGAGCGAGAGGCGGTTCGTGGGAATGACTTAGGCTCTTGTTGGGGTGGGGAGGAATTGGCCAGCTCCACACCCATCCTGCGAGGCCCCACGTATCTTCATGAGTGTGGGCCAAACCTGACTTTCCAAAGGCCTTTGGAGGATGGAGGCCACCGAGCCACCAAGTGGGAGCAGTTGGGGGGACAGCACCAATTCCCCCTGGGGTGGACCGGGAACAGTAACCTACTGCAGGGTCCAGACGCATTTCTGCTAAAAGGCACTGGGTTTCGAGATTTGTCTCTGAATCTCTGGAATTATGGCCATTACTCACCTTGATCACGAGCCATAGAGGTCAATTGTAGGCGCCAGACAACTAGGTGTTTCGTTGGGGCGGGGGGAAAAGGGGCGGCTCCACCACCATCCCATTAGGCCCTTCATGTCTCCTCACTGCAGTCCCAAACCTAACCGTCCAGAAGCCCTTAGAGATGGCGGCCACTGAGCCGCCAGGCACGAAACCTATTCCCACCTGAAATACCCAGATTTGGTAACCTACTGTGGGGACCAGATACATTTCTGCTGAAAGCCACTGGGTTCCGGGATTTATTTCTGAGACTTTGGCATCAAGGCCATTAAACAGAGTGATCAAGAGCCAAAGAGTCTGTACATGGGCAGTGACTCGGAGTCTCATTGAGGTGGGGAGTAAAGGGCAGAGTCCACCCCAATTCCATGAGGCCCGGAACGTCTTGTCTGTGCAGGCCCAATCCTGTCTGTCCAATGTCATCTGGAAGATGGTGGCCACTGAGCCACCAAGTGGGATCAGGGGGAGAGATACACCCTTTCCCCCTTGTGGTGGTCTGTCGCCGATAGCTCATTGGGGGAACAGGGCACATCTCTGCAAAAAGCCGCTGGGTTCCGAGATTTGTCTCTGAGTATCTGGGATCATAACCTTTAAGCAGTTTGATCAGGAACCAGAGAGACCTTGCCTCCAATTATATAGCTGAGCCGGAAATGCTTTGTTGGTGTGTCTTGCACATACCTAACTTTTGGCCGTTTACTTTCTTGGAAGACTTTGCACAAAGTTTTTGGAGTCTGGCCAAAGGCACAGCAGCACTTTTGGAGTATCTGGAAGTCTGACGGTGCCATCAGGCTGCTTATGCACTCGCCTTACAGGCAGATTAACCTGCTGGCGGTACCATAGTCCCAGGAAGTAGAAATTCTATATATGGGAAAAAAACACAAATAGTGGGGTTGGATTCACTGTGAAGCGACTAGGATGCTTGCCTTGCTGATCCAGGTCAAACCTCCCCATCCCATAGGAACCCAGCAGCACCACAGAATAATTCCCTAGATGCAGAACCAGAAGTAAACCTTGAGCATCAAAGAATACCTTCCAACTCCCCTGAATAAAAAAAAGCTATTAAAATTAATCCAAAGAGGGGCTGAAGTGATAGCAGAGCGGGTAGGACATTTGACTTGCACGTGACCAACCCAGGTTTGAATCCCAGCAACAGTATGGTCCCCTGAGCTTTACCAGGAGTAATTCCTGAGTGCATAAGTCAGGAGAAACCCATGTGAAACGCTGGGTATGACCCAAAAAGCAAAATAAAATAACCCAAGGAGTAAATTTTCAGAGGCAACTACCTCTCACTTGTCCAAACACGCCCCAAGGTCCCAAACCCAGCATGGAAGCCAATGAAAATGACCGACCACAAAAGTTTCCCTTTCCTTTGGGTGCTTCCCTTGAACATATCTGGAGTTTCAATAAGTGTTATGTCCAGTCCAAAGGCTCCAAACAGGGTCTTTTGCAGTCTCGAGTAGGGAGGAATGAGAAGGCCAAGACCCCCACTCTCTGCTGGCTCCTTACGCCAAGGCCTTAAGTCCACGTGCCCACCTTCCAGTACCATCTTGGACCTGAATGTGATCGTGGTTGCAGGGGCCCGTAGGATAACACACTCTGACCCATGACACCTGCACCACAGCCCCCAATGCACCCATCAAAAGCCCCATATCCCCTAAAGACTGGATATCCAGAACAAGTAAGAAACAAGCGTGAAAGCGCCCTACAATCTGGCATGAACTGGCGCTCAAGTTCCCAAACCGGGATTTTCAGGGTGCTCAAGCATTCCAAATTCTAACACAGGAAAGACTGAAGAATGAAGGTTTACCTGTTTTTCCATTTTCAAAGAATTCAGTGCTGCATCTTGGTTGATTTCTAACATAATTCCCACCAAAGAGCCCCTCTGGGCCAAGCCAGATGCATAGCAAACAATAACAGAGTAGTGAGCTGTGACAGCTCTTACCAGGGGGGTGTTTCTGTACCTGTTCATTCAGTCACCTTCCTCCTTATTTTCATCACCAGGACCCATTATTTGCAAGTTAACACACAAGCAATTCCAAGCACTAGAATACTGGCATAGGTGCAGCCTGGGTGAAAATCAGCAGGTAACTTTCAAGGACATGAGAAGCCTGTCCCAAGCAGGCCGGCTTACTTCCCTCTTAACTGCACTTTTTTAACACCCTTGACCATCGTATCCAAAGGAAACTTGTTTGACTGACTTGTCCTGCTCTGTCCTTAGAGACTGTTATTAAGGGATCAAGTCATCCAGTTTGAACTTTTATATGTTTATTAAGGTGTGAGGGGTAGATGAAGCCCTTCCCACATTCCTGACATATATGCAGTTTGTCTCCAGTATGAATACTCACATATGACGTAAGAGAACAGCACCAAATGAAGGCCTTCCCAAAAGACTGACACTGATAAGGTTTCCCTCCACTGTGAATATTCCTGTACTTAGCAAGGATTCAGAATGGCAGAAGGTCTTCCCACATTCCTCGCATATAAAAGGTTTTCCTCTGGCATGAATGCTCCTATGTACACTAAATCTGAGGTTTGTCAAAAGGCCTTTCCACACTTTTTATATGTATAGGATTTCTCTCCAGTGTGTATTCTCCTATGTGCATTAAGTATTGAGGACATACAGAGGCCTTGCCACATTCCTTACATATACAGTCTCTCTCCGGTGAATTCTCCTATGTACACTAAGGCTTGAGGCTTCAGCAAAGGACTTCCCGCATTCCTTACATAATATGGTTTCTCTCCACTGTAAATTCTCCTATGTACAGTCAATTGTGAGGATGAAGCAAAGGCCTTTCCGCACTCCAGACATATCTAAGACTTCTATCCGGTATGAATTCTCATGTGTAGAGTAAGGGAAGAGAACCATGTGAATGCCTTCCCACATGTCTGACACTGATGAGGTTTCCCTCTGAGATGAATTTTCATATGTGCAGTAAGTCTTGAGTCTCCAGGAAAGGTCTTTACACATTCCTTACAAATATATGGTTTCTCTCCAGTGTGAATTTTCCTATGCTCATGAAGTGTTGAGGCTACAGCAAAGGCCTTCCCACATTCCATACATATACACGGTCTCACTCCAGTGTGAATTCTCCTATGTACACTAAGGGTTGAGGCTACAGCAAAGGCCTTTCCACATTCCTTACATATATACCTTTTTTCTCCAGTGTGAATTCTCATATGTACACGAAATGTTGAGGCTTCAGCAAAGGCCTTCTCACATTCCTTACATATATACAGTTTCTCTCCAGTGTGAATTCTCCTATGTATACTGAGGCCTGAGGATCGAGTAAAGGCATTATCACACTCCTGATATATATAAGGCTTCTCTCCACTATGAGTTTTCATAAGTCTATTAAAACTAAAGGTGTGAATAAAGGCCTTCCCACATGTCTGATATTCACCAGGTTTCTCTCCTGTATGAATTCTCCTATGCATAATAAGATGTGATGATTGATCGAAGGCCTTCCCACATGCTTCACATGCGAAAGGTTTCGATCCTGAATTTATATTCATATGGTCATGATGAAGTAACCCTTGACTCAAACTTTGTACTCGAGGCTGACTTTTTTGGGGATTCTGTCCACTGTGGTTTTCTAAGGTAACACCACAGTGCTGAGAATATGGGGAGGCTACCCCACATTCCTTACACCTAGATGGGTTCTGCTCACTGTGACTGTGGTTGAGGGTATGTTGCTGTGAGGGACTCACTATAAACAGTGCTCCTCTCCCTAGCAGGTGCCCCACTGGGGAACTTTGTGCCTGTGATCTGAGAATAACACACTTCAAGGAACTTTTTCCAGGAGAGGGCTTCTTCAGAGTGAGGTAGCTCTCGCCATTCTGATCACCCTCAGAAGACATCCCGCCTGTCTCGGCATCCTCATGGGGCTGAGGGCAGGATTGCTCACTCGAGACATTATCACACAGTGTAGGATCAGAGACATTCCACTCGAGGTGGCAGCTTTCCTGTGGAGCAAGAGGTTTCTAATTATTGACTTATTCACTGAGTCTTCCTGTCACAAAACTCAACCCTTCAGATGTGGTTTCACACATATGCACCACATAAATGCAATTACCCACATACAAATTGTCTTACTATAGAACAATTTCATGTTACTGTAAGTTAGACATACAAAATTGATGGATGCAGAGTCAGTAAATTCTGTGAATTTCCCCCGTTTAAATTAATCAAGGAGCTCTGGAATGAAAGTTGGTGGCCGCACGGGAGCCTTGTGGAAAACAGGTTTGGGCCGGGCTCGGGGGGGGAGCGGCGGGGACCTCATGGGAAGGGGGGCTTTGTGGGCCGTCCCCCACGCCCCACCGAGGTCGCCAGCTGCCCCCCACGAGCGGCTCTCCGGCACGGCCACGGCCCCGGAGGCACAAGGACTTAGCACAGAGAACCAGCCGCTTGGAGTAGAAAAGCAAATGGACTTGTGTTGATCCGCGCCACCAAGCCTGCCCGGAGGGGGAAGGGCGTTGACCAGCCCGCCCGCTCCTCTCTGGAAAGAAAGATGGCGGCCGCACGGGAGCCTTGTGGAAAGCAGGTTTGAGCCGGGCTCGGGGGGGGAGCGGCGGGGACCTCATGGGAAGGGGGGCTTTGTGGGCCGTCCCCCACGCCCCACCGAGGTCGCCAGCTGCCCCCCACGAGCGGCTCTCCGGCACGGCCACGGCCCCGGAGGCACAAGGACTTAGCACAGAGAACCAGCCGCTTGGAGTAGAAAAGCAAATGGACTTGTGTTGATCCGCGCCACCAAGCCTGCCCGGAGGGGGAAGGGCGTTGACCAGCCCGCCCGCTCCTCTCTGGAAAGAAAGATGGCGGCCGCACGGGAGCCTTGTGGAAAGCAGGTTTGAGCCGGGCTCGGGGGGGGAGCGGCGGGGACCTCATGGGAAGGGGGGCTTTGTGGGCCGTCCCCCACGCCCCACCGAGGTCGCCAGCTGCCCCCCACGAGCGGCTCTCCGGCACGGCCACGGCCCCGGAGGCACAAGGACTTAGCACAGAGAACCAGCCGCTTGGAGCAGAAAAGCAAATGGACTTGTGTTGATCCGCGCCACCAAGCCTGCCCGGAGGGGGAAGGGCGTTGACCAGCCCGCCCGCTCCTCTCTGGAAAGAAAGATGGCGGCCGCACGGGAGCCTTGTGGAAAGCAGGTTTGAGCCGGGCTCGGGGGGGGAGCGGCGGGGACCTCATGGGAAGGGGGGCTTTGTGGGCCGTCCCCCACGCCCCACCGAGGTCGCCAGCTGCCCCCCACGAGCGTCTCTCCGGCACGGCCACGGCCCCGGAGGCACAAGGACTTAGCACAGAGAACCAGCCGCTTGGAGCAGAAAAGCAAATGGACTTGTGTTGATCCGCGCCACCAAGCCTGCCGGGAGGGGGAAGGGCGTTGACCAGCCCGCCCGCTCCTCTCTGGAAAGAAAGATGGCGGCCGCACGGGAGCCTTGTGGAAAGCAGGTTTGAGCCGGGCTCGGGGGGGGGGAGCGGCGGGGACCTCATGGGAAGGGGGGCTTTGTGGGCCGTCCCCCACGCTCCACCGAGGTCGCCAGCTGCCCCCCACGAGCGGCTCTCCGGCACGGCCACGGCCCCGGAGGCACAAGGACTTAGCACAGAGAACCAGCCGCTTGGAGTAGAAAAGCAAATGGACTTGTGTTGATCCGCGCCACCAAGCCTGCCCGGAGGGGGAAGGGCGTTGACCAGCCCGCCCGCTCCTCTCTGGAAAGAAAGATGGCGGCCGCACGGGAGCCTTGTGGAAAGCAGGTTTGAGCCGGGATCGGGGGGGGGAGCGGCGGGGACCTCATGGGAAGGGGGGCTTTGTGGGCCGTCCCCCACGCCCCACCGAGGTCGCCAGCTGCCCCCCACGAGCGGCTCTCCGGCACGGCCACGGCCCCGGAGGCACAAGGATGTAGCACAGAGAACCAGCCGTTTGGAGCAGAAAAGCAAATGGACTTGTGTTGATCCGCGCCACCAAGCCTGCCCGGAGGGGGAAGGGCGTTGACCAGCCCGCCCGCTCCTCTCTGGAAAGAAAGATGGCGGCCGCACGGGAGCCTTGTGGAAAGCAGGTTTGAGCCGGGCTCGGGGGGGGGAGCGGCGGGGACCTCATGGGAAGGGGGGCTTTGTGGGCCGTCCCCCATGCCCCACCGAGGTCGCCAGCTGCCCCCCACGAGCGGCTCTCCGGCACGGCCACGGCCCCGGAGGCACAAGGACTTAGCACAGAGAACCAGCCGCTTGGAGCAGAAAAGCAAATGGACTTGTGTTGATCCGCGCCACCAAGCCTGCCCGGAGGGGGAAGGGCGTTGACCAGCCCGCCCGCTCCTCTCTGGAAAGAAAGATGGCGGCCGCACGGGAGCCTTGTGGAAAGCAGGTTTGAGCCGGGCTCGGGGGTGGAGCGGCGGGGACCTCATGGGAAGGGGGGCTTTGTGGGCCGTCCCCCACGCCCCACCGAGGTCGCCAGCTGCCCCCCACGAGCGGCTCTCCGGCACGGCCACGGCCCCAGAGGCACAAGGACTTAGCACAGAGAACCAGCCGCTTGGAGCAGAAAAGCAAATGGACTTGTGTTGATCCGCGCCACCAAGCCTGCCCGGAGGGGGAAGGGCGTTGACCAGCCCGCCCGCTCCTCTCTGGAAAGAAAGATGGCGGCCGCACGGGAGCCTTGTGGAAAGCAGGTTTGAGCCGGGCTCGGGGGGGGAGCGGCGGGGACCTCATGGGAAGGGGGGCTTTGTGGGCCGTCCCCCACGCCCCACCGAGGTCGCCAGCTGCCCCCCACGAGCGGCTCTCCGGCACGGCCACGGCCCCGGAGGCACAAGGACTTAGCACAGAGAACCAGCCGCTTGGAGCAGAAAAGCAAATGGACTTGTGTTGATCCGCGCCACCAAGCCTGCCCGGAGGGGGAAGGGCGTTGACCAGCCCGCCCGCTCCTCTCTGGAAAGAAAGATGGCGGCCGCACGGGAGCCTTGTGGAAAGCAGGTTTGAGCCGGGCTCGGGGGGGGAGCGGCGGGGACCTCATGGGAAGGGGGGCTTTGTGGGCCGTCCCCCACGCCCCACCGAGGTCGCCAGCTGCCCCCCACGAGCGGCTCTCCGGCACGGCCACGGCCCCGGAGGCACAAGGACTTAGCACAGAGAACCAGCCGCTTGGAGTAGAAAAGCAAATGGACTTGTGTTGATCCGCGCCACCAAGCCTGCCCGGAGGGGGAAGGGCGTTGACCAGCCCGCCCGCTCCTCTCTGGAAAGAAAGATGGCGGCCGCACGGGAGCCTTGTGGAAAGCAGGTTTGAGCCGGGCTCGGGGGGGGGGAGCGGCGGGGACCTCATGGGAAGGGGGGCTTTGTGGGCCGTCCACCACGCCCCACCGAGGTCGCCAGCTGCCCCCCACGAGTGGCTCTCGGGCACGGCCATGGCCCCGGAGGCACAAGGACTTAGCACAGAGAACCAGCCGCTTGGAGTAGAAAAGCAAATGGACTTGTGTTGATCCGCGCCACCAAGCCTGCCCGGAGGGGGAAGGGCGTTGACCAGCCCGCCCGCTCCTCTCTGGAAAGAAAGATGGCGGCCGCACGGGAGCCTTGTGGAAAGCAGGTTTGAGCCGGGCTCGGGGGGGGAGCGGCGGGGACCTCATGGGAAGGGGGGCTTTGTGGGCCGTCCCCCACGCCCCACCGAGGTCGCCAGCTGCCCCTCACGAGCGGCTCTCCGGCACGGCCATGGCCCCGGAGGCACAAGGACTTAGCACAGAGAACCAGCCGCTTGGAGCAGAAAAGCAAATGGACTTGTGTTGATCCGCGCCACCAAGCCTGCCCGGAGGGGGAAGGGCGTTGACCAGCCCGCCCGCTCCTCTCTGGAAAGAAAGATGGCGGCCGCACGGGAGCCTTGTGGAAAGCAGGTTTGAGCCGGGCTCGGGGGTGGAGCGGCGGGGACCTCATGGGAAGGGGGGCTTTGTGGGCCGTCCCCCATGCCCCACCGAGGTCGCCAGCTGCCCCCCACGAGCGGCTCTCCGGCACGGCCACGGCCCCGGAGGCACAAGGACTTAGCACAGAGAACCAGCCGCTTGGAGCAGAAAAGCAAATGGACTTGTGTTGATCCGCGCCACCAAGCCTGCCCGGAGGGGGAAGGGCGTTGACCAGCCCGCCCGCTCCTCTCTGGAAAGAAAGATGGCGGCCGCACGGGAGCCTTGTGGAAAGCAGGTTTGAGCCGGGCTCGGGGGGGGAGCGGCGGGGACCTCATGGGAAGGGGGGCTTTGTGGGCCGTCCCCCACGCCCCACCGAGGTCGCCAGCTGCCCCCCACGAGCGGCTCTCCGGCACGGCCACGGCCCCGGAGGCACAAGGACTTAGCACAGAGAACCAGCCGCTTGGAGCAGAAAAGCAAATGGACTTGTGTTGATCCGCACCACCAAGCCTGCCCGGAGGGGGAAGGGCGTTGACCAGCCCGCCCGCTCCTCTCTGGAAAGAAAGATGGCGGCCGCACGGGAGCCTTGTGGAAAGCAGGTTTGAGCCGGGATCGGGGGGGGGGAGCGGCGGGGACCTCATGGGAAGGGGGGCTTTGTGGGCCGTCCCCCACGCCCCACCGAGGTCGCCAGCTGCCCCCCACGAGCGGCTCTCCGGCACGGCCACGGCCCCGGAGGCACAAGGATGTAGCACAGAGAACCAGCCGTTTGGAGCAGAAAAGCAAATGGACTTGTGTTGATCCGCGCCACCAAGCCTGCCCGGAGGGGGAAGGGCGTTGACCAGCCCGCCCGCTCCTCTCTGGAAAGAAAGATGGCGGCCGCACGGGAGCCTTGTGGAAAGCAGGTTTGAGCCGGGCTCGGGGGGGGAGCGGCGGGGACCTCATGGGAAGGGGGGCTTTGTGGGCCGTCCCCCACGCCCCACCGAGGTCGCCAGCTGCCCCCCACGAGCGGCTCTCCGGCACGGCCACGGCCCCGGAGGCACAAGGACTTAGCACAGAGAACCAGCCGCTTGGAGCAGAAAAGCAAATGGACTTGTGTTGATCCGCGCCACCAAGCCTGCCCGGAGGGGGAAGGGCGTTGACCAGCCCGCCCGCTCCTCTCTGGAAAGAAAGATGGCGGCCGCACGGGAGCCTTGTGGAAAGCAGGTTTGAGCCGGGATCGGGGGGGGGAGCGGCGGGGACCTCATGGGAAGGGGGGCTTTGTGGGCCGTCCCCCACGCCCCACCGAGGTCGCCAGCTGCCCCCCACGAGCGGCTCTCCGGCACGGCCACGGCCCCGGAGGCACAAGGATGTAGCACAGAGAACCAGCCGTTTGGAGCAGAAAAGCAAATGGACTTGTGTTGATCCGCGCCACCAAGCCTGCCCGGAGGGGGAAGGGCGTTGACCAGCCCGCCCGCTCCTCTCTGGAAAGAAAGATGGCGGCCGCACGGGAGCCTTGTGGAAAGCAGGTTTGAGCCGGGCTCGGGGGGGGAGCGGCGGGGACCTCATGGGAAGGGGGGCTTTGTGGGCCGTCCCCCACGCCCCACCGAGGTCGCCAGCTGCCCCCCACGAGCGGCTCTCCGGCACGGCCACGGCCCCGGAGGCACAAGGACTTAGCACAGAGAACCAGCCGCTTGGAGCAGAAAAGCAAATGGACTTGTGTTGATCCGCGCCACCAAGCCTGCCCGGAGGGGGAAGGGCGTTGACCAGCCCGCCCGCTCCTCTCTGG
Organism: Sorex fumeus; assembly: GCF_029834395.1. Lineage (NCBI taxonomy): Eukaryota > Metazoa > Chordata > Mammalia > Eulipotyphla > Soricidae > Sorex > Sorex fumeus. Next base: position 20,000,703 of record NW_026606076.1, on the reverse strand, counting down.
AAAGAAAGATGGCGGCCGCACGGGAGCCTTGTGGAAAGCAGGTTTGAGCCGGGCTCGGGGGTGGAGCGGCGGGGACCTCATGGGAAGGGGGGCTTTGTGGGCCGTCCCCCACGCCCCACCGAGGTCGCCAGCTGCCCCCCACGAGCGGCTCTCCGGCACGGCCACGGCCCCGGAGGCACAAGGACTTAGCACAGAGAACCAGCCGCTTGGAGCAGAAAAGCAAATGGACTTGTGTTGATCCGCGCCACCAAGCCTGCCCGGAGGGGGAAGGGCGTTGACCAGCCCGCCCGCTCCTCTCTGGAAAGAAAGATGGCGGCCGCACGGGAGCCTTGTGGAAAGCAGGTTTGAGCCGGGCTCGGGGGGGGAGCGGCGGGGACCTCATGGGAAGGGGGGCTTTGTGGGCCGTCCCCCACGCCCCACCGAGGTCGCCAGCTGCCCCCCACGAGCGGCTCTCCGGCACGGCCACGGCCCCGGAGGCACAAGGACTTAGCACAGAGAACCAGCCGCTTGGAGCAGAAAAGCAAATGGACTTGTGTTGATCCGCGCCACCAAGCCTGCCCGGAGGGGGAAGGGTGTTGACCAGCCCGCCCGCTCCTGTCTGGAAAGAAAGATGGCGGCCGCACGGGAGCCTTGTGGAAAGCAGGTTTGAGCCGGGCTCGGGGGTGGAGCGGCGGGGACCTCATGGGAAGGGGGGCTTTGTGGGCCGTCCCCCACGCCCCACCGAGGTCGCCAGCTGCCCCCCACGAGCGGCTCTCCGGCACGGCCACGGCCCCGGAGGCACAAGGACTTAGCACAGAGAACCAGCCGCTTGGAGCAGAATAGCAAATGGACTTGTGTTGATCCGCGCCACCAAGCCTGCCCGGAGGGGGAAGGGCGTTGACCAGCCCGCCCGCTCCTCTCTGGAAAGAAAGATGGCGGCCGCACGGGAGCCTTGTCGAAAGCAGGTTTGAGCCGGGCTCGGGGGTGGAGCGGCGGGGACCTCATGGGAAGGGGGGCTTTGTGGGCCGTCCCCCACGCCCCACCGAGGTCGCCAGCTGCCCCCCACGAGCGGATCTCCGGCACGGCCACGGCCCCAGAGGCACAAGGACTTAGCACAGATAACCAGCCGCTTGGATCAGAAAAGCAAATGGACTTGTGTTGATCCGCGCCACCAAGCCTGCCCGGAGGGGGAAGGGCGTTGACCAGCCCGCCCGCTCCTCTCTGGAAAGAAAGATGGCGGCCGCACGGGAGCCTTGTGGAAAGCAGGTTTGAGCCGGGCTCGGGGGGGGAGCGGCGGGGACCTCATGGGAAGGGGGGCTTTGTGGGCCGTCCCCCACGCCCCACCGAGGTCGCCAGCTGCCCCCCACGAGCGGCTCTCCGGCACGGCCACGGCCCCAGAGGCACAAGGACTTAGCACAGAGAACCAGCCGCTTGGAGTAGAAAAGCAAATGGACTTGTGTTGATCCGCGCCACCAAGCCTGCCCGGAGGGGGAAGGGCGTTGACCAGCCCGCCCGCTCCTCTCTGGAAAGAAAGATGGCGGCCGCACGGGAGCCTTGTGGAAAGCAGGTTTGAGCCGGGCTCGGGGGGGGAGCGGCGGGGACCTCATGGGAAGGGGGGCTTTGTGGGCCGTCCCCCACGCCCCACCGAGGTCGCCAGCTGCCCCCCACGAGCGGCTCTCCGGCACGGCCACGGCCCCGGAGGCACAAGGACTTAGCACAGAGAACCAGCCGCTTGGAGTAGAAAAGCAAATGGACTTGTGTTGATCCGCGCCACCAAGCCTGCCCGGAGGGGGAAGGGCGTTGACCAGCCCGCCCGCTCCTCTCTGGAAAGAAAGATGGCGGCCGCACGGGAGCCTTGTGGAAAGCAGGTTTGAGCCGGGCTCGGGGGGGGAGCGGCGGGGACCTCATGGGAAGGGGGGCTTTGTGGGCCGTCCCCCACGCCCCACCGAGGTCGCCAGCTGCCCCTCACGAGCGGCTCTCCGGCACGGCCACGGCCCCGGAGGCACAAGGACTTAGCACAGAGAACCAGCCGCTTGGAGCAGAAAAGCAAATGGACTTGTGTTGATCCGCGCCACCAAGCCTGCCCGGAGGGGGAAGGGCGTTGACCAGCCCGCCCGCTCCTCTCTGGAAAGAAAGATGGCGGCCGCACGGGAGCCTTGTGGAAAGCAGGTTTGAGCCGGGCTCGGGGGTGGAGCGGCGGGGACCTCATGGGAAGGGGGGCTTTGTGGGCCGTCCCCCATGCCCCACCGAGGTCGCCAGCTGCCCCCCACGAGCGGCTCTCCGGCACGGCCACGGCCCCGGAGGCACAAGGACTTAGCACAGAGAACCAGCCGCTTGGAGCAGAAAAGCAAATGGACTTGTGTTGATCCGCGCCACCAAGCCTGCCCGGAGGGGGAAGGGCGTTGACCAGCCCGCCCGCTCCTGTCTGGAAAGAAAGATGGCGGCCGCACGGGAGCCTTGTGGAAAGCAGGTTTGAGCCGGGCTCGGGGGTGGAGCGGCGGGGACCTCATGGGAAGGGGGGCTTTGTGGGCCGTCCCCCACGCCCCACCGAGGTCGCCAGCTGCCCCCCACGAGCGGCTCTCCGGCACGGCCATGGCCCCGGAGGCACAAGGACTTAGCACAGAGAACCAGCCGCTTGGAGCAGAATAGCAAATGGACTTGTGTTGATCCGCGCCACCAAGCCTGCCCGGAGGGGGAAGGGCGTTGACCAGCCCGCCCGCTCCTCTCTGGAAAGAAAGATGGCGGCCGCACGGGAGCCTTGTGGAAAGCAGGTTTGAGCCGGGCTCGGGGGTGGAGCGGCGGGGACCTCATGGGAAGGGGGGCTTTGTGGGCCGTCCCCCACGCCCCACCGAGGTCGCCAGCTGCCCCCCACGAGCGGATCTCCGGCACGGCCACGGCCCCAGAGGCACAAGGACTTAGCACAGATAACCAGCCGCTTGGATCAGAAAAGCAAATGGACTTGTGTTGATCCGCGCCACCAAGCCTGCCCGGAGGGGGAAGGGCGTTGACCAGCCCGCCCGCTCCTCTCTGGAAAGAAAGATGGCGGCCGCACGGGAGCCTTGTGGAAAGCAGGTTTGAGCCGGGCTCGGGGGGGGAGCGGCGGGGACCTCATGGGAAGGGGGGCTTTGTGGGCCGTCCCCCACGCCCCACCGAGGTCGCCAGCTGCCCCCCACGAGCGGCTCTCCGGCACGGCCACGGCCCCAGAGGCACAAGGACTTAGCACAGAGAACCAGCCGCTTGGAGCAGAAAAGCAAATGGACTTGTGTTGATCCGCGCCACCAAGCCTGCCCGGAGGGGGAAGGGCGTTGACCAGCCCGCCCGCTCCTCTCTGGAAAGAAAGATGGCGGCCGCACGGGAGCCTTGTGGAAAGCAGGTTTGAGCCGGGCTCGGGGGGGGAGCGGCGGGGACCTCATGGGAAGGGGGGCTTTGTGGGCCGTCCCCCACGCCCCACCGAGGTCGCCAGCTGCCCCCCACGAGCGGCTCTCCGGCACGGCCACGGCCCCGGAGGCACAAGGACTTAGCACAGAGAACCAGCCGCTTGGAGTAGAAAAGCAAATGGACTTGTGTTGATCCGCGCCACCAAGCCTGCCCGGAGGGGGAAGGGCGTTGACCAGCCCGCCCGCTCCTCTCTGGAAAGAAAGATGGCGGCCGCACGGGAGCCTTGTGGAAAGCAGGTTTGAGCCGGGCTCGGGGGGGGGGAGCGGCGGGGACCTCATGGGAAGGGGGGCTTTGTGGGCCGTCCCCCACGCCCCACCGAGGTCGCCAGCTGCCCCCCACGAGTGGCTCTCGGGCACGGCCACGGCCCCGGGGGCACAAGGACTTAGCACAGAGAACCAGCCGCTTGGAGTAGAAAAGCAAATGGACTTGTGTTGATCCGCGCCACCAAGCCTGCCCGGAGGGGGAAGGGCGTTGACCAGCCCGCCCGCTCCTCTCTGGAAAGAAAGATGGCGGCCGCACGGGAGCCTTGTGGAAAGCAGGTTTGAGCCGGGCTCGGGGGGGGAGCGGCGGGGACCTCATGGGAAGGGGGGCTTTGTGGGCCGTCCCCCACGCCCCACCGAGGTCGCCAGCTGCCCCTCACGAGCGGCTCTCCGGCACGGCCACGGCCCCGGAGGCACAAGGACTTAGCACAGAGAACCAGCCGCTTGGAGCAGAAAAGCAAATGGACTTGTGTTGATCCGCGCCACCAAGCCTGCCCGGAGGGGGAAGGGCGTTGACCAGCCCGCCCGCTCCTCTCTGGAAAGAAAGATGGCGGCCGCACGGGAGCCTTGTGGAAAGCAGGTTTGAGCCGGGCTCGGGGGTGGAGCGGCGGGGACCTCATGGGAAGGGGGGCTTTGTGGGCCGTCCCCCATGCCCCACCGAGGTCGCCAGCTGCCCCCCACGAGCGGCTCTCCGGCACGGCCACGGCCCCGGAGGCACAAGGACTTAGCACAGAGAACCAGCCGCTTGGAGCAGAAAAGCAAATGGACTTGTGTTGATCCGCGCCACCAAGCCTGCCCGGAGGGGGAAGGGCGTTGACCAGCCCGCCCGCTCCTCTCTGGAAAGAAAGATGGCGGCCGCACGGGAGCCTTGTGGAAAGCAGGTTTGAGCCGGGCTCGGGGGGGGAGCGGCGGGGACCTCATGGGAAGGGGGGCTTTGTGGGCCGTCCCCCACGCCCCACCGAGGTCGCCAGCTGCCCCCCACGAGCGGCTCTCCGGCACGGCCACGGCCCCGGAGGCACAAGGACTTAGCACAGAGAACCAGCCGCTTGGAGTAGAAAAGCAAATGGACTTGTGTTGATCCGCGCTACCAAGCCTGCCCGGAGGGGGAAGGGCGTTGACCAGCCCGCCCGCTCCTCTCTGGAAAGAAAGATGGCGGCCGCACGGGAGCCTTGTGGAAAGCAGGTTTGAGCCGGGATCGGGGGGGGAGCGGCGGGGACCTCATGGGAAGGGGGGCTTTGTGGGCCGTCCACCACGCCCCACCGAGGTCGCCAGCTGCCCCCCACGAGCGGCTCTCCGGCACGGCCACGGCCCCGGAGGCACAAGGATGTAGCACAGAGAACCAGCCGTTTGGAGCAGAAAAGCAAATGGACTTGTGTTGATCCGCGCCACCAAGCCTGCCCGGAGGGGGAAGGGCGTTGACCAGCCCGCCCGCTCCTCTCTGGAAAGAAAGATGGCGGCCGCACGGGAGCCTTGTGGAAAGCAGGTTTGAGCCGGGCTCGGGGGGGGAGCGGCGGGGACCTCATGGGAAGGGGGGCTTTGTGGGCCGTCCCCCACGCCCCACCGAGGTCGCCAGCTGCCCCCCACGAGCGGCTCTCCGGCACGGCCACGGCCCCGGAGGCACAAGGACTTAGCACAGAGAACCAGCCGCTTGGAGCAGAAAAGCAAATGGACTTGTGTTGATCCGCGCCACCAAGCCTGCCCGGAGGGGGAAGGGCGTTGACCAGCCCGCCCGCTCCTCTCTGGAAAGAAAGATGGCGGCCGCACGGGAGCCTTGTGGAAAGCAGGTTTGAGCCGGGCTCGGGGGGGGAGCGGCGGGGACCTCATGGGAAGGGGGGCTTTGTGGGCCGTCCCCCACGCCCCACCGAGGTCGCCAGCTGCCCCCCACGAGCGGCTCTCCGGCACGGCCACGGCCCCGGAGGCACAAGGACTTAGCACAGAGAACCAGCCGCTTGGAGCAGAAAAGCAAATGGACTTGTGTTGATCCGCGCCACCAAGCCTGCCCGGAGGGGGAAGGGCGTTGACCAGCCCGCCCGCTCCTCTCTGGAAAGAAAGATGGCGGCCGCACGGGAGCCTTGTGGAAAGCAGGTTTGAGCCGGGCTCGGGGGGGGAGCGGCGGGGACCTCATGGGAAGGGGGGCTTTGTGGGCCGTCCCCCACGCCCCACCGAGGTCGCCAGCTGCCCCCCACGAGCGGCTCTCCGGCACGGCCACGGCCCCGGAGGCACAAGGACTTAGCACAGAGAACCAGCCGCTTGGAGCAGAAAAGCAAATGGACTTGTGTTGATCCGCGCCACCAAGCCTGCCCGGAGGGGGAAGGGCGTTGACCAGCCCGCCCGCTCCTCTCTGGAAAGAAAGATGGCGGCCGCACGGGAGCCTTGTGGAAAGCAGGTTTGAGCCGGGCTCGGGGGGGGAGCGGCGGGGACCTCATGGGAAGGGGGGCTTTGTGGGCCGTCCCCCACGCCCCACCGAGGTCGCCAGCTGCCCCCCACGAGCGGCTCTCCGGCACGGCCACGGCCCCGGAGGCACAAGGACTTAGCACAGAGAACCAGCCGCTTGGAGCAGAAAAGCAAATGGACTTGTGTTGATCCGCGCCACCAAGCCTGCCCGGAGGGGGAAGGGCGTTGACCAGCCCGCCCGCTCCTCTCTGGAAAGAAAGATGGCGGCCGCACGGGAGCCTTGTGGAAAGCAGGTTTGAGCCGGGCTCGGGGGTGGAGCGGCGGGGACCTCATGGGAAGGGGGGCTTTGTGGGCCGTCCCCCACGCCCCACCGAGGTCGCCAGCTGCCCCCCACGAGCGGCTCTCCGGCACGGCCACGGCCCCGGAGGCACAAGGACTTAGCACAGAGAACCAGCCGCTTGGAGCAGAAAAGCAAATGGACTTGTGTTGATCCGCGCCACCAAGCCTGCCCGGAGGGGGAAGGGCGTTGACCAGCCCGCCCGCTCCTCTCTGGAAAGAAAGATGGCGGCCGCACGGGAGCCTTGTGGAAAGCAGGTTTGAGCCGGGCTCGGAGGGGGAGCGGCGGGGACCTCATGGGAAGGGGGGCTTTGTGGGCCGTCCCCCACGCCCCACCGAGGTCGCCAGCTGCCCCCCACGAGCGGCTCTCCGGCACGGCCACGGCCCCGGAGGCACAAGGACTTAGCACAGAGAACCAGCCGCTTGGAGCAGAAAAGCAAATGGACTTGTGTTGATCCGCGCCACCAAGCCTGCCCGGAGGGGGAAGGGCGTTGACCAGCCCGCCCGCTCCTCTCTGGAAAGAAAGATGGCGGCCGCACGGGAGCCTTGTGGAAAGCAGGTTTGAGCCGGGCTCGGGGGTGGAGCGGCGGGGACCTCATGGGAAGGGGGGCTTTGTGGGCCGTCCCCCACGCCCCACCGAGGTCGCCAGCTGCCCCCCACGAGCGGCTCTCCGGCACGGCCACGGCCCCGGAGGCACAAGGACTTAGCACAGAGAACCAGCCGCTTGGAGCAGAATAGCAAATGGACTTGTGTTGATCCGCGCCACCAAGCCTGCCCGGAGGGGGAAGGGCGTTGACCAGCCCGCCCGCTCCTCTCTGGAAAGAAAGATGGCGGCCGCACGGGAGCCTTGTGGAAAGCAGGTTTGAGCCGGGCTCGGGGGGGGAGCGGCGGGGACCTCATGGGAAGGGGGGCTTTGTGGGCCGTCCCCCACGCCCCACCGAGGTCGCCAGCTGCCCCCCACGAGCGGCTCTCCGGCACGGCCACGGCCCCGGAGGCACAAGGACTTAGCACAGAGAACCAGCCGCTTGGAGCAGAATAGCAAATGGACTTGTGTTGATCCGCGCCACCAAGCCTGCCCGGAGGGGGAAGGGCGTTGACCAGCCCGCCCGCTACTCTCTGGAAAGAAAGATGGCGGCCGCACGGGAGCCTTGTGGAAAGCAGGTTTGAGCCGGGCTCGGGGGGGGAGCGGCGGGGACCTCATGGGAAGGGGGGCTTTGTGGGCCGTCCCCCACGCCCCACCGAGGTCGCCAGCTGCCCCCCACGAGCGGCTCTCCGGCACGGCCACGGCCCCGGAGGCACAAGGACTTAGCACAGAGAACCAGCCGCTTGGAGCAGAAAAGCAAATGGACTTGTGTTGATCCGCGCCACCAAGCCTGCCCGGAGGGGGAAGGGCGTTGACCAGCCCGCCCGCTCCTCTCTGGAAAGAAAGATGGCGGCCGCACGGGAGCCTTGTGGAAAGCAGGTTTGAGCCGGGCTCGGGGGGGGGGAGCGGCGGGGACCTCATGGGAAGGGGGGCTTTGTGGGCCGTCCCCCACGCCCCACCGAGGTCGCCAGCTGCCCCCCACGAGTGGCTCTCGGGCACGGCCACGGCCCCGGAGGCACAAGGACTTAGCACAGAGAACCAGCCGCTTGGAGTAGAAAAGCAAATGGACTTGTGTTGATCCGCGCCACCAAGCCTGCCCGGAGGGGGAAGGGCGTTGACCAGCCCGCCCGCTCCTCTCTGGAAAGAAAGATGGCGGCCGCACGGGAGCCTTGTGGAAAGCAGGTTTGAGCCGGGCTCGGGGGGGGAGCGGCGGGGACCTCATGGGAAGGGGGGCTTTGTGGGCCGTCCCCCACGCCCCACCGAGGTCGCCAGCTGCCCCTCACGAGCGGCTCTCCGGCACGGCCACGGCCCCGGAGGCACAAGGACTTAGCACAGAGAACCAGCCGCTTGGAGCAGAAAAGCAAATGGACTTGTGTTGATCCGCGCCACCAAGCCTGCCCGGAGGGGGAAGGGCGTTGACCAGCCCGCCCGCTCCTCTCTGGAAAGAAAGATGGCGGCCGCACGGGAGCCTTGTGGAAAGCAGGTTTGAGCCGGGCTCGGGGGTGGAGCGGCGGGGACCTCATGGGAAGGGGGGCTTTGTGGGCCGTCCCCCATGCCCCACCGAGGTCGCCAGCTGCCCCCCACGAGCGGCTCTCCGGCACGGCCACGGCCCCGGAGGCACAAGGACTTAGCACAGAGAACCAGCCGCTTGGAGCAGAAAAGCAAATGGACTTGTGTTGATCCGCGCCACCAAGCCTGCCCGGAGGGGGAAGGGCGTTGACCAGCCCGCCCGCTCCTCTCTGGAAAGAAAGATGGCGGCCGCACGGGAGCCTTGTGGAAAGCAGGTTTGAGCCGGGCTCGGGGGGGGAGCGGCGGGGACCTCATGGGAAGGGGGGCTTTGTGGGCCGTCCCCCACGCCCCACCGAGGTCGCCAGCTGCCCCCCACGAGCGGCTCTCCGGCACGGCCACGGCCCCGGAGGCACAAGGACTTAGCACAGAGAACCAGCCGCTTGGAGTAGAAAAGCAAATGGACTTGTGTTGATCCGCGCTACCAAGCCTGCCCGGAGGGGGAAGGGCGTTGACCAGCCCGCCCGCTCCTCTCTGGAAAGAAAGATGGCGGCCGCACGGGAGCCTTGTGGAAAGCAGGTTTGAGCCGGGATCGGGGGGGGGGAGCGGCGGGGACCTCATGGGAAGGGGGGCTTTGTGGGCCGTCCCCCACGCCCCACCGAGGTCGCCAGCTGCCCCCCACGAGCGGCTCTCCGGCACGGCCACGGCCCCGGAGGCACAAGGATGTAGCACAGAGAACCAGCCGTTTGGAGCAGAAAAGCAAATGGACTTGTGTTGATCCGCGCCACCAAGCCTGCCCGGAGGGGGAAGGGCGTTGACCAGCCCGCCCGCTCCTCTCTGGAAAGAAAGATGGCGGCCGCACGGGAGCCTTGTGGAAAGCAGGTTTGAGCCGGGCTCGGGGGGGGAGCGGCGGGGACCTCATGGGAACGGGGGCTTTGTGGGCCGTCCCCCACGCCCCACCGAGGTCGCCAGCTGCCCCCCACGAGCGGCTCTCCGGCACGGCCACGGCCCCGGAGGCACAAGGACTTAGCACAGAGAACCAGCCGCTTGGAGCAGAAAAGCAAATGGACTTGTGTTGATCCGCGCCACCAAGCCTGCCCGGAGGGGGAAGGGCGTTGACCAGCCCGCCCGCTCCTCTCTGGAAAGAAAGATGGCGGCCGCACGGGAGCCTTGTGGAAAGCAGGTTTGAGCCGGGATCGGGGGGGGGAGCGGCGGGGACCTCATGGGAAGGGGGGCTTTGTGGGCCGTCCCCCACGCCCCACCGAGGTCGCCAGCTGCCCCCCACGAGCGGCTCTCCGGCACGGCCACGGCCCCGGAGGCACAAGGATGTAGCACAGAGAACCAGCCGTTTGGAGCAGAAAAGCAAATGGACTTGTGTTGATCCGCGCCACCAAGCCTGCCCGGAGGGGGAAGGGCGTTGACCAGCCCGCCCGCTCCTCTCTGGAAAGAAAGATGGCGGCCGCACGGGAGCCTTGTGGAAAGCAGGTTTGAGCCGGGCTCGGGGGGGGAGCGGCGGGGACCTCATGGGAAGGGGGGCTTTGTGGGCCGTCCCCCACGCCCCACCGAGGTCGCCAGCTGCCCCCCACGAGCGGCTCTCCGGCACGGCCACGGCCCCGGAGGCACAAGGACTTAGCACAGAGAACCAGCCGCTTGGAGCAGAAAAGCAAATGGACTTGTGTTGATCCGCGCCACCAAGCCTGCCCGGAGGGGGAAGGGCGTTGACCAGCCCGCCCGCTCCTCTCTGGAAAGAAAGATGGCGGCCGCACGGGAGCCTTGTGGAAAGCAGGTTTGAGCCGGGCTCGGGGGGGGAGCGGCGGGGACCTCATGGGAAGGGGGGCTTTGTGGGCCGTCCCCCACGCCCCACCGAGGTCGCCAGCTGCCCCCCACGAGCGGCTCTCCGGCACGGCCACGGCCCCGGAGGCACAAGGACTTAGCACAGAGAACCAGCCGCTTGGAGCAGAAAAGCAAATGGACTTGTGTTGATCCGCGCCACCAAGCCTGCCCGGAGGGGGAAGGGCGTTGACCAGCCCGCCCGCTCCTCTCTGGAAAGAAAGATGGCGGCCGCACGGGAGCCTTGTGGAAAGCAGGTTTGAGCCGGGCTCGGGGGGGGAGCGGCGGGGACCTCATGGGAAGGGGGGCTTTGTGGGCCGTCCCCCACGCCCCACCGAGGTCGCCAGCTGCCCCCCACGAGCGGCTCTCCGGCACGGCCACGGCCCCGGAGGCACAAGGACTTAGCACAGAGAACCAGCCGCTTGGAGCAGAAAAGCAAATGGACTTGTGTTGATCCGCGCCACCAAGCCTGCCCGGAGGGGGAAGGGCGTTGACCAGCCCGCCCGCTCCTCTCTGGAAAGAAAGATGGCGGCCGCACGGGAGCCTTGTGGAAAGCAGGTTTGAGCCGGGCTCGGGGGTGGAGCGGCGGGGACCTCATGGGAAGGGGGGCTTTGTGGGCCGTCCCCCACGCCCCACCGAGGTCGCCAGCTGCCCCCCACGAGCGGCTCTCCGGCACGGCCACGGCCCCGGAGGCACAAGGACTTAGCACAGAGAACCAGCCGCTTGGAGCAGAATAGCAAATGGACTTGTGTTGATCCGCGCCACCAAGCCTGCCCGGAGGGGGAAGGGCGTTGACCAGCCCGCCCGCTCCTCTCTGGAAAGAAAGATGGCGGCCGCACGGGAGCCTTGTGGAAAGCAGGTTTGAGCCGGGCTCGGGGGTGGAGCGGCGGGGACCTCATGGGAAGGGGGGCTTTGTGGGCCGTCCCCCACGCCCCACCGAGGTCGCCAGCTGTCCCCCACGAACGGCTCTCCGGCACGGCCACGGCCCCGGAGGCACAAGGACTTAGCACAGAGAACCAGCCGCTTGGAGCAGAAAAGCAAATGGACTTGTGTTGATCCGCGCCACCAAGCCTGCCCGGAGGGGGAAGGGCGTTGACCAGCCCGCCCGCTCCTCTCTGGAAAGAAAGATGGCGGCCGCACGGGAGCCTTGTGGAAAGCAGGTTTGAGCCGGGCTCGGGGGGGGAGCGGCGGGGACCTCATGGGAAGGGGGGCTTTGTGGGCCGTCCCCCACGCCCCACCGAGGTCGCCAGCTGCCCCCCACGAGCGGCTCTCCGGCACGGCCACGGCCCCGGAGGCACAAGGACTTAGCACAGAGAACCAGCCGCTTGGAGCAGAAAAGCAAATGGACTTGTGTTGATCCGCGCCACCAAGCCTGCCCGGAGGGGGAAGGGCGTTGACCAGCCCGCCCGCTCCTCTCTGGAAAGAAAGATGGCGGCCGCACGGGAGCCTTGTGGAAAGCAGGTTTGAGCCGGGCTCGGGGGTGGAGCGGCGGGGACCTCATGGGAAGGGGGGCTTTGTGGGCCGTCCCCCACGCCCCACCGAGGTCGCCAGCTGCCCCCCACGAGCGGCTCTCCGGCACGGCCACGGCCCCGGAGGCACAAGGACTTAGCACAGAGAACCAGCCGCTTGGAGCAGAATAGCAAATGGACTTGTGTTGATCCGCGCCACCAAGCCTGCCCGGAGGGGGAAGGGCGTTGACCAGCCCGCCCGCTCCTCTCTGGAAAGAAAGATGGCGGCCGCACGGGAGCCTTGTGGAAAGCAGGTTTGAGCCGGGCTCGGGGGGGGAGCGGCGGGGACCTCATGGGAAGGGGGGCTTTGTGGGCCGTCCCCCACGCCCCACCGAGGTCGCCAGCTGCCCCCCACGAGCGGCTCTCCGGCACGGCCACGGCCCCGGAGGCACAAGGACTTAGCACAGAGAACCAGCCGCTTGGAGCAGAAAAGCAAATGGACTTGTGTTGATCCGCGCCACCAAGCCTGCCCGGAGGGGGAAGGGCGTTGACCAGCCCGCCCGCTCCTCTCTGGAAAGAAAGATGGCGGCCGCACGGGAGCCTTGTGGAAAGCAGGTTTGAGCCGGGCTCGGGGGGGGAGCGGCGGGGACCTCATGGGAAGGGGGGCTTTGTGGGCCGTCCCCCACGCCCCACCGAGGTCGCCAGCTGCCCCCCACGAGCGGCTCTCCGGCACGGCCACGGCCCCGGAGGCACAAGGACTTAGCACAGAGAACCAGCCGCTTGGAGCAGAAAAGCAAATGGACTTGTGTTGATCCGCGCCACCAAGCCTGCCCGGAGGGGGAAGGGCGTTGACCAGCCCGCCCGCTCCTCTCTGGAAAGAAAGATGGCGGCCGCACGGGAGCCTTGTGGAAAGCAGGTTTGAGCCGGGCTCGGGGGTGGAGCGGCGGGGACCTCATGGGAAGGGGGGCTTTGTGGGCCGTCCCCCACGCCCCACCGAGGTCGCCAGCTGCCCCCCACGAGCGGCTCTCCGGCACGGCCACGGCCCCGGAGGCACAAGGACTTAGCACAGAGAACCAGCCGCTTGGAGCAGAATAGCAAATGGACTTGTGTTGATCCGCGCCACCAAGCCTGCCCGGAGGGGGAAGGGCGTTGACCAGCCCGCCCGCTCCTCTCTGGAAAGAAAGATGGCGGCCGCACGGGAGCCTTGTGGAAAGCAGGTTTGAGCCGGGCTCGGGGGTGGAGCGGCGGGGACCTCATGGGAAGGGGGGCTTTGTGGGCCGTCCCCCACGCCCCACCGAGGTCGCCAGCTGTCCCCCACGAGCGGCTCTCCGGCACGGCCACGGCCCCGGAGGCACAAGGACTTAGCACAGAGAACCAGCCGCTTGGAGCAGAAAAGCAAATGGACTTGTGTTGATCCGCGCCACCAAGCCTGCCCGGAGGGGGAAGGGCGTTGACCAGCCCGCCCGCTCCTCTCTGGAAAGAAAGATGGCGGCCGCACGGGAGCCTTGTGGAAAGCAGGTTTGAGCCGGGCTCGGGGGGGGAGCGGCGGGGACCTCATGGGAAGGGGGGCTTTGTGGGCCGTCCCCCACGCCCCACCGAGGTCGCCAGCTGCCCCCCACGAGCGGCTCTCCGGCACGGCCACGGCCCCGGAGGCACAAGGACTTAGCACAGAGAACCAGCCGCTTGGAGCAGAAAAGCAAATGGACTTGTGTTGATCCGCGCCACCAAGCCTGCCCGGAGGGGGAAGGGCGTTGACCAGCCCGCCCGCTCCTCTCTGGAAAGAAAGATGGCGGCCGCACGGGAGCCTTGTGGAAAGCAGGTTTGAGCCGGGCTCGGGGGTGGAGCGGCGGGGACCTCATGGGAAGGGGGGCTTTGTGGGCCGTCCCCCACGCCCCACCGAGGTCGCCAGCTGCCCCCCACGAGCGGCTCTCCGGCACGGCCACGGCCCCGGAGGCACAAGGACTTAGCACAGAGAACCAGCCGCTTGGAGCAGAATAGCAAATGGACTTGTGTTGATCCGCGCCACCAAGCCTGCCCGGAGGGGGAAGGGCGTTGACCAGCCCGCCCGCTCCTCTCTGGAAAGAAAGATGGCGGCCGCACGGGAGCCTTGTGGAAAGCAGGTTTGAGCCGGGCTCGGGGGGGGAGCGGCGGGGACCTCATGGGAAGGGGGGCTTTGTGGGCCGTCCCCCACGCCCCACCGAGGTCGCCAGCTGCCCCCCACGAGCGGCTCTCCGGCACGGCCACGACTCCAGGGCACAGAAACCAATCTCTTAACTAGCTAACTTTTAATAGAAATTCTTCCAGGGTCAATAAGTAAAATAGCAGAAATTCAAAACCGCGCGGCCGCTATTGCGGCCGCGCGACATCATTTTATTCTTAAACCAAGTTGTAGAAAGCAAATCATTTCACAACGCTGTTTCAGCATGTCTGATTTGGGGGGGTGGGTCGTAAACTCTTAACAATAATTGTGCATCTTCTATCGAAATAATCTATCTAGTCAAAGTAGATAGAGTATTAACTAGAACTCATCTGCCTCACAAGAATTGGGAGGGGTGGGAGGTGGGGGTCTATTGGGGTTCGGGGTTAAAAATGAGTATTGGTAAAGGGAAATGTGTTCGGTATCTACATGACTGAGACCTAAACCCGAAAGCTCTGTAACTTTTCCCACAGTGATTCAATAAATAAATAAATTATTAAAAAAATTATTAAGATAAAAAAAAAGAGACTTTTTCCCTACTAAAAAAAAATTAATCAAGGAATACAACTGGATATAATTCCTTCTATAGAAAATTGATGCATCCATTTCAAGAGAAAATGAAACAGATCCACATGTGGGTTTGGTTAAAGTTCAGTGTGGAACCTGTGATGCAGGGGTGAAGACAACACTGCATCGTCACGCAGCTGAGACAGACCACGTGGCCATTGCAAAGCTCTCACCACAAGTGATGCCTTTCAGGATCAATGAAGTTTTTTGTTCATTCTTTTTTGTAGTTTCTATTTATTGGGGGTTGGTGGGTGGAGGGGCACACCATGCAGTATCTAGGATCAGTTCTGTGGGTCTATGGTGTCTATAAGTCGTGCTGGGTAAGGACCATCCATCTCTGTGCAAAGAAAGTATATTTCTCACTGCACCATCTCTAGGGCGCACAAATTAGCTTTCTAAACAACTACCACTGTCAAGTCAATCAAAACTCACAGTATTTTTTATACATGGTTGATTTCAGCACCTAGTGAAGATAAGGGTCCTCTACTCCAACATCAGGCTTTGGAATTCCTCCTTGTGAATCTCAGTCTTCCACCTTTACAATCACATACTTGGTCCACTCCTGCTGGCATAATAATATTTATTCTGTATTCATGAATCTTACCAAATCACTCGTACTTGCTGACCCCATTCCCAAATCAAAGTGCTGTACTGCCAAATCCTGAAGTCACGGTTTCAGTTCTGAAACTGAAGAGAACATGCAATTCACACATCACACATGTCACAGAATGTAGCAAAATGATGCCATGTAGTTAAGAGTACATATCTGTGGGTGTCAAAGTCCAAAGAGTCCCACGCTAAACAAAAGATTCGGATAGTAGAAAACTGTGAGGATCTTGGCAATTCTACACTAGGTTATGTTTTTTTTTTTTTTTAAGCAGACCTGGTGATGTTCGGGGAACCAGGATATTGAACAGATTATTTAACAGGTCACATTCAGGCACTGCAAGGTGCTCCCTGATGTACTATCGGTCAGATCCAAACTAGCTCTGTTATGGTCTTACTTAATTGAAAGCCACGGAAGTAATTACAGGATCATTCTGTGATTGCCAGTCCAGGGAAATGAAGAGCAGCTTGAGTGCGGCACAGACCCAAAGATCCAGGAGAAAAAGTCCCTATTCTCAGCAGCGTGTTTCCTACATGCTCAGTGCACCCATACACTGCACAGGGCCTGAGACAGGAAGGGTCCTCAGACACGCACCCGCACACACGCCTCTCCTCCCAGACCTCAGAGCTCCTTCTTCCAGCCAGGAGATCACCGCAGGCTTCATCCCAGAGTGTCCTGCCCCAACAGAGACAGAGGCATGGATAAGTCACAGGGAAAAGGTGACAGGTGAATGCCCATGTTTTCCTGATATAACTAGGCAAATATCTAAATGGCATGAACAGAATGTCCATTTCCAAAATTCCACATATTTCTAGTTATTCGAGAGGTAAGACCCAAGAAAATATCACAAATACTCTAGACCTGGCCATGTGTATGGCCGACAAGGGGTTGATCAGCACAGTATGTTGTTGGTTTTTGTCTTGCTTGGGGTCTCACCTGGCAATGATCAGGAGTGACTCCTGACTCTGTATTCAGAAATCACTGCTGCTGGTGCTCGGGGGTGATATGTGATGCAGGGGATTTAACCCTCATGTGCCGCTTGCAAGAAAATCACTTTCCTCCCTGTACTGTCTTTCTAGGCCCAGCAGCACATGGAGTTTCCTGAGTCCCTCATGAACTCATCACAGATTTCAGTAAAACTAAGTGCATAATAAATCTGAAAATGTCCAAAGGTGGCAAGAGATGCTTATTTTTTAAGCTGAAAAATGTATCCCGAAAGAGAGCACAGCAGGTGTTTCTCACGGCTAATCCCGTTGCGATACCCAAAATCACCTAGGGTCCGTCATGCCAGCCAGGAGTGATCCCTGAGTGCAGAGTCCAGGAGCAAACCCTAAGTCCTGCTGCAGTCTCACAAGAACCATTAGAAGTAAGTCCAAGCACTGAAATAGGGCAGCATCTAATGAGTTGAGAGACGAGATATAAAATACCCTGTGGTGGAAGAGAGATAGTACAGCACATAGGACAGAAGCGCTGCACACACATGTGGGTTTGATCCCAGGCAGCCCATATGGTCTTAGAGCAAGGCCAGGTGTGGATCCTGAATACAGAGACAGGAATAATCCCTAATTCCTGAGGAAAAAAGAAAATGCAAAACCGTCTGACTTGAGTGACTGGTGCAAAAGTACTCGGGGTCAGGCACCAACATTTTAATTTGCCAAGAGGTTTCAATATACGGTTCCCCATGGCCCCTGAACATTCTTAGGAGTCATCCTTTAGCACAGAGCCAAGAGAACTGTGGACTGTGCCCCCCCCAAACAAAGGCAACAGCAAAACCAATTAAACACACAAAATTTCGTATAGTACACAAAGTAAATTGATGCACCAATGGATGGAACTATTTAAAGGGACCTGAGCAATAACTGGAGAGAGGGATCTTCCCATGGACACAGTCGAAACGGGTTTATATGAATCACCCCATAGGGTCTGGCTACCCCACAAGAGTAATTCCTGAAGACAACACTGAGAATAAGCCCTGAGTATCCAAAGGTGAACCCTAAAACAAGAGGGAGGGAAGAGCTACTGCATGGCTGTCCAACATCCCAGCCCGTCACAGAGCTACTGTTGGACACACAGCTGCCGCCCAACTCCAGGAAGCCATGCGCGTCTGTTCAGACACGGTGGCTCCACACTGCTCTCACCGACAGCTTGCAGATGCTGGTATGTCTCCAGCATTACGTCCCTGTAGAGCTTCTGCTGAGAGGCCGCCAGGCATGACCATTCCTCTGGGGTGAAGTTCACAGCCACGTCATGGAAGGTCACAGCGTCCTGAGTCAGCACACGGAGAGGGTGGGAGTCAGAGTCTATCTTAGCCTCATTACCACTACTGTGAGGCCAGGACCCAGGGTCCTATATTGTCGCTGGGCCTCTCTCCTCCGAATGAACTAGCCTCCATGCACACGCATTGTTGATGGGTCCCAGAAATCACATAAGGCAGCTGGATCTGCTAAAGTGGGAGGATGATATACAGAAGGTTTTTGGATGTATCTGCCTTTCCTGGTAACCCCAGGGCCAATTCGAGCACCACTGGTCCAGTGAGCACTGTAGAGAGGATCACCTGAACACAGACTTGTACGATCCAAAAGACTATCCCTGGGTGTAGCAAAAACTACTGCACGCTCACCGCTGCACCCTCACAGCTCGTGACCACTAGGATTGAGAACTCGACAGTCCATATAGACAACTACTCAGAACAGTGCATGGCATGTGTGCCGGTAGGAACTCACTGCTCAGGACCGATCAAAATCCTGCTCAAAGAAGGTAGAAGTTTCTGGACCCCAACATCTCTACTGGCCTCAGAGATCCTTGGCTCTTTCTCCTTGGGATCGGTGCATGCCCAGAAATCCACACACAAGATTATGTGAACATAAGACTGTATGATCGAGCAGGTAGTCACTCCAGAGTAGGAAGGACAAAAGAGGAGAAAAGCAAGTCTGGTGGCCCAAGTCACTGTAGTTGCCAGGGCGCAAACGGGACCAGCACAACCCAGGGTGCTCTGAGGCCAGTCTGTTTTGAATTCAGAGCACAGAGTCAAGAGGCCAGCTGATGACAAAAACAATGCAAAAGAACCCGAAGTAGCAGGTTGGCGTAACAGGACAGCTGTTCCGGGGACAGTATGTAGGACTGGCGGTCCCCAACATCCCATATGGTCCCACAAGCACTGCCAGGAGCAATGCCAGAGTGCAGCACAAGGAATGATTGCAAGAATCCTTGCTCTGCCACCCCTAATAAAACAGAAAACCCAAGATGAAACCTTTGGACCTCCAGCATCCCTTTGGTCACCTAGACCTGTCAGGAATGAGCATTGAGCACTGAGCTTTGAGTACTCCTCATGCACCACTGGGTCGGCCCCAAAGCTAAATTAAACAAAACAAACATACACAAAAGTAGCTTCAAACAGCAGAGTGGGACGGTCCGATCGGAAGTCTCATCTTGGAATCCGTCCAAAAGAAACTCAAATAGATGACCCAGGAAGCCTGGGCACTCCTGGTACTACCTCATGTCATTCTATCCGTCTACTCCTACCTGGGAACGGTTTATCAGAAGCCGCGTCACCATCTTCTACTGTCACTGTTGTTCTGAGGATCAGCAGGAGGCTCCGTGCAAAGACCTGGAGAAGTCAGAACAGTGAGCACCAGAGAGGAGCACCTCCTCCCACTTCTAAGCTCACACCAGCCACACCCTCCAGCACAGCCTCACAATTCCAACTCTGGGAGACAATGTGAGAAGCTCCTGTCTCCACTGGGGATGCAAATTTTGTTGGCATCTGTGCTGTACTTCAGGAGAGGAGCCTGGGCCCATGTACAGGGGAGGAAAAGACAGCCTTCTCTGATCCCCGAACTCTTCTCTGGCTCCCACAGGAAAGTCCCTATAGGCCCTGCCCTGGTGCTCCCAAATACTAGTGCCCCCTGCAGGCTGGCAGCAGTGCTGCTCCCTGGGAATCGTAGCCTGGAATGTGGCTCCAGGATGTGACTTAGAGTGGACAAAACTTCGACACTCCCTTACAGGGTGGACATGCACCTGGACACTCTGTCCCGGGGACCTCAGTATTTACCACAATGGCAGGTGTCGTCTTCTCAGAGAGAGATAAAGAGTAAGGGGTGCTTTTCAGCTTGATGTGAGGGAGCTGAAATTCATGAACCTAAAAAAGATAAACCAGTATTGTGGTTAGATGGCAGTAATGTGAATTGGGCGCTTGACTAGATGAACCGATCAATCCTCTGCATCCCATATGGCCCCTAGCAGCGCTAGGGACAATACCTGAGCTTAGAGACTGGAGTAAGTCATGAGCATCTCCGGATATGTGCCCTCTCTCCCCCATAAAATATAAAGAACCAAAAATAGCCCCCTCAAATACATTTTTATTGGCAAACCTCAGCAACCTGCAGGCCCCCTTCCCCCTCACATACCCCGCATGATCACAGCACTCATGGCAGACAATGAAAATGACCAGCAACAGGTCTCCTGCCATAAGCTGGAGGGGTTGAAGCTCTGCCCCTCAAATCTGGAGATTCTACAGAAGCGAGCTTAGGGCCAATGGTTCAAACATGGGACTACTGGGACGGTTGGAATAGCCAAGCCCTCGGATGATTCCCGCATTCAGCCACTGTTGCCCCATCCCGGAGCTGGAGACGATCGTGGCCAAAGAGGCACCCTAGAATCACGAACTCAAAACTGTCACTCCTGAGCCCTGAGACAGACCCCCCTGCATCCCTGTAAAACCTCCACCACACCTCACGATCCATCTGGATGTTGGCGAACAAGTGAAAAACCAGCGCAAAAGTACCCCCCAAGTTGGCTCGGCCCCTCGGCTCAGAGTGTGGAAACGGGAAGGCGCAGGGTGCTCACAGTGGGTTGCTTGAATCCTGCAACTAAATCCTTCTTCAGAGTCCCCCTTCCAGGATGGGGCGCAAATTTACTTGTCCCTTGCCAAGTGAGCAACAGTCCCAGTGTCTGATTCAGGGATGGAAAATGAACCATGACATTTATAACATCACTTATGACATCACTTCTGTTTCCATTAGGTACATTAAAGAGCAAGAGTCTAGGCACTAAGAACCTTTTTGCCACCTAGGTGAATCTTTGCTGCAAGGGGGATGGGCTTGAAAAAAGGATTGGAGAGGCAAATGGTGGACTGTTCGGTCACACAATGGGGGCCTGGGGGTAAGGAGAAGTCCCCTGATCCTGCAGCTGTCAACTAACATCGAATGAATGATATCTAAACACAGAATGCTACCCTGACTCTTGTCAAATGATCCTTGAGCTCAGAGACAAGAGTAAACACTGAGCACTGTAGGTTGTGGTGAAAAAATATAACAAGAAAAAAGGCAAATTCTACTGAAGGGGGAAAAATGATGTACAAAGAGAAATTTGAGAGTGAAACATTAAAAGAGTCAAATTTCTGGTCCTTAAAAATCCCCTATTCTTGGGGCTGGAGAGATAGCACAGTGGGTAGGGCGTTTGCCTTGCAGGCGGCCAACCCGGGTTTGATTCCCAGCATCCCATATGGTCCCCTGAGCATTGCCAGGAGTAACTCCTGAGTGCAAAGCCAGGAGTAATCCCTGTGCATCGCCAGGTGTGACCCAAAAAAGAAAAAAAATCCTCTATTTTTGATCTATCCCTGCTACAGAAACTCAGTTTCTCCTGAATCCCTATTGTTCTTTCACCATTGTTGTGCATATATATGTGTAAATATAAGTGTGGCTTTGTGTGATTTTTGTTTTGGGGCCACAACCGGCAGAATCAGGGCTTACTCCTAGCTCTACAAGCAGGAATCACTCTGGTACAGACCATATGGGATGCACAGCATAGAACCTGGGTCGATTGCTTGGATGGTTAAGTCCTTACCCACTGTACTATGGCTCCGGCCTTAAGTAAATGTGCTCCTAGCACACCCAGTTGGATTCCTGAGCAAATGTCCTTACTCCTGGAAAACCAAAACTTTCTTGCTTAAAAAAACAAAACCCTCTACCCTAGTTGGATTCTAATTCTAAACAATTTAGGTTTAACATTGGTTCATCAATTCTCCTCTGCTACAAGGAGCTTAGGCTTACTGAGTAACACCCATCCCAATCACTCCCATTTCCTTAGTATGCATCTTTAACTTCCCTGTGCTCTGCTTCCCCTATACATTAATCACCCAATTCCCATAACCACAACCTTTGGATTGTAAAGTCAGATTCTTCAGAGATCTCTGGATTTTGTATTTGGAAGTGAAATGTTGACTTTCTCTTTCCTTTATATCCTCTGCAGTTTACTTTAGACAAATATCCTTTTTTGCTCCTGGACAAGGACCAGTGCAGTCCCAGGTTAGGAAGATTGTGCTGGGAGGATTGGGATGTCCATGCCCCCAGCCCTCAGCTTTGGAGAGACAAAGGAAGGCGATATTATGCTTTTTTAACTTCAGAGTTAATTGACTGCAGATACTATATACTCTTGGGCATTGTCATGTTTATGAGACTTAAGCCTCAGCTGCCCTTTGTTCTTAGCAGCCCCAAAACAAGAGACTGGATGGACGCAGGATAGCTGTGAGCTAGAGGTCCGGCCAACGCTCTACCCCTTGACAACACATGAGCAGTGGACTCTCAGCTACAATGAAAACCCCAGGAGGCATTTTCAGAAACATGATTTCAAACTGAGAGTATCAGGCTAGTACAGTGCATTGCATGGAGTCAATCTAGGTACAATGTCCAGAGTTCCAAATGGTACCCTGAGCACCATCTGCCTAATGGATGGAATTTTGCCCTATCCAATTATAAATGTTCCTTTTTTAACTCTAATATTAGTAAAGTGACATGGGTGGGACCCAGAAATATGACCAACCTTGTGAGTAATCACAGGTAAACGGAATGGTCTGCTGGGATGTGGGGAGCTTGGGACCTGACCCATATTCTCACTTATAAACGATTTCATGCATCTAAACTCTCCAATTGAGACAAGAGCAACTGTAGATTTGGGTAGGGTGTTGCTTGCACATGGCCAACCTAGGTTCAATCCCCAGGATCCTATAGAGTCTCCAGGAGCACCATCAGAAATAATACCTGAGTGCAGAGTCAGAAGAAACCACTGAGGATCACCATGTATTGTAGGATAATTGTCGTCTGCCCTTGCTCCCTGGGCAGTGCAAGCTTATGTTTGTTGATTGCCCATAACCTTTCAATTACCTTTGTCTCCTGATAATGCTTTGACTTGTAAATATTGTCTTTTTCTTCTCCTTAATGTCTTTTGCATGGTTAGCCATTTTAGAGCAATTGCTTTTTGTATGGATACAGGAAGACAGTTACAAAGAAAAGCCTGAGCTTGAGAGTTGGTCTCCAGATAATATTACCTACTGTACATCAGCTCTCTTGACTGAAGCCTCAGTTTCCCTTACTTCCTCGACTCATAAAGAAGGGTCCGATGAGGGACTAGATGGATCTAGGGCAAGTGGTGAGCTAGCTACCCTGGAATCGAAATGAGCCTGGCCAAAGTACCATAATGCTTATCTATAAGAGCCCGGCCATGGACAAATTTTGTCATAAATCAAAAAGTAATAACTAGACTTGGACGCTGCTGGGATAAGTAGTGATTGATCCAGCCTGAGCAATGTAGTCTAAATCTGTGGTGAGAAGTCCCCAGGAGAGTTACCAACAAGCCTAAAAGTGTCTATTACTGTGTCCATACAGAATGGTAATCATTAGGAAGTAGAACTAAACGTGTCAATTAAGTTGCTGGTCTAAGGAGAGGAGTAACACACCTTCAGGGCTGCTTTTCCTTCGTGGGCTGCAGGTGATGGGGAAGTCTGGAAAACCATTTTTCATTGCGCTTCCCGTGGGGAGGCATGGATTGGGGTCGTGGTGAGAGAAGAAAAAGAGCAGCTTCAGGGAGACAGGGGGAATGAAGGAGAATGAGAAAAGGGATAGTCCTCCTCCACCCAGAACCCCTATCTTCCAGTATGTAGGTGTTACACCCACCAACTGCCCCTGGCGCTGTGTAATCCCATCAATGGCCAAGACCCAGAGACTATAAAACCCTGCTCCTGGAAGAGAACAGCGCAGTCTCCTGCCTCTGCGTCTGGCTTCTTACTGGGGCCTTTTGAATGATGGTGTGTTGAGTTTCCCTCCCCACCCCAAGCAGAGCCCCGTTGAAGAACTCTGATTCAAGCCACAGCCATGTTTAAGACCACTCTCCACACATTCGGACGAGCCTCACACATGCAGGAACCGGCAGAGGAACCCAGGTGTTCAGGACCTGGGGCTTAGATCTCCAAGCTGCTCATATTGGGACTGGGCCTCCTCCACCCAGATCTCCAATCTTCCAGCATGTATGCGTTACACCCACCAACTGTCCCCGGTGCCGTGTAATCCCATCAATGGCCAAGACCCAAAGACTATAAAACCTTGCTCTGGGAAGTGCGCGCCACACAAAATCTTATTATCTAGTCTTATTCTGGAAAAACTGGCAGGCTACCAGAAGTATCCTTCCTACACCGCAGAGTCTGGCAAACTCTCGATGGTGTATTCAATATGCCAAAAACCAGTAACAGTAATGGTTCTCATTCTCCTGACCCTGAAAGAGCCTCACATCTGGCATTTCTTAAAATCTCAGGGATAGGACAAAGGAGGCATTACTGGGGCCTGCTTGAGTCAATCGATGAACAACAGGATGACAATAATACAGTGAGAGAAGAAGAGCCACAGAGTTAGAGGATACGGTTGCGAATTAGAGAGAAAGCTGAGAGTTGAGAGTAAGAGTGGCTGGGGAGATTGGAGAGTTGTCACAGAGAGCATTGGAGAGCGAGTTAGAGAGAGGGTTGGATAGAGCTGGGAGAGAAAAGAGACTGAATAAACTGCAACTAAACAGCAACCAGCCTGGTCCCCATTCTACTTTCATTGGTCCAAAGCAAAAGCTGTCCAAGGTGGAGAAGTGGCTCGAGAGCACCAAATGTGGACAGTGAGAGAGAGCCGCCAAGAGAAACCAGGAACAACTGTTACCGTGTAAATCCTGTTCAAACCCCCAATTCTCATAGGGTCCCCCAGGTCACGCTGGAGTGACTCCTGAGTGGAGAGTCAGGAGTAAGCCCAGAGCACTTCTGCCTGTGATCTGAAAACAAAAACACAAAAAAGTGAACTCTGCAGGGGCTGGAGTGATAGCACAGCGTGTAGGGTGTTTACCTTGGACACGATCAACACAGGTTTGATTCCCAGCATCTCAAATGGTCCCCGAAGAACCACCAGGAGTAATTCCTGAATACATAAGCCAAGAATAACCCCTGTGCATCACCAGGGTGACCCATAAAGAAAAAAAAAAACAGGGAATTGTGTAGTTAATCAGAAAAAAGAACACAACTTTCTCGACTTAGCAAAAGCATTTTTATGAGGGGATCAGAGACAACACAGACCCTGTATTGCTTGTCTGGCACATATCTGACCAGGGTTTAATCCCTATCTCCTCAAATGGGCCCCAAACCTAGCATTATCAATGAGAACCGAGCCGGGGTAAACTCTAATCTCCATTGGGTGTAGCCAATCAAAAATAAATCAATATATTTAGGTGCCAGAACTGTAGTTTGGTATGGTACTGGCCCTGTACACGGCTGACCTGTATACCCTGATACCACACTGAGTACCGTATGGTACCTTTTGGCAGCAACCACAGGGTATGACCATATATATATATATATATATATATACATATGTATATATGTATATATATACACACACACATATATATGTGTGGTTTGTGTATATATATATATATATATATATATATATATATGTAATTTGTTCACAAGTCAACCTCCACCAACCAGTTTTGTAGAATGCAGGTTTGGATTTTGGCGCTACAGGTGGCAGAACTTTGAGCTTACCTGAGTGGTGCTTGGGGAATCCTGCGTTGTACAGGAGACTGTACCATGGCAGATTGCTTGCAAGGATCAGTACTGCATTCCTGGCCTATCTCTGACCCAGGAATTCAAATTCTATATAAATAATGTGAACCTTGTGCGAAAGATACAGGCAGGGGGCATGGATGAGGCCCAGCTGGTAGATAGAGGTCAGGGCAGGGTTGCTGGCAACTGGAGCCTCCTGGTGCAAACCTGAGCCAGAAGTACACACTGCAATTTCAAATGTTTGCAGCGGCCTGAAATAGCTGACAGTGAGTGGCTGGGCACTTGTCATGAACACAAAAGACTTAACTTCACAACCTGAATTGCCAAGGAGTGATCCCAGAACACTGCTTGGTTTGGCAAAATCCCACATAGTGAATCCTCCTCCTGCCCAAATAAAGGTAATGAGGAGTTAACTGCCAACAGAAGAGGTGTAAAAGCTAGTAATATATTCTGAACGGTCAGTCCTCTGGGTTTGTTGTTTTGTTTTGGGACCACATCCAGAAATGCTCAGAGCTTACAGGCCAGGTTTTCAGACTATTATTTTACACCTATGGGTACGTGATTTTATAAAAGAAAAAGAGGATGAAAAATTATACTTGGAGTCAGAGTGATAGTATGGTTGGCAGGGCATATGTTTGGTCCCCGGCATCACATACAGTCCACCAAGTACTGCCAGGAGTGAATTCTGCGTGCCAAGCTCGAAATAACACCTGAGCATTACTGCTGTGTCCCAAAAAGAAAAAAGAGAAAAAAAAGAAAAAAATTAAATTTACCCCAAATGGGATTTTAAAGTCCATAATTTTGTCCAGAGCCTCCAACTCCTGCATTTTCCCCTAAACAGCCATCTGTTGAAAGGGCTCAAGAAATTTCACATGCAAGAGCTTTCAATGAAGGTATAAAGAGGAGAGAGAACACCAGACTAAAGCAGATGCCAGCCACCTGGAAGCCCAGAAGGCGTTCCCTGCTATCCAGTGTCCACTAGTCCCCTGAGCACAGAGCAGGGCACAGACCTCAAGTACCATCAGGTGTGGCTCCAAATCTCATCTCATCTGCTCACCAAGTAGTGAGATACACCCCAGGAGAGGAGCTCAGAGGGCTGAGCACCTGATTTACTTTTGGGGGACATGGCATGACTCCCCCTGCATCTCAGACACACAGACACAAGAGGGGGAGTGTCTCTGACTATCTCCAAGTTAGTAGCAAATGGAGCGGGGGGGGGGGGAAGGGAAAGACAGAAGAAACATTCCAAATCCAAAAAGATGCTCAAAGAATGCTCGTGTGTCAAGACAAATTCTGGAGTGGGAGGGTTGGGGTCATACATAGTGATGCGCAGGAGACAATATCACCTAGTGATGTTGTGGCAGGGATAACTCTGGTCACCGCAAGAAAGACAAACGCCCTCCTGGCTATACTACTGCACCAGCCCCTAAGAGAGACATTAAGAACCTATTGCAGCTGGTCCCCGGAACACCCCTTTCTGTAAGTACTCACTTCAACAGCAGGGCACACCCCTGGTCTTGGAGAGATGGATAGTTGAGATGCTTGGAATCTGGACAGGTGAGGCAGAAATTCTTTTTTTTTTTCTGAGGAAATATAATCACATACGGTTAACAAAGCAAACAATTTGATAGGGTGTTTTTCTTTCAAGCAGCTAAGCCGGGGTCAATATGAAACAGTACATAGGCTCACACACTCCAGCAATGCTAAAAATGATACATGAACTCAGAACCAAGAGTAACCCCTGAGCACTGAGTGCTTCTGTGGCCAAAAAAGTACAATAAATTAAGTAATAAAGACATTTCTGGGGCCAGAACAATGGTACAGCAGGTAGGGAGTTCGCCTTCCATGCGGCCAACCTGGGTTCGATTCCCAAAATCCATATGGTGCCCCAGAACTGCCAGGAGTGACTCCTTAATGCAAGGCCTGAGTAAATCCTGAGCATCGCTGGCTGTGACCCTAAAAATAAAAAAAAGAAATTTCTGTGTAGAGAGATTGGAGACACAGTACAACAGGTGAGGTGCTTGTCTTGCACTCGGCCAAACCAAGTTTGAATCCTGGCATCACATACGGTGCCCTGAGCCCCGCCAGGAGTGATTCCTGAGTGCAAAGGCAGGAGAAGTAACTGAGTCTTGCCGTTGTACTTCCTACAGACTGAATAATTAATTCATTTAAATGAATAAAGGTGTGGTGGCCAACAGTGATCCTAAATTGCATTATTAGAGGGTTTAGGGCACACCCTGGTAGTGCCCAAGCTCTTTCCTGCTAAGATTGCATATTTGGTTGCAAGACCCACTGTAGCACCACCCTGTTGCACACCTCTAGTCCGCAACCTGAGTTGCTTTAAAGCTCCACACCTTGGGGCCTGAGTGACAGCATAGACAAATGAGCATTTCTTTTGAAAGTGGCCAACCCGGGTTGAACTCTGGTCATCCCCTCATGGTTCCTAGCACCACTAGGAGTGCTTGATGGATTTAGAGGCAGGAGTAACCATAATGCCTCGCTGGGTGTGACTCAAAATGCAAAATAAATAAATAAAAAGGAAAGAGAAGCTCCCCACTTCCTTGAACTCCCAGAACCCACTGAATGGACAAGAACCTGTGAAAATCAAGGCTCTGTAAAATGCTTTTGAGCCCCAAGCACATAGAGAATATGCCCAGCCCCTCCCCCCATCCAGGCCCAACACTCCCCAAAAATGACAGGTGTTTTTTTCCTTCATGCTGCTGACCCAGATATGGGGTACCCTGAGCAACCCCAGAATTGACCCCTGAACACTGCCAGGTGGGACTCAACACCCCCCCACGAGGAAAAAGAATGCACCCCCAGGTCCCTTTGATCAGGGAATCCCATGCTTTACCTACTCCACAGTCAGCCTAAGGAACGACAGGGGGCCAGTAACGGGATGTCCTGGGGACACTACTGGGATGATCCACCCACCCCTGTGACTGACCAGGTGCTGGGAGACGCCCCAAAACTAAATTAACGCTGAAGTGCCCTCACATGCTCCATCAGATCTGGGAGGATACTGACGCTCCCTCTAGCTGACACTTTCTGCTTTGTGAGGGACCCCAGCGATGGGTCAGCAGGGAGGGTGCTGGCCTCGCATCCTGACAAGACAAAGGGTTTCCAGATCCCCAGGGAGGGAGTCCTGAGCGCCATCGGGTAAGGGTCTAAAACACATGAAATAATTAAAACAACTTTTTTTTTCACTTTTGTTTGTTCGGTTATTGTCCTTGTTTCTGGAGCTTTCAGAATGACCTTAGCACTTCAAATTCGTTTTCCTCCTCAACCACGTGCTTCATCTACCCACCCACCTTGGGGGGGGCAAGCCTAGGGTTATTCCAGGCTCTGGGCTCACTCCAGGCCATGATCTGACGCTGTGGGGTGCCGGGACCGAACCTGGCCGGCTGCGTTCCCCCCTTACGCATCTTTCTAAGTAAGTTCTCCTCAGTAAAAATGACCATTTCCCCCTCAAAATCAATTTATAAACAAGATAAAGCTTTCGGCAGGAGAGCTCGGTGCGTCCCAGGTGAGGGGCCGCCACCCCGGGCCACTGCCACGGAGCGACCCCGTCGCCCACAAGGCAAGGCGGAGACCCGGAGGTTCAGGAGCTCAGAGCGACCACCGGGGCGGGCGGCGGGGGAACCAACCTTCCTGGACCCCCCTGCTCCCCTGGGTGCCCCCTCACCCACTCCTCACCTTACTCAATCACGCAACCCAACTCGCTGGTACTTCCTAAAAGAAGTCCAGGCGAATAAAGGACCTGGATTCTGTGACGTCATCGGCACGTTCTCCCAGAGCCTTAAAGGGCCAGGCTTCAAATATTCCTGACCTGACCAGGTGCTTGCCTGGTCAGAAAGGTTCATTTTTCCCATTTCTGGGATAAGATCAGGTGATCCAGAGAGCTGGGGGTCGCCAGGTCTGGGATAGATAGAGAGGGATGAGCTGAAGAGATAACATGTCGAGCAGAGAGTCTTTGTATTTACGAAGGAAATAAAATTCACAAAATACTTGGCAAACAGCCACCAAGATCATCACTCTGAGTCCCAACGTTCAATTATTTATTCATTTACAACCCACAGCCACATGCTAGGACCAGGCCCCCAGGATTCCTCCTGGCAGGTGCCAATGAAAATGACGCGCTTCAACAGGGTCCCTCACCATTGGGGGCTGAGGAGCCACCCCTCAAAGTGATCTGGCAGTTTTACCTATGCATGTCTACACAGAAAGCTGCAGGACAGGGCCTGGTAGAACCCCTAGTTGAGAAGCTTTGGATGGTCAAGACTTCTTCCATCAGGAGGTCCGGAATCCTCAAGACCCACAGCCCCCCATGTTCAGCTCCGCACCCAGGCCATGCTGCCTCATCACAGAGCTGGAGACAAAGATGCCCCCGAGCTCACACCTGAGACCCATGTGCCGTGATAAATCCTCCCAATGCAACCAGCAAAGCTCTATATTCTCCTAAAGCCTCTGGAGCACGGCAGACCCCAGGAACTCACTGGATATGGATGGGGGAGAGAGTGGAAAAACAACCACAAAAGTGTCCCAAAAGCTGGCACGATCCCGTTGGTCACATTACAGACACTGCAGGTGAGAGGTCCTCATGTCCTGCCACTAATTGGCCTTCAGTGCCCCCCTTCAACTGAAGTATCATTTTGTCCTTTAAACACATGCCCAGAGGAGGCCGGATCCACTTGACATCATTAGGAAGTAAAGGTGGACATGAAAGACTCCCGTCTGTGTCATCATCCATTTCACCAAGGAGCCTTAAAGTGCCAGGTTCCAAATGCAGACAGACCATTATGGCAGCCCAGGTGAATCAGTGCAGGGGGCATTAGTTCGGATAAAGGAGAGAAGCAAGTGCTGGAGGGGCTGGTCACAGAGTTCAGGGAAGCGAGTTAAGGCAGAGTCCCTTGGTTCTGTACTGGTCAAACATGGAACAAATGCTTCCACACACACGTCCATCATAAAAACAAAAGCAGGTTGAATCAAAGTAAAACAGGAACAGGCAAGTAGGTTGTGAATGGCTCCTGGGACAATGAGTTTCTCTGGGAAGTCATTAATCAAGATGGGTGCAGCGAATCTGAAGCCAGCCTTGAAGATGTAGAGGAACTGGCCTAGTAGCAACCCAGGGAGCTGGAGAGACACTGGACAGGAACAAAGGATGGGAAGAACATCAGAGAGCACTGTACAGTGAACACTCTACCCCTTGAAAACATTCGAGGAGAGAACTCTCACCTTATAAGGAAACTCCAGGATGCAACTTTAGAAACATGTTTTCAACCAAGAGGAAAGGGGTTAGTATTGTGGGAAAGAGTTAGTTCTATGGGGAAAGAGGTTAGTACTGTGGCTTAATGCTTGTATTAAACATGGTTTTCCTGAGTTCCATTCCTGGCATCCAAGAACAACATAAACTCCTAAGAACTGCCAAGTATGGCATGAATTACATAAAACATACTTCAATAAATAAATCCCATGTATGGACCAACCCTAAAAACGGAGACGCATAGTAACTAATGGGCACCACAGCATACCAGAATATTTTGTAGACTTTGTCTTTTGGACAGACCAAAAACGGTTTTAATCATTTCAGTGGCTAGTAGGGTTGAGATTATACCACTTGCAAATGTAAGGTTTTGTCATCTTTTCTCCAAATATAACTGAAATGAGTTGAGTGGAATCCAGGAATGTGACCACCCTTTATAGTTAATCATCACAGCTGATGTTTTTGCCTGCTGTGATGGGAGTTTGGGAACTCTGCCAAGTTCCCACCATTTGTAAAATATTTTTATCAAGGGGCCCGTTCCATCCTTTCAAGGAACCATCAGAAATCTTTCTGTACACAGTCAAGTCCATTTCAACTATCTCTAATCCACCCTATTAAAGAACAATGACAGGGCCATTATCCTAAACTTTTAAGAAATATTTATCCTCAATGCTTAGGGAAATCTAATAAAAATCTGAATACTAGGATCACAGAGTTATACAGCGGGAAGGTGCTTGATTGCACAAGACTGATCAGGATTCAAAGTCCAGATCCCAATAAGGATACCTATGTCCTCCCTCGCAGGTATGGATGAGCTCAGAGCCAAGAGAAGGGCCTGAGCAAAGCGCTCCTCAAAACATAACAGAGGAAGGCCTGAAGTGTGGATGTTTGCCTCTTTTTCCATTCCAAATGATTCACTGCAACATCCTAGTTGGTCTCTATCATACACCCCCCAACCAGTGTCTCTGCCTCAAACCAGAGTCCAAGAAAAAATGAAACACTGGGCTGGAGTGATAGTACAGCGTGTAGGACGTTCACGTTGCTCACAGCCAGCCCGAGTTAGATTTCCAGCATTCCATAGGGTCCCCAAGAACCACCAGGAGTAATCCCTGAGTGCAGAGCCAGGAGTAACCCCTGTGCATCTCTGGGTTTGACCAAAAAAACAAACAACAAACCAAAAAAACCAAAAAGAGTGACACTGATAGCTGTGATTTTGTACCCATTTACTTAGTTTACTTAGTTCCTATTTAATCAGTTTTCACCTGGATTCCGTCAGCAAGACCCATTATTTACAGGGGCTAGAGCAATAGCACAGAGGGTAGGGCATTGGCCTTGCATACGGATGACCCAGGTTCGATTACTAGCATCCCATATGGTCCCCCGAGCACAACAAGGAATCATTCCTGAGTGCAAAGCCAGGAGTAATCCCTGAGCATCTCCGGGTGTCATATAAAAAGAAAAAAAAAGAAAAGAAAAAAAGGACCCATTATTTACAGGTTAACATACACATCAAGTCCAAGTGCTGGGACACTGGCATAGGAAATAGTAATCATTACTATTATTATTATGGTTTGCTATATAAGGTAACTCAGGAGGTTAATTCAGGTTCACCAGGAACTCAGGCCTTCATAGGCGTATGAAAATACACAGTGGCAAGAAGTCTTAAGAGTGTACAGAATGGGAAGATCTTTGTGTTTCCCTGAATTGCAATCATCAGCAATTCCCTTTCCCTCATAGTACTGAAGTCACCAGTTTGATTTGAATTTGAGAACTGTAATATAAAGAATGAACTAGGAGTGTATATATAAGAGATCAAAAGGTTGAAGCTGAGTGTTTGTCATAGGATCCCCCAAGCACCACACTCCCAGAGTAATTCCTGAGTGCATATTCAGGAGAAAACCCTGTATATCTCCCAGGTGGGACACAAAAATGAAAAAAAAAGGTCAAAGGGCAAGCCATGAAGAACCCAGGGATAATGTATGCATTGTGTATCCCACCCAAGGCCTAGGGGAGATTAAATGATGTATTCAAGGCAAACTGAAATTCAGATTTTAGCAATTTCTGGGCATTTGTCTTGCAGTGGATGACCTGGATTTGATCCCTTCCCCTCCCAGACCCACCTGCAGTGATCCTGCCTGTGGAGCCCAAAGTAACTCCTGGGAATTTCTGGTTGTGCATTACCCCCCCACCCTACAAAAAAGTACTTGTTTTGTGTATTGAACAGAAAGTGCTATGTCAGGAGGATCAGGTTTATGAATGACAGATGTGAGCGATTTCAATGATCCCTGTGACCAAGGATTTCTCTGCCTGTAGATTTTTTGGGGGGGCTCACCTCCAGTACCACATGGTCCCCCGGTACCACTGAGAGTAGTTACTGTAAGGTCCCTAGGGACCCAGAGGGAGATTCCAGAGTTAAAACTCTACAAATTAGTAACTCTCCCTTTCCTGCCTAGCAGAGCTTTAGAGTGAAACCATTCCTTATTGGAATGCAAATTCTGAAACCATTTGTTGACTGTTCCCTGTTGGGATGTAAATTCGGGAACCATTTGTTGGGCCTTCCTTATCTATTACCTCTCTTAGGAACTTTATCCACCTCCACAGGAATGCAGGGCTGAGAATCAAAGGAAGCCAGGTGATAACCAAATGTCCTAGTTACCAGATGCCCACTAGCCACAATACCTATGTATGTAAATGCAGATCTTTGAATCTATAGGCTAAGGAGTGATGTACTTTTAAATGGATTGGTTAAGAAAGTATATGTTGTTACAAATCTATTGGCTATGAAATGTGTGGGCTTTGCTGTAAGGCCAGTGAAGGCCTATATAAGATCCCCTTTGAAGAAGTTCCGGGTCTTGCCTCACCTAACTGACCTGCTTGTCTGTTTAGGTGGCTTGACCCTGGCTAGCCAGTCTTACAATAAACCTTGCTTGATGTTTGAAGTCTCTAGAGTCTCTTTGTCATTAAAGGGAGATTACGATCCGCGCCCTAACACTCCCAACTGTCCCACCTGGAGACTAGCCGTTAGCCTGGGGAGGGTGCCTCCACTCCCCCCATCTCTTCTCTGGTCCATTACCTGGACCAGATTGGTCTTCCTCACATGGTCCCAGGTTTTGATGCTCACGACCTTCACCTCCATGTCCACCTGACCGGTCTCCAGGGGGATGAGCATATAGGGCACCTTATGGATAAGGTAGGGAGCACAACCACCCTCTGACACCAGGGGGATCCCGGCTAGGACGCCCTGCACAGAGACTCCTTGTGGGGTAATTCCACTCAGACCTGGGGACGGGGGAGGGGTGGTGGTTGGGATGCGTGTCCATGCTCCCTGTTTCTTGCTGCCCTGAGGATCCCCAGAGCAAGGATACTTCTTCGTGCTGTGTCACCTCAGGGAAGGTGCTGCACTTCCCTGGGCCTGCATTTTCTCTTCTCTACATGTGTCATTGCAGGGAGTGGGAGCTTGGTGGGTTCAATCCGCAGCACCACAAAGAGACTCAATCCCCCAGGAATGGCTGGGTCCTCTAAAGGCCCTTCCGGGTGTCGGCCCAGGGTAGCCCAGGTGACCTCCAGTAACTCATCCTCGAGACCTTACAATGAAATGCCACCCAATTGGCCAGGAATCGTCAGTGGGGACCCCGGTTGATTTCTTGAGCACTGCTGTTGCCCTCCCAACAGAAAGCATCATGGTCGCCCCCTCTCCTCCACTTGGGTGCTTGGAAGGGAAGCAAAGGAGAAAACATCATCGAAAAAACAGCTTTGCCAAGGAGTTCGGTGGTTTCCAGACTCTTGGCGCTCTCTCCCACATTATTATTTTTAATTTATTTTTCTTTTTGGGTCACATCCAGCAATGCACAGGAGTTACTCCTGGCTCTGAGCTCAGGAATTACTCCTGACAGTGCTCGAGGGACCATAATGGGATGCTGGGAATTGAATCTGGGTTGGCTGCATGCAAGGCAAACACCCTACCTGCTGTGCTATCACTCCATCCCCAAAAGTTCTGCCTTGAGCATCAGAGAGATAGGTTAGAGGGTAGGGCACCATCCCTAGCCGCCAAAGGATCCTTGAGCCTCACCAGTAGTGATTTTCAAGCACAGAACCAGAGGAATTCTCTGAGCACCGCTGCATGTGGCTCCAAACCAAGTAATAATAAGAAAAAAGCTTGGGTCTGAGTAGATGCTTAAAGGGCTTCAGCACATTTTGCATGCCAGAGCCCCAGGTACAGCCCCTGGTACCACCACATGGCCCCCTGAGTCCTACCAAGCGCAACCCTTGGGGCTGGAGCGATAGCACAGCGGGTAGGGTGTTTGCCTGGCATGCGGCTGATTCCGCTTCAATTTTCAGTATCCCATATGGTCCCCTGACCACCGCCAGGAGTGATTCCTGAGTGCAGAGCCAGGCGTAACCCATGAGCATCGCCAGGTGTGACCCAAAAAGAAAAAAAAATCCAGACCCTACAAAGGTCAACCCTTTAGCACCAAGTCAGGAGGAATCACCTGTATCCAGGAATAACTCTAAAACCAAATAGGAATTTGAATAATAATCATAGTAAAAAAAAAGGAGTAGATATGCCAAGGCCAAAAATAAAAAAGAGCAGGTCAGGGGGCTTGCTTGCGCTTCCGAGTCTGCTCTCTCTACATTTTCCCATGAACCCACATCTCTCCCTCTTTCTCTCCCGGTCATGTTCTGTCCTGGGGCCACACTGGGTGTGTGTGTGCTTAGGGCTTATTTCTGGCTCTGTAATCATGGATTATTACTCTTAGTAGTGCTGGGAAATCGTGCGGGATGCTGGGGATCAAACCCAGGTTGCCAGAGGCAAAGCAAATGCCCTCCCTGCTACAGCATCCTTGAACTGAGACTGAATCCCAGATGATGAGGGAGTTGAAAGTGGGGACCCTCCCGCCAGCACCGTGGGGACTCAGCTGGGCAGGGCGACAGGAGTGCCATAATGGGACCTCTCTTAGCATCTCCCCACTGATTTGTGTCCCTTTTCCTGGGGCTCAATTCTCCCTGGGAGCCCCCAACAGGGACGATAAAGAGGATTCAGCCCTTGTTCTTGGGGGGCCTTTGCATTCTGGGAACGCTCATGAGTGAGGGCTCCCCTGAGCTTGGGTGATCATGAACCCAATTATGTTTTAGGGCTCTAGGGGGCTACCTGGTGATCTCAGAGCCCCAGGAGACCCCAGTGTGCCAGTGAATATGGCCTCAACTCCACATTCAGTGTTGTCCCGAATTCTGAATGAGGGGCAGTGGGAGACTGGTATAGGTACGCAGGAGAACAGAATAAAGAGCAACTGATCACTGAGAGTTCACGAAGTAAAATGCGGGGGTGCTGTGAACCGTTGGCGGTCCAGAGCCGACTCCTCACTTCCCCAGGCTTTTCCAACAGAGAGAAAGACAGACTGATGGTGAAAATGGCCTATTTAATGCAGAGCAGCTACCATACTTATAGAACATCTGAAGGTGGAGGTTAAGGTAAGGGCATAGGTGTGATTGATCATTTACATATATAAACATTTGGCAGAGGAAATTCTCTTGGGGAGACTCATGCAAGGAGACACTCTGTCTCCCAGGAACATGTACATTGCTTTTACCTTTCCCTCTACAGGAAACCACTAGAACAATGATGGTAAATATGTACTGTTGGCTGGGCCAGAGCGACAGCACAGTGGACAGGACATTTTTCTTGCATGCAGCTGATCCACGTTCAATCCCCAGCATCCTTTATGGTCCACCAAGAATTGCCAGGAGTATTTCCTGAGTGCAGAGCCAGGAGTAACCCCTGAGCATCACTGGGTGTGATCCAAAAAGAAAAAAAAAGAGTGTACTGCTAGTGGAATAGGCTCACATAAAGGAGTGAAAAGGTGGTGGCTAGAGTGATCGGTCACAAAGTAGGGGTCTGGAGGAAGGAGAAGTTCCCCAATCCAGTATTTTCAGTGACTCTGTAGCCAGCCCTGGAGATGCAGAGAGGAACTGATCTAGTAACAACTTTGAGACCCGAAGAGAGAATGGAAAAGGAGCAAAGGCTTCTACCCCTTAACAACACAAGAGCAGTGGACACTTGTCTACAAGGAAAACCCTAGGAGGCAGTTTCAGAAACAAGGTTTCAAACCAAGAGTATGCGGCCAGGGGCTGGAGTGAGATAGCATAGCAGGTAGGGCGTTTGTCTTGCACGCAGCTGACTTGGGTTTGATTCCCAGCATCCCATAGGGTCCCCTGAGCACCACCAGGAGTAATTCCTGATTGCAGAGCCAGGAGTAACCACTATGCATCACCGGGTATAACCCAAAAAGAAAAAAAAAGAGTACCTGGCCTGAAGGGTAGTGCAGTGCGTTGGGCACCTACCTTGAACTCGGTCAACCTGAATTCAGTCCCTGATATTCCCCAATGGCGGCATGGGAACCATGAGAAGTAACTCTTAAGAACTGTCAGGTTTCCCCCAAAACAAAAGTATATAAAACAGCATATAGACCAACCCCCAGAAAGGAGGGGATAACAGGCAGCAAACCACACTGGTCACTCTGCATCCTGGCTTGGCCTTCTGCACATATCTACATGGTGTTTACCATTCTGGTGAATATTACATTGTTAGGATTTTAATGCTTCCAAAGTAAAAATCTCAAAACATTTATCCTCAATGTTTGTATAAATTGAATGGAAACCTGAATACAAGGAATGGAGATATGCTACAGAAAGTAAAGTGATTCCTTGCACGTGGCTAACCTGGACACCAAATATAGACAGCACAGCGGGATGTGGCTCCCCAAAATATAACACAAAAGGGCCTGAAGATCGGAGGTTTGACTGTATAACTGAAGTCAAAAAGTTCTCCGCAGGATCATGGTTAATCTCTGCCATGATGCCCGCAAACCAGAGCCTTTGAGCCAAGCCAGAATCACAGCAACGAATGTAACCATGGTAAGCCTTGACAGTACCCAGCAAAATGCAATTTTTGTAACTATTTATTTATTTATTTTGCTTTTGGGGTCACACCTGGCGACGCACAGGGGTTACTCTTGGCTCTGCACTCAGGAATTACCCTTGGTGCTGCTCAGGGTACCATATTGGATACTGGGAATTGAACCCGGGTCGGCCACGTGCAAGGTTAACTCCCTACCCACTGTGCTATTACTCCAGCCCACAACCATTTTTCCCTAAGTTTTATTAGTGAAACAACATGAGGTACATTTGTAGACTTACAAATTTTTGTGCCTGGGTTTCAGTTATACAATGATCGAGTAAATATTGCCCATTCTCCACCACCACTAATGCCAGTATCCCTCCCACCCCGCCACCCCCCATCCCACCCTGCCTCTGTGCTAGGGCATACCCATTTTTTCTCTCTCTCCTTTTGGGTGTTGACGTTTGCAAAAGAGGCATTGAGTGGCAATCATGTTCAGTCTACAGTCTACTCCCAGCATGCATCTCTCATCCTCTAGTCCCCAAGTATTTACGTTTTATTTTATTCCTTCCACCTCGATTTATCACTAAGATTTATTATTTACCAGTTCACATATTGTGAAGGCAAAATGCCAGGGCATTGTCATAGCCTCAGTCCAGGTGATAATCAGCAAGTACCTTTCCCTTATGGTACTAATGTCACAGGAAGCTTTTACATGCACCAGGATTAATTCCTTCCGGACTGTACTTTTGTAGCAATTCCCCACCCACTTGTCGAAACTAAAATTGTTTTACCTAAGGGCCATGTTGTGACCCAGGCCATTGTTATTAGGGAATTGATAATTTACTAAGGCTTGAGGGGAACACGAAAGCCTTCCTATATTCCTTACTCACACAATTTTTTGCAATATTAATTCTCTTATACCTTTAAAGGCTGCAGGTGCGAATGATAGACTTCCCATGTTCTTACATGTATATGTGTGTATATATGTGTGTATATATATTTATATACATACATATATATATATATATATATAGTTTCTCCCCATTGTGAATTCTCCTATGCATAGTAAGGCCTGCAGATCCAGGCCTTTCCTTTCCGCACTCCTGGCATATATAAGGTTTCACTCTGAAATGACTTTTCATATGTGTAGTAAGTGCTAAAGGACAAACTGATGACTTTCGTACATTCCTAAAACTTATGAGGTTTCTCTCCACTGTGAATTTTCCTGTTCAGAAAGTTTTGCTAATTGCATGAAAATCTTCCTGCAGTCCTTACATATGTAAGGCCTCAATCCTGGAAAAATGTTTTTTACGCAAAGCAAAGTGTGTGGATTGAGTTAAGATCTTCCCACACCCTAATATATGTTTTTTTTTTCGAGTATGAGTTTTCCTATGTTTAATAAGGAGTTAAGGGGAAGTGAAGACATTGCCAAACTCTTTACAAACATAAAGTTTATCTCCAGTATGAAATTTTCTGTGCCTCAAAAGGCTTGCAGAATAAGCAAAGGCCTTGCCACACTCCTTACACAAAAATGGATTCACTGCAGTGTGGGTTTTCTTGTGGACGAAAAAGTTTGAGTATAAAGTGAAGACCCGGGATGGAGTGATAGAAAAGCAGGTAGGACGTTTGCCTTACATGCAGCCGACCCCTGTTCGATTCCCAGCATCCCATATGGTCCTCTGAGCACTGCTAGGAGTAACTCCTGAGTGCAGATCCAGGAATGACCCAAAAAGAAAAAAAATAGAAAGTGAAGACCCTCCCACAGTCGTGACATGAATAATGTTTCATTCCTGTATAAACTTTCCTATGCTCAGAAAGAACCTGAGAATAAATGAAAAGTCTTCCCACCTACCTCACATATATGAGTAGAGCCAGTGCTCCCTCCTGAAACAACTCTAGAGACAGTCAGCCCTGAAGGCCTATGCGCTCCTATCATTGCATCATATCATCTTGTCACTTTCCTCCTCCCTGTGGATGGTGGGTAGGACAGGGCAATATCATCTTCTCCCACCTATAATTCCCGACAATCATCAGGAAGCTCCGGTGCAAAGATCTAGAGACGTCAGCGCTGTGAGCATGACAGAGGTGCACAAACTCCAGGGTCCTGACCAGGTTTCTGCTTTGGAGTCTGAAATTGCTCTCAGGGAGGGCAGGGCAAGCAGCTGACTTGCTCTCCTAACTCACGGGTCGTAGATCCACTTGAAATGAAAATGTTATGATATCTAAACAGAAATATAGTGTAACAGAGAAGAATTAGGACCCGGGCCAGAGCAACAGCATATTGGGGAGGGCAATTGCCTTGAATGCAACTTACTCTGGTGTGGGAAGCCAAGAGCCCTCTCATAGACCCTGGCCGTGGTTCCCATGTTAGGAACTGCTTGGGACAGACATTGGTGACAGTCTCCCAGGACTTCCTGATCTCAGCGGATACCTGATCTATAGCCACACATCAGGCTGACAGCTTATCTGGTCTTATCTATAGTAACCTCCAGTATACATCTACTCCCTAAGCCCCTTTGATATACAAATGTAAAGCTCAGGATGCAGCTACTGCCACAAGACCCTTTGATGTACAAATGTCTACCTTGAATGTTAGGTAAAGCTCTTTTTGCTGACCTTACCATATATGGTTATATTGCTTCTGCTCCTGACTGAGCTGCTCGGACCCTATATAAACAGCCTGTATCCCTCAATAAAGCCTGTCCCTTTTTCTCTTTGTTTCTAAACTGTACTCTGTCTCTTGTGTCTCATGTTCATTCGGTTGGTCCCTCCTTGCACCATCGGATCAATCCTCAGGCCACCTCCGTGGGCCGGAGAGTGGTTGCGGGGGGGCCCTGCAACTGGCGCCCAAGCGGGGCGGTGTCTAGAAGACGACCTCCGGACTCCCCTCCAGGAAGCAGGAAGCGGCGGCCGCCGGGACGCACAGAAAGGTGAGTGCGTGCCTAATCAAAATCCCCACCTCGTGATCGAGGCCGAGGGGGCAGCATCAGGGGAGAATTGAGTGTTCAGTCTCATATGAGGTATATGAGATGGTCACTGGGTTGGATAAGGGCCCCCCCGCGCTCCTTTTTTGTGTCCTTTGTGGAATGTGTGTGTGAGTGAATGATTGGTCAGAGGCATCCTCGCCTCTGATTCGAGTCTGTGGTTCCAAGGCTGGGCGCCCTTAAGGTCCCCAAAAAGGCTATGGAATCTGGTTGGGCTGTCTGGTTCCAAGGGAAACATTCGTCTTTCTCTTATGGCTAAGTTTCCCACTGGCCAGACAAGCACCTGAGTGGGCCCCTTTGTTGGGCCTCCCCCGTGTCTTGCATCTGTTTTTCCCAGGTATTCACGCGGGGCTTCAGCCTTCCAGTGACCCATCTCCTGTCTCGTCTCTATTCATGTTTTTTTCTTTTCTGCCTTCTAGTCCTTCTATCTGTGTCACAATTGAGTGTTCAGTCTCATATGAGGTATATGAGACGGTCACTGGGTTGGATAAGGCCCCCCTGTGCCCCTTTGTCGTGTCCTTTGTGGAATGTGTGTGTGAGTGAATGAGCGGTCAGAGGCGCCCTCGCCTCTGATTTGAGTCTGTGGTTCCACGGCTGGGCGCCCTTAAGGTCCCCCAAAAGGCTATGGAATCTGGTTGGGCTGTCTGTGGTTCCACGGGAAATCCACTACGGCTAAGTTTACCACTGTCCAGACAAGCACCTGAGTGGGCCCCTTTGTTAGGCCTCCCCCGCCCCGTGTCTTGCGTCTGTTTCTCCCAGGTATTCACGCAGGGGACAGCCTTCCAGTGACCCATCTCCTGTCTCGTCTCTCTTTATGCCTTGTCTGCCTTCTATTTCTTTCATCTGTCTTACTCCTTCTCTCCTTCCTATATTTCTCATTTTCTATATTCATGTGTATCTGTATATCTGAACTAAGCAAGAAGGAATTGTTTGTTCGTGGTTTAAAGACCTCCCTTAAGCACCGAGGTATCTAGGTAAAGAAAAAGGACCTTGTCAATTTCTTTCTTCTTCTTGAAAATGTGTATATAAGAAACGTAGGGGCTGTGACTGTCTTAAATCCCCATCTCGGTCTTTTCCTACTGGCAATGAAACTTAGAGACCTTCTTAAAGGGCTACGGCCCTTCTGCTCCACAGTCCCCGGCCCTTCTCGGCCTCCCTCTATCCCCTCCCCCTCTATCAGCCCAAATGTGTTTCAGGTGACCCAGTTATTGGGCCGATCTCTCTCCCTCTCACTCTCTCATTTCCATGCGTTTCCTCCCTGTGGGCACGGGTCGAGCACTTAAAAGTCGCTAGGGCGCTCGCCACTAGAAGACTCCGTGACAGGATGAGGGGGTCACAGCCGCGATTCCCAGAATAAAATCGCGTCCCCCGCAGAAGAAAAACTGTGCGTCGTTAGGTACTCGTCAGTTAAGTACATCCACGTCCCCATATTTGAAAACGCCGCCTTTCTCTTTCCCTCTCCTTCCACCCTCCTTTCTTAGGACCTTGGGAAATTCGCTTAGCAAAAGGGAGCTCTTTGTTGTGGGTCTTAGGGAATCTCTCCCAGTTCCAGTTACTAGCACTACAGAGTAGCTTTGTCATGTTAAATGAGATTGAAAAAAAAAACAATAACAATTTGGGAGTGCCTGAATGATTTCAATCTGACCCTTGGCCCAGGAGAGGTCCCTGGAGCCTTGTGGATTGTAGGGCATTTTGAATCGGATGTAGAAGATGCTGTGAAAGATTCAGAGGCCTTCTTACGAGAGAAAAATCTCTCGGGCCTCCTCTCCCGTGAAGAAGTCCATGTCCTAGTGCCCCTCGGTTACTATCCTCATGTCTGTTTCTGAGGCTAATGTTCCTCGTTTATACCCAGTTCTTAAGGACAATCCCACAGATCCACCCTCTGCTCCCCACCATGACTCCCCTTCTGTCCTATCCCCAGAGGATGAGGCAGACCTCCAGCAGGAGGCTGCCAGATATCAAGAGCCCAAATGGCCCCCACACCTCCCTACCTTTTCTTCCTGACTTCCCCCTTACAACCCTAAAATGTATGCAAGAGAAAATTGACCTCTTTTTGGCTCCAGAATTCCAGAGTTATGCACTGCTAATTAGTAACTTGATCTGGAAAACCTGGCGCCAGGAGAAGACTTGGAAGAACTGAAACCCTGAAGGTGAAATCACGTACATGCCCTTTGGGCAAATTCGGATATCTCTGTGTGACTGGTGAGTGTGGTGCGCACCCGTGTAAGTGGAGGACCGGTCCGAGCGAGTGTAGGAGTGTGACCTGTGCGTGTGTTCCTAGTGTGTGTATTGTCTTAATATCTTTCTCCTAGTTCTGCTTGTTAAGATTGTTTGACATGGGTCAGAATCGATCGACCCCCAAGGCTTTAATTCGTAATCACTTCTCTGAGATCCACAGGAAAGCTCAGGATCTGGGCTTGAGGGTCAAGAAGGGTAAGTTTGGCTTTTATTGTTCATCAGAATGACCTTCCTTTGGAGTGAATTGGCCCCCACAAGATTCCTTCTCAACAAAACATGTGGCTCCAGTGAAAGAGGTAATCTGTAGAAAATCTGCTGTGAAGGTATACTCCCCTGGAAATCTCTAGGGGGCACGGGGAAAGAATGTGATAACCTCTGTGTGAATGGTCTCTGCAAAGAGGCACCCCTCCTTTGTCTGTTTTGCATCACCCTCCCCTAGGAGGAAGCCCACTAGTGAGAAAGACTCTGGGAAACTAAGGCAGGCCAATTTCCAGGCATAAGATCCTTTTCTCCACCCAGGTTTAACTAGAAGATAGAGGTCAATTGAAATGCTAATGAAGGCAGTTGGGGGGGGGAGAAAAAAAAAGGGTAAAAGGCCAAAGTAAAGACCAATTTACAGGAGGTTAGAATCCCCTTGGAGAGGCCAAAGTGACAGACCTGGAAAAAAGTTTTGCCAAGGAACCATTCTTTTTTTATATAGATTATTGCTTGCAATTAGAAAAACATCCTAGGAGCCTTCAGCTAGGTAG
Organism: Sorex fumeus; assembly: GCF_029834395.1. Classification (NCBI taxonomy): domain Eukaryota; kingdom Metazoa; phylum Chordata; class Mammalia; order Eulipotyphla; family Soricidae; genus Sorex; species Sorex fumeus. The sequence continues at coordinate 19,957,561 of NW_026606076.1, read as the reverse complement.
TTTAGATAAAGAGTATCTTGTTGACCCCCATAACACCGTGTGGCCTGAGTATAGTGGGGAAAAATAGCCAGTGAATGGCAGTTTGCATTACCAGATCATTTTGCATTCAGATCTTTGCAGGTAACAAAAGAAATAGGAGAGTATCAAAGCAGAGGAGGCAGGAAAATGCAAGATCTTATGATTAACAAAAAAGCCTATCCCCATGTCTGATAAGAAGATACTAGCTCCCTGCCTCAGAATTAGTCTTGGCCAAAAAATGGTAACATCTTTGTGATAATTTATTTTGCCAGCTTATACCAACAAGCTCTTTCCTGACCCATTTTAACAGCAGGAGACTGGCTGTTTAGGCTGGGAAATGGGGAGCAGTGGTCCCAATTGGCTGAGAAGGTTTATTCGCCATGGTGACTGTTCCTTCCTTTCTCAGACCATCAGTTTCTCCCTGTCATCTTTTGAAGGGTCAGATTGATCGATCAACTGCAGATGTGTGCATATGTATGTTTGGTGTTTTAGTCAGTTCATTGTCTTTCTGTCTGTATGTCTGTCTGTCTATGTGGAACACTCGAGTGTTGGAACCAGGCTGAAATAAGTAGTAGAAATTTTAGAGAAGTTAGTGATATGCTACCCAGTGATTTAAGAAATGCAGTTGTTTTTGGAACCTGTCAGACAAGGGTGAATCCTTATCAGAAGGTTGAGCCTATAGAGAAAGCAGAATTCTCAATCTAAATTTCTTGATAGAATAACATTTATGTGAATAACAATTATGTGATTAACAGTTGAAATCCTTTTGAACTTAAGAATCTTGTTCTATCTAGAAGAGCTATGGAACTAGAGCCTGAAACTAAAGTGAAATAAGAGTTCAGAGAAAGCAAGACTTTATCTTACAAGCCTCCGCTAACTTTAATGAAATAGTAGGCCGCTTTTACAAACTACAGAGGTACTGAAGTCATTAAAACGAAGTTTCCTTATTTTTCTAAACAGTGGCAATTTATAGGATAACAATTGGATTTGTCCATTCTCCCTTGACACAAGGAGCTAAGGTTTATCAGGTTACACCCATCACAGTGCTCCTGAGTCACTTCCATTCCTTTGTTTTTCAGTAACCACTTCTATATGCTCTCCTCCCCAACCAGTTAATCAGCTTTTCCCCTAGTCAGAATCTGTTAATTTGTAAGATCAGATCGTTCTTGGACACTGAACTTGTATTGTAAATTGTGAGTCGATCTGCTAAGTGAGAATCTGTCCTAGAAGAATGTCCTGACTAGTTTGGATGAAGCTAAACATTTTTTCCCTTTCAAACTGCCTTCAGTAAATAATTTCAGTATACTGCAAGAGGCAGCTTCCCTTATCTCACAGAAACCTTGCTGTTAGAGGCAGCTTCTCTTATCTCACAGAGCAGATCTCACTCAGGTGCTAGCCAGGCCAGATCATTGGGATGTAGATGCCAGGCTCCAGGAAGGCTGATCTTTGAGATGTAGATTGATCTTTGATGTGCTAATCCAAGTGCTTGTAGCTTGTAAAGGTGAGGACAAAATTACTGGCCTGCAGATGTAAAGAAGCAATGTATGTTTTGCTGCCTCAATGTTCTTTCTTCTTTTGATGACATCACTATATTGCCCTTTTAGAGGTACCATGATCTATATCTGGGTGGAGGATGCTCGATTCCAATCCGAGTAGGCTTGGAGGTCTCGGGCCCGGAACCTGCGTGGATTTGTCCCCCTGCCAGTACCTTCATGTGTGCGGAGAGTGGTCTCAGCATGGTGGTGGCTGGTCCTGGAGGTCTTCGGCTGCAGGAGCCCTGGTCAGGGCGGGGAGGAAAGTGCTCAACACGCTCCGGATTGGAGTCGAGCATCCTCCACCCAGATCATCCAAATTCCAGTAGGCGGGGGTCACACCCACCACCTTGCCCCCTGGCACCGTGTAATCCCATCAAGGGCCAAGACTCAGAGACTATAAAATCCAGTTTCCGGACGAGAACAATGCAGTCTTCTGCCCCCGCGCCTGGCTGTTCCTTGGCGGGGCCCCTTGGAGGGGAGCGGGTTGAGCTTTCCTCCCTGCCCCGACCAGGGCTCCGGCAGACGAAGACCTCCAGGACCAGCCACCACCATGCTGAGACCACTCTCCGCACACATGAAGGTACTGGAAGAGGGACAAAGCCACGCGGGTTCTGGGACCGAGACCTCCAAGCCTACTCGGATTGGAGTCGAGTATCCTCCACCCAGATCCTCCAAATTCCAGTAGGCGGGGGTCACACCCACCACCTGGCCCCCTGGCCACGCGACATCTTATCAAGACATCTTTTTATGACATCTTATTATCTCATTCCTACTTTGGACAAACTTGCAGGCTATCGAATGCAGCCTGCCCACAGGGCAGAGTCTGGCAAACTCCCCGTGGCGTACGAAATATGCCAAATACCAGTAACAATGATGGGTCTCATTCTCCTAAAGAGCCTTGAATATAATCTCAGGGCTAGAATGAAAGAGACATTACTGGGGCCTGCTCGAAGCAATCGACGAATAATAGGATGATGAAAATGATCTATATGAGGAGATTTCAGGGCTCTCTACTAGGAGATCTGAGAGAACAGGGGAAAACATGTTTGAGAGAACCTGAGTTTCTTTTATGGGATATAATGAGACTGTAAGAATGGGCTGGGAGAGGCAGAAGAGATACGAGAGTGAATGGAGAGAGGATTGGAATAAACTGCAACTAAGGTCAAGCAGCCTGGCCATAAGGTTTCCTTCCTTTTCCTGCCCATTGCCATCCACCTCCCTGGAGTTGGGGAAACTACTGAACAAGGGTGGTGGGAAAGATAGATTGCTGCCATCCTTTTTGTGTTCACACAGAAATTCAAATATTTTCTTGTGCTAATATCAAAGTTTGGTTAAAAAATCCAAAGGGTTTTTCTGTGTCTGAAAGCATGTTTGTGTTTTTGTGGAATTGTTAAAAATATCTGGTATAGAAAGCTCATGATTTTGAATAATTAAGGTACAAGAACTATTGTCATTAAGCCAAAGAAGTTTTTATCATGTTTTGTAAAAATTGATCATAGGTCTTATGTTAATGTACATATGTGTATCTGCATTGGATTAGAATATTTGATCTAGAAGGAGTTAAAATAACTGTGACACATGTAAACAGGTTCAAAAAAGTAATGGTTTAGTTTAAACATGAGTTTCTAGAGTTATAAAATTTGTTGCAAAATTTGTCCTTACCAGTGCTCTATCTGATCTCTGAGACTGGGCCATTTGGATCATCAGTCTGTGGTTCCCCATCTCTTTCTTCCTCTGCTAGGGACCACCATGCATAAACTCACAGGGACCCCATGGGATGCCAGGTATAGAGCCCATGTCCATTGCTTGCAAGATAATCACATTCCCCCACTTTACTATAACTTTAGGCCCAGTACCACATGGACTTTCCTGAACCCCTCTCGAAGTGATCATTAAGGGATGTAAACCCAAGAGCTTAATAAATCCAAAAATGGCCAAAGATGGCAAGACATCCCAATTGAAAAAAATAAAGTATCCATACAGACAGCACAGAAATGCTGCACTTGCCTTGCTCATGGATAATCCAGGTTCATTTCCTAATATTCCCTAGAGTCCCTCAAGCCATCCAGGAATGATCTTTGAGTGCAAAGCCCAGGAGCAAACCCTGAGTCCTGAGGAAGTCTCCCAAGAACCATTCAAGTGACCCTGAGCATTGAAACATGGCAGCATCTGATGGGGTAAAACGAAAAAAAGAATGAACTGTGGTGGGAGAGATATTACAGCAGGGAAGACAAATGTGCTGCCCACACGTACAGGTTGATCCCAGGCAGCCCTTATGGTTCAAGGGCATGGCCAGGCCATTTCCTAAATATATAGTCTTTGGAATTCATAACAAATTCTAGGAAATAAGAGATTTCTGCGTACTAAAGTATACAAATCACAGAAAAAAAGTTGCTATTCTCCCACCTTACAGTTAATGATTAGAGATCATGTAAGGAAAAAATTATTTTCCAGAAAAAACTTTCTTTCAAAAGATTATTGATGACTTAGGTCAGAACCACTCTCGGGAATTTTCCAACAGGTGAGTCCTCAGCTCATGTCTTCAAGGCATCCTCTTGGGATCTCGTGTACCCGCTTCCCCTGAAGGCTTCTCACACTGGATTGTCTATGTGTTACTGTTTTTTTATATGTTACTGTTTTAAACTTTTTTTATTTACATTTATTTAATTTTTCAGGGTATCTTAAATGGGCTGGAGCGATAGCACAGCGGGTAGGGCGTTCGCCTTACAAGCGGCCAACATGGCCGACCCGAGTTCGATTCCTCCGCCCCTCTCGGAGAGCCCGGCAAGCTACCGAGAGTATTCGATATGCCAGACACAGTAACAACAAAGTCTCCAATGGAGACGTTACTGGGCCCGCTCGAGCAAATCGACGATCAACGGGAGGGCCTTTATCTTATCTTATCTTAAATATCCCACCCACACGACAGAGCCTGGAAAGCTATTCCTGGTCTATTCAATATGCCAAATCCAATAAAAAAAAGTGGATCTCATTCCCCTGACTCTGAATACAGCAGAGTCGAGAAGGATGTGGAAGGAGAGGCTGATAAAATCCCAAGGCAGAAATAGGCTGCCAAAACGAAGAAAGACAAAAATGATTGTCTGTACTTTCAACGCACGTATGCTGGCATCTGATGCATCCATCGAGGACCTGATGGTACAAGTGCGAAAGATCAGGTACAACATCATTGGTCTGACCGAAACGAGAAGAAATCGATCACATCATGCCGTTTTCGACAATGGAGAAGAACTGTTCATTGGAACATGTGACAAAAGAGGCGTTGGTGGTGTCGGTATCCTTGTCAACACGAACTTAGCCATGAGCATTGATTCATTCGAATGCCTAACTACCCGAATAGGACGATTACACTTGAATAGATGTGGCTCACTGCCAGCGGTTTCTATCTTTGTTGTTTATGCACCAACATCCAATTATGGTGAAAGAGAAATTGAGAAGTTCTACATGGAGCTGGAGAAGTTCTATAAAGAAGATCACACCTTCTACAAGATCATTGTTGGTGATTTTAATGCCAAGATTGGACCAAGAAGATCAGACAATGAACTCCACATCGGAACCCATGGCCTAGAATGGAACGAACAGGGTTACATACTGTCTGAGTTCATCATGTCAACCAAGACCTTCCATGGTAACTCACAGTTCCAAAATGCTGAATCTAAACGTTGGATATGGGAGTCTCCCGGTGGACGGTTCCACAATGAAATAGACCACATCATATTCAATCGGCAGTTTTGCCTAACCGATGTTGCTGTTGTCCCAAAATTCCAAACGGGATTGGACCACCGTCTCCTTCGTGCAAAATTCTACCTCACAGAACAGGGAGAAAAGAATGCAAATTTTAAGAAGAGAACTCCCAGAACAACCACCAACTGGGAGCTCTTTGGCTCTGTTGCTGCAACATGGGAAGATGCCATCACTGACAACATTGATGAGGAATACGATCGAATGATTCAACACCTCCATGATTGTGCAAGGAATGCCAAGAGAGAGATAACCACAAAAAATGCCTTTCTTCGAACACTCTTGAACTTGTTCGCCAATGTGTCTTGGCACATGGCTCAGGCAACTGCAAGCGAACATCTTAGCTGGCAAAACAGTGCAGAGAAGCCATCAAGAATGACCTCAAAGACAGGAGAACAGTGGTGCTTGTAGATGCGGCAGAAGCCAGGAAAAGAATCCATAATGCACGCCTGTCCTTCACCAACTAGAAGACCAAGATGACTGCCCTCCCACATCCTGATGGATGCATCACATCTCCCAGAAGGGCAATGGAGAAGATTATTCATGACTTCTACTCAGATCTCTTTAATGGCCACATCCACTTGCCCACATACCACATTCCTCACGATGGATATATCGTTCCCAATGTTTTCCCCTCCGAAATTCAACATGCCATCTCGTCGGTAAAGAAACAAAGAGTACCTGGCCCAGACAAGATCAGACCTGAACACCTGAAGAACTTACCATCAGTACTCATCAATACACTGGCTCGGCTCTTCACACGCTACTTGTCTGAATGCAAGGTTCCATCCCAATGGAAAACCAGCAAGACTGTACTACTATATAAGAAGGGAGACATCCACGACATTTGAAACTATCGCCCAATTTGCCTATTGTCTGTCATCTACAAACTGTTCACTCGAGTCATCCTGAATAGGATTAGCAGAACACTAGATGAAGGACAACCATGTGAACAAGCTGGGTTCCGAAAAGGATTCAGTACCATCAACCATATCCACATGATAACTAAGCTCATTGAGGTTTCTCAGGAGTTCAAGATGCCGCTCTGTCTAACGTTCATTGATTTAAAGAAGGCCTTTGATTCTGTTGAGATGGAAGTGGTCATTGAAGCCCTAGCCAATCAGGGCGTACAAACTCAATACATCAGGATCCTCCATGAGCTCTATTACGTATTCACTACCAGGATTTCACCATTCTACAAAGAAGTAATCATTCATATTGAGAGGGGTTCGGCAGGGTGATACCATTTCACCAAAACTCTTCAGTGCCACCCTCGAGAACATCATGCGATGACTGGAATGGGAAGAAATGCGAGTGAAGATAAATGGTGGACAACTACACCACCTCCGCTTTGCTGATGACATCGTTCTAATAACACCAAACATCAGCCAAGCAGCACAAATGCTGACCAACTTCGACCATGAGTATGGAAAGGTCGGACTACAGCTGAATCTTGTGAAGACAATGTTTATGAGAAACAGCCTCGTTCCTGATGCTGCAGTTGCTCTCAATGGAACCACCATCTCCGAATGCAACAGTTATATATGCCTACGTCGAGAAATCAACATGATGAATGACCTGCCACCTGAGTTACGCAGGAGGAAGAGAGCGGCTTGGAATGCCTTCAAGAGCATTGAAGAAATAACTAAGAGGACAAAGAAACTCCAGCTACGAGCATGTCTTCGATTCCACTATTCTTCCTGCATTAACATATGCCTCAGAGACCTGGACCCTACAAAAACAGGATGAGAACGCTATTCGGGTCTCTCAAAGAGGAATCGAAAGAGCTATGCTTGGAATATCACACTTCACTCAAATGAGAGATAGAATTCGGAGCTCTGATCTCCGTCAACGGTCAAGAATCAGGGACGCTGTCTCATTTGCCAAGGCATCAAAAATCAGATGGGCTGGACACATAATGAGGTTTACAGACAACTGCTGCACTAGAGCCATTACTGACTGGATTCCACGGGAAATCAAAAGATCGCGTGGACGCCCACCTACAAGATGGTCAGACTTCTTCGTCAAGACCCTGAATGATCAGTTTGAGGCTCTGCATGTTCCTAGAACAAACAGATGCCATTGGGCTATGCTAGCATGCAACAGGGATGAATGGAGACGTTACTGGCACCCACTCGAGTAAATAGATGAATAACGGGGGATCAAGTGATCAAGTGACTCTTTTAAACCAATGAGGCCCTTTTACTTTTAGAAAAGACAGTTTTTTTTTTTTGGTTGGGGGGCAGATAGGTTGATTGCCTTGCACGCGGTCAACCCTGGGTGGATTCCTCCACACCTCTTGGAGAGCTCGACAAGCTACCAAGAGTATCCTGCCCACACAGCAGAGCCTGGCAAGTTCCCCCTGGCATATTCGATATGCCGAAAACAGTAACAAGTCTCACAATGTAGACATTACTGGAGCCCACTTCAGCAAATTGATGAACAACGGGAGGATAGTGCTACAGTGCATAGTCAGGAATAAAATCTGAGCATTGCCACGTGCAATCCTGAAACCAAATCAAAAGAAAACAAAACAAAATTATTGAAACTTGACCGCATGGTGCAATTGTACTGGGGGTAAGACAGCAACCACTAAAGCTGAACTTGAACAGTTGTGTGTGGAGGATGGAAAAATGCCAACTGATCACCAACCATCCTGGTGGCCCTGTTCCCTCCTTAATGCATCTGTTGGAGGTGGCTGCTGGTCGGGGTGGGAGTAGCAGCTCATGGCCACCGAAAGCATGTGGTGGAAGAGAAACAACACGCCACTGCCAGTCTAGCTGACTTACTTATTCTGTGAACTTACAGAACTCACCTGCACATACACCTCTCTTCCCTAGGCCTCAGGGCTACTCCTTCCAGCCTGATGACCACAGGTTTCACCCAGAAATGCCCTAAACCTCACAGACACATCTGTATGAACCTGCATCTAGCACTCACTCTTGTTGTACAGAAATATACTTGAAAATTGTGCAACAATTTTGCTGTATCGGAAAATTATTCTAATATCCAGGGTGTTCACCAGGATGTGAACTGTGTTTTCCAATCCAAGAATCTGGAGTGACACTACATTTTTGGGGGAGGTCATACCCGGTGATGCCCAGGGGTTACTCCTAGCTCTGCACTCAGGAATTACGCTTGGCAGTGCTCAGGGGATCATATGGGAAGCTGGAAATCGAACCCGGGTCGGCCGCATGCAAGGGAAACGCCCTACCCACTGTGCTATCACTCCAGCCCCATGATTTTACTTTTAAAAGATGAATATTATACTTCGGAGCCAAGGTGGTGATTCAGTAGAGAAGGTGCTTGCTTTGCATTTCGCTGACCCAGATTCAATACCGGAGCACCCCAAATGGGTTCCTGACCCTTGGGAGAAATGATCCCTGAGCTCAGAGCCAGGAGTTAGCTATGAACATTGCATGGTGTGGCTCCCAAATACTGCAACAACAAACAGTAACTAATGAAGAAAACAAAAGCAAAAATAAACTAATGTGCAAAGAAAAACTCTACAGTGAAATACTTAAAGGATTGAACAGTGGGTCCTTAGGTAACTTTTTTGGGGGGTGGGTCACACCTGGCTTTGCCCAGGAGTTACTCCTGGCTCATGCACTCAGGAATTACTCCTGGCAGTGCTCAGGGGACGACATGGGAAGCTGGGAATCGAACCCGGGTTGGCTGCATGCTAGGAAATTGCCCTACCCGCTGTGGTATCACTCCAGCCCCGTTAGATCACTTTTTTACTTATTTAGTGCTAAAGAAGCCCATGATTTATCCTGAATACTTATTCTTTTTTCTCTTCTCTCACATCCTGTGTGTGTGTTTGCGTGTATGTGTGTGTGTGTGTTTGTATGTGTTTAGTTTGAGGGCAATAACCAACAATGCTCAGGGATTATTCCTAGTCTGGGATGAGGGATAAGTCACGGTGCGCTTCAGGGACCATATGCAATGCCACACATACACAGAACCTGGGTTGGATGCTTGCAAGGCAAGCATACCTAGTATATGCTGTACACTGGCGCTTTCTAGATAATTCCAACACACCAGCAGTAAGCCCTAGTCGAAGCTCCTATTTACCAAAAAATCAAATATGTTACTTTAAATATCTTACTTTACCAGCACTACACACAACAACACTGAGGGTAGCCTGCTAAGGGAGAGATGAAATGAGGAAGGTGCTTTGCTCCTTAATATATTCCTACATACTCTTTTCTTTTTCTCTTGGGGTCACCCCTGGCGATGCTCAGGGTTTCCTCCTGGTTCCTTTTTTTTCTTTTTCGGTCACACCCAGTGATGCATAGAGGTTAATCCTGGCTCATGCACTCAGAAATTAATCCTGGAGGTGCTCGGGAGACCATATGGGAAACTGGGAATCGAATCCGGGTGGGCCGAGTGCAAGGCAAATGCCGTACCTTCTGTGCCCAATTAAAATAAATCAAAATAATCAATCAAAATAATCAATCAAAATAATCAAAATAAATCGCTCCAGCCCAATCAAAATAAATCTTCTATTTTATATTTTGGAGGCCACACAGCTGATGCTAAGTGGTTATTCCTGGCTCTGCACTCAGAAATCAATCCAGGTTGTGCTAGCAGGATGGAACATGGGTTTTCAATGTGGAAAACAAAGACTTTCAGTGCTCTGATATAGGTCTCTCAACCCAAGACCTGCAGTCCCTGTGCTCAGCCCCACTCCCTCCCGCGTCTAACTATTGCTGACATGGAGGCAGCCGTGGCTTCAGGATCCCCCCAAGATCATGGACTCACACCACGTACCCTGCACCCTGGTACAGCCCCCATCATACCCCGCAATACTGTGCCCCCCGAGAGCCTCCGCTGCTCCTTAGGAACCACCTGGATATCAGGGAACAAGTGAAAAAAAGTGTGAAAGCGCCCCACAAGCTGGTGCAGCTACCCCACTTATAGTGCAGAGACAGGGAAGTGTGGGGTGCTCACAGGAAGCCTCGTCTTCTGCCACAAAATTGGCCTTCACAGTCAGCTTTCCAAGAAGAGACCCTACTTTGTACTTTATCCAAGAGAACGACTGCTGGGCCATGTGTCCAGGACACCAGCAACTGGAGGGCCCTGAGTTCACTCTCACGGAGTGCAGAGTCAGGAGTAAACCCAAGCATCCAAGCAAGGACAAGGATGGAAAGTCCCCGAAATTTATATTAAGCTAAAAACAAAGGGGAAGATAGAGGGTAGCAAGTATTACAGCAGGTGGGGCAATGGTCTTGCCAATGGTCAGTCCAGGTTTGATCCCCAACAACCCCATACTGTCCACCACCTGCCAGGCATGATCCCTGAGTGCAGAGACCAGGAACAAACCCTGAGTCCTGCTGGTTTGACCCAAATCAAATTTTAAAAAACCTAAAAGAGTCCAATGAAGGCAGGGCGACAATGCACAGGATTCAGAAACATGCTTTGCATGAAGAACTTCTGATTTGATGCTGGGCGCCACCTGATCACCCAAGGTCACTTGAAGTGACCCCAAGCACTGAAAATAACAGCAGATGAGGGGGTGAGACTCTAAGAAATAAATGATCTTAGGGGCTGTAATGACAGCAAAGCAGGCAGGCTTGCATGCAAACCACCGGAGTTTGAATCTCAGCATCCCATATGGTCCCTGAGCACTGCCAGGAGTAAATACTGAGGAAAGAGCCAGGAGTAACCCCTGAACACCACTGAGCGTGGCCCTACAGCCAAAAAATAAATGAATGGAATGTAAACGTTACAAATGAAAGAAAATAAAAATTCTAAGTGTGTCCCCGAAACAATACCAAGATCAAAAGCAAAACACAAGTTAAATGTGGAAAGAGAAGTACATTTATTTGGTTTGTTTTGAGTCACACACAGCAATTTATAGGGTTTATTCATGGCTCTGGGCTGAGGAAATACTCCTGGCCATGCCTGGGGACCATATTGCATGACAAGTATCAAACTAGTAGTGATTCCTGAGTGCATAACCTGGAGTCACCATGTGCTTCAACAGCTGGACCCCAAAATGAAACAAAGCAAAAAAAATTAAGTTAGACTCATAATAAATAAGGCCCACAACTGGGGAGATACTCCAGCAAATTGGGGCTGACCTGTACCCTGCACATACTTAGCATTCTGGCCCCCGTCCATTCCTCCGGGGTGAAGCTTATGGCCACATCGGGGAAGGTCACCACGTCCTGAACGGACATACACAGGGGACAGGAGTGAGGCCATCCCACCCCGTACTATGGTGTAGGGCCTGACCACAGCTCCCTCAGGCATAAGACAGCTAGGTGGGAAGAATGAAGAATTGCCTGATTTTTGATTCACAATGATTCTCAGCAAATTATGGTTGATCTTTGCCATAAACCCCTTCAAAACAGGGCCTCTGGGCCAAGCCAGAATCAGAGCAAAGACTGAGACAATGGTGAACCTTGGCATTCCAGAGTGAGGGGTGGTGAAATATGTATGTATTTAATTTACTAAAGAGAAAAATCCCCAACTGCTAATAAAATTTTAGGATTAAAATTGATGAGAAAACAAACTTGCAATATCAATAGATGTAAAGTAAAGTAAAGTAAAGTAAAGTAAAGTAAAGGCCCTTCCGTTGTTCATCAATTTTGCTCGAGCGGGCCCAGTAACGTCTCCATTGGAAACTTTGTTGTTACTGTGTCTGGCATATCTTATACGTCACGGGGAGCTTGCCAGGCTCTGCCGTGTGGGCAAGATACTCTCGGTAGCTTGCCAGGCTCTCTGAGAGGGGTGGAGGAATCGAACTCGGGTCAGCCATGTTGGCTGCATGCAATGCAAACACCCTACCGCTGTGCTATCGCTCAATAGATGTAGTAATAAATTTATGTGAACATTGTTATATTTGATTGCAGGATTTTAAGACTCTAAGAATATTTGAAGCTTTTTGTTGCTTCAAGAGGTTTTCACGTATTGATTTTTAATTTTTAGTCACCTTCCTCTTAACTTTCATCACCAAAACCCATTATTTACAAGTTAACATACACGTGAAGTCCAAATGCGAGTACACTACTAATGCCGAAGGCCGGGTGATAATCAGCAAGTACCTTTCCCTTATAGTACTGATGTCACTGGAAGCTTGCCACACGCTACCTGGATTACTTCCTTCTTGGCTGCACTCCTGCAGCCCCCTAACACTCCTGGTCCAAACAAAACTTGTCTTCTCCAGGGGCACTCCTCTGAATGTGGGGATAGTTATTAGGGATCGACTCATCCAGTGTGCAGTTTATGATGTCTAAAAAGGCTTGAGGTGTATTCAAAGGCCTTCCCACATTAACAAACATAAGATTTCTCTCCGGTATATGTTTTCATATGGCTAGTAAGGGTTATGGGTTCAGTGAAAGTCTTGCATTTTTCTTACATATTTAAGACTTCTCTCTACTATGACTTTTTTTTTAACTTTTCTTTCATAATCTTTTTTTCTTCTTATATTTCTTTATTGAATCACTGTGGAAAAAGTTACTAAGCTTTAAGGTTTGTCTCGGTCATACAATGAACAAACACCTTTCCCTTCACCGGTACTCATTTTTCACCACTAAGAACCCCGATATAACCCCCTCCCACTCCTCCCAATGCCTGTGAGGCAGATGATTTCTACTTAACTCTTCTTCACATTGATCACATTCATTATTTCTACAAAAGATGCACCATTATTGTTTAGAATTTCCCCCCCAACAATCAGAATTGCTGAAAAGTATTGTGAAATACTTTGTTTTCTATAGCTGGTTATGAGAATCATATAATGTCACACGGCCACGACTTCGGATTTCTATAAAGAGCCAGATAATTACGAGATTGGTTTCTGTGCGTCTGATGTTATGGCTCGTGGGGGGCAACTCATGACCTCGGTAGGGTGTGAAGGACGAGCCGGTACCGCCCCCCCTTCCCATGAGACAGCAGTTGTCCTGTCACCACCAGCTCATACTTGGTTTTCCAATAAGCCCTGAGGCAGCAGCCACCTTGTATGTGGTCCAGATGCATTTCTTCCCAAAGCTACTGGGTTTGGAGATTTGTTTCTGATTCTCTGGGATCATGGCCATTAATCAGCTTGATCAGGTGCCAGAGAGGCCATTTGTAGGTGGTGACTCGGAATCTCGCTGGGATGGGGAAAAAAGGGCCGGTTCCAAGCCCATCAGGTGAGGCCTCGTGTGTCTCATCACTGCACGCCCAAACCTGACTGTCCAGTGCCCTCTGGAGGATGTCGGTCACTGGGCTGCCATGGGGAACAGGCCAAGGCACAAAACCTATTCCCACCTAGAGTGGCCCAGCGCCAGTAACCTACTGCAGGAATAGGATACATTTCTGCCAAAAGTCTTTGGGTTCCGAGATTAGTTTCTGAGGCTCTGGGATCATGGGCATTAAGCAGTTCAATCAGGAACCAGAGAGGCCATGCTGCCAATTATATAGCTGAGCCAGAGGTGGTTTCTGGGTGTGTCTCCCACATACCAAACTTTTGGCCATTTACTTTCTTGGTAAACTTTGGCCAACTTTTTGGGGTCTGGCCAAAGGCACAACAGCAATTTTGGGGTATCTAAAAGTCTGACGGTGCCATCAGGCTGCTGATGCACTCGCCTCACAGGTACAGATTGACCTGCTGGCGGCACAAACCCCCTTTTACTATGACTTTTAAAATGCACAGAAAAGCTATAGGGTAGAGTGAAGACGTTCCCACATGTCAGACATTTATATGGTTTCTTTCCACTGTGATTTTTTTCTCTGCTTAGTAAAACACCAAGCTTGAATGAAAGCCTTCCCACAGTCCTTCTATATGTAGAGTCTGTCTCCAAGAGCAATTTTCCTGTGATTTGAAGGCTTGAGGGCATAATGTAGGCCTTTCCGCATTGTTGACACATGTAACTTTTCTTTCCATTATGAATACTACCATGTGTAATAAGGAGGAGTAAATGAATGCATTCCCACAGTCCTTACATATATAAAGGATGACCCGAATTCATCTCAAAGATGGTAAAAGTGATTCTATCCTAAGGTTCTCTGCTCCAAATCCCTGGGACAGGCACATGCCGAGAACTTCATACACAGCATCATCTAAACATAAGACTGTGTGACTGAGCAAGTGAGGCTCTCAGAGCAGGAAGGACAAAATAGGAGAAACACATGTCCTGGGGCCTTAGACATTTGTAGCCATCAGGGTACATATATAAGTAGCACACCTGGGTTCCCCTGATGCCTGTCAAGGGTTAATCTGGAGCACAGAGCCAAGAGGAAGCCCTGAGTATCTCCACTGTAGCACAAAAATAAATAAACATGAAAGAAAACAAAGCAGTAGGATGGAGTAACAGGAAAGGTGGTCTGGGGACAGTGGGAAGGGCTGGTAATACCGCCATCCCTTATAGTTCCTCAAGAACTGGCAGATGGAAATCCTTCGTACAGAACCAGAAATAACCGGAAAATCACTGGGTATGGCCCCTCCCCTTCAACATCTTTCAAAAACAAACAAACAAGTCTAATCAGCGTTGGACCCCTGGCACCCTATACAGTCGGTCTCCCAGTCCTGAAAGGAATGATCCTTGAGCACCACTAATATGGCCCATTCAAATCAACAAAAAAATAAAACAGTGACCTCAAACAGAGAGCTGATCAATCAGGCCAGGAGCCGGATCCCCAGTCTCCTTCCTGAAACAATCAGAGACTATCGACCTGGGAAGCTTGTGCTACATGTCATTGCACTGTGTCATCTTGTCACTCTCCTGCCTGAAGATGGTATGGCAGAGGCCATCTCACCATCTCCTGCCTGTTTTTCCTGTGGACCAACAGGAGGCTCCTTGCAAGGACCTGAGTCGTGGGTACCAGAGAGGAGCACAACCAGCCCCGGCCCCCACCTGACCAGAAGTCCCTGCATTGAAACCAGAAAGGTAGTGACCAGCCGGATATTTGGACACTGGCTCACAGAACCATCCACGGTGAGACACTGACAGATGTTCCTTTCTCTCGGGGGAGAGAGAAATGGTTTGTGACCCAGCTGCTGTCAGGACAGGAGTGGTTGAGACCTACAGGGGAGGAAACCGCAGCACTGCCTGAGCCCCGGGACTCTACCCTGGGAACCACACAGAAAGGTCACTAAGGCCAGAGACTAACTCTGAGGTCAAGAGCTCCCGCGCAGCGGCAGCCCCTGCAACCCCAGTGACCACAGTGCCATTATTGGCTCTGCCGTGGGGCCAGCCACAGGGACTCAGGGTGGACAAACCTTCAGTTTCCCTCTTGCAGAGTGGATGGGACATGGCCCTGGGCGCTCTCTTCCGGGAACCATGGTCACTTCTGGGCTCGGGTAGGCCCCAGGCAGTCCCAGCTCTGACGCTCTGGACCTGGACCCATCCTGGTCATGATTTACTCTAATCCCCCAATCAGCACATGAGCCTCATCAAGCACTTTCTCCTATTTTGCAGGAAAAACTCTGAAAATCATTTAAATAGTGTGTTGTATCACAAAAGTATCCAAATAACCAGGGTGTTTACTATGAACCATAATGTTATGTGTGTCTAACAAATGGAATTTCTAGAGTGAGTCTACTTTTTTTTTTTTTTTGCTTTTTGGGTCACACCCGGCGATGCACAGGGGTTACTCCTGTCTCTGCGCTCAGGAACCATCTCTGGCGGTGCTTAGGGGACCATATGGGATGCTGGCAATCGAACCCGGATCGGCCGTGCGCAAGGCAAATGCCCTACCCGCTGTGTTATCACTCAAGCCCGTGAGTCTACTTTGAAACCATGAATATTATATCTTGGGGCCTGGAGTGGTGATACAGTGGATAAGACATTCACCTTGCACTTGGCTGACCCAGGTTCAATATACTAGAATATATATGGGCCCTTGATCCTTGTAGAAAATGATCCCTGAACTCAGAGGCAGGAATAAACCACGGACAATGAAGGGTGATTACCAAAAATACTGCAACTTCAAAAGGTAACTCTAATGAAACAAGAGAACAACAAAAAATACCCAAGTGTGAATTCTGAGGCACACACACCAGGTCGTCAGATGTAAAGAATAGTGAGTTGGTAGGTCACATGGTAACACGTTCAGTGTTCTGTCTCTCCAAAGAAATACAGACACAGGGACCTCAACAACTGTTGGCCAATGGATAGTGATTACTCATCCTTTAATTCATAACCGAATAGCATACTTATATAACATCTGAGGGCGTCTGAGGTACAGAAATGCATGTATTGTGATTTACCATTTGCAGAAGTCAAGCATTTCAACAGAGACAATTCTTTGCGGGTGAATTAACTCAAGAAGACGTTCTGCCTGAGACTTTCCTGAGAAATTCGCTCACGGGCTATATGCATCTGTGTTGCTTTTTTCTTTCCCTGCTCGTACATATTAAACAAATAAATTTACTTCTTATTAATATTTGAAATTATCGATACACACAGTAGAGAAACATTCCAAAACTTACTTCTCTGGGGCCCAGGATCTAAGGTTAAAAGCTGGCTGGGATCCAGCTTTCTGCGGTTAGAGACTATGGCAACTGAAGCCTGAGTCAATAATTATGACGGATGCCCAGAAGTAAATATATTTTAGAGTCAATTAACTCACAAATATTAAGAGCTTAGCATTAACGATTTTTCTGTTTTGAAGCAAAGAACATTGCTCTATAGTGATAGATTATAGATTATATAGGTTATAGCAGAAAGAGAAATGCAAATAAATGACTAGAGATACAAAGTCCAGAGTCACCAGAAGGTTTAACTTTATGATTTAAGGATAGATTAGGAGTGCTCATTAGAGCACTATAACCTTCTCTGAGGGGAGGAAAAGTGGAAATTTACTGACCAAGCCTAAAACACGTAGGGTAAAGACAAACTCTAGAGTGAAACATTAAAAGTAGATCCTTAAGCCACCTTTTCTCAGTCCTAGTGGGGCTCAGGGACTATATGGATTACTAGACATAGAAAGACCTGGGTTGGCTCCTTGCAAGGAAAGTACCCTACTTGCTGTACTATTGTTCTGGCCCTTTCTAAATGAATTATTTCCACCACATAAGGAGTGACCCTGAGCAAAGCTTCCCCAACACCACCACCCTCCCTGGAAATCAACTATTTCTCTTAAAAGAGAAAAACAAAATGTTATCCCCAGTATTCACAACAGCTAGGGGTCATCTGGTCAGAGAGAGATTACATATGTGGGGTGCTTTGCAACTGGACCTTAGGATGGAGAAATTCTTAACCTAGGGAAAAAATACAAAAACTGGGAGCAGAGACAGTAGGTGGGTAAGGAACTTGCCTTGCCTGCGGCCAACCAAGATCAATTCCCGGCATCCCTTATGGTCCCCGAGTACCACAAGCAGGAATTCCCGACTGCAGAGCCGAAAGTAAAACCTGAACATCACCAGATGTGGTACAAGAGCCAAACCAAAATGATAATAATGAAAAAGTTTCATTTGCAAACCCCACCCACCTGCAAGGACAGAGACACTGGGTGGTTCTACCCCATCAGGGCACTCAATCAAAGGACAGAGAACAACAGGGTCTCCTGCTGCAGTGGGGCTGGGGCCCTGCCCTTCTAAGTGAATCTGAAGGTTCTACACTAGTGATGCCAGGACCAAAGGCTCTGGACAGTGTCAAGCACGGTCTGGTGCTGGCAGGTTTGGGAGGGCTAAGCCCCGCCCTCTGCAGGTCCTGCAGCCCAGGCTAACCGGCCTCTGACCCTTCCAGGAGCTGGAGGAGATCCTGGCCAAGGGGGCCCCCTAGGATCACTTGTTTACACCTGCGACCCCTGCACCTGGCACAGCCCCCGCTGCACTTCCCAAAGCCTCTGGGCCCCCTGAAAGCTTTTGCCTTACCTCACCTCAGGAACTGCCTGGAAATACTTAACAGTGGAAAACAATCGCGAAAGCGCCCCCAAATCTGGTGCAGCCTCACCACTCACAGTGCCAAGACGCAGGGCGCTCACCTGAGGCCACTTGCGTTCTGCCACAAAATCGGCCTCACAGTTTCCCTGTCATGCCAGGCGCCAGTTCCTCCTCTACCCAGGAGACCAATGGTGGCCAGAGCCAGGCAACCACAACTAGAATAGAAAGGATTTCTGAATTGTCCGTCTATGACATCACTTCTGCCAGGAGCCTTAAAGGGCCATGGTCCAGATGCAGAGACCCTCTGTGCCCACCCAGGTGAATCCATTGCTGCAAGGGGGATGGACTGGATAAAGGAGTGGAGAGGCAGTTGCTAGAGTGTTTTCTCACTCAATGGGAGCCTGCGGATAAGGGGAGGACTCCTGATCCTGTAATGGTCAGTCTAACATTGAAAGAATGCTCTCACACACAGTCCATCAGGAAAAACACATGTGCATTGATCCAAGGTCAAACAGGCAGGTTGGTACAAGGCACCTGACATTGAGTTGCGTGAGGAAGTAATCAAGATGGGGTGAAAGCAGTGGAAATAGCAGCTTTCTATGACCCTCAGATTCTTCCATGGAGCACAAAAAATTCCCTAGAGGCCCAGCCAGAGGCCTCAGGATTTCCTGAGTACCAGCACCCCCTGCAGGCAGGCAGCTGTGCTGCCCCTGGGAACTACAGCCTGGAATGTGGCTCTGCCATGGGGAAAGCCACTGGGACTTAGGGTGGACAAACCTTCAGCCACTCTCTTGCAGGGTGGACAAGGTCATGGGCCTGTGCACTCTGTCCATGGGAACAAGGTCACTTCTGGGTCCAGATGATCTTGAGGCACAGCCGTGCTCTGTTCCGCTGGACCTGGGCCCATCTGAGTCCTGATTTACTCTAATCCCGCATCAGCACATCTGCGTGAGTCTCATCCTGTGCTCGCTGCTGTTGTGCAGGAATGTATTTGAAAACGGTGCAATCACCCAGGTTTATAGAAAATAAATCCAAATAGCCATGGTATTTATTTACTAAGGACCATAATATGAACTGTGCCTGACATTTGGAATTTCTCACGACTACTTGTACTTTAAATATTCTATTTTGCGGTGGAGTGGTCTTACACTCAGCTGACCCAAGTACGATACTTGGCCACCCTGGGCCCTGGCTGCAGTGATCCCTGAGCTGAGTCAGAAGTAAGGGCAGAGCACTACAAGGAGTGGCCAAAACTACAGCACCAACAAGACAACTGTAAGGAAGCAAAGCAAACAAACAAACGAAAAGCATGTGCAAAGACAAACTAGCGAGGAACATTTAAATAGTAAAAGAGTGGGTTCTGAAAAGTCTGTTTTCTGGCATTTCCATAGTTTCCCAGAATCCTTATTATTCTCTTTTCTTGCAATCACACGTATTCTGTGTGTACAAGTGTGTATGTGTGTCTGTGTTTTTCTTTGAGCCAAAATAAGCATTGCTCAGGGGGTATTCCTAACTCTGTACTCAGGGTTTCACTCCTAGAAGCTTTGGGGATCACTAGGATGCAGGAGACTGAACCCAAGTTGACTGTGTGCAAGGCAAGTATTTGCTCCGTCCCTTCCTACATAAATTTCATCCAAAAATACCAGGAGTCCTGTACAAAGTCACACACACACACAAATAAACAAGTATCTTCCTTTGAATAAAAAGGGAAAACATATTAAAAACAACAACAAAAATCTTTACCCAGTATTTATCCCAATAGCCATGGGTAATCCGCTCAGGAAGAGATGAAGAGTGGAAGGTGCTTTGCAACTTGACATGAGGGAGATGAAACTTGAGATCTGAAAAGAAAAAGGAAAAGCACCGATTGTGTGGTTAGACAGACAATGAAGTCTGTAGGGTTGGGACTGGAGAGATAGCACAGCGGGTAGGGTGTTTGCCTTGCATGCGATTCCCAACATCCCATATGGTCTTCTGAGCACCGCCAGGAGTAACTCCTGAGTGCAAAGACAGGAGTAACGCCAGGTGTTACCCAAAAAGCAAAAAAAGAAAAAATGAAGTCTGTAGGGCACTTGCTTTGACCCGGTAAATTCTCCACGTACCTATGTCCCGCAGCAACAGCAGCAGGAATCATACCTGAGCCCAGAGCCAGAGGAAGCCCTGAGCATCTCCGGGGATGCCACTCCCCCCAACGCCCCACAAAACAACCCCCAAACCAAAAAGAGCCCCAAGAGAACATGTTCACTGGCAAACCCCAGTCACCTGCAGGTCCACTGCCCTGAATGTTAGGGACCAACATGGCGGGAATGAAAAGGATGAACAGGAAGGGGACCAATGGGTGGGCTGAGGGGGGGGGCTGCGGCTCTGCCCTTCAAATCTGGAGATTCTACAGCTACGAATTTAGGGCCAAAACTTCAACATGAGACTGTCCGGAGGGTCGGTACAGCCAAGCCCCCCGCTCTGTGCAGGTCCTGCACCCCCGTGCTCAGCTCCTCCCCCCACCTGCCCACCCGCCGCTGCCCCATCACGGACCTAGAGGCCATTTTGGCCTCAGCGGCCCCCCAAGACCATGCACTCACACCCGCAACATTGCACCCCAGTACAGCCCCCACAGCGCCCCCCAAAGCTCTGCATCCCCCTAAAGCCTCCGCCACACCTCAGGAACACCTGGATGACAGGGAACAAGTGAGAAACCAGGGCGAAAGCATCCCCCATGCTAGCGTGTTACTCACAGTGCAGAGACGGCGAGTCGCCCCCATCCTGCCCCAAAATCCGCCTTCAAGAACCGCTTCCAGCCAGTTTCAGCCATCCTTCACCCATGGTAACAATCGTGGGACTGACTGAATCATCTGTCAGCAAAAACACAGGTACCCGGAAGACACTCTCTGTGACGTCACTTCCGTTTCCACCCGCAGCCCGAAAGGGCCAGGCTCCAGGTGCAGAGAGATCCTTTCTGGACACCCAGGTGATTGTGTGCTGCAAGGGGTAGGGCTCACAAAAAGGAGGGGGAGGCAACTGCTGAGGAGGCCAGTCACACCATGGGACTCTGGGGAGTGAGAAGTTCCCTGAGCCTGCACTGGTAAGTCAAACATTGAACCAATGCACTCACACACGTGTCCATCAAGACAAATGAAGCAGGTTGTTTCACTAACTGGCACATAGGTAGCAGCTGGGGACAGTGAGTTTCTCAGGGAAGTAATAATCCAGATGGGAGTAAAAACAGTGACTCCAAAGCCAGCCCTGGAGAGGAACAGAACAACCCTGAGAGCAACAACCAGAGAGTTGAAGAAAAACTGGAATAAGAGAAAAGGGCTGCTAAGAGTATCTAGAGCACTATAGGTTCAACACTCTACCCTCTGACAACATGCAAGCAGTGGACACCTACCTACAAGGAATGTTCCACGGGGAGGCTTCAGAAACACACATTTTCAAATGCAAAGCATGAATCAGGTGGGAACAGTATATTGCACTGGACTTGATCAACTTGATCTCCATCCCTTAGTCAGCATCCCAAATGTTGACTAAGAGTGACACCTAAGAAGTGCCAGGTTTGACCCCCAAATAAAAATATTATCTAAAAAAATAAAACCTAGCATAAGGACCAATCGAGAATGGAGGTATACGCAGAGTTCAGAGTCAGCAAATCTTACTGATCATTTTATTGCCTTGCTATCTAAGTGGATCTTAGCATTCGAGTGGCCACTAGATTCTTGCAATTTTAGTGCTTCCAAAAGTAAATGTTTCTGGTTTCGTTATCTCTAATAGTACTGAAATGAGAAAGGAGTGTGATCCACGAATGTGATCATCCTGTATTGTCAGTAAGCACAGCTGAATGGAATTGCCTGCTGAGATGGGGGAAAACTTGAGGTCTCTCCCATGGCCCCACCATTTGTAAAATATTTCACTCCAGGGACCCTTTCCACCCTTTCCATCCTTTCAAAAAACTGGCACAAGTTCTTCTATGCATAATAAAATGCATTTAAACTGTCTCCCATCCACCCTATGAAAGAAGATTTCTAGGAACATTTTCTTAAGATGATAGTTTTTGGAAATACACATTATCAATACTGATTTGAGTTTTCAAAAAACAAAAATCCCAGAATACGAGATATACAAAGATGCGACAGTGGATAAGGTGCTTGTCAGATATGCCAACCTGTATTCCAACCTCAGTGCTCCACAATGAGAATTCCCCTATGAGAATTCCCCCAGGTATGTAGCTCTGAGCTGAGAGCCAGGTGCAGGGCCTGAGTACAGAGCCCTACAATATAACACAGAAAGGCCTAAAGAATGAAGGTTTGGCTGATTTTTGATTGAAGATGATTCCCTGCAGCATTGTGATTGGTCTCTGTGAAACCCCCCCCAGAAAACAGGGTTTTTGGGCCATGCCAGAATCAGAGCAAAGAATGGTCCAGCGGTGAATTTTGATGGTCCAGAGTGAGGGGTGGTTATTTATTTAATTTACTAAAGAAAAAGAAAACACCAATTGTTGATAAAATTCTATATTAAAATTGATGAGACAGGGCTGGAACGATAGTGCAGCAGGTAGGGCAATTGCCTGCATGCGGCCAATGAAGGTTCGATTCCCAACATCCCATATGGGCCCCCAAGCACCGCTAGGAATAATTCCTCAGTGCATAGCCAGGAGTAACCTCTGTGCATCGCCGGATGTGACCCAAAAGGCCAAAAAATGAATAAAATAAAATTTGAGATAACAAATTTACAATATTTTAATATCAATAGGTGGAGAAAACAAATTCATGTGAACGTTGTTATATCTGGTTGTAGGGTTGGTAAGATTGTCTCATTAATTTTTAAAAGCTTTTGTTGCTCCAAGAGGTTTTTCCTATTTATATTTGGTACTTATTTAGTCACTTTCCTCCTGGCTTCCATCACCAAGACTGTTATTTACAAGTTAACATACATGTGAAGTTCAAATGCCAGGACACTGGCATAACTATGGCCCTGGTGATAATCACCGAGTACCTTTCCCTTATATGATGATGTCATGGGAATCTTGTCATGCGGGATTCTTAGCTTCTTGGCTGCATTTTTGTAGCCCCCTCCTAACCTTTCTGGTCTAAATAAAACTTGTCTTCCCTAGGGGGATTGTTCTGAACTTGGGGATAGTTCTTTGGGGTCAACTCATCCCATGTGCATTTCACAATGACTACAAAGGCTTGAGAAGTACGCAGAGGCCTTTCTACATTTACAAACATAATCTTTCTCTCCAATATGTATTTTCCTATGGATCATAAGAGCTGAGTGTTGAGTGACGGCCTTTGCACATTCCTGAAATATGTAAGACTTCTCTTCATTATGAATTTTTCCTATGGCTAATAAGGCTTGAATGTAGAGCAAAGGCCTTTTTTTACCATGTATGGGGTTTCTCTCTGGTATGAAATTTTCTGTTTAGTAAGACATCAATTTTGAATGAAGACCTTCATACAGTCCTTCCATATGTAAACTGTCTGCCATATGAATTTTTCTGTGATCACTAAGGCTTGAGGACATAATGAAGGCCTTCCTACTTGCCTTACACACATAAGATTTCATTCCAGTATGAATGTTCTTCTATGTAACAAGGAGTGAGGGGTAAGTGAATGCCTTCCAACAGTAGTCCATATATATATATATATATATATATATATATATATATATATTCTCTATATATAGATATTCTATATATATTCTCTATATATAGATATTATATAGATATTCTCTATATCTATATAGATATATATAGATATATATAGATATTCTCTATATCTATATATATAGTCTATATATATTATATATATATATATATATTCTCTTCAGTGTGTGTTTTCCTGTGCTTAGTAAGTTCTGAGTACAAAGTTCTTAGTAAGTTCTCTTCAGTGTGCGTTTTCCTGTGCTTAGTAAGTTCCACAGTCTTTACATGAGTAAGGTTTCTCTCCTGCATGAATTTTCCTGTGCACAGAAACCCCTGAGAAGGAAATAAAGGTCTTTATACATTCCTTATCCTTACATGAATAAGGTTTCTCTAAATGAATTTTCCTATGCATACTAAATCTTGAGGACTTCCAATATTTCTTGGATGAATAGCATTTCTCTCCTATGTAAATCTGGTATGAAGATCGACCTAAGACTTCCCACATTCTTTACATGTCTACAGTTTCTCTCCTGTGTGGATATTCAGATGATCACACTTGTGTGGCGTCTGACTCAAATTGCGTCTGTGCTGCTAACAGCCCTGGGACTTTTCCCATCTGAAGACTTCCTGCCTGTCTCAGAATCCCCACGGTGATGCAGGCACCACTGCTCACTCAAGAGTCTCACAGTGCTCAGGATCAGAGACATTCCACTGAGGCTGGTTGCTTCCCTGGAGAACAGCAGAAGAGGATTCTGATTACGTCTTGATTTTATGAGAGTCTCCATGTCAAAAAACAAGTCGAACCCTGCAGGTTTGATGCCTAACATTTTCACCATGAAATACAATTATTGACACATATATGGCTTTTCCTGGAATGACCAAATATTTTTGCAAGAAGTTAATGCAAAATTGATAGAAGTGTTGTCATTAACATGTGTCCATTTTTTTCTCAACTCAATGAAGAACACATTAAGTGGAAATAATTTCTATACAGAAAAAGGAAGCACCAGTTTCAAGCAAATAAAAATACACCCAGTCTGGGTTTGGTTATATCTCAGTATGGAGTTTGAGATGCATGTACGGAGGCAAGGCTGCGTCCCACAAAGCTGAGAACGCAGGGCCATTGAAAACATCGAACCTAATTGAATTAATGTCAGGATCAATGAGGTTTTGGGTTTTTTTTTGTTTGTATTTATTTGTCGGGTCAGTGTCACACGAAACAGTGCTCATAGATCACTCCGAGTGGGGCTGTGAGGACCATACTGGGTGCTGGGTATAGAACCTGGTTTCCATTCCTGCACAAAGCAGTGCACTTTCCACTACACTATTGCTAGGGCCAACGAACCAGTTCTTTTCAACAATGACCACCAGAGCTTATACTCTATAAAAGAAAAACTCAGTATTATTTTGGTATTTAAAAAAAAGAATGTCTTTAAACCTTGAAACTACTGATTTTAG
The DNA here is from genome assembly GCF_029834395.1 of Sorex fumeus. NCBI lineage: Eukaryota > Metazoa > Chordata > Mammalia > Eulipotyphla > Soricidae > Sorex > Sorex fumeus. Next base: position 19,932,339 of record NW_026606076.1, on the reverse strand, counting down.
CACCCAACGAGGCTAAGAGCCTATTACTCTTGGCATAAGGATGTGGATTTCCTCCCTGCGGTGTCCAGAGTCTGGAGATCTGCTGACAGCAAAGGATGCCAGGTGCCCCCATTCAAGCCACATGCTTGGTCCACTGAAAATCCCACCGACATAATAATATTTATTCTGAACATGCAAATCTTTCCAGCTCACTTGTAATCGATGATCCTGTTGTACTGGATCAAAATGTGGTGATACTGAATCCCAAAGTTGGGGTTTTAGTTGTGAACTCGAACAAAACAGAATGTAAGAGTTACTCAGTGGATAGTAGAATGAGGCCCAGCAGATAGCGGATATCTTGATAGTTCTCACAGTCCAAACAGGCACACAGAAAAGGGTAGATCTTTTGTGTGATCACTGTGAGGAGCTTGACATTACCCAAGTAGCTTTTGGGTTTTATATTTTGATCAAACTGGATAATGGGACCATATGGAATGCAGGGGATCAAAAATCGGTCAGCTGCCTAAAATGCAAGTGTGCTCCCGGCTGTACCTGTCCTGACCCAAATAATTTTGTTATGGACTCATTCATTATTTAAAAACAAAGGCAAAAATATGACTAAGAGGAATACGAGAGAACAGCACAGAGACCATGTGCTTAGCTTGAGGCAGACAGGCTCAGGTCTCAGATCCCTGAACACCTCATGTACAATTCCTGAGCGGCTGGCCAGGAATGAGACACCTGAGACCCATGAAGAGTCACGTGTGACTATGGGTGGGCGCAAAACCTAAACAATGATAAATTTCTTAGATACTCAAAATCATATAATGATCCGAGGGCAAAGATAAGCATGGTGTTAGAGAGGGTAGAGGGGGTTCGGCTGCTCCAGAAAAGGGCACCCGGAGTTCAGGCTGGACAGCCACCCTGCTGAGGCACATACAGGAAGACCAAAGGCTGAGATTCTCATGGACTATTTTACACACCTGACAGATGTGGAAGATTAACGACAAAGCCAGGAAATTAAAGCGCAGATCATTCCATGATGGACAGTCTAGGGAATGAAGGGCAGCATGAACTTGGCACAGAAGCCTGGATCCAGGAGCTTGAGGCCCCGTGGCCTCAACAGCAGAGAACTGGGCACTCGGGCTCGGAGCCACATCTCATGTTCCGTCCTGAAAGAACCCAAGATCTGAGAATCCTATGTGCTCCTGTCACTGCACTGGGTCATCTTGTGGCTCTCATGCCTGACGATGGTGTGGCAGATGGAATGACACCATCTCCTGCCTTTGTTTTTCTTGCGGATCAGCAGCAGGCTCCATGGAAAGACCTGAGCCATGAGCACCAGAGTAGCACAGCCAGCCCCATCCCCCACCTGAACAGAAGTCCCTGCATTGGAGCAAGAAATGTAGTGACTTGCCAGACACTTGTACACTGACTCACAGACCCATGCGCAGGGATACACTGCCAGATGCTCCTGCCTCTCCAGGGGACAGAGAAGTGGGTTGTGACCAGGCTGCCTGTTGGGACAGGAGGGCTAGTCTCAGCCTACAGGGGAGGAAACTACAGCCCTGCCCGAGGCCCGGAAATCCACTTGGGGCCCTACAGGAAGGTCCCTAAAGCCAGGGACTAACTCTGAGGCCAGGAGTTCCCGTGCAGAGACCGCCCCTGCAGGTCACTGTGACAACAGGCCCATTAGTGGCTCTGCTGTGGGGCCAACCACAGGAACTCAGGGTGGACACACCTTCAGCTGCCTTCTTGCAGAGTGGACGGGGACATGGGCCTGGGAGCTTTCTTCCAGGGAAGAAGGTCACTTCTGGGCTCCGGTGAGCCCCAGGCAGTCCCATGTCTGACCTGTGGGACCTAGGCCCATCCTGGTGATGATTCACTGTAATCCCAAATCAGCACATGAGCCTCCTCCAGAACTTGCTCCTATTTTGTAGGAACAGCTCTGAAAACCATGTAAAAGTGTCTTGTATCACAAAATTATCCAAATATCCAGTGTGTTTACTATGAACCATGATTTTATGTGTGTCTGACAACTAGAATTTCTGGAGTGGGTCTACTTTTAAACCATGAGTATTATATCTTGTGGATTGGGGTGGTAATACAGCAGGTAAAACATTCACCTTGCACTTGACTGACCCGAGTTCAATACACTAGCACATATATGGGCCCCTGACCCCTGCAAGAAGTGATCCCTGAGCTCAGAGGTAGGAATAAGCCACAGACAAAGCAGGGTGTTTACCAAAAATACTGCAACTTCAAAAGGTAACTCTAATGAAACGAAACAACAACAAATACTCAAGTGTGAATTCTGAGGCTCTCTTCCCAGGTTGCCAGATGTGAAGAATAGTGAGTTGGTAGGTCCCATGGTACGAGGTATTTGGTGTTCCGTCTCTCCAGATAAACAAAGACACAGGGACCACAACAATTGATGGCCAATGGACCAGTACACAGTGGACCTTTAACTCAGAATCAGATAGCATACTTAGAGAACATCTGAGGGAGATCGAGGTACAGGACTGCATGTATTGTGATTTACCATTTACAGAGGTCAAGCATTTCAACAGAGGCAATTTTTGGAGGGGAATTAACTCAAGGAGAAATTCTGTCTGAGAAATTCACTCGGAGGTTACAAGATCTGTGTTGCTTTGCTCTTTCCCTGTTTGTACATATTAAAGAATTAAGTTTGCTTCTTATTAATATTTGCAGTTATCTGGCTACACACAACAAGAAACTTTTCAAAAATTACTTCTCTGGGTCCAGGAACTAATGTTAAAAGATGACTTTGCTTTTTCCATAAATTACCCACGAAGACCTTGGCCCAGTTACCCCATGGGTTCCAGTCTTTAGGTCATGACGGTTTGAAAACAAGACTGTGCTTTATGATTTCTAGACTGTCCCATATTGAAGCCAATGTAGCTTTGATGCTTGCCCCAGGCCAAACCAGAGATTCTTGGTGGGATCCAGTTTTCTGGGGTTAGAAAATACGGGAACTGAGCCTGAGTCAAGTAATTATGATGGATGCCCAGGAGTAAATATATTTTAAAGTCAATTAACCCTCAAATATTAATCACTTCATATTAACTTTTTTCCTTTTTGAAGCAAAGAACGTTGCTCTATAGTAATAGATTATTGATTATATAGGTGAGAGGGGAAAGAGAAATGCAAATAAATGACTACAGATACAAAGACCAGAGTCACCAGAATGTTTGACTGTATAAGTTAAAGATAAACTCGGGGGACTGGGAGTGCTGAAAAGAGTACTGTAACCTTCTCTGAGGAGAAGAAAAGTTGGCAATTCACTGATCAAGCCTAAAACACTTAGCGTTAATATCCAAAACTCATGTGTAAAGACAAATTCTCGAGTGAAACATTAAAGCAGGTCCTTAAGCCCCCTTTTCTTTTTTTTCTATGCTGCAGAAATCCATATTTCCTCTTAAATACTAGTACTCTTTTTCATTGTTCTCATATCCTATATGTGTATATCTGTGTGTGTGCATGTGTTTCAATTTTGGACCACAACTGGCAGTGCTCTGGGGTTATTGCAGCTCTGGGATCAGGGCTCAGTCCTACTGGGGTTAAAGGACTATGTGAAATACCAGACGTAGATCGAACCTGGGTTGGCCGCTTACAAGGCAAGAACCCAACTGGCTGTACTATTACTCTGGCCTTTACCAAGTTAATTATTTCCACCACATCAGAAGTGATCCTGAACAAGACTTCCCCACAACAACACACACCCCAGAAATAAACTATTTCTCTTTTAAAAAGACACAAAATTTACCCTCAGTACTCACCACAACAGCTGGGGGTTATCAGGTCAAGAAGGCATTACATGTGTGGGGTGCTTTGCAACTGGCCCATAGGAAGCAGAAATTCTTGACCTAGAAAAAAAGACACAAAAGTTGGGACAAGAGACAGTAAAGTGAGTAGGAATTTGCCTTGCACGTTGCCAACCCAGATCAATCCCTGGCATTCCATATGATCCCCGAGTACCATCAGCAGGAATTCCCAACTGCAGAGCCGAAAGTAAACCCTGAGCAACTCTAGATATGGTACACAAGCCCAACCAAAAAATAATGAAGGGGCTGGAGAGATAGCAGAGCCAGCACGGCATTGGCCTTGCATGTGGCCGACCCAGGTTTAATTCCCAGCATCCTATGTGGTCCCCTGAGCATCACCAGGAGTAATTCCTGAGTGCGGAGCCAGGAGGAACCCCTGAACATCGCTGGATGTGACCCACAAAGAAAAAAAAAGAAAAGAAGAAGTTTCACTTGCAAGCCTCAACTATCCACCGAGAATGAGCCACTGGGTGGCCTTTTCCCATCATAACAGTCACTCAAAGCACAGAGAACTGGGTCTCCTACTGCAGGGGGGCTGGAGCCCTGCCCTATGAAGTGAACCTGAAGGTTCTACACTAGTGATGCCAGGGCCAAAGACTCTGGAAACAGCCAAGCACCACCCAGTGCTAACAGGATTGAGAAGGCTAAGCCCCGCCCTGTGCAGGTCCCTCACCCCTGCACCCACCCACCTCTGAGCCTTCCCAGAGCTGAAGGAGATCCTGGCTAAGGGGACCCTGTCATGATCACTTGCTCAAATGTGCGAACCCCGCACCCCGGCACAGCCCCCGCTCCACTACCCAAAGCCTCTGGGTCCCCGTAAAGCCTTTACCATACCTCAGAAACCACCTGGATATAAGGAATGAGTGAATAACAAGCACAAAAGCACCCCACAAGCTAGCCCATTTCTGCGCTCACAGTCCAGGAGACTGGGAGGCCGTTAGTATCCTGCACAAAATTGGCCTCCACAGTCCCCCTGTCAAATGAGCCGCCAATTCCTCCTCTACTCACTAGACTAATGCCGGCCTGAGCCAGGCAACCACAACTATAATAGAAAGAATGCTGAAAGTACCATTTCTGTGACATCACTTCCACACCCGCCAGGATCCTTAAAGGGCCATGGTCCAGATGCAGAGAGACCCTCTGTCCCCATCCAGGTGAATAGGTGCTTTAAGGGGGGACTGGATAAAGTAGTGGAGAGGCAGCTGCTGGAGTGGTGGATCACACAGTGGAGGACTGGGGGTAAGAACAAGAGCCCTGATCCTGTACTGGTTAGTCAACCATTGAAACAATCCTCTCACACACAGTCCATCAGGAAAAACACATGTGGTTTGATTCAAGGTCAAACAGGCAAGTTTGTACAAGGCACCTGACATTTTGTTTACTGAGGAAGTAATCAAGATGGGGTGAAAGCAGTGACTCTGAAGCCAGCCTTGGAGAAGCAGAGAAGAACTGGCCTAGCACCAGCCCAGAGAGCTGGACAGACACTGGAAAGGGGAAAAGCCTGGTAAGATCATCAGAGAGTACTGTCCAGCCAACACACTACCTCTTGAAAATGCCTGACCAGTGGACTTTTGCCTACCAGAAAAACCACAGGAGACAATTTCAGAAACACAATTTGAAATCCAGAGTATGGGCAAGAGAGGTAGTATGGTGGGACGGGCGCTTGCCTTATATGTGGTCAATCTGAGTTCAATCCTCACAGTTCCAAATGGTCTCCTGAGCACCATCAAAGTGAAAATCCAGGAGTACGCTCTGTGAACTGCCAGGTGTGTACCACAAACAAACATACATACATCATCAATTTCTCGAGCGGGCCCAGTAACGTCTCCATTTGTTTTGAGACTTGTTGTTACTGTGTTTGGCATATTGAATAGGTCACGGGTATCCTGCCAGGCTCTCCGAGAGAGGCGAAGGAATCGAACCCAAATTAACCAGGCTGGCTGCGCGCAAGGCAAACGCCCTACTGCTGTGCTATCGCTCCAGCCCTCATACATACATATATATGTATATATATATATGAAGTATTTGTGTTAAACATAATATATATGATATAAATTACATCTATATCAAATTTATATTTATGTACATATATTTACACATAAAAAGTAAAGTATATTCTGTCCCTTGGATTTGGGCCGAGCATCCTCCACCCAGATCCTCCAAATTCCAGTAGGCGGGGGTCACACCCACCAACTGGCCCCCTGGCGCCGTGTAATCCCATTAGCGGCCAAGACTCAGAGACTATAAAAACCAGCCCCCGGAAGAGAAGAGTGCAGTCTTCTGCCCCCGCGCCTGACTCTCCTCGCTCGCCGTGACCCCTTGGAGAGGAGCGGGTTGAGCTTTCCTCCCCACCCCGATCAGGGCTCCGGCAGCCAAAGATGTCCAGGACCAGCCACCACCATGCTGAGACCACTCTCCGCACACATGAAGGTACTGGCAGAGGGACAAAGTCACGCGGGTTCCGGGGCCGAGATCTCCAAGCCTACTCGGATTTGGGCCGAGCATCCTCCACCCAGATCCTCCAAATTCCAGTAGGCGGGTGTCACACCCACCACCTGGCCCCCTGGTGCCGTGTAATCCCATTAGCGGCCAAGACTCAGAGACTATAAAAAAAACCAGCCCACGGAACCGCGCGACATCTTATTATGACATTTTATTATCTCATTCCTACTTTGGACAAACTGGCAGGTTACCGAATGTAGCCTGCCCACAGGGCAGAGTCTGGGAAACTCCCCTTGGCATACCCAATATGCCAAATACCAGTAACAATGATGGTTCTCATTCTCCTAAAGAGCCTTGAATATAATCTCAGGGCTAGGATGAAGGAGACGTTACTGGGACCTGCTCGAGGCAATCGACGAATAACAGGATAATTTGTGATTTTTGTAATTGTGATATTCTGACCCAAAGAATAATAGGATAATAGGCAGAAAACCATTCTGGTCACTTTGGAGCCTTTTATGGCCTTTAAACGTATCTGAATCATTTTTATCGTGCTGGTGACTACAAAATTGGTGGGACTTTGCTCATTCCAAATACAATACTTATTTTTTTCTCTATTATTGAACTGACGGGTGGAATCCAGGAACTTGACGAACCTTGAGAGTAATCACAGGTAAATGGAACGGCCTGCTGGGATGTGGGGAGCATGGGGAGTGCTGAGATGTGGGGAACTGACCCATATTGCCAACATTTGTCAGACATTTGAATCAAGGGGCCTCTTCCATCCTTTCAAACGTCTTTCTACGCACAGTAAAGTTCATTTAAACTGTTTCCAGTAAGGGCCAAAGAGATAGGACAGCAGGAAGGACATTTCTCTTGCATTACTTTTAATAGGGTTCCAGAGCACCACCAGGAGTAATCACTGAGTATTTCTGGGTGTGACCCAAAAAGATGGCGCAGGCCCAGAACTGCAAACAGAGAAGCGAGTGAATGCGGGACTGTGTGACCAAGCAGGCAAGGCTCTCCAGTGCAGAAAGGACAAAATAGGGGAAACACATGTCTGAGATCCGAGTCACCGTAGCTGAGAGGGTGAAAATGGGGCCAGCACAATCCGGGGGACCCGTGATGCGCATCAGGTGGAAATCCAGAACACAGAGAAAACAAGTCCTGAGCACCTCTACTGTGACACAAAAATAAACAGGAAAGAAAATAAAGCAGCAGGATAGAGTAACAGAACAGAAGGTCAGGCTGTGAACCCAATCTTCCCATATGGTCCCTCAAGCACTGCCAGGTGCAATGCCAGAGTGCAGGGCCAAGAATAATTCCCAGAATCACTGGGTTTAGCCCTCCAAACAAAATACCAGACGCCAGCCTTCGACCCCCAGCACCTCATATGGTCCCTGAGACATCTCAGGAGTCAACCTTGAGCACTAAGGTATTAATACTCTTTAAGCTGGGTGTGGTTCAAAATCCAAATACAACAAAACTGAAACAAACATGATTTGTTTTTCTGATTTTCCAGAGGATTTTCCTGAGGATCAGAGACCTGGAGGAGGAGTCAGAGCAGTGAGCACTGGAGAGGAGCACAACCCCCAGCCCTGACCAGCCACACCCGTGGGCACTGGCTCACAGACCCAACTGGCGAACAATGTCTAATGCTTCTGTCTCCCCAGGAGAAGGAAAATGGGGTGGAATCTGTGTTCCCTTTAGCAACACAAGCTCTCTGCTTGGTAAGAAGGGAGAAAACTCAGTCCTGCCTTGGCCTGAGGACTCCTCCCTGTGTCCCACAGAAGGCTCTCACAGGCACAGCCAGGCTCTGACTCGCAGGCCAGATCACGTGCATCAGCGGCGCCTGCAGGCTGGCTTCAGGGCTACCCCGTACATCCATAGCTCAGAATAGTGGCTCTATCACGGAGACAGCCATTCTGCTCTTAAAAAACCCCACTTTCTACACACACACACACACACACACCTTTCACCCCCAGTATTCACCTCAATGAACAGGGGTCTAGAAAGGGCTTTACAACTTGATGTGAAGAAGCAGAAATTCCTGTTCCAACAGACAGTAAAACTAGTAAGATGCTTGCCTTGTTGACACCAATCAATCCTCTGCATCCCTATGCATCGCTATGGCCCTCAGAGAACTCCAGGAAAAATACTTGAGCCAGGAGCCAGACTAAGCCATCAAGGTATCTTTGGGCATGCAGAGCCCCCGATTCCCCACACCAAAAATAGCCCCAAAAGGAAACTAAAACCCCAGTCATCTATGATCCACTGCTCCGTATGGCCCCGTCATACAAGGGAAGCCATTGAAAAAGCCGGACGATAACAGGGTCTCTTGGCATTGCGGGAGCTGCGACTCTGCCCAAAGAGAATCTGGAGATTTTACAGCAGCGAGACTGGGGCCAAGGTCCCAACGTAGGTCAGCTGGAGGTCAGGATGGCCAAGCCCATGCCCTCGGAAGGTCCCTCACCCCCAAGGCCCGCAGCCCCCACAATCAGCCCCGTATCTACCCGCCGCTGCTCCATTGCAGAGCTGAAGGCAATTGTGGCCGCAGGAGTCCCCCAGGATCGCTCACTCACATCCTCCTCCCTTGACCCTGTCAAATATCCACCGCGCCTCAGGAATCACCTGAAATCAGGGAACAAGTGAAAACCAAGTGCAAAAGTGCCCCCCGAAGCTGCCGAGCACCCGCAGCTCAGTGTGGACACCAGGGGAACCACCAGGCACTCATGGGAGATCACCCCCGTTCTGCCACAAAGTCGGCCTTCAGAGTCCCACTTCTTTACAGGGGCCCTACACTGTCCTTTACCCACGTGAACAATAACACTGACACAAATTCCAGGAATAGAAGCACCAGGAAGGGCCTGCTGTGATGTCACTTCTGTTGCCGCAAGCAGCCTTAAAGAGCCAGACTCCAGATGTGGAGAGAACCATTATGCCTACCCAGGTGAATCTGTAGCACCAGGGGGATGGGCTCACATAAAGGGGTGGAGAGGCAGGTGCTGTACTGACCGGTCACACAGTGGAGTACTAGCAAGGGGTAAGAAGTCCCCTGGTCTCGTACTGGGCAAACAATGAGCCAATGCTCTCACACACAGTCCATCAGGAAAATCGCAAAGGGGGTTCATTCAAAGTAAAAGAGGCAGATAGGGAGCAGGTGGGGCACAGGACAATGAGTTTCTCCAGGAAATCATCAATCAAGGTAGAGTGAAAGTAGTGACTCTAAGCCAGCAGAAGCGCAGAGAGGAACTGGCCTAGAGCAGCCCAGAGTGCTGGAGAGACGCTGGAACAGTAGCAAAGGCTCATAGAACACTGTCCACTCAACACTCTATGAATGACAATATGGAAGCAGTGAACACTCATCTACAAGGAAAACCCAGGAGGTAGTTTCCAAACCCTGAGTGGGGCTGGAGAGATAACACAGCGGGTAGGGCGTTTGCTTTGCATGCGGCCTACCAGGGTTTGATTCCCAGCATCCCATATGGTCCCGTGAGCTCCGCCAGGAGTAATTTCTGAGTGCAGAGCTAGAAGTGACCCCTGTGCATCGCTGGGTGTGACCCAAAAGGAAAAAAAAGTAGATCCTGAGCATCTCTGGATGTGGTACACAAGCCAAAACAAAACGACGATACTGAAAAAGTTTCATTTGCAAACCCAAACTCCGGCAGGGACCAAATAACCATGTGACCCTGTCATATCACGACAGTCAAAGGACAACTGGGTCTGATAATACAGGGGTCTGGAGCTCTGCCCTTTGAAGTGAATCTGAAGGTTCTACACGAGTGATGCCAGGGCCAAATGCTCTGGAATAGGGGAGAGCAAAGTCCCATGCTGGGTGGGTCGGGACAGCCAAGCCCTACCCTCTGCATGCCCCGCAGGTCCCGAGCTGAGCGCCTGCGCTCAGCCCCATGCCCACCTGCTGTGACCATTCATGGAGCTGAGGTGATGGTGGCCAAAGGGGACCCCCACTATCACCCACACACACCGCACCCCCTGCACCCCCTAAAGCCCCTGGGTTCCCCTAAAGCATCCCTCATGCCTCAGGAAATGGCTGATATCAGAAATGAGAGAAAAACAAGCACAAAAGGGTCCCCCCAAGCTGGAGCGGCCCTGGCACTTACAGGGCGGAGAACGGGAAGCACTGGGCGCTCACGAACCGCCACTCGCGTCCTGACAAAAAATAGGTCTTCACAGCCCCCCTTCCACGAAGGGCAACCATTTCCTCCTCTACCAACAGAAAAATGGCGACCTGATCAGGCAACCACAGTGGGAAGAGAAAAAATATCTGAAGGTCCCTGGCCTGGAACGCCACTTCCACTGCTGCCAGAACCTGAGCCTTAAAGAGCCCTGGTCCAGATGCAGAGACCCTTTTTGCCCACCCAGGTGAATCTGTGCTTCAAGGGGTATGGACCTGATAAAGGTGTGCAGAGGTGGCTGTGGAGAGTGGTGGGTCACACAGTGGGAGGGTGGGGATTAGAAGACCCCTGATCCTGTACTGCTCACTCAAACAATGACCCAATGCTCTCACACACAGTCCATCAGGAAAAACGCAGCTGGGGTGATTCAAGGTAAAACAGGAAGGTTGGTACAATTCAATGGATGCTGAGTTTCTTGGGGAAGTAATCAAGATGGGGTGAAAGCAGTGATGGCAAAGCCACCCCTGGAGATTCAGAGATGAACTGGCCTAGCAGCAGCCCTGAGAGTTGAACAGACACTGGAAGAGGAGCAGAGGCTGGTTAAAATATCAGAGAGCTCTGTCTGGTCAATGCGCTAACCCTTGAAAACACCAAACCAGTTGACTCTTGCCTACAAGGAAAACCGCTTCAGAAGCACAATTTTAAATCCAGTCTATGGGGCAAGGCCTGGCTGTCCTCGCCAGGGCCCCTTGGAGGGGAGCGGGTTGAGTTTCCCTCCCCGCCCCAACCAGTGCTCCTGCAGCCGAAGACCTCCAGAACCAGCCACCACCATGCTGAGACCACTCTCTACACGCATGAAGGTACCGGCAGAGGAACAAAAAAACTATAAAACCCAGCTCCCGGAAGCCTTATTATCTCATTCTTACTTTGGACAAAATGGCAGGCTACCGAATATAACTTGCCCACACAGCAGAGTCTGGCAAACTCCCCGTGATGTACCCAATATGCCAAATACCAGTAACAATGATCTCAGGGCTAGGACGAAGGAGAAGTTACTGGGGCCTGCTCGAGGCAATCGACAAACAACAACCCAACGTGATCGTGATCGTGATGGGGTAAGGTTAGTACAGTGGCTTGGGCATTTACCTTACATGTGGCCAATTTGGATTCAACCCTCAGAATTCCAAATGGTCCCCTGAGCACCATCAAAATGCAAAGCCAGGAGTAGGCTCTGAGCACTGCCAGGCTGCACCAACAACAGCATCAGATATTCCGACCCTAAAAATGGAGGCTAATGGGCAGCAACCCGTTTTAGTCACCTTGGAGCCTTTTTTGTCCTTTAAGCAGATCTGAATCCTTTTTATCATTCTGGTGACTACTACATTGAGGGGAAGTTGCTAATTCTAAATACAACACTTAAATTTTTCTGTAATATTATTGAACTTAGAGGGGGGGGATCCAGGAACGTGACCAACCTTGTGAGTAAAGGTAAAGGTAAAGGCCCTCCCGTTGATCGTCGATTTGCTCGAGCGGGCCCAGTAACGTCTCCATTGGAGACTTTGTTGTTACTGTGTCTGGCATATCGAATACTCTCGGTAGCTTGCCGGGCTCTCCGAGAGGGGCGGAGGAATCGAACTCGGGTCGGCCATGTTGGTCGCTTGGAAGGCGAACGCCCTACCCGCTGTGCTATCACTCCAGCCCTTGTGAGTAATCATAGGTAAATGGAACGGCCTGCTGGGATGTGGGGAGCTGACTCATATTCCCAGCATTTGTCAGACATTTGATTCAAGGGGTCCATTCCATCCTTCCATGTCTTTCATTTAAACTGTTTCCAATAGGGCCAAAGAGTAGGTACAACAGACAGACATTTGCCTTGCACCAGGTTTAACAGGGTTCCTGGAGTACCACCAGGAGTAATCTCTGAGTATTTCAGTATATGAACCTGTCCACACGACATCTTATTATCTCATTTCTACTTTGGACAAACTGACAGGCTACCAAATGTAACTTGCCCACACGGCAAAGTCAGGCAAACTCCCCGTGGCGTACCCAATATGCCAAATACCAGTGACAATGATGGATCTCATTCTCCTAACCCTGAAAGAGTCTTGAATATGGCACTTTTTAAAAAGTCTCAGGGCTACGACGAAGGAGACATTACTGGGGCCTACTCGAGGCAATCAATGAACAAAAGGATGGTCGTGATCATGGCGGGACCAACCCCTGAGCTCTGTGTGTCTCCCCCAGCCAGATGCTTGCCGCCCTCCACAGCCCCCCCACATTGACTTGCCCCGCAAGTTTCTCTGGCTTCTTATTTGGGTGTTCAGAATTTGCAATTTCTGGTGGGATTTTGGGGAACATAAAGAAACGTAACCCTCATCCCCTCCCCACCCACCAAACTGACTCACTGGGCAAATGACACTGGGTTCTTTACTGGGGAGGGGGGGGGTCATACAAACAGCAGAACTTCTGCAAGCACTTAGGGACCTTACATAATGCCGGGAATTGATCTGTGATGAACACAAAGCATTGCCTCCCCCGTATTCCATCTCAAATATCCCCCTCTGAAAGGTTTCCTGTCTTGGTCACCCCATACCTCATCACCCCATATTTCAATAAATGCCCTTTCTTTATTCTATGTGTAGGTGGTGAGGTCGAAGCAAGATTTAGTTCGGTACCCCAGATCTAAGGTGAAGGAATCAGCCGACAAGGAAACTGAGGTTATGGTTTTTGTTTGCTAGTTTGTAATTAGGGGCCACACCCGGCAATGTTCTGGGGTGATCCCTGGCTTTTCTTTCCTTAAATACTCCTGTAGGTGCTCAGGGAACTATATGGGGTGCCTGAGATAGAACCCGGTTTAAGTGCTGCAAGGGGAGCCGCTGTTCTACCCAGTTTTCTCCTGCTCTATTGCCTGAAGCTTGATCCTTAATCATTGAAGCAAAAGCCAGCACTGGAAATCTTCCCTGTAGACCCAGGATGTGCCTCAACCCCTCCGTCACCACAAGACGGTGCTATGGAGCATGTTCGTCCCTGCCCAGGGTCCTTTCTCTCAGTCCCTGGTCCTATCTCCTTCCAGAACCTGTTAAAGCTCCTCGGACACTCTGAGTTTTCTGCAGAGAGATCCCCAATTCTCGTTCACCTCTGCAGCCCCCCACACTGCCACACCAGTACTCTGCTTTGTTTTGGAGTGGCCACAGCACAGGAGTGGGGATGCAAAGCTTTCGCTAGTGTGGGGGATCAACCCCGGTTGGCCAAGTCAAGGCAAGAGCCTTCCAACAGTTCTGTCTTCTTTTCTCTACCGTTTTATTTTAAAGATTTCTCATCACGGTCATCCTCACACCCCTTTCCCATACGTACATTATTTTTTTGCTTTATTTATGATACTTAATTACAGCACATTATAATTTGGTATTATTTACTACAATTGGATTACAACATGAAAAGAACATTTCAAAAAACATAAACCTGAGGGCTGGAGCAATCCCCAACAATCTCCAACCTGTGGTGTTCGTGTGCCCTGGTGCGCTTGGGACTGACAGGCATTCCCAGGTGATGGAGAGAAGAACAGGTTGCAGACTGTTCACCAGAAAACAAACTTTATTGAAAAATAAACAGGGCTAATCTGGAGAAAGAGGAACTGCTAAAGAGTGGGGAATGGGCATAGAATGGGAAAAAATGCAGAGGACGAGCAAAGGAGGAGTTGAACACAAGCTGGAATTTAATACACATGGAAAATTGTGAGTGTCCTTGGGGAGTGTGAGACACGGATGCACTACAATGGGAGGCAAGTAACTCAAATAACATAATCGTCAGCAAGGCAGAAAAGTAGACTCATCATAAAGCCCAACTGCTTGTAATAGAGGGGCAATAATTACACACAGCAATTACAAATTATGACGGGAGAGTGCCCCTTCTGGGAATGCCCTATGCTATCTCTGCAGCAGTACATCTGAAGCCCTCCCACCTCCAGGGTAAGCCCCAGATATTTCTTCAACAGGGTGGTACCCTCAGATGACTCGGAAACAGTGCCTACGTGAACCCAACACATGACGATACACTTGCCTTGCACCAGCTGACCAGAGTTTAATCCCCAGCACCACATATTGGTCACGAGAAACTGCCAGGAGTAATTCCTCAGTGTAGAGCAAGAAGACAGCCCTGACAATCACTGGCTGTGACCCAAATAGCAACAAAAACTATAAACCTGATCAAAATAGAGTCATTTAAAGGCTCCTATAGATGTAGAGTGGACATGGCTATCGAAGAGATTTGAGTAGAAGTCATGGATAATCTTCTCCATTGCCGTTCTGAAGGATGTGATAGATACATCAGGACGTCAGAGGGCAGTCATCTTGGTCTTGTAGTTGGCGAAGGACAGGCGGGTGTTACGAATGCTTTTCCCGGTTTCTGTCGCATCTACCAGCACTTCTGCTCTTCTCTCTTTGAGGTCTTCCTTGATCGCATCTCTGCACTGCTTTGCGAGCTCGGACGTTCACTTGCGGTTGCCTGAGGCATGCGCAAACCATGTTGGCGAATAAGTTCAAGAGTTTTCAAAGACAGGCGGTTTTTTTGTGGCTATCTCTCTCTTGGCGTTCCTCGCACAATCATGGAGGTGCTGAACCAGTCAATCGTATTCCTCGTCAATGTTGTCAACACTGGCATCTTCCCATGTTGCCGCAATAGTGCCAAAGAGCTCCCAGTTGTTGGTCGTTCTGGGAGTTCTCTTTTTAAACTTTGCAGCCCTTTCTCCCCGCTCTGTGAAGTAGAATTTTTCACGAAGGAGACGGTGGTCCGATCCTGTTCGGAATTTTGGGACAAAAGCGACATCGGTCAGGCAAAACCGTTGATATGTCATTCCCAATGTTCTCCCTTCTGAAATACGGCACGCCATTTCGTCAGTAAAGAAACAAACAGCACCCGGCCCAGACAAGGTGAGACCTGAACACCTGAAGAACCTGCCGTCAGTACTCATCAATACGCTGGCTTGGCTCTTCACACGCTACCTGTCTGAATGCAAGGTTCAATCCCAATGGAAAACCAGCAGGACTGTACTACTGTTCAAGAAGGGAGACATCCATGACATTGGCAACTATCGCCCGATCTGCCTATTGTCTGTCATCTACAAGTTGTTCACTCGAGTCATCCTAAATAGGATTAGCAGAACACTAGATGAAGGAAAACCATGCAAGCAAGCTGGGTTCCGCAAAGGATTCAGCACCATCGACCATATCCACACGATAACCAAGCTCATTGAGGTTTCTCGGGAGTTCAAGATGCCGCTCTGGCTAATGTTCATTGATTTAAAGAAAGCCTTTGATTCTGTTGAGACAAAAGCGGTCATTGAAGCCCTAGCCAATCAGGGCATTCAAGCCCAATACATCAAGATCCTCCGTGAACTGTATTACAGATTCACTACCAGTATCTCACCATTCTACAAAGAAGTAATCATTGATGTCAAGAGAGGGGTTCAGCAGGGTGATACCATTTCACCGAAACTCTTCAGTGCCACCCTCAAGAACGTCATGCGATGACTGGAATGGGTAGGAATGGGAGTGAAGATAGATGGTCAGCAACTACACCACCTCCGCTTTGCTGATGACATTGTTTTAATAACACCAAACATCAACCAAGCGGCACAAATGCTGGCCGACTTTCACCGTGAGTGTGGAAAGGTTGGACTACAGCTGAATCTTACGAAGGCAATGTTTATGAGAAACAGCCTCGTTCCTGATGCCCCATTCACTCTCATCGGAACGACCATCTCCGAATGCAACAGCTATGTGTACCTAGGTCGAGAAGTCAACACGACAAATGACCTGGCACCCGAGCTGCGCAGGAGGAAGAGAGCGGCTTAGAATGCCTTCAAGAGCGTCGAAGAAATAGCTAAGAGGACAAAGAACCTCCAGCTTCTGGCACATCTCTTTGATTCCACTGTTCTTCCTGCATTAACATATGCCTCAGAGACCTGGGCCCTATGTAAACAGGATGAGAACGCTATTCGGGTCGATCAAAGAGGAATTGAAAGAGCTATGCTTGGAATATCACATTTCACTCAAATGAGAGAAAGAATCCGGAGTTCCAACATCCGTCGACGATCAAGAATCAGGAATGCTGTCTCGTTTGCCAAGGTGTCAAAAATCAGATGGGCTGGTCATGTAATGAGATTTAAAGACGACTTCTGGACTAGAGCTGTTACCGACTGGATTCCACAGGATGCAAAAGTCCGCATGGCCTCCCACCGACCAGATGGCCAGACTTCTTCATCAAGATTATGAATGATCGGTTTGAGGCTCTTTATGTTCCTAGAGCGAACAGACGCCATTGGACTACACTAGCACGCGACGGGGACAAATGGCGACGTTACTGGCGCCCTCTCGAGCATATCGACGACTAACGGGAAGTCAAGTGATCAAGTGATAGATGTAGAATTTGAGAGATTCACTTTTCATGCGCATCAAATACTTATAAATATACCCAATAATTTATAACATATAGAAATAAGTAAGCAGGACTGAAAAGATACTACAGCTGGTTCAATATCCGGCATTCCATCTTGTATCCCAGCCAAAAGGTAGTAATTCCTGAATGCAGAGTTAGGCGGAAACATTAATCATCACTAATTTTGACTGAAAAAGTAAATATACATATACATGTATATATTTATATATATGGTTTAGAGATACCATGAATATTCAGGCTGACATTTTTTTCATTTTTTATAATTTTATTTATTGGATCACCATGAGAGCAGTTACAAAGCTTTCGGGTCTAAGTCTTGGTCGTACAATGATACATCCATACCTTCACCAGTGCCCATTCTCCACCCCCAACAACCCAAGTATACCACCATCCCATGCCCTCCCCCTACCTGTGGGGCAGATGATTTCCACATTACTCTCTCTCTCTGTTTTGATCACATTCAATATTTTGACACCAGACCCACCATTATTATTTGAGATTTTACCCCAACACTCAGATCGGCTGAAAAGGCAACAGTAGACAATTTGTTTTATATTGCTGGTTATGAATAACATATGATGTCTCATGGCTACAGTAGTGGCTGTGCGATTTTGAAATTCCCAAATTTTAACACTTAAATCTGGAGGGATTTCTGCAAAAACCTGCTGGGTTCCGAGATTTGCTACTGAGTCTCTGGGATCATGGCCATTAAGCAGCTTGATCAGGAGCCAGAAAGGCCGTTCGTGGGTGATGACTTGTGGTCTCGTTGGGGTGGGGAGGACAGGACCGGCTCCACCCCCATCCAGTGAGGCCCAAAATGTCTCATCACTGAAGGCCCAAACCTGACTGTCCAATGGCCTCTGGAGGATGACGGCTATCGAGCCACGAGGGGGAAGCAGGTGGAGGGACGACACCCTTTCCTCCCTGGGGTGACCCAGCGACAGTAACCTACTGCGGGGTCCTGACACATTTCTGCCAAAAGCCGCTGGGTTTCAAGACTTGTTTCTGAGTCTCTAGGATCGTGGCCATTAAGCAGCTTGATCAGGAGCCAGAGAGGCTGTTTGTGGGCGATGACTTAGGATCTCTTTGGGACGGGGAGGACAGGACAGGCTCCAACCCATCCCATGAGGCCCAACAAGTTTCGCTACTGTGAGCCCAAGCCTGACTGTCCAATGGCTTCTGGAGGATGACAGCCACCAAGCCGCCAAGGGGGAGCAGGTGGAGTGACAACATCTTTTTCCTCCTTGGGTGGCCCGGCGACAGTAACCTATTGTGGGGTCTGGATGCATTTCTGCCAAAAGCCAGGGAAGCTATTCGTGGGCGATGACTTGGAGTCTTGTTGGGACGGGGAGGACAGGACCGGCTCCACCCCCATCCCGTGAGGCCCTGCGTCTCGTCACTGCGGGCCCAAACCTGACTGTCCAGTAGCCTCTGGAGGATGGTGGCCACTGGGCCGCCAGGGGAAACAGGCCAAGGCACGAAACCTATTCCCACCTTGGTTGGCCCAGCATCGGTAACCTACTGCAAGGACCGGATGCATTTCTGCCAAAAGCCGCTGAATTTCGAGATTTGTTTCTGAGTCTCTGGGATCATGGCCATTAAGCAGTTCAATCAGGAACCAGAGAGGCCATGCCTTCAATTATATAGCTGAGCCGAAAGTGGTTTGTTGGTGTGTTTCCCACATACCTAACTTTTGGCCGTTTATTTTCTTGGTAAACTTTGCCCCAAGGTTTTTGTGGGTCCAAAGGCACAACAACAATTTTGGGGTATCTGGAAGTCTGAAGGCACCATCAGGCTGCTGATGCACTCGCCTCACAGGTACAGGTTGACCTGCTGGCGTGACCATACTGCCTAGGCTGATTTTTTTTTAATCCTTAAGAATTATCATAGGAATATGATGCCATTAAAGCCCCAAGAAATGCCGGATAAAGAGCTCAGGGCACAGAACCCAAAAGGATCCACAGAGATGTTCATGTACAAAGCAAATTCGACTTTGTCTTCAGTAGCAAGTAATGATACTAAAATGCCTTTTTCAGCAATGTGATGGAACCAAAAGATTTTGTGTCAAGTGAAGACAAAGCATTTCAATGGTTGCTATTAATTTAGTAGTGATGAGAAAACACTTGGCCTCAGTTGATCAAGAATGTAGAACAGCACCATGCTGACATTCTTGCACTCAGCTTCTCCACTGCATGTCTGCTGACCATGCGCAGTGCTCCAGCAGAGAAACAGACATGAAACCTTAGTGTGCAGAGAGAGCTTGTGACACATTGGGAGGTAGTGTGATAACGAAATCATCTGTATGGGCTGGAGAAAAGATGGACTTCAGGAAAAAAGTAAGCTTTCATTGAGAAGTGGAATGCATGACCAGAAACTGATATGTACACTGTTCACAATAGCCAGAAGCTGGAAACAACCCCAAAACAAACAACTGGTTACAGAAACTTTGGTACATCTACACAATGGAATACTATGCAGCTGCTAGGAAAGATAAAATCATGACATTTCCTTATAAGTGGATGGTCATGGACAGTATCATGCTAAGTGGAATGAGTCAGAAAGAGAGGTACAGATGTAGAATGACTGCATTTCTTTGTGGAATACAAAATAACATATTATGAGACTGACACCCAAGGACAGTAGAGATAAGGGTCAGGAATATTGCTTCAATGTTGGAAGCCTTCCATATGAGCTGGAGGAGAATTTGTTGGGATAGAGTGCAGATCCCTGAGTTGATGATGGTTGGAGGGAGCACTCAGGATGAGACATGTGTGCTGAAAGGTGATAAAGGACCAAACGTGATAGTCCCTTAGTATCTATATTGCAAAATCATAATGTCCAAAAGTAGAGAAAGAGTATGGTGAAAATTGCCACAGAAGCAGTGGGAGGAGTGGGTGGGTGCAGATACTGGGGACATTGGTGGTGGAAATTGTTCACTGTTGGAAGGACGGGAGTTCTATCATTGTGGGACTGAAATTCAAACATGAAAGTTTTGTGAGTGTATCTCATGGTGATTCAATAAAAAATAATTTTCATTTATAATCTTTATTTTCTTAACTAGGAGGCGATTTTGTTATTCTCAAAAAAATCGTGAGAGAAAAGTGATTCCTCTCCAAAAGGCTGTCAGAGCTATTTGATCAGAGCAATGAGAACTTTTGATTTACCTGTGAGTACCCAAATATCCCCAAGTTTGTTTTATGTTCTGCTCCTGCAGAACTCTGAGGACTCAGGCTGATGAAATGGGAAAGTTTCTGAAATGAACACCTGAGGGGGACTCTCATTAAAAACTTTTGTAAATTGATCCTTTTGAAACTCAGACAGTAATTTGTGAGTCCATGGGCACATCAAAAATTTTCCTGAGCATAAAGTGACAAGGTCTCTGGGGGCCAAGTCACTGGTGTGTTTTTATAGCCCTGGACTAACACACAGGCATTCACCCGCAGCCTGGCAGAAAATCCCGTCAACTTTGCCAGCTTCAGACTCAGTAAGTACCTCCTGTCTCTGCTCCTGCTTGAAGGAAGAGACAGGGATTTTTCTTTAGGAAATTTCCTTTCCCTGGGACTGAGATTTAGAGCAGGAGATCATAGTTTGCCTTACACATGGCTGACCCGGGTTCTAAAATTCCCAACTTTCCATAGGCTCCCTCTACCACTGACAGGACTATTTCCTGAATGCAGAGCCAGGAGTAACCAGTGCATCACTAGGTATCACCCAAAATGACAAAAAAGGGAAAGAATGAATTTATTTTTCTGATTCTGTTTTTGTGCAACACACTTTATAATGCTAAACTCACCTGAGTTCCTATACTCATGATATTCAGGGGTTGATTTCATCTTTGTTTTGTTTTATGCTTTGAACATCACAAAGTGATGCTGAGGGGTTACTCATGCCACTGCAAGCAGGAATCACTCCTGGTGGTGCATGGGGGACCATCTGGGATGGTAACTTCTCAGCTGTGTGCAAGACAAGCAGGAATTACTGTGGTCGTGCTCAGGGGATACTGGGAATGGAATCCTGGTTGGCTGTGTGAAAGGCAAGGCCCTACCCACTGTACTATCACTCTAGCCCCATCAATTTATGATTTTTTTCTCTAAAGTTTCAACTATGTACTTTTTTATAATTTTTATTCTACTGTACTTTCTCTTTTATTTCACTTTGGTTGTTTGGGGGCCACACTAACGGTGCTCAGGACTTACTCCTGGTTCTGTGTTCAGGGATCACTCATGGTGGGTTCCAGAGACCCTACACAATGCCAGGGATCAATCCCAAACCCACCACAAGCAAGGCAAGCATCCTCTGCACTAGACTATCACTCTGGCCCCTTTTATTGTTCTTAATCTGCATTTAAACTTTAAACTTTGTTTTCTGAGTTCACTTTTCTTTTGTTTTCCTCCCCCAACCTATGCATTTCTCATTGATTTTTTTTGTTTTGGGTCACAACGATGATGCACAGATGTTACTCTGGTTCATGCAATCAGGAATCACTTCTGGTGTTGCTCAGGGACCATATGGGATGGTGGGAATCAAACCCGGGTCAGTCTCGTGCAAGGCAAACGCCCTACCCTCTGTGCTATCGCTCCAGCCCCTCTCTTTGATTTTTAACTTTTCTCCCAAATGCCCTTTTTACATGTATTTTTCTTAGAGCCTATGATCTAATAACCAAAGTATTAGAACTATTGCGGGCAACAGTGCAGCAGGGAGGGCTCTTGCCGTGAATGCAGCTGATTCAGGTTCGATCCCTGATAGCTCACAGGATCCCTGAGGCAACCAGGAGTGATCTCTGATTGCAGAGACAGGAGTAAGCCCTTAGTACTGCTGAGTTTGGTCCAAAAAATGAAAAAAAAAAAGAAAATTAGAACTATCTTATCTAGTTCACCTTAATTATATGATTTTAGGGTTGTTTGGGGATTTGTTTTATAATTTTTAGCATTTTTTATGTAGGAGTACTGCTATTTATTTAGCCACTGATTAGGCTGATTGAATTGTGCATGAACTCCACTGTTTTATAAATTTTAGAGTTTTTAATTTTGGTAAGAATTTTCTACCGCAATACCAGATGTTCTGATTCATAAGTATTTTATGTCTTCAAATGTCTTTTTCTGTCATCCAAAAATATCTTTCTACCATTTAAAATGCTTTGACCCAGAATTTCTTGGACCATTTAGAATTATTTTATATGAGTAAGGCTGTTGAAAATCCTTTAACTTTGCAACTGCTTTATGACTTCTGTCATCAGAATGATAGTTTTCTTCGGAGGTTTAAATTATTAACCAATATAATTTTTTTTTTTGCTTTTTGGGTCACACCCAGCTATGCTCAGGGATTATTCCTGGCTCTGCACTCAGGAATTACTCCTGGAGGTGCTTGGGGGACCATATGGGATGCCGGAGATCGAACTCATGTAGGCCGCATACAAGGCAAACGCCTTACCCACTGTGCTATCGCTCCGGCCCCTCAATTATTAACCAATGTAGATCATTCATTAACATTGAATTAAGACATCTAACAATTTATAATTTTCAACATTTATCTTCTTTATTGCTTTATCATACTATTGAAGATAAAATGGAATAAAGTGGGCTTATGATAGTTGATATGTTCACACGTATGACCTAAAATAGTGAGTTTGGCACCTTCTATATTTTGTTATAATATCTTGAATCAATTATTTCTCCCTTAATCTTATAATATTTTTGTAATACAAGATTTTTTTTTGTTTCTCTGTGGGCCCATACTGGGTGATGCTCACGGTTTATCTCCAGCTTTGAGTTCAGGAATTACTCAGGGTGGGGTCCGGGACCGTAAGGGATGCCAAGAATCAAACCCTATCAGCTGTGTGCCAGGCAAGTGCCATCCCTCTGTGTTATCACTCTAGCCTTTTATGAGGTGTTTGGTCTGTTGGCTGGATTTTCTTTCTGGATCACACCCGGCAATGTTCAGAGGCTACTCTTGCTCTGCACTCAGAAATTATTCTTGGGAGTACTGTGGGGACTATATGAAATTCCTGGATCAAACGGGTTGACCACTTGCAAGGTAAATGCCCTCCCCGCTGTACTCTCACTCCAGCCCCAGGTATGAGATGTTTCAAGGATAGAGCTGCCTGTCTCATTCGTCATTTGGTAATCTGACCTATTTTGCCAAATCTTAAGTTAATATGTTCCTATGATTCCTAATGTGATGATATTTTAGCATGTTTGTGAATTCCCTGAAGGCTTACACTATTTGCCTTATGTTCTTTTTGCTTTTAGGCCACCCTGCTGTGCTCACTTACTCCTGGATCTGTGCTCAGGGATCACTCCTCTGGGGCTCAGGGGATATGCAGTACCAGGGATCGAACCCAAGACAGCTGTGTACAAGGCAAGTGTCCTCCCTGCTGTGCTATTGCTCAGGAAGGAGAAAGACTCACACATACAACAGGTTTGTGTGTGTGCATGTGTGTTTTTAATTGAATCACTGTTAGATAAAGTTACAAGCTTTCTTGATGGAATTACAGTCATTCAATACACCCATTCCTCAACCAGTGTGCGAATCCCACCGCTAATATCCCTAGTCTTTTGCCTCTGTCTCTGTCTCTGCCTCTGTCTCACTCTGTCTCTCTCGCATTTTGAGCATTATGATTTGCAACACACATACTGATAGTTCATCATGTTTGGCCCTTTACCCACATTCAGCACACATCTCCCATCCAGTGCAATCTGTTCCAACCATCATTGTCATAATTGTTCCTTCTCTATCCCAATTGCCTTCTCCAGCCCTGAGACAGGCTTCTAACCATGGACCAATCCTTCTGGCCCTTGTTTCTACTGTCGATGGTTGTTAGCCCTACACTGTGTGGTGTTTTTTTTTTTTAATCTCACAAATGAGTGCAATCATTCTATGTGTGTCCCTTTCCCTCTGACTCTTCACTCTGCATGATACTCTCCATGTCCATACTTTTATAAGCAAATTTCATAGCATCCTTTTTTCTAATGCTGTATGGTATGCAGGCCATTTCAGGCTCATGACCCTGCTCCAGCCCAAATGCTGGCCTCACACAAAGGGAAAATGGGACCCACAGAAATGGCCTTGGATTTCCTCCCCTGGGTTATTTCTTTTTTTTAGGCACCACACCAGGCAAAGCTCAGAAATCACTCCCAGGAGTGCTTGGGCACAATATGGATTTCTGGGAACGAACCCACGTTGCCCACTTGCAAGGCGAATGCTCTACCCCAAGAAAGAGTTCTTGAGAACCTATGACTCATGGTAGAGAAGAAGATGAAGATAATATCCAGGAAAAATACTGAGACCTTCACTGAAACAAATCTACCTATGAATTCATGGAAACTCCAAGAGACCCGGGTAGGAATAGTGAGATGTGGGAAATTCACTGCCTAAAGGAACTCCATGATTGGGATAGCTCCCTAAGAAAAACAAGTTTAGACCAAAGGGAAGCAGACAGACATGTCCAGACCATAATAGATTAGCAAACTGTCACTGAATCAATCTATCCTTTAAAGATGCTGCTGATTGTCAGTTAGCAATATCTGGGTCTCTGTCTTCATGCACCCCTTAATTGTGCCGTGTTTACTCACAGTCATGAACATGTCTGTCAAATTCAATGGTGGCTCACATAAGGGGAACCAGGATGCTGGAGCGATAAGGGTGAAAAAATGGCCTGTCTGCGTGATCCCTGTTTGGGTGACCCTAAAACTTGGATAGTCATGACTTTTTTGTCACATTATCTGTGACCAGATTTTCAGAAGAGATTTTCAGAAGAGAAATCTAAAGAATCAGATAGTCCTGTGATACTCTACGACAGGATCGGGAGAGAGAACAGAATGATGTGATGTAAAATGGTGATCCAATAATATGATAGAAACGATTGAATGAGGGTCGGAGTGATAATATATATGGGAGGGCATTTGCCTTGCTCATGGCACACCTGGATTCGATCCCCAGAACCCCATATAGTCCACATATAGAACCTCCTGGAGCAATTCCTGAGTGCAGAGCCAGAAGTCACCCCTGAACATCACCATGACTAAAAAACTCAAAGGCAAAAAAATGACTTAAATGATTTTAAGTTTCTGGAACATATTCCAAATTACAGAAATGCATTAAAGTTGTCAAGTTAAAAATAATTAATTTAAGTCTCATATTACTAAAATATAACCTCTCTGTTATAAAATATATAATCGGTTCAAAATGTTCAACAAGATACTCAATTTACTTCTTTGAAAATAGTCAACTGAAATAATCCAAGAAAAATGAAAAACATAGTTGGGTAGAGACAGTAGAGCAGGGAGGGCGCTTGTTTTACACTAGCTGATCCCCGGCATCCCATTAGGTCTCTCAAGAACCACCAAGAATAATTCCTGAGTGGGGGCTGGAGCAAGAGCATAGCAGGTAGGGCGTTTGCCTTGCACGTGGCCAATCCGGGTTCGAGTCCCAGCATCCCATATGGTCCCTTAAGCACCGCCGGGGATAATTCCTGAGTGCAGAGCCAGGAGTAACCTCTGTGCATTGCTGAGTGTGACCCAAAAGGCAAAAAAAGAGAATCATTCCTAAGTGCAGAGCCAGGAGTAAACCCTGAGCATCGCTGCATGTGACACAAAAATCAAAACCGAAAAATATGGTATCAATAAATCCTGCTAGGTCATATTGATAATCCTCTAAAAATTTTTTGGACTAATTCTTCATTTTCTGAAAAATGACAGTGCTTTTGCAGAGTCTATTTATGTAATGTGTAAGTCACATTCACACCAGCATGTCATGACATTTCTCTCAGGTTCACCAACAAATCTGTTATTTATACTTGGTGCAGGTCTTTATCCAATGAACCAGGAAGCGATGGACACAATAGTTCTGCAAGCTGTGATTTGGGGAATATTATTTTTCTTCCAATTCATATTTGGTTTTACTGGAAATTCGCTGCTGCTCATGATACACATGAACACCTTTCTGCAAAGAGCAAAGCCAATAGATTGGATATTTACCCATTTAACTTTAGCCAACATGATGACAGTTTTATTTGCCGGAATTCCAGAATTAATATTTTTTTTTGGAATAAGAAATTTTCTGCACGACACTGGTTGTAAGGCAGTTTTGTTCTTGAACAGAGTGAGCCGGGGTCTTTCCCTCTGTACCACATCTTTCCTCAGTGTGTTCCAAGCCATCGTGATCACCAACAACCATGCTCAGTGGGTGTGGTTCAAATCAAATATCTACTCATGCATTTCTTCTGCCTTCCTCTTCTTCTGGATACTCAACATGCTCATCTATGGCCAGGTCATCATTGCAGTGAAAGCCCCATTCAACACTAATGGAATTAGACTAGTTTATAACCAAAAATACTGTATGGCACATGACTCAGAGACTCTGGTGGTGTCTGGATTTCTGGGAGTAATGGTTTTAAGAGATTTCCTGTGTGTGTCCCTCATGATCTGGACCAGCGTGCACATGGTAAAGTTCCTCTTCAACCATCGCAAGAATGTCCAGCTCATCCTTAGGCACAGTCTCTGCCCACAGTCTTCTCTTGAGATCAAGGCCACCCACACCATCTTGGTCCAAGTGAGCTGTTTTGTCTTTTTTTACTGGTTAAGCTGCTGCCTTAACATTTATATAACATACAATCGTGAGGTTCAAGGGTTAGGAAACATCACTGTTTTTGTTTCTTCCTGCTATCCAGCGATCTGTCCTTTCTTGCTGATAAGAAGCCACAGAGGCCCCTTTCTGAACTGCACCTTCTTAAAGAGGAGGAAAGCTCCACAAACTACTGCCTTCAGAGACTTGAATACTCTCACACCATCTCTGACACAAAGTGCTCAGACACAAAGTGCTTAGGACAGGACATGTTAAGTGCTGTGGGGCTAGAGAGATAGGCTAGGGCACTTGTATAGGGCACTTGCCTTGCACATGATCTGCAGCTTGCTAGGAGTGATTTCTGAGTACAGAGCCAGGAGTGAGCCATGAGCGTCACCAGATGTGACCAGGATGGAAAAGGAAAGTGGAAAGCTGAGACTAAGTGATGTAAAATGAAAGAAAATAACATCTTAAATGGACATGTCTCCACCTCCACAGCTTACTGTACATACTTGATAAATGAACAGCGAGATGGAATAAAAAAACATCATGGAAAGACTCACCTACAGGGGATGGACATCTGGTTGTGCCTTCCAACCAGGTTGGCTGCGTGCCAGACAAGCACATTAACTTCTATACTATCACTCTATGCTCCCCTTTATTTCATTTACATAATAATTTTAAATATTCATCCCTGAGAATATTGAAGTGGCTCTGTGGAACTGATTTATGTAATGTGACACATTCCTCAGATAATAAAGAGACCAAACCTAGATCTCCCATGTGCAGAGCAAGTGTTGTAACCCACTGTGTTTCTCTCCAAATACATAGACCCATAGCCAAACCGAACTGCTCATAGCAGAGGGGCAATGATTACTCAAAGCATTGACAAATTACGGGGGGACAGCGCCCCTTCTGGAACTACCAAAAAGCCTTTTTCCTTTTTTTTTGATAGAGCCTATGATCTAATGACCAAAGTCTTAGAACTATTGGGGGCGGCAGCCACAGTGCAGTGGGGAGGGCTCTTGCCAGGCATGAAGCTGATGCAGGTTCCATCCCGAAAACCCATAGGGTCCCTGAGACGGCCAGGAGTGATCCCTGAGTGCAGTGCCAGGAGTAAGCCCTGAGAATTGCTGAGTATGGTCCAAAAATAAACAAAAGAAAATTAGAACTATCTTATATAGTTCAGCTTAATTAAAATATTTTAGTGTTGTTTGGGAATATGTTTTATAAATTTTAGAGTTTTTAATGTTGGTAAGAATTTTTATCACAATACCAGATGTTCTGATTCATAGATATTTTATGTCTTCAAATGTCTTTTTCTGTCATCCAAAAATGGGTCTGGAGCGATACCACAGCGGGTAGGGCATTTGCATTGCACGCAGCCGACCCTGGTTCCATTCCCAGTATCCCATATGGTGCCCTGAGCACACAGGAGTAATTCATGAGTGCAGAGCCAGGAGTAACCCCTGTGCATTGCCGGGTGTAACCCAAAAAGCAAAAAACCAAACAAACAAAAAAACAAAACAAAATATCTTTCTACCATTTTAAATGTTTTTACCAAGAATGTCTTGGAGCAATTAGAATTATTTTATATGAGTAAGACTGTTGAAAAACCCTTTTTTGTTAGTACCCATTGAACTTTATTTATTTTTTACTAATAGTATTTTTAAAATTTTTATTAGTGAAACACCATGAGGTACAGTTGTAGACTTACAAATTTTTGTGCTTGGGTTTCAGTTATACAATGATCAAGTACCCATCGCTCAACCAGTGCCCCTTCTCCACCACCACTTATCCCAGTATCCCTCCCACCTCCCATCCCCCCTGTTGAAAATCCTTTAACACTGCAACTCTTTTATGACTTGTGTTATCATAGTTTTTTTTGAGGTTTCATTATTAACCAATGTAGATCGAGACATCTAACTGTTTATAATTTTCAACGTTTATCTTCTTTCTTGCTTTATCATACTATTGAAGATACAATGGAATAAAGTGGGCTTTTGATAGATGATATGTTCATACTTATGTTCATACTCAGGGATTACTCCTTCTGGGGCTCAGGGGATATGTGGTACCAGGGATTGGACCCAGGACAGCTGTGTGCAAGGCAAGTATCCTCCCGCTGTGCTATTGCTCCAGGCCTTTTCCTGTACTATTTTGAAAACATTGTTCATTACTTACATACATATTTTGTACTTCATTTAATAGTTGACTGAAATAAATTCTTCTTTAAATAACCCTGTGTTCGTTTCTCTCAGGACTGCCCCTACTTTGGAAATGTTGTGCAACCTTTGCTTCTATCTAGCTGAAAAATTACATCAACCCAAAGGGAAAAATGAGTTTATTCCTATTCCTAATGAATTTTTTTTCTTTGCCACACATGGTGATGCTCAGGGGCTTCTCCTGGTGCTGCACTCAGGGTTTACTCCTTGCAGTGCCCAGGGTTCCATATGGAATGCGGAGATTGTACCCAAGCTGGCCTCGTGCAAAGCAAATGTCTCGCTGCTGTACTATGGCTTCAATCCAGATAACAAATATCTATATTGTGAGCAGAATAAGAATGTGTGAGGAAGGCCAAAACCAGAGTGAGAAGTGACGAAAAATGAATGTCAGAGGGTTTAGGGGGATGGGTACCGAAAATGAGTTTCCTTAGCATTGCACCACCAAAAGGGAGCAGGGGCTGGGTTAGGCAGTGCCACCGCGAGCCAGAATCTATAGAGGAAAGACATTGTTTGAGGTTCAATGAACTTGTCTGCAGGGAAAGGGACAGAGGTTGTGAGTGGATGAGTAGTATTTCAAAATGAGTGACTGAGAATCAACTGGAAGTAGGCTTGGGATCAAAGGGAACATTCCAATCCTCGGGGGTGTATTTAAGGGGCAGGACAGAGAGAAACTCAAACATTCAAGAAGTGTGTGTGTGTATGTGTGTGTTTTAATTGAATCACTGTGAGATATAGTTACAGGTACCTTGGCACTGCGTCAAGGCTCACTCCTGGCAGTGCTTGGGGGACCCTATAAGATGCTAGGGATCAAACCCAGGTTAATGGTGTGTAGGTCAGTGTCCTCCCCTCTGTGCCATCACACTGGCCCCTGGATTCTGAGACAAGCCGTTCTACCCGAATAGCCGAGTTTGGGTCCCGGCCCTGGTCTACTTGGGAAAAACAGGTTCTCTCTCTGTCTCTGTCTCTGTGTCTCTGTCTGTCTGTCTCTCTCTCTCTCTCTCTCTCTCTCTCTCTCTCTCTCCTTCCTCAGAGCGTTCAAAAAAAACCCTTATCTTATTTTAAAAGAACAAGGATATGTGAGGCAGGAGGGCTGGAGAGATAGTTCAGTGGGGAGGTGCTTGCCTTGCATGCAGCTGGTTCAGATTTGATCCCCAGTAGCCGGTAGGGTCCCGCAGATCCACCAGGAGTCAGTCCTGAGTACTGCCAGCTATGGCTTGCAAACAAAATTAATAATAATAATTGTTTGTCTTCGGGTCACACATAGCAATGCTCAGGAATAACTTCTGGCAGGGCTCTGGGAACTCTCTGAGATACCAGGGATGGAACTCGGGTTGGCTGTGTGTGAGGCAGGAGTCTCCAGTATTATCTAGCCACCCCGAGGGCAAGAGGGGAATGGTGGGTGGTGACAAGCTGGGAGAAGTGGCCCCAAGGGAGCTTGGTTACATTGTCATCGTTGGGAGTACTCGGCTTCACTGGGGACATATGGGAGACACTGTGAGGCAGGCAGTACTTGAAAATTGCCCCACAGAGGCTGAGGGGGAGCCAAGAACCAGGGGCATTTGTCCATCAGCTCCATCTGTCCATCATTGCTGGACTGAAGAGTGGGTGCTTGATTAAGCCTTTCCTGAATCCCACAAACACTCTGGGAGACCCTGATGCCTCAAGTTTCCAGTCTGGGACGACAAGGCCAAAAGGGTCAGGGCAGGGACAGGGGAGGTAGCTTAGAAGATGGGGTGCATGCCTTTCATATGCAAAGACCAAGTTTTGATCCAATGTCACCACATGTTCCACACACACAGGTATAGCCTTGGTGGCCCTCAGCATCTCAAGGCCCGAGTAACCAGCTCCCATCAGAAGGGGCCCACAACCCCCTGAGCACTGCTTAGGAAGTTAAGCACCCCAAAAATTATGCTGCTGGGAAGCACCCAGATGCTGTGTTCCACCGACCCCCTTTGTCCCTCAGGTGAATTGGCGGCTGCCGGCTTCGGACAGCCTTGTCAGAAGTTTGGCTCCCAGTTGGGGGTCCATCTACTTTAGCAGCTGAGAGTCTTGTGGGGTGTAGAGGGGGGACAGACAGCATGCCCCCACGGGGGCACTAATGGTGCTGAGGCCTCGAGCTGCCCTATTTATCTTCTCCTGCAACTGCTCACGGTCAGACAAGAGGAATCTATTTCCTTCTTCAGGATCCGGGGGGAACCCCAAACCTCTCCCCTCTGCTCTTGGGGGACACAGTGAAAGTTTAGCTGGAGTTTAGCACCCCTGCACTCCATTCGAAGGACTTCCAGCTTGGAGCTAATACAGTCCCCCAAAACCTGCCTCCCGCCCTGTTCCCCAAAACTGTGGTGATTCCGGAACTCCTTATTGACCAATGGATTCCATCCTATCCGAGAGAGACTGCTCATTGGCTTCCCCTGACATTTGGGGGAGCAGGGCAGGCGTGGGGTCCCGAGAGTAGGAACCAAAGTTTGAATTCAGAAGGAATTGGCAGAGCTCTGAGCTCCCCCCTCAGCCCACCTCCGTCGCTGCCCCACCCCTGCCTCCGACCCCCTCCTCGAATCATCGGGCCAGATCAGGAGGTGTGGACCGGGTCGGGGGAGTGGGGGTGAGGGGGTGACCCGAACCCCAATGGTGCTGCCTTCATTCTCGAGGGATCCGTGTGCCAAGAGGCTGCCTCTGGTGGATTCGACTCACTTGTACCCGCCGAGTGCTGGAAGGAATGAGAAAGTCCAGCATCTTTCGGCCCTGCCCATGCCCTGCTGGGCCTCAGGTCAGAGAATAAAGTGGTGAACTGTGTCTAATTGTCTATGCTGCCTGGGTCTCACCCCACTGACCCTCTGCATAGATAGACAACCAGTGGGCAGTGCTCCAGAGCCAGCTGCCCGAGAGCAAATAGGGTGACACAGGAGAGGCTGCGCCTTCCCACAGTACGATGTCTCCACCAACTTAGTTTAAAGGTCTCCAGACCCCACTCCCCACATCAAAGCACCCTACATTACTGAGGGTGCCATCTTCTGTCCTGAGTTTTGGGGTTCCTATACAAATTAAAAGTCCCATGTCTTCTGTTCTCCGTGCAGAAGGGTGACAGAGGCCAGATTCAACTCCAGCATTTTCAGATGTCTGAGGTGAAGGTAACAGCCATGAGAGGAACTGGGGGTGGGCTAAGTAGAATTTTAATTAACACAGGAATAATGAACCTAAGACTGGGAAATCTCCTTCCTGGAAATTATAAATAAAACATTTCTGCCAACTAATTTTTTCTTTGCTTTTGGGGTCACACTCAGCGATGCTCAGGGGTTTACTCCAGGCTCTACACTCAGAAATTACTCCTGCGGTACTTGGGGGACCATAAGGGATGCTGTGGATTGGACCCGGTCGGCTCCATGCAAGGCAAACACCTTACCCGCTGTACTATAGCGCTGGCTCCAAGGATTCTTTTAGGGGGGGTCTGCTTTGGTGTGGGCGCACAGGGTTCTGGGGATCATTAAGTACCTGGTCAGCTGCAGGCAGGGTGAGATTATTTTGTTGTTGTTCTGTTCACTTTGACAAGAAAAGTTCTGAGCCCACTTTGCTCTGTCTGTGGCCCAGCTCTTCGGAAAGGTTTCCAGTTATACTCAATCCCACGTGCCACCACCCCACATTCTGAGGGTGGCCCAACCCTCTTCTACAAAGAAGAGGGGTCAGGGATACAACAAGATACAGCTCAGAACCCACCACGTTGGGGTGGGGGAATCCGCCATCAAAAGACTGAGGCTGTTTTGGTTTTATTTGGTTTGTTTATGGTTTGGGGGCCACAAACCCAACAATGTTCAAGGATTCTCCTAGCTCTGAACTCAGGAATCACTCTGGCATGATGGTGGGGCTGTATGGAGAGCAAAGAAAGAACCAGGGCCCTGTGAATGCAAGCCAAGAGCACTAACCACTCTGCCTCCGCTACAGCGAACAAGCGACTTGCTTGATCCTTAATCACCCTATACCTAACATCTAAGCTAAGAAAATGTCTGGAAATCTTAAGTGTGGGAAAGTCGGGCCTCAGCAGTTCCGCGAAACGCTATGAGATGGCGCTGTGGGCGTTTCCTTCCCTCCCCAGGCCCGTTCTCTAAGAATTTTCCACCCTTGGATTGGCTTCAGTTTTAAGAATGGGGTAATTAAGGACCAAGCAAGCCACTTTCTTTCACTTGGGGAACTTGGGTTCGATTCCAGCCTTCATATCTTGGGAGGTACATAACTGAATCTCCTCCGGGATCGAGTGGGTTGCTCCAGCGTTGTTTATGTACCACGAGGGGATCAGAGGATTGAACCTGACGTGGAACGAGCAAGGCAAAGTTAATTTTCTTTTATTTTCTGGTCTTTTCACTCTGAGCTAGAAGCCTTCTGAAGCCACTTTAGTATGTCTAAATAGCTTTAGAAATATTTCCTATTATAGGCAACCAACACCCCATCACCCAATGTTCTGAGAGTGCCTAAACCCCTTCTACAAGGAAGAGGCAGCATGGATACAGCAAGATACAGCTCAGAAAGCCCCATGTTGGGATGAGGGTATCCTGCAATAAGGGACTGTGGCTGTTTTGGTTTCATTTGGTTCGTTCATGGTTTGGGGGCCATGAACCAAACAACGCTCAGAGATTCTCCTGGCTCTGAACTCAGGAATCACTCTGCCATGATAGTGAGCCTGTATGGACAGCCAAAGAAAGAACCAGGGCCTGTGACTGCAAGCCAAGAGCACTAACCGCTCTGCTCCCGCTTCAGCAACCCAAGTGGTTTGCTTGATCCTTAATACCCTATACCTAACATTGAAGCAAAGAAATGACTGGAAATCTTAAGTATTGGAAAGTCGGGCTGCGGCAGTTTTGCTGAAACTCCTTGAGATGGCGCTGTGGGCGTTTCCTTGCCTCCCCAGGCCCTTTCTCCACGCTTGGATTTGCTTCAGTGTTAGCACTATAGCAATGTAGCACTGTCCTCCTGTTGTTCATCAATTTGCTCGTGCAGGCAGCAGTAACATCTCCACTGTGATACTTGTTGTTACTTTTTTTTGCATATCATTATGCCAAGGGTAGCCTGCAAGGCTCTACCCTGTGGGTGGGATACTCTGGGCTCTCTGAGAGGGATGGTGGAATTGAACCCAGGTCGGCTGCGTGCAAGGCAAATGTCCTACCCGCTGTGCTATTGCTCCAGCCCTTTGTTGATATAAGCCAGCAAAATAAGCTTTTACAAACTTGTTGAAACCTAAGGTGGTCAGATGTTACCATATTTTGGTCAAGGCTAGTTCTGAGGCAGGGAGCTAGTATCTTCTTATCAGACATAGGGATAGGCTGCCTTAGTGACACACTTCTTTCTGATATCAAACAGTTAATCATATAATCTTGCATTTTCCTGCCTCCTCTGTTTTGATAATCCTCTTTCTTTTGTTACCTGCAAAAAGATCTGACTGCAAAATGGTCTGGCAATGCAAACTGCCATTGACTGGCTATATTTCCTCACATTCTAGCTTATACTCAGGCCACATGATGTTACCTAGGTCAACAAGGCACTCCTTATTTAAACTATCTAGCTGGAGGTTCTTCTAGTGTTTCAATAAGCAAATCAAAGTAGAATATTTGGGAATCGATGTAGAATTTCGCGTGTCTCCTAAGTGCCAGCAATAACCTATGAGAAGGAAGGAAAAATCCTAAAATAGAATGATTCCTTGGCAAATTTTTCTCCTGGTAATTTCTCCCAAGGGGCTTTGTCCCCTTCTGCCTGAATTGCCATGGTTCTAATGAGTTCCAGCGCGGACATGACCACAACTGCATGCTGGCCTATCCTGGGTCAGAAAACCACAAACGAGGACATCTCCATCAGTGATCTGCCCAATACTCCAGGTGTCCCTGGTGCCTGCCCAAGCGTCCACACGACCACAGCTTGCATGTGGAGCCGTATTTAGAGTGCTGTGGGTTTCTGAGAAACCTTGCTACTTTGAGGGGAGAAGAGAAAAAGCTCTGCTAGTTCTTAGCTTGCTAAATGTTCCATTGCTTCCAGCTTTCTTCCTCAAACTTCTTACCTGCCTTTTACACTTTTTTTTCTTTTTGCCTTGAATTGCCTAGAGCTAAGCCTGCTGGCTGCCTCCTTTAGTATCTGAATTGACCTCCAGCTGATCTTCAGTTTAGAGTGGGTGGGGAAAGGATTTTCTGCCTAGGATTTGATCTCTGGCCCTACGTTTCCCAGAACCTTCTTACTAGTGGGTTTTTCTCCCATTCCTCTCATAGTGAAGGGTGCCTATGTTAAGTGTAAGTATGGGACTATTAAGGATCAAGCAAGCAGCTTCCACAGCTGCAGCGGTAAGAGAGCCTATGTCTATTGTCTTTCACTTGAGTAACCTGGGTTCGATTCCAGCCTTCAGATCTTTGTGGGGTACATAACTGAATCTCCTCGGGGAGTCAGTCAGTGGGTTGACCTAGCTTTGTGTATGAACCTCGAGGGGAGTGGAGGATTGAACCTGGCCTGGAGCAAGCAAGGCAGCGTTATTTTCTTACATTGGTTTTTCTCTTCGCTCTGAGCAAGAAAACTTTTGAACCCCCATTGCAATGTCTATGTTAATCAAGCCCTTTTAATGTTACCTGTAATAGGCTACCCAAACAACTCAACCCCAAATTTGGGTTGTCATGGGCCATGGATCGAATATTGAGTCAGGAAGGCCTTGTATGGGGTAATCCGGGTTCCATCCCTGCACCCCATACGCCGCCCCCCAGCACCGTCAGGAGTGATTCCTGAATGCAGAGGCAGGGATGATCCCGAATATCGCTGAGTGTGGTCTGAAACACAAACAAACAAAAGCCTTTCATGGAGGATTCCTTCACGCCAAAGTTGGGGATGCCGAGCTGAGTCTTGCTTCCACCACCTTCCTCCATGGAAGATCGTGAAGTTGTGTGGATGATCTGGACAGGAACCGTTAGCAAAAGGGGGCTGAGAGGGAGAGATTCTACTGCGGGCAAAGCACTTGCCATGCTGCTGGGTTCAATCCCGACGCCCGGGTCGCCCCATGCGAAGCAAGCGCCCTGGATGCTCGGCTACTGCTGCACGGCCTGAGGCGGCCTGCTGGATCCTAGTGACCCGCAGGGTAACATGGAAGCGAACCCAAGGGCTGGAAATCTTTACGCAGGAAAGTCGGGCCAAGGCTCTTCCACCAATGCACCACGACACGGCGCTGTGTGGCAGCTCCGTCCCTCCCCCTGGAACTTATCTGTAAGAAAGATTCATTCCTGATCCTGATCAGCCTCTATCACCGGCTATAGCTTCCCAGGACCCTCAGAATTTCTGCAGGGAAAAAATTATTTCTGTACACAGGAGCTGTATCCACAGCCCCCAAAGCTGACTGGCCAAGCTAGTGGCTCTGGCTTATTTTAGGGTGTGTGCTGTGCACAGCCGCAAACTTTTTCAGGGCAGCTCAACATGACCCTATATGGTGCCTGAGATGGAACCCAGGGGGAGAACAGAAGACAACTGTGCTTTCCCACAGTACCATGTCTTCAATCCGACCCGTTCTTAAAGGTCTCCAGCCCCTGCATCCTACACGTCAGCTCACCACATTTTTGACCATGTATCTTCCTCCCTCCCTAAGAGATCTTTGGGGTTCACATACAAATGAAAAGTCCCAAGTGCTCTGATCTCCATAAGGAGAATGGCAGAGGTCAGATTCAACTCCAACATCTCCAAAGTTTGGAGTGAAGGTACCTGCTGTCAGAGGAACTTGGAGTTGGTTAGGAAGAACTTTTATTTAAAATTGTAATAATGACCTCGGCAGCCAATCTCCTTCCCTGGAAATTCTAAATACACCAAATCTGCTGAGGATTTGTTTTCTTTTTGGGTCACATTCAGCTATGTACAGGGGTTACTCCTGGCTCTGCACTCAGTACTTACTTCTGGTGATGCACAGGGGACCATATGGGCTGCTGGGAATTGAACCCGGGTCAGCCAGGTGCAAGGCAAACGTCCTAACCGCTGTGCCATCGCTCCAGCCCCACTGCTGAGGATTTT
Organism: Sorex fumeus; assembly: GCF_029834395.1. NCBI lineage: Eukaryota > Metazoa > Chordata > Mammalia > Eulipotyphla > Soricidae > Sorex > Sorex fumeus. The sequence goes on along the minus strand of NW_026606076.1, from coordinate 19,895,682 downwards.
TAATTTTTACGAGGGTTTGGTGTGGGCCCACGAGGTTCTGGGGACCAGTAGAAATGCCTAGGATTGAACCTCATCTGTCACAAAGAAGGCAAATTTTCACTTTTTAAAAATTTAAATTAAAATGTTATATTCTCTCTCTGAGCAAGGCAAGTTCTAACCCCTCTCTGTTTATTCTCTGGCTGAACTACTTAATGAAAGTTTCCTGTAATTGTGCACCCACAACCTGACACCCCAAATTTCTGACGGTGTCCTCCTACCATTCTGTGAGAATGAGGGATGTGGAAGCAAGATTCATCTTGGTACCCCACTAAGGTTTAATCTGAAGGAATCTGACGGCATTAGATTGCAGATGCTCTGATTTCTTTCCTCTTTTTATTTTTTGTATTTTTTCATTATTGGGCTGGAGCGATAGCACTACGGTAGGGCGTTTGCCTTGCACGCAGCCAACATGGCCGACCCGAGTTCGATTCCTCCGCCCCTCTTGCAGAGCCCGGCAAGCTACTGAGAGTATATCGCCGCAACGACAGAGCCTGGCAAGCTACCCGTGATGTATTCGATATGCCAAACCCAGTAACAACAAAGTCTCCAATGGAGACATTACTGGGCCCACTCGAGCAAATCGATGAACAACAGAAGGACAGTGCCAGTGACATTTTTTCATTATTATTATTATTTTTTTTGCTTTTTAGGTCACACCCGGCTATGCTCAGGGGTTACTCCTGGCTTTGCACTCAGGGATCACTCCTGGCGGTGTTTGGGGGACCATATGGGATGCTGGCAATCGAACTCAGGTCGGCCATATGCAAAGCAAACGCCCTTCCCGCTGTGGTATTGCTCCAGCCCCTCCTTTTTTATTTTTTTGGGGTCGCAGCTGACGATGCTCAGGGGTGACTACTGGCTATGTACTCAGGAATCACGACTGGCATAATTGGGGGACCATATGGGATACGGGAGAAAGTACCCAAGTCTGTAGAATGCAATACAAGTGCCCTAAGGGTTTTGCAACTGCTGCACGCCCCAGGCTGCATGCTTAATCCTTAATTACCCCACACCTGAAGCAAATGCAAGGGTGGAAATTTCTTACAGAATTGGGCCTAGGGAGGGACGGAAACGCCCCCACAGCGCCATCTCGTGGCGTTTAAGCGGAACTCCCGTTGCCCGAGTTCCCCACCCTTAAGATTTCCAGCCCTCGGGTTGACTTCGATGCTGGGGGTCATTAAGAACCAAGCACATAGCCTGGGACCATAGTGGGATAACAGTGGGTAAGGAAGGCCTTGAATCAGTTTGGAACTCTGGACCCCATATAGACCCCAGCGACCGACAGGGATATTTAACAATGGGCAGGACCAACCCCTGAGCATTACTGTGTGGACCCCCCCAAACAGATGCTTGCCTCCCTCCAGAGCCTCCCCCCCCACACACACACAAACTCACTGACTCCGCAAGAGTCTCTGGCTTCTTAATTAGGTGTTCAGAATTTGCTGTTCCTAGTGGGGTTTGAAGCAACATAAACATGATCTTCGTCCCTTCCCCACCCACCATACTGACTCTCTGGGCAAGTGACACTGGGTTCTTTATTGGGGAGGGGGGTAGGTGGCCAGAGCAGACCTTCTGCGGGCACTCGGGGACCCTACATAATGCCGGGAATTGACCTGTGTTGGGCACAAAGCATTGCCTCCCCCCCCCCCCCCCCCCGATCTTCTATCTCGAAGAACCCCATCTGAAAGGTTTCTTCTCTTGGTCACCCCCATACCTCATCACCCTACATTTCAATAAAAGTCATTTCTCTGTTCTATGTGTAGCTGGCGAGGTCAAAGCAAGATTCAGCTCGTTGTTACTCCGGGCCTGAGGTGAAGGAATCCGCTTACAAAGAAACTGACGTTATGGTTTTCGTTTGCTAGCTTCTGGTTGGGGGCCACACACAGCAATGTTCTGGGGTGACTCCTGGCTATTCTTTCCTTAGTTACTCCTGTAGGTGTTCAGGGAACTATAGGGGGTGCCTGGGTTCAGACGCGGTTTAACTGCCGCAAAGGAAGCGCTTTACTACCCACTTTCCTCCTGCTCTATTGCCTGAGGCTTGATCCTTAATCACTGAAGCAAAGCCCAACTCTGAAAATCTTCGTGTAAACCCGGGATGAGACACTTCCTCTCCGTCGCCACAAGACGGCGCTATGGAGCACGTTCGTCCCTGCCCAGGGTCCTTTCTCTCAGGAATGTTCACCCCGGCCTCACCCAGTTCTAGAACCTACTGAAACTTCCTAGGACTCTCCAAGCTCTCTTCAGAGAGACCCCTGATCCTTGTCCCACTCTGTAGCCCCCAACACTGCCACACCAGTGCCCTGGATTTATTTGGGGGTGGTCACAGCAGGACTAAATGTGTGGGGAGTGCAAGGCTTTCTATGGTGTGGAAGATGGAACCCAGGTTGGCCAAGGCAAGCCAAGAGATTTCTCAGAGTTCTGTCTCCTTTTCCTGACCCTTTTTCCCATCATGGGCATCCTCACACATCTTCCCCCTATAAAGTTTTTTGCTTTTTGTCGTCACACGGGATGTTGCACAGGGGTTACTCCTCGCTCGGTACTCAGGGATTACTTGTGGCGGTGCTCAGGGGACCATAGGGGATGCTGGGTATCAACCCCGTGTCGACCACGTGCAAGGCACACACCCAATTTGCTGTGCATTTGGGAGGACCCCAAAACTTGTCTTACTCTCTGCCAGAGTTCTGGGGATTCCGTAGATTTGAGATGTTCAAAACATTGTGCTTGTGGCACTTTTGTAGCAGCCACGAAGTACACTTTCTGCACTCCCCACTCCCTTGGCCAAACAAAATAGGTTCCACTGAGCGATCCTGTTCTGATATTGTGAATTTTTATTATTCTATATGGAGCTGGAGTGATAGCACAGTGGTAGGGCATTTGCCTTGCACACAGCCAACATGGCCGACCCGAGTTTGATTCCTCTGCCCCTCTCGGAGAGCCAGGCAAGCTACCGAGAGTATCTCGCCCGCACGCCAGAGCCTGGCAAGCTACCCGTGATGCATTCGATATGCCAAACACAGTAACAATAAAGTATCCAATGGAGACATTACTGGGCCCGCTCGAGCAAATCGATGAACAACGGGAGGACCATTACTTTGACCGTGACCGTGACCATTCAATATGAATTTTACCATGTTTCCAAAGATCAGAGGGAAACAAGGTTTTCCCAAATTCTTTACATACATAAAGTTTTGTTGTGTAAGCCTTTTGATACAAGCAGTATATGAGGATGTAGTAAAGTGACTGGAGATGTAAATAAAGGTCTACCCGCATTCTGTACAGGTATGTGCTGTCTCCCCAGTGTGGATTCTCCTATGTACTATAAGCTTTGAGGATCAAGTAAAGGATTTCCCACACTCCTGACATATATTAGGCTTCTCTCCAGAATGAGTTTTCATATGAAGTCAGGGCTGAGCATCGAGTGAAGGCGTTACCAAACACCAACATTTATGAGGTTTCTCTCCACTCTGAATTTCCCTATGTGTAATGAGGAGTCATCTGGTATGGAAGAGCTTTCCCACTGACCTCACATATAACAGGCTTTTCTCCAGTTTGTATTTTCTTGTGCTTAAAAAAGGCTTGAGGGGTTGGAGCGATAGCACAGCGATAGGGCGTTTGCCTTGCACACGGTCGACCCGGGTTCGATTCCCAGCATCCCATATGGTCCCCTGAGCACCGCCAGGAGTAATTCCTCAGTGCAGAGCCAGGAGTAACCCCTGTGCATCGCCAAGTGTGACCCCCCAAAAAAAAGCAAAAAAAAAAAAAAGCTTGAGTAAGAAGCAAAGGGCTTTCCACTGTCCTTACATCTTACATGCATATGGTTTCTCTCCGGTATTAACTCTGCTATGTATGATAAGGTATGAGGATTGATATAAGACCTTCCCACATTGTTGACACGTATATGGTTTCTGTCCTGTGTGGATGTTCACATGGTCACACCGGGGTGATGCTGGACTCAAAGTTTGTCCTTGCTGCTGACATTCCTGGGGATTCTGTCCACCTGTGTGGTTTACTAAGGAAACACAAAGGTGTCGAGGACATGAGAAGGCTCCCCCACATTCCTTACACTTGAACGGGTTTGGGCCATGGTGTTTTTGCTTATGAGAATGTCGGTATGAAGGACTCTCTATAAACTGTGACTTCTCCCACCGTCCAGGGGCTTCTCCCCTGGGGCGGTTTGTGTCCATGGACTGAGCAGAACAGTCTCTGAGTAGCTTTTCCCAGGGGAGAGCTTGGCATGCTCATGGGGCTGAAGAGACAACTGGTCACTCGACATTCTGTCACAGTGCACATGATCAGACAACCCACCTAGGCTGGCTGCTTCCCTGAAGAACAGCAGAGAAGGCTTCCAATTAGTGTGCTGTACCTGAGAGTCTCCTTGTCCAGAAGGTTCTACATCTGCAGGTTGGTTTCTAACATTTAACCCCCTCAATAGAAATTCTGGCATGTGACCAGATTTTCCAATCAACAACTAATGTTTCAATAAAACGGACAAGCAAACGTGACCGATGCGGGGTCACATAGCTATATAATTTTTTTCAACTCAATGAACAGACATAGTAAGTGGAAATAACTCCCTCTGCAGAAAAATGAAGTACCAGTTTAGACTGAAAATAAAAGGGACCTGAGACTGGGTTTGGTTCCAGCTCAGTGTGGAGCCCAGGATACATGTGCAAAGGCAAAGATGTATCCCCACACACCGAGAGGGACACTGTGAAAACATCTCACCTCAAGCAGATTCCTCTCCAGGATCAATGAGTTTTTTCTTTCTTGTTCTGTATACTTAGGTGGGGAGAGGGTCACACCAAACATTGCTCAAGGATTCCTGCTGCTGGGGCTCTGGGGGACATGTGGGGTGCTGGGATGGAGTACAGGTTCCCTTCCTGGTGCAAAAAAGTGCCCTTCCTAATGCAAAATCAATAGTGTTGCACCATCCTGTTCTTTTCAACACTCGCCACTTGTCTTTGCTGTCTATTCAATGTAAAATCACAGTATTTCCTGTGTATTAAGAAGAGATTTTGGAGGCTCAGAGCCATAGTACAGGGGTAGGGTTTTTGTCTTGCACGCGGCCGATCTGGGTTCAATCCTGGATATCCCATATGGTCCCTCAAGCATCGCTAGGAGTAATTACTGAGTGGAGGGCCCAGAGTAAACACTGATCATCGCTGGGTGTGACCCAAAAAGGAAAAAGATAAATAAATACAAAGAAGTTTTTTTAGGTTTTAGAATTACTGATTTTATGCAGCAACAGGGTTGGAACGAAAATATACTGTGTTGCATAAAGTTAGGCAGAAAAAGAAACACAAACAAAATGATGTCACTCATCTGTGTAACAATGGATGCAGAAACTTACTATAAAGGGTGGACTTAAATCATCCCTGATTCCAGTGTTTAGAGACTGTCATAGTGCACAGAGACATACCATCGAGGCTGGCTGCTTCCCTGTAGAACAGCAGAGGAGGATTCCAAGGATTTTTTGATTTCTTGAGTCTCCCTGTCTAAAAATGTCGAGCCCTGCAGGTTTGGTGTCTAACATTTCCACCAGGCAAATGCAATTACCGACACATGTATGGCTTTTCCTGGAATGACAAAATGTTTTTGCAAGAAGGACATGCAAAATTGACAGAAGTGTTGGCCATTAACGTGTGTCCATTTCTTTCTCAACTCAATGAAGAACACAGTGAAAATAATTCCTATACAGAAAATGGAAGCACCAGTTTCAAGCAAATAAATATAAACCAGAGTCTGAGTTCGGTTGTAGCTCAGTATGGAGCTCGGGATGCATGTACGAAGGCAAGGCTGAATCCGCACAAATCTGAGAACACAGGGGCCACTGAAGACATCGAAACTAATTGAGTTAATGTCAGGATCAATGAGGTTTTTGGGGGTTTTTGTTTGTGTTTATTTGTTGGGGCAGTGTCACACGAAACAGTGCTCACAGATTACTCCTAGTGGGGCTGTGGGTACCATATTAGGTGCTGGGTATAGAACCTGGTTTCCATCCCTGGACAAAGCAGTGCACTTCCCACTACACTATTACTAGTTCTTTTCAACAATGTCCACCTGTGCCTACTTTCTATAAGAGAAAAACTCAGTATCATTTTGGTATTTAAAAAAAAAACAGAATGTCTTTAAACCTTGAAACTACTGATTTTAGCACCCAATGAGGCTAAGAGCCTATTACTCTTGGCATAAGGCTGTGGATTTCCTCCCTGCGGTGTCCAGAGTCTGGAGATCTGCTGACAGCAAAGGATGCCAGGTGCCTCCATTCAAGTCACATGCTTGGGCCACTGAAAATCTCACCGGCATAATAATATTTATTCTGAACATGCAAATCTTTCCAGCTCACTTGTAATTGATGATCCTTTTGTACTGGATCAAAATGTGGTAATACTGAATCCCAAAGTTGGGGTTTGAGTTCTGAAATTGAACAAAACAGAATGTAAGAGTTACTCAGTGGATAGTAGAATGAGGCCCAGCACATAGCGGACATCTTGATAGTTCTCACAGTAAAAACAGGCCCAAAGAAAAGGGTAGATCTTTTAGGTGATCACTGTGAGTAGCTTGGTTAACAAACTAGCTTTTGGGTTTTGTATTTTGACCAGACCAGATAACGAGACCATATGGAATTCAGGGGATCAAAACTCGGTCAGTGTCCTAAAATGCAAGTGCGCTCCCTGCTGTACACGTCCTGACCCAAACTAATTTTGTTACGGACTCATTCATTTTTTAAAAACAAAGGCAAAAATATGACTAAGAGGAATACGAGAGAACAACACAGAGACCGTGTGCTTAGTTTGAGGCTCAGGTCTCAGATCCCTGAACACATTGGGTACAATTCTGAGCGCATGGCCATTACTTATACCTGAGACCCACAAGGAGTCACGTGTGACTATGGCTGGGCGCAAAACCTAAACAATGATAAACTTCTTACTCAAAATTATATAATTATCCAAGGGCAAAGATACGCATGGTGTTAGAGAGGGCATTGGGGGTCTGGCTGCTCCAGAAAAGGGGACCCGGAGTTGCAGGCTGCACAACCACCCTGCTGAGGCACATACAGGATGATCAAAGGCTGAGATTCCCATGGACTTTTCTACATACCTGACAGATAAGGAAGATTAACGACAAAGCCAGGAAATTAAAGCGCAGATCATTCCATGATGGAGAGTCTGGGGGATGAAGGGCAGCATGAACTTAGCACAGATGTCTGGATCCAGGATCTTGAGGCCACCCTGCGCGCTCCTGTCAGTGCACTGGGTCATCTTGTCGCTCTCATTCCTGAGGATGGTGTGGCAGAGGGCACATCACCATCTCTTGCCTTTGTTTTTCCTGCGGAACAGCAGGAGGCTCCAAGGAAAGACCTGAGCCGTGAGAACCAGAGGAGCACAGCCAGCCCCACCCCCCCACCTGACCAGAAGTCCATGCATTGGAACAAGAAATGTAGTGAATTGCCAGACGCTTGTACACTGGCTCACAGACCCATCCGCAGGGATACACTTCCAGATGCTCCTGCCTCTCCAGGGGACAGAGAAGGGGGTTGTGATCAGGCTACCTGTTGGGACAGAAGGGCTAGTCTCAGCCTACAGGGGAGGAAACTGAAGCCCTGACCGAACCCTGGGAATCCACTATAGGCCCAACAGGAAGGTCCCTAAGGCCAGGGACTAACTCTGAGGCCAGAAGGCCCCGTGCAGAGACGAACCCTGCAGGTGACAGTGACAATTGGTCCATTAGTGGCTCTGCTGTGGGGCCAGCCACAGGGACTCAGCGTGGACAAACCTCCAGCTGCCCTCTTGCAGAATGGTCAGGGACACGGACCTGCGAGCTCTAGTCCAGGGAACAAGGTCACTTCTGGGGTCGGGTGAGCCCCAGGCAGTCCCATGTCTGACCTGTGGAACCTAGGCCATCCAGGTCATTATTTACTGTAATCCCAAATCAGCACATGAGCCTCATCCAACACTTGTTCCTACTTACTCCTAGCTCTGAAAACCATGTGAACAGTGTCTTGTATCACAAAATTACCCAGATATCCAGGGTGTTTATTATGAACCATGATTTTACGTGAGTCTGACAACTGGAATTTCTCGAGTGAGTCTACTTTTAAACCATGAGTATTATATCTTGTGGATTGGTGTGGAAATTACAGCGGGTAAAACATTCACCTTGCACTTGACTGAACCAGGTTCAATACACTAGCACATATATGGGCCCCTGACCCGTCATAAGTGATCCCTGAGCGCAGAGGCAGGAATAAGGCACAGACTAAGCAGGGTGTTTACCAAAAATACTGCAACTTCAAAAGGTAACTCTAATGAAATGAAACAACAACAAATACTCAAGTGTGAATTCTGAGGCAACTTCCTAGGTTGCCTGATGTTAAGAATACTGAGTCGGTAGGTCGCATGGTATGAGGCGTTTGGTGGTCCATCTCTCCAGAGAAACAAAGCACAGGGACCACAACAATTGATGGCCAGTGCACAGTAGACCTTTAATTCAGAACCGAATAACATGCTTATAGAACATCTGAACATGCTTATATAAAGGTACAGGACTGCATGTATTGTGATTTACCATTTACAGAGGTCAAGCTTTTCAACAGAGGCAATTCTTTGGGGGGGGGGATTAAATCAAGAAGACGTTCTGTCTGAGAAATTCACTCAGGGGATATAAGATCTATATTGCTTCACTCTTTCCCTGTTTGTATATATTAAATAATTAAGTAACTTCTTATTAATATGTGCAGTTATCTGGATACACACAGTAAGAAACATTTCAAAACTTACTTATCTAGGTTCAGGAACTATTGTTAAAAAATGACTGTGCTTTTTCCATAAATTCCACACGGAGTCCTTGGCCCTGTTACTCCATGGGGTCTGGTCTTTTAGGTCATCATGGCTTGGAAACAAGAACATGCTTGCTTTTTGGTTTCTAGACTGTCCCATATTGAAGCCAAATTAGCTTTGATGCTTGCCACTGGTCAAACCAGAGATTCTCGGTGGGATCCAGTTTTCTGGGGTTAGAAAATACGGCAACTGAAGGCTGAGTCAAGTAATTATGACGGATGCCCAAGAGTAAATATATTTTAAAGTCAATTAACCCTTAAATATTCAGCACTTCATATTTACTTTTTCCTTTCTGAAGCAAAGAACGTTGCTCTATAGTAATAGATCCTAGATTCTAGACTATATAGGTTAGAGGGGATAAAGAAATGCAAATAAATGACTACAGATACAAAGTCCAGAGTCACCAGAATGTTTGACTTTATGAGTTAAAGATAAACTTGGGGGATTGGGAGTGCTCAAAAGAGTACTGTGACCTTCTCTGAGGGGAAGAAAAGTTGGCAATTTACTCATCAAGCCTAAAACACTCACGGTTAATATCCAACACTCATGTGTAAAGACAAATTCTATAGTGAAACATTTAAAGCAGGTCCTTAAGTCCCCTTTTCTGTCTTTTTCTATGCTGCAGAAATCCATATTTTCTCTTAAATACTAGTACTCTCTTTCATTGTTCCACACATCCTATGTGTGAGTATGTCTGAATGTGTGCATGTGTTTTAATTTTGGACCACAATTGGCAGTGCTCAGGGGTTACTGAAACTCTGGGATCAGGGCTCAGTCCTAGTGGGGCTCAGGGAGTATGTGAAATACCAGACATAGATCTAACCTGGGCTGGCCGCTTAAAGGCAAGCTCCCTGCTGGTTGTACTATTGCTCTGGCCCTTTCTAAGTTAATTATTTCCACCGCATCAGGAGTGACCCTGAGCAAGGCTTCCCCAACAACACCTTACACCCAAGAAATCAACTATTTCTCTTTAAAATGACACATAATTTACCCCCATACTCACCACAACAGCTGGGGGTCATCTGGTCAGGAAGGGATTACATGTGTGGGGTGCTTTGCAACTGGACCTTAGGAAGCAGAAATTCTTGACCTAGAAAAAAGATGCAAAAGTTGGGATGAGAGACTGTAAAGCGGGCAGGGAATGTGCCTTGCATGTTGCCAACCCAGATCAATCCCTGGCATTCCATATGATCCCCGAGTACCATAAGTAGGAATTTCCAACTGCAGAACCAAAAGTAAACCCTGCACATCTCCAGATACGATACACAAGCCCAACCAAAAAAATAATGAAGAGGCTGGAGCGATAGCAGAGTCAGCAAGGCCTCTGCCTTGCATGTGGCCAAACCTGGTTTAATTCCCAGGATCCCATGTGGTCCCATGAGCATCGCTAGGAGTAATTCCTGAGAGCAGACCCAGGAGTAACCCCTGTGCATCGCCGGTTGTGACCCAAAAGGCAAAAAAAAAAAAAAAGGAAGTTTCACTTGCAAACCTCACCCACCCACAGGGAATGATCCACTGGATGGCCTTTTCCCATCACAACAGTCAATCAAAGCATAGAGGAGAACTGGGTCACCCGCTTCGGGGGGCTGGGGCCCTGCCCTTTGAAGTAAATCTGAAGGTTCTACACTAGTGATGCCAGGGCCAAAGGCACTGGAAAGAGTCAAGCACAGTCCAGTGCTGGCAGGTTTGAGAGGGCTAAGCCCCGCCCTGTGCAGGTACCTCAGCCCCGCACCCACCCACCTCTGAACTTTCCTGAACCTGGAGGCGATCCTGGCTAAGGGGACCCTCCCACAATCACTTGTGAACCACAAAATCGGCCTCCACAATCACCCTGTCAAACGCGCCACCAATTTCTCCTCTACCCACTAGACCAATGGCGGCCTGAGACAGGCAACCACGACTAGAATAGAAAGGATGCTGAAAGTACCAGTTCAGTGACATCACTTCCGCATCCACCAGGATCCTTAAAGGGCTATGGTCCAGATGCAGAGAGATCCTCTGTGACCACCCAGGTGAATTGGTGCTTTAAGGGGTCTGGACTGGAAATAGTACTGGAGAGGCAGCTGCTGGAGTGGTGGGTCACACAGTGGGGGGGCTTGGGGTAAGGACAAGAGCCCTGACCCTGTACTGGTTAGTCAACCATTGAAACACTGCTCTCACACACAGTGCATCAGGAAAAACACATGTGGGTTGATTCAAGGTCAAACAGGCAGGTGGTACAAGGTACCTGACATTGAGTTTCGTGAGGAAGTAATCAAGATGGGGTGAAAGCAGTGACTCTGAAGCCAGCCCTAGAGATGCAGAGAGAAACTGGCCGAGCACCAGTCAAGAGAGCTGGACAGACACTGGGAAGGGGAAAAGCCTGCTAAGACCATCAGAGAGCACTATCCAGCCAACACGCTACCTCTTGAAAACGCCTGACCAGTAGACTCTTGCCTACAAGAAAAACCACAGGAGGCAGTTTCAGAAACACAATTTCAAATCCAGAGTATTGACAAGAGGGGTAGTACAGTGGGGTGGACATTTGCCTTGTATGTGGTCTGGGTTCAATCTGGGTTCAATCCTCAGAATTCCAAAGGGTCCCCTGAGCACCATCAAAGTGAAAATCCAGGAGTAAGCCCTGTGAACTGCCAGGTGTGTACCACAGACAAACATACATACATACATATATACATATATATATATATATATATATATAATATATGGGGTATTTGTGTTATACATAATATATACCATGTAAATTATATATATCAAATTTATATTTATGTATATACATGTACACATAAAAACCTAGAGTATATTCCAACCCTAAGAATGGAGGATAATAGGCAGCAAACCATTCCGGTCACTTTTGAGCCTTTTAAGGCCTTTTAACTGATCTGAATCCTTTTCACGATGCTGGTGACTACGAGATTGATAGGACTCTGCTCATTCCAAATACAATGATTATTCTTTTTCTCTGATATTATTGAATTGACATGTGGAATACAGGAACTTGACGACCCTTGTGAGTAATCACAGGTAAATGGAAGGCCCTGCTGGGATGTGGAGAGCCTGGGGAGTGCTGGGATGTGGGGAACTGACCCATATACCCAACATTTGTCAGACATTTGAATAAAATGTTTCCGTCCTTTTTAACGTCTTTCTACATACAGTGAAGTTCATTTAAACTGTTTCCAGTAGGGGCCAAAGAGATAGGAGAGCAGGGAGGACATTTCTCTTGCATTACCTTTAAGAGGGTCCCAGAGCACCACCAGGAGTAATCCCTGAGTATTTCTGGGTGTGACCCAAAAAGATGTCGCAGGCCCAGAACTGCAAACAGAGAAGCGAGTGAATGCAGGACTCTGTGACCGAGCAGGCACGGCTCTCCAGAGCAGAAAGGACAAATAGGGGAAACACATGTTCTGGGATCCGAGTCACTGTAGTTGACAGGGCGAAAACGGGGCCAGCACACCCGGGGGACCTGTGATATGAATCAGGTAGGAATCCAGAGCACAGAGAAAAGAAGGCCTGGGCACCTCCACTGTGGCACAAAAATAAGCAGGAAAGAAAATAAAGCAGCAGGATGGAGTAATAGAACAGAAGGTCGGGCTGTGAACCCAATCTTCTCATATGGTCCCCCAAGCACTTCCAGGTGCAATGCCAGAGTGCAGGGCCAAGAATAATCCCCAGAATCACTAGGTATAGCCGTCCAAACAAAATACCCAGACCATAGTCCCTGAGACATGTCAGGAGTCATCCTTGAGCACTACTTCATGAGTACTCTTTAAGCTGGGTGTGGTTCAAAAGTCAAAAAAAAAAAACAAAACTGAAACAAACATGGTCTCATACAGAAAGATTCGGGCCCTCCAACAAGAAGGCACAATGCAGGATCCTTCCTGGAACTCAGAGACATTAGGCACAAGAAGACTGAGCGCTCCTGTCACTGCATCACCTTATCTTGTCTCTCTCCTCCTACCTATGGATGGTGTGTCCAATGGCATGTCACTATCTTCTCCTGCATCTGATTTTCCTGAGGATCAGAGACCTGGAGGAAGAGTCAGAGCAGTTAGCACTGGAGAGAAGCACAACCCCCAGCCAGGACCAGCCACACCTTTGGGCACTGGCTCACAGACCCGCCAGGGGGAAACTGCTTAATGCTCCTGTCTCCCCAGGGGAGGCAAAATGGGTTGGCATCTGTGCTGCCTTTAGCAACACAAGCTCTGGGCTTGGTAAGAAGAGAGAAAACTCAGCCCTGCCTTGGCCTGAGGACTCCTCCCGGGGTCCCACAGAAGGCTCTCACAGGCACTGACTCGGAGGCCAGATCACGTGCATCAGCGCCCACTGCAGGCTGGCAGGAGGGCTGCCCCCCACAACCATGGCCCAGAATGTGACTGTATCACACCACAGCCCTTCTCCTCTTAAAAAAAAAACACTTTCTCCTCATGCTCCCCCACCCTGCGTCTGGGACCATTGGTGGTGGATAATGGGCACTGGTGGAGAGATGGGTACTCAATCATTGTATGACTGAAATGCATTCACGAAAGTTTGTGTCTTTAATTGTACCTCTAATAAAAAATTAAACTATAAATAAATAAAAAAAGAATTTCTTCACACACACCCTTTACCCCCAGTACTCACCTCAATGGACAGTGTCTAGACAGGACTTTACAACTTGATGTGAAGAAGCAGAAACTCCTGTTCCAACACACAGTAAAACTAGTAAGATGCTTGCCTTGTTGACACCAGTCAATCCTCTGCATCCCTATGCATCTGTATTGGCCCTCAGAGCACTCCAGGAAAATACTTGAGTCAGGGACCAGAGTAAACCCTCGGGGTATCTTCAGGCATACAGAACCCCCCATTCCCCACACAAAAAATAGCCCCAAAAGGAAATTAAAACCCCAGTCACCTATGATCCACTGCTCCGGATGGCCCGTCATACAAGGGAAGCCATTGAAAAAACCGGACGATAACAGGGTCTCCTGGCATTGCAGGAGCTGCAACTCTGCCCAGAGTAAATCTGGAGATTTTACAGCAGCGAGACAGGGGCCAAAGTCCTAATTTAGGTCAGCTGGAGGTCAGGATTGCCAAGCCCATGCCCTCGGCAGGTCCCTCATCCCCAAGGCCCGCAGCCCCCACACTCAGCCCCGTATCCATCCGCTGCTGCTCCATTGCAGAGCTGGAAGCAATTGTGGCTGCAGGAGCCCCCCAGGATCACTCACTCACATCCTCCTCCCTTGACCCTGTCAAAGATCCACTGCACCTCAGAAATCGCCTGATATCAGGGAACAAGTGAAAAACAAGTGCAAAAGTGCTCCCCAAGCTGCCGAGGACCCGCAGCTCAGTGTGGACACCAGGGGAACAACCAGGCGCTCACGGGAGATCACCCCCCTTGTTCCACAAAGTTGGCCTTCAGAGTCCCACTTCGTCACAGGTGCCCTACACTGTCCTTTACCCACGTGAACAATAACACTGACACAAATTCCAGGAATAGAAGCACCAGGAAGGGCCTCCTGTGATGTCACTTCTGTTGCCGCAAGCAACCTTAAAGTGCCAGACTCCAGATGAAGAGAGAACCATTATGCCTACCCAGGTGAATTTGTAGCACCAGGGGGATGGGCTCACATAAAGGGGTGGAGAGGCAGCTGCTGTACTGGCCGGTCACACAGTGGAGGGCTAGCGAGGGGTAAGAAGTCCCCTGGTCTCGTACTGGGCAAACAATGAGCCAATGCTCTCACACACAGTCCATCAGGAAAATCGCAAAGGGGGTTCATTCAAAGTAAAAGAGGAGATAGGGAGCAGGTAGGGCACGGGACAATGAGTTTCTCTAGGCAACCATCAATCAAGGTAGGGTAAAAGCAGTGACTCTAAGCCAGCACAATAGCAGAGAGGAACTGGCCTAGCAGCAGCCCAGAGAGCTGGAAAGACGCTAGAACATGAGCAAAGGCTCGTAGAGAACATCAGAGAACACTGTCCAGTCAACGCTCGATGATTGCAAACACGCGAGCAGTGAACACACATCAAAAAGGAAAACCCAGGAGGCAGTTTCTGAACCCTAACTGGGTCTGCAGAGATAACACAGTGGGTAGGGCAGTTGCTTGCGTGCAGCCTACCTGGATTCGATTCCCAACATCCCATATGGTCCCTGAGCACCACCATGAGTAATTTCTGAGTGCAGAGTCAGGAGTTACCTCTGTGCATCGCTGAATGTGACCCAAAAAGCCAAAAAAAGTAGACCCTGAGCTTCTCTGGATATGGTACACAAGTCAAACCAAACGAATGATACTGAAAAGGTTTCATTTGCAAATCCCAGCCTCCTGGAGGGACCGACCCAACATGTGGCCCTGCCATATCAATGAAAGTCAAAGGACAGAGGACAGCTGTGTCTGCTACTACAGGGTGGCTGGGACCCTACCCTTTGAAGTGAATCTGAAGGTTCTACATGAGTGATGCCAGGGCCAAATGCTCCGGAACAGAGCAGAGCAAAGTCCCATGCTGGGAGGGTTGAGACAGTGAAGCCCTGCCCTATGCAGATCCCATAGGAACCGAACTCAGCCCCTGCGCTCTGCCCCATGCCCACCTGCTGCTGACCATTCATGGAGCTGGAAGTGATGGTGTGGAGAAGCAACTGCGGAGAGTGGTGGGTCACACAGTGGGGGGCTGTGGATACGGAGACCCCTGATCCTGTCCTGGTCAGTCAAACAATGACCCAATGCTCCCACACACAGTCCATCAAAAAAAACGCAGCTGGATTGATTCAAGATAAAACAGGAAGGTTGGTACTATTCACCGGGTGCTGAGTTTCTTGGGAAAGTACTCAAGATGATGTGAAAACAGTGACTGCAAAGTCAGTCCTGGAGATGCAGAGAGGAACTGGCCTAGCAGCAGCCCAGAGAGCTGGACAGACACTGGAACAGGAGCAGAGGCTGGTAAGAACATCAGAGAGCATGGTCTAGTCAACACACTACCCCTTGAAAACACCAAACCAGTGCACTCTTCCCTAAAAAGAAAACAGTTTCAGAAGCACAATTTTAAATCCAGAGTATGGGGCAAGAGTGTAGTACAGTTGCTTTGTCACTTGTGGTGCTTGTCTTTCATGGGGTTGATCTGGGTTCAACTCTCAGAATTCCAAATTGTCCCGAGCACCATCAAAGTGCAAAGCCAGGAGCAGGCCCTGAACGCTGCCCGGTTGCACCAACATCATATATTCTGACCCAAAAAATGGACATTAATTGGCAGCAAGTCATATTGGTCACCTTGGAGCCTTTTTTGTCCTGTAAGAAGATCTGAATCCTTTTTATCATTCTGGGACTTTGCTAATTCTAAATACAACACTTGGAGGGCACGAGTTGCTCCCCACGAGTGGGTCTCCGGCACGACCATGGCTCCAGAAGCACAAGGACTTAATGCAGAGCCCGGCAGCTTGCAGCAGAAAAGTAAATGGACTATGCGTTAATCCATGCCACCATGCCTGCCCGGAGGGGAAAGGGTGTTGCTCCCTTCCTCCTTTTCCCTCTGGAAAGAAAGATGGCAGATGCTCCGGAGCTTTATGGAAAGCCAGGTATGAGCTGGTCGTGATGGGGCAACTGAAACCTCATGGGAAGGGGGGAATTCCCAGCTCGTTCTTCACGCCCTACCGAGGTCAGGAGTTGCCCCCCACGAGCGGCTCTCTGGCACAGCCACAGCTACAGAGCACAGAAACCAATCTCATAATTATCTGACTCTCAGCAGAAATACTTCCAGGCTTAATAAGCAAAATACCAGAAATCCAAAATCGCATGGCCGCAAAACATCATTTAATTCTTGTGACCAGCTGTAGAAAACAAATTATCTCACAATGCCTTTTCAGCATGTCTGATTTGGGGATGTAAACTATAAATAATAATGGTGAATCTTTTGTCAAAACAATGAATCTAATCAAAGTAGAGTGTTAACTAGAATTCATCTGCCTCACGAGCATTGGGAGGGTTGGGGGGATTACTGGGGTTCTTCGTGGTGAAAAATAATTATTGGTAAAGGGAAATGTGTTTGATATTTGCATGACTGAGACTTAAACCTGAAAGCTTTGCAACTTTCCCCACAGTGATTCAATAAATAAAAATAAATAAATAAATACAATACTTACCTTTTTTCTGTATTATTATTGAACTGATGGGGAACGTGACCAACTTTGTGAAAAATCAGAGGTAAACAGAACGGCCTGCTGGGCTGTGAAGAGCTGACCCATATTCCCGGCACTTGTCAAACATTTGATTCAAGAGGCCCCTTCCATCCTTTTATATGTCTTTCTACACACTGTAAAGTTCATTTAAACTGTTTCCAATAGTAGGTACAACAGATAGGAAATTTGCCTTGCACCAGGTTTAACAGGGTTCCCGGAGCACCACCAGGAGTAATCCCTGAGTATTTCAGGGTATGACCCAAAAAGATGGGAAAAACAAAGTTTAAAATTTAAAAAACAAACTGTCTTCACGGCACTCCACTAAAGAACTTTGCCTGAGCCATTTAACTAAGATAAAACTTTCAGAATTATTTATCCTTTAAACTGACACAAAACTAACCAGTACCTGAACACATGGGTGGCAGAGATGGCATGGGGGAAGGAGCTGGTCACACACAGCCCACCTGGATTCCAACCACAGTACCCCATAATGATCTTGAGTCCCGCAGGTATGGGTGACTGAGCTAAGAGCGAGGAGTAGGACTCAACTGGTTGTGGCTCCGAAGAACAGGAATCAGGAGGCCCTGAAGAACGAAGGTGTGGCTGTTTCTCTGCCATAATCCCCCAAACCCAGGGCCTCAAAACCAAGTCACTGGGACTTGAGCAACAGTCCAGAGGGGTGGGCTTTTTCCTCGCATGGGGCAGCCAGTTTCAATCCCTGCCATTCCATATGGTCCGCAGGCCCTTCCAGGAGTAATTACTGATTGTGGAGGCAGGAGTAACCCCTGAGGATCACTGAGCGGGAACCAAAAAGCAAAAAAAAAAGTCAAACCAGAGTCACAACAAAGAATAAGACAATGGTGAGCCTTGACAGCCCTGATAGAAGAGATTTTTTTGCCTTTTTATTCACATTTTTTAAAGATTTTTATTAGTGAGTCACCATGAAGTACAGCTATAGACTTATAAATTTTCATGCTTCGGTTTCAATTATACAATGAACAAATACCCATCCCTCAACCAGTACCCATTTCCCACCACCAGGGACCCCAGTATCCCTCCCACCACCCATCCCCTCATCCCACGCTTTCTCTGTGGTAGGGCATTCCCCTTTGTTCTCTCTCTCTCCTTTTGGGTGTTGGGGTTTGCAAAAGAGGCACTGAGTGGTAATCATGTTTGGTCTATATTCTACTTTCAGCATGCTTCTCCCATCCTGGGAGGATCCTCCTAACACCCTTTATTTGGTGCTCCCTTCTCTAACTGAGCTGCCTTTTCCCCTAGCAAGTGTGGCTGGCCTCCAAGCTATGCAGCAAAATCCTGGTACTAATCTCGGCCACTCTTGACCTTGACAGCCCTGAGCAAAGGGAATTTTTTTTGCATTTTTATTCACATTCCTCTTAGCTTTCACCAGAAAATCTAAAAAGTACATATTAACATACACATCAAGTTCAAATTCAGGGACACTGGCATAGACTTTCCCTTATAGACTGACATCACAGAAAGTTTGTTACACACTACCAGGATTATTTCCTTCCTGGCTGCACTTTTGTAGCACAGCATCCCATGGTCCAAACACAATAGACTTTACCAAAATGTTCTATTTATGAATTTTATATTTCCTAAGACAAGAAAGAAACAGAAAGGCTTTTCAACATTCTTGACATATAAAAGATTTCGCTCCAGCGTGAACTGACCTATGTACAGTAAGGCCTGAGGGCCGACGAAAGGCCTTCCCACATTCCTTACAAACAAAAGGTTTCTCTCCAGTGTGAATTCTCACATGAACAGTAAGGTTTGAGGAACAAACAAAGGCCTTCCCACATTCCTTACAAACAAAAGGTTTCCCTCCAGTGTGAATTCTCACATGATCATTAAGGTGTGAGGAAGAAACAAAGGCCTTCCCACACTCCTTACAGACATGAGGTCTCTCTCCAGTGTGAATTCGCATATGGGTGATCAGTCTTGAGGATACAACAAAGGCCTTTCCACATACCTTACATCCATAAGGCTTCTCTCCATTATGAATACTCATATGCAAATTAAGGCTTGAGGAACTAACAAAGGCCTTTCCACAAACCTTACATCCATAAGGCTTCTCTCCATTGTGAATTCTCATATGCCGAGTAAGGCCTGAGGATTCAACAAAGGCCTTCCCACATTCCTTACAAACATAAGGTCTCTCTCCAGTGTGAATTCTCATATGGCTAATAAGGTTTGAGGATGCAACAAAGGCCATTCCACATACCTTACATCCATAAGGCTTCTCTCCATTGTGAATCCTCATATGCACATCAAGGCTTGAGGACACAGAGAAGGCCTTTCCACATAGCTTACATCCATAAGGCTTCTCTCCACTGTGAATTCTCATATGCCGTGTAAGGCCTGAGGAATAATTAAAGGCCTTCCCGCATTCCTTACATATATAAGGCCTCTCTTCAGTATGAGTTTTCATATGCCCAGTAAGGGTTGATGATTGAGTGAAGGCCTTTGTACGTGCCTTATATTTATGAGGTTTCTCTCCAGGATGAATTTTCCTGTGTCTAAAAAGGTGTGAGAAGTTAGCAAAGACCTTCCCACATTGCTCACACACATATGATTTCTCTCCAGTATGAATTCTACAATGTTTTAAGAGGTCTGAGGGTCGAGTGAAGGCCTTTGCACAGTCCTTACATGTATGTGATTTCCCTCCAGTGTGGATGTTCATGTCATCACAAAGGGGTAACAGTGGATTCAAACCATGTCCTTGCTGCTGACACTCCTGGGGATTTTCTCCACTGTGGGTTTCTAAGGGAACATCATGGTTCTGGGAACAAGGGAAAGCTCCCCCACATTCCTTACTCTTGGACAGGGTCAATCCATGTTGACTTTGCTTGTGGCCCTTTTGGTGTGAAGGACTCACTATAAACAGTGCTCCTCTACCACATTCTAGGTTCTGCCCCAATGTTGGGGTTTGTGTCCGTGGACTGAGAAGAACAGACTGTGTGAACATTTTCCCAGGAGAGGAATTCTTCAGAGTGAGGTTGCTCTCTCCATTCTGATCACCCTCAGAGGCCATCCTGCCTGCCTTGGCATCCCCATGTGGCTGAGGGCACAAATGCACACTCGAGACTTTTTCACAGTCTGAAGGGTCAGAGTCATTCCACTCGGGCTGGCTGCTTCCCTGTAGAACAGCAGACAATTCCAATTATCGTTCTATGCCTTAAGAGTCTCCATGTTACATGAAATTGGTACATGCAGATTGGTTTCTAACATTTGCACCACACCAATGCAATTCCCGACAGGTGGATGGCATTACCATGAACTAACCTAATGTATCTATAAGACACACATGGGAAATTGATGAATGAGGGGCCATTAATTTGTTAAATATTTTTTTCAACTTAATGAACAAGCAGAAATAACTCCCTCCACAGAAAACTGATGCACCATATTCAAGAGAAAATAAAACACTAAACTCTGGGTTCAGTTCTACTTCAATGTGGAGTACAGCCCGGAAAGCATTTATGAAGAAATGCTGCATCCAACACTGCTGAGACTGATCACAGGGGCCAATGAAAACATCTAACCTGCTGGCAGATTCTTTTCAGGATCAATGACTTTTTCTGTTCTGTATTTTGTTTTCACTTTGGGGTGGGGGTACACCATACAGTGCTCGGAGATTATTCCTGGTAGGCCTCTGGGAAACACATGGAGCAATGTGGATGGACCTGTTTAAAAGACCAGGTCTTTTCACAATTACCATTTGTAGATACTTTCAATCAAATGAAAAAGCACGGCATTTACATGAAACATATTACAATTTTCTTTAGGTTTTGAGCAGAGATGTCAGCACCCAGTGAAGATAAGGGTCCTCGACCTCAAGCATCATACTCTGAATTTCCTTCCGGCCATTCCTGGCCCTGCACTTTAAAAATAACATGCTGGTCCACTGACATTTTCCATTAGTATTATAATATTGATTCCAAAGTTGCAAATCTTACCGGCTCACTCATACTCGGTGACTGAGTTCCCAAATCCTGAAGCTGTCCTTTGAGTTCTGAAACCAAACCCAATATACAATGTAAGAATTCTTCGAATGGAACATCCTTAACCAGGCAGTACAGCTTGAGGACATCTCTATGGTCCTCACAGTCCAAAGTATCCCACAGAAAAGGGAAGGTTCCGCAGAGGATTGCTGCGAAAAGCTTGGCAATCCTACAAGACATATTTCCTTTTTTTTTTGTTAAAAATTCTCAGTGATGCTCAGGGAACTATATGGGATGCTGGTTATTGAACCAGGTGGACAGTGTGCAGGACAAGCGCATTTCCTGCATTACTATCACTCAGAGGCAAAATAGTTTTATTGTGGCCTTACTTATTAACTAAAAGAAAATGACAAAAAATATTTTGAAGGTACAGCGACATTATAGGCTGTACAGACAGGCCAGTAAGGGAAAGACAGGGGGACCAAGGAGTGAGAATTTTATCGACTGGAAGAAGAGGAAAAATAATGTCAAAGCCAAGAAGGTAAAGCACAAGATTATTCCACGACAGACAATCCATGGCAGCGTGAATGCAGCACAGATGCCTGGATCCAGGAACCCAAGGTATCAGGGTCAACAGCGAGTTTCACGTGTGCTCAGGGCACCCACACACTGCCCAGGGCCTGAGCCAGGGAAGGTTCTCAGACACTCACCTGCATACATGCTTCTCCTCCCCAGCCTCAGGGTTCCTCCTTCCAGCCAGGAGATCACCGCAGGCTTCACCTCAGAATGCCCTGAACCTCACAGAGATGGAGCATGGATGAGAGACAAGGAGAACATGACAAATAAATCCCATGTGTACCAACAAAATAGAGTAAATTACTGGAAAGCCATGAACAGAATCTGCACGAATAAATGCTCCAGATTTGGAGTTATCCAAGAGCTAACATTCAGGTCTTAATTTAAGAGTGAAATATGGGGCCCCAGAAAATACCACAAACAGTATAGCCTAGGTCTTAAAGGGCCATCAGGGGTTTGATCACAGCACAGTATGTAGTATTTTTTTTTTTTTCTCTAGTTCAGGATCCGCACCTGGGGATGCTCAAGTCTTCTCGCTGACCATGTACTCAGAAATCTTACCATTGGTGGTGCTTGAGGATCACATGGGATGTTGAGTATAGAAAGCATGTCCAGATCTTGCAAGACAAGCACGGTGCCCGCTGTACTGTCACTCTAGGCTCGGCATCACATGCAATGTCCTGAGCCTGCGTGAACTGATGCCTTAGTGCAGTAAACCCCAAAGCTTAACAAATCCAAAGATGGCCAAAGATGACCATAGCCCCCAGTTGGTTTGAAAAATAAACAAAAGGATCCAGACAGACAGCACAGCAGGTCAGGCACTTGCTCAAGGTCAATAAAGGTTCGATCCAGACATTCAGGAGGGTCTCTCAAGCCATCATCTGTGATCCCTAACTGCATAGTTCAGACGCAAACCCTGAGTCTTGATGAACCGAGAACCACTGGGATTGACCACGAGCACTGAAATGAGAATAGCATCTGATGGGGTGATGCCCTAAGAAATAAAGGAGCTATTCTGGGAGTGATATTCAGCAGGCAGGACATAGACACTGCACACACGTACAGAATTGATCCCCAGCAGCACACAATGTCCTGGACCACAACCAGGATGAATAACTGAATACACAGCCAGAAATAATCCCTAAGTATTTGTAAGTATAACCCCCAAAACCAAATCAAAACAAAACAAAATAACTGAAGCTGTGGGCCAGGTGCAATAGTATCAGGATTAAGATAGCAACCTTTTAAGCTGCCAAGCGTGTTCAATCCTCAGCACCCCATGGCCCCTGAGCACCCCCAGGAGTGATCCCTCAGCACAGAGACAAAAGGATTCAGATTTTGCCCCAAATAAAAACAAAACCAATAGCACAGCGGGTAGGGCGTTCGCCTTACAAGCGGCCAACATGGCCGACCCGAGTTCGATTCCTCCGCCCCTCTCGGAGAGCCCGGCAAGCTACCGAGAGTATTGGATATGCCAGACACAGTAACAACAAAGTCTCCAATGGAGACGTTACTGGGCCCGCTCGAGCAAATCGACGATCAACGGGAGGGCCTTTACTTTTTACTTTATGTGTAGCACTAGAAGTGATCAGAGAAGAGAACTCAGCAATGGCAGGAACCAGGAACTATTTAGAGAGACCTGAGCGATGGTTCAGCGTGCAGGGAGATTGCATTCAGAGGCCAACCTGGGTCAATCCCCAACACTGCAGATTCATCCAAACCCACAGAGAGTGATTCCTATGGACAGAGCTTAGAGTAAGCCCTGAGCATCGCCAGGTGAGCACCAACAAGAGAATGAGGAAAGGAACTAGAGAAACAGCTACTGCATGGATGTTAGTCCTGGACCATCAGACTGTTGGACACACAATCAGGACCCAGCACAAGAAGCCCACACGGGTCTGTCCAGGCAAGGTTGGCCCCGCACTGCTCTCACCAATAGCCTGCAGGTGCTGGTAGGTCTCCAGCATCACGTCCTTGTAGAGCTTTCTTTGAGAGGCATCCAAGCATGTCCACTCCTCTGGGGTGAAGCTCACGGCCACATCAGGGAAGGTCATCGTGTCCTGAGCCGGCATACAAAGGGGGCAGGAGTCAGGGTCTGTCCCCACCATGTTCCCTGGTCTGTGAGGCCCGGTCCACAAGGTCCTAGAGGGGCTCAGGGTCTGTCCCCTTGGGAGGAACCAGGCTTCACCCGAATTCCTGGCAGACAGGTCCCAACTTCTCTCTAAGACAGCTGCATCTATGAAAATGTGAGGATGCTGTACTAGAATGTTCCTGAAGGTGGCAGACTTGCTCCTGACCCCAGGGAATTCCACCACTGCTCCTATGAGCACTGCCGAGAGTAAAAACTGAGCACACAATCAGTGGGACCCAAATGAGTAACCCTGCTTTAAGCTCAAAACACGAAACACACACCCCCTGCATCCCACAGCCCATGCTCTAGGGAGAAGGGGACACTCAATGTCCAGTCACTGACTGAAAGCTGTGCATTCACAATTGTGCCTGTTGAACTCTGATCATGGTTCAGGGCCACCGCAAATGCCTCTCAAAGTGCCTTAATCCCAACAGCTTTGATGGCCCCAGAGATCCTTTGCTTTGTCTCCCTGGGACCAGCACATGCCCAGAACTGCAAACAGAGCAGCCAATGAATGCTGGACTCTGTGACAGAGCAGAAGACGCCCTCCAGAGCGAGGACAAAATAGTGGAAACATATCCTGGGGCCCGAGTTACTGTAGCTGCCAGGGCACAAAGAGGACCAGAGCACCCGGGGAACCATGATGCATATCAGGTGGAAATCCGGAGCACAGAGGCAAGAGGAAGTCCTGAGCATCTCCCCTGTGGCACAAAAGTGACTACGAAAAGAAACAAAGCAGCGTGACTGTGTAACAGGACCGTAAGTTGGGGACAGTGGGTAGGGCTGGTGATACCCGCCATGCAATAGGGTCCTCTAAGGACTGCTAGGTGCAATGCCAGAGTGCAGGGCCAAGAGTATAATCCCCAGAATCACTGCATGTGGCTCCGAAAACAAAATACCCAGACACCAACCTTTGACGCCCAGCACCCCATATGGTCCCTGAGACATGTCAGGAGTCATCCCTGAGCACCAGTAATCTTTGAGATGCTGTGATTCTAAAGCCAAATAAGGAAACTGACACAAACGTGGCCGCATACTGCAGAGAGCCAGGTGCTCTCACAAGGCGGCAGGATCCTTCCTGAAGCAAGTCAGAGACAGAAATCCCAGGAAGCCTGACGCTCCTGGCACTGCATAACCTCATTTTGTCACTCCTACCTGGCTTCGGTGTGTCCGATGGCAGCTCACCATCTTCTCCTTCCTCTGTTTTTCCCGAGGATCAGAAACCTGGAGGACAAGTCAGAATTGTGTGCACTGGACAGGAGCAAAAGCCCCAAGTTCTGACCAGCCACACCGTTGGGCACTGGCTCAAAGACCCGCCTGGGGGACACTGACTAATGCTTCTTTCTCCCCAGGAGAAGCAAAATGGGTTGGCATCTGTGCTGCCTTTCGTGACACAAGTTCTGGGTTTGGCCACAAGAGAGAAAAGTCAGCCCTGCCTTGGTCTGGAGATCCCTCCCGGATACCACAGAAGGTTTACACAGGCCCAGCCAGGAAGGACTCTGAGGCCAAGAAATCCCGTGCATCAGCGCCCCCTTCTGGCCCCATGAAAGAGCCACAGTTTGGGTTATGATTACATGGGGGAGCCCCTCTCTTCTTTAAAGAAAAAAAAAAAAAGAAAACAGGGGCTGGAGTGGTCAAACAGTGGGTAGGGCAGTTTGCTCTGCAAGTGGCCAACCTGGGTTCAATTCGCAGCATTCCATATGGTCCCCTGAGAACCACAGGAGTAATTCTTGAGAGCAGAACCAGGAGTAACCCATCGTCAGGTGTGAACCAAAAAGCAAATAAATAAATTTTTCTAAAAACTTTCTACAGGGGCTGGAACAATAGCACAGTGGGCAGGGTGTTTGCCTTGCACGCGGCCAACCCGAATTCAATTTCCAGCAACCCATATGGTCCCCTAAGCACCGCCAGGAGTGCTTCCTGAGTACAGAGCCTGTAGTAACGCCTGAGCATCGGCTGGGTGAGACCCCAAAAGCAAAAAAAATAAATAAAAACTTTCTACAGACATACACTTTTACCAGCAGTACACAAATACGCAAGCACACACAGATACACCCTTTACCCCCGAATACTCACCTTGATAGCCAGCAGTCTAGGCAGGACTTTGCAACTTGATGTGAGGAAGCAGATATTCCTATTCCAACATACAGTAAACCTGTTAGGATGCTTGATTTGCTGACACTAATCAATCCTCTGCATCCCCACGGCCCCCAGAGCACTGCCAGGAATAACATCTGAGGGCAGAGTCAGAGTAAGACCTCAGGGTATCTCCGGGATTGCAGAGTCCCCCATACCCTACTCCAGAAATAGCTCCAAAAGGAAAGTATCACTGGCAAACCCTGGCCACCTGCAGATACACCTTCCCGGCCTGACCCACGAGGGCAGCCAATGAAAAAGCTGGACGGCAACAGGGTCTAAAGCCTTTTTGAGGGGGGGGGTGTCGGCTCTGGCCCTCAAAGTGAATCTGGAGATTCTACAACAGCGAAACTGGGGCAAGGAACCAACATGAGTCAGCCGGGAGGGTCGGGAAAGCTAAGGACCCCGCCCTTGGCAGCTCCTGCACCCCAAGGCCCGCAGCTCCCGTGGCCACAACGGACCCCCAGGATCACGCACTCACACCCGCGACTCCCGCATCCCACTAGAGCCCCCGATGAACCTCCCAAAGCTCCGCGCCCAACAAAAGACTCCATCATACCTCAGGAACTGCCTGGATATTGGGGAACACAAGAAAAACAAGCGCGAGAGGCTGGCGTGGTCTGCGGCTCACAGTGTGGAGACGGGGAGGTGCGGGGCGCTCACGGGAGGCCACCCCTGACCTGCAGCAAGACAAAATCAGCCTTCAGATTCCCGCTTCCTCGCTGGGGCCCACTTGGTCCTTCACCCACCTGAATAAGAACTCTCTGGCCCCGTTTCCAGGAAGAGAAGCACCAGGAAGGCCCCACTGTGATGTCACTTCCGGTCCTCCAAGCAGCCTTAAAGGGCCAGACTCCAGATGTGCAGAGAACCATTATCCCCACCCAGGAGAATCAGTGACTGGAGGGGAATGGATTTAATAAGGGAGTTGAGAGGCAGCTGCTGCAGTAGCTGGTGAGCATGGGAGCTCGTGTAAAAAGAAGTCCTCTGATGCATTACTGGCCAGTCAAGTGTGGAGTCAATGCTCCCACACACAAGGCCATCAGGAAAACTAAAACAGGGTTGATCCGGGTAAAACAGGCAGATAGGGAATGTGTGGGGCACAGGACAGTGAGTTTCTCTGGGAAGTAACAAATCAAGATGGTGGTGAAAGCAGTGACAGGGCAGCCAGCCCTGGAGAAGAACTGGAACAATCCAGACAGAGAGCAGCCACCTGAGAGCTGGACAGAAACTGGAAAGGAAAGAAAGGCTGCTAAGGACATCTGAGAGCACTTTATGTGTTAATGGTCTACCCCTGACAACACTCAAGCAATGGAAAGTCACCGGCAAGGAAAGTTCCAGGGGGAGGCTTCAGAAATACATTTTCAAACCCAGAGTATGGACCAGGAGTGATGAGTACAGTGGGTTAGCACTTGCAGTGAACTTGGTCAACTTGAGTTCCATCCCTGGCATCCCAAATGGTTACCTGAGCACCACCTGACACTAGGAAGTGTCAGGTGTGGTTCCAAATAAGAAACATTATCGAAAGAAAACAACCCAGCATAAGGACCCATCCTAGAATGGAGGTTTATACTGAGCTCACAGTTAGCAAACTTTCCTGACCTAAAGGCCTTATTTAGCCTTTTCAAAAACCTAAATGATTTATAGCATCCTAGTTACCACTAGATTATTGGGGGTTTTACTGCTTCCAAAATCAAAGAGTTTCAGGCTTTTTCCCCCTCTAATATTTGTAAAGTGAAAAGTGCTCTTCATTTTTATTTATTATTTTGCTTTTTGGGTCACACGTGGTGATGCATAGGGGTTACTCCTGACTCTGCACTCAGGAATTACCACTGGCGGTGCTCAGGGGACCTTATGGGATGCCGGAAATTGAACCTGGGCCAGCCACGTGCAACACAAGTGCCCTACCCGCTGTGCTATTGCTCCAGCCCCTCTTCTTTTCCTTTTAAAAATTTTGTTCATGGCTAATACCTGGCTCTGAACTCAGGGGATCCTATAAGATGCTGGCTTCAATCCTGGTCAGCATCATACAAGGCAAAAGTTCTCTTGGTGTACTAGCCTCCTGCCCCGTGGGGGATTCAGGGGATGATTCTTTACTTGCTTGGGGCGCAAAAGTATTTGGTGGAGCTATTTGACTTTCACATACTTCTCACTCATAAATAGGTTCTGGACGTCCCACAGGAAACTATAAGAGAATGCAGAGGTGCTGCATGAGGGCTGTGCTGGGCTGTGTGTCCTGGTGCGACCCCTCACTCCCATCCAGGGGCCTGTTACTTGACCCAAGGCCCAGCTCCCAACTGTCCCACCTGGAGACTAGCCGGTAGCCTGGGGAGGGTCACTCCACTTCTCCCATCTCTGCTCTGGTCCATTACCTGGACCAGGTTGGTCTTGCTCACATGGTCCCAGGTTTCGATGCTCACGACCTTCACCTCCAAGTCCACCTGACCGGGCTCCAGAGGAATGAGCATGTAGGGCACCCTCTTGGATGAGCTCGGGGGCACGACCACCCTCTGACGCAAGGGGGATCCTGACTTGGACATGCTGCACAGAGCTTCCTTGTGGGTCAATTCCACTCAGACCTGGGAACAGGGTTGGGGTGGTGGTTGGGGTGATTGGCCATCCACCCTGCTTCTTGCTGCCCTGAATATCACCAGAGCAAAGATCCTCCTTCATGCTGTGTGACCTCAGGGAAGCTGCTGCACCTCTCTGGGCCTCCCTTTTCTCCTCTCTACACGTGTCGTTTCAGGGACTGGGAGATGATACAGGAGTGAGGTTGCAAGCATGGTATGTGTGGGTTCAATCTCCAGCACCACACAGACACTTGGTCCCCCAGGAATGGCTGGGTCCTCTAAAGGCCCTTTCGGGTGTCAGCCCAGGGTTGCCCAGGTGACCTCCAGTACCTCATCCTCGAGACCTTGCAATGAACTGCCACCCTATTGTCCAGGAATTGCCAGTGGAGAACCCCATCGATTTCTTGAACACTGTTGTTGCCCTCCCAACAGAAAGCATCATGGTCGCCCCCTCTCCTCCACTTGGGTGCCTGGGAGGGAAGGAAAGGAGAAAACATCATCGAAAAAACAGCTTTGCCAAGGAGTTCGGTGGTTTCCAGCCCCTTAGCCCCTTTAGAAAAGCGGGTAGGGCGTTTGCCTTGCATGCAGCCGACCCATGTTCCATTCCCAGCATTCCATGCAGCTGACCCATGTTTGATTCCAAGCATCCCTTATGGTACCCTGAGCACTGCCAGGAGTAACTCCTTAGTGCAGATCCAGGAATGACCCAAAAAGAAAAAAAAATAGAAAGTGAAGACCCTCCCACAGTCATGGCATGAATAATGTTTCATTCCTGTATAAACTTTCCTATGCTCAGAAAGAACCTGAGAATAAATGAAAGGTCTTCCCTCCTACCTCACATATATGAGTAGAGCCAGTGCTCCCTCCTGAAACAACTCTAGAGAAAGTCAGCCCGAAAGGCCTATGCGTTCCTGTCACTGCATCATATCATCTAGTCACTTTCCTCCTCCCTGTGGACTGTGGGTCAGACAGCGTGACATCATCTTCTCTCACCTATAATTCCTGAGAATCAGCAGGAAGCTCCGTGCAAAAATCTAGAGACGTCAGCACTGTGAGCATGACAGAGGTGCACAAACGCCAGGGTCCTGACCAGAAGTTTCTGCTTTGGAGTCTGAAATTGCTCTCAAGGAGGGCAGGGCAAGCAGCTGACCTGCTCTCATATCTCACGGGTCATAGATCCACTTGAACTGAAAATGCTATGATATCTAAACAGAAATGTAGTGGAACAGAGAAGAATTAGGACCCGGACCAGAGCCACAGCATATTGGGGAGGGCAATTGCCTTGAATGCAGCTTACTCTGGTTTAATCCCCCACATTCCACTGGACCCCCCCCCCCCCAAGCCACCTGGAGTGACTTCTAAGTGCAGAGTCAGGTTACTCCAGTACCCAGAGTACTGCTGCCTGTGGCCCCAAAACAAAAACACACAAGTAAAAAGTGAATTGTGTAGTTAATCGGAAAAAAGAACACAAGGTTCTGGACTTTACCCAGCATAAAAGCATTTTTATGATGGCTACAGAGATAGCACAGATCACAAGGTGCTTGTCTGACACACAGCTGACAAGGGTTCAGTCCCCATCACCCCAAAGGATCCCCAAACCTAGAGCAATCAATGAAAACAGAGCCAGGGGTAAACTCCATGGGGTGTGGCCAACCAAAAAAAAAATTTAGGTGTCAGAACTATAGTATGGTAGGGTATGGGCCTTGTACACAGCTGACCTGTGTTCAGTCCCTGACACCACACTGGGTATCAAAAGCAGCAACCACAGGGTATAACCAGAAAAAAAGTTTTTTTTTACGTGTCAACATCCACCAGCCAGTTTTGGAGAATGCAGGTCAGACTTGGGTTTTGGAGCCACAGGTGGCAGATCTTTGGGCTCACCCAGGTGGTGCTTGAGGAATCCTGCATTGTGCAGGAGATTATACCGTGTGGCAGGTTGCCTGCAAGGCCAGGGCTTGCACCCCAGGCCTATCACTGACCCCAGGAAATCAAAGTCTCCATAAGTACTGTGAACCATATGAGAAGGACACAGGCAGGAAACAGGGATGAGGCCCAGCTGGTAGAGGTCCAGGCAGGGTTGCTGGCACTTGGGGCCTCCTGGTACAAACCTGAGCGAGAAGTACAAACTGCAATTTCAAAGGTTTGCAGGGGCCAGAAAGAGCACACAGTGAATGGAAGGGCACTTGTCATGCATGCGGCAGACTCAACTTCACATCCTGAATCACCAAGGAGTGATCCCAGAGAACTGCTGGGTTTGGCAAAAGCCCACACAGACAATCCCCCTCCTGCCCAAATAAAGGCAATGAGGAATTTATCTGCCAACAACAGAGGTCTGAAATCTAGTAATATATTCACAAGGGTCAATTCTTTGGGTTTTTTTTTCTGTTTTGGGACCACACTCAGAAGTGC
The DNA here is from genome assembly GCF_029834395.1 of Sorex fumeus. Lineage (NCBI taxonomy): Eukaryota > Metazoa > Chordata > Mammalia > Eulipotyphla > Soricidae > Sorex > Sorex fumeus. The sequence goes on along the minus strand of NW_026606076.1, from coordinate 19,864,879 downwards.
TCAGGGCTTATAGGCCAGGTTTTCAGACATATGATTTTACTCCTATGGGTACATGATTTTATAAAAGAAAAAGGGGATGAAAAATTACACTTGGGGCCAGAGTGACAGTACAACGGGCAGGGCATTTGACTTGCACCCAGGTGACCTGGGTTTGGTTCCTGGCATCCCATATGCTTCCCCGAGCACTACCAGGAGTGCATCCTGAGTACAGAGGGTGAGTGCAGAGCCAGGAATAAGCCCCGAGCATCGCCAGTGTGACCCAAAAAGTGGAGAAAAAATTGCAATTATCCCAAGTGAAAGTTTAAAGTCCATAATTTCACTCAGAGCCTCCAAGTCCTTCCTTTCCTCCCAACAGCCTCTTTGTCAAAGGACTCAAGAATGTTCATATTTAAGAACTTCCAATTAAGGTATGAATAGAGGAGTAGGAGAGAATACACCAGACTGAAGCAGATATTGGCCAACTGAAAGCCTGAGGGCATTCCCTGGTACCCCTAGTCCCCTCAGCAGGACACAGACCTCAAGCACTGCCAGGTATGGTCCCAAATCTCACCTTATCTGCTCCCCAAGTAGTGAGTTAGATCCAGGGAGAGGAGCTCAGAGGGCTAAACACCTGCTTTACCTTTGGGGGACATGACATGGCTCCCCCTGCATCCTAGACACACAGACACTGAGTAGGGAGAGTCTCTGATTATCTCCAAGTTTGTAGCAAACAGGGGGGAAAAGACAGGTGAAATATCCCAACACCAAAAAGAAGTTCAAAGAATACTCGTGTGTCAAAACAAATTCTGGTGTGGGAGGGTTGCGGCCATACCTACTGATGCTCTGGGAACCCTATGGCGTGTCAGGGCATTACTCTGGTCACTATAAGAAAGACAAACGCCCTCCTGACTATACTAATGACCAGCCCCTAAGAGTGAGACATTTAAAACCTGTTGCAGCTGGTCCCGGGAAAACCCCTTTCTGCAAGTACTCAATTCAACAGCAGGGCACACCCCTGGTCTGGGAGAGATGGACAGTGAGGGATGCTTGGAATCTTGACAGGTGAGGCAGAAATTCTTTTTTCTGAGGAAATATAATCATATAGGGTTAACAAAGATAGTAAGTTGATAGGGTGCTTTTCTTTCAAGCAGCTAAGCCGGGGTCAATATGCAACAGTACATACGCTCACCCACCCCAGCACTGCTAAAAATGAAGCCTGAGCTCAGAACAAAGAGTAATCCCTGAGCACTGAGTGGTGCTGTGGCCCAAAAAAGTATAATAAAATAAATTATAAAGGAATTGGAGAGATCGTATAGCAGGTTAGGTGCTTGCCTTGCACTCGGGTTTAATTCTGGGCATCTCCTATGGTTCCTGGCACCACTACGAGTGCTTGCTGAATGGAGATCCAGGAGGAACCCACGTGCATCGCTGGGTGTGACCCAAAAAGCAAAATAAAAAAAGAAAGAAAAAGTAAAGAGAAGCTCCCCACCTCCCTGTACTCCCAGAACCCACTGAATGCACAAGGAACAAGTGAAGATCAAAGGCTCTGCCAAGTGGAGCTAGAGCAACAGCACAGACGGTAGGGTGTTTCCCTTGCATGCGACCAACCCGGATTTCCAGCAACCAATATGGTCCCCTGAGCACCGCCAGGGGTAATTCCTGAGCGCAGAGCCAGGAGTAACCCCTGTGCATTGCTGGGTGTGAAGCAAAAAGAAAAAAACACTCTGCCAAATGCCTTTGAGCCACAAGCACATAAATGTGCTTCCCCTCCCCCACCCACCCCATTACAGGCCCCTGGCTCTGGGCTCACTCCTGGCTGGTACAGGGACGCTGTGGGGTGCCAGGATCGAACCCGGCCAGCCCCGTCCCCCCCTTAAGCATCTTTCTAAGTAAGTTCTCCTTAGTAACAACGACCTTCTTTCCCTCAAACATAATTTATAAAAAAGAAAAAGCTTTCGGCAGGGGCGCTCAGTGCATCCCGGGTGAGGGGCCGCCAACCCGGGCCACCGCCACGAGCAACCCCGCTGCCCACAAGGTGGAGACCGCTGAGGTTCAGGCGCTCAGAGCGACCACTCGGGCGGGCTGCGGGGAAACCGATCTTCCCGTACCCCCGGACCCCCCTGCATGCCCTGGGGGGCCCGTCACCCACTCCTCACCTTCTGCGGCATCTTGGCCCGCCTGCACTTCCGCCAAGAACGCCAAGGCAGTGCGGATAAAGGACCTGGATTCTGTGATGTCACCTGCACCTTCGCCCAGAGCCTTAAAGGGCCAGGCTTCAAGTATTCCTGACCAGGTACTTTCCTGTTCAGAAAGGTTCATTTTTCCCCGTTTCTGGGATAGGATAGGACACTGAGGGTTGCCAGGTCTGGGTCAGATGGAGACAGACAGACTGGACAGATAGCATGTCGATCAGAAGCCTTTTTTTGATGAAGGAAATAAAATTCACAAAGATTCTTTGCAAATAGCCACCCAGACCATCTCTCTGAGTCCCCACGTACATTTATATAGCACTGAAAGTCCAGGTCTTGAGTAGCTTCAACTGTTTATTTTCACAATTATAGGAGAGAGTTATTTCTAGCTCTAAGAGAATCACGTGGCTCAGAAAGGGGTCAGGGGTAGCCCAGAAGGGGACTCAGGGATTGGTGATGACTGGGAAGATATTTGTGTACGCCAAAATTCCTTTGTCTGTATTTGTGAGTGTTCAGAGTAAATGGTGCTCTCCAGTTATTCCTTGAGAGCTGTGTTCAGCAACTCTTCAAACAGTGCTCAAGCTCTACATAGCCATGAATTCTATATGAATCAGACAAATGAACGGAAAGTCCCTTAACTGCTGTGCAGCTAAATAGTCTTTTACTATTTTTGTACTAGATGATTTATTAACCTATAATTCTTCAAAATTTGAACCAGTTGCCAAGAACAATGGTATAGCAGGTGTGCAGGAGAAAGCCTCTTTTTCAGACACGTTGATCTATTGTTCGGCTACGATGATTTGGTGTTTGTTACAGTAAGAATATGAAATTTAGTTCACAAGCTTACTTCTTAGCGGAATTATTCCATAAACATACTCAATTTCTTGTAACCACTCCACTAGGGTGCCAGATCATCACAGAGTGCAAATAGGAACAATAGGTTAGGGTCCCTCCAAAGTGAGGTAGTAAGTGTCAATAGCTAATTTCTTTGTGTATTTGCTTTTCCTTGCTTCAATAACTATGATTACATAAATTTACGGGGTAACAGGATGTAGGCCTGGTGAATCTAATTTTGTAGGTGCTTATGAAAAGGACAGGTGCATCAGGATGTGCTTTTTTCTAACCAACAGACTGTGCTTCTCTTGGGAGCCTGCTACTTTGCCTAGCAGGACAGCCTGCAAGCTGGTGTGAACAAACACTCCAAATTTTGTAGTTCATCCAGATTTGATGGTGTGGGGGCCCAACATTCCAAGTCCCAGGGACGTCCGCAGAAAGCCTTCAAAGGACCTGTTAGTGCTGGCACTCTTCTCTCTGGTCCGTGAGTCAACTCTGGAATGGTGTAGAAGGCTGGACGCAGCACAACCTCCCCTATCTTCAACTTCCGTATCTTCCCACCACACTGTCCTCCCGTTCTTTGTTCTTCGATTTGCTTGAGCAGGCCTGGTAACGGCTCCATCGTGAGAATTGTTGTTACTGTGTTTGGCATATCTAATATGTCACGGGGAGCTTGCCAGGTTTTGCCATGTGGGCGCGATACTCTCGGTAGCTTGCCGGGCTCTCCGAGAGGGGCTGAGGAATTGAACTCGGGTCAGCCTCACGGGCCTTGCACAAGGCAAACGCCCCACCCGCTGTGCTATTGCTCCAGCCCAAGTACTACACTATTCTGTTGGAAATATAGCTTTAAACATTCTAGGTTTAACACTGGTATGTCCACTCTCCCTTGTCACAGTGAGTTTAAGTTTATTGGATTACACCCATAACAATGCTCCTGAGTTACTCCCATTGCTCTGTTTCTTGGAATATAGCTCTAAACACTTTAGGTTTAACATTGGTATGTCCTTCCTCCCTCGCAACAGGGAGCTTAGGTTTACCACAGTGCTCCTGAGACACACACATTCTTCTGTGTTTCTCTGTAACTTCCTTCTCTGTAATTTGCTTTCCCAACTGGCCTGTCATACTTTTCTCCTAATCAGACTCTGTTAACTCGTAAGGTCGGATTCCTCAGAAATCTGAGTGAAATACTGCTTTTCTCTTCTCCTTATGTTCTTTGCATAGTTATTTTAGAGCAACGTCCTTTTCATATAGACATAGGAAAACAGTTAATACTATGACTATGTAACTTGGGAGTTAATTGACTCCAAATAATAATTCATACCTGGGCATCTGCTTTCTCAATCTAAGACTCAGTTGCCCTTAGTTTTTAGCACCCCAAAGGCAGGGTCTTGATGAGGGACTGAATGGACCCAGAGCTACCTGTTAGGTACACTGGTATCAAAATGGGCTAAACCACAATGCCATATAAGTTAAGAGCATGGTCATGGACAAATTCTGTCATGTTCCAAAGAGTAACAACTAGATTAGGACCATGCTAGGGTTAAGAAAGACTAATCTGACCTGAGCACTGTAGTCTGAAATCTATATTAAGATGTCCCCAGCGTAATGTATCTATTACTGTGTTCATACAAAATGATTAATTTTATTAAGGAGTAGAATTAAGATGAATGTTTATATGGTTGCTGGACTAAGGGAGGAAAAACACACCCATAGATGGCATTTCACATTTAGGTGGGTCTTCTTGCTGAAAGAGTTTGTCCTAGAAGAAGCTTCCCCCTAGAGAGGGACCATACATCCATTGATTGTATGACCTCGCCTATGTGTAACTGCTACCCCAACTCCCTCATGATTTGGGAGATAACTAAGGCTGTAAGACTCGGCAAGGGAAAAAAAATCAAGATAGAATCCAAGAGGGAGAGTCCAAGAGGAATGAAGGAGATTCATGAAAGGAGAATCAGAGGAGAATTGAGATGAGATTGGAAGAAACTGCAATCGATACCAACCAGCCTGGCCCTCATTCCCTCTGTCATCCACCCATGGCCATCGGCTGTCCAAGGGTCGGGGAAGCAGCCTGATACCATCAAATTCAGCTGGGTGCGGAGGAAAGAGAAGAGAGAGAGGAGAGAGAGAGGGCTTCATATTTATTTTTTGAATAGACAACACGAACTGACAAACCAGTTCTTTGAAACAATTACCACTTGTGTTTGTTTTCAATAAAAGAAAAAATTAAAGTACTTTATTGATATGAAAAATAATAGAATTTTTTTCAGTTTCAGTACCCAGTAAGGCTAAGTGCCTTTTACTCCCAGGGTAAGACTCTGGATTTCCTCCTTGCAGTGCCCAGAGATCACAGATATAATGGCAGGGAGAGAGCTCGGACCCCCACCTTTCAAGTCACATGCTTGCTCCACTGATCTATCCCGCAGGGTATAATGATATTCATTTTTAAATGTGTGAATCTAAACAGCTCACACATATTCAGTGACCCTATTCCCAAGTCAGATCGCAGCTATGCCAAATCCTGACACTGTGGTTTGAGTTCTGAAATAAATCACAGCAAGTAAGGTAAGAATTAGTCGAATGACACCTGGGTGAACAAGCCGAGCAGGTGGATGACATCTCTGTGGTTCTCACTGTCCAAATAGGTCCAGAGAAAAGGGAAGATTCTTTGGGAGTATCGCTGGGAGGAGCTTGACAATCACACACTAGCCTTTTGGTTTTTCTATTTGACTAGACCCAGGGATATTTGAGGATCATATGGGATACTGTGAATCAAACCCAGTGTAAGGCAAGCACCCTTCCCAATATACTATAACTTCAGCACATACTAGCTTTATTAAGGGCTCACTCATTGACTTTTTAACATAAAAGCAAAGAATATTTCATAGTGGGTCAGAGAGAGAATAGCTATCTCTCTTGCATATGGGCATCTGCCTTGCACGAGGCTGACTGGGGCAGGATTCTGAGCACTGCCCAAAGGAACCGCTGAGGACCGCCAAGAATAAACCCCTCGGTAACATCAGAATCCAAACCAAAACAAAACAAATTGTCTTCGTATACTCAAAAAACAGGGCTGAAGCGATAGCACAGCGGTAGGGCATTTGTCTTGCAAGCAGCCAACATGGCTGACCCAAGTTCGATCCCTCCACCCCTCTCGGACAGCCCAGCAAGCTACCGAGAGTATCTCATCCACACGGCAAAGTCTGGCAAGCTCCCCGTTACAGATTCGATATGCCAAACACAGTAACAACAAGTCTCACAATGGAGAAGTTACTGGGCCCGTTCGAATAAATTGATGAATAATGGGAGGACAGTGACAGTGACTAAAAAAAATGCTAATGACCTGAGGGCAAAGACAAGCTTAGTGACAGAGAGGACAGGGTGCAAGGTGGTTCTGCTGCGACTGAAAAGGGCACCCCAACATTACAGGCTGTGCAGCCAGGCTGGTAAGGGAAAGGGGTACAAAGGACCCCAAATCTCATGAACACATGACTAATGAAGAAGAATGAAGCACAGGATCACCCCAAGGGAGCGAAGGGCCCTATGAGTACAGCACAGATGCCTGCATCCAGGAGCCCGAGGCCCTCGGGGTCAGCGGTATGTTTCACAGACACGATGCCCAGGGCCCAAGCCTTGGAGGGTCCTCAGATACTCAGCTGAACAAACACACCTCTCCTCCCTGGCCTCAGGGCTCCTCCTATCAGCCAGGGGATTATAGCTGGCTTCAACCTAGAATACCCTGCCCCCACAGAATCAATGTAGAGATTATGACAAATGAAAAGGAGAGAGGCCTAACCCATATGTCCCTGATATAACCAGCCAAGTTACTGAAAGTACGCAAACAACACAATCTTCACTTTTGCTGCCTTGCACGCAACTTGTCCAATTCAATCCCCGGATCCCATAGGATCTCCCAAGCAAACGCCAAGACTGATAAGTGAGTGCAGAATCCAGAGTCACATCTGAATATCACGGTGTGGCAGAAAAATGAAACTAAACAAAAAAAAAATGGACGCATACAAAATATAAAGTTGGTGCTGGAAGATAGTACAGCAGGTGGGGCAGATTCGTCAACCACACATACCCAGGCTTGGCAATTCCCAAATTACCTTTTTGAGTTTTCATTTTTGACCAGACCCAGTGATGACTGGGGGAACATATCTGATGTCCAGATTCAACCTGGGTTGGCTCTGTGCAAGGGAAGCACACTTGTGTGTACTATCTCTCCAGCTACATTTAACTTTGTTATGTGCTCCCTCATTCAATATTTAAATATAAAGTCAAAAAATATTCCTTAGTGGGTGGAAGAAAACAGCAGGTAGGGCATTTGCCTTCCAAGAGGCTGACTGGGGCGGATCCCTGAGCACCACCAAAAATAACCTCTGTGAACAGCCAGGAATAAAGGCTGAGTCTTTCAGGCCCAAAACAAAAACAAAATCATTTTGTTGATATTATGAAAAGCCATGCTAATTATCCAAGGGCAAAGATAAGCACAACAGGGCTGGAGTGATGATAGCACAGCGGGTAAGATGTCTGTCTTGCATGTGGGCGACCCGGGTTTGATTCTCAGCATCCCATATTGCCCCCTGAACACTGATAGGAGTAATTCAACAGTGCAGAGCTGGGAGTAACCCCTAAGCATCGCCGGGTGTGACCCAAAAAGAAAAAAAAAGAGATAAGTATGACAGTGAGGGCACAACATCCAGCTGCACTTGGAAAGAGACCTGACATTGCAGGCTGTACAGCTGCGTGCAACCGTTCCCCCCACTTTTTGACCTCTTAGGCAGCCCCTTGCCTTAGTCTATATCAGATGCCCCCTCCCGTGAGTGGGCCTCTGTCCTCTTGACATTTTCCCTCCTAGATGTATCAGGTCGTGGGTTTTGTGTTGGTACCGCACCTCCTTCCCTTGACCCTTCCAATCTATGTGCCACCCATATCCCTGATCCTTCTCTCCAGTTAGACCAGTGGACTCTCCCTTCATCTGGATCCTGGTGGCTGTGTGTTTGAGCGGGACTTAACCCACATCTGGCCGGATCCGTCTTTCGCCCCGCCCAGGACTTCTGTGAGCTCTCTACCATCCGGTTAATTCCTTTTAGGAAGCTTGGGACAATAGGACTGATCTCCATCGTAATCATCGCAACCTGTTCACACTGTCGCTACCCTCCTGACCCTGACCCTTGCGGGCGCAGGGACAGGCATCGCATCCCTGGTGATCAACACTCTGCACTAGCCTCCCATCATGCCGCTGTCGATGCAAACATCAGCCGCTTGGAAGGCTCGATCGCCCATTTGGAAGAATCCCTCAATTCCTTGTCTGAAGTTGCTCTGCAGAATCGGAGAGGACTTGACCTTCTTTTTCAAAGAGGGTGGACTCTATGCTGCACTGGGGGAGGAATGCTGTTTCTATGTCAATCATAGTGGAGTCATTCGGGATACCATGCGGGAACTCCACGAGGGTTTAGAGCTCAGACAAAGCCAACAAGAGTCCTCTACCTCTACCTGGGGCTTTCACACTCTTCTCCCATACCTACTCCCCTTCTTGGGCCCCCTTACTGCACTCTTGTTAATTGGTACTATTGGCCCTTGCGTGTTTAACCGTCTAATCAGCTTTATCAAACAGCAGGTTGCCTCACTGGTCGCAGCACCTATACAGGTGCATTACCACCGCCTGGCAATGGAAGATGCTCACCTAGACCATGCGGCCGCAAATTCTGCGGCTACAGAGGACAGCTAGCAGGTCGTGGTTAGTTGGACCCAAACTTGAGTTGTTCATGGCCAGCTCCCCTGCCCCTCTCTGATCTGACAATCTCGGTATGAAAGAGTCGGACATTACCCTATTCCATTTTGTTCAGCCACTAGGTGTCTGGCAAAGCACTGCAAGGGAGGCCTCATGGCTGATTCTGACTACCTGTGGAGGACACTGGGCCTGCATGGAGGTTTCCTCTGCCTAACACTGGCCTTTTTCCACGGCTCCCCTCTGCTAGTAGGGTGGGCAGGGGAAAATGGGCTCTGTCTACTTTCCTCCCCTCTGCAAAACAGAGGTCTTCTTGATATCCTGGAGGGGCCCAGTCAATGCTCCCCCTAGCTGGCGTCTTTTATAATAAAGGAAGGGGGAGATGTGGGAAGCTGGCCCTTTAACTGACCAAGAGCCTACGTGCCTGTGCTAGTTATGGCTATCTTAACCTATGTGAACCTCAGCAGGTAAAGCCTGTGGTATGGTAATCGTGACCTACGTGACCCTCGGCAGGTAAAGCCTGTGGTATGGTAATCGTGACCTATGTGACCCTTCTCAGGTAAAGCCTGTGGTATGGTAATCCTCACCTACATGACCTTTGGCAGGTAAAGCCTGTGCTATGTATGATTATTCCGAGAAAACAATTGTCATGGCTGTAAGTGACAATGATTAACTTAGTATAAGCTTTGTAATGCATGGTATGTCAAACTTATAGACTCTGTAACTTTCCTAACCACATTTGGGCACGACGCTTTGTGTAGCTACCTCACTAATATATACCCCCATCGCCCTCAATAAAGTCTGTCCCTTTTTCTCTTTGTTTCTAAGCTGTATTCTATCTCTTGTGCCTTGTGTTCATTCGGTCAGTCCTTCCCTGCACCTACGGATCCTAGGGTCATATCCGCGGGCCGGAGAGTGGTCTGGCGGGGCCCGCCATATCCCCAGAGCTGACCAGCCACACCCTCGGGCACTGGCTCACAGACCCGCCTGGGGGATACTGCCTAATGCTGCTGTCTCCCCAGGAGAAGCAAAATAGGTTGGCATCTGTGTTGCCTTTCACAACACAAGCTCTGGGCTTGGTTACAAAGGAGAAAACTCAGCCCTGTCTTGGTCTGAGGACTCCTACCTGGGTCCCACAAAAGGCTCTCACAGGCACAGCCAGAGGCTGACTCAGAGGCCAGATCTCATGCATCAGCGCCCTACAGGCTGGCAGCAGGGCTGCCCCCCACAACCATACCCCAGAATGTGGCTCTATCACGGGGACAGCCCTTCATCTCTTAAAATAACTCACTTTCTACACACACACACACACACACACATACACACTAACACACACCCTTTACCCCCAGTACTCACATCGATAAACGGGTATCTAAACAGGGTTTTGGAACCTGATGTGAAGAAGCAGAAGTTCCTCATCCAGCAGACAGTAAAACTAGCAAGATGCTTGCCTTGTTGACACCAGTCAATCCTCTGAGTCCCTACACATCCCCATGGCCCCCAGTACACTCCAGGAAGAATATCTGAGCCAGGCGTCAGAGTAAACCCTCAGGGTATATTCGGGCATGCAGAGCCCCCATTCCCCACACCAAAAATAGCCGCAAAAGGAAACTAAAACCCGTTACCTGCGGATCCACTGCTTTGGATGGCCCCATCATACCAGGGAAGCCATTGAAAAAGCCGGACAGTCACAGAGTCTCTTGGCATTATGGGAGCTGCAACTCTGCTGAAAGTGAATCTGGAGATTTTACAGCAGCGAGTCTGGGGCCAAGGTCCCAACGTACGTCAGCTGGAGGTCAGGATGGCCAAGACCCTGCCCGTGGAAGGTCTCTCACCTCCAAGGCCCACAGCCCCCTTGCTCAGCCCTGTACCCACCCGCTGCTCCTCCATCGCAGAGTTGGAGGTGATTGTGGCAGCAGGTGCCCCCCAGGATCACTCACTCACATCCTCCACCCTTGATCCCGTCAAAGATCTACCGCATCTCAGGAACCACCTGGTATCAGGGAATAAGTAAAAAAGAAGTCCAAAAGTGCCCCCCTACAATACTACTGAAATACAATACAAAGGCCCTCCCGTTGATCGTCGATTTGCTCGAGCGGGCCCAGTAACGTCTCCATTGGAGACTTTGTTGTTACTGTGTCTGGCATATCCAATACTCTCGGTAGCTTGCCGGGCTCTCCGAGAGGGGCGGAGGAATCGAACTCGGGTCGGCCATGTTGGCCGCTTGTAAGGCGAACACCCTACCTGCTGTGCTATCGCTCCAGCCCAATACTACTGAAAGCATTGTATAAATTCAAAGCAATGCCTATCAGGATACCCATGAAATTCTTCAAAGAAATGGAGCAAACACTCCTGAAATTTATATGGAACAATAAGCCCCCTTGAATAGCTAAAGCAATTCTTGGGAAAAAGAAAATGGGAGGAATCAACCTCCCTACTTCAAACTGTACTACAAAGCAGTAATAATCAAAACAGCATGGTAATGGAACAAAGGCAGAACTGCAGACTAGTGGAATAGGATTGAATACACTGACATCACCCCTCAATCATGTGATCATCTAATCTTTGATAAAGGTGCAAGTAATGTGAATTGGAGTAAGGAAAGCCTCTTTAACAAAGTGTGTTGGCAGAACTGGATGGCTACATGCAAAAAAGTGGGCTCAGAACTCTGCCTAACACCATGTACAAAAGTAAGATCAAAATGGATTAAAGACCTCAACATCAGACCAGAAACAATAAGGCACATTGAAGAAAAAGTTGGCAAAACCCTCCATGACATTGAAGCTAATGGTATCTTCAAAGATGTCAGGCCACTGGCCGAGCAAGTGAAAACAGAGATAGATAAATGGGACTATCTTAAACTAAGAAGTTTCTGCACCTCAAAAGAAACAGTGACCAAAATACAAAGACAGTCTACAGAATGGGAAAGGATATTTGCCGAATACACATCTGACAAGGGGTTGATATCAAGGATATACAAAATACTGGTTGAACTCCACAAGAAGAAATCATCCAACCCCATCCAAAAATGGGGCAATGGAATGAACAGAAACTTTCTCAAAGAAGAAATTCAAATGGCAAAAAAACACATGAGAAAATGCTCTACATCATTAATCATCAGGGAGATGCAGATCAAAACTACAATGAGATACCATCTCACACCTCAGAGATTGGCCCACATCCAAAAGAACAAAAGCAACCGATGCTGGCGCGGATGTGGCAAGAAAGGGACACTCCTTCAATGTTGGTGGGAATGTCGACTGGTTCAGCCTTTCTGGAAAACAGTATGGATGATGCTCAAAAAATTAGAAATTGAGCTCCCAATTGACCCAGCAATACCACTCCTGGAAATATATCCCAGAGAGGCAAAAATGTGTAGTCGAAGTGACATCTGCACTTGTTTGTTCATTGCAGCACTCTTTACAATAGCCAGAAACTGGAAGAAACCTGAATGCCCAAGAACAGATGACTGGTTAAAGAAACTTTGGTACATCTACACAATGGAGTACTATGTAGCTGTTAGAAAAGATGAAGTCATGAAATTTATATACAAGTGGTACAACATGGAACGTATCATGCTAAGCGAAATGAGTCAGAAAGAGAGGGATAAACATAGAAAGTTTGCATTCATCTGAGGGATATAAAGTAACAAAATATGAGATTAATACCCAAGAATAGATGAGATCAGCACCAGGAGGATTACTCCATAGCTTAGAGGCCAGCCAGGCATTCTAGGGGAAAGGGCAGCTCAGACAGAGAAGGGAGCACCAAATAAAGAATGTTTGGAGGATCCTCCCAGGAGGGAAGATGCATGTTGAAAGTAGACTATGGACTGAACATGTTTGCCACTCAAAGCCTCTTTTGCAGACCACAACACCCAAAAGGAGAGAGAGAACACAAGTGATCACCCTGCCATAGAGACAGGGTGGGATGGGAGGGATGGGGGTGGGAGGGATATTATCTATGGTGGTGGAAAATGGGCACTGGTGGAGGGATGGGTATATGATCATTGTATAATCTAAACCCAAGCACAAAAAATTGTAAACCTACAACTGTACCTCATGGTGTTTCACTAATAATAATAAAAAAAATGAAAAAAGTGCCCCCCTAAGCTGGCAAGGACCCGCAGCTCAGTGTGGAGAAGGGGAACTGCCAGGCGCTCGCGGGAGATTGTCCCCTTTCTGCCACAAAGTTGGCCTTCAGAGTACCACTTTCCCACAGGGGCCCTACTCTGTCCTTTACCCACGTGAGCAATGACACTGACCCAGTTTCCAGGAATAGAAGCACCAGAAAGGGCCCCCTGTGATGTCACTTCTGCTTCCACAAGCAGCCTTAAAGAGCCAGACTCCAGATGTGGAGAGAACCATGATGCCCACCCAGGTGGATCTGTGGCATAAGGGGGGTGGGCTCACCTAAAGGGATGGAGGCAGCTGCTGTACTTGCCAGTCACACAGTAGAGGGCTAGTGACAAGTAAGAAGTCCTACTGGACAAACATGAGCCAATACTCTCACACACAGTCCATCAGGAAAAAAAAAAAGGGGGGTTCATTCAAAGTAAAAGAGGGAGATAGGGAGCAGGTGGGGCACAGGACAATGAATTTCTCCAGGTAATTATCCATCAATGTGAGGAAAAAGCAGTGACTCGAAGCCAGCGCAAGAGCAGGGAGGAACTGGCCTAGAAGCAGCCCAGAGTTCTAGAGAACTGGTGGAACAGGAGCAAAGGCTCGTAAGAATATCAGAGAACACTGTCCAGTCAACGGTCTATGATTGCCAACACGCGAGCAGTGAACACTCATCTACAAGGAAAACCCAGGAGGCAGTTTCCGAATCCTGAGTGGGGCTGGAGAGATAACATAGCAGGTAGGACGTTTGCCTTGCATGCAGCCTACCTAGGTTTGATTCCTAGCAACCCATAGGGTCCTGTGAGCACTGCCAGGAGGAACTCCTGACTGCAGAGACAGGAGTATCCCCTATTCATTGTCAGGTATGACCCAAAAAGCAAAAACAAAAAGTAGACCCTTATCATCTCTGGATGTGGTACACAAGCAAAATCAAAATAATGATACTGAAAAAGTGTCATTTGCAAAGCTCAGCCTCTGGCAGGGATCAAACCACCATGTGGCCCTGTCATATCCCGACAATCAAAGAACAGACAACAACAGGGGGGCTGGGGCCCTGCCCTTTGAAGTGAATCTGAAGGTTCTACACGAGTGAGTGATGCCAGGGTCAAATGCTCTGGAAAAGGGCACAGCAAAGTCCCATGCAGGGAGGGTCGGGACAGCCAAACCCTGCCCTCTTCAGGTCCCACAGGCCCCGAGCTCAGCCCCTGCGCTCAGTCCCACGCCCACCTGTTGCTGACCATTCATGAAGCTGGAGGTGATGGTGGCCAAAGGGGACCCCACGATCACCCACACACACCGCAACACCAACACCCCCTAAAACCTCTGGTTCTCCTAAAGCATCCCTCGTGCCTCAGGAAAAGGCTGATATCAGAAATGAGAGGAAAAACAAGCACAATAGGGCCCCCCAAGCTGGTGCAGCCCCAGCGCTTTCAGGGCGGAGAACAGGAAGCACTGGGCGCTCATAGACCACCACTCGTGTCCTGACAAAAAATAGGTATTCACAGTCCCCCTTCCACAAAGGGCCGCCATTTCCTCCTCTACCACCAGACCAATGGCGGACTGATCAGGCAACCACAATGGGAAGAGAAAAAAACATCTGAAAGTCCCTGGCCTGGGACGCCACTTCCACTGCTGCCAGAACCTAAGCTTTAAAGGGCCATGGTCCAGATGCAGAGACCCTTTTTGCCCACCCATATGAAACTGTGCTTCAAAGGGTATGGGCTGGATAAAGGTGTGCAGAGATGGCTGTGGAGAGTGGTGCGTCACACAGTGGGAGGATGGGGATAAAAAAACCCTGATCCTGTACTGGTCAGTCAAACAATGACCCAATGCTCTCACACAGAGTCCATCAGGAAAAATGCAGCTGGGATGATTCAAGATAAAACAGGAAGGTTGGTACAATTCATCAAATGCTGAGTTTCTAGGGGAAGTAATCAAGATGGGGTGAAAGCAGTGACTGCAAAGCCAGCCCTGGAGATGCAGAGAGGAACTGGCCTAGCAGCAGCCCAGAGAGCTGGACAGACACTGGAAGAGGAACAGAGGCTGGTAAGAACATCAGAGAACACTTTCTGGTCAACACACTACCCCCTGAAAACACCAAACCAGTGGACTCTTGCCTATAAGGAAAATAATTTCAGAAGCCAAATTTTAAATCCACAGTATGGGGCAAGAGGGTAGTACAGTGGCTTGGGCGCTTGAGGGACTTGCCTTGCATGTGGTCAATCTGTGTTCAACCCTCAGAATTCCGAAAGGTCTCCTGAGCACCATCTACGTGTAAAGCTCGGAGTAGGCCCTGAACACTGCCCGTTTGCACCAACAACATCATATATTCTGACCCAAAAAATGGAGGCTAATGGGCAGCAAGCGATTTCGGTCACCTCGGAGCCTTTTTTGTCCTTTAAGCAGATCTGAATCCTTTTTATCATTCTAGTGAAAACTACATTGAGGGGACTTTGCTAATTCTAAATGTGTGTGTATGTGTGTTTATCTATATCTATATCTATATCTATATCTATATCTATATACCTATATATAAATATAATATGTATGTAATTTGTTCACAGTCAACCTCCACCAACCAGTTTTGTAGAATGCAGGTTTGGATTTTGGCGCTACAGATGGCAGAACTTTGAGCTTACCTGAGGGCTGAGCACCTAATTTAACTTTGGGGGACATGGTATGGCTCCCCCTGCATCTCAGACACACAGACACAAGAGGGGGAGAGTCTCTGACTATCTCCATGTTTGCAGCAAATGGAGCGGGGTCGGGGGGGGAGAGGGAAAGATAGGAGAAACACTCCAACCCCAAAAAGATGCTCAAAGAATGCTCATGTGTCAAGACAAATTCTGAAGTGGGAGGGTTGGAGTCATACCTAGTGATGCTCAGGGGACAGTATCACCTAGTGATGTGGCTGGGATAACTCTGGTCACCCCAAGAAACACAAACACCCTCCTGACTGTACTATTGCACCAGCCCCTGAAAAACCCCTTTCTGCAAGTACTCACTTCAACAGCAGGGCACACCCCTGGTCTTGGAGAGATGGACAGTGGAGATGCTTGGAACCTGGACAGGTGAGGCAGAAATTCTTTTTTCTGAGGAAATAAAATCACATAGGGTTAGCAAAGCTAATAATTTGATAGGGGGCTTTTCTTTCAAGCAGCTAAGCTGGGGTCAATATGCAACAGCACACAGGCTTCCCCACTCCAGCACTGCTAAAAATGATACATGAACTCAGAACCAAGAGTAACCCCTGAGCACTGAGTGCTGCTCTGGCCAAAAAAAAAGTACAATAAATTAAGTAATGAAGACATTTCTGGGGCCGGAACGATGGTACAGCAGGTAGGGAGTTTGCCTTCCATGCGGCCAGCCCAGGTTCGATTCCCAAAATCACATATGGTCCCCGAGTACTTCCAGAGGTGATTCTTGAATGCAAAGCCTGAGGAACCCCTGAGCATCGCTGGGTGTGACCCAAAAAATCAAAAAAAGAAAGAAATTTCTGTGTAAAGAGATTGGAGACACAGTATAGCAGGTGAGGTGCTTGTCTTCCACTCAGCCTAACCAAGTTTGAATCCTGGCATCCCATACGGTTCCCTGAGCCCAGCAGGAGTGATCCCTGAGTGCAAAGCCAGGAGAAGTAACTGAGTCTTGCAGTTGTACTTCCTACAGACTAAATAATTAATTCATTTAAATGAATAAATGTGTGGTGGCCAATAGTGATCCTAAATTGCATTATTAGAGGGTCTAGGGCACACTCTGGAAGTGCCCAAGCTATTTCCTGCTAAGATGGCATATTTGGTTGCAAGACCCACCGTAGCACCACCCTGATGCACCCCTCTAGACCGCAACCTGAGTTGGCTTAGAGCTCCACACCTTGGGGCCTGAGTGACAACACAGACAAATGAGCATTTCTTTTGAAGGTGGCCAACCTGGGTTTAATTCTGGGCATCCCTATGGTTCCGAGCACCATTAGGAGTGCTTGCTGGATTTAGAACCAGGAGTAACCATAATGCCTCGCTGGGTGTGAGTCAAAATGCAAAATAAAAAAAGAAAAGAGAAGCTCCCCAACTCCCTGAACTCCCAGAACCCACTGAATGCACAAGAACCAGTGAACATCAAAGGCTCTGCCAAATGCTTTTGAGCCCCAAGCACATAAAGAATATGCCGCGCCCCTCCCCCCATCCAGCCCGGCCACCCCCAAAGAATGACAGGCCAGAGGGGAGGGGTTGTTTTCTTTCATGCTGCTGACCCAGATATGGGGTACCCTGAGCAACCCCAGGAGTGACCCCTGAACACTGCCAGGTGGGGCTCAACATCCTCCCACAAGGAAAACGAATGCCCCCCAGGTCCCTTTGATGAGGGAATCCCATGTTTTAGCTCTACTCCACAATCAGCCTAAGGAATGAAAGGGGGCCAGTAACGGGATGTCCTGGGGACACAGCTGGGATGATCCACCCACCCCTGTGACTGACCAGGTGCTGGAGTCGCCCCGAAACTAAGATAACGCTGAGCTGCCCTCACACGCCCCATCAGATCTGGGGGAGACTGAGGATCCCTCTAGCTCTGACACTTTCTGCTTTGTGAGGGCCCCGAGCGATGGGTCATCAGGGAGGGCGCTGGCCTTGCATCCCGATACCCCGAAGGGTCCTGGGATCCCCAGGGAGGGAGTCCTGGGCGCCACCGGATAAGGGTCTAAAACACATAAAATAAAATTAAAACTTTTTTTTGCCACTTTTGTTTGTTTCGTTATTGTCCTTGTTTCTGGAACTTTCAGAACGACATTAGCGCTTCAAATTCGTTTTTCTCCTCGACCCCATGCTTCCTCTGCCCACCCACCCTTTTTAGAGGGGCTGGGGGGCTTTGCTCAGGGGATACTCCTGGCTCTGGGCTCACTCCAGGCCGTGATCCGACGCTGTGATGTGGCGGGATCGAACACGGCCGGCCGCGATCCCCCCTTACGCATCTACCTAAATAAGTTCTACTTAGTAAAAACGATGGTTTTCCCCTCAAAATCAATTTATAAACAAGATAAAACTTTCGGCAGGGGCTCTCAGTGCGACCCGGGTGAGGGGCCGCCACCCCGGGCCACCGCCACGGAGCGACCCCCGCCGCCCACAAGGCGGAGACCGCGGACGTTCAGGCACTCAGAGCGACCACCCGCACCAGCAACGGTGAAACCGACCTTCCGGGACCCCCCCCCTACCCCCCCTGGGTGCCCCCTCACCCACTCCTCACCTTCCGCAACCACGCGACCCGCTGGCACTTCCGCACCGAATGCCAAGGCTGGAGGATAAAGGTCGCGGATTTTGTGACGTCACCTGCACGGTTGCCAAGAGCCTTAAAGGGCCAGGCTTCAAATATTCCTGACCAGGTAATTCCCTGGTCAGAGAGGTTCATTTTTTCTCGTTTCCAGCATCCCATACGGTCCCCCAAGAACAGCCAGGATTAATCCCTGAGTGCAGAGCCAGGAGTAACTCCTGTGCATCTCTGGGTTTGACAAAAAAAAACAAAAAAAAAGGGCAAGAGAAAACAAAAAGAGTGACAGTGATAATTGTGATCGAGGGGTGGTTTTTGTACCCATTCACTTAGTTCCTATTTAATCAGTTTTCACCTGAATTCCATCATCAAGACGCATTATTTACAGGGGCAAGAGCAATAGCACAGCGGGTAGGGCGTTTTCTTTGCATGCAGCCGACCCAGGTTCGATTCCTAGCATCCCATATGGTTCCCCGAGTACAGCCAGGAGTGATTCCTGAGTGAAAAGCCAGGAGTAACCCCTGAGCATCTCCGGGTGTGACCCAAAAAAGAAAAAAAAAGAACATATTATTTACAGGTTAACATACATATCAAGTTCAAGTGCTGGGACTCTGGCATAGGAAATAGTAATCATTTCTATAATTATTATGGTTTGCTATATAAGGTAACAGAGGAGGTTAATTCAGGTTCATAAGGAACTCAGGCCTTAGTAGGCATATGAAAATACACAGTGGCAAGAACTCTTAAGAGTGTACAGAATGGGGAGAAATTTGTGTTTCCCTGAACTGCAATCATCAGCAATTCCCTTTCCCTCATAGTACTGAAGTCACCAGTTTAATTTGAACTTGAGAACTGTAACATAAAGAATGAACTAGGAGTGTATATTTAAGACATCAAAAGGTTGAAGCAGAGTGTTTGCCATAGGATCCCCCAAGCACCACACTCCCAGAGTAATTCCTGAGTGCATATTCAGGAGAAACCCCTGAGCATCACCCAGGTGGGAAACAAAAATGAAAAAAAAATGGTCAAAGGGCAAGCCCTGAGGAACCCAGAGATAATGGAGGCATTGTGTATCCCACCCAAGGCCTGGGGGAGATTAAATGATGCATTCAAGGTAAATTGAAATTCAGATTTTAGGGACTGCTGGGCGTTTGTCTTGCAGGGGATGATTGGATATGATCCCTTTCCCTCCCAGGCCCACCAGGAGTGATCCTGCCTGTGGAGCCAGAAGTAACTCCTGGGCATTTCTGGTTGTGCCTTACCCCCACCCCTACAAAAAAGTACTTGTTTTGTGTATTGAACAGAAAGCGCTATGTCAGGGGGATCAGTTTTATAAATGACAGATGTGAGCAATTTCAGTGATCCCTGTGATCAAGGCTTTCTCTGCCTGTAGATGGTTTTTCTGGGCTCACCCCCAGTATCACATGGTCTCCTGGTACCACAGGGAGTAATCAGCTACCTGGGCAGCACTGGGAGCCTTAGGATTTGCATCTTTGGGGAGGGAGACACAGTTAGCAGTGCTCAGGGCTTAGTTATTCCTGCCTTTGCACTCAGGCGTCACTCCTCTGGGGCCAGGGTTGAGGCCTCCTAACGTCCTAACGTCCAGCACCCCCTAATGGTTTGGAGGGAATTGATGTAGGCATGCAGGCAGATAGAGAAGGTCCACCCTCCCAAGGAAAAGGCAATAAATTTCCTGGGAATAGCTCTGAAGTTGTGAAGGCCAACCTTGCAAAAAACAGAAATTAAGGCCTGATCAGGCCCTCACCTATGGCCAGCAACAGACCCAGAGAAGCTCCTGCTGAAACAAAAGGCCAGAAAAGGAATTTCAAAGAAGATCATCACCACTCCCAACCTGCCTAGGCAACCTCCTTAGCAACGGGACTTTGACCTAGGTAAAAGCCTAGATTGGATTCCCTTCTGTTCCAGGGAGACCACTCATTGGCTTTCCCAGACATTTGTGGGAACAGGGCAAGTGGGGGGGTCCCCGAATGTGGGAACCAAAGTCGGACTCCAGAAGGATGTGGAGCCCCCCACCACTGCTTCCGACCCCCTCCCCCAAATTATATAGTCAGATCAGGAGGTGTAGACCAGGTGGGGTGGGGTGGGGGTTGGGGGATGACCCCAGACCTCAATGGGGGAGCACCCCAATGGTTCTGCTTCATTCTCGAGGAGTCCGTGTGCCAAGAGAAGGCGGCCTCTGGTGGATTCAACTCTCTTACACCCGCAAAGGGCTGGAGGGGATGAGAGAGTCCAGCATATTCCGGCCCTGCCTGTGTCCGACTGGGCCTTGGGTCAGAGAATAAACTGGGGATCTGTGTCCGGATGTCCCTGCTGCCTGGGGCTCGCCCCACTCACTCTATGTGTGGAGGCACACCCAGTGGGCAGTGCTCCAGAGCCAGCTACCCAGGAGCGAAGAGGGTGGCACAGGAGAGAGGCTTGCCTTCCCACAGTACGATGTTTCCAACCAAATCAGTTCTAAAGGTCTCCAGACCCCACATCCACATATCACAGCACCCCGCATTGCTGAGGGTGCCATCTTTCATCCTGAGTTTTGAGGTTCTTATATACATGAGAAGTCCCATGTCTTCTGTTCTCCGTGGAGGAGGGTGGCAGAGGCCAGATTCAACGCCAACATCTCCAGATGTCTGGGGTGAAGGTAACAGCCATCTGAGGAACTAGGGTTTGTTAAGAATTATTTTAATTAACACAGAAATATTGAGCCTTAAGACTGGGCAATATCCTTCCCTGGAAAATCTAAATATATCACTTCCTCCAAGGATTTTTTTTTTGCTTTTTGGGTAACACCTAGCAATGCTCATGCGTCACTCCAGGCTCTGCACTCAGAAATTACTCCTGGTGGTACTTGGGGGACCATATGGGATGCCGGAGATTGGACACAAGTTGGCTGTATGCAAGGCAAACATCCTACCAGCTATACTGTAGCTCTGGCTCCGAGGGGGTTTTTTGAGGGGGAACTGTTTTGGTGTGTTCCAACAGGGTTCTGGGAAACACTGAGTACCTGGGATTGAACCTGGTTGGTTACAAGCAGGGTGAGATTATTTTGTCGTTGTTTTGTTCACTTTGAACAAGAAAAGTTATGAGCCCTCTTTGCTCTGTCTGTGGCCCAGCTCTTTGGAAAGGTCTCCAGTTATAGTCAACCCCACATGCCATCACCCCACTTTCTGAGGATGCCCCAACCCTGTTCTACAAACAAAAGGGGTCAGGGATACAGCAAGATATAGCTCAGAACCCACCAAGTTAGGGTGGGGGAATCTGCCATCACGGGACTGAGGCTGTTTTGGTTTTATTTGGTTTGTTCATGGTTTGGAGGCCCAACACGAGCAATGCTCAGGGTTACTCCTGGCACTCAGGAATCACTACAACATGATGGTGGGGCTGTATGGAGAGCCAAAGAAAGAATCTTCTTGGGGGTCGAGTGGGTTGCTCCGCTTTGTCTCTGGTCCACGAGGGGTACAGAGGATTGAACTGACGTGGAAAGTGCGAGAGGCAAAGTCATTTATTTTCATTTTTGTTTTCTTCACTGAGCTAGAAACCTTCTGAAGCCACTTTGCTATGTCTGTGACCAAGCCATTGAGAAACATTTCCTGTTATGGGCAACCCACACCCCACACCCCACATTCTGAGGGAGCCCAAACCTCTACTACATGGAAGAGGCAGCATGGATACAGCAAGATACAGCTCAGAAACCCCACGATGGAGTGAGGGAATCCCCCAATAAGGGACTGGGGCTGTTTTGGTTGTATTTGGTTTCTTCATAGTTTGGGGGACACAAATCCAGCAACAACAGAGGTTCTCTTGATGTTGCATTGAGGAATACGGCATGATGGTGGGGCTGTATGGAGGGCCAGAGAAAGAACCAGGGCCTGTGACTGCAAGCCATGAGCACTAACCGCTCTGCTCCCACTGCAGTGACCCAAGTGGCTTGCTAGATCCTTAATGACCCTATTCCTAACATTAAAGCAAAGAAATGGGCTGGAAATCTAAAGCGTGGGAAAGGTGGGTCGCGGCAGTTCCGGCGAAACGCCAAGAGATGGCGCTGTGGGCGTTTCTGTCCCTCTCTGGGATCGTTTCTTTGTTATTTATTTATTTATTTATTTTATTAGTCAATCAGCATGAGGTACAGTTGTAGACTTACAAATTTTTGTGCTTGGGTTTCATTTATACAATTTTCGAGTACCCATCCCTCCACCACCACTGATCCCAGTTAGTCCCTCCCATTCCCATCCTCCCATCCCACCTTGCCTCTGTGGCAGGCCATTCCCTTTTCTTCTCTCTCTCCTTTTGGGGGCTGTGGTTTGCAAATGAGGCATTGAGTGACAATCATGTTCGGTCTATAGTTATCTTTCAGCATGCATCTCCCATCCTGGGTGGATCCTCCCAGCACCCTTTATTTGGTGTTCCCTTCTCTATCTGAGCTGCCTTTTTCCCTAGCATGTGTGGCTGGCCTCCATGCGATGGAGTAAACCTCCTGGCACTTGCCTCGGCTATTCTTGGGTGCTAGTCTGAAATAAAGGGACAGACATAGAAAGATTGCTTTCATCTGGGAAACATAAAGTAACAAAACGTGCTCGTTTCTCTAAGAATTTTCCACCCTTGGGTTTGCTGCAGTGTTCAGTATGGGGTAATTAAGGATCAAGCAAGCTGCTTCCACAGGTGCAGCAGTAGGAAGGAAAGCCTGCAGTTGCTTGTCTTTCACTTGAGTAATCTGGGCTCGATTCCAGCCTTCAGATCTTTGTGGGGTGGATAGCTGAATCGCCTTGGGGGTCGAGTGGGCTGCCCTAGCTTTGTCTCTAAACCTGGAGGGATACAAAGGATTGAACTGAACCTTTAATGAGCAAGGCAAGGTTATTTTTTCACATTAATTGTTCTTTTCTCTCTGTACAAGAAAGGTTCTGAATGCACCTTGTGATGCCTGTGACCGAGCCCTTTGAATGTTTCCTGTTATGGGCAACCTACATCCCATCACCCCACATTATGAGGATACTCTGTCTTCTCCACCGTTGTGGGGAAAGGAAGAATATACAGTTCTGACACCCTCAAGTCGGGGTGATAGAATTCGACATCAAAGAGTGAAGTTCTGTGTTTTACTTTTCTTTCTTGTTTGTTCCTTTATGGCCATACCCGGATATGCTCAGGCCCTTCTCCTGCCTCTGCACTCAGTAATAACTATGGACATGACTGAAGAACTGTAGGGGAAGTCTATGACTATACCCGGGTCCTATAGATGCAAGGCAAAAACCTTATCCGCTCTGATCCCATTGCAGCGGCCCAAGCTGCATGCTGGATCCTTAATGACCCCATACTTAATATTTAAGCAAAGAGAAGGGCTGAAAACCTTAAATGTGGGAAAATTTGGACCGCAGAAGTTATGATGAATCGCCATGAGATGGAGCTGTGAGCGATTCCGTCCCTCTCCAGGCCCATTTCTCTAAGAATTTTACACCCTTAGGTTTGCTTCTGTGTTAAGTATGAGGTAATTATATATCCAGCACGGAGCTTCAAAGGGGCAGTGGTAGGAGAGCCTTGAAGTTACGAGTCTCTCACATGGGTGACCAGCATTCGATTCCCGCCTTCAGATCTTGTGGGATACATGGCTGAATCACCTCGGGGGTTGAGTGGGCTGCTCCATCTTTGCCTCTAGACCAAGAGGGGTGCAGAGGATTGAACCTGACATGGACAGAGCAAGGCAAAGCTGCAAGGCTGGAGTGATAGCACAGTGGGTAGGGCGTTTGCCTTGCATGTGGCCGACAATGCCACCTGGCTTCGATTCCTCCACCCTCTCAGCAAGATAACAAGAGTATCTTGCCCACACGGCAAAGCCTGACAAACTACCCGTGATGTATTTGATATGCCAAACACAGTAACAAGTCTCAAAATGTTACCCGGCCCCCCTTGAGCAAATCAATGAACAATGGGAGGACAGTAAATGTGACACTCTGAGCTAAAAAAACATCTGAAGCCACTTTGTTATGTCTGTGACCAAACCATTTAGAAATATTTCCTGCTATGTGCAACCAACACCTCATCACCCTACGTTCTGAGGGTACCCAACCCTTTTCTACGAGGAAGAGGCTGCATGGATACAGCAAGACACAGCTCAGAAACACCCACGTTGTTGTGAGCTAATCCTTCAATAATGGACTGAGGCTGTTTTGGTTTTATTTGGTTTGTTCATGGTTTGGGGGCCACAAATCCAGCAACGTTCAGAGGTTCTCCTGGCTCTGTACTCAGGAAGCACTCAGGCATGATCGTGGGGCTGTATGGAGAGCCAAAGAGTGTGAGAGCTTTCTTCCACTTGGGTAACCTTGGTTCAGTTCCAGTCTTCATATCTTGTGGGGTACATAACTAGTACATAACTGGACTCACTATAAACAGTGCTCCTCTCCCACAGTCCAGGGACTTCTCTCCTTGGGCGGTTTGTGTCCATGGGCTGAGCAGAACTGTCTCTGAGTAGCTTGTTCCGGGGGAGAGCTTGTTTGCAGCGTGGGCGCTCACTTCCTACTGGTAACCCACAGAAGACCTCCCACCTGTCTTGGCATCCTCATGGCGCTGAAGGCATACCTGCTCACTCGAGATTTTGTTACAGTGTGCAAGACCAGAAGAATTTCACCTGGGCTGCTGCTACCCGAAGAACAGCAGAGAAGGATTCCAATTACTGTGCTGTGCCTGATAGTCTTCTCGTCAAAAAAATTCTAGACCTGCAGGTTGGTTTCTAACATTTACCCAACTCGGTTGCAATTCTGACATGTGGATGGCTTTTCCAGGCAATGACCTAATGTTTCAGCAAGATCAACAAGCAAAATAGACCAACGGCAGGTCACATAGCTGTGTAATTTTTTCCAACTCAAAGAACAGACACAGTAAGTGGAAATATCTCCCTCTGCAGAAAATTGAAGCACCAGTTTAGAGTGAACATAAAAGGCGCCAGAGACTGGGTTTGGTACTAGCTTAGTGTGTAGCTTAGTGGGATAGCTTAGTGGGATAGACGTGCGAAGGCAATGATGCTTCCCAACACAGCCGAGACAGACCTTTGAAAATATCTCAACTGCAGCAGATTCCTCTCGAGGATCAATGAGTTTTCTGTTATCTTGTTCTATTTACTTATGTGGGGAGAGGCTCACATCAGCATTGCTCAGGGATTCCTGCTGCTGGGACTCTCGGGGCTGAGAGAGATAACCACGAAAAAACCGCCTTTCTTTGAACACTCTTGAACTTATTCACCAACGTGGCTTGGCACATGCCTCAGGCAACTGCAAGCGAACGTCCGAGCTGGCAAAACAATTCAGAGAAGCCATCAAGGATAACCTCAAAGACAGGAGAACTGTGATGCTGTTAGATGCGGCAGAAGCCGTGAAAGGCCTTCGTAATGCCCGCCTGTCCTTCACCAACTACAAGACCAAGATGACTACCCTCCAGCATCCTGATGGATCTATCACATCTTGCAGAAGGGCAATGGAGAAGATTATTCATGACTTCTACTCAGATCTCTTTAATAGCCACGTCCACTTGCCCACATACCACATTTTGCACGATTGACATATTGTTCCCAATGTTCTCCCTTCCAGAATTCAACACGCCATCTCGTCGGTAAAGAAACAAAGACCAGCTGGCCCAGACAAGATCAGACCCGAACACCTGAAGAACTTTCCATCACTACTCATCAATACACTGGCTCGGCTCTTCACATGCTACCTGTCTGAATGTAAGGTTCCATCCCAATGGAAAACCAGCAAGGCTGTACTACTATACAAGAAGGGAGACATCTATGACATTGGCAACTATCGCCCAAACTGCCTATTGTCTGTCATCTGCAAACTGTTCACTCGAGTCATCTTGAATTGGATTAGCAGAACACTAGATGAAGAACAACCATGTGAACAAGCCGGGTTCCGAAAAGGATTCAGTGCCATCTACAATATCCACACGATTACTAAGCTCATTGAGCTTTCTCAGGAGTTCAAGATGCCGCTCTGTCTAATGTTCATTGATTTAAAAAAGGCCTTTTTTCCTGTTGAGATGGAAGGGGTCATAGAAGCCCTAGCCAATCAGGGTGTACAAACTCAATACATCAGGATCCTCCGTGAGCTGTATTGCGGATTCACTACCAGAATCTCACCATTCTAAAAAGAAGTAATTCTCCATGCCAAGAGAGGGGTTGTGCAGGGTGAAACCATTTCACCAAAACTCTTCAGTGCCGCCATCAAGAACATCATGCGATGACGGGAATGGGAAGGAATGGGAGTGAAGATAGATAGTCGGCAACTACACCACCTCCACTTTGCTGATGACATCGTTCTAATAACACCAAACATCAGCCAAGCGGCACAAATGCTGACCTACTTCGACCGTGAGTGTGGAAAGGTCGGACTACAGCTGAGTCTTACGAAGACAATGGTTATGAGAAACAGCCTCGTTCCTGATGCTCCATTCGCTCTCAATGCACCACCATCTCCAAATGCAACAATTATATATACCTAGTTCGAGAAAGAAACATGATGAATGACCTGGCACCTGCGTTATGCATGAAGAAGAGAGCGGCTTGGAATGCCTTCAAGAGCGTTGAAGAAATAACTAAGAGGACAAAAAACCTCCACCTACGAGCACATTTCTTCGATTCCACTGTTCTTCCTGCATTAACATATGCCTTAGAGACCTGGGCCCTATGAAAACAGGATGAGAACGCTACTCAGGTCTCTCAAAGAGAAATCAAAAGAGCTATGCTTGGAATATCATGCATCACTCAAATGAGAGATAGAATCTGGAGTTCTGATCTCCGTCAACGGTCAAGAATCAGGGATGCTGTCTCATCTGCCAAGGCATCAAAAATCAGATGGGCTGACACGTAATGAGGTTTACAGACAACCACTGGCCTAGACCCATTACTGGCTAGATTCCACGGGACGTCAAAAGATCGCAAGGATGCCCACCTTCAAGATTGTCAGACTTCTTTGTCAAGACCCTGAATGATTGGTTTGAGGCTCTGCATGTTCCTAGAATGAACAGATGCCATTGGGCTACATTAGCACGCAACAGGCACGCATGGCAACGTTACTGGCAAACACTCGAATAAATCGATGAATAAAGGGAGATCAAGTGATATATTTTTTAGGTTTTAGAATTACTGGTTTTATGCAGCAACACGGTTGGAACTGGAAGATACTGTCTTGAGTGAAGTTAGCCAGAAAAAGAAACAAAAACAGGATGCTGTTCACTCATCTGTGGAATACCGAACACTGGATGTGGAAATGTACTGTAAAGGGGCTGCTTCAATCATCCCTGATTCCAGTGTTTAGAGAGAAGCCGGACAAAGAAGGAAAGAAATTTGGGGTGGAAGAGAACCAGAAGTTTCCAGGGATCAGGGATTCATTTATGCCTGTGACATGAGGGAGAGGTGTAGCCATTTACCCAAAACACAGATGCAACAGAACTGAAAACAGGAGATCTAAGCTGTAACCACTGAAACCTAGTCATGTGCTTGTCCAGATGACAGGGGGGGTAGAGTGGGGCCTGGGGTGGGGAGGGAATATGGGAACACGGGTGGAGCGTAGCTGATGCAGGAATTGGTGTTCAATTATTGTATGCCTAAATACAACTATCAATAACTTTAAAAATACTGGCACTTTAATGAAAACTTTAAAAAACAATACAATAAAATAAATTTCCAGATTTCAGCACCCACTGAGGTTAAAGACCCGCTAGTCCCAGCATTAGGCTCTGATATTTTTCCTGTGATGCTGAGAGCATAGATGTGGTTGTGGGGATGGATCCGGACACCACCTTTGAAGTCGCATGCTTGGTCCACTGAGCACTCCAATGGCATAATAGTTAGTTTCAACAAGAGAATCTTACAGCACACTTGTATGCAATACCTCTGTTCCCTAAAGAAATTGCTGTAATGCCACATCCTAAAACTGTGATTTGAGTTCTGAAATCCAACAAAATGCACAATGAGAATTAGTCCAGTGTTGAATGGAATGCAGTTGAACGACCAAGCAGGTGGAGGACAAGTCCATATTTCTCACAGTCCAAGCAAGTCTACAGAAAGGGAAAATCTGCGGGATGTGTTGCTAGGAGGAGCTCGGCAATCCCCAAAAAGGCCTTTTGGGTTTTGTTTTTAATCAGACCCAGTGATGCTTGGGATACCATAGGGGATGCTGGACATCGAAGGTAGGCACCATCTGTAAGGCGAGCACCCTCCGTGATGCACTGCTTTTCTGGTCCTAATTAACTTCACTATGGGCTCACAGTCACAATTTAACATACACACAATAAAACAATTTTTGGTGTGTACAAGCGTACAGCAGGTAGGCATTTGCCTTGCATGAGGCTACAGGGGTTGATCCTTGAACACTGTGAAAAGGAACTTACGAGAACCACCAGGAATAACTGCTGAGCATCCCCAGGCCCCAAAACAAAACTAAATTTCTTTCCATATTCAAAAAACACTACGCAGTCTCCTGCCCCTGCGTCTGACTGTTCCTCACCGGGGTCCCTTGGAGGGGAGTGGGTTGAGCTTTCCTCCCCGCCCCAACCAGGGCTCCAGCAGCGGAAGACCTCCAGGACCAGCCACCACCTTGCCGAGACCACTCTCCGCACACACGAAGGTACTGGCAGAGGGACAAAGCCTCGCGGGTTCCGGGTCCAAGATCTCCAAGCCTACTTGGATTGGAGTTGAGCATCCTCCACCCAGATCCTCCAAATTCCAGTAGGCGGGGGTCACACCCACCACCTGGCCCCCTGGCGCCGTGTAATCCCATCAGTGGCCAAGATTCAGACTACAAAATCCAGCTCCCGGACGAGACCAGTGCAGTCTCCTGCCCCTGCGTCTGGCTGTTCCTCACCAGGGTCCCTTGGAGGGAAGCGGGTTGAGCTTTCCTCCCCGCCCCGACCAGGGCTCCGGCAGCGGAAGACCTCCAGGACCAGCCACCACCATGCCAAGACCACTTTCCGCACACATGAAGGTACTGGCAGAGGGACAAAGCCACGCGGGTTCCGGGGCCGAGATCTCCAAGCCTACTCGGATTGGAGTTGAGCAACCTCCACCCAGATCCTCCAAATTCCAGTAGGCGGGGGTCACACCCACCACCTGGCCCCCTGGCGCCGTGTAATCCCATCAGCGGCCAAGACTCAGAGACGATAAAATCCAGCTCCCGGAACTGTGCGGCCACGTGACATCTTATCAGGTCATCTTTTCATGACATCTTATTATCTCATTCCTACTTTGGACAAATTTGCAGGCTATCGAATGTAGCCTGCCCACAGGGCAGAGTCTGGCAAACTCCTTATGGCGTACCAAATATGCCAAATACCAGTAACAATTATGGGTCTCATTCTCCAAAAGAGCCTTGAATATAATCTCAGAGCTAGTATGAAAGAGACGTTACTGTGGCCTGCTCGAGGCAATCGACGGATAACAGGATGATGAAATGAAAAAAAATGAAAAAATTCAAAAAACAAAGGCAATGATCCAAAGGCAAAGATATGCATGGTGTCAGATTGACTGAGCGGAGTCCAGAAAGGGCACCTGATCCTTTAGGTGTACAGTCTGGCTAATTATACAGCCGGGAACAAAAGGGCCTTGAAACACATGGACTACTCGACATACCTGACAGATAAGGAAGAATCACAACAAAGTCAAGAAAGCAAAGCACTGGATCTATCCATAATGAACATATCCGGGAAAAAGACACCCCTTCCCCATGCCACACCTCCACATTACATGTTCTATGAATGAGAAGGGGATACTCAATATCCAAAGAGCAATTCAAAGATGTTGTGGATTGGAGGACTCCTGGGTTGGCCACATGCAAGGAAAGCATCCTACTTGCCCTACTATTGCTCTGGCCATTTCTAAATAAATGGGAGAAAACGGGAAAAAATGGGAGAGCAATTACAAAGCTTTCAGGTTTAATTCTCGGTCATACAATGAAACACCCGTCCCTTCATCGTGCCCATTTCCCACCACTAAAAACCCAAGTATACCATCATTCCACAGCCTCCCCTTACCTGTGGGGCAGATAATTTCCACACTCTCCTCTCTACTTTGATTACATTCAATATTTTGATACGAGACCACTATTATTATTTGGGATTTTACCCTAACACTCAGATCTGACGAAAACGCAACAGTAGACAATTCTTTTTCGATTGCTGGTTAAAAATAACATATGATTTTGGAATTCTAAAATTTTAACAATTAAATCTGGAGGGATTTCTGCCAAAACCTGCTGGGTTCCGAGATTTGTTCCTGAGTCTCTGGGATTATGGCCATTAAACAGCTTTACCACAAGCCAGAGAGGTGGTTCGTGGGAATGACATAGGCTCTTGTTGGGGTGGGAAGGAATTAGTCGGCTCCACCCCGTCCTGAGAGGCCCCACATATCTTCCTGAGTGTGGGCCCAAACCTGACTTTCCAAAGGCCTTTGGATGATGGAGGCCACTGAGCCACCAAGTGGGAGCAGTTGGGGGGACAGCACCAATTCCCCCTGGGGTGGACCGTGGACAGTAACCTACTGCAGGGTCGAGACACATTTCTGCTAAAAGGCGCTGGGTTTTGAGATTTGTCTCTGAATCACTGGGATCATGGCCATTATGCACCTTGATCACGAGCCACATAGGTCAATCGTAGGCGCCAGAGAACTGGGGGTTTCGTTGGGGTAGGGAGAAACAGGCCAGCTCCACCACCATCCAGTTAGGCCCTGCATGTCTCCTCACAGCAGTTCCAAACTGAACCGTCCAGAAGCCATTAGAGATGGCGGCCACTGAGCCGCCAGGCACGAAACCTATTGCCACCTGAAATACCCAGCTTTGATAACCTACTATGGGGACCAGACACATTTCTGCTGAAAGGCGCTGGGTTCCGAGATTTGTTACTGAGACTCTGGGATCATGGCCGAGTGATCAAGAGCCAGAGAGTCCGTATATGGGTAGCACTCGGGGTCTCATTGGGGTGGGGAGGAAAGGGCAGAGTTCACCCCAATCCCATGAGGCCCCGCATGTCTTGTCACTGCAGGCCCAAACCTGTCTGTCCAATGGCCTCTGTAATATGGTGGCCACTGAGCCACCAAGTGGGATCAGGCGGAGATACACACTCTTTCCCCCTTGTGATGGTCTGTTACTGGTAGCTCATTGCGGGAACCGAGTGCATCTCTGCAAAAAGCCGCTGGGTTCTGAGATTTGTCTCTGAGTGTCTGGGATCATAGCCTTTAAGCAGTTTGATCAGGAACCAGAGAGACCTTGCCTCCAATTATATAGCTGAGCCGGAAATGGTTTGTTGGTGTGTCTTGCACATACCTAACTTTTGGCCGTTTACTTTCTTGGAAGACTTTGCCCAAAGTTTTTGTTGTCTGGCCAAAGGCACAGCATCTATTTCGGAGTATCTGGAAGTCTGATGGTTCCATCATTCTGCTGATGCACTTGCCTTACAGGCACAGATTGACCTGCTGGTGGTACCATACAGCCGGGAGATAGAAATTCTAAATATGGAAAAAAACACCAATAGTGGGGTTGGACTTACTGTAAAGTGAGTAGGATGCTTGCCGTGCTGATCCAGATCAAACCTCCCCATCCCATAGGAACCCAGCAGCACCGGAGAATAACTCCTGAGCTGCAGAACCAGAAGTAAACCATGAGCATCAAAGAATCCCTTCCAACTCCCCTGAATAAAAAAGCTATTAAAATTAATCCAAAGTAGGGCTGAAGAGATAGCAGAGCGGGTAGGACGTTTGACTTGCACATGACAAACCCGGGTTCGAATCCCAGCAACAGTATGGTCCCCTGAGCTTTACCAGGAGTAATTCCTGAGTGCATAAGCCAGTAGAAACCCGTGTGAAACACTGGGTGTGACCCAAAAAGCAAAAATAATTAAATAAATAATAAT
The DNA here is from genome assembly GCF_029834395.1 of Sorex fumeus. Classification (NCBI taxonomy): domain Eukaryota; kingdom Metazoa; phylum Chordata; class Mammalia; order Eulipotyphla; family Soricidae; genus Sorex; species Sorex fumeus. The sequence continues at coordinate 19,832,870 of NW_026606076.1, read as the reverse complement.
AACCCAAAGAGTAAATTTTCAGAGGCAAATTCCTCTCACTTGTCCAAACACGCCCCAAAGTCCCAAACCCAGCACAGAAACCAATGAAAATGACTGATCGCAAAAGTGGCCCTTTCCTTTAGGGGCTGGCCGTGAACATATCTGGAGTTTCGATAAGTGTTATGTCCAGTCCAAGGGCTCCAAACATGGTCCTGCGCAGTCTCGAGTAGGGAGGAATGAGATGGCCAAGACTCCCACTCTCTGTAGGATCCTCACACCAAGGCCTGAAGTCCATGTGCCCACCCTCCAGTGCCATATTGGACCTGGTTGTGATCGTGGATGCAGGGGTCCTCAGGATAACACACCCTCACCCATGAAACCTGATCCACAGAACAGCCCCCAATGCACCACTCAAAAGCTCCATGTCCCGGAGAGACAGCACAGTGGGTAGAGCGTTTGCCTTGCATGCGGTCAACCCAGGTTTGATTCCCAGCATCCCATATGGTCCCCTGAGCACCACCAGGAGTAACTCCTCAGTGCAGAGCCACGAGTGACCCCTGTACATCGCCGGGTGTGACCCAAAAAAAAAAAAAGCTCCACATCCCCTAAAGCCTGGATATCCAGAAAAAGTAAAAAAACGCGTGAAAGCACCCTACAAGCTGGCGTGACCTGCCGCTCAAGTTCCCAAACCGGGATTTTCAGGGTGCTCAAGCATTCGAAATCCTAACACAAGAAAGACTGAAGAATGAAGGTTTACCAGTTTTTCCATTTTCAAAGAATTTAATGCAGCATCTTGGTTGATTTCTGCCATAATTCCCACCGAACAGCCCCTCTGGGCCAAGCCAGAAACATAGAAAACAATAACAAAGTAGTGAGCCCTGACAGCTCTGAGCAGGAGGGTGTTTCTGTACCTGTTTATTCAGTCACCTTCCTCCTTATTTTCATCACTAGGACCCATTATTTACAAGTTAACACATAAGCAATTCCAAGCACTAGAATATTGGCATAGGTGCAGCCAGGGTGAAAATCAGCAGGTACACTTCAATGACACGAGAAGCCTGTCCCAAGCAGGCAGACTTACTTCCTTCTTAACTGCACTTTTTTTTTTAACACCCTTGACCATTGTGTCCAAAGGAAACTTGCTTGACTGACTTGTCCTGTTTTGTCCTTAGAGTCTGTTATTAAGGGATCAAATCATCCAGTATGAATTTTTATATGTTTATTATGGTGTGAGGGGTACATGAAGCCCTTCCCACGTTCCTGTCATACATGCAGTTTGTCTCCAGTTTGAATTCTCATACACAGAGTAAGAGAATAGCACCAAATGAAGGTTTCCCATAAGTCGGACACTGATAAGGTTTCCCTCCACTGTGAATTTTCCTGTGCTTAGCAAGGATTCAGAATGGCAGAAGGCCTTCCCACATTCCTTGCATATATAAGGTTTTTCTCTGGCGTGAATGCTCCTTTGTACACTAAATCTGAGGCTTCTCAAAAGGCCTTTCCACAATTCTTACATGTATATGGTTTCTCTCCTGTACATATTCTCCTGTGTACATTAAGTATTGAGGACATACAGAGGCCTATCCACATTCATTACATATAGAGTTTCTCTCCAGTGTGAATTTTTCTATGTACACTAATATTTGAGGCTGTAGCAAATGCCTTCCCACATTCCTTACATATATATGGTTTCTCTCCACTGTGAATTCTCCTATGTACAGTCAATTGTGAGGAAGAAGTAAAGGCCTTTTCACACTCCAGACATATCTAAGACTTCTCTCCAGTATGAATTCTCATGTTAGAGTAAGGGAATAGAACCGTGTGAATGCCTTCCCAAATATCTGACACTAAGATGAATTTTCATATGTGTAGTAAGTCTTGAAGACCCAGCAAAGGCCTTTCCACATTCCTTTCATATATACGGATTCTCTCCAGTGTGAATTTTCCTACGGTGACGAAGTGTTGAGGCTACAGCAAAGGCCTTCCCACATTCCTTACATATATGTGGTTTCTCTCCAGTGTGAATTCTCCTATGTACACGAAGGCTTGAGGCTTCAGCAAAGGACTTCCCACATTCCTTACATATATACGGTTTCTCTCCAGTGTGAATTTACCTATGTTCTCTAAGTGTTGAGGCCCAAGTAAAGGTCTTTCCACATTCCTTACATATATATGGTTTTTCCCCAGTTTGAATTTTCCTATGTACACTAAGTACTGAGGCTCTAGCAAAGGCCTTTCCACATTCCTTACATATATATGGTTTCACTCCAGTGTGAATTCTCCTATGTACACTAAGTGTTGAGGATTCAGCAAAGGCCTTCCCATATTCCTTACATATATACGGTTTCTCTCCAGTGTGAATTCTCCTATGTACAATAAGTTTTGAGGCTCTAGCAAAGACCTTTCCACATTCCTTACATATATGATGTTTCTCTCCAGTGTGAATTCTCCTATGTACACTAAGACTGCAGGCTACAGCAAAGGTCTTCCCACATCCCTTACATATGTACGGTTTCTCTCCAGTGTGAATTTTCCTATGTATACTAAGTACTGAGGCTCTAGCAAAGGCCTTTCTACATTCCTTACATATATACGGTTTCTCTCCAGTGTGACTTCTCCTATGTAAACTTAGTGTTGCAGCTCAAACAAAGGCCTTTCCACATTCTTTACATCTATACGGTTTCTCTCCAGTGTGAATAATTGCATGTCTGCTGAGGCTTGACGACTGAGTAAAGACATTGCCACACTCCTGACATATATAAGGCTTCTCTCCACTATGAGTTTTCATGTGTCTATTAAGATGTGAGGACTGACATCGATTTCAGAGTGAGGAAGGTCATAAGAGATAGTGAAGGCCATTTCTTATTGATCAAAGGATCTGTACAACAGGA